>NC_091972.1:25005000-27505000 GCF_036711975.1 Onthophagus taurus | reverse complement strand
GTATAGCTGCAGCAAGAGCAGCACGAGCGATAGTGTATTTGAAGGGAATCTTACAAAAGTTAAATGAAGTGTATTGTTAACAGACAATCAAAGTTGGAATATACTACAAATGAAAATTTTCCAGATGTACTAACAAAGGTTGTGACTAAAGGTTAAGACAGATTAGAATACTTTAAGACGGGAATACGTTTAAAATAATTGTAGTTTAACTTTAATACCAAAATTGCGGGGGAGTGTTTAGGAACGTACCCAATCTGTAGGGACTTATGGACGTTTGAGTTTTTGGGGTTGGATAAAATGGATAGAGATAACAAAATGAATATGGTTCTTATTCAATAAGTCAAAGAACATCGCGTTCAACAACCGACCCAAAAATTTTAAAAACCCCCAAATTGTCGTAAAATTGACCAAAACGATGTGAGTGAAATATATCAAGAAGGAATCTAAACTTTAGCCGATCATCCGCGACCTCTCGTAACGAATAGGGAAAGTGAAAGGAGTAGGAATCTCGAATTCCGTTGCTAGAAACATACAAAACAATAAGAGAATAAATATATAACATAAATAAATAATTAAATTTTAATTAAAATTATTTAATAGAAACTAAGGTGATTAAGAGAAACGTAATAGAATGTTGTTTTGTTTTTAATTTATGTAGTTTATAGTAGATATTAGATTTTCGTTTCCGTTCAATGTTACAAAATATGTTTAAAAACAATATTTTATTTATTTTAAAACAAGGCAATATCAGAGTGAAGGTTTTTGAAATGAAATGTTTCTTTAATGTTGTTTTGTACCAAAACGTATCTTTTAGAATAAATGTTAGGTTAATATAAGTACGAAGGCTTTCACGGCCGGTGTGAATTAAACTAAAATTAGAACTAAAACTAGAACTAACTAAGTGAAGTCACTTCGAACCAGTTTCTGAAGAAGGTTGCAACATGGCATCCGAAACGTCAAACCTTTTATTAAAAGACGCACGGCGAAACCCGAAAGTTTCTAGTGTTAGTTCTAATTTTAGTTTAATGTTAGGTTAATTTTTATTCTTAATTTATTCTCTTTCTTTTATGCTGTTCTTAATGTGTGCCGTTTCCGATTAGTAGGGTCTACTATTACGATGTTTTAACTCCAGGTCATTTTCTAATTGTACCTTTTAAGAAGAATGGTTGAAGATTTCTGGAAAAATTGGCAGAAATTTTAAACAATTATTCCGTTCTGCAAGCGACTAATCTTGTTGGTTTATTTTTTTTTATTTAGGGTAATTTTCTATTTATTTTTTTGTTACAGCAACGGAATCTGAAACAATCCCCATCTGTACATTACCGTCGTTACCACATTTACTTATTTTTATTAATTAGTTTAATTTTTCGTGTTGATTCAAATTTTAAAGTTTAATTGTTATTTTTTTCTTCTTCAATCTTTAGTTTTGTAAAGTAAATTTATTAGGAAATAATTTAGGGAATATTATTATATTATGTCATTCATGAACTTTTTTTTAATTCCGGTTTTGGAAAAATTTTAGCGGGAGGTCTTCCTCTTTATCACCAGACTTCGTAAAGAGAAGAAGCATGGGTGAATTTTTGCTAAGTTATTAGTTCGACATTTTGGAATTTTTGGGTGGGCTATTTTAGCATATTTATGTACGTAGTAGAGTGATCATCCACTGAAAATTTTGTTTTCTTAACTTAAATTTAAGAAAAACACTTCAGAACAAGTTCGAAGTGTTTCGCTTCGAACTTGTTTCTGAAGAAGGTTGCTACATGGCATTTCGTCAAGCATTTTTTCAAAAGACTAGTAGGTCTAGTGTTAGTTCTAGTTTTAGTTTAATTAACACCAGCCGTGAAAGCCTTCGTACTTATATTATCAACCTTTATTGGGAGGATATTAACAAACAAATCAAAGATCTTGAACGGTGAACGTGGCCCTTTTCATCGGACCTAAAACTAACGGAAAATACATACATATGTTACTTTGTATTCACTAATTTAGTGATATCGAAAGTGGAATTGGGAAGGACAGTCGGATTCCTGGATCGTCAGACGAGAAGCAGCCTTGGCCGTTTAGGGCGAAGGTGTTCAACGTTGTAATCCGTTAATCCCGCTAGGAGGGGATTGGGGTGGTTTTCGAGCCGCGTAAACTCGGTACTGGCCTTGTCACGAATGAATTTCTCGATGGTCGCCATCTGGGAATCATTGTGCAGTGTCACATTACTGACAAACCAAGGTGCATCAAATGCCACCCTTAGGACCTTGTTCTAAACAAGTTGGAGTTTTTGCACGTGCGAGTGCGCGGCGTAACCCCAGACGGAAGAGTCATCGTAGGAAGGATCTTGACAACTTACATGGATCGCACTTATATTACCTACTATTAACCCGGCGACAGTGTGTTGGGCTATCATATACCCCAGACGTCTTAAAATGCGCGCCATTCAATTCGATGTGTAAATGTTCCACCAGGGAACTCAATACCTTCCTTTAATAGCTTAAAGCATCTGTAGTAGGCAATATCTTACTCGATACCCCACCGCACAGGTAAGTGTTTATCAATATATATTGTGATGTTTATTTATTTTCTTTTACTTATGTATTGTGATAAAATTAACCATCGTTTAGTTCACCGAGAGAACATAACCTAGAAATTTTGACAGAGAGATTTTTTGTTGGTGGAAATCTTATCTAAAACCGTTTAGTTTGCTTCCAAAAGTATCAATTAATATAGTCCAGCTCCTAAAGCACATTTTTCATCCATCCTTTGATGTTTTAACGTTTTTTTGAGGAGGAAATCCTTGATTTAAAATTGAATTTTTCTAACTTTGCTCATTGATGATATTTGGCGTGTACTCCAATGTATGTCTGAAAACAAGAAAAGACAACGTTGAATATGAAGTTTTATTACGATTAATAAAGGAATAAGGGAGAAATCAACGGAAAAAAATTTAATTTTGAAGGTTAGTTCCGAAAAAATACGAGAGATGACGCTAGTTTCGATGCAAGAATTTTGAATTTTGAAAAAGGCGCGAACCTAAGAACCAATCAGAAACGAGGAAGAAACAGTTGGAGTGCCGGGGTATATAAAGAAATCGCGAACAGGCAGCGAGAGAGTCGTCGTCTGACCAGCGTCGAACCCCCGTCGTCAGAAAAAAAAAAATTTTTAATCTCCGAGAGAGATAACCTTTAAAATTAAAATAATTTTATAAAGCCAATTTAACCAACGATATAAAAAAAGAATCAACCTACAACTTATTCCGAGAACTCCTGAAACGTGTTCGAGATCATCCGAAGAACAGCAGTCCAATTTTCCATCAGAAGAATCCTGTAGACAATCCCGTATAATCCGTAAGAGAGACCGGAAACTACGAGGAATCCTGTAACCAATCCAGAAAACTAGTTCGTGCTCCAAAACCAAGAAACAATCCATTATCCTGATACCACATTGAATTCCAATCCTTTCTTTTTCGCAGTGAGTTGGATGATAATTTATTTTTCTTATTTAACATAACCTACAAAAGGAAAATCAACGAATCAAACTCAAAAGACACCTCACAAGAGTTTCCTTATAATTTTATCAATATTTACTTGTGGGTAAAGATTTTTCAGTTTGTCTTGTATAACTTTCTTTTATTTAACACTATTTTTCCAACGAGTTTGATTTCGATTTAAGGCGTCAGCCATTTGTTATTTCTAAGAACGGATATAACGAGTTTTTATCCTGCTCTCTCTCTCTCTCTCTCGAAAGAATAAACGTGTTCTCTCTCAGATCGATGTTTCAGTCGATTATCGCAGTTTTCTATTTTATTTAAAAGTTACCTCTAGTCAATAGGCATTGTTGATAAAGTAAATTTAGAAAAACAATTTTATTTTCGTTATCCATAAAACGTGTTAATTTTGTTTGTTTAATTAAAAGAATTTTTTGTCGAACCTTATTATTTTTTTTTTGAACCTGAACTTGCCCGAAACCCTGAGTTTAACAAGAGTCTCATAGCTAAAGAAACCCCAATATATAATATGTAATCAAAACACTACAGTATTTGACAAATTTGCATAAACAGAAGTGGAAAATGACTGACTGCAGCTTCGACACGGTTAACATTTTTCTGCTAAAATCTATACAGACTCTGAATACAAATGTCGATATAACATTTCACAAGTAATTTGTTTTCGCCTTCAGTTTTATGGCAGGCCATTATGAACAAGAATAGGCACGATTATTAGCTCTCTGGGAAGAGGTTGAAGAAGCCGAAAATCCCATTGGCTCCGAAAGTGAAGACGAATCTGATTTTGTATGTGACAGTAATCATAACTCTGATGGTGAGGAGGATGCGAAGAAGTAACTGAAAGTGAAATACCAAAAATCTGTCGAAAATATTTAGGCAAGGATGGTACAACATGGGCTTCACAAGATTTTCCCAAGAATGTTCGCACGCGTACAGAGAATATAATCACACGCCTACCAGGCATAAAAAGTACAACCAAGAATGCTAAAACACCAATTGAATGTTTCAATCAGTTTATAATTTCTGATATGGTGGACGATATTGTGATGTGCACCAATATAAAAATACGACAGAAATCTGTTTGCTACGATGAAAATCATCAATACGTTGTACGGGATACGAATGCAACAGAAATAAGAGCTTTATTCGAACTTCTCTATCTGGCAGTAGTTTTCAAAAGTTCTAGGCTAAACCTTGAGGAGCTTTGGTCGACAGATGGAGCTGGGATAAGTTAATTCAGAGAAACAATGTCTTTGCAACGGTTCATTTTCGTGCTGTCTTGCTTACGCTTTGACAACATAAATAATCGTGCGGAAAGGAAAAATATTGACAAGATGACAGCAGTGAGGGCATTATTTGAGAAATTCGTTGAGAATAGCCAGGATTCGTTTACTCCAAGCGAATATCTCACCATTGACGAAAAGTTAGAAGTATTCAGGGGTCGCTGTGCTTTTCGTCAATATATGCCCAAAAGCCAGCACGACGTTATGGTTTGAAAATATTTGCACTTGTAGATGCAAAATCATACTTTATTTATACGACAAATACGACAGAACTTCGATCGTTTCTAGGAGCTATTTCATATTATGGAAAGTTTATTCCAAATCTTTATGTTAGATGTACACCTCTATATGAACTTTTAAAAAAAGGACAACATTGGATTTGGTCTAAAGAGAACAAAAAAGTTTTTGAAGATTTAAAATTAATTCTGTCTTCATCCGATACTCTTATTCATTATAACCCTCAATGGCGAATAATAATCACGAGCGATGCGAGTGACAGAGGAGCAGGTGCGGTTCTTTTTCATGAATGCCCTGATAGAAAATTACGTCCAATTGCATATGCGTCAAGAAAATTTACAGATGTTGAAAAAAGATATGCTACGATAGACAAAGAGGCATTGGCGATTATTTTCGCCGTCACAACATTTCACCAGTATATCTATGGTCGTAAGTTTTCAATATTCACTGATCATAGACCGCTTGAAAGGATTTTTGGTGAAAATCGTCAAACACCGAAAATAGCGAGTAACCGACTTTTACGATGGGCGATTATTTTGAACAGTTACGATTACTCAATCATTTACCAGAAAGGAAAAGACAACGCACCCGCAGATGTTTTATCACGTCTACCTACTAATAATGACGAACCTTCTGAAATAGAAAATATAGGTGGGCCAAAACGAGGTCATCTATTACGATTAAGACTACGACATCTTGCTGTGAAAAAGCGGAAATTAAAAGATGAAACTAGTAAGGATGCTACATTTGAGAAAATATCTAGATTTGTTTACCAACATTGGCCAGAAAAGAAAGAGATTCCAACTGATTTACATTCTTTTTTCGAAAAGAGGGAAGAACTGTCAATAGAAGAAGGATTACTTAAGAAGGATCGGTGAAAGCAACGACCCCTGAGGGACGCCAGCAGTTAGGATTCGCTCTGTCGAACGCGTACCGTTCAATTTGATGTGCGCCTTCCCACCGCCAAGATAGGACGCAATCAATTGAACCAACGCCAGGGGCACGCCCGCTTCTAGCATTTTGAACAAAAGTCCTTCATGCCATACTTTGTCGAACGCCTGGGCAACATCGAAAAGCGCCGCACAAGTGCTTTGCTTTCGATTGAAGCCTTCGGTTATGTATTCGACAAGTCGCAGTACCTGGTGTACGGTCGAATGTTTGGGTAGGAAACCAAACTGTTCGTCCTGAACGAGCTTAAGATCTTGAACTGATCTTTGTAGCCTCATCTGGACGATCCTCTCGCATACCTTGCCGAGACAAGAAAGCAAACTGATGGGCCTGTAGCTTTGCGGGAATGTTATGTTCGCCCAGGGTTTCGGTAACACGACGACGTCCGCGCATTTCCACTTGGTAGAGAAATGCCAGGATTCGTTTACTCCAAGCAAATATCTCACCATTGACGAAAAGTTAGAAGCATTCAGGGGTCGCTGTGCTTTTCGTCAATACATGCCCAAAATGCCAGCATGTTATGGTTTGAAAATATTTACACTTGTAGATGCAAAATCATACTATGTTCTCAACTTAGAATTGTACGTGGGACTGCAACCTGATGGTCCATTCAAGTTGAGCAATAACCCAACCGATGTGGTTCTTAGACTTATAGCTTCAATTTCCGGCACAAAACGAAATGTAACGTTTGATGATTGGTTCAGCAATTATGATCTGATGCTAACACTGCTGAGACAACACAGAATTACACCCGTCGGGACGGTTAGGAAGAACAAACGGCAAATACCCGAGAGCTTCATTTTCAAGTAGTGAAAAACAGACCAGACCATTCCAGCAAATTTGATTTTCAAAAAGGTATCACTTTAGTTTCCAAAAAGGTAAAGTTGTACTTCTTATGTCTACTTTACACCATACTCCAGATATTGATGAAACTACTGGGGATAAAAGAAAACCGGAAGTAGTTTCGTTTTATAATGCTACAAAAGGTGGCGTAGATGTCGTTGATGAGCTGTCGGCGAGCTACGATGTACCTCGCAATAGTAAAAGATGGAAAACATTGGCCATACAACTGTTGACGGAGCACAAAGCAATCAGAGCTCTGCATAAAAGGCTCCCACGTGAATTGCTACTCCCCAGGCCAGTAGACGAAATGAACGTTTATGAACCACCGGGGAAACGACATAAACTATCTAGAAGATGCGAATTTTATCCTAGGAAAAGTGACAGAAAAACATTTTATAGATGTGCAAAGTGTAAAAAAGCTGTTTGTTTAGAACATTCTGTGGTATCGTGTGATGACTGTAGCTCGGGCATGAATAAAGGCAATCAGTTTCTGCTTTCTATTTTCCAATATTTCATCTTTCTTTTTGACTACTTATCAATATTTCTTTAGCTAACAATAAGTTTCTTTTAGTTACAAAAATTAATAGTCAATGATTTACTGCGTTATTTTTTGACAACTAGTCACTATGAACTGAAAATATATATCCTTATCAAGATATACTACAGTGAATAAAAGTTACTTAAAATATACACAAAGGTTGTATGCAAAAAACCCACCACACTGTCGCCGGGTTAACTTAAAAATATTGTAAATTGCGATAATATTCTTTATTCAGATACTAATTTTTGGTTCTGAAAAGAACCGGTCGTTGTTTGGTAGGGAGGGGGGATGTTTATTTCGCCATTTATTTGGAACTTGTGTACTTAGTAACAGCCTTGGTGCCTTCGCTTACAGCGTGCTTCGCCAATTCTCCAGGTAACAGAAGTCTGACGGCAGTCTGGATTTCTCGACTGGTGATCGTTGATCTTTTGTTGTAATGAGCCAAACGGGATGCTTCAGCGGCTATCCTCTCGAAGATATCGTTCACAAAACTGTTCATTATACTCATAGCTTTGCTCGAAATACCGGTATCAGGATGAACTTGTTTCAATACCTTGTAAATGTAAATAGCGTAGCTTTCCTTCCTCTTGCGTTTCTTCTTCTTATCGGTTTTCGATATATTTTTCTGCGCTTTACCCGCCTTTTTGGCTGCTTTCCCACTAGTTTTCGGTGGCATTGTTGTTGTTCGTTGATTAGTTAATAAAACTTATCGGTGACAAGATTTTCGACAGTAACACAGCGTAGTACACTGCAGTAAGTATACAGTGTTATAAAAATGGTGAACGGTGAACGGTGAACTTGACGGGCCTCTTGAGGTTCCTGGAATCTTCCTTAACCCTCTTCATCGGATCTAAAACAGACGGAAAATATATTAGTTAATATTCGCTAAATTAGCGATATCGGAAGTGGATTTGGAAAGGACAGTCGGGTTCCCGGATCTTCAGACGAGAAGCAGCCTTGGCCGTTTATGGCGAAGGTGTTCAACGTCGTAATCCGTTAATCCCGCTAGGAGGGGATTTGGGTGGTCTTCGAGCCGCGTAAACTCGGTACTGGCTTTGTTCCGAATGAATTCCTCGATGGTCACCATCTGGGAATCATTGTGCAGTGTCGCATTACTGACAAACCAAGGAGCATCGAATGCCATCCTTAGGACCTTGTTCTGAACCACTTGGAGTTTTTGCACGTGCGAGTGCGCGGCGTAACCCCAGACTGAAGAAGCGTATGTCATCGCAGGTCTGATAACCGCTTTGTAGAGTCGAATCTTCCGGAGAGGATCCAACTTACTTCGGCGATTTATCAGAGCGTACAGATTGACCAGAGCTACCTTCGCCCGGTTCGCCATGGCCTCGATGTGACTTTTCCAAGTTAGTTTAGAGTCCAGAATGACACCCAAATACCTGGTTTCGGAATGCCAGGGAAGCTCGTTTCCTCGCAGTACCAACGCATCGGGGGGTCTCTGTCTACGCCGAGTAAAGAGTACTGCGGTACTTTTATCAGCGTTGATTTTGACCCGCCACTTTGCGAAGTAGTCTTGCAGCTGATCCGATGCTGTCTGCAGTCTACGAGCGGCGATCTCGGGGGACCAAGATCTGCTGTAGATGCATACATCGTCGGCGTACATCGCTAACTGAGTGCCCTCGCACCGGGGTAGGTCGCTAACAAAGATACAAAAGAGTATCGGTGAAAGCAACGACCCCTGAGGGACGCCAGCAGTTAGGATTCGCTCTGTCGAACGCGTACCGTTCAATTTGATGCGCGCCTTCCTACCGCCAAGATAGGACGCGATCAATTGAACCAACGCCAGGGGCACGCCCGCTTCTAGCATTTTGAACAAAAGTCCTTCATGCCATACTTTGTCGAACGCCTTGGCAACATCGAAAAGCGCCGCACAAGTGCTTTGCTTTCGATTGAAGCCTTCGGTTATGTATTCGACAAGTCGCAGTACCTGGTGTACGGTCGAATGTTTGGGTCGGAAACCAAACTGTTCGTCCTGAATGAGCTTAAGATCTTGAACTGATCTTTGTAGCCTCGTCTGGACGATCCTGTCGCATACCTTGCCGAGACAAGAAAGCAAACTGATGGGCCTGTAGCTTTGCGGGAACGTTAGGTTCGCCCCGGGTTTCGGTAACACGACGACGTCCGCGCATTTCCACTTGGTAGGGAAATGCCGCAGCCGGAACGCCGCATTGATGATTCCCGTCAGCGAAACGACCGCTTTTAAAGGCATGGCCTTTAAAGCAGCGTTTCCTATCCCGTCCGGTCCCGATGCCTTCTTCGACTTACATCTCGCGATTGCCTCTTTCACCTCGGTCGGAGAAGCGTGCTCGATATGCCGACGATCTTCTACGGCCAGCCGCCTACTCACTACGCGTTCGACTCGATCGATGAAATCTTCATCTTCGTCATCGTCGCATAGCGGGCTGCACTGGTTTTCGAAGTTATCGGCATGAGCCTCTGCTTTCTCTTCGAGAGTGAAAGCCATTCCGGTTTCACCGTGAATGGGCGGCATGCGCGTCGTGTTCCCCTTCAGCACCTTGACCATCTTCCAACAGGAGTGATCGTCTTCGGTGTTCAGGGCGTCGAGTTTGGCGTCGAAAGACGCGTATCGGAACTCCGCGAGCTCCCTTCTCACATCACCGCGCAGACGGTTATAGCGACGCTTGAGATCGGGATCCCAATTGCGCTGATAAGTCCGCCTGACGCGATCACGCTCCCGCATAAGTTCCCTGATGTGCGCCGGAAGCACCCATCGATGGTCCTTTACGGGAATCGTGTTGGTCGCGTATCGAAGAGAATCCTCGATTGCGACCGTGAGTCGTTCAACAGCCTCATCCAGTTCCTGAGCGTTGTGGATCGGTCGTATTTGTCCCATATTGTGGTGCAAGTGGTCGCTAAAAGCCGGCCACGATACAGTGGAACGTTCAACCGGGACGCGAACGTCCGGGACGTCTCCTAGCTGCAGCAGCACAGGGAGATGATCGGAACTAAGTTCGTTGAGCGTGGTAACTCTGTGAACTAGTCGGACATCTTTAATTACAACCACGTCCAAAACGTCAGATCGTTGCCCTTCGTTCGACGGGTAATACGTGTGGTCGGCGGGGGCATCGGTGACAATGCCCGTCTCGTCGGTAAAACTCCGCAGTATTTTACCGTTCGCGTTTGCGATCCGACTGTTCCACGATGGGTGCTTAGCGTTTAGGTCGCCGGCGATAACCACGCCTTTGTCCGTATCCAAGACACCCGTTAGATCGTCTTCCAACAACCGCCGATTCGGCGGATTGTAGGCGGCGACCAAGCGGACGCACCCCGATAGTGTTCGTACCACAATCGTAGTAGCTTCGAGATGTTGAAGAGGGGGAGTCAGATCTTCGTAATGATCCAAACTGGTTCTTATAAAGATGGCTGTCCCGCCGCCTCTTGCTCCAACTCTATCGTTTCGATAGAAGCGATAATTGGGCAGCCGTGGCCTGTCGCCCGCTCGCAAATGGGTTTCGCAAATGAGTATCGCGTCAAGGTCGTACCTTTCGGCGAACTCGCGAAGTTCATTCTGTTTACAGACAAGGCCGTTGGCGTTCCAATAAGCCAACTCAAGCGATTGCGGTACTCTCGGTCTTCGATGAGTCATCATAAGAGTTTCATCATCTCGGACATGATTTGGACACACAACTTAACTCGTGCGTCCCTATCGGATTTGTCGATTTGGATGACCTTGCTCATCATCGCCAGTATGTTGACGAGGGGGTCGGTTGGGGGTTCAACCGCCGCCTGTGCCGCAACATTGACCGGGAATGGTGTTTCAGCCACCGCGATCGACCCGCTTTTACGAAGCCTCCTATTGCGACGCCTCCTCTGCGACCTCGACAGCTTCGGGGGGTCGTCGGTCGCCTTTTGCTTTGGCTCGTTGAGCTTAGCTTTGGGCGCCGCGACCTCTTTCCGAACTACCTTGGTAGCTGGAGCGTTCGCTTTGGGGGCAACGTTAGCGTTGCCTTTCGGCTTTTTCGCCTGGCTACTAACCGCTTTCACGGGTTTCGCCGCGACTACTGGAGCCTTTTTGTCCCCCTTTTGCGCCTGAATAGGTGCTTTCGGGGGAACGGTCGCTTCGACCTTTGGGGCTGCCGCCGGTGCCCTCGTTTCCGCCGCCTTCGGGTGTTTTGGGCACCCTTTGTAGTTGGCGGTATGAGGACCACCGCAAAGGACGCACTTGGCGGGCGCATCCTTTGCTTTGGCACAGGAAGCCGTCGGATGGTCACCAGCGCACTTCACGCAACGAGGTGCACCGTTGCACATTCGTTGGGAGTGGCCGTAACGCTGACAGCGATGACACTGGCCGACTTCCGTCTTCTTCTTGGCGCTCTCGACAGTTATGGTTAAAGCCATGACCGTCTTGAGGTCAAAGATCCGTTTGGCGTCCGCGGTCTTTTTCAAGACGCACAGGACTAACGGGATCGGCCTCCTTTCAGAGCCCTGGCGCATACGTTTTACCGTATCGGGCCAGAATCCCTGTTTTCTCAGGTCGGCAGCAATGCTGTCCTCCCCGATACTGGTAGGGACGCCTCGAAAAACCACCTTTAACGGCTTTTCCTCCGGTAGAGAGAATGTGTGGTACTGGTGTTTACCAGCCATCAACATCTTCACCAGGGCGCGATAGGCTTCCGCGGTGGGGAGCTCAATCTTGATTCCTTGCGGAACCGCTCTGGCTTTCGAAAAGGCGATCCGAAGTCTCGCCATCTCCGCCGAAATGGAATCCCAGTTTTCCTTCGCATGAAGGATTACCGGGGGGACCCGCTTGGAAACGTGTTCCAATCGAGGACGCACGGCCTCCGAGTACTCGTCCTCCAGGTCGCTACTGGCCTTCCTTTTCCCGTTGGATGGACCGACTGCCACGTCGACATCCATTTTACCCGCCGGGATGGAAGCCAACGCCTCGGCGAATGACCTCGGAGTGGAGGTGGTCGCCGCCTCCTCGATGGAGGCGGTGCGGCCTGCCGCGCTGGTCGTCGCATCCTCGAGGGAAGCAGTACGGCCTGATGGTGCTATGGCTTTCGCCTCCACTGGGGAGGCAGTGCTGCCAAGAACGGGGGTTGTTTCGGTTGTCGCCTTCTCGGGGATGGCGGTACTAACCTTCCGTGTGCATTTGGTCGCCACCTGCTCAGGGGAGGCGGTGCGGCCTGCCGCGCTGGTCGTCGCATCCTCTAAGGAAGCAGTACGGCCTGATATACCTGCCTTGGCTGCCGCCTCCGCTGGGGAGGCAGTTCTGCCAATAACTGGTTTCTTGGTCGCCGCCTTCACGAGGGAGGCGGTGCGGCCTGATGATTTGGCTGCCGCCGCCACAGGGGAGGCAGTCTTGCCAAGAACGGGGGTAGCGTTGGTTGCCGCCTTCACGGGGATGGCGGGTCTGACCTTACGCGCAGATTTAGTCGCCGCTTTCAACGGGGAAGGCGGACGGCTTGGTGGAACGGGTGTCAATGTCCCGTTCTTATCGATAATGTGTGTGTCGACCACGCTTGCAAACAAGCGAAAGTCTACACACGATGCGGATAAAGTTTTCTTCTCCATTTTAAGAGGCATTTCTGCCACCTCAAAAGCTAACAATAAGTTTCTTTTAGTTACAAAAATTAATAGTCAATGATTTACTGCGTTATTTTTTGACAACTAGTCACTATGAACTGAATATATATATCCTTATCAAGATATACTACAGTGAATAAAAGTTACTTAAAATATACACAAAGGTTGTATGCAAAAAACCCACCACACTGTCGCCGGGTTAACTTAAAAATATTGTAAATTGCGATAATATTCTTTATTCAGATACTAATTTTTGGTTCTGAAAAGAACCGGTCGTTGTTTGGTAGGGAGGGGGGATGTTTATTTCGCCATTTATTTGGAACTTGTGTACTTAGTAACAGCCTTGGTGCCTTCGCTTACAGCGTGCTTCGCCAATTCTCCAGGTAACAGAAGTCTGACGGCAGTCTGGATTTCTCGACTGGTGATCGTTGATCTTTTGTTGTAATGAGCCAAACGGGATGCTTCAGCGGCTATCCTCTCGAAGATATCGTTCACAAAACTGTTCATTATACTCATAGCTTTGCTCGAAATACCGGTATCAGGATGAACTTGTTTCAATACCTTGTAAATATAAATAGCGTAGCTTTCCTTCCTCTTGCGTTTCTTCTTCTTATCGGTTTTCGATATATTTTTCTGCGCTTTACCCGCCTTTTTGGCTGCTTTCCCACTAGTTTTCGGTGGCATTGTTGTTGTTCGTTGATTAGTTAATAAAACTTATCGGTGACAAGATTTTCGACAGTACACAGCGTAGTACACTGCAGTAAGTATACAGTGTTATAAAAATGGTGAACGGTGAACTTGACGGGCCTCTTGAGGTTCCTGGAATCTTCCTTAACCCTCTTCATCGGATCTAAAACAGACGGAAAATATATTAGTTAATATTCGCTAAATTAGCGATATCGGAAGTGGATTTGGAAAGGACAGTCGGGTTCCCGGATCGTCAGACGAGAAGCAGCCTTGGCCGTTTATGGCGAAGGTGTTCAACGTCGTAATCCGTTAATCCCGCTAGGAGGGGATTTGGGTGGTCTTCGAGCCGCGTAAACTCGGTACTGGCTTTGTTCCGAATGAATTCCTCGATGGTCACCATCTGGGAATCATTGTGCAGTGTCGCATTACTGACAAACCAAGGAGCATCGAATGCCATCCTTAGGACCTTGTTCTGAACCACTTGGAGTTTTTGCACGTGCGAGTGCGCGGCGTAACCCCAGACTGAAGAAGCGTATGTCATCGCAGGTCTGATAACCACTTTGTAGAGTCGAATCTTCCGGAGAGGATCCAACTTACTTCGGCGATTTATCAGAGCGTACAGATTGACCAGAGCTACCTTCGCCCGGTTCGCCATGGCCTCGATGTGACTTTTCCAAGTTAGTTTAGAGTCCAGAATGACACCCAAATACCTGGTTTCGGAATGCCAGGGAAGCTCGTTCCCTCGCAGTACCAACGCATCGGGGGGTCTCTGTCTACGCCGAGTAAAGAGTACTGCGGTACTTTTATCAGCGTTGATTTTGACCCGCCACTTTGCGAAGTAGTCTTGCAGCTGATCCGATGCTGTCTGCAGTCTACGAGCGGCGATCTCGGGGGACCAAGATCTGCTGTAGATGCATACATCGTCGGCGTACATCGCTAACTGAGTGCCCTCGCACCGGGGTAGGTCGCTAACAAAGATACAAAAGAGTATCGGTGAAAGCAACGACCCCTGAGGGACGCCAGCAGTTAGGATTCGCTCTGTCGAACGCGTACCGTTCAATTTGATGCGCGCCTTCCTACCGCCAAGATAGGACGCGATCAATTGAACCAACGCCAGGGGCACGCCCGCTTCTAGCATTTTGAACAAAAGTCCTTCATGCCATACTTTGTCGAATGCCTTGGCAACATCGAAAAGCGCCGCACAAGTGCTTTGCTTTCGATTGAAGCCTTCGGTTATGTATTCGACAAGTCGCAGTACCTGGTGTACGGTCGAATGTTTGGGTCGGAAACCAAACTGTTCGTCCTGAATGAGCTTAAGATCATGAACTGATCTTTGTAGCCTCGTCTGGACGATCCTCTCGCATACCTTGCCGAGACAAGAAAGCAAACTGATGGGCCTGTAGCTTTGCGGGAACGTTAGGTTCGCCCCGGGTTTCGGCAACACGACGACGTCCGCGCATTTCCACTTGGTAGGGAAATGCCGCAGCCGGAACGCCGCATTGATGATTCCCGTCAGCGAAACGACCGCTTTTAAAGGCATGGCCTTTAAAGCAGCGTTTCCTATCCCGTCCGGTCCCGATGCCTTCTTCGACTTACATCTCGCGATTGCCTCTTTCACCTCGGTCGGAGAAGCGTGCTCGATATGCCGACGATCTTCTACGGCCAGCCGCCTACTCACTACGCGTTCGACTCGATCGATGAAATCTTCATCTTCGTCATCGTCGCATAGCGGACTGCACTGGTTTTCGAAGTTATCGGCATGAGCCTCTGCTTTCTCTTCGAGAGTGAAAGCCATTCCGGTTTCACCGTGAATGGGCGGCATGCGCGTCGTGTTCCCCTTCAGCACCTTGACCATCTTCCAACAGGAGTGATCGTCTTCGGTGTTCAGGGCGTCGAGTTTGGCGTCGAAAGACGCGTATCGGAACTCCGCGAGCTCCCTTCTCACATCACCGCGCAGACGGTTATAGCGACGCTTGAGATCGGGATCCCAATTGCGCTGATAAGTCCGCCTGACGCGATCACGCTCCCGCATAAGTTCCCTGATGTGCGCCGGAAGCACCCATCGATGGTCCTTTACGGGAATCGTGTTGGTCGCGTATCGAAGAGAATCCTCGATTGCGACCGTGAGTCGTTCAACAGCCTCATCCAGTTCCTGAGCGTTGTGGATCGGTCGTATTTGTCCCATATTGTGGTGCAAGTGGTCGCTAAAAGCCGGCCACGATACAGTGGAACGTTCAACCGGGACGCGAACGTCCGGGACGTCTCCTGCAGCAGCACAGGGAGATGATCGGAACTAAGTTCGTTGAGCGTGGTAACTCTATGAACTAGTCGGACATCTTTGATTACAACCACGTCCAAAACGTCAGATCGTTGCCCTTCTGTCTTTACCGTTTATAAAGTGGTAGCGTCGTATCAGTAGGCGACGCCTCCCGTTGCTACCGCTTGGCTGACGGCCGCTATTGGTCGAAAATGGAGAAGAAAACTTTATCCGCATCGTGTGTAGACTTTCGCTTGTTTGCAAGCGTGGTCGACACACACATTATCGATAAGAACGGGACATTGACACCCGTTCCACCAAGCCGTCCGCCTTCCCCGTTGAAAGCGGCGACTAAATCTGCGCGTAAGGTCAGACCCGCCATCCCCGTGAAGGCGGCAACCAACGCTACCCCCGTTCTTGGCAAGACTGCCTCCCCTGTGGCGGCGGCAGCCAAATCATCAGGCCGCACCGCCTCCCTCGTGAAGGCGGCGACCAAGAAACCAGTTATTGGCAGAACTGCCTCCCCAGCGGAGGCGGCAGCCAAGGCAGGTATATCAGGCCGTACTGCTTCCTTAGAGGATGCGACGACCAGCGCGGCAGGCCGCACCGCCTCCCCTGAGCAGGTGGCGACCAAATGCACACGGAAGGTTAGTACCGCCATCCCCGAGAAGGCGACAACCGAAACAACCCCCGTTCTTGGCAGCACTGCCTCCCCAGTGGAGGCGAAAGCCATAGCACCATCAGGCCGTACTGCTTCCCTCGAGGATGCGACGACCAGCGCGGCAGGCCGCACCGCCTCCATCGAGGAGGCGGCGACCACCTCCACTCCGAGGTCATTCGCCGAGGCGTTGGCTTCCATCCCGGCGGGTAAAATGGATGTCGACGTGGCAGTCGGTCCATCCAACGGGAAAAGGAAGGCCAGTAGCGACCTGGAGGACGAGTACTCGGAGGCCGTGCGTCCTCGATTGGAACACGTTTCCAAGCGGGTCCCCCCGGTAATCCTTCATGCGAAGGAAAACTGGGATTCCATTTCGGCGGAGATGGCGAGACTTCGGATCGCCTTTTCGAAAGCCAGAGCGGTTCCGCAAGGAATCAAGATTGAGCTCCCCACCGCGGAAGCCTATCGCGCCCTGGTGAAGATGTTGATGGCTGGTAAACACCAGTACCACACATTCTCTCTACCGGAGGAAAAGCCGTTAAAGGTGGTTTTTCGAGGCGTCCCTACCAGTATCGGGGAGGACAGCATTGCTGCCGACCTGAGAAAACAGGGATTCTGGCCCGATACGGTAAAACGTATGCGCCAGGGCTCTGAAAGGAGGCCGATCCCGTTAGTCCTGTGCGTCTTGAAAAAGACCGCGGACGCCAAACGGATCTTTGACCTCAAGACGGTCATGGCTTTAACCATAACTGTCGAGAGCGCCAAGAAGAAGACGGAAGTCGGCCAGTGTCATCGCTGTCAGCGTTACGGCCACTCCCAACGAATGTGCAACGGTGCACCTCGTTGCGTGAAGTGCGCTGGTGACCATCCGACGGCTTCCTGTGCCAAAGCAAAGGATGCGCCCGCCAAGTGCGTCCTTTGCGGTGGTCCTCATACCGCCAACTACAAAGGGTGCCCAAAACACCCGAAGGCGGCGGAAACGAGGGCGCCGGCGGCAGCCCCAAAGGTCAAAGCGACCGTTCCCCCGAAAGCAGCTATTCAAGCGCAAAAGGGGGACAAAAAGGCTCCAGTAGTCGCGGCGAAACCCGTGAAAGCGGTTAGTAGTCAGGCGAAAAAGCCGAAAGGCAACGCTAACGTTGCCCCCAAAGCGAACGCTCCAGCTACCAAGGTAGTTCGGAAAGAGGTCGCGGCGCCCAAAGCTAAGCTCAATGAGCCGAAGCAAAAGGCGACCGACGACCCCCCGAAGCTGTCGAGGTCGCAGAGGAGGCGTCACAATAGGAGGCTTCGTAAAAGCGGGTCGATCGCGGTGGCTGAAACACCATTCCCGGTCAATGTTGCGGCACAGGCGGCGGTTGAACCTCCAACCGACCCCCTCGTCAACATACTGGCGATGATGAGCGAGGTCATCCAAATCGACAAATCCGATAGGGACGCACGAGTTAAGTTGTGCGTCCAAATCATGTCCGAGATGATGAAACTCTTATGATGACTCATCGAAGACCGAGAGTACCGCAATCGCTTGAGTTGGCTTATTGGAACGCCAACGGCCTTGTCTGTAAACAGAATGAACTTCGCGAGTTCGCCGAAAGGTACGACCTTGACGCGATACTCATTTGCGAAACCCATCTGCGAGCGAGCGACAGGCCACGGCTGCCCAATTATCGCTTCTATCGAAACGATAGAGTTGGAGCAAGAGGCGGCGGGACAGCCATCTTTGTAAGGACCAGTTTGGATCATTACGAAGATCTGACTCCCCCTCTTCAACATCTCGAAGCTACTACGATTGTGGTACGAACACTATCGGGGTGCGTCCGCTTGGTCGCCGCCTACAATCCGCCGAATCGGCGGTTGTTGGAAGACGATCTAACGGGTGTCTTGGATACGGACAAAGGCGTGGTTATCGCCGGCGACCTAAACGCTAAGCACCCATCGTGGAACAGTCGGATCGCAAACGCGAACGGTAAAATACTGCGGAGTTTTACCGACGAGACGGGCATTGTCACCGATGCCCCCGCCGACCACACGTATTACCCGTCGAACGAAGGGCAACGATCTGACGTTTTGGACGTGGTTGTAATTAAAGATGTCCGACTAGTTCATAGAGTTACCACGCTCAACGAACTTAGTTCCGATCATCTCCCTGTGCTGCTGCAGCTAGGAGACGTCCCGGACGTTCGCGTCCCGGTTGAACGTTCCACTGTATCGTGGCCGGCTTTTAGCGACCACTTGCACCACAATATGGGACAAATACGACCGATCCACAACGCTCAGGAACTGGATGAGGCTGTTGAACGACTCACGGTCGCAATCGAGGATTCTCTTCGATACGCGACCAACACGATTCCCGTAAAGGACCATCGATGGGTGCTTCCGGCGCACATCAGGGAACTTATGCGGGAGCGTGATCGCGTCAGGCGGACTTATCAGCGCAATTGGGATCCCGATCTCAAGCGTCGCTATAACCGTCTGCGCGGTGATGTGAGAAGGGAGCTCGCGGAGTTCCGATACGCGTCTTTCGACGCCAAACTCGACGCCCTGAACACCGAAGACGATCACTCCTGTTGGAAGATGGTCAAGGTGCTGAAGGGGAACACGACGCGCATGCCGCCCATTCACGGTGAAACCGGAATGGCTTTCACTCTCAAAGAGAAAGCAGAGGCTCATGCCGATAACTTCGAAAACCAGTGCAGCCCGCTATGCGACGATGACGAAGATGAAGATTTCATCGATCGAGTCGAACGCGTAGTGAGTAGGCGGCTGGCCGTAGAAGATCGTCGGCATATCGAGCACGCTTCTCCGACCGAGGTGAAAGAGGCAATCGCGAGATGTAAGTCGAAGAAGGCATCGGGACCGGACGGGATAGGAAACGCTGCTTTAAAGGCCATGCCTTTAAAAGCGGTCGTTTCGCTGACGGGAATCATCAATGCGGCGTTCCGGCTGCGGCATTTCCCTACCAAGTGGAAATGCGCGGACGTCGTCGTGTTACCGAAACCCGGGGCGAACCTAACGTTCCCGCAAAGCTACAGGCCCATCAGTTTGCTTTCTTGTCTCGGCAAGGTATGCGAGAGGATCGTCCAGACGAGGCTACAAAGATCAGTTCAAGATCTTAAGCTCATTCAGGACGAACAGTTTGGTTTCCGACCCAAACATTCGACCGTACACCAGGTACTGCGACTTGTCGAATACATAACCGAAGGCTTCAATCGAAAGCAAAGCACATGTGCGGCGCTTTTCGATGTTGCCAAGGCGTTCGACAAAGTATGGCATGAAGGACTTTTGTTCAAAATGCTAGAAGCGGGCGTGCCCCTGGCGTTGGTTCAATTGATCGCGTCCTATCTTGGCGGTAGGAAGGCGCGCATCAAATTGAACGGTACGCGTTCGACAGAGCGAATCCTAACTGCTGGCGTCCCTCAGGGGTCGTTGCTTTCACCGATACTCTTTTGTATCTTTGTTAGCGACCTACCCCGGTGCGAGGGCACTCAGTTAGCGATGTACGCCGACGATGTATGCATCTACAGCAGATCTTGGTCCCCCGAGATCGCCGCTCGTAGACTGCAGACAGCATCGGATCAGCTGCAAGACTACTTCGCAAAGTGGCGGGTCAAAATCAACGCTGATAAAAGTACCGCAGTACTCTTTACTCGGCGTAGACAGAGACCCCCCGATGCGTTGGTACTGCGAGGGAACGAGCTTCCCTGGCATTCCGAAACCAGGTATTTGGGTGTCATTCTGGACTCTAAACTAACTTGGAAAAGTCACATCGAGGCCATGGCGAACCGGGCGAAGGTAGCTCTGGTCAATCTGTACGCTCTGATAAATCGCCGAAGTAAGTTGGATCCTCTCCGGAAGATTCGACTCTACAAAGCGGTTATCAGACCTGCGATGACATACGCTTCTTCAGTCTGGGGTTACGCCGCGCACTCGCACGTGCAAAAACTCCAAGTGGTTCAGAACAAGGTCCTAAGGATGGCATTCGATGCTCCTTGGTTTGTCAGTAATGCGACACTGCACAATGATTCCCAGATGGTGACCATCGAGGAATTCATTCGGAACAAAGCCAGTACCGAGTTTACGCGGCTCGAAGACCACCCAAATCCCCTCCTAGCGGGATTAACGGATTACGACGTTGAACACCTTCGCCATAAACGGCCAAGGCTGCTTCTCGTCTGACGATCCGGGAACCCGACTGTCCTTTCCAAATCCACTTCCGATATCGCTAATTTAGCGAATATTAACTAATATATTTTCCGTCTGTTTTAGATCCGATGAAGAGGGTTAAGGAAGATTCCAGGAACCTCAAGAGGCCCGTCAAGTTCACCGTTCACCGTTCACCGCTATTGGTCGAACCGTCGGCGCAGTTAGGTATATGTATTTGAAAAACCTGTATTTCGCTCTGAATTGATACGTTTTGTTGAAGTTTTCGGCACGCTACCAAGTCAACTAAGCCATGTCGGGTCGAGGAAAAGGTGGAAAAGTTAAAGGAAAAGCAAAATCCAGATCCAGTCGTGCAGGATTACAATTTCCTGTTGGTCGTATTCATCGATTGTTGAGGAAGGGCAATTACGCGGAACGCGTAGGAGCTGGAGCTCCCGTATATTTAGCGGCTGTAATGGAGTATTTGGCAGCCGAAGTTCTCGAGTTGGCCGGTAACGCTGCGAGAGACAACAAAAAGACTCGTATCATCCCTAGACATTTACAACTGGCCATACGTAACGACGAAGAATTGAATAAATTACTGTCGGGCGTGACGATTGCTCAAGGAGGTGTGCTTCCGAACATTCAAGCTGTTTTGTTACCTAAGAAGACCGAGAAAAAACCTTAATTTAATTACAACTTGGTCACACCATATTAACAAAACGGCCCTTCTCAGGGCCACAAAGAATATAGTCGAATAATGAACTATCGATGTCTGCGGTTGTGTAAATGTATCATTTTCTTTTTTATACATATTCTTTCAAGTAGCATACGTATACGTATGCATGTATGTATATTTTAAACATGACCTGTAATATCAAGATATTAATACGAATCACATTTTTTGTTGAATTTTATAAGAATCATCGTGTCGCTAAAAAATCAACGAAAAGTGATACCGAAAAATAACTTTCGATTTTTAAAGTGTCCATGTGACGTCATCAACAACGATAACGATGTATTTTCACAGCACCACGGTTAGCGCTGGTCCTATTAATTGTTTTTGCCACATCCACGCACACAACACCAATAAGACCAATAAGTAAAAATGAAACTTGTTGATACTATAACGCATATTTTCGTGTGAAATACCCTTGTTCTTTTGGTTACAATAACTAAAACGTCTTTATTTACCATCTACCTGCTTGCTCGTGTGGATCTGAATGTTAAAGTTTTTTTTTTTTTCGACGGTCCCTCCAACCCGACTTTTTCAGGTAGATGGTATAGTTACCGATATTTCTGGTGGTTTTTATGACTTAATTGCAGTCATATAACGAACAAAGATGGGGTTGTATACAGGTAGTTTACGAATCTCAAACTCTGGCGTGAGTTGTTCAGGTCCACATTAACGAACATTTCAATAACATAATATTTAATAACTTAAATATCATTACTTTGTGTGAAAATACAACAATTTATTTAAATCTATCTAAAAAGTACATTTGCTTAAATAATTTATGATTGTTATTATAAAATTTATTATCTTTTCACACTAATTCTAAAATAATTATAAAAAATATGTTTTAATTTTTATATTATGAATTAATACTTGCTTTTTTCTAAAATCATTTAAGTATAAGTAAATTTATATAAATTTATATTCTTTACTACATTTCTGTTTTATTTTGTTGAATTTAAAATAAAATAAAAAAGAAGTGCATCCCTGGACCTATCATAAATTATGTCCAGGTGCTTTTTCCGGGTGATAATTACTGCCACTACTGTTTCTGAGGGTCATAAAAACCACCAGAAATATCGGAGACTATAAACGACATTTTAGTCGTTGTGCGTCGAACACTTAAGAAACAAGGGTATTTCACCCGAAAATATGCGTTAACAAATTGTTAATTCTTTCATACATTTTATCGGATTAATGTTATGTTGGCTGTGAAAATAGAAAAGGATAGGATTGATATTACTGGTGGGTTAAAGTTATTTTTCGGTAAGTTTTATACCTTTCCGTACTTTCTTTTAATTTGTAACGGCTTATTTGAGTGATTTCTCATCGACGATTCTTGAATTATACCTTTTTTATTCTTTGCGTTTTAATCCATCGTCACTAACTAACTGGGTTTCTAAAGCATGACTTGGCGCATTATCGATTAATAACAAGGCTTTTCCAGGTAAGTTATTCTCTTAAGAATATTTTCTCACCTCTGGCACAAAACATTTCGTAAACCACTCCTTAAAAAGTATCGAGGTCATCCACGCGTTTGAAGTTGATCTGTAGATGACTGGTATTTCTTTGTTTTTGAAGGCACGTGGATTCTTAGCTTTACCAATAACGTGCAATTTTAATTTACGGTCTCCTTCTGTGTTGGCATTGGTGCTGTTTTTCGTGGAATCCCACCAAAGTTCTATCTGGAAGAAGCTTATAAAATAAAGCTGACTCGTCTGCGTTATATCTTTGATTAGGGCATAAGTTTTCTTTTCTAATGTGTAGAGCCAATTTTTTTTAAAAGGTGTAATTGCTTGAAAATTGTTAGAAAGCTTCTAACTTCTCGCCAGTAATTTTCAAATTTCTCAGGCTATATCTTTTTCTAAATTTTGCCATCCAACCTCTACTAGCACGAAAATCATCCTTTCCATAATGTTTCCGGTAAAACACCTTAGCCTGGTCAGCTAAATATTCACATGAAACAGTACAATGACGATATCTTTTTTTATTTTAAAAACCATGAATATAACGCATTATCCATTTTTGGAAATTCCCCATCTTCAAAGTTTTCCTCTTCCCAGTACCATGGGAAGAGGTACTCAAATTTGTATTATTCGAATGTAAACAATAATTTAGTACTCTAAATACTGTTTAAGTGTTTTTCTTTCTTTTTAAGGCGTAAATTCTTTTCTTTTTATTTCAAATTTATATTCTTAAAGTCTAAACAATTAACAATTATAAATTTTTTTTTAAATCATTCAAGTATAAGTAAATTTATATTCTCTACTACATTATTTTGTTGAATTTCAAATAAAATAAAAAAAGAAGTGCGGCCCCCTGGACCTACATAGTTCGTAGTAGGGCCTCTATCATAAATCACGT
The DNA here is from genome assembly GCF_036711975.1 of Onthophagus taurus. NCBI lineage: Eukaryota > Metazoa > Arthropoda > Insecta > Coleoptera > Scarabaeidae > Onthophagus > Onthophagus taurus. The sequence goes on along the minus strand of NC_091972.1, from coordinate 27,481,251 downwards.
TGAGGTACTTTTTCGGGGTGATAATTAGTGCCACTACTGTTTCTGAGAGTCATAAAAACCACCAGAAATATCAGAAACTATAACAGACAGCTGCACAATTGGAAATGAAATATGCGCAAGCGCCAAAGGACGTGAACCGTTCTTGGTCGAGACCAGGTACACGAACTTGTCCGACCGACGGCCGTTAGAACCACAGAATAACATAATATTCTGTAGTTGGAACGCTTGACAAAACGTCACGGATCATCCTTTTCAAGGCAGCAGCACTTTTTAACTGTGCAGGCTTGTGACCGTCAAAAGTCTAAAGCGTGGTTGGAACGAACCTTATATACATACATACATATTACGTATGTATGTAATTGTCCGGATTGTATGTGAAAATATTCCTTAACTTTCATAAATATAGTGGTTCTGAAAAGAACCGGGTGGTCGTGTTGAATACAGAACAGTCGTCGTCAAAATTAAAATAGGTACATAATTTAAATTTCTTAACCCCCAAAGCCGTAGAGAGTACGACCTTGCCGCTTAAGGGCGTAAACGACGTCCATAGCAGTAACGGTTTTCCTTTTTGCGTGTTCAGTGTATGTGACAGCGTCGCGAATAACGTTCTCAAGGAAAACCTTTAAAACTCCTCGAGTTTCTTCGTAAATTAATCCTGAAATACGCTTTACACCGCCGCGACGGGCAAGACGTCTGATAGCTGGTTTGGTGATACCCTGGATGTTGTCACGGAGTACTTTGCGATGACGTTTGGCGCCTCCTTTTCCAAGACCTTTTCCTCCCTTTCCACGGCCAGTCATTTTTCTTTTTATGTATGTATAACGACGACGAACTAACAAGCACCGACAGCGGACTATCGTTTTCGGGACTTTTCGCGCGCTTATATGGTGGCGCAATGGACACGCCTACCGATTCTACGGCTCGACCAATCCGATGCAAGTCACGTACACGGGTATAAAGTAGCCTTCAACAGAGCGATCTCTCAGTTTACTTTGACCAACTATATCTTTGTTGTCGTACGGTACGTATCTCGTTAACCCTTAATAATAAACTAAAATGGCTCGTACGAAACAAACTGCTCGGAAATCTACCGGAGGTAAAGCGCCACGTAAACAACTCGCAACTAAAGCGGCAAGGAAAAGCGCTCCCGCTACCGGTGGTGTCAAGAAACCGCATCGTTACAGACCTGGAACCGTAGCTCTTCGAGAAATTCGTCGTTACCAGAAAAGTACCGAACTTCTAATTAGAAAGTTGCCCTTCCAACGTTTGGTTAGAGAAATTGCCCAAGATTTCAAGACCGACTTGCGATTTCAAAGCAGCGCCGTTATGGCTTTGCAAGAGGCGAGTGAAGCTTACTTGGTCGGACTTTTCGAAGATACGAACTTGTGTGCAATTCATGCAAAACGAGTAACCATCATGCCGAAAGACATTCAGCTTGCTAGGCGCATTCGCGGCGAAAGAGCCTAATTTGCATCAATCAACCAAACCTTCCCAACAAGACCGGTTCTTTTCAGAACCAATCACTTGTTTTATGAAAAAGAATTTTCGTTTTGCTCCCCTTCAATCGGTGTTTATTATGAAAGCAAAAATGCTCTTTCAGTATAGACTGCGGATAATGTACGTTTTTTAATTTCTAAGCGTAATAGCGTGTAAAATTTTCAATGTGAACTTAAGATGTGATTTAATCCAAAAAAAAATTAAGTTCTTTTTTAATTTATATAAAATAAATTCAATTATTTCATATAAGATTTTAGTAATTAAAAAAAAAGATTATGATGTTTAAATAATTTAAACTTAATTTGCTTCCATATGCATTCAAATATTGATGATCACAACGAAAGCTTCCGTACGAATTAAATTTTAAAACTTGTACAATAAAAGTTAAAGAAGATGAAGGTGTATCTTCTTTAAGGTAATCAAAAACTTGTTGGGATTGATAAAGAAATATAAGGAATCCGAACTGTAACATTTATTTCCAAATTGAACGTTTTTGGGATTTATAAAAAAAGTAAATACAAGAAAAGGCGTAAATTTTACACACACCGACTACCTTAGATTCTTAATTCCATTCTTAAACTGTCTTAATTCCCTAGACGCGTATGTTCTTGCAAACAGACTACTGTAGTTTGATCTCGTATTAGTGCCATTCAATGTTTGGATATTTATTAAAAATGAGTATAAGAAACCGCCAAATTTCACAAAGAATTCGAGATTTGATTGTTAGTTTATGAAAAGATAGGATATCACAAGGTGAAATTAGCCAAATTGTAAAAAAAGCTCGTTCGTCAGTGCAGTACATTACACATTTCTAAAGACGATGAATTTTGGAAATTAACCACTTAAGGCATACCTTATTTATTTAAATCATCGACTTTTTTAGATATAACAAGAGCGCCCGTATCAGACACGGGCACGTGAAAATCTGCCGGTGTCAGTCGCCCGTGTCACACACCATGCCTTAAGTTGTTACGTGATTTTTAGTAATGAAACTTGAAAAAATTGATTTATTTAATTGTGATTCGCGCACCAAAGTTTGGCGAAAACGTAACGAAGCATTCAAAACGAGAAAATTTGTGCCCAACAGTAAAATATAGAGGTGGTAGTGCTATGTTGTGGGTGTACATATATGTCAGCTGCTCGTGCAGGCAATACGACATTTATAAATGGTATCATGGATAAACGATATTACCTTGATATTTAAAAAATAATTGATTAGAAAGTGCTAGAAATTTTTGGATTGCGAGATCATTTACTTTTTAACAAGACAATAATCCCAAGGACACGGCAGAAATCGTGCGCTTCTGGTTGCTTTATAATGTTCCCCGACACCCCGCTTCGGAGGGTAAAGTTTGGGGAATAATTTTGCGTCAAAAGTGGCCCTCCTGAGAAACAAACTTGACGTGTTTCAGGCCTTCAGCTCGTTTTCAATGGGCCACTCTGTATATAAATATATTTCTATATATTATAAATACTATAGTAGATTTTTTGAAATTGGCTATCACCAATTAATCCGTGGGTTGTATAAGGGAGGTGGTCTTAGGTGGCAGATATGTCATCGTAATCCATCCAACTTCTGCTCCTAAATCTGGTGAATGTGCCGGTGGATTATCGAGAACGACAACACATCGCGAGTTACCCATGCCTTAGCGTTACAGCGCCACGTCACTGGTAAACTATCTTTGCACACATTGAAAGACTTTTGGTGGTCTTTTGCGCTTTTGATGTTGCTTTGGGTCACGTAACAGGGGGTTCGTCTCGTTTCTTTCGTCAATCGGAGTCATTTTCGCCTTGGCTGTTGTGCTCTTTTCGCGGAGGATTTCGCCGGTCCTAATGTCGCCCACGCTCCCTTGCTCTTGGTTTGGATAAGAGCACCCCAAACAATGGCAGCGTTGAAGAATTTTCTTAATAAACGGTGTACTTTTTGATAGAACCGCCGCGCTCACCTAGATTCTTAATGCGCCGTTAACCATTTCTGATGTCGGTGGTTTCGACTTCTGAATCTTCGCCTTTTTCGTTAACAGCTCCGTAGCTTTGGCCTTTAATGGTGTGTAACGACAATATGACAGCGGTAGAGTGGTTGATAATGAGTAAAAGAAGAAGTGTGGAGGTGAATGATGTTGTGAAAGTATTTAAGAGGGCGAAGAAAATGGGTAAGATAGTGGAATTGGGATGAGAGTTTAGAGATGATGTAGGGATGAGGAGAGCGGGTAAGACGGTAAGAGTCAAGGGAGTAAGTGTAGAGTGTGGCCATGTTCGGTAAGGGCATTCCGCTGATGACGGAGCATGGTCCATTCAATCTATCTTTGAGATGGATATGAACGGGATGTGTCTGTGTGAGGTGAGTGAGGACACCCTGCAGCATATCTTGCAGGAGTGTCCGAAAGGGAGGAGAAGACAGAGACAGAAGGTAAAGGAGAATTGAATAGGATTATGGATGACAGCCATAAATCCATATGAATGATTGGAACTGGTTAGCGGCAGGAGCTGTGTTCGATTATGTAGGGGAGTAGTGCTAGTTTTTGGTGGGTTGGATTCGGTAGTTGGGTGGAGGAGTAGCCGCATACCGAAAGGCCTCCTCCTCAATAAGATCAGTTCTTTGCAGAACCAAGAGATTATTTTCTGAAAAACAACTATTGCGATAGTAATTATAATTGATTATTTCCATTGTACTTAAATTTGCTCTCATGTTTTAGGAGGGTTTGATATATTTCCAAGACAGAAATAATAATTGGTAAGTAATCCTCCGATTTGGTTTTCTAAGTAGAATTCTTCAGAGTTTTTAGTGACCGCATTTAAATTTCACTACAAAAACTTTGTATAAACCAAGTTGCCTTTATGTATAATCGATATTATTACTTAAATGACCTATGTCGATTTCAAACCGTATTCAAAACATTTTTGTTTTTGTTCCTGTCGCAGTATTTGCTTCAAATAATCAATTAAAGCGGCAAGGAAATAACGCTTTTCATGCCATTCTTGACGTGTGCTTGACTAACGTGGTGTTAACCTTGTCTCTAACAATTGAACCCATTTGAAAGAGGGTAGAAAGGGATACCGTCGGGGGGGTCGAGTTGTTACAATGTAGGAACTGTAGAAAACTCTTGGGAAAATCGACCTACTTCAGGTTTTTAACTTTTAACGTGGTCTTTCTGTGCATTAATTCAATTTCAATAACTTTAATATGGATTTTGTTAGTTTGTTGTGTTAATGCCAGAAGACCAACCAGCCAGGCTTAACCTTGTCATTTAAATTGTTTTCCCTGCAGTAGGAATATAGTTATTTCCGAAAGCTTCCACATTGTAACGACTGTACTAACGGTCGTTCCTTTCTACGTAGTTTTCGATCGGACTCCAGCCGAAGAGTACTCTCATTTACCACCTTAAGAATACGCAACGCTGCACAAACCTTCCAACGATTTATAAACGAAGTTCTTTCTGGCTTAAATTTCCTTTTTTATATCTAGACGATACTCTCGTGGCAAGACTAGCAAGTCGCAATGAAGAAGACCATTATCATCATTTACAACAATTATTTGAGTATAAGTTGCCTTCATGTTTAATCGCTATTGTTACCTAATTAACCTAAATACGTTGATTTTAAAACGTATTCAAAACATTTTTGCGGGATAAATCTCATGTCGCAGTATCTGCTTCATGTTTTGTGACATTCTTCTCTAAAGGGAAACTCCAAATAATCCATTGAATTAAAATAATATTATTTAATAACGGTCAAAACAAGTTTCGTCAATAAGCTAAAACATAATCAATATAAAACACAACACTTAACAACATTAACCAGGTCTAAATAAGTTTACACAACACTTAGATATGATAAAGTGTGTGAAAGGAAAAATATATGCATATATTATACTATTAAGTATAGAATAATAGAAATTAGATTTGATATACATAATTGGTATCATATTGACCATATGAACCTAAAAACTAATAGCAATGAATGAATGACTCGAGTAAATGCGTAACGACCGACATTGGCGGTGTGAATATAACACTCGAATATTTCACTTTTCACTCACGTGAAGGTATTTGCATGATACGACGCTTACACGAAAACGTAATCCCTAAATTAGAGCCGCAATATACCACTTTTCTCGCGTCCTCGACGTCGGCAATAATGTTCGACACAACGAGAAAACTCGCGACCAATGTGGAATTGCCGATCGCATCGTCCTCGTTTTAAGGATAAAAGCTTAGACATATTGATAAAATTTACACACCTCGTGGTTTTAAAACGTTTAAGAAAGCTATTCTCATTGAAAATTCAGTCCGTTTTTACATACGCGCGAAATTCGACGACGCTAAAGTTTACGACGACGGTCACGTCAATGACATCTTATACTTTCAACCGTCGCTACACAACGAAATCGTACCCCCACAAGTAAAATTTTTACGTAGACGACGAGTTAACTTCTTCCACTATACTGAAATACCTAACGGGAATATTTACGTCGCGACGCCAACACAAGCGGGTTCCTTTTTCTAGAAAGTTGCGAACACGAGACCGCCGTTGTGATGCCAGCAGTGCGAACTGAGGAAAATCGACTTTGGACGGGTTTTCGGCTTCGGTATGTACATTCAACGTTGGGTTCAATTTTCTGAGGAAAATGTTTGTGAATAACTTGTACGAAGTTGACTTTCGTGCACGTGAGTTTTTGTAAAAAATATTTTTGTTACAAACTGCCGCTACAATGACGGATGTACAACAAACGGAACAGCAAACCCCCGTATCTTCCGAAACGGAAAACACTTCACCCGTAAAAAACAAAGCTGCCGGCGGTGGTTCCTCCTCCGATTCGTCGACGAAGAAAAAGAAAAGCCAACGATCAAAAGCCACCCATCCACCCACATCCGAAATGGTGAATAACGCGATTAAGACCCTTAAGGAACGCAACGGTTCGTCGCTTCAAGCTATTAAAAAGTACATGACTTCTAATTACAAAGTTGACGCTGAGAAGATGGCTCCGTTTATTAAGAAATTCCTGAAGACCGCCATCGCTGCAGGCGGTATTGTCCAAACTAAAGGTAAAGGTGCGTCAGGATCGTTTAAACTGGCATCGGCCTCTGCAAAAAAGTCAGGCAGAGTAACGACTTCCTCCCTTAAAAAGAAACCTGCCGCCGCCGCCGCCGTATCTAAAAGGGCCAAAGCTCGAGCTGCCTCTACGAAGAAATCCTCCTCACCTGCGAAGGCAAAAACAACGCCGGTGTCCGGTTCCCCTGTTGTTGAAAGCAAAAAGAAGGCTGCAGTAAAAGCCAAAAAGTCGCCAACGGTCGGAGAAAAGAAAGTAACCAGCTCTACTACTGCCGCAGTCAAAAAAACCACCACGGTTAGAAAAGCACCATCAAAAGCTAAAAAAGTTACCAAGGGACCAACGAAAAAGCCGAAAGCGCCGAAACCCAAAACCGCCAAGAAAGTCGCTGGTGGTGCTGCACAATTGAAATCGTCGTCCACGAAAAAGAGAAGTTTACCAAAAAAAAAATGAGCTCTGCAATTTATTACAATTAAGGGCTTTCTCACAAGCCGCCACACAAAGGCCCTTCTCAGGGCCAATAATGGTATAACGAAAAAGAATTCTAACATAATTTTAATCTATACATAATGTATGTACTCTGGCAGTATGCATCTTAGTTCCATTCGCAGTAGTTACCACTTACTTTTAATAATTGAAAATTTCCAAAAATTTTATTTATCCGAAATAAAATAGCAGTTCTTTTTTAATTGCCATTTTTTTCGAAGACAGCTGAATTACGTGTAACATGAAAAATACTCTGAATTTTACGTAGAATCCATAAATGCAACAAAAAAATGATGGGGTTCCTATTTAAAAATGTCAACTTAAGCATGGTATCTCAATTTTGGGATACCTGTACATTTCAGTTTTATCTCAAAAAATGCGCGTTCAAAAATATAACCTAAGCCTTTTTTCTAGAAGAATATCGCCCGAATTTTTATCGAATTGAAGTAATATATTAAACAATTTTGAAATTTTCTGTCTATTTCAATTTTGGGCCTATTGCAGACTAAGCTTTTTCGGTACGATCCTTTCTAGAGTATTCTAGTAAAGTATGATTGTATAACCATTGGTAATTTTCAATTAATTGAACAAATTTCACCATTTGATCACTTTCATCATCCATCTTTACTGTTATTATTTATACTGGGTACCGCACCGGGCAAAATGCAGCTCGCATGCAGTGGTACCAACACAATGTAACAAAAAGTCCCATGCGCAGTGCTTTAAAAATCCCATCTATTAAACAAAAAAAAAACTACAAATAAATTTAAAAATTGTTTTTAAATAGAAAAGACTAACATAAAATTTCAAAGTAAGTAGTTTTTAACTACTAATACTCCTATAAAATATAAAACTTAATAAAAAATATATTTAAAATCAAACATATTAAGTTAGAAATCATATAAATATGTTTTCCGATAGTACTAATCAGTCCTTAAAACTATAAAATTCTTTATATACATATTTTTGTAATAAGTCGTTTGGGGTGGGATAATCAACGCATGTTTAATTATTCTGTTGTAAAGCGTTACGAATAACGCACATTGCATTTAATGTTTCCTCGCCCGTTCTATTTCCTTTTTTCATTTTAATATCTGTTACCATGGAAAAAATTCTTTCTGCTTCAGCATTTGTATGAGGCAATGTTAAAATAATATTGGCAAGTTTTCCTAAATTTGTAAATAAGTGGTCGTTATTAAAATTTTTTTTCATCCAATTTGAAGCCACATCGATTTCAGTTTCATCGAATGAAGTAGCTAGTTTCTGCCACTCATTTGATATGTCAGTGGCAATGAAATTAAAAAAATCAACAGCCAATCCAACTATATCAATATCAGAATTCTTCTTAGTTGAAAATGCCACTTGGGGATCTAAAAATTCCATTGCTTTAAAAATGTGATTATTAAGTGTTAAGTGGAAATCGTTTTAAAATTTCAGTAGTGGCGGTTAAGTAAAATGATAAACATTTTTTCGAATCTCCTGTTGACCGTCCAGTGGTAAAGATTTTATAAAGCTTTCACACTCATCACCTAATTTAATCTTATCTAATGGCAAGAAATGTTCAGTTTGACATCCGGTTTTAAATAATTAGTGCATAGTCGTATAAATAAAGTATTACAGTGCCCATGTAATTTATGAACTGACTATTTAATTGATATAATGAATTAAGGGAATTTAAAAAACTTGGACCATACTTCATGATATATAAATACCCTTTTAAATACATATTTTTCATGTCATTGTGGATAGTTTCTGCACTTTTTAATTTATCCTCAGTTATTGCTAGTAAAAAGAAATGTTCTAACACATTCCAATTATTTAAAATTCGTACTACACAGTCGTGCCGACTCAACCAACGTGTAGTTACTAATTAAAAATTTTTAGTTTGCTCTGGTTAAAGTAATCTTGCAACTCCGCTAAAACAGCGCATCGTTTCGCACTTCCTGATACATTTTAACAGAGCTACTAAATGATCCACAACTTGGGTAGCAACATTGTGCTCCGCGAAAAATACAGAAAGTTTAATTTCAGCTCTTTTAATATTATAAACATGTATATCTTTATCATTACTAACAAAATAATTAGCCAATGGTTTTGTCGTTTTAACCGCTGACATATTTTCAGAAGTTTTTGTCTATTAGAATGCCTTAATAACTCACTCTTACCGCATGTCAAGTCTACATTACAAACGGAACATCTAAAATTTAATAATGTTCACACAGAAATATAAATTATTTTATAATTAATTTAATTTTATTGATTAAAGGAAGCGCGACTACCTGCATTTATTTTTATTTTTCTTATCCGCTGTTAACTAGTTTTTAAAATGGGGATCCTGCAACCAACATTCATGGAAAACTTTGGTTCCTTTTTCTTGGTGGAACTTTTTTTGAGGAGGTTCTAAATGTTCCGTATCTGATGAAGAATCTTCCATTTTTTTAAACAATACACTCTATACAGTAAAGACAATCCGACTCGGTACTCTACACGGTTTACGATTCTACGCAGTTTACTCTCGTAATCAATTATTGAATATGACATAACATGACGTAGCCTCGATGCGGTAAATACCCGAATTGTTTCGGATAGATTTATTACGTTCGGCAAATCTCTGATAGATGGCGCTATTACTAAATATTGATCGTCTTATAATTAGAAGATAGTGCAAATGTTAAATTACAAAAACATATTTAAATTTTATAATATAATAATTTTGAGAAATTAAAAATCTCTCAAAATAGACGAATATCCTTTGTTTCTAGGAATACTGAAAAATCTCCCGAATCGGGATATATCTCTCAAGTTGGCAACACTGCGAGTCGCATGTTTAGACGAAGTCGCGACGCTGCGTCGCCATATGCTGATTTTTATTTAAAAACACGTGAGATGCACTGAAGCGTACGTCTTCCTACAATTGCGTCTAATACTCGTCTATGACGAGCAGCTCCGTGTGCAGAAGGTCTTATACTGGTTAAATTAATAACTGTCTATAATAACAAACAAAAAAAAATTAGTATAACAAAGCTACAAAAAAATTCTTCTCAAAAAAAGAATTTAAACAAAATTATAACCTGAAAAGAAAAAACAATAACACGAAAATTGAGTCGGCTGAGTCAATATTGTAAGAGACACTCCTATAATGTCAAAAAAATAAAATAATAAAAAAACTCAAGCGAACAGGTCGAAAACAAGAAAATAAACTATTAATAATTTAGATTCTATACAAAAATATTCAAACCTTATCTGGAAATCCTGTTCCTTCTTTTTTCATTTAATGCGACTGCACGTGTTGATTAAAGCGGAACCAGGAAAGCCGGAACAAACTTTACCAAAAATTAAACAAGCGTACTGCACTAACGCTTGAGAACAAAAGAGGAAGTGGTGGGAAGAGGAAACGCGGTACGGACGACCGATATCCGCATCCCCACCCCTAATATTAATGGATCTTAAGAATATCGATAAATTTACCAACGAACACTCAATGACCTTTAATAATCAACAACAAAAATAAATTAAGATACCCCGCGAGTGTATTAATAAAAATTAGATATCCATTAAAATCATAATAAACTGATTAAGGAAAGAAAATCAAATGAAAGTAATTACATATGAAATCACATACAGTGTGTCCGTAAGTAGCGGATAAAATCATTATAAACGGTTTATGAAAAAATCCCTGAAACGGGAATTATGCAGCTGCATCCCATAGCATTTAAGAAACTAATATGATAAGATTAGTAGAAGAACCGTGAGACTCGAAATGAAACTGTAACAAGATTGGAGACCGTATTGGCCGACTTCCAGCCAATTCCAAAGAGTCCATGGATCACATTTCCAGGACAATAAAATTGATGGCAACTCAAAATTCAAATCAATTCGCTCTTGTATAAGGACAAGAGCCTCCATAACTCAAACCGTAGTAAATATAATTTCAAAATTGAAAGGAGTACTGTGGATATATATGTATGTATCCACAATATAAATTAATATTTTAATAAATAATAATACGAACTACATTCACAGTACTGATAAAATCGATTGATTATTTTGAATGATAATAATATTAATAATTTTATATAGTAACGTTCTCCTTTGTTTTGTACATGTCGTGTGCACAGCATGCTACAGCCACTTCCCCTCCTATAAAGATTAATAAAAAGAGGAATATGGTGGTTAAAGAAAAAATAAATCATATTTAAAAATTGAAAGTAACTTTTTTTTGAATTTTTATATCACGAGAATTGATTGCCTCGCTGTGGTGACAAGTTGAATTTTCTTTTAAAAGAAATGCTGGTTTAAGGTTGTTGATGTTAACAGCTACTTCCTTGTTATTTTTGAAAATTACAAAATATTTCGGAAATGTTTTTATCACTTTAAATGGGCCTTCATATCTTGGTGTTAAAGAGGCTTGAATCCCATTAATTTTGACAAAAACAAATTTTGAAATGAATAAATCTTTATGAATAAGTGGTTTTTGGTTGGAATGAAAAACTGTGTTTACTGGTTTCAAACAAGAGAATGTTTCTCGTAAACTAGATAGCAATGGATCAGATTCCAAAGGGTGTTGAATATAAACAAAAAATTCTCCTGGAAGCCTAAGTGGTTGACCGTATACAAGTTCAGCAGATGAACAACCTAGGTCTTCCTTAAGAGATGATCTGAGGCCTAGGAGAACCAAGGGAAGATCATTGTTCCACCTCGTAGTGTTACCTCTGGCAGTTATGGCTGTTTTTAAAGAACGGTGAAACCTTTCTAAAATTCCGTTGCTTTGGGGATGGAAGGTGGATGTATGAATTTGACGTGTTCCTAGAAGGGTGTGAAATTTTGAAAAGAGTTTTGATTCGAATTGTCGTCCCTGATCATGGGTTATAGTGCTAGGAATGCCAAATCGGCTGAAATAATGCCGAAACAAAGTATCCGCAATAGAAGAAGAACCAATATCTTTGAGAGGAAAAGCTTCTGGCCAACGCGTGAAACGATCTATTACGGTGAGCACATATGTGCAGCCAAGGGACGGAGTGAGAGGACCGACCAAATCAATGTGGATATGATCGAATCTTAATTTTGGTATCGGAATTTTACTAATAGGTGATTTTGTGTACTTTTGAACTTTTGTTTGTTGACATCGCAAACAGGTTTTTGTCCATAACTGAATGTGTTTTGTCATGTGAGGCCAAAAGAATCGTGTTTTGATGATGTGTGTAGTAGCGCGAATACCAGGATGTGTTAAGTTGTGAAATTTGTTGAAAATTGTTTTACGAAATTTTTGTGGTATGTATGTTCGAGGATTGTTTGTTGAAATGTCGCACCAAAGCTTTACATCTGAATGTGATGTTGTTTGTTGCGATAGGTTATATTTAATAGTTTGTGTCTTTGAGTATTGTTTGTTTAGTAAATGTGTTAATTCTGTATCGTTAAATTGCGCGTTTTTTAAGGTTTGTGTGTCAGGGTACTGTGAATTTAGAGAATCAATATTTGTTCTGGACAACGTGTCCGCTACAATGTTTGATTCTCCTGTAATGTACCTGATATCTGATGTGAATTGTGTTATGTAAGTAAGATATCGTGTCTGACGTGGAGTTTTTTCTGTGTTAGAAAAAATTGTGTTGATTAGAGGTTTGTGATCAGTGTAAACTACAAATTGATGTCCATGTAAAAAATGTTTAAAGAATTTGATACTAGTGTAAATTGCTAACAATTCTCTATCAAAAGTTGAATAATTTATTTGGCTTGAAGATAATTTTTGAGAAAAAAACGCTAAAGGTTGTGTTTTATTGTCTATAGTCTGTGATAAAACTGCTCCTATACCTTTACTTGAGGCGTCAGTCGTCAGTGAAAGAGTTGCTTGTGGTGATGGGTGTGCAAGAGTGACGGATTTTGATAAAAGTTCTTTGACTGTAGTGAAAGAAATGTCGTGATGGTGTGTCCAAGAAGTGATTGATTTAAGTTTTTGTGAATAAAGTGTTTTTGATAAATGATGTAAAGGAGCTAAAATGTTTGAGATGTTTGGTAAAAATCTGTGATAAATATTTATCATTCCTAAGAATCGCTGTAATTGTTTTAGTGTGGTTGGTTTTGGAAATTCAGTTATGGCATTAACCTTAGATTGCGAAGGGCGAACGCCTTCAGCAGAAATTTGATGACTTAGGAAATTTAAATCTGTAACTCCAAAAACACATTTTGTTGGTTGTATATTAATATTACAAGAGCTTAACCTCTCAAACAATTGTTGTAAATGAAGATAATGTTCTTCTTCATTGCGACTGGCTACTAGAATATCATCTAGATATACGAATAGGAAATCTAAGCCAGATAGAACTTCGTTTATAAATCTTTGAAAGGTTTGTGCCGCATTACGTAAACCGAAAGGCATTCTAGTGAATTCGAACAGACCAAACGGTGTAGTGATAGCCGTTTTAGGAATATCGTCTTCTTCTACAGGAATTTGGTGATAAGCTCGTACCAGATCTAATTTTGAAAAAATTTTGCAATTGTGTAAATGTAAGTTAAAATCTTGAATGTGCGGAAGAGGATAACGATCTGGAACTGTGATGTTGTTGAGTTGTCGGTAGTCTCCACATGGTCTCCAATCGTTGGAATCTTTCTTAGGAACCATGTGAAGAGGCGACGCTGTAGAAGAAGAAGAGGGTCGGCAGATTCCTAATGCCACCATTTGTTCGAATTCTTTCTTTGCAATGTTGTGTTTGTGCACGTCTAAACGTCGGGGACGACAAAACGGTAAGTGTGAGTTGGTAACAATTCTGTGTCGAGTGTTATGTCCAACTGGTTTTGTAAAGTCCGGTGTAGACGTTAATTTTGGAAATTTTTTTAAGAGTGTTGTATATTTGGTTTCAAAAGAAAAAATTTTGGGAGTTGGAATAGTATTTTTGACAATGGAACCAATTGAAAACAAATTGGTTTTCGAATCTACCAATCGCTTCTTTTTTATATCCACCAAGATACCAAACGCATGAAGGAAATCCGCACCAATGATTGGTTTACTAACATTAGCTATAGTAAATACGAATGGGAAATTCCTTCTTAGATTTAATGAAATTGTAAGCATTTTTTTACCGTATGTAGTAATTGTAGTACCATTAGCGGCAGAAAGGTTTGAGTTGGTATCTTGGTTACGTTTCGGATATAATTTGTGAGGTAGAACCGAAATGTCAGCTCCAGTGTCAATTAAAAAATTTAGGTTATTTTGATTGTCAAAAATGAAAAGTCGCGAACTGACAGAATTTACCGTAAATTGAGGTTGACTTTTTGTCAAAATTTTGAATTTGGAAAAATTTTGTTTTTCTTTTGAAACCTTTATTAGTTTTTTGATGTCGCTGGAAAATTTTTGTTTTTGTCGGTGAAGGAATTATAAAATTTGCAATATGTTCCTCCACATTTAACCGCGTTGTCTCCAAATTTACGGTGATACCAACAAATAGTCGAATAACTCGTAGAATTAGATCTATTCCGCGAGTGACGTGACGAAGAACGATGTCTATCTCGAGAATTGTGAAAACAATTACAATTCTTCGACGTATTTGTTGGTATGTTTTGAAATTGGGTAGTCAAAGAATTTATTTGATTTTCCAAATTTTTTGTCCTGTTGTTGTTGTTGTTGTGTAATGGTAGTCACTAGTGCTTGACACATTAACGTCAGATTTTGGATTGTTGTTAGTAGTTCGTCGTGTGGTGGTGTTTTTGTGGTGCGATGTTTTTGAACTTCCGAGAGGTGTGTTGAGGTCGACGTCAAATTCATTGATTCCAATGTTTATCGAATTATGTAAACATTTTTTAAATAATTATTATGATAGAGTAAACCCTCATAATTCTATAAATCAATTTTTAATAAACATTATTAAAAGTCGTTTCGAAGGAGAAGATTTAAATTTTCTTATGTAACCAATATTAAAATTGACTGCACTAGATTCAGAATGCACTTGGATTCTTCCTACACGAAGAAATTGCAAAAAATTTAGATCTTTAGACCCGTTTCAGGGATTTTTCCATAAACCATTTAAAATGATTTTATCACACATTGTATGCATGTATGTAAACAAGATAAAACCTAAATAAAAGAAACAGTTTTGTGAAACATTTTTGTATATGAAAAGTTTAATGATCAAGCATAGAACGTAAGCTATTTGCCTATTTCTTATTCTTTTTTAAGTCATATCGAGTAATTTGCATCATTAAATTCGCGAATCCTTGTCGTGACTGTACTACGACTCTGTCTCCAACCGTGTTTGAAATGTCAAATAGAATCAAGTAAATGCAGTTGTTCCGAGTTTTAAAGACCATTAAATAACATGTTGCGGCTTTGTAGATGTCGGAAAAGAACAAGCCAACAACTTTGTCGGGGGCTCAGTACTAAAAAAGAAAAGCCAGACAATTAGAAATTGATCAAGCGTTGGCTGGTTCGTTAAATAAATTTTTGACAGAATCAACACATTTACAAAAAAAAAAACCAAAAAGTTTCAACTCAAACTGATGCTACACTAACATCAGAGCAATCCGAACAAATAGGAAAAGTAGATACGCAAGAAACAGAAGCTGGAACAAACACAGTTGAAGATGAAAGAAATGTAGCTTCCTGTTCTAATGTATCCATGCTATCAATGTCTACTTTCAGTTTTGATGCAAACGATCCAGGTTCTTGGCCAAAAATTCTATCTATTAAAACAAGAGATAGATTAGTAATTTTCCAAAAGATGCTTTGGATCGTAAATGGAGAAAAAGTTAACAGAAATTATTTGCTGTACTCAATATCAAACAATTCTAAATGAAAGAGTAAGAAAATGTTTCTAAACTAAACGATGCGATTTCTTTATTTATCTTTTTCAGTACAACATGTTTCGGCTAACAAGTAGCCTTCTTCAGGTACAACTAAAGTTAAAATTAAATAGTTGGTAAAAAAAATTGATACAAAGAACGGAATAGTTACCGTCAATGTGGTACACATATGAGTAATCGGGAAATCGTATACATATATATATAAATCATTTCATTGAAGTAAATTAGAAAAGGTCACTCAAAGAACATGTAAAAATCCTTCAGAAAAACAAAAGGGTCGAACCACTACAAGGGAATTTGAAAAACATAAAACATAACTTAATGAACAGAGTTTATGTAACTTACTTGAAAAGGACGAAAAACAATACTAACAAAATGTTCAAAGAATGTCAGTTGATCTAAAAGTATAAACGCGAAAGTACAACAGTTAAAGAACGACTGGTCTTAAAAATAAGAAAAAACAAGAATGGGATGCGTGAGTTATACCGATTGGTAACTTTAATTTTAGGAGATACACCCAACACGGACGTACGTATAAGTATACGTGTGTGTGTATATTCGGTGTCGTTAAGTGGGGGATAAACAAGCGTAGGGGTAATGCACAAATTGAATCGTTCATAGATTGTTGAGAGGCGAAGTTGGTCGCATCGCTTTGCAGTTAACCCTAGCAAAAAAAAACTAAGATGTTGTTTACTGTAGCGGAAAAGGTACAGATTATAAAATGGTTTTATGGTGGCAATTCTGTAGCCCAAATAATTAATTTGTTTCCTGTGGCCTATGAAAACAGATCAATTCCTAGTCGCGGAACAATTTCAAATATTATTAAAAACTTTGAGCGACATGGATGTGTGTCTCCACAGAAACACAAATTACGAAGGGGTAAAAGAGATGAGTTACGTGATACGATGATATGTGCTGATGTTGTACGCAATAAAAATCAGTCAAGCAGACAAGTTGCGGAGACGTTTGCTATCAGCCATGTTACCGTCCTAAAAACATTAAAGAAACACGGGTACAGGTCGTACAAGGTACAAAAAAGTCAGGAACTCTGCGAGAACGATAATATTACAAGGGCGGAATTTTGCTTTACTATGATGGAAATGGCCAACGGAAATGTTGATTTTATAAAAAACATTTTATTTACCGATGAATCTACATTTCCTTTGCATGGTCGGCATAATCCCAGCGTTGCTCGACATTGGAGTCGTGACAATGAACACAAAGTTTATGCGGCTCGTACACAATATCCCCAAAAATGAAATGTTTGGGCTGGCTTAGTGTTTTTACGATAGATTGGGCTATTGTTTAGCACAGAATGGTGGTTTATTTGAACACCTAATATAAAAAATATTTTATTTTTATAGTTTTTTGTTTTATTTGTTGTTTTACAAAGTTTATTTCAGTTACTTACGAATTGTTTTTATTTTTAGAATTAAGAATTTGCTTTGTCTTATTTGAATTTCATTTATTATATTAATTATTATTTTTATAATATTTCTTATCATTGACTGCTCTCCGATCCACTACTCTTGCGATTCAAGTATACTTATACGTACGTCCGTGTTGGGTGTATCTCCTAAAATTAAAGTTACCAATCGGTATATTGTTCCCGGAATGACAGACACCCGACGATTCCTAGAATTAAGATTACTATTATTTTTATATGCTTAGTTAGATTTTTCTTTGTTTGTTTCAATTTACGTTTATTCATTTTTTAATTTAGTCTGTACGAAACTATTGTAGTTAAAACAACGAGAAATAAAACTTTTTAAAAACGGTATCCGAATCTTATTGTTTATAATTGGCGCAGTCAGTAGGATATTTTCGTCGGAATATTCTTTTCGGACAATCCGTGAGTATTAACTCTTTAACGACATATCCCGAGCAAAAAATCCAGTGCTGAAGTACCAGGGCGTATCCAGATCCAGGATCCATCGAGGAAAACCAGGCAGGTCGTCGCACCAATGGAATTTACACTGGTGATACTGTGAGTAATTTTTCTTGTTGATGTCAGGCTCCTCTATCTCTCCTGTTGATTCATTTGACGAAAACAACGCAGATTTAGGGCAAAATTTAGAGTTAGATTTAGATTTAATTGAAAGATTTAATAAATTAAAGTTAGAAACTCAAAACGAGACACAACTAGTAGAATTAGGAGAAAATTTGTAAATGGCACCTCCAGCATTAGATATAAAAAATCTTAGTATAATTCCTAATTTTGACGGGAATCCGAATAAATTGCATAGATTTATCGAGGCTTCAGAAGCAATATTAACACATTATTTTGATACAGCAAATGCAGGTAATTTTCAGAATGTTCTATTGCTTAATGGCATATTAAATAAACTAGAAGGTAGAGCAGAAGAAGTAGTAGCTATTAATGGCGGTTCTTCCAGTTGGAATAATATTAAAAGCACCCTTATTCAAAATTTTGGAGACCAACGCGATGAAAATTGTTTGAACCAAGATTTGGTTAATTTGAGACAAAAACCTAACGAAACACCTTCTCAATTTCACGAACGAGTAACTCATTTACTTAATACGATCTGTAATTACATTGGGCGCGGTCAGCGGACACAGCAGCTGAGTAGCTGAGCCACATCAGATTCCTGAACGGCATCGCTGGTTTACCGCTGAAACTCAGCGCTGGCCGTTTTTAACAGCGCTTTGGTTTGACGTTTAAATGAAAGTGACAGAAAGTGGGTGAAGTCGTGAAGTGAGGTTAATATATTGAGGATAACTTTGTGTGATGTTATTAGCAAGGTTATCCAATACCATTAAGATATTCATATCTAAATCATCATCGTTTAAAAAATAATCCACTACCAAACGTTTATTACGATTTGTATCGACCATTTTTAGCAAACGCGTATAATACGGGACTTAACTAATCTAATGCTGTCAACCAAGACAGTTTAGACATTTAATGCATAATATGTCAAAAACATGATGTGTAGAAATACCGTACAGCGACCAGAAACATGCTGCTTATCATCATACTCATCACAAAAGCTGCTTTTTTACATCAGCTGTGTCCGCCGACCGCGCCCATTGACTTAAAATGTGACGCTGAACAAAGAGACAGTAAACGCGATTTTTTCAAAAAGCAAGCATTAAAAACATTTTTTGCAGGTCTACGAGAACCTCTAGGGTCTACTATAAGAGCCATGAGACCAGATAACCTTGCACAAGCTTTGCAGTATATTACTGAAGAAGGCAACATTAGGTATTACCAAAGATCCCAAACGTTTACAGCTCCTATTGTCGCTAAAAAACCAAATACTCACATGTTTAACAATTCACCCAATGTTTCTTCTAACAATCAGCAATATAATCGTTCACCAACAGGTTTTAACAATCAGAATAATTTTCATCAACACCAATTTAAACCATCACCTTATTTTTCAAATCAGATGACGAATCAATTTCCACGTGGCCCAATAAACATCCAAAAATATCCAAACCAACAACAGCAAAAATTCTTAACAAATTCACATGTGTTCGGAAAACCACAAAACGTCTGGAAACCTAATCCAAACGCCCAGAGACCTTTGTCTAAACCTACACCTATGAGTGGAGTAAGTTCACGGCCCTTCCAAATGCATAATACAGAGCTTTTCGAGAACACACCTTCTTGTTCCTACCCTGCTCAAGAGTTTAATCAGTTCGATCAAGATTTTGATAATTATTGTTGCCAAGAACAATACCCGTATTCTCAAGCAACAGTACCTGAAGAGGAATATCACGATACCTCTGAAGAACTTATTGACGAGCAGACAAATTTTCATTCAGGCCCCGATCAAATCGGTCCGGGTTAGTGGAATCCTATACTCTATCAGCAAAAGAAAAAGAACTTCCGTATATTGAAATATCAGATCCCCCTATGAAACTTTTAATAGATTCAGCTTCCACAAGATCTTTTATAAATCCGCATATCGCATCCAAATATTTTCAAAATCGAATATTTTACGAGCCATTCGAAGTTTCTTCAATTTATCAAACATCTCGACATAATTATTGTGCAGATATCCCTATTTTCAAGGAGTTCAATCAAAACGATTCTCTAAAATTTGATCTGTTTAAATTTCATGATTCCTATGATGGATTAATAGGTTTAGATTACATAAAACTGTTAAATATCCAATTAGATTTCAAAAATGCTAAACTTATACTCCTTACTGTGTACTGCCTATTAAAAATCAAAAATCTGTCCCAAAAATTATCTTTAAATTAAAATTAGAATCACACACTCGTATTGTAACTAAAGATCCTGTAAATATAGGAAATGGAGAAGTTATAGTACCCCAACAAACTATTCAAAATTGTGAAATACCCGAAACACTTACTGTTGCTCAGAATGGCTTTGCTTCCGTAGAAATATCTAATAAAACTGGCAAAGAAATTAATTTATTTTTAATTAACCCTTTTGAAACCATTGCATTTAATAACACCGATTTCGAATTATATCACATAGACGTTAACCGATCAAACGCTAAACAGGATCTAAATATGGAAGAATTAATTCGCACTTCTCACATGAATTCTGAAGAAAAACACCATATATTAAAATTATGCAAAAAATATTCTGATATCTTTCATACCGATAACCAACCCTTAACGTTCACCAACCAAATCAAACACTGTATAAAAACCAAAGACGAAATTCCGGTTTACACAAAATCCTATAGATATCCGTTTATTCATAAACCAGAAGTCGAACGACAAGTTGAATCAATGTTAGATCAAGGAATAATTCGTCCAAGTATATCCCCTTGGTCATCCCCTATTTGGATAGTCCCAAAAAAAGCAGATGCCTCCGGGAGGAAAAAATGGAGAATTGTTGTAGATTATCGAAAGCTTAATGAAAAGACTATCGAAGACCGTTATCCGTTACCCAACATCGCGGACGTATTAGATAAGTTAGGCCGTTGTAACTACTTTACAACCCTTGATTTGGCAAATGGCTTCCATCAGATAGAAATGAATCCTGAAGATATACCAAAGACCGCTTTTAACGTCGAAAACGGACATTACGAATACGTTCGAATGCCCTTCGGGTTACGAAATGCCCCGGCTACGTTCCAACGCGTTATGGATAATATATTACGAGGACTACAAAACGAAATTTGCTTGGTGTATCTTGATGATATAATTATCTATTCAACTTCCTTGCAGGAGCATATAGTAAATTTAAATAAAGTTTTCCAACGACTTCGAGAGACTGATTTTAAAATACAATTGGACAAGTCAGAGTTTTTAAAGAGGGACGTCGCTTATTTAGGACATATAATCACACCTCAAGGCGTTAAACCAAACCCCGACAAAATATCCGCTATTAAAAATTACCCACTTCCCAATACCAGGAAAGAAATTAAGAGCTTTATGGGATTACTTGGTTATTATAGAAAGTTCATAAAAGACTTTGCTCGTATCACAAAACCATTAACAATTTGTTTGAAGAAGGACTCTAAGATTGTTCATACTCCCGAATTTATTAAATGCTTCGAACACTGTAAACACCTGTTAACTAATGATCCGATTCTTCAGTACCCCGACTTTTCTAAAGATTTTATATTGACAACTGACGCAAGCAATTACGCTTTAGGCGCAATTTTATCACAGGGCTCTGTTAGCAATGACAAACCCGTTGCATATGCCTCACGTACTCTTAACGATTCCGAAATCAATTACAGCACCATTGAAAAGGAACTGGTAGCGATTGTCTCGGCTACACAAAAATTTAGGCCTTACGTATTTGGCCGAAAATTCAAAATTCTAACAGATCATAAACCATTACTATGGTTGATGTCTCTTAAAGAACCCAATTCGCGGTTAGTCAGATGGAGACTTAAGCTAGAAGAATATGAGTATGAGATCATATATAAAAAAGGAAAAAGTAACACCAATGCCGACGCACTATCCCGAATCGAAATACACACCTAAGAATTTTTTGACTATATGAAAGATTTCAATAAACAATTTGAAAAGAATCAGATTGTTGACGACAATGCATCGATTGTCGCAAATGTAGGAGAACCCAGTAGAGTAATCCTTACGTAATAAATGATACTGTCCATACCAGTAACGAAGACCCAGTATTTACAATCAAAATTTCGGAAAGATTTTAGAAAAATGTTTACGACCACCAAATTATAATGGACTTTGTTTTACATTCACCTGCTCAACCCAAAAGAAAACAAATATTTCCCAATAAAGAACGGTTAAATGTACAATTTTCAATTGACAATTTAGAAAATGATGTTATCGACTTTTTCAAGAATTATGTTAAGCCAAAGATCACTTATGCGATTCATTTTAAAGACGAGTCACATGTATCTACAATATGTAGATATATGTATTTTGGAAACAGAAGCCAGGATAAGAAGACAGTACTATTGGCCAGGAATAAAGAACGATGTAACCAGCCTTATCAATGTTTGTGACACTTGTCAAACAAACAAATATGATAGAAACCCTCCAAAACAAAAGTTAACGATAACACCCACTCCTTCTAAACCTTTTGAAATCGTTCACATAGATACATTTCAAGTACACGGACAAAAGTTTTAACAATTATAGACACATTTTCAAAATATGCCCAAGCTTATGCTTTGAATAATCAATCCGGTATAGAAGTTGTCAAAGCTTTTGTAACTTTTATGTCTCACCACGGCTTACCATCTTTAGTAATTATGGATAATGGCACAGAACTAAAAAATACGGTAGTCCAAGAATTCTTTAAAACACATAAAGTAAATACGCATTATATCACGGTAAATTCTCCTCAATCTAACGGTCTTATAGAACGGTTCCATTCCACCATATTAGAACACCTAAGGGTAATTAAAGAAATAAATAAAGGAAAAATAAATATTTTATTCCATCCATTCAGTGACAAAACAAAAACCAATTGATATAATAAATGGTCACTTAGACAATAACGACCCTTTCAATATCGACATAAATGAAAAAATTCTCAATAATTATATCCAAGAACACCGCGACACTACTAAAGAAATATATAAAAAATTAAATGAATCATTAATATAAAGAAAGGAACGTGTAATTGAATATCATAATCAAGATAGACAAGAACCCTTAAACTATGAACCAGAAACAGTGGTATATCGCAAAATAAAATCTGGTAATAGAAACAAGTTAACAAAGAAATTTAGTAAGGGAAAGGTAACTGCAGATAAAGGTAATACAATTGAAACCCCATCCGGTAAATTACATAAACAAAATCTAAAAAGACCAAAGGTTAATAAACCCCAATTGTTACAGGTACCATCTAGCCACGACAATGCTGGTACTTCTCGCGAAGGTGAACAGCCAAGAAACACAAATAACGAATCTTAATAAAAATCCCGGAATTTTACCTTATAAATTAGGCCCAGCGCGAATTAAAACTAAGACCCATAGTTTTATCCATTATTTTGATTTAGAACCCATTCGAAACGAAATAAATGTACGAAAAGAAGAATATAAAAATGTTACGGAAATGATTCAATCTAAATTGTCGAACACTCAAATAGAGGAATTAGATAATTTTGACAGAGCTTTATGGTTTCAACTTAACGCTGTTGAACAGAAATTTAATTCTCTAATGCCAAATATCAGAGTAAAAAGAGGACTGATCGATGGTTTAGGCTCTATAATCAAAAGCATAACTGGTAACTTAGATGCAAACGATGCACAGCATTATGACCAAGCCATTAAGGAATTAGAAAACAACAATATTGAAGTTGTTCAAAAACTAAATAAACAAATTTCTATAACAACCCAAATCATTGACAATTTCAATATTAGTATAACTGGAATACAACATAATCAAAGAGTGATTGCTTCAAGTATCGATAAATTAAACTCTCAAATGCAAAATATCTTGTCTGATTTCGCTGACTATTTAAAAATTTAACTTAATTTAACTAAATTTAACTTTGAATCTAATATTGCAACTACTGTCAGATATTAAAAATTCGGTTACTTTCGCAAGATTAAATATTTATCATAGTAGTATATTGAAAATTAATGAGGTAGAATCTATATTAAATACAGCTTTGAAATATTATTCTATTAATGAGTTGATGTTTCCAAATTTATTCCATGATCTACATAATTATTACAATATCTTAAACATCGAAGCTTATTATTCAAATAGCAAAGTTGTTTTTGTCATTCACTTTCCTATCATGCATCCGGAAACTTTCATCCATTACCGCCTTTATTCAATACCCACTGAAAACAATACTATTCTCGTTCCTCCTAATACTTACCTGGTCATGAATAAGGAAAATTATCAGTATTCATCATCACCATGTGTAAAACTTCATTCGGAATACTACTGTCCCGATGAAGATCTAATACATGGCAATAAACAAGGAAATTGCATTTTCAACCTGTTACTATTATCTTCGACACCTAGTAACTGTGCCCATACATCAGTGCAAATCATGAAATCAGTTATAGAACAAATCGATGAAGCTAACTATATTGGAGTTTTCCCACAATCTACCAAAATTCAAACAACCTGCGAAAGATCTGATTTCACAACATTAAAAGGAACTTATTTAATCGAATTACCAGCCGGTTGTAGCTTCTAAACAAACGAATCAATCTTTATAAACGTACATGAAATAATTGATGGTAAACCAATGCTTTTGCCAGAAGTAATTATTCCACCAGGAGCTACGACAGAAAAGACATTGGAAATCCAGTTAGAAGATATCAACTTGGATAGAATACATGAAATACAAAAAGGACAACATGCCTTGGACTATATTCAATTAACTTCCAATCGCCGATCGATGACAAATCATATAATATCGTATACATTAATTGCATTAATTGCGATTGTAATAATAAGCAACTTAGTTCTCAAGATTATAAAAAGAAAACAAGGCCAGTTAAAAACTAATTCACCAGAGGAGCAACCCCAGGTTCAACCTCGGTCATTTTTCAACCCTTAAAAATATACCTCGATTCAGCGATGGAGGAGTTATATATTGTTCCCGGAATGACAGACACCCGACGATTCCTAGAATTAAGATTACTATTATTTTTATATGCTTAGTTAGATTTTTCTTTGTTTGTTTCAATTTACGTTTATTCATTTTTTAATTTAGTCTTTACGAAACTATTGTAGTTAAAACAACAAGAAATAAAACTTTTTAAAAACGGTATCCGTATCTTATTGTTTATAATTCGTGCTATACAGGTTTTTAACAAAGAATAAAAAACCTATCGTTGTGAATAATAGACTTGCGCGCGAAGAAATTAAATGTATTTTATAAAGAATCTAAAATTGTTGATATCCGTTATGTTGTTAATAAGTTTGTTTTTTAAATTACCAGTGTAGATATGAAGTTCCTCGTATAAATCTAAAAGTTTGGATTTTTTAATATTCTTTAGTATTTTTGTACAATTGAGACTGGTTTTATGATTATTTTCTTTTAGGTGTTGGTATATTGCGGAGTTATTACATTTAAGATGTTCCTTAAACCTGGTTTGGATGTTCCTGCCTGTCTGTCCTATATAAAACCGATCACAATCTTCGCATTCGATCCTATAAATTTTCCTATAACAGCCTCACCACATCAGAATCCGTAGTTGAAGTAAATTTTCAAAACTCTTCAAAAATTACCTTATATCATGTTACCAGAGTTAAATAATGTCAAAATTTTAATCGATACTGGTGCAACACATTCGGCTATATCTTCAAAATTAGCAAAAAGTTATTTTCAAGAGTATTATTATTATGAACCATATGTAGTAAAAACTATGCATGGATTAACAAAACACTATTATAAATTGAATTTACCCAGCTTTAAAACTTTTAATGATTACGAAAACAATTATTGTTTCAATATAATAGATTTTTCTGAAAAATTCGATGGAATCCTAGGTAGCGATAATTTAGAAATGATGGGAGCTAAATTAGATTATCAATCAAAAACGTTACAAACTAAAAATGCGAGTATACCATTTTATTTTAATAAAACTGTAATTAATCTACCCCAACGAACACGACAAATTGTTAAAATACCTGCAACTAACAAGGAAGGACAATTTTTAATAAATCATTGCGAAATAATAAAGAACGTAGAAATACCTAATGCATTAGTAAGTGTTAATAACTACGAATGTTTAGTAGAAATAACAAACTTTAACGAATATCCTGTACAACTAAATTGTAATCCTGTCGAACTTGAAGAACTTGACGTAAAACAGTATGAAACAAACAAAACACTTACAAAACAACAAGTAATTAAAATTCAAAGAGAAAACATTAGTAAAAAGTTACGTTTAGATCATCTAAACAACGAAGAAAAATCGGTGATAAAGAACTTGTTACATCAATATCCAGAAATTATACATGATGAAAGAATTCCTTTAACATTTCATTCGGAAATAAAACACGAAATAAATTTATCAGATGAAGTACCTGTTTACCAGAAGCCATATCGACAACCATATGTTCAACAAAAAGAAACAAAAAGGCAAATTGAAAATTTAAAATCACAAGGGATCATCAGAGATAGTTGTTCCCCATGGGCAAGTCCAATAGCGTTGGTACCAAAGAAATTAGACGCATCCGGAATTCCTAAATGGAGGATGGTAATCGATTATCGACGTCTCAATGATAAAACAATAAAAGATCGGTATCCCTTGCCTAATATTAACGAGATATTAGATAAATTGGGAAGAGCAAACTATTTTTCCTGTTTAGATTTACCAAGTGGCTATCATCAAATTGAACTAAAAGAATCAGATAAATATAAAACTGCGTTTATTACAAATCTAGGTCAATACGAGCTCGAGAGAATGCCATTTGGGTTAAGTAACGCACCCTCAACCTTCCAAAGGACGATGAACAGTATGTTACGAGGACTCACCGAGGATATATGTCACGTGTATCTTGACGATATTATTATATTCAGTACCTCATTGCAAGAACACAAAGTACGGTTGCAAAAGGTATTTGAAAGACTAAAGCAGAATGGAGTTAAGATATCTTTAGACAAGTGTGATTTCTTAAAAAAGGAGATCAAGTATTTGGGACACTTAATAACCGAAAAAGGAATAAAACCTGATCCTTCGAAAATCGAAGCAATACAAAAATTTCCCTTACCAAGAACTAAACGTGAAATAAAATCATTCACTGGGTTATTGGGATATTATCGAAAATTCATTAAAAACTATGCGAAATTATTAAAACCAATAACACAATATTTGGCCAAGGATAAAGAAATTGAATTCACATCCGAATATAAAAATTGTTTCGAAATGTGTAAAAATTTATTGTGCAACGATCCCATTTTACAATATCCTGATTTTACAAGACCATTCATAATCACCACAGATGCAAGCAACGTCGCAATTGGAGCCGTGCTAAGTCAAGGAACAATTGGCAAAGACAAACCAATAGCTTACGCAAGTAGAACCCTATCTAAAACAGAATTAAAATATTCTACTGAAGAGAAAGAACTATTGTCAGTCGTTTATGCTTGTAAGCAGTTCCGTCCGTATATCTATGGAACAGAATTCACTCTTGTAACCGACCATCGACCTCTATTGTGGATACATAATTTAAAAGACAATAACCTCAAGTTACAACGTTGGAAGATTTATCTCCAGGAATTTAACTACAAAGTCGTATACAAAAAAAGGTAAAATGAACGTTAATGCAGATGCACTAAGTAGAATCCAAATAAATCACATTGATAATGAAAGTATTTTGGCAAACAACGGATCAATAAACTTAGATGATGATAATGAAAGTTTAAATAGCAATCAAAATTCCGAAATAATTAACACAATTCCAATTACTGAAGAACCAATAGACAAT
This sequence comes from Onthophagus taurus, assembly GCF_036711975.1. Taxonomy (NCBI): domain Eukaryota; kingdom Metazoa; phylum Arthropoda; class Insecta; order Coleoptera; family Scarabaeidae; genus Onthophagus; species Onthophagus taurus. The sequence continues at coordinate 27,453,580 of NC_091972.1, read as the reverse complement.
AAAAATAATCAACTTTTTATCTATCTACATGAGAAACCAACTGAAGTACAAGAAGAAGTGAAAGAAAACAAAAGAATTTTAAACATCTATATTAATAAAAGAGAAATTGAAACGCATTTGCTTCTAATAGAAATGGATGTTTTAGAAACTAAAGACGGATTTCGATACAATCACCAAAAAAATCGAGGGAACATTAGAACGGAACATAAAAGTATCTTTAAGAATGAATTAATAGAGTTAGTGGAAAGCGAGGAAATGTGGTGCGAGTTCTGCTTGAAGCGCCCAAATTTTAAATTAAATTTAAGAGTAGAATGTTCTGAAGTGATTCATCGATTTTTAGCTGATAAATGCATGGTTACAAATTCTTAATAGTAGAAGTAGCTCGTTATTAAACCATTTCAAATAAGGATATTATAATAGTATACAAAAGTATCATTAAGAACATGTTTGTAGATTTAGTGTAAACCGAAACTACTATTTTTAAATAATGTTATATGTAGGGTATGGAAATTTGATAAATAAAACAAATTAAATTCAGGTCAGGGCATTTTAATCTAAATAAATTAAAAAATGAAAATTAATATAAATATAATAACAATGTAAAAAGATTAAACACACTTTCTAATTTATATAATATGGAGACATACGTCTCCATATCTTTATAAAATAATCCTGGTCCGAGGGACGTATAACCCCTCGGACACTTGTATCGAGGTAGCAGCCTCGACGCGAAAATCGTTTTTGGCACCTTCTAAAATTAAAGATAGAAATGAATTAAATCAATGAAATTAAACCCCGAAGGGAGACTTACTTTTAAATGGGGAAGTAGAAGCCTCCCCGCTAACTCCTTTATTATTATTTTGACTGAAAAAAAAAAAATATGAATTTTAAACTCAAAACTTAAACTAAACTTTAACAATTTAGAGCTCACCTCTTTTATTATACATTGTATAAGAGAAAATGCGGTAAAACGGTATTGCATAGGGCTTTATACCCTTTACAGTATACCCTTATCAAGTGTTTGTTTTCCTAAGGAAAGAACTTGGCTGCAACGTTCTTATGCAGCAAACCCTTATCAAATGTGGTTACTTAAGGAAAAGGAAACTCGAGTAAAATTCCATAAAATAGATGTTTAAAAATTAAATTTTATTTAAAAAATAATTCACAACGATATAGAGAAATTTTATGATATATCTTTATTTGATATCCAAGAATTATGCGATGAATCGAATCCCAACCATTTTACGTACAACTTATCCTTCTTCCTTTTCAACACCTTTTCAACGAGGTAAACGTTGGGTTGAGCGGTCCTTTGAAGTTCGAATTCGTAAAAAGCACCTTTAATCGGCTGGCCACGCACGTCCTCCAATAAATATGAAATTGGATCTGTTATTTTCACTTTAACGATTTTAAACAATTCAGCGGTCCAGTTGGGTAGATATCCTTTATCAAACACATGTTTATATTTACTGATACGAACGGTATCTCCAACTCTAAACTTTCCTCTACCAGCAATTTTAATATGATTGTACACCGTATCGAGAAGTGTTTTCTCTACGGATTTCGAATTTATTTCCGATGGCTTCATTTTCGTAGTCGAATGTTTCGTACTGTTATATCGAGATGTTATATCTTTTAATAGGTGCACCCAACCCAACCCAACCCAACCCATTTATGATTTCCATATAGACTGAAGAACTTGTATATCCTCTGTTTAACGGTTCGAATTACACGTTCAGCCATCGACGCTCTCATAACGCTATACGTTGAAAAATGATTAATTTTAAAATCCGACATTAACCGCTTAAAGTGGCTGTTGTAGAATTCTTTGCCCTGGTCGGTTTGAAGATTTCGAGGTACGCGACCGTCGGTCACGAAGTCATACTGTATCCTAATACAGGAATCTATGTATACCCATAAACCGTTGAGTGGGGAGGTCTCAATCGTTATTAATTGAATCAATTTCGATCGCACGTCATAGTCTGAGTTATGGAGTCACGTAGAGCGGTAGTTGATATTCAGGGGTTTTATATTGACTCTGAATTCATAGTTAAAGAATTCACGCTTCTGGACCTGATCATCGCCGTATATCTCCACTTCAAGGCCGACAGACCCTTTCGATGCTTATCGGTTCAAGATCAACGTTCCGCCAGGTATTTAGAGCGAAATCACCATAAACTATCGTACATTGGAGGATGGATGGATCTGTCGATGGGGTTAAATTTACTGGTGATATACTGTCGTTCTATGATGAGGTGTATGTGAAGGGCAGCCAGAAGAGGGAGTTTTTGGAAAGCAGACCCTATTATCGGTTCCGATGTCATCGGAATTTAACGGTCAGGGATATTGCCTCGGAGTTTTCCGAGAAGGAGGTTGAAGAAGATACTAAATTGACGGCAACTTCCAATCCATGCTGGTTCCACAATGATGCTCCCGCAGTTTGCTCGCAAAATAACGCCATAATTTTAAAGAATTTTTTATGTAATTTACATAGACGTGTTATATAAGAATTTGTTAAATTTTTATAATACATATATTAACTTTTATTTATTGTATTTATTTTTGAATCCTTATACATCCTTCACACATTCACTGTCTAACCTCCATCACGCAAACATGTACATTGCGAGAGTTATTTTAATATATACGCTCTGGATGCTTCCAACCCTAATTTTAATGCAAGATTTGGTATACGATAGGGATATGGAAATCTATAAATATCTCAAAGCATTTGGATATTTAAATGGTAATGTGAGCGGTTTTCATCATCGTCATCAAATGGGATACACAACAACAACAATGACGGAAGGGTTACGTAAATTGCAGGGATATTTTCAACTGCCAATTGAATCCATCCCTCCTCTCCGCAATAATTTCGACCAATCCCTCAATTCCCGTAAATTATTGTGATGGGGAGGGGGTAATTAATTATACGTACTCGCTGCATACATTTAAATTCAGTCGGTACGCAGTGGAAACGGTATCTTAAAGTAATAAAAAAGGAGACTAAATTTATCGGGGAAACGCAATTTTCAAGAGAATCTTTCAACATTAAAGTTGGGATTAGCGTCGCTAGAGGGGGTACAACCTGTGTAAAGTTCGTAGTAAGAACATGTAAAGGTTTGGAATCTCAGTCACATCAAATTACATTTTTACGTCAAGATTGGGAGCACCTAATTTCTACCCTTAAACTGATACGTTTCAAGGTAGAGGTTTCCTTACAGACACTACCATTGGCCGAGGGTAATCTAAAGATTGAATTTGACGATGAAGATTACCTGTATCTAACGTATGTGATTGAGGATTCTGAAAGTGGCGTATTCATACCGATTTTACTTCATTCAACGGATGTCGATAAGATTTTGGCAATGGAGAAGCTAATTACCTATAAAATGAACCTTTTGGATGGATTAAATTTTTGGGAATACATTAAATCCCTACAGCTAGTTGACGACGAAGATGATGATGATGATGATATCCATAACACGACGTCCATTGAAGAATTCTGTTTAAATAATTTATCGGAAATTAATTTTTATGTGATGGAATACTTGGAATTTATAAACTCCGCTACAACAGCTTCTATTTGATCACGTGATCACCTCGTGATATTGTCAGCCGCGCCTATCGTATCACGTGATCCCCTCGTGATAGTGTTCACCTACCACCATAACTCTAATCACACGTCTAGCTGCTTATCAGCTGAACGTTAGCGGTTGTCGCGCGCACATTTATACCGGAATTCAATTTTGCGATAAGATGTTTCTTTGCGAAGTGTGTAACGGTGCGTTTACCTTAAAGCGCAATCTTACCCGTCATATACGCGTAAAACACGGCGATGTGCGGGAATCGAACTTTAAATGCCATATCTGTGAAAAAGGTTTTTCAAGATCTGATAAATTAAAACATCATCTAAGAAGCGTCCATGGATTAAATGTTCAACGTTGTGTTGCGCCACCACCACCTTTACAAAGCACATCAGCCGGTCCGGTTCACCTTGCGTCATCATCACACCCACCACCACCACCTAAACAGCGGCCCTCCAAGCCTTTAAAAAGTATATCAGGGGACACTGTTCAACATGTGTCATCGCCATCAACATCATCGCGTAGTCCGCCTAAACAGCAACCCTCCAATTTATGTCCAATTTGCGGTGTTGACTTTATATCTACCATTCACCTTCGGACTCATCTAAGATTCGAACATGCAACCCCGGTGGAAGATGAAGATAACATCGATAGATTGGAATCCTGTTTTAAAGGTAGAGTTTGTACCTATAGAGTCGCAAGCGTGTTACCCGATGATGATATACCATCGTTCCTAACGAGATCAGAAGGAGCTGTTAAACGGATGATTGAGGTTAGTTTAGATCGATGTGGTCCCTCTATAAAGGTTCAGATTGAGTTTTTTGCGAATTATGTTAAAGCCGCGTATGATGAGAATGGGGATGAAGACGTATTAATGTCCGAGAAAAATTTTAATTGTAAATTTCAAGTTGTTTCGGTGGGTACGGATTTGCATGAGGTGTATGTTGGGATGTGTAGGGAAATTTTATCTCAAAGCGAAGAATTTCAAGAACGCGACTCTGGGTGGGCCTTCTTCTCCGTATCTCACCTCCTGCTTAATATTAATAAATTTGAACCTATACTCGAGTCATCGTATATACGTTTACCTCAGGTAATTGCTGAAAAACATGCGTGCGTAAATATTAAAAACTATGAGGACGATGCTTGTTTAGCGTGGTGTTTGACGGCGGCTCTTCATCCTACCAACCTCCATCAAGATCGTACTACAAGTACCCTCATTATAGTCAAATACTTAATTTGCGCGGGATTACATTTCCAATAACTTTAAAAGATATCATTAATGTAGAAAAATTAAATAATTTAAGTATTAATGTTTACGAATTGATAAGTAGTAGTAGTAGTAGTAGTGGTAAATACACGGTGGAAGGACCAATTTATTTTACCAAACAAAGACGTGATATTCATATAAATTTGCTTTATTTATATGAAAACGGGAAAGGGCATTTTGTTTTAATTAAACATCTTTCTAGATTAATTTCAAGTCAATGTACGAATCGTAACGGCTCTATACATCTTTGCGATGGGTGTTTAACGCGGTTTTCATCCGCTGAAAATTTAATCGCACATCACAGTAAAGATTGTAATCACATCAGACCAATTATCCCTACTAAAAATTTAAAATCAAAACCTAATTGTTTCGGCCTATATACCCCCGAAAATATTTTAGAATTTAATAATTATAAATTCGCAGAGATGACCCTGTTCGTTATATATGCTGACTTCGAATCGATTTTACACCCCATCGACTTTTGTGAGCCCAATTCACCCAAATCTTTTTCTGAAAAAGTTGAGATGCATCTACCCTACAGTTTCGCTTATTATATCGTTTCCATTATTGATAGCAGTTTTAATAAATTTGAAACGTATACGGGACTTGATGCATCTCAAGTTTTTCTCACAAAATTAATCGGTGATGTTAAATTTATTTATAATAAATACTTGAAAACCGTAAAACCAATGATACTTTTAACAACCGATGAGCAACGTAATTTCGATTCGGCTGAAAATTGTTTTATTTGTCAAAATCCTTTCACATCTGACCAGATTAAGGGGCACGATCATTGTCATATTAGCGGTAAATACCGAGGACCCGCGCATACAAATTGTAATCTAAATTTCAAACTTCAAAATTTTATTCCAATATTCTTTCATAATTTTAGCGGTTACGATTGTCATTTATTTATTAAAGAAATGCCTGATGCGGATGACGATGGACTTGATGTATTGCCGAACAATAAAGAAAAATATATCAGTTTCAGTAAAAGAGTGTTGGTCGATAAAGTAATCAATAAAGATAAACCCGTTGAAAATATCTTTTTTAAATTAAGATTTGTGGATTCATTTAGATTTATGGCATCTTCATTAGATTCTTTAGCCGGCAACCTCGAAATATATGACTTTAGCAATATACGTAAATTCTTTCCACACCCGGAACATTTTAAATTGTTAACGAAAAAGGGTATATTTCCCTATAATTATATAACCTCTTTCGATAAACTAAATGATACATCACTACCACCTAAGAGCATGTTTTACAACAAATTAAATTTAGAAGATATCAGCGATGAGCAATATTTGCACGCTCAATGTGTGTGGGAAAAATTTAATTGTCAAAATTTGAAACAATATTCCGACTTGTACTTAAAGACTGATGTTCTTTTATTAGCTGATGTATTTGAAAAATTCAGGCAAGTTTGTTTTAAAACGTACGGTTTAGATCCTGCGCATTATTATACGGCACCGGGGCTATCTTGGGATGCCATGTTGAAATTCACTAAAATTAAATTGGAATTGTTGACGGATATTGATCAAGTTAATTTCATTAAAAAAGGTATCCGTGGGGGCATTTCCCAATGCTCACTACGTCATGCTAAAGCAAATAATAAATATATGGAAAATTATGATGCTAATTCGCCCTCTAAATTTCTAATGTATTGAGACGCTAACAATTTGTATGGGTGGGCAATGTCTCAATATTTACCCGTTTCCGACTTTAAATGGTTGACTGAAAACGAAATTCAAAATTTAGATTTTAATAATATACCCGATGATTCCGATTTCGGATATATTTTAGACGTGGATATTGCGTATCCCGAACACTTGCACAACCTACATAATGATCTACCTTTCTTAGCCGAGAATTTAATCCCCCCTAACTGTAAATGCGAGAGCGATAAACGATTAATTCCAAATTTATTTGATAAGACAAATTATGTAATTCATTACAGAAATTTAAAACAAGCCGTTGCGCACGGATTAATTATAAGTAACGTTAATACAGTTTTATCGTTTAAACAATCCCCTTCCAAATTAAGGGGAAAAGTCATATATCGATAAAAATACAGAGTTACGCCAATCGGGTAAAAATGATTTTGAAAAGGATTTTTTTAAATTAATGAACAACGCAGTTTTCGGTAAAACCATGGAAAATGTTGATAAGCGAGTTGACATCCGCTTAGTAACCAGTTGGGATGATATCAGGTCTGGCAAAACCGCAGGTAGACCTAGACTTGGAGCTCGGAGTTTAATCGCTAAATTAAATTTTAAAAATGTTAAAGTATTCACAGAAACGTTTTCGGCAATTCAAATGGAGCGTCTTCATGTATCCTACGATAAGCCTCTATACGTTGGTTTTACAGTTTTAGAACTGGCAAAATTATTAATGTATGATTTTTATTATGATTTTTTAAAACCTAAATACGGCGAGGACGTTCAGTTGTGTTACATGGATACCGACAGTTTCACCGTACTAATTAAGTCTGACGATGTGTATAACGATGTTAAATTAAATTTAGATAAATTTGATACATCTAACTACAGTCTCGATAATCGGTTTGACATCCCCTTGCAAAATAAAGCGGTTTTAGGTAAGATGAAAGATGAAAATTGCGGAAACGTAATGGTTTAAATATATTTAAGTAGGTTGAGTAGAAAATAGTATCATTTTTTGACTATGTTTAATTTAAATTTTTAATATATGTATTAACTTTAATTTTTTGTGATTTTCTCTTCCTCCTCCTCCTACCCTCAATCAGTAATAGAGAACCTGTTTTAAGGTAAGTATTATTATTATTATTAATATTATTTCACGGGGGAGCAACTTCCGCTGATAAGCATACGGCGTCGACGGGGTCAATAGGGCACTAAGATGGGGTTGAAGGGGGTCAATAGGGCACTAAGATGGGGTTGAAGGGGGTCAATAAGGGCACTAAGATGGGGTTGAATAGGGCGCTAAGATGGGGTTGAAGGGAGTCAATAGGCCACTAAGATTATCTTGGGATGCTATGCTAAAAGTCACTAAAATTAAATTGAAATTGTTGGCGGATATTGAGTTCAACCCCTGTTCAACCGACCGGTTCAATCCCTGTTCAACAGCCCTGTTCAACCGACCGGTTCAACCCCTGTTCAACCGGTTCAACCCCTGTTCAACCGACCGGTTCAACCCCTGTTCAACAGCCCTGTTCAACCCCTGTTCAACCGACCGGTTCAACCCCTGTTCAACCGGTCGACCGGTTCAACCCCTGTTCAACAGCCCTGTTCAACCGACCGGTTCAACAGCCCTGTTCAACCGACCGGTTCAACCCCTGTTCAACAGATGGGGTTGAAAGATTCTAATGGAGCGATTATACATCAGTTAATAATCGCATATAACAGTCATTCAAACGCGGAATTAGTATTAGAAATAGATTTAAGAAAAGTTATTAATACTATAAACACTAATTTTAATTTCATTAATTCAGACGTAAGATTTAGCAACCAAAGTGCAGAATTAATTTTTAAATTACATAATGAAATACGCGATAAGTTGGAAATTTTGAGTTTAAAAGAAAGAAATAAAAGAGCACTAATAAATATAGCAGGGAAATTAATAAAAGCCATTACAGGCAACCTTGATGATTCAGATGCAGAAAGGTATGACAATTTGATAACAAAATTAGATAAAAATCAAGAAAAACTTGATCATAGTTTACATTATTTGGCAAAATTGGTAAATAAAACTAATATTCAAGTTCAAAATAATTTCGATCTGATTATAAATAAAATCAAAAGATTAGACGATAAATTAGGGTTATTATGGCTCGATAAAAATGTAAATGAAATTATTGAATGCTACGAAATGACAGCAAGACATTTGAACGAACTTAGACGTATTAAATTATGCGAAAAGGAGAATTGTACACCCTCTATTAATAACTCCTTCAAAATTGATAGAAGAAATTAAATTAATACACTTGGATGATAACCATAAATTTCCTTTCGATTTATTACTAGAACAAGTTGATATAATTGAACGATACTGAACGATAAATACACGATCATTTTACAGATACCTTTGATAAGTAATGAAATATTTCAGTATTACGAAATTCATCCATTGCCAACTATTGTCAATGATACCTTAATTCAAATTGAAAATCAATTTAAGTTTATAGCATCAAACGAAAATAAATACATTACTGGTAATACTATTTGTGAAAAATTATTTGAAGAACAGTATTTGTGTAAACAACAGATTGAAAGTAAAAATTTGCAAAGTTGCGAATATCAGTTAGTAGTCAGAAATATTGTAAATGAAAATTGTAAATTAATAAATTTAATGATAATAGATTTTGAAATAATTGAATATGAATTTGGTACGGTAATTGTATTAATTAAAGAAACAGAAATGTCAGAAATTTGTAATAAAATGATAAAAATTCATAAATTAAAAGGCACATATTTAATTAATCGAAAAAATCAATGTATTTTTAAGATAGCTGATATTATGATTCGTAATTTTTATACTGTTAGTATGGATACGCCATCAATATCAATACCAATTATAAATAAAAATGTATTAAATATAACATTTGATGAAAATAAATTAAAATTGGAGAATCTTACATTTGTTAACAGTAATAATTTAGAAAAATTGAATTCTATTAAAAATTTTGGCAACACCCATAGTTATATACTCTATATAATTATTGTTATAATTGTTTTCGTACTAATTGTGTATTTCATGAAAAAGTTCTTTAAAAGCAAAAATTTTAAAGTTAAGAGAATCCAGGAGGATCCTCAATCTAGGCAAGGAGGAGTTACATTCGCCAATCCTGTAGGGTTGCAATAAAATAAGAAGTAGGAGTTAGAGATAAGTAGCTTCTATATAATTAGATGCACCACTACAATTAATTAAGTCTACTTTTAATCGCTGTACCGTGCGCGTCGGGTCATATGTTAATTTTCCAATAAAATAAAACAAATAAGTTTCAAGTTTAAAAGTTGTTTTGATTTAATTTGAATTTAAATAAAATAAACTCTTTTTAAAAACCTTAACCGCTCGACACGATTTGAAACTTGATAAACATTTTTTCGAATCTCCTGTTGACCGTCCAGCGGCAAAGATTTTATAAAGCTTTCACATTCACCACCTAATTTAATCTTATCTAATGGCAAGAAATGTTCAGTTTGACATGTGGTTTTAAATAATTAGTGCATAGTTGTATAAATAAAGTATTACAGTGCCCTTGTAATTTATGAACTAATATGCTAACTATTTGATTGAAATAATGAATTTAGGGAATTTAAAAAACTTGGAGCATACTTCATGAAATATAAATACCCTTTTAAATACATATTTTTCATGTCATTATGGATAGTTTCTGCACTTTTTAATTTATCCTCAGTTATTGCTAGCAAAAAGAAATGTTCTAACACATTCCAATTATTTACTACACAGTCGTGCCGACTCAACCAACGTGTAATTGCTAATTAAAAAAATTTTTGTTTGCTCTGGTTAAAGTAATCTTGCAACTTCGCTAAAACAGCGCATCGTTTCGCACTTCCTGATACATTTTAACAGAGCTACTAAATGATCCACAACTTGGGTAGCAACATTGTGCTCCGCGAAAAATACAGAAACTTTAATTTCAGCTCTTTTAATATTATCAACATGTATATCTTTATCATTACTAACAAAATAATTAGCCAATGGTTTTGTCGTTTTAATCGCGGACATATTTTTCAGATGTTTTTGTCTATTAGAATGCCTTAATAACTCACTCTTGCCGCATGTCAATTCTACATTACAAACGGAACATCTAAAATTTAATAATGTTCACACAAAAATATAAATTATTTTATAATTAATTTAATTTTATTGATTAAAGGAAGTGCGACTACCTGCTTTTATTTCTATTTTTCTTATCCGCTGTTAACTAGTTTTTAAAATGGGGATCCTGCAACCAACATTCCTGGAAAACTTTGATTCCTTTTTCTTGGTGGAACTTTTTTTGAGCAGGTTCTAAATGTTCCGTATCTGATGAAGAATCTTCCATTTTTTTAAACAATACACTCTAAACAGTACACACAATCCGACTCGGTACTCTACACAGTCTACGATTCTACGCAGTTTACTCTCGTAATCAATTATTGAATATGACATAACATGAAGTAACCTCGATGGGGTAAATACCTGAATTGTTTCGGACAAATTTATTACGTTCGGCAAATCTCTGATAGATGGCGCTATTACTAAATATTGATCGTCTTATAATTAGAAGATAGTGTAAATGTTAAATTACAAAAACATATTTAAATTTTATAATATAATAATTTTGAGAAATTAAAAATCTCTCAAAATAGACGAATATCCCTTTGTTTCTAGGAATACTGAAAAATCTCCCGAATCGGGATATATCCCTCATGTTGGCAACACTGCGAGTCGCATGTTTAGACGAAGTCGCGACGCTGCGTCGCCATATGCAGATTTTTATTTAAAAACACGTGAGATGTACTGAAGCGTACGTCTTCCTACAATTGCGTCTAATACTCGTCTACGACGAGCAGCTCCGTGTGCAGAAGGTCTTATACTGGTTAAATTAATGACTGTCTATAGTAACAAACAAAAAAAATTAGTACAGTAAAACCTCGACTTACGCGACCCCGTCTTACGCGGTTTTTTTAACGGTAGCGCTTTTAGGTTTTCGAAATTTAACCCTCATAATATGTCAGATCTAGACATGTTAGCTGCTTTTTTCTAACTCTTACAGTTTCCGAGATAGCCCATTCGGACATCGAATTTGAACCACCCTGTACATACATTTTTTTAACAAAATTAATGTTTATTAATCCTTGATTTTATAATATGTATTCATCGAATTTCGACTTACACGATTTTCGATTTACGCGGCTACTGTCAGTCCCACCTATCGCGTAACTACGGGGTATTACAATATAACAAATCTACAAAAAGATTCTGCTCAAAAAAAGAATTTAAACAAAATTATAACCTCAAAAGAAAAAAAATAATACGAAAATTGAGTCGGCTGAGTCAATATTGTAAGAGACACTCCTTTAGTGTCAAAAAAATAAAATAATAAAAAAACTCGAGCGAACAGGTCGAAAACAAGAAAATAAACTATTAATAATTATGATTCTATACAAAAATATTCAAACCTTATCTGGAAATCCTGTTCCTTCTTTTTTCATTTAATTCGACTGCACATGTTGATTAAAGCGGAACCAGGAAAGCCGGACCAAACTTTACCAAAAATTAAACAAGCGTACTACACTAAGGCTCGATAGCACAGAGTATACAGAGACCGGACTCCGGCTAATAAAAGTGGCACTCCTATCTATCCTTGTTTAACTAATCAAAACTTCGTATGGTATTTTCTCTCTCACATAAATTGAATCGATGTAGATGGCGGTAGTGTAGTGGATCGATAAATACGAGCGGGAATTTGAATGCTCGTTTGAATATAAATCTCATTACTCTTTAAAATTTTTTTTAATAACAAGTTCCAAAATATCAAAAATTTTCATCTCAAAACTTGAACAAATTTTAAGATGAAAACAGTGATTTTTTGAACTTGATATTAAAAAAAAACTAATAAAATGTTATTAAATAAAAATACAAACTTCAGAAGTACAAATCTATGTATATTTATAAACAAATATTTACATTTAATCGTTTCAATGCTCATGGGGGCGTTTTTGTACAATGGTAAAGCATTTGCTTCAAGGCTAGAGGAAAACCCATGAAAAACTCTAGCATACCATAAGTCAAATAAATTTCTAGACAAATTTAGGAATACAAATTGCAATTGCAAACAATAGATTTAAGACAGCCAGAATAAAAAAATTCTACAAAGCGACTAAAATTAAAAGTATTACAGCAAAAACGAGCAGTAGACAGAATTAATGATAAAATGTTATTTATATAACTGTATGGAATATATAACTGTAATATTTCTTTTTATTTGTTTCTGTTCGTATCAATTAGAACAATATTTCAGCGAGCAGAATAAATTATAACATAGAATTGATATAAGCTGTAATATTTCTTTTTGTTCGTATCAATTATAACAATATTTCAGCGAACAGAATAAATTATAACATAACGACCAAGACGAGAATTAAAACAAAGCGAAAAGGAACAATATTTTAGCGAGCAGAATAAAGTAACATAGCGACCAAGACGAGAATTAAAACAAAGCGAAAAGGAACAATATTTTAGCGAGGAGAATAAAGTAACATAGCGACCAAGACGAGAATTAAAACAAAGCGAAAAGGAACAATATTTTAGCGAGGAGAATAAAGTAACATAGCGACCACGACAAGAATTAAAACAAAGCGAAAAGGAACAATATTTTAGCGAGGAGAATAAAGTAACATAGCGACCAAGACGAGAATTAAAACAAAGCGAAAAGGAACAATATTTTAGCGAGGAGAATAAAGTAACATAGCGACCAAGACGAGAATTAAAACAAAGCGAAAAGGAACAATATTTTAGCGAGCAGAATAAAGTAACATAGCGACCAAGACGAGAATTAAAACAAAGCGAAAAGGAACAATATTTTAGCGAGCAGAATAAAGTAACATAGCGACCAAGACGAGAATTAAAACAAAGCGAAAAGGAACAATATTTTAGCGAGCAGAATAAATTATAACAGAGCGATCAAGACTATGATAATATGACAAATAAGACAAAGCGGAACTTAAAAATTATCTTAAAAATTAAACTTATACTAAAATTAAATCTATGTATGTTGAAACTTCGACCTCTGTCGGTTTGTGCCCTGCCTCTTAGCACTTTTCATATCTCGTACTGCCCTCGTACAATACCAAGGTACACCTGTAAAAACAAAATAATGTTATTAACAAATTTTATTAACACTATTGGGTATTGTATTTTAGATATTTACGAACCTATTCTACACACGCTGGTTATAATTGCGGCTCTGATATATACTGCGTGTTCAAGACATTTATCTAAGAATGAAAAATCGACCTTTTCATTAATTATTCCTTTACAAATATTCGTTATGTTCTTGCATTTCCTGTATGTTGTTAATATACGTTCTACTTCTGTGATTGCAAGACCTACTGTAACTATTAAAGATTCGGATGGATAAAATAATCGTTTAGTATCGTCAGAGAGTTCCTTAGCCGAAATAAAAGCATTAAATGGTTCCAAGTCATCAGATGTTAAAATAGACATGCACACATCGCAATTGAAGGATTTGAAAATTCGCTTCACAATATATCCTGATACATATGCAACTGACAAGGAATGGACACTTCCAGATGAAATTAATTCTTGAATGTCATTTGTAGTTAATACTTCTTGAGGCAGGGTTTGCATTGTTAATTCATTAACGGAAGTTGTTATAAGTTCTTCTTCCTTAATTGGCTGTAGTGTTGGTGTTTCTAAAAATTCTTTAAAATTTCTCAAAAGCTCAAGGCTGTCTTCCTCGCAATTAGTTCCTTTTAAATTTCCTTTTGCCAAACCATTCACCACTTGTGTTTTAAATGCGCCTATGAACTGAGTTACAGTAGGATTTTCATTACATCCACAACTGGATCTGATGGAACCAAAGAAATTTTCTAACGCATCTTGGTTTAGGTACCTTGGACGAAATGATTCAAGACCAGCAGATTGTAAATCTTTCCAAATGTTGCCAAATGCTTTTAAGGTGTGTAGCCATCCTAACTGAGTAGGTGGTTTCCATACACTTTGCCTAGGATTCCTCAAAAATCGCCATTGCTCTATTCTGGTCCTTGTTAAATCCCAAAATTCATTGTGTCCTGTATTGCTCGTAACTTGACATTTATATGGCTTGCCGTCAGGGGCAGTTATTGCACTCCCATTACAACTATCAAATAATTCATCTATTAATGCAATAAAACATGCTGTTGCCATTGCTCGTGCTGGAAGTATGTCTGAAACAAACAAACAAGTAATAAAATGTGTCACATTTTTTTATAATGTTACCTTTTTGAACTAACTGGTAAATATATACTGAACTGCTTCTGCTGAGTGTCTGTGCTGCAATTTTAACTTTCATAGCATTGTGCTGTAAAGGTGAAAAGTAATAATCCTTTAATTTGTAAAGACTTCGAAAAACTAGAGGTGTATGAGTGTCTACTTCATACGCTTTTTGGATATCAGACCATCTAGCTTGCAAACTTTCTGCATCTGATGACATTGAGGGCAGTACTTCTGATGATGGTAACTGTACATTGTACTTTTTGAATAAATTTCGTGTGCTTTTTAATAAATGGGGTACATCAAAGATATTGTGAATAGTCCTCCCTTCATAAATAAAAAATGGAGTTGAAATTGTTGATCCTAGCTCTTTAAGAGCTCTTACATTTGCAGTTCCAAGGTTGCATATTGTAGCCATAATGGGGATTTTATATTTAAACATATTAAATATTACTTCTTTCAATAAAACTTTTAGTCTGCTCGAATCAACGCCCCCTTGACTGAAATAAAAGGTCAGTGGTTGTTTCCATGGTTTAATTATCCCCTGAGCCATAAATACAATAACATAATTGGCTACATTTTCACTTCTTTCGCTGCCATAATCTTCAACTCCTTCTAGAGAATCCGTTTTGCTATTGTATTGCAAATGTTCTTTAAGAGCCATTTCATCAAAAACCAATGAGCAAAGCCTTTCATTTTCTGGTAATTTTGCCAAGCAAGCACCCAAATGTGCAAAAATGTGGTCGTTAATTCCAACGTTGAATGGAATTTTATCTAACAATGACATAAGTGTACGTTGTGATGGGAGTGCAAACAAGCGTTGTAGAAATTTCTAACACTTAGGGCTCTTCTTATATATAGCCAAACACATAATCTTATCGTCAAGTGTCCATCTACGTTCATGACCAGAGCGTTTACCGCATTTTATTTGCGAAATAAATAATTGGGCAGCAGTATTAGACATACCTGTATCAAAAATGTTATGATTATTTAAACATAGTCTAATTGAAAGATGCAAAACAGTTTGAGTGTATTTTGAACTAAAAATGTTCTCTAAATAAAAACCAAAGAGCGAGGTACTAAAGTTTGAGGATTACAGATAGATTAATTCACTTAATTCCATTAAATAACAATGCAAATTAAAGATGAATCAAATTTAATTGTTTAATTTATTAGCAAAAATTTGATTTAATCAGGAATTTTATTAAACATGATAAGTTATAAAAGACAACTGATAAAAAATAACAAACTATTTATTTAAGTAAACAGCAATGTCTGAAAGCTGAAGCGTCCTGACCTGCATTCTGAAGGAAATTTTCTTATCTGTACAAACAATTACAGTGGAAAAGTTGCTTGCATTTTGTTTAAATATGTTGTGTTTAAAATTTGACAACACATTTACTTAACTCAGCTTGTATTATGTTAGATTCATGTAACATGTATTAGTCTTAGTCATAATTTTAAGTTCTTAGTTCGTCATTTATCATAATCACGATTACATTACTTTAACTATGATCACAACTAAGACTTAAACGTGTTGCCTCAATTCGTGATTAAATAATTGGAAAGTAAATACTATTACTATACCTTTAAAAACCTGAGTAAAAGATTCTGGTGTGCTTAACATATCTCTCAGTAATGTAGTTTTATTTTCATAATTCTTTTTAAGTCTCCGGATCTGTTTTTCTTTGTTCTTTAAAATTCGTCGCAGTGATTTTTCTTTGATTGTTGCACTAGACTGGCTCTTCTTAAATACTGACTCTGTTGTTGTATTTGTAGCGGAGGAAGGTATGGTAGCATCTTTTGTTATATTTAACTCCTATAAATATATAAAGTGTTATTTTATACACAAATCCGGCGGTTTTGTTGATAATTTTATAGTGTTCATGTGTGATTTTATTTACTTATATGTATATATTTTTTTTTGGTTTGTTGCACTTTTGTTGCATCATCAATAAACATATATTATTATTATTATTAAATACATTACAAAGTAAAAAAACCCTGTTGAGTAAAAAGTGATAATGTTAAAAAGTTAAAAAATAACAATAACCAACACAGAAATTAATTAATATTTGTTTCTGACAGCTCTCAACATAATATTGTATCCTATCAATGTAACTGATAAAATAAAAATAAAAGTAAAACTTACTATGACAGAATCCGTTAAATTATTTTGCTCCAGTTCAGGCTGTCTAAGCGATTCACTCGTTACAATGTGTGCTTCCTGAATAAAGAAAATGTAATTAGAACTGTAAATTTCATTCTAAAAGTAAATGGAAGCAATTAGAAGTAAGAAATTGGAATTTACATTCATGATCACTCTTAAAGGCTTTGCATCTCTTTTTAACGTCAAGGGGGTCTTATTCAACATAAAGCTTTCCATTGTAAAGTGATTGTTGCAAATTCTCATACGTCTAGAATACGTGTTTTCTGCTGGTACACCAAGACACTCATTCCATAATCGCTGTCTAAAGCATCAAAGTAAATTTTCATTTAGTACAAAAAATCTATCCAACTTAAATTTATAAATTTACTTATTGATATTTAATGGAAAAGAAAATAATTTCACCACTTCCTCTACCGAACGTCCGCAAATGTAGCAATTGCTATCCATTACAACTAAATTCTACTATAAAACTCTACTACTATAAAACTCTACTACTATAAAACTCTACTACTATAAAACTCTACTACTATAAAACTCTACTACTATAAAACTCTACTACTATAAAACTCTACTAGGCCTTAAAAACTAACTAATTCTAAGATAACGAACTATGACAATAAACTAATGAAAACTAAGTTATACAAACAAATAAACTACTAAACAAATCTATGTAATAATCAAACGCTAAACAGGCAAAACTACACAATAATTAAACAAGACACAGATAAAAGATTGATGAAGTAAATAAAAATGTTGAAATGGCTGAATAAGCAAGTCACGCAAGTTCTGATGGAACGATGGAACTGGACGTAACTCTGGGATTTACAGATTTATGGACTTGAAATACATGGCGCCATCTATTGCCTTCTTTAAACTCTACGAGTTTACAACTTAAAAATTTTGAAATAAATGGTGCCATCTATTGGTTTCTTTAAATACTACTGTAACGCGACCATTGCGCCATCTACTTCGATTCAGTTTATGTGAGAGAGAAAGTACCATACGAAGTTTTCATTAGTTGAACAAGGATAGATAGGAGTGCCAATTTATTAGCCGGAGTCCGGCCTCTGGATACTCTGTGCTCGATAGCAAAAGAAGAAGTGGTGGGAAGAGGAAACGCGGTACGGACGACCGATATCCGCATCCCCACCCCTAACATTAATAGATCTTAAAAATATCGATAAATTCACCAACGAACGCTCAATGACCTTTAATAATCAACAACAAAAATAAATTAAGATACCCCGCGAGTGTATTAATAAAAATCAGATATCCATTAAAATCATAATAAGCTGATTAAGGAAAGAAAATCAAATGAAAGTAATTACATATGAAATCACATACAGTGTGTCCGTAAGTAGCGGATAAAATCATTATAAACGGTTTATGGAAAAATCCCTGAAACGGGAATTATGCAGCTGCATCCCATAGCATTTAAGAAACTAATATGATAAGATTAGTAGAAGAACCGTGAGACTCGGAATGAAACTGTAACAAGATTGGAGACTGTATTGGCCGACTTCCAGCCAATTCCTAGTCCATGGATCACATTTCCAGGACAATAAAATTGATGGCAACTCAAAATTCAAATCCATTCGCTCTTGTATAAACAAGAGCCTCTTTAACTCAAACCGTAGTAAATATGATTCCAAAATTGAAAGGAGTACTTCCAATGTTTATCGAATTATGTGAACATTTTTTAAATAATTATTATGATAGAGTAAACCCTCATAATTCTATAAATCAATTTTTAATAAACATTATTAAAAGTCGTTTCGAAGGAGAAGATTTAAATTTTCTTATATAACTAATATTAAAATTGACTGCACTAGATTCAGAAAAAAATCCTACACGAAGAAATTGCAAAAAATTTAGATCTTTAGACCCGTTTCAGGGATTTTTCCATAAATATTCAGTACAACATGTTTCGGCTAACAAGTAGCCTTTTTCAGGTACAACTAAAATTAAAATTAAATAGTTGGTAAAAAAATTGATATAAAAAACGGAATAGTTACCGTCAATGCGGTACACATATTATGAGTAATCGGGAAATCGTATACGTATATATAAATCATTTCATTGAAGTAAATTAGAAAAGGTCACTCAAAGAACATGTAAAAATCCTTCAGAAAAACAAAGGGGTCGAACCACTACAAGTGAATTTGAAAAACATAAACCTTAACTTAATGAACAGAGTTTATGTAACTTACTTGAAAAGGACGAAAAACAATACTAACAAAATGTTCAAAGAATGTCAGTTGATCTAAAAGTATAAACGCGAAAGTACAACAGTTAAAGAACGATTGGTCTTAAAAATAAGGAAAAACAAGAATGGGACGCGTGCTATACAGGTTTTTAACGAAGAATAAAAAACCTATAGTTGTGAATAATAGACTTGCGCGAGAAGAAATTAAATGTATTTTATAAAGAATCTAAAATTTTAAATCTAAATCTAAATCTAAAAGTTTGGATTTTTTAATACTCTTTAGTATTTTTGTACAATTGAGACTGGTTTTATGATTATTTTCTTTTAGGTGTTGGTATATTGCGGAGTTATTACATTTAAGATGTTCCTTAAACCTGGTTTGGACGTTCCTGCCTGTCTGTCCTATATAAAACCGATCAAAATCTTCGCATTCGATCCTGTATACTCCACTTAACTCGGACTTGTCAAAACGGTGTTTGTTATTAGTTAGCACGCCGTAGATATGTTAAACTTTTTGAGGTGTTTAGTGATTTTATGCTGTATGGAGGGCGCAAATGGAAGGGAGATTATCTTGTCTCTGTTGTTGTGTCAGGGATATACCATTCTGTTAATTAACGTTGAGTGAACTCTGTTGTATATGTTTTGCATGTCCCAGAAACTATAAACATTATTTTTTTGTTCCGATACTAAGAAATGTTTTAAGTTCTGAAATGTAGTTTGAATCATTGAGTGGTATGGTGTTAAACCGATTAAAGTAGAATCTGAAGGCAGCTTCTTTGTGTGACGTTGGATTGAAAGAATTCTTCGGAATTATCGAATCTGTAGATGTTGGTTTTCTATATATATTAAAAGACAGATGGTCGTTATGATCTCTGGATATACTTAAGTCGAGGAAGTTAATGCTCTTATTTAGTTCCTTTTCCATAGTGAATTCTAAGTTGTTGATGTTGTTGAAGATGTTGTACAATGCCCTAAGTTTAGCAGCGTTACCCTCATAAACGATAAGTATATCGTCTACGTAGGTTTGTCCACGTAAGTAGACTTGTCCAAGATAACAAGACCTGAATTTTTGTCACCAAACGTTATTATGAGGACATCGTTTTTGACCTTTTCTCTTATGGATTTTATGTTTTTTGTGATCTGTGGACATACAGGTATAGTTTGTGTCAGATTTAGATTCAAAATGGCTTCGTGGTTAGAATCAAAGATATGTTTAATATTGGGATTTTTGGAAAGTTGTGCTTCCATATGAATTGCAAAGTCAACGGACTTTACCTTGTTTGGTAATGCTAATTTATGACTCATGTTTAGGATCTTTAATTCAGAGTTGGAGAAAGCAGTATTACTAAA
Organism: Onthophagus taurus; assembly: GCF_036711975.1. NCBI lineage: Eukaryota > Metazoa > Arthropoda > Insecta > Coleoptera > Scarabaeidae > Onthophagus > Onthophagus taurus. The sequence goes on along the minus strand of NC_091972.1, from coordinate 27,433,016 downwards.
ATTAGTAAAGTGTCGTGGAAATGATGAGTCGTCGAGATCACTAAATGTTATAGTTTGAATGGGTCTTTCTGTTTGGATTCTTTTGACCGTGAAAAGAGCATTACTATTATTTTGGTGAGATAAGGCAGTCGAGGGTTTATTTATCAAATTCGCTTTATATGATTGTTTGTTGCTTGTCAGGATTCGTTACTTTGGAACTTGTTCAAATTTATTAGGTTGTTTTTGGTTCATTCTATTAGTCTTATTACTGACGAGGTGTTTAAGTTTGTTCTTCTTAATTTATTTGTTCTTTATTAACCTCATAGACTGTCAAAAAACCTCACGAACCGTAACTGTCATTAAACTATGTAAGCTTTGTAATAAATCCATCATTCGGCACTTGAACGTGACTGTGAAGGACATTTCATTTTTCAGTAGAAAAATGTCTGATGCGTGAGGTGTACGTTTATTTCGCTCCGCCTAAAGACGACTTGTTTACGAGATTTATTATTAGTTTATTTTGTGATTAGTGAATAATTCGAGGAATGGCAGGTGATAGTACTCGATTCGCCTCTGAGAAGAGGGATATTATTAAATCCTGCATGTTAGAGATTATAAATGACCAAACATTTTTGCGTTTATTAAGTGAAAATATTGCAAAAGAGGTGGATCGAGCTTTCAAAGAAAAAATTGCCAAACTTGAAGAGTGCGTAACTGAGTTAAAGGAGGATAACAAGAGACTCGAACGATTGGTTGTTGAACTGGAGGATCGGAACGAAGAAACGGTCGAACGTTGCGATGCTTTGGAGCAGTACTCCCGACGTACGTCGGTAAGAATTAGCGGTATGGACCACTGTCCGAATAATGAAGTGGAAACTAATGTTCTACGTCTTTTTAATGAAAAATTAGAAGTCCCCATTGATACTATTAATATCGATCGATGTCATCATGTTGGAAAGCTGGTAAATGGTAAACAAAGCGTAATCGTGCGTTTTGTTTCCTATAAAGATCGACAATTGATTCTTCAAAAGCGGAAGTTGCTAAAGGGGTCCCGCGTTCGAGTTACAGAAGACCTTACGGCGACTCGATATAAATTATATCAAAAGGCGGTCACCAAATTATATATAAAATCTGTAAGGACCTCTGATGGTAGAATTTTTGCTCGTCTTAATGGTAAGAAGATTGGAATATCAAGTCTAGGTGATTTAGATAAATTATTGTAATCGATATTCTATTTGTCTGTTCTTTTTTTTATAATGAACATAATGTTGTATTCATTATTTTCTGTAGGTCTGTAATACTTTTATAAGTGAGATTGATCTTGCTAAACTTATGAATAGTTTTTCTTCTTTTTTCTTTTCTACTTTTTGCGGAGTGAATACTGTACAACTTATTATTATTTTCACATAATAATTCTTTTCTTTATATTGTTACAAATTTGTTATTATTTTTTACTACTGTAGTTTTTTTTTCTTTTCTACTACTATATAATTCATAGTTTTTAAACCAACAGTATTTTTGTTTTATTTTGATCGTATCGTTTAATTAATTTTCATTTAATGAAACAATTGTTGATTTATTATCAGAATGTGCGGGGATTGCGATCTAAAACAACTTCTTTCTTATTAAATGTGCTTAATCACAATTTTTCAGCTATTTGTCTTACCGAGACTTGGTTAAATGAGTCAATTTATAATGCTGAATTAATTGATTCTCGATACAATGTATACAGAATTGATCGTAGGTATGGTTCACTGGGTGGCGGTGTACTGCTGGCTATTAGCTCAACATTTTTATCATCTCAGATTCCGTTGGATACTGGTTTGGAGATTGTTGCGGCCAGGACGCATTTCTTTAATATTTTTATTATCTTTGTGGTGGTTTATATTAGGCCAGCTAGCGGTGTGGAGGTGTATCAGGAGTTTGCCGAGCTTATGAGTAATTTATATATGTCGCATGATGCCAAGTTTATAATTCTAGGTGATTTTAATTTGCCTTTCGTGAACGAGTCCGGCTTTAATTTTTTTGCTGTCAACAGTGTGAAATACAATGTAATTGGCGACTTTCTTAGTTTTTGCAATTGCAACTCGCACAACAGTATAACAAACATACAGGGAAAAACCTTGGATTTAGTTTTGTCAGATGTTGCGCTTGATGTTGGCCTTTTTGATTTGCCATTTGTGGAGGAAGATCTTTACCACCCTTGTCTAGAAATCAAATTATCTTGCAAACCCGCAAATAAATTAACTTTACCAACACATTACATGAAGGACTATAAGAATGCGGATTGCATGCTTTTATATCGACGTTTAACTGATACGGATTTTTCTTTTTTGAGTACGTATGATAATGTGGATGATGCAGTTGCTGTATTTTATGATATTCTATATGATATCTTAGCTGATTGTGTCCCGATAAAGCAAGTTGGGGCTCGTAAATATCCAGTGTGGTTTAATCAATGTATAATAAAAGATATTAAGGCTAAGGATTTCCATTTTAAACACAGAAAAATTTCCACGTACCATTTGGATAAATACAGAGAACTGAGGGCCAGGGTCAAGCGGGACACTGCAATAGCTTACAATAATTATACACGAGATGTTGAAAATAATATTGTAGCTGATCCGAAGGCATTTTGGAATTTTATTGGTAGCAAAAGGGATAACTTTAACCAGAGTCAGTTTTGTTCCGACGGAGTTCCTCTTGCTTCTAGCGAAGATATCGCATCTGCTTTTGCAAATCATTTTAAGTCCGTTTATGGTTCAACGTCGAATTATTCTCTTTCGTTCTATGATGACATTATCAACAATAACTCATTCGATTTGTTCAACTTGGAATCCTTCTCAATGAATGAAATTGGTGATGCCATAAATAAGCTTAAATCTAAACGTACAGAGGGACCAGATGGTATTCCCTCTTACATTGTGAAGGGCTGCAAAGACGCCTTTGTAATGCCATTATACATAATTTTTAATTTATCACTTGTGACGAATACATTTCCAAATGTTTGGAAGGTCGCAAGAGTGACTCCGATTCACAAATCTGGCCCCTCTGGCGATGTAGGAAATTATAGACCTATATCGGTAATCTCCTGTTTTGCTAAACTTTTCGAACAATTGATTTATCGCAGGATTTTCAATCAAGTAAAACTTTCGTTGAATGTTAATCAGCATGGATTTATTCCTGGTCGCTCTGTGGAGACCAACTTAACTATCTTTACGGATTACGTTTCCAAAGCATTGGATGCTAGAGCTCAAGTGGATGTTATCTACACGGATTTTGCAAAAGCATTCGATAGGGTGGTTCATGATACGCTTCTGCACAAGCTGGCACAACACGTGTTTTCTTATTCTACTCTTAGTTTTTTTGTTTCATATTTGTCCAACAGATTTTATTATGTCTCTTATAAAAACGCAGTATCAGATATGTTGGGGATTGATTCAGGGGTTCCGCAGGGTAGTAATCTGGGACCTTTGTTATTTTTGTTATTTATAAATGATTTGCCCCTGGTAATTAACTCAACCAGATGCTTACTCTTTGCGGACGATCTGAAGATATTCACAACTGTACACGACTTAAATGACTGCCGGTCCTTACAGTCTGATTTAGATAACGTATTTAATTGGTGTCGGCTCAACAAGCTCCATTTTAATGTGTCTAAATGTGAGTCAATGAAGTATACATTGAGGAAGAGGCCGATAGAATTTGTTTATAAAATAAATAATGTGAATTTGAGGTGTGTTGTTAAAAAGAGAGACTTGGGTGTGTTGTTTTCGCCTGGTTTATGCTTTGCTGAGCATATTAAAGCCACAGCAACCACAGCTTTGTGTCTCTTAGGATTTGTCATTAGAAATGGGTACAGTTTCTCAAACTTACAGACGCTGCAATTACTGTTCAATTCTTTAGTGCGATCTAAGCTGGAATATGCGGTAATAGTATGGGATCCCGGATCAATTCTTTATTCTAATTTAATAGAAACTATTCAAAATAAATTTATTAGGTATCTCTACTACAAAAAATTCCGTGTTTTCATTGGTTTTGGATCGTACGAATTTGCACTCAAATTATTTAAGATCACCAGGTTGTCTCTCAGAAGAAAAATTATATCACTCTGTTTTCTGTATAAAATGTTAAATAATAGTATAAATGCTCCATTAATATTAGAAAATATTGGTTTCTATGCGCCTGCATATTGTGGTAGGCTAAAGAATCTTTTCTATATTCCTCGGTTTTCAACTGAACTGAGACGAAATTCTCCTCTTATTAGAATCCTTTCACTGTACAACACACTGTCGGCTTTTCTTCCTTCATACCTCTGTTTGGCATTGGTATTAGATCGTTTAAACAACATTTGACACCTTTGATAAGTGCTGCAGCCACCCAGTAGCCAAACTTGATTTTTGTCATTGAATTCTGTAATTTGTGATGTAATTCTGTTCATTTTTTAAAGTTTTGGTTCAATATATCCTCCGCGCGCTCTGTGATGGGTTAATTAACATTTATGCTTGATCTTGGTTGTTTTGTTATTTTTGTTGGTTATATTATGTACTATTAGACTTCAGTTCTGAAATTTGTAATTAGGGGCAACCCTGTAATTTCGGAAGTAAAATAAATAAATAAATAAATTAAAACACACGCTCGCGATTCAAATGGCTAATTTATCGTGCGTCTACCTTTCAAAAGTCACCTTCTGAGCCTCTGAGCGGAGCGTCATTCAAACTCGCAATGACCAAAGAAATTGCATATATGTAAGTACATATAGAAGCAGTTGTTAACACTAAAACTTGAAGTCAACGCAACACGCTGTTTGTTTACTATTATTTACTAACAACCTTGGCGAAACGGAGAACGTAAACAGATCGGACCACCGCACCGGCCGATTATCGCGGAGCACTCCCGAATATTGAATATTATTTTAGGTTTTAAAATTCATTATAAACAGTCGTTAGGGCTTTTTGTTGCACCCTCACAAAACTAAAGAAGGGGGTGGGCGCATTTGCGTTTAAGCTTGAAATGAACTTTGCATGTTCTTTGGATACGTCACTGGTTAAAATTTAATCAATTGGCTAGGCTGCTTTAGCCTCTCAACGGTCCAGGAAAGATTTCTGTTAGTATGGAAATCTCAACTGTAAATTTTTTACATCTGTTTTAGGGTTTTACGACTTGACCGACTTAATCTCTATAATCTCTGTTGTCATTTTTCACAACTTCTCTATTTAATACTTCCTCTGACCGAAAATAAGAATCCCATTTAACACACAAATGTAATGGATTTGAAAAAGGGTATTTGAGGTATAAAGTTCTTTGTACATGTAAAATATCATTGTTATGTCATAAAACCTAAAATAGAAGGTTAAAATTTACGGGAATGGGGTTATGGAGAAATGTGTGTTGGAAATGATTTTATGTTTTTATAGCGTAAATAGTTTGTGTAAAAGGTTTATTTTGCTTGAATAATTTTATTCAATAATAATATTGTCAACTGCAGCAGTTGGTGTGACGAAAAAAAAACGCGTAAATACAGAAAAAAATACATAATATGTATACAGTATGTCCCCGGATCGAGTTACAAAGGGAAACAAATTTTTATTACTGATTTTTCAAACTTATCTCAGCATAAATAATGCGTCGGATATGTTCAAACTACTAAATCGCACGAATTTTATACTCTCACTATAGAAGTTAACTAATTATTCCCATTTTTATGTAAAAATTGGACTTTTTTCTAAATTGAAAATTTTTCAAGTTCAATTTATGATATGTAACCATAAAAACCATAAAAGTTACAACTTATGTTAGTGAGATTAAGTCTTTTCATGCGATGCTAACCGTGAAAGAGAGAATTTATTTAGTACTGTGCTATGGTACTAGTGAATCAATACCAGGTCACAAAAATATTTCATGTTGGGGCTCGCAAACTTATGAAAATATTTTTGGAAACGGGTTTTGTATTATCCATAAAGAAGCAGACAAAGGGACTAAATGAGGAAGACGCTGCTTCTCTAATAGCATTAAATTCCGTTCAAGAAACTCCAAAATTATCACTCCGAAGAAGAGCGTTACAAACTGAAATTAGTAAATCGCACCTCTCCAGAATTTACAAAATTGAACCATTTAGACCACGATTTAGACAGACTTTGGATGCCGGCGATGATGCCAAACGTTTGGATTTCTGTCTTGAGATTGGTAATGAAATATTAAATAACCGAAATTTTCATAAATTTATGATATTTTCGGGTGAAAGCACCTTTTCAATAAATGACATTGTTTATTCCCAGCATTGTCGTTATTTTAGTGATGTAAATCCAATTACCCTTACATTTCATACAGTCAATGTACTTTCAGCAAGACAGTGCCCAGCTTACCATTCACACATTGTGCCAAATGGTTAAATTTACAATTTCGTCAAAAATGGATCGGATGAAATGGTCCTATTTGATGGCCAGCACGTAGTCCTGATCTTACAATTATGGATTTTTATTTTTGGGGACGATTTAAACAATTTGTTTACAGTGAACCATTACAAGACGATGCAGAACTATTAAAGCTAAGAATAATTAATGCGATAGAATCTCTACCACTGGCGGAAATTCGCAATTCTTATAAAGAATTTAGCACTCGTCTTCAAATGTGTGCCGCATTAGGAGGTGATTTGTTTGAATGAATAGTTGATTTGTTCACTTACAAATAAATAATATTTATTACTTACATAGTGTGTTATTATATAAATTAGCCATATTTTAATTTGATTTGTCTGATTTTTCAATACCATAAGTTGTAACTTTTATGGTTTCTATGGTTACATATCGTAAATTGAACTTAAAAAATTTTTAATTTAGGAAAATTCTAATTTTTACATAAAAATGGGAATAATTAGTTAACTTCTATAGTTAGAATATAAAGTTCGTGCGATTTAGTGGTTTGAACATATCCGACGCATTATTTATGCTGAGATAAGTTTGAAAAAGCAGTAATAACATTTTTTTTCCTCTTTGTAACTCGATCCGGGGACATACTGTATATAATATACAGGTGTCAGATAAAAAACGCCCCAAGCTGTAACTGTGTCATTTACATTCCGATTTTCATGAGCGAGGTATCAAATGAAATGGTTTGAGAAATACTATGATGCATGCTACAAATAAATTTTTTCCAACGCCATCTTTAATTTCAAGCGATTATTAACTTTTGTTTTTCAAATGGCTGCGTATATTTTTCTTCGCGTCATTGGATAGAGTTCGCTTTTCTGAATCCATTGATGTACAATACATCCATTTTAAATGTAATATTAACAGAGAAAAGACACCTGTATATGCAGGTTGTCACACAAGGATGCCGCAAGCTGTAACTTTGTCATTTACATTCCGATTTTCATGAGGGTGGCATCAAATGAAAAGGTGTGATGAATACTATTTTTTCTATGGCACACTACAGTATTGCAGAAGTGACTAAGATAATGTTCGGAAAATGTTTTAATTGTTTTTCTCTGCTAAAATTACAATTAATGTTAATGTATTGTACAGCAATGGGTTCAGAAAAAAAATCTCTATCAATAACGTGAAGAAAAACATACCGAGCAATTTGAAAATCAAAACTTGATAACGCTTGAAATTGAAGCTGGCGTTGGAAAAAGTTTATTTGTAGCATGAATCATAATATTCATCAAACCATTTCATTTGATAACTCGCTCATAAAAATCGGAAGGTAAATGACAGAGTTATAGCTTGCGGCGTTCTTGTGTGACAACCTGTATATACAGGTTAACGTTCTCTGTTAAAATTATATTCAAAATGGATGTATTGTACATCAATGGATTCAGAAAAACAATCTGTATCCAATGACGTGAAGAAAAATATACGCAGCCATTTGAAAAACAAAAGTTAATAATAATAGTTGATGTAGAGCACAAAAAATATAAATGAATGTAAATTGAAATGAATTTGGTGACAATGGTGTGGTCGAGCAACCGATGTACTTACAAAAAAAATCAAAACTAATGATGATAATAATATTGAATAAGTAAAGTAAAAAAGTAAGTGTTTTTCTTTTAAGAAAAGAAGATAATAGAATACAAGGTTCTAGGACGATAACAAAGAAAAATAAAGTAAAATAATGTCCGATGGCGAAACACACCAGTGACTCACACAACAGACAAGTTTGAAATCCTTCGGAGATTTCGTGTATTTTCAGTTTAAACGAAAATGAGAAGATCACCATTTGAAGAAAAAATGGTGAGTTAAAACGCGTTAAAACGTTTAAAAGGGTTTAAATCTTTTTATAAATTCTGTTGAGGTTGGTAATTTTTTATTTATTTACGGTTGGTATCATTGCTTTGATTTGTGTTGTCGCAAATGGATGACAGTTTTCTTTGTACAGGTTGTTCTACATAATTCAATTTTTCAAACAATTTTTTTTAATCTTCATTTAGAACCTCAAAGAGTATTTACAACTCCAAACACCGGAGAGGCATTCAATTTCTTTAAACCGCGTTTATTATTGTTATTGTAATAATGGATCCAAATTATGTTGAGGTGAGTACGCTTCTTACTGCGTAATTAATTACGTTAGATTTTATTACGTTTATTTAAAAGGAATTGGCCACTTCCATAATTGAGACGAGTGAATATGAATTGGACGAGAAAGCAGCTACTGCTGAAATGATACAGTTCTTTGCTGATGTACATACATATGATAAAGAAATGTTGAGGTAATAATTTGTTTCTTTTAAATTATAACTCCATCTAATTATTTATTTTTAAAAGGATTCTGGTTATTTATTGATTAAGAAGGATGCCTGGATAAAGAAGATGACCTCAGCCTTTACATAAATCCGAACAAAAAGGAAGTAAAAAGGATATTCTCAAGCGATCATCCAACGCAACTTGAGAGTAAGATTGTAATATTCCAAGTTTTTATCATCAAGGTTTAATTATAAATATATTTTATGAATGTTTTTGTTGTTTTAGTAGATCAAGGGATGAAACCGTACTACATGTATTTTTTATGTATTTCTGGACATCTCCAGTGCAGTGAAGAAAGGATTTTTATTCAGTCTTGTTTATTATCAAGTGGTATGTATTAAATATAATTTTTCTTTTAATTTTCAGTATGCAATTTCTATAATGTTTTCTCGCCTCTAGAATTTTCAATCAAGTAATTTTTTTATATCAATCAATAATTTAAATCAAAGAGAAATGAAAATCAAAATCTGGTAACTAAAAACTAATACATTCTTAAATAAAAACAAAAAAAAAGCAATGCATAAAGTTTATATAAAAATTCTAATTTGCTGGCTTTTTTTCATTTCCAATTTGTTACTACTGAAGCTAAGCTTCAGTAGTAACTGCTGAAGCTTATGTGCTGTGTACATAAAAATTGTTTTGGGAGAAGTTTTTCACTATCAGGCCATTGCACAGCAGTAACATTATACAGGGTGTTTCGGTGACTGGGGGAACAAATGTAACCACATATACTAGAGTGAAAATGATGATAATTCAGGTAAAAAAGAATTAGTAAAAGTCCTCAAAGATACAGACCATCAAAGTTAGGAAATTTTAACACGTTTTTCTAAATATCTTAAACATTATTTATGGTGAAGCGTTGAAATTTGGTACAGTGTAAACTAATATCACAGAAAATCATTAGGCAATTTTTGAGTTGGATCGGTACTCGGGAACAATGCTATACAAGCTGTTCCTAAAGTTTATTCGCTCAGAACTTTTTTATTCTATCATAACCCTACATTTATTTTTGCAGTTTCTAATAGTAAATTTAGTTTAGAAACTTTTATCACTCGTAGAGAATATTGATAAAAACCACGGTTTTCGTATTAAATGCAAAAATGTTAGGCTCCGAATTCAATAACACTAAAAAAAATAAATAAATAAATCTGAATTGGCAATGAGAAGTGAAAATCGAACTCAGCTGTCATAACTATTATGTATGTATGCAACATGTCCAAGTGTAGATTTAGATAAATCACATTTTTAATTTCTTTTAGTTGGTTTAATAAAAGAATCCAAAAACAATAAATTAAAAATCAACAAAAAAACGACAACACTAACAGGAATAATAAAAAAAAAGTACATAAAATAACAAGATAAGTAATAAAAAATACTAAAAGAAATGTTCAAAAACTTAGGTTTCTTTTGTTTTAGTGCTACTTGAAACCGGAACAGAACATTTTTGCATTTAACACAGAAATGGTGATTTTTATCAATATTATCTAAGAGTAATAAACGTTTCTAAACTAAATTTACTATTAGAAACTGCAAAAATAAATGTAGGGTTATGACAGAATAAAAAAGTTCTGGGCAAACAAACTTTAGGAACAGTCTGTATAGCATTGTTCCCGTGGACCGATCCAACTCATAAATTGCTTCACAAATTTTACATGACATTGATTTATACTGTACCAAATTTCAGCGCTTTACTGTAAATAGTGTTTAAGATATTTGGAAAAATGTTGTTACATTCCGAAATTTTTATGTTATGTGTGAGTGACTTGTTTATGTGTAATGGGTTATGAGTTGCATACATTCGGAAACTTATTTATTATTTTTATTTACTTTGTTTACATTTTGTTTGTTTATAACATTTTATTGTATTCTCTTTCAGCAACATATTCTGAGTATTCCTTTTTTTTTTCTTTTTAACTCCTATCACTTTAAAATTCTCCTTTTTGCTTTTGAGAGGGTGTCGTAAATTCATGATCGTTCTATCTTGCGCAGACGTACTTTTTTTGATATTTTCGATTTTTGGGTATAAAAGACCGTTCAACTTTCTTCTTGATCTCTCTCTTTCTTACTATATTACCAGAGCAATATGTGTTTTCGAGTGTTAAAGAAATTTTGGTTGGTTCGCCATTTTTGGTTTTGGTGTAAAATTTTGTTTCTAATCCATATTTGTGGGATTCATCACTCGAAATAAAGTTTTGGAAAAGTGTTTTTCTTTTACCAAATTGTACGGAGATTCCGGATTTCAACGTATTTCATTGCATTTTCTTCTGTCCTCTGGTTAAACCTCGAACATCAGAGGTAAGCATTTTTGTAAGGTCTTTATTAATTAGTTTTTGGCATATTCGTTCACCCTTTTATATTTTTCTTTTGATTCTTAAACTAACAATCTACTAAATCTATTTTTCAAAAAAAAATCTAACTACTTTAAAAAAAAATTTTCTAACTACTTAAAAAAAAAATTACTAACTACTTAAAAAGAAAAACTATCCTACAAACAAAAATTCTTAAATCTAATATTTCCACGTTTCATTTTTGTTAATTTCTATATCCAGGTTTTTATTGAAGGGAGCAACTTTTGACATTTCTTATTGGAACAACTTTTTTTGTTGGTATTTTGGAACCATTGTCCAAGGCTATAATTTCCATTACATCCTAAGGATTTTAATTATTTTTTTGGAACAAAACAAAGAATATTACCTTAACTTTCCTGAGTCATCAGAATTTGTTGCTGTGGATTTATTTCGAATCGGGCCGGTGATCAAGACTTGGAGTAAAGGTCAGATAGAAAAACATACTATTATTTTGGTCATTGAAGAATTTGTATCTTATATATTTTTTTTTTATTTGATTTTCCTTAAGAAAATCTTTAAATTAATTAATCATTGGAACATTAAACCTTTTCAATTTTTTTTTTTATAATATCATTTCAATTTTTTTTTGTAAATCCTTGTTTGGCGAGTTTTTTTTTAATTCTATTTTTGGCGTTGATGTTTTTTTTTATAATTTTTGATTTCACGTTGAGCTCAACCATACGGAGTCAGACGCGGGTTAATTTTTCATTTTCATTTTTTTGGTATTTTGATTTAAATTTCCTTTTAGTTTTGACTTTCATTTTTTTTAAAGCTCGCAAACATCAATATAGTTTTTTTTTTGTTGTTTGAACCTAAAAGTTTACGGTTTTATAATTTTGTTATTAGTTTATTTTTTTTACTTACCTGTTATTTACGGGAGTTTTTTTTTTAATAAATTTTGTCTGCAACTCAAAACCTATTTTGTTGAGCGTTTATGTTTTGTGGTGTTATTTGTTTATATCACCATACTCCATCATCTCACGTCACAGTTCGTGTTGTACGCGGGGTTAACTGTGTGGCGCCATATAAATACCCCTCCCTTCTTCACTGAACCGGTCGAGGACTCGCGTACATCTCAGGGTGATAAAACTAGTTTTGTCCTTGTTGAAAATTTCGTTATTTTTTTTTTGTTTTGATTTAAAATCTTTTAACGCATTTGGCGTCATAATGTGTTAAAATTTCCTAACTTTGATAGCCTGTATCTTTGAAATTTGAAGACTTTTACTAATTTTTTTTACATGAATCGTCATCATTTTCACTCTGGTATATGTGGCTAAATTTATTCCCCGAGTCACCGAAACACCCTGTATATAACTTCCTCGGAGAACATGATCCAGTATTTGCGTCTTTCTCTTCCATCGTCAATTTATATTTTGTTTATATGCTAAATTTATAAATGATACTTCCTAATTCAATTGCGTTTGTTTAAACACGCAATTGATAATTAAGGAAATTCTGAAAAATATCAGGATATTCTAGGAAAAGCATTGATAAGTTAGTTTTGGGAGACTTCTTGAAATCTATTAGTGTCGTCTGGTAGTAGGTCTAAAAGTATCTACTCAGAAATCGTTTAGACACTTTTAAAGGCATATTTGGGTGTCTGAAAATGTGACGTTTTAATGATGGGCAATGACTTTTGTTTTTGGGGCTTTTTGAAATCTTTTACCTTTTACATATTTCCAACAGTCTCAAAATGTTGTACCTAATTAAAAATATTAAATTAAAAAACAAGGCTGCGTGAAGCATCTCTTGATTAATAAACTTTCTTTAGCACAACTTTCTCCTTCTACGAATCATCATTAATTGTTTAATTCATTTTTTCTTTAGACCGATAAAATAACGTTATCATTAACAAAGATGTTAAAAGATGAGCGAAATACATTGAATGAAGTTGATAGTTCCGAGATAATCTTAAGACGGTACGGTAATTTTAATTTTATTTTTTTACTAACAAATCAATTTTAATTGTTTTCATAGATACTGACTATTTCCTATTCTTTCATGGAGAACTCAGATCCAAACTATTCCTCATAATGTATAACAAGAATGGTGTTTTATGCTTTCCCAGAGAAAAATCAACGTTCATGTTGAAGGAATATTAATTGATATGATAAATTATCGCATTTATTTTCCATTAACTAAGTGTTTTACTTGAAATTAATTAATTCAAGATTATTTAAAATATTGTTTTGCCCATGCGGTTATCATTAAAATGACTGGAACATCATTAAAACCAAGAGTTGATTCCAAAGAAATCACTTATAACCCGGTATCGGTCGTTGAAATCCTTGATGAAATACTGCCTTCTTATAACGGCGCGCGGCGTAAGCTTAACGCAAGCTTACACGATAAATTGTACCAAATGATTAAACTTTATCGAAAATTATTTGAAAACACGAATGATAAAATTCAGCTACAGTTCAATGCATAACCGAGTTTAAATGAGTCCGATTTAAATGGTCCATGGAACGATAACGTCCAATTACCGAAAGGAGCGAAATTAGCGGCTTTAACAAAATTCCATCCTCCCACGGAAAATGAAATTTTTACGCCATTAAGACAGTTGAAAGAGTATAAGGAAGAAGTGGTTGTTAACGAGTTGGAATACGAGGCTAACTTTTTGTGTTAAAAGATTAATAAAAATTCGAAAAATGGTGAAAATGAGTCAGGAATGTCGTCAATAAAAGAAATGTATGAAATGTGAGAACGTTGAAATCAATAGAATCATTTACAATTGTAAATATATTTGTCCACGACTACCTTATAATATACAGTGAGTCCCCGTAAGGTATAATTGACGATACATTTTTTAATTCAAATTCCATCTTTTGCAATTAAAGTCTGGATGTCATAAAACGAAATATAACCAAGTTTTACGTCAAATGTCCTCAAAGTGTTAAAATGTTTGTTATGTTAAATTATAGCGATATGCCGAATTTTATTAATTTAGATAAGATTAACAAAACATTTTCGATCTAAACTAAATTAACATAAAAGCTTATTCAATGATACCACCACCAACACTAACACATAATTCAGCCCTTTTCCGACATTGCGTTTTTCTAAATCCACGTCGTGAAGATAATTAAATAAATAATTTTCTAGTATTTCCAAATATCGGTGTTGATTCAAATTGCCGTTTATGAAGTAAGGTCCAATAACACCGTCCCACGAAACAGCACACCACGCATTCACTTTCTGGGAATACTGGCGTTTACAAGCTATGCGATAATGTGGATTAGTCTTTGACCAGAATCGACAATTTTGTGATGTAACCACTCCATTAGTGGTGAACGATGCTTCGTCCGAAAATTTTGTACCCAAGCCACAAACAATAATCTAAACGTTTTGTGTGGTTAAATTTTGGTTTATACGGCAATATTTTATTTTCTCGATAAATTCTTTGTAAATGGGATTTACTTATACCGACTGGAACTGCCCTTTTTCTTAACGACATCATGTTAATCTAAAAGCTTTTTTTCCTTCCTTTTATTTTCCACATTGCCCGTTTCCGAAAATTTTTTAACAACCCTCTTAATTGTTTTTTATCTACTAAAAATCCAAATTTTTCCTCAAATTGCCTTAAAACTGCATTGTAACTAATGTTCCCCAATCCATAGTACTGCACTATAAATATTTTATGTTGTAATGTAAACATGGCCAATTAATATTTGACAATAGGCTAAAGCTAAGCTATCAAATGATAATTGTTAGTTCACTTAAGTCATTTGTTTTTATTGTAAAACGGAATATTAGAAAAAAATTTTCAAGAAAAAACTCATTTTTTCTTTTATATGCTAAATTAATAAAATTCTGCATATCGCTATAATTTAACATAACAAACATTTTATCTTAATCAACTTTTGTTGTACATTGCTCAGAAAGACCACTTTACCTACAACGGTTAACAAACTTCTTGCGTTATCTGTGGTACTTTGAGGAAATTTGACGTAAAACTTGGTTATATTTCGTTTTATGACATCCAGACTTTAATTGCAAAAGATGGAATTTGAATTCAAAAATTTATTGTCAATTATACCTTTCGGGTAGTGGTGCGTACGAGAGTCTCGCATGGTCTCGTCTCGTTTTCGAGACGATACTCGGACAAGACAAGACGAGGCTTTCATTGGTCTCGTCTCGAGTCTCGTGCATGAGGTCTTGCGTCTCGTATCTACACGCTGGAATTCCAGTAATGATATGTTAAAAGTACCCCTTGAAGGTAGACGTTGGATTTGGTGTATTGTGTCAAAATGTTGTTGATTTAAAACCATATGCTCTTGAGGACAAAGAATAGATACTGCTAGAAGAAGTGCATAAATTACTAGTCAACTTTCAAATACTTTCCAAGAAACTCGAAGGAGAGAAGTACATCAAATTACCTATGGTGGTTCTATGTATCAATATACTAATACATAATATTGAGAGCAAAATATTTACATGTGACCGAAAGGCAGATCAAAACGCTGTCGAAGAGCAGCTTATTGTTACTTTTCATGCTACGAGAGACAAAATATTAAAGCATTATCGTAAAACTAATTACATTTATGCTGCAGTATTAATTCTAAATTCGCGGCATAAGATAGAAGTTTTTGATATGACAAGATTGCCTATTTCAATCAATCAGAAGACCAACGTTCGAAAGTAACGGCATTGGAGGAACGAGCAGATTCTAGAGCGGAAAAGTCGGATTTTGTAATTGATATTGATGTTTTGTATGTAGTAAATCCTACGCCTTCCGAAGGAGAATGGATGCAGGAGCTTCAAAAATATTATTCTATTCCTCGGTATAATAAAGACGCAGATATATTACAATGATGGAAAATTCATGCTTCTGAATTTCCTATTTTATGTTTAATGACACGAGATCTGTTAAGCATACCGGCTACTTCAGTCCCGGCGGAAAGATTATTCTCATGTGCTGCATTAACTATAAGAAAACATCGAAATCGCCTTAATAATAAATCTGCCCGATGTTTGTTATGCCTAAACGATTGGGTGAAAAACAAAATCATTTGCGACCGACAGGCTGAGGGCTGTAAGTCTGTCTTCCGACTCTTACATTATAGCAAGTATTTAAGTATTCCTTATTGCACTGAAACAATAAGATTATGCATGACGGGATTTCGATATTTTTATGATACTCTCGTACGAGAAACGAGACGAGACGAGAGTGGAGGTTGCGAGACGAGACTTGATACAAGACTTATTAGTTCATCGGCGAGACGAGACAAGACTTTATGAAAATCTCGTCTCGTTGGTCTCGTGCGAACCACTACTTACGGGTACACAGTCCGGGGACACATTGTATATATATCTTATAACAGTTTTCTAAAACAAAATGGTAGTCATTTTTCACAGAGTGAATAATAGCGGTGAATAATCATTATTCAATCATTATCATATATTAAAATTTCAAAAAAACGTCAATTTAATTCAATTTTTTAGGAGTTTCTAAAGGTTTGACATTAAAAAAACCTAAACAAATTCTTTTTTTCGTATGATTTAAGCATAAATTAATTAATTTTCGTAAAAAAACGTTTTATAAAATTGATATTTCATTTTGACAAATAATTGTAAATAAATTTTTGAATAAAGGTTAAACGTCAATGTGACACAAATTCAATGTTACTAACTGTAACCAACTTCACAACAATCTGTCAAAATTAAGTGTCGGTTTTATAAAACGTCGTTTTCTTTACGAAAATTAATTAATGTATGCTTAAATCATACAAAAAAAGGAATTTGTTTGGGTTTTTTTAATGTCAAACATTTAGAAACTCCTAAAAAATTGAATTAAATTGACGTTTTTTGAACTTTTAACGTTTCAAATAATTATTATTAGTCTGGTCAAGATGGCTACCCGTGAATAATGATTATTATTCACCGCTATTATTCACTCCGTGAAAAATGACTACCATTTTGTTTTAGAAAACTCATTCATAACGTATATATTATAAGGTAGTCGTGGACAAATAAATTTATGGAATTAATTTCAATAGTCGTGGTCAAAATTTCTACTCACATATAATAATATACTATTGTTAATTTAAGTGTTGGGTTTTAAATTTTGTGTACATCTTAAGAAGATACGGGAAAAAGCATAAGTAGTACTGGAAAGGCTTTAATGCTATCTTATATACTCTTGCCATTTTTCATCTCCAATGGCTCTATCCCACCAAGTGCAAACCAGCCCAAGTTTTTAATGAACGTTAATAGAACGGTAAACTTGACGTGCTTGCGTAACCTGCAGTGTCCGGACAGGAAGTGGGTGAGGAGCCTCAAGTCACTTTTTGATTTTCTCAGGAACTGAGTAGATCTCTTCCGGTCAGGGTAGAGCAGAGTTTTCTTTGCAAAAACATCTACTGCAGTCTCATCCCATATTTGATGCTGTATTGAAAGTCAGAGGTACAAACGGTTCAGGGGAGACCGGTGACTTCTTAGCCGCCCGTTTCGCCAACCTGTCCGCATGATCGTGTCCCTTATTTCCGGTATATCCTTTCCGCCACTTTATCGTAACATTGTTATAAACGTTAGCCTCTTCAAGTGATTGCCAACAGGACTTCGCAAACGATGATGTAGTTCGATGCCTACCAACCTCCAGCATAGCCTGTTTGCTATCTGTGCAGATTACAACGTTTCTGCCAACTGTTTTGGTGTCGATAATCACATTGGTTGCTATATTTATAGCAGTTATTTCGGTCTGAGCAGTCGTGCAGTAGGACCCTTGCGAAGTGGATAGGTGTAGCTGGAGATCGTGCGAGAAAATTCCGGCGCCGGAGTCTCCAGCCTTCTTTGATCCATCAGTGTAGATGGTCAGCGATTTGCCCGTGCTTAAGTTACTCCGGGGTAGCGTTTCAATGCCAAAGTGTGGTCTGTTTAAGAAAGTAGGTGTGATGTAGTCTACCGGAGCTTCAAGGAGGGGTTGTTTACAAACAGCCTCACTCCAGAGTTCGCTCCAGACTTTTCCCATTTTTACAACCTGCTTATTATCCGCCATCGCGGCCACCTCCTTGATAAAAATATCTAGGGGCAGCACGTTCAACATAGTCTCCAGCGCGATGGTGGATGTCGATCTCATGGCACCCGTGATTAACAGGCAGGCCACTCGTTGCTGAGCACCAAACTATGGCTCCGTGAGCTACCATCTTAGTACAGGTCTTAGTACAGACGTGTAGATCCCACATTGAATTGTCTTTCGACACTGGGTGAGTACAATTGTTGCAACTAATGTGTGATTTCCAAGTCAGGCCTTTGTCAAGATAACTAAATTATTTAATACATTATTTTTTATAGGAATTGTCATAGGGAAAAACATCTTTAAGGAAAAAACTAAAGAGACGAAAAAGAACCACTAAAGAATGAACTTTTCAACCCATATTTTTTTATGTTAACATTCAATGGCGTTAAAAAGTTGTTATAAAAGAATCAAAGAGGTAGTGAATGTCATCCCCTTAGAGGGCGCTAGCGAAGCTCAAGGTATGCTTGAAAATAAGGTCTTAACCAGTAGTAAGTACATACAAAATTTCAAATTCTACGGTTTACTTTTAGCCGAAATAAAAAATGAAATGTAAATTTTTTTTTGATCGGTCATAGCTAAAAACTTGTGTTATTTTGGCAAGTACTACATCCCAGTAAAGTTTCTCGATTAAAAACTGAATCAATAAACCCAATTACTAAAGAAGGGTATCAATATTTTCAAATAATTTTAGATGATTATTCTCATTTTGGAATGATATTCTTATTGAAAAGTAAAGATGAAGCGGTACAAAATGTCATACAGTTAATTAAAACACAGAAAAATAAAAAAAAAACTAAGAAAGTTAGAATGAATAATGGGGGGTGAATTTCTCAGTTCAAGATTTAAATTATATCGGATCGGAGGAGTACGAGTGGAATGATTGCATTTTGGGGCAGAAATTTAATTTAATGGGGTTCAAAGAAACAGGATTGTGTAGCTCTTTCGACAGCGGAAGCTGAATATACAGTATGTCCCCGGATCGAGTTACAAAGAGAAAAAAAAATTTTGTTACTGATTTTTCTAACTTATCTCAGCATAAATAATGCTACTACATCGCATGAATTTTATACTGTAGTTTATACTATAGAAGTTAACTAATTATTCCAATTTTTATGCAAAAATTGGACTTTTTTCTAAATTGAAAATTTTTCAAGTTCAATTTTATGATATGTAACCATAGAAACCATAAAAGTTACAACTTATGTTGGTGAGAATAAGGCTTTTTATGCGATGCTAACCGTGAAAGAGAGAATTTATTTAGTACTGTGCTATGGTACTTTTGTATAACTACACGAAAACATGATTCACTATGTATTCGTGTAGTTATACAAAAATTCCAGCAAAAATATCCGGATACAAGAATATTTCATGTGGGGTTCGCAAACTGATGAAAAAAAATTTGGAAACGGGTTCTGTTTTATCCATAAAGAGACTAAATGAGGACGACGCTGCTTTTCAGATAGGTTTTCAACAAATGACATTGTTTCTTCCCAGCATTGTCGTTATAGGAGCGATGTAAATCCAATTACCTTTAAATTTTATACGGTCAATGTACTTTCAGCAAGACAGTTGCCCAGCTTACCATTCACACATTGTGCCAAATGGTTAAATTTACAATTTCGTCAAAAATTGATTGAACGAAATGGTTCTATTTGATGGCCAGCACGTAGTCCTGATCTTACAATTATGGATTTTTATTTTTGGGGACGATTGAAACAATTTGTTTACAGTGAACCATAACAAGATGATGCAGAACTATTAAAACTAAGAATAATTAAAGCGATAGAATCTCTACCACTGGCGGAAATTCGTACTTCTTATAAAGAATTTAGAAGTCGTCTTCAAATGTGTGCCGAATTGGGAGGAATAACATAGTGTGTTATTACATAAATTTACATTTAAAATATTTTATGCAATTGACCATATTTTAATTTGATTTGTCCGTATATTTTTCACTAACATAAGTTGTAACTTTTATTTTTATTTTATTTTATTGGTTTCTATGGTTACATATTGTAAATTGAACTTGAAAAATTTTTAATTTAGGAAAAGTATAATTTTTTACACAAAAATGGGAATAAAAAACTTCTATAGTTAGAATATAAAGTTCGTGCGATTTAGTGGTTTGAGCATATCCGACGCATTATTTATGCTGCGATAAGTTTGAAAAATCGGTAATATATTTTTTTTCCTCTTTGTAACTCGATCCGGGGACATACTGTATAGCTGCAGCAAGAGCAGCACGAGCGATAATGTATTTGAAGGGAATCTTACAAAAGTTAAATGAAGTGTATTGTTAACAGACAATCAAAGTGGGAATATATTACAAATGAAAATTTTCCAGATGTACTAACAAAGGTTGTGACTAGAGGTTAAGACAGATTAGAATACTTTAAGACGGGAATACGTTTAAAACAATGGTAGTTTAACTTTAATACCAAAATTGCGGGGGAGTGTTTAGGAACGTACCCAATCTGTAGGGACTTATGGACGTTTGAGTTTTTGGGGTTGGATAAAATGGATAGAGATAACAAAATGAATATGGTTCTTATTCAATAAGTCAAAGAACATCGCGTTCAACAACCGACCCAAAAATTTTAAAAACCCCCAAAATGTCGTAAAATTGACCAAAACGATGTGAGTGAAATATATCAAGAAGGAATCTAAACTTTAGCCGATCATCCGCGACCTCTCGTAACGAATAGGGAAAGTGAAAGGAGTAGGAATCTCGAATTCCGTTGCTAGAAACATACAAAACAATAAGAGAATAAATATAACATAAATAAATAATCAAATTTTAATTAAAATTATTTAGTAGAAACTAAGGTGATTAAGAGAAACGTAACAGAATGTTGTTTTGTTTTTAATTTATGTAGTTTATAGTAGATATTAGATTTTCGTTTCCGTTCAATGTTACAAAATATGTTTAAAAACAATATTTTATTTATTTTAAAAGAAGGCAATATCAGAGTGAAGGTTTTTGAAATGAAATGTTTCTTTAATGTTGTTTTGTACCAAAATATCTTGTATCTTTTAGAATAAATGTTAGGTTAACTTTTATTCTTAATTTATTCTCTTTCTTTTATGCTGTTCTTAATGTGTGCCGTTTCCGATTAGTAGGGTCTACTATTACGATGTTTTAACTCGAGGACATTTTCTAATTGTAACTTTTAAGAAGAATGATTGAAGATTTCTGGAAAAATTGGCAGAAATTTTAAACAATTATTCCGTTCTGGAAGCGACTAATCTTGTTGGTTTATTTTTTTTTATTTAGGGTAATTTTCTATTTATTTTTTTTGTTACAGCAACGGAATCTGAAACAATCCCCATCTGTACATTACCGTCGTTACGACATTTACTTATTTTTATTAATTAGTTTAATTTTTCGTGTTGATTCAAATTTTAAAGTTTAATTGTTATTTTTTTTCTTCTTCAATCTTTAGTTTTGTAAAGTAAATTTATTAGGAAATAATTTAGGGAATATTATTATATTATGTCATTCATGAACTTTTTTTTTAATTTCGGTTTTGGAAAAATTTTAGCGAGAGGTCTTCCTCTTTATCACCAGACTTCGTAAAGAGAAGAAGCGTGGGTGAATTTTTGCTAAGTTATTAGTTCGACATTTTGGAATTTTTGGGTGGGCTATTTTAGCATATCTATGTACGTAGTAGAGTGATCATCCACTGAAAATTTTGTTTTCTTAACTTAACCCTTTCGTTACTAAGAGCGTACGCATACGTTTTTGTATATGTGGGCTTGCTAAATGATCTTGAAAATACTCCGTAACGAAAGGGTTAAATTTAAGAACAACACTTCAGAACAAGTTCGAAGTGTTTCGCTTCGAACTTGTTTCTAAAGAAGGTTGCAACATGGCATTTCGTCAAGCATTTTTTCAAAAGACTAGTAGGTCTAGTGTTAGTTCTAGTTTTAGTTTAATTAACACCGGCCGTGAAAGCCTTCGTACTTATATTATCAACCTTTATTGGGAGGATATTAACAAACAAATTAAAGATCTTGAACGGTGAACGTGGCCCTTTTCATCGGACCTAAAACTAACGGAAAATACATACATATGTTACATTGTATTCACTAATTTAGTGATATCGAAAGTGGAATTGGGAAGGACAGTCGGATTCCTGGATCGTCAGACGAGAAGCAGCCTTGGCCGTTAAGGGCGAAGGTGTTCAACGTTGTAATCCGTTAATCCCGCTAGGAGGGGATTGGGGTGGTTTTCGCACCGCGTAAATTCGGTACTGGCCTTGTCCCGAATGAATTCCTCGATGGTCGCCATCTGGGAATCATTGTACAGTGTCGCGTTACTGACAAACCAAGGTGCATCAAATGCCATCCTTAGGACCTTGTTCTAAACAAGTTGGAGTTTTTGCACGTGCGAGTGCGCGGCGTAACCCCAGACGGAAGAGTCATCGTAGGAAGGATCTTGACAACTTATATACAACTTACATGGATCGCACTTATATTACCTACTATTAACCCGGCGACAGTGTGTTGGGGTATCATATACCCCAGACGTCTTAAAATGCGCGCCATTCAATTCGATGTGTAAATGTTCCACCAGGGAACTCAATACCTTCCTTTAATAGCTTAAAGCATCTGTAGTAGTCAATATCTTACTTGACTGGTGTGAAGTTATCCATAAATCCCAGCAATAAACTTAAAACATTAATAATTCCGTAACCAATACGATTTGGGTAACCAAATTTCACACACAGGTCACTCTTACCCTCAAGAACAGCTAACCACCCCCATTTGGTAAAAAAAAAATTTTTCAACCCTCACCCCCGAAAAAGGGATGTTTTCGCCCTGATGGGCACCTTCGAATTAAACGAAATTCAACCACATAATAGAACACACTTCTAAGTATTTTTATCAATTTTCAAAACACCGTAAGCCCTAACGGTTTTCGAGAAAAAAATCAGTATTATAAACCGCGGATGGGACTTTAGGGGTGAATTTGACCCCGTTGGGCACCTTCAAAATTGATGAAATTTTAGGATGATTTAGAGGATGCCTTTAGCAATTGAAATCAACCATCCAAACACCGTAAGGTATAACGGTTTCCGAGAAAAAAAATGTGTTATTAGACACTATAGGTACACAGCGCGGCGCGGACTTTGGGGGTGAATTTGACCCCGTTGGGCACCTCCAAAATTGACGAAATTTTAGGATGATTTAGAGGATGCCTTTAGCGATTGAAATCAACCATCCAAACACCGTAATGTATTACGGTTTCCGAGAAAAAAAAAGTGTTATTAGACACTATAAGTATACAGCGCGGCGCGGACTTTGGGGGTGAATTTGACCCCGTTGGGCACCTCCAAAATTGACGAAATTTTAGGATGATTTAGAGGATGCCTTTAGCAATTGATATCAACCATCCAAACACCGTAATGTATTACGGTTTCCGAGAAAAAAAATGTGTTATTAGACACTATAGGT
This sequence comes from Onthophagus taurus, assembly GCF_036711975.1. NCBI lineage: Eukaryota > Metazoa > Arthropoda > Insecta > Coleoptera > Scarabaeidae > Onthophagus > Onthophagus taurus. The sequence goes on along the minus strand of NC_091972.1, from coordinate 27,409,473 downwards.
ATACAGCGCGGCGCGGACTTTGGGGGTGAATTTGACCCCGTTGGGCACCTCCAAAATTGACAAATTTTAGGATGATTTAGAGGATGCCTTTAGCAATTGATATCAACCATCCAAACACCGTAATGTATTACGGTTTCCGAGAAAAAAAATGTGTTATTAGACACTATAGGTATACAGCGCGGCGCGGACTTTGGGGGTGAATTTGACCCCGTTGGGCACCTCCAAAATTGACGAAATTTTAGGATGATTTAGAGGATGCCTTTAGCGATTGATATCAACCATCCAAACACCGTAATGTATTACGGTTTCCGAGAAAAAAAATGTGTTATTAGACACTATAGGTATACAGCGCGGCGCGGACTTTGGGGGTGAATTTGACCCCGTTGGGCACCTCCAAAATTGACGAAATTTTAGGATGATTTAGAGGATGCCTTTAGCGATTGAAATCAACCATCCAAACACCGTAATGTATTACGATTTCCGAAAAAAAAAATGTGTTATTAGACACTATAGGTATACAGCGCGGCGCGGACTTTGGGGGTGAATTTGACCCCGTTGGGCACCTCCAAAATTGACGAAATTTTAGGATGATTTAGAGGATGCCTTTAGCGATTGATATCAACCATCCAAACACCGTAATGTATTACGGTTTCCGAGAAAAAAAATGTGTTATTAGACACTATAGGTATACAGCGCGGCGCGGACTTTGGGGGTGAATTTGACCCCGTTGGGCACCTCCAAAATTGATGAAATTTTAGGATGATTTAGAGGATGCCTTTAGCAATTTAAATCGACCATCCAAACACCGACCACGGCTTCAGAGAAACAATTTCGTTATTAAATTGTACACGTATGTAGAGCAGATAGTAGGTGCCTTTACCGATTTTAATAGATTATGAAAACTGCGAAACTCTTAATATTTCATGGAAAAAATAAATTTTGTTAAGAAAGGCATTTTGTAGTTTTATGGGCTTTTAGTCGTTACTGGCAAAGGGTAAGAACTCCGCCACGTGCAGTTCCAAAAGGCGCAGGTATTAAGGAAAAAATATGTCCATATTTTTTGCATTATAAGTGCATTCCGGGAAAATAGTTGCCGACTTATTCGGTGTTGTTTTAGAGCGTCATACGCATTTTTTAGATTTTGCCCGAAAGGTGAGGAGTAAACTTATAATATATAAAGATTCCTCAGCTATTGCAGAGATCAGCTGTTCTAGTTATCTCTTGTTAAAACCAGTGACCAGTGAAGATGTCGACGAAATTACTGTTTTTGGGCGATAGTAATTTTTGCCGAATGCTACGTACTAGAACTAACTACAAAGTATTTGTTCTAACAGATGTGAAATTAATTCCTACTAATGGTATATATTTTAGGACGACAACCAAAACAGTCAAGCAACGGAAAATATTTCCTCGACTTAGCAGTAGGCGGTCAAACAATACTAAAACTTTTGCGGCGCGCAAAGTGTATTCCAAAAACATGTTACCCTTGGTTTTGTGGAGATATTGTTGAACGTCATATCGTTATAATGATAAGAACTAAAGATATACTCCATAAAACATCACCATCCCAACTGAAGTCCCAATATTCTCACCTCTTCCGCTTCCTTCTTTCCTTAAATCCTAAAGGAATACAAATTTGCACAATTCCTCCCTGCAAAAACTTCGAGTCTGTGAACGTAAGATATTATAACTTCTCTGTCATGCTATAAATAAATACTCTCCATGCCTTTATAGGAAATCAATCATTACATTCGACGGTTTTGTGCTGAAAAGCAAATCAATTGTACCGACATTGAAGCAATTGTTAACAGAACCATGATGGAAGGGTAACAAAACGTAAAAATGTTTCTTTTCTTATGTATTTAATACAAATTTCTACACAGGGATGGCATTTACTTAAATGAACAAGGGTTGGAAACGGTCTGGAACGCGGTAGCAAGTAATTATAATCATATTCTCAATCCATTACACAATTTAATTATAAGTAAAACAGACCATTAATATAATAAATTTCTTTCTCTATCAAAAGTTTTTTTTCTATCAAAAGTCCACCCTCCAAATCATCCTAAAATTTCATCAATTTTGGAGGTGCCCAACGGGGTCAAATTCACCCCCAAAGTCCGCGCCGCGCTGTGTACCTATAGTGTCTAATAACACATTTTTTTCTCGGAAACCGTTATACCTTACGGTGTTTGGATGGTTGATTTCAATTGCTAAAGGCATCCTCTCAATCATAATAAAATTTCATCAATTTTGAAGGTGCCCAACGGGGTCAAATTCACCCCGAAAGTCCCATCCGCGGTTTATAATACTGATTTTTTTTCTCGAAAACCGTTAGGGTTTACGGTGTTTTGAAAATTGATAAAAATACTTAGAAGTGTGTTCTATTATGTGGTAGAATTTCGTTTAATTCGAAGGTGCCCATCAGGGCGAAAACATCCCTTTTTCGGGGGTGAGGGTTGAAAAATTTTTTTTTTACCAAATGGGGGTGGTTAGCTGTTCTTGAGGGTAAGAGTGACCTGTGTGTGAAATTTGGTTACCCATATCGTATTGGTTACGGAATTATTAATGTTTTAAGTTTATTGCTGGGATTTATGGATAACTTCACACCAGTACCTAATTTCTACCCTTAAACTGATACGTTTCAATGTAGAGGTTTCCTCACAGACACTACCATTGGCCGAGGGTAATCTAAAGGTTGAATTTGACGATGAAGATTACCTGTATCTAACGTATGTGATTGAGGATTCTGAAAGTGGCGTATTCATACCGATTTTACTTCATTCAACGCATGTCGATAAGATTTTGGCAATGGAGAAGCTAATTACCTATAAAATGAACCTTTTGGATGGATTAAATTTTTGGGAATACATTAAATCCCTACAGCTAGTTGACGACGAAGATGATGATGATGATGAATTCTGTTTAAATAATTTATCGGAAATTAATTTTTATGTGATGGAATACTTGGAAATTATAAACTCCGCTACAACAGCTTCTATTTGATCCCGTGATCACCTCATGATATTGTCAGCCGCGCCTATCGGATCACGTGATCGCTTCGTGATAGTCTTTAAAATATCTTTTCTAAATTAAGATTTGTGGATTCATTTAGATTTATGGCATCTTCATTAGATTCTTTAGCCGGCAACCTCGAAATATATGACTTTAACAATATACGTAAATTCTTTCCACACCCGGAACATTTTAAATTGTTAACGAAAAAGGGTATATTTCCCTATAATTATATAACCTCTTTCGATAAACTAAATGATACATCACTACCACCTAAGAGCATGTTTTACAACAAATTAAATTTAGAAGATATAAGCGATGAGCAATATTTGCACGCTCAATATGTGTGGGAAAAATTTAATTGTCAAAATTTGAAACAATATTCCGACTTGTACTTAAAGACTGATGTTCTTTTATTAGCTGATGTATTTGAAAAATTCAGGCAAGTTTGTTTTAAAACATACGGTTTAGATCCTGCGCATTATTATACGGCACCGGGGCTATCTTGGGATGCCATGTTGAAATTCACTAAAATTAAATTGGAATTGTTGACGGATATTGATCAAGTTCATTTCATTAAAAAAGGTATCCGTGGGGGCATTTCCCAATGCTCCCTACGTCATGCTAAAGCAAATAATAAATATATGGAAAATTATGCTAATTCGCCCTCTAAATTTCTAATGTATTGAGACGCTAACAATTGGTATGGGTGGGCAATGTCTCAATATTTACCCGTTTCCGACTTTAAATGGTTGACTGAAAACGAAATTCAAAATTTAGATTTTAATAATATACCCGATGATTCCGATTTCGGATATATTTTAGACGTGGATATTGCGTATCCCGAACACTTGCACAACCTACATAATGATCTACCTTTCTTAGCCGAGAATTTAATCCCCCCTAACTGTAAATGCGAGAGCGATAAACGATTAATTCCAAATTTATTTGATAAGACAAATTATGTAATTCATTACAGAAATTTAAAACAAGCCGTTGCGCACGGATTAATTATAAGTAACGTTAATAGAGTTTTATCGTTTAAACAATCCCCTTCCAAATTAAGGGGAAAAGTCATATATCGATAAAAATACAGAGTTACGCCAATCGGGTAAAAATGATTTTGAAAAGGATTTTTTTAAATTAATGAACAACGCAGTTTTCGGTAAAACCATGGAAAATGTTGATAAGCGAGTTGACATCCGCTTAGTAACCAGTTGGGATGATATCAGGTCTGGCAAAACCGCAGGTAGACCTAGACTTGGAGCTCGGAGTTTAATCGCTAAATTAAATTTAAAAAATGTTAAAGTATTCACAGAAACGTTTTCGGCAATTCAAATGGAGCGTCTTCATGTAGCCTACGATAAGCCTCTATACGTTGGTTTTACAGTTTTAGAACTGTCAAAATTATTAATGTATGATTTTTATTATGATTTTTTAAAACCTAAATACGGCGAGGACGTTCAGTTGTGTTACATGGATACCGACAGTTTCACCGTACTAATTAAGTCTGACGATGTGTATAACGATGTTAAATTAAATTTAGATAAATTTGATACATCTAACTACAGTCCCGATAATCGGTTTGACATCCCCTTGCAAAATAAAGCGGTTTTAGGTAAGATGAAAGATGAAAATTGCGGAAACGTAATGGTTTAAATATATTTAAGTAGGTTAAGTAGAAAATAGTATCATTTTTTGAGTATGTTTAATTTAAATTTTTAATATATGTATTAACTTTAATTTTTTGTGATTTTCTCTTCCTCCTCCTCCTACCCTCAATCAGTAATAGAGAACCTATTTTAAGGTAAGTATTATTATTATTATTAATATTATTTCACGGGGGAGCAACTTCCGCTGATAAGCATACGGCGTCGAAGGGGTCAATAGGGCACTAAGATGGGGTTGGGTTGGGTTGAAGGGGGTCAATAGGGCACTAAGATTATCTTGGGATGCTATGCTAAAAGTCACTAAAATTAAATTGGAATTGTTGGCGGATATTGAGTTCAACCCCTGTTCAACCGACCGGTTCAACCCCTGTTCAACAGCCCTGTTCAACCCCTGTTCAACCGACCGGTTCAACCCCTGTTCAACCGACCGGTTCAACCCCTGTTCAACCCCTGTTCAACCCCTGTTCAACAGCCCTGTTCAACCGACCGGTTCAACCCCTGTTGTTGTAATTTGTATCTTGTTTATACACATTTTTGCATGTTTTATTTGTATTTAAATTAGTTTTCCGATTTGTCAAGAATCATAGCAATAAGAAGTTTTTGTTTTGTTTTCGTTGTTGTTGACAACAAGCGCGTCACTAATCAATAAGATTTTTGTAAGAGCGTCGTTTTGAGTCGTGTTGTACCTTCGTTATAATTAATAAATAATTCGTTACAACAAAAGCCAGCAAATCGTTATTCGTTACGAAGAAGTGTTAACCAGCGCTATAACATACGTTATATTATTCAACATGGTCCTTCGAGCCGGATTAAATTAATTATCGTCGTTTTTGAGATTATCATCAGTCGTGGTTGCCAAGCAACACAAACAGGAAAAATTTGGTGAGCTGGAATTCAAAGGAAATTCGGAAGAACCTTCGTCGGGACACGTTATCCACGGGCCGGAAGCATCCCCCTTTAAGTTTGAGCGTGTCGTAAGCATATAATCCTTTTTTTCCATTTTCTTTTCCCTTGCTTAAATTTGAATCAATTGCGTTGCGTTCATTTTACGTATTATCATGTCGGAAATAGAAACTTTAATAAAAAAACGTGGCATTGTCAAAGGCAAGCTAACTAATTTTTCAAAATTTGTTACTAAATCGAAATTAGATGATAAGGGTAGTCTCGATCAGACGTGGGTTTTTGAGTTGGAACAACGGTACGATCGTGCACTTAATTTAATTAGTGATTTCGAAATCATTCAGGAGAACATTGATTTAGTAAGCGCCGACGGGGAGGTGCAAGCGTTAGAACGAGAAAGTTTTGAGACGGCTTTTTACGCAAGCACTGCGGAAGCCAAACGTATATTAACAAATAGCAAAAATTCTCGCAATTCTTCTCTCACTGTCAGTCCTGCTCCGGAGCAATGCGTAAAGTTACCGGTAATTGATTTACCTAAATTTAATGGAAATAGCGAATCATGGCTGGAATTTCACGATATTTTCGAGTCATTGATTCATAATAATCATGCCGTGAATGACGTTCAAAAATTCCATTATTTGTTATCAACTTTAACGGGTGAAGCTCGACAAGTAATTGCGAGTTTAGAAATTACCAATACAAACTATGATGTTGCGTGGGATTTAGTTTGCAGTCGATATAACAACCCTCGAATATTAGTGCAAAATCACATTAAGGCACTTTTTAAAATTGAAAGAATTACTTCCGTTAACTCGAATGTAATACGCACTTTAATTGATAACATTCGCAAACATTTACGTGCATTAAACACATTAAAGGAACCCACCGATAAATGGGACACATTAATTGTATATTTAGTTTCCACTAAATTGGATTTCGAATCAAACCGTGAATGGGAACATCAAAAAATACAGATTGATAAACCCACATTAGACGATTTATTGGATTGCTTAAAAGGTAGAGCTGATTTATTAGAATCACTTGAAGATAAAGGGCCGTCTAAATCGTTAGTTAAACATCAGTCAGCTACTAAAGCTAGATCATTTGTAGTTTCAAGGCAGATAGATGCAATAAAATGTGTTTTGTGCAAGGCCGAACATAATCTTCAACATTGCCCTGAATTTCTTCAACTTAACATACAAAAACGTATAGAGCAAGTAAAAAAATTGAAACTTTGTATGAATTGTCTTCGATTGGGTCACTTTATTAATCAATGTAGGTCGGGTCTATGTAAACAATGTAAATCTAAACACCACACCCTTCTGCATATCACATATAATCGTTCAGATTCGCAACAATCACCAACAACACAATTACAAACTCTCACATCTAGTTCATTAACAACTGTACAAACTTTATTATCAACTGTCACTTTACATGCATTTGATCGGCGAAATAAAAAACACACATTCCGTGCACTACTAGATCCAGGTAGTCAAAGTAGCTTCATAACGACAGATCTTCGCGAAAGGTTGCATCTCCCTGAAACAAAAACAAATATCAGCGTTACGGGAATAACTCAATCTAAATCTACAATTTCTAGTTCATGTTTGCTAAAAATACATTCGCATTGTACTAATTTTTCACTTCAAGTTACGTGTCTTGTCCTTCCAGTAATTACTAGTAATTTGCCTCAGTTCGCTATCGATGTTAATTCGTTAAAGATTCCTGCTCACCTACGCTTAGCTGATCCTGAGTTTTATAACCCAAATAGTATTGATATGTTGCTAGGCGCAGATTACTTTTGGGAATTGTTGTGCATAGGTCAAATCAAATTAGATGATGGACCGGTTATACAAAATACAAGGTTCGGGTGGATTGTTTCGGGTCCGGTTCAAACAAGCGCTGTGCCTTCTGTCCGGTGCAATTTAGTTCAAAGCGAACAGTCATCAAAACTTCACGAACAACTCACGCGTTTTTGGGAAGTTGAGTCGGTGAACGTACCCATTTCGCTATCGAAATCTGACGCGTTCTGTGAGAAACATTTTCAAGAAACGACCTCGCGAACGGATGACGGCCGATTCATAGTTACAATTCCAATCGATGGAGAACTTCATCAATTGGGCGAGTCGTACCACAATGCCAAAACACGCTTACTAAGTATGGAGCGTAAATTCAAGCGATTACCAGAATTCGGTAATAAATATCGCGAATTCATGCGAGAATACTCTGAATTAGGCCATATGCGTAGGGTAGTATCACCGCAGGAATCAGATAAAAATAATTACTATATACCCCACCACGGTGTTATAAACGAAAAAAGCGCAACCACAAAGTTACGAGTAGTGTTTGACGCGTCGTGCCCTACATCCACCGGTTATTCTTTTAACGATCTGCAGGTTGTGGGTCCTACTATCCAACCAGATCTATTTAGCGCTCTAGTCCGGTACAGACAATATAGCATAGTTGTAGTATCAGATATTCAAAAAATGTATCGTGCATGCCTCGTTAACACGGAACAATTAAGGTTCCAACGTATTCTATGGCGCGATTCCGAAAATCTTCCAATAGAGGTTTACGAGTTAACCACTATTACCTACGGTACAGCATCAGCAAGTTACCTAGCGACTCGCTGTTTAAAGCAGTTAGGTTTAGAAAGCTCCGATCCAGTGATTGCTAACGTTATTAAGAATCATTTTTACGTAGACGATCTTCTTACGGGAGCGGATTCAGTTCAGAAAGTTATGTACATTATTGACGGAGTATCACTAACTTTGAATGCGGGTGGTTTCAAGCTACATAAATGGGTTTCTAACAATCCCGCAATATTACGTTGTGTATCAGATAGTAGAGCGGAAGATATAATAGACATGGGACGTAGAGAAAATACGCGTACGTTAGGTCTGATGTGGGATCCTCAGAAAGATGTCTTTAAATTTAACATTAGCAAAAACACAACTATGGCACGGGTTACCAAACGATCTATTCTTTCTGAGATAGCTCAAATCTTCGATCCGTTAGGGTTATTGAGTCCTGTTATCATAAGGGCCAAAATTATCCTTCAACACATTTGGCAGGAGGGATTGGATTGGGATGTTTCACTTCCAAATCAAATTTACACACGTTGGTGTGAATTTCGTGACATGTTAGTTCTATTAAATTCCATTGAAATTCCACGTCATATTTCGTTAAAAAATGCGAATGAATTTGAACTACATGGATTTTCAGACGCATCAATTAAAGCATACGGAGCTTGTGTTTACTTACGAGCTACTAATTCTTATAATGATTGTTCGGTTCAATTAGTATGCGCAAAATCCAGAGTGGCTCCAATAAAACCTACTACGGTTCCGCGATTAGAACTGCTTGGTGCTTTGTTACTTACCGATCTTGTTAATAAAGTTAGAGCAGCTTTAAATCTAGAAATTAAAAGAGTAGTGTACTGGACGGACTCTAGTGTTCTGATAGGATGGCTAGGAACTGATCCTAGTAAATTACATACATTCGTAGGAAATCGCATTGCGCGAATTCTTGACTTATCGAGAGCGTCTGATTGGCGCTACGTTTCAACCGAGCACAACCCCGCAGACCCCGTTTCACGCGGTATAGACTCGGGAGCCCTCGCGGATTTAACAATATATTGGTGTGGTCCTGTATGGTTAAAGCAAGATGAGTCGTTATGGCCACGTAGAACGTTTCGTTCTGAAAGTTTACCGGAAATAAAGGTTAACGTTCTAAAAGCTACTATAATTGAAGAATGCGTTATTCCGTTCACGCGCTTTTCTACCCTATTTCGGCTACAACGTGTAATAGCATATTGTCTGCGGTTCATTAATAATTGTTCAAATAAATCTGATAAACGAACGGGTTCTTTAAAATGTTCGGAATTGAATGAAGCGCAAATTTACCTAATCAAATGTAGTCAACGAGACTCATTTCAGGATGAAATCAATCATTTGAGTGGTAAGGGCAGTTTGCCGCAGAAAAACGAACTAACTAAATTAAACGTATTTCTTGATCACACTGGTATTATGCGCGTAGGCGGTCGATTACGCAATTCGTCTTATAACGTTGATAAAAAGCACCCGATGCTACTTCATAGTAAACACGTGTTAACGCGGTTGATCTTCGAACACGAACACGTACAACTTCTTCATGCAGGTCCGCAACATTTACTAGCTTCAATACGGGATCGGTATTGGCCGATTGGGGGGAGAAATCTTGCCAAAAAGGTAATCTTTAATTGCATGCGTTGTTTTCGAGTAAAACCGCGGGTGTCGCAGCCTATTATGGGCGATTTACCATCGCAACGTGTTACTCCAGCACCTCCGTTCAGTACCACCGGCGTCGATTACGCTGGCCCGTTTCTTTTGAAAGATCGGAAAGGTCGCGGTTCTAAAACTTCAAAATGCTATATTTGTCTATTTGTATGCTTTATAACACGTGCTATACACCTTGAATTGGTGTCGGATTTGACTTCTGAATGTTTTATTGCAGCACTGCGGCGTTTTGTTGGTCGCCGTGGAAAGCCGTCTCAGATTTTTTCGGATAACGGTACCAATTTCGTCGGCGCGAATCGCGAGCTTCACGAGTTAGGAACGTTCCTACAAGGTTCCAATCAATTAACCGATGTGATTGAGAATGAGTCGATTAATTGGTCATTCATTCCCCCTAATTCGCCTCATTTCGGCGGTTTATGGGAGGCAGGCGTTAAAGCAACCAAATATCATTTAAAGCGGGTCGTTGGCAATGTAATACTTACCTTTGAACAATTTTATACGCTGTTGATTCAAATTGAAGCTATCCTAAATTCTCGCCCTTTGTCACCCTTGTCCACGGATCCCAATGATTTAACACCCTTAACTCCTGCGCATTTCTTAATTGGGAGAACGCTTTCGGCCCCACCAGATCCAAGCCTGGATCACGTCAAGTTAAATCGGCTGTCCCACTATCAATATACGCAACGAATTCAGCAAGACTTTTGGAAGCGTTGGTCAAAGGAATACATTTCGGAACTCCAACGCCGTTCCAAGTGGTCAACTAAAACAGAGAATCTTAAAATTGATGAATTGGTTGTAGTAAAGGATGACAACTTACCAACATTGAAGTGGTTATATGGTCGCGTTATCGCTCTACACCCTGGATCCGATGGTATTGCAAGAGTTGCTACCGTACGCACCACCAACGGGATTATCAAGCGACCAACCAATAAACTTTGCCCGCTTCCAATGACAAATTAGTACTAATTTTGATATTATTTACTTTTTTTGTTATTGTTACCTTAGGTGATTGTCTATTAGATATAGACAATCAAATAATTTGTTATAATATGTTTTCTTTAGCGCTCCCCCCTCCCATATACTCACTAATTTTTTTTTTGAAAGGCAGTCCTTTCAAGGCGGGGGGCATGTTGTAATTTGTATCTTGTTTATACACATTTTTGCATGTTTTATTTGTATTTAAATTAGTTTTCCGATTTGTCAAGAATCATAGCAATAAGAAGTTTTTGTTTTGTTTTCGTTGTTGTTGACAACAAGCGCGTCACTAATCAATAAGATTTTTGTAAGAGCGTCGTTTTGAGTCGTGTTGTACCTTCGTTATAATTAATAAATAATTCGTTACAACAAAAGCCAGCAAATCGTTATTCGTTACGAAGAAGTGTTAACCAGCGCTATAACATACGTTATATTATTCAACACCTGTTCAACCGGTCGACCGGTTCAACCCCTGTTCAACAGCCCTGTTCAACCGACCGGTTCAACCCCTGTTCAACCGACCGGTTCAACCCCTGTTCAACAGATGGGGTTCAAAGATTCTAATGGAGCGATTATACATCAGTTAATAATCGCATATAACAGTCATTCAAACGCGGAATTAGTATTAGAAATAGATTTAAGAAAAGTTATTAATACTATAAACACTAATTTTAATTTAATTAATTCAGACGTAAGATTTAGCAACCAAAGTGCAGAATTAATTTTTAAATTACATAATGAAATACGCGATAAGTTGGAAATTTTGAGTTTAAAAGAAAGAAATAAAAGAGCACTAATAAATATAGCAGGGAAATTAATAAAAGCCATTACAGGCAACCTTGATGATTCAGATGCAGAAAGGTATGACAATTTGATAACAAAATTAGATAAAAATCAAGAAAAACTTGATCATAGTTTACATTATTTGGCAAAATTGGTAAATAAAACTAATATTCAAGTTCAAAATAATTTCGATCTGATTATAAATAAAATCAAAAGATTAGACGATAAATTAGGGTTATTATGGCTCGATAAAAATGTAAATGAAATTATTGAATACTACGAAATGACAGCAAGAAATTTGAACGAACTTAGACGTATTAAATTATGCGAAAAGGAGAATTGTACACCCTCTATTAATAACTCCTTCAAAATTGATAGAAGAAATTAAATTAATACACTTGGATGATAACCATAAATTTCCTTTCGATTTATTACTAGAACAAGTTGATATAATTGAACGATATTGAACGATAAATACACGATCATTTTACAGATACCTTTGATAAGTAATGAAATATTTCAGTATTACGAAATTCATCCATTGCCAACTATTGTCAATGATACCTTAATTCAAATTGAAAATCAATTTAAGTTTATAGCATCAAACGAAAATAAATACATTACTGGTAATACTATTTGTGAAAAATTATTTGAAGAACAGTATTTGTGTAAACAACAGATTGAAAGTAAAAATTTGCAAAGTTGCGAATATCAGTTAGTAGTCAGAAATATTGTAAATGAAAATTGTAAATTAATAAATTTAATGATAGTAGATTTTGAAATAATTGAATATGAATTTGGTACGGTAATTGTATTAATTAAAGAAACAGAAATGTCAGAAATTTGTAATAAAATGATAAAAATTCATAAATTAAAAGGCACATATTTAATTAATCGAAAAAATCAATGTATTTTTAAGATAGCTGATATTATGATTCGTAATTTTTATACTGTTAGTATGGATACGCCATCAATATCAATACCAATTATAAATAAAAATGTATTAAATATAACATTTGATGAAAATAAATTAAAATTGGAGAATCTTACATTTGTTAACAGTAATAATTTAGAAAAATTGAATTTTATTAAAAATTTTGGCAAAACCCATAGTTATATACTCTATATAATTATTGTTATAATTGTTTTCGTACTAATTGTGTATTTCATGAAAAAGTTCTTTAAAAGCAAAAATTTTAAAGTTAAGAGAATCCAGGAGGATCCTCAATCTAGGCAAGGAGAAGTTACATTCGCCAATCCTGTAGGGTTGCAATAAAATAAGAAGTAGGAGTTAGAGATAAGTAGCTTCTATATAATTAGATGCACCACTACAATTAATTAAGTCTACTTTTAATCGCTGTACCGTGCGCGTCGGGTCATATGTTAATTTTCCAATAAAATAAAAGTTGTTTTGATTTCATTTGAATTTAAATAAAATAAACTCTTTTTAAAAACCTTAACCGCTCGACACGATTTGAAACTTGATAAACATTTTTTCGAATCTCCTGTTGACCGTCCAGCGGTAAAGATTTTATAAAGCTTTCACATTCACCACCTAATTTAATCTTATCTAATGGCAAGAAATGTTCAGTTTGACATGTGGTTTTAAATAATTAGTGCATAGTTGTATAAATAAAGTATTACAGTGCCCTTGTAATTTATGAACTAATATGCTAACAATTTGATTGAAATAATGAATTTAGGAAATTTAAAAAACTTGGAGCATACTTCATGAAATATAAATACCCTTTTAAATACATATTTTTCATGTCATTATGGATAGTTTCTGCACTTTTTAATTTATCCTCAGTTATTGCTAGCAAAAAGAAATGTTATAACACATTCCAATTATTTACTACACAGTCGTGCCGACTCAACCAACGTGTAATTGCTAATTAAAAAAATGTTTGTTTGCTCTGGTTAAAGTAATCTTGCAACTCCGCTAAAACAGCGCATCGTTTCGCACTTCCTGATATATTTTAACAGAGCTACTAAATGATCCACAACTTGGGTAGCAACATTGTGCTCCGCGAAAAATACAGAAAGTTTAATTTCAGCTCTTTTAATATTATCAACATGTATATCTTTATCATTACTAACAAAATAATTACCAATGGTTTTGTCGTTTTAATCGCGGACATATTTTTCAGATGTTTTTGTCTATTAGAATGCCTTAATAACTCACTCTTGCCGCATGTCAATTCTACATTACAAACGGAACATCTAAAATTTAATAATGTTCACACAAAAATATAAATTATTTTATAATTAATTTAATTTTATTGATTAAAGGAAGTGCGACTACCTGCATTTATTTCTATTTTTCTTATCCGCTGTTAACAAGTTTTTAAAATGGGGATCCTGCAACCAACATTCATGGAAAACTTTGATTCCTTTTTCTTGGTGGAACTTTTTTTGAGCAGGTTCTAAATGTTCCGTATCTGATGAAGAATCTTCCATTTTTTTAAACAATACACTCTAAACAGTACACACAATCCGACTCGGTACTCTACACAGTCTACGATTCTACGCAGTTTACTCTCGTAATCAATTATTGAATATGACATAACATGAAGTAACCTCGATGGGGTAAATACCTGAATTGTTTCGGACAAATTTATTACGTTCGGCAAATCTCTGATAGATGGCGCTATTACTAAATATTGATCGTCTTATAATTAGAAGATAGTGTAAATGTTAAATTACAAAAACATATTTAAATTTTATAATATAATAATTTTGAGAAATTAAAAATCTCTCAAAATAGACGAATATCCCTTTGTTTCTAGGAATACTGAAAAATCTCCCGAATCGGGATATATCCCTCATGTTGGCAACACTGCGAGTCGCATGTTTAGACGAAGTCGCGACGCTGCGTCGCCATATGCAGATTTTTATTTAAAAACACGTGAGATGCACTGAAGCGTACGTCTTCCTACAATTGCGTCTAATACTCGTCTACGACGAGCAGCTCCGTGTGCAGAAGGTCTTATACTGGTTAAATTAATGACTGTCTATAGTAACAAACAAAAAAAATTAGTACAGTAAAACCTCGACTTACGCGATCCCGTCTTACGCGGTTTTTTTAACGGTAGCGCTTTTAGGTTTTCGAAATTGGAATTTATTTAACCCTCATAATATGTCAGATCTAGACATGTTAGCTGCTTTTTTCTAACTCTTACAGTTTCCGAGATAGCCCATTCGGACATCGAATTTGAACCACCCTGTACATACATTTTTTTAACAAAATTAATGTTTATTAATCCTTGATTTTATAATATGTATTCATCGAATTTCGACCTACACGATTTTCGATTTACGCGGCTACTGTCAGTCCCACCTATCGCGTAACTACGGGGTATTACAGTATAACAAATCTACAAAAAGATTCTGCTCTATTATAAAAATAATATTGTAATATACTAATATTGTAAGAGACACTCCTTTAGTGTCAAAAAAATAAAATAATAAAAAACTCGAGCGAACAGGTCGAAAACAAGAAAATAAACTATTAATAATTATGATTCTATACAAAAATATTCAAACCTTATCTGGATATCCTGTTCCTTCTTTTTTCATTTAATTCGACTGCACATGTTGATTAAAGCGGAACCAGGAAAGCCGGACCAAACTTTACCAAAAATTAAACAAGCGTACTACACTAAGGCTCGATAGCAAAAGAAGAAGTGGTGGGAAAAGGAAACGCGGTACGGACAACCGATATCCGCATCCCCACCCCTAACATTAATAGATCTTAAAAATATCGATAAATTCACCAACGAACGCTCAATGACATTTAATAATCAACAACAAAAATAAATTAAGATACCCCGCGAGTGTATTAATAAAAATCAGATATCCATTAAAATCATAATAAGCTGATTAAGGAAAGAAAATCAAATGAAAGTAATTACATATGAAATCACATACAGCGTGTCCGTAAGTAGCGGATAAAATCATTATAAACGGTTTATGGAAAAATCCCTGAAACGGGAATTATGCAGCTGCATCCCGATAGCATTTAAGAAACTAATATGATAAGATTAGTAGAAGAACCGTGAGACTCGGAATGAAGCTGTAACAAGATTGGAGACTGTATTGGCCGACTTCCAGCCAATTGCTAGTCCATGGATCACCTCCAGGACAATAAAATTGATGGCAACTCAAAATAAACTCAAATCAATTCGCTCTTGTATAAGGACAAGAGCCTCCATAACTCAAACCGTAGTAAATATATTTCCAAAATTGAAAGGAGTACTTCCAATGTTTATCGAATTATGTGAACATTTTTTAAATAATTATTATGATAGAGTAAACCCTCATAATTCTATAAATCAATTTTTAATAAACATTATTAAAAGTCGTTTCGAAGGAGAAGATTTAAATTTTCTTATATAACCAATATTAAAATTTAACCAATTATCCATGTTGCAAGTGAAAAATATAAAAAAATTTTCAAAAACAGATAAAAACTTCTAACTTGCTTTATTGTAATATATAAATCGGAACCGGTTTCGGAATCAACGTTCCATCATCAGCCGAAAGCTAATAAGAATTAAAAAAATAATTAAAACAAAAACTAATATTAAAATAGAGCAACAACTTACTGCCAGAGAAACTAATAGGCGAGAAGAGATTTATTTAATGATGACATTTGTTGTTAAAGAAAAATATTTTTTAAAGTCGAATCGCAAAATTAAAATTTAAGTTGTTATAAAAGTTAAGTTAAATTAAATTGAACGATGGAAATTAAAATCTTAGTTAAAGTTACAAAAGTGAGAAACGTTGAATGTTATAAAATTGTGAAACACTAAAAATATATATAAATTCTTTTGAATACGAATTTTATTAAACAGTTGATTAATTTTGTGTATAGGGCAGTCATTGTCGCGAGCCAGTTTGTAAATGAAGTTAATTTCTTTAATTTTATTACGTTCAGATAAAGGATATTCAAAAACTCTGTTAATTAAGAAACGAAAATTAGCAAATTTGCGTTGATGTGGATGTAATGAATCGTAAGGAATGGTAGTTGATATAGTGGAGGGTTTCCTTAAGATATTATACTCGATTAGACCAACAGGATTTCTAGTTAAAGTTAAATCTAAAAAGTTAATCATTATGTTTTTCAATTTCTAGAGTAAAATTCAGTTTAGCATGTAAATTGTTAATATAATCATGAAAGTTGTTAAGAATGTTGATATCGCCTCTCCAAATGCAAAAAATATCATCCACATATCTGTACCAAGCTACAATATTCCCCAAAAGATGTTTTTAGAAGTTTTTATGAAATGTTTTTGAAATTTTTTTTAATATTAAAATTGACTGCACTAGATTCAGAAAAAATCCTACACGAAGAAATTGCAAAAAATTTAGATCTTTAGACCCGTTTCAGGGATTTTTCCATAAATATTCAGTACAACATGTTTCGGCTAACAAGTAGCCTTCTTCAGGTACAACTGAAATTAAAATTAAACAGTTGGTAAAAAAAATTGATATAAAAAACGGAATAGTTACCGTCAATGTGGTACACATATGAGTAATCGGGAAATCGTATATATATACAGGCTGTCTCACGTAACTGGTTCGTTAGCATGGGTTGTTCATTCTAAACTTTCAATCTAAAATATTTTCAAGATGGCCACCACTTCCGGTCTACCGGAAGTAGACCACAACTTCGTTATTTTAAATGGATAGCTATAGTTTTTATTACACCTTTCAATTATACATAAAAAAATATGTTGGTACCTACCATTTTTTGTTTTTAAGTTATTTTGATTTTAAGCTTTTTTTGGCAAATTTCACCATGCTCTTTAAAAGCCTATATCTCAGTTAACGTTTATTAAAAAAAACCTCTAAATTGGCACGATTGCTCTTCAGATGTTGCCAAATAGATTGTCATTTCTTGTATCAGAGTATCTAGCCATATTCAATGGCTAGAAAGTCGAAAATTTTAAATGAAATACCCCGTATTTTTTTACCCTATCAGAAAGGGAATTTAATTCTCTACAAATTATCTATAAACATTCCTATACCTATTTATTGTAGTTTCCCTGATATTTGTGCAAGCACCTTCGCGACATGGGGGCACGACAAAGACAAAACATATATCATTCCGTCTGCTTTTGATGGAAACGCTCGCCACTCATTGCTTAGATAGGGAGTCAGCGATATAGGAGATAGTATATATATGGTTTAGAATGAACAACCCATGCTACCAAAATTTCAAACCACTACGAATGGTGGAACCTTAAAAAGTTCTAACGAACCAGTTACGTGAGACACCCTGTATATAAATCATTTCATTGAAGTAAATTAGAAAAGATCACTCAAAGAACATGTTAAAATCCTTCAGAAAAACAAAAGAGTCGAACCACTACAAGTGAATTTGAAAAACTTAAAACTTAACTTAATGAACAGAGTTTATGTAACTTACTTGAAAAGGACGAAAAACAATACTAACAAAATGTTCAAAGAATGTCAGTTGATCTAAAAGTATAAACGCGAAAGTACAACAGTTAAAGAACGACTGGTCTTAAAAATAAGGAAAAACAAGAATGGGACGCGTGCTATACAGGTTTTTAACAAAGAATAAAAAACCTATCGTTGTGAATAATAGACTTGCGCACGAAGAAATTAAATGTATTTTATAAAAAATCTAAAATTGTTGATATCCGTTATGTTATTAATAAGTTTGTTTTCTAAATTACCAGTGTAGATATGAAGTTCCTCGTATAAATCTAAAAGTTTGGATTTTTTAATATTCTTTAGTATTTTTGTACAATTGAGACTGGTTTTATGATTATTTTCTTTTAGGTGTTGGTATATTGCCGAGTTATTACATTTAAGATGTTCCTTAAACCTGGTTTGGATGTTCCTGCTTGTCTGTCCTATATAAAACCGATCACAATCTTCGCATTCGATATCGCTAATTTAGCGAATATTAACTAATATATTTTCCGTCTGTTTTAGATCCGATGAAGAGGGTTAAGGAAGATTTCCAGGAACCTCAAGAAGCCCGTCAAGTTCACCGTTCACCGTTCGCATTCGATCCTGTATACTCCACTTAACTCGGACTTAAAACGGTGTTTGTTATTAGTTAGCATATGACCTAATTTCTTATTGGAAGAGAACGCCGTAGATATGTTAAACTTTTTGAGGTGTTTAGTGATTTTATGCTGTATGGAGGGCGCAAATGAGGTTATTATGAGGTCATCGTTTTTGACCTTTTCTCTTATGGATTTTATGTTTTTTGTGATCTGTCCACAGATCACAAAACTCGATCCGGGGACATACTGTATATAATATACAGGTGTCAGATAAAAAACGCGCCAAGCTGTAACTGTGTCATTTACATTCCGATTTTCATGAGCGAGGTATCAAATGAAATGGTTTGAGGAAAACTATGATTCATGCTGCAAATAAACTTTTTCCAACGCCATTTTCAATTTCAAGCGATTATCAACTTTTGATTTTCAAATTGCTCGGTATGTTTTTCGTCATGTTATTGGATAGAGATTTTTTTTCTGAACCCATTGCTGTACAATACATTAACATTAATTGTAATTGTAGTAGAGAAAAACATTAAAATAGTTTCCGAACATTCTCTTAAAGTCACTTGTGACATAGTGTAGTGTGCCATGGGAAAAAATAATCATTTACAACTGCTTCAGGCATTGATATATCATTTAATGACTGTTATCAGTTTTGCACGTTATTTTTTTCTATGGCACACTACAGTATTGCAGAAGTGACTAAGATAATGTTCGGAAAATGTTTTAATTGTTTTTCTCTGCTAAAATTACAATTAATGTTCATGTATTGTACAGCAATGGGTTCAGAAAAAAAATCTCTATCAATAACGTGAAGAAAAACATACCGAGCAATTTGAAAATCAAAACTTGATAACGCTTGAAATTGAAGCTGGCGTTGGAAAAAGTTTATTTGTAGCATGAATCATAATATTCATCAAACCATTTCATTTGATAACTCGCTCATAAAAATCGGAAGGTAAATGAGTTATAGCTTGCGGCGTTCTTGTGTGACAATCTGTATATACAGGTTAACATTCTCTGTTAAAATTATATTCAAAATGGATGTATTGTACATCAATGGATTCAGAAAAACAATCTGTATCCAATGACGTGAAGAAAAATATACGCAGCCATTTGAAAAACAAAAGTTAATAATAATAGTTGATGTAGAGCACAAAAAATATAAATGGATGTAAATTGAAATGAATTTGGTGACAATGGTGTGGTCGAGCAACCGATGTACTTACAAAAAAATCAAAACTAATGATGATAATAATATTGAATAAGTAAAGTAAAAAAGTAAGTGTTTTTCTTTTAAGAAAAGAAGATAATAGAATACAAGGTTCTAGGACGATAACAAAGAAAAATAAAGTAAAATAATGTCCGATGGCGAAACACACCAGTGACTCACACAACAGACAAGTTTGAAATCCTTCGGAGATTTCGTGTATTTTCAGTTTAAACGAAAATGAGAAGGTCACCATTTGAAGAAAAAATGGTGAGTTAAAACGCGTTAAAACGTTTAAAAGGGTTTAAATCTTTTTATAAATTCTATTGAGGTTGGTAATTTTATTTATTTACGGTTGGTATCATTGCTTTGATTTGTGTTGTCGCAAATGGATGACAGTTTTCTTTGTACAGGTTGTTCTACATAATTCAATTTTTCAAACAATTTTTTTTAATCTTCATTTAGAACCTCAAAGAGTATTTACAACTCCAAACACCGGAGAGGAATTCAATTTCTTTAAACCGCGTTTATTATTGTTATTGTAATAATGGATCCGAATTGTGTTGAGGTGAGTACGCTTCTTACTGCGTAATTAATTACGTTAGATTTTATTACGTTTATTTAAAAGGAATTGGCCACTTCCATAATTGAGACGAGTAAATATGAATTGGAGGAGAAAGCAGCTACTGCTGAAATGATATAGTTCTTTGCCGATGTACAGACATATAATGTATGATAAAGAAATGTTGAGGTAATAATTTGTTTCTTTTAAATTATAACTCCATCTAATTATTTATTTTTAAAAGGATTCTGGTTATTTATTGATTAAGAAGGATGCCTGGATAAAGAAGATGACCTCAGCCTTTACATAAATCCGAACAAAAAGGAAGTAAAAAGGATATTCTCGAGCGATCATCCAACGCAACTTGAGAGTAAGATTGTAATATTCCAAGTTTTTATCATCAAGGTTTAATTATAAATATATTTTATGAATGTTTTTGTTGTTTTAGTAGATCAAAGGATGAAACCGTACTACATGTATTTTTTATGTATTTCTGGACATCTCCAGTGCAGTGAAGAAAGGATTTTTATTCAGTCTTGTTTATTATCAAGTGGTATGTATTAAATATATTTTTTTTTTAATTTTTAATTTTCAGTATGCAATTTCTAGAATGTTTTCTCGCCTCTAGAATTTTCAAACAAGTAATTTTTTTATATCAATCAATAATTTAAATCAAAAGAGAAATGAAAATCAAAATCTGGTAACTAAAAACTAATACATTCTTAAATAAAAACAAAAAAAAAGCAATGCATAAAGTTTATATAAAAATTCTAATTTGCTGGCTTTTTTTCATTTCCAATTTGTTACTACTGAAGCTAAGCACACAGCACATAACAATTGTTTTGGGAGAAGTTTTTCACTATCAGGCCATTGCACAGCAGTAACATTATACAGGGGTGTTTCGGTGACTGGGGGAACAAATGTAACCACATATACTAGAGTGAAAATGATGATAATTCATATAAAAAAGAATTAGTAAAAGTCCTCAAAGATACAGACCATCAAAGTTAGGAAATTTTAACACGTTTTTCTTAATATCTTAAACATTATTTATGGTAAAGCGTTGAAATTTGGTACAGTGTAAACTAATATCACAGAAAATCATTAGGCAATTTGTGAGTTGGATCGGTACTCGGGAACAATGCTATACAAGCTGTTCCTAAAGTTTATTCGCTCAGAACTTTTTTATTCTATCATAACCCTACATTTATTTTTGCAATTTCTAATAGTAAATTTAGTTTAGAAACTTTTATCACTCGTAGAGAATATTGATAAAAACCACGGTTTTCGTATTAAATGCAAAAATGTTAGGCTCCGAATTCAATAACACTAAAAAAAATAAATAAATAAATCTGAATCTGAATTGGCAATGAGAAGTGAAAATCGAACTCAGCTGTCATAACTATTATGTATGTATGCAACATGTCCAAGTGTAGATTTAGATAAATCACATTTTTAATTTCTTTTAGTTGGTTTAATCATTAATAAAAGAATCCAAAAACAATAAATTAAAAATCAACAAAAAAACGACAACACTAACAGGAATAACAAAAAAAAGTACATAAAATAACAAGATAAGTAATAAAAAATACTAAAAGAAATGTTCAAAAACTTAGGTTTCTTTTGTTTTAGTGCTACTTGAAACCGGAACAGAACATTTTTGCATTTAACACAGAAATGGTGATTTTTATCAATATTATCTAAGAGTAATAAACGTTTCTAAACTAAATTTACTATTAGAAACTGCAAAAATAAATGTAGGGTTATGACAGAATAAAAAAGTTCTGGGCAAACAAACTTTAGGAACAGTCTGTATAGCATTGTTCCCGTGGACCGATCCAACTCATAAATTGCTTCACAAATTTTACATGACATTGATTTATACTGTACCAAATTTCAGCGCTTTACTGTAAATAGTGTTTAAGATATTTGGAAAAATGTTGTTACATTCCGAAATTTTTATGTTATGTGTGGGTGACTTGTTTATGTGTAATGGGTTATGAGTTGCATACATTCGGAAACTTATTTATTATTTTTATTTACTTTGTTTACATTTTGTTTGTTTATAACATTTTATTGTATTCTCTTTCAGCAACATATTCTGAGTATTCCTTTTTTTTTCTTTTTAACTCCTATCACTTTAAAATTCTCCTTTTTGCTTTTGAGAGGGTGTCGTAAATTCATGATCGTTCTATCTTGGGCAGACGTAATTTTTTTTGATATTTTCGATTTTTGGGTATAAAAGACCGTTCAACTTTCTTCTTGATCTCTCTCTTTCTTACTATATTACCAGAGCAATATGTCCTTCTCGAGTGTTAAAGAAATTTTGGTTTTTTAATTTTGTTTCTAATCCATATTTGTGGGATTCATCCCTCGAAATAAAGTTTTGGAAAAGTGTTTTTCTTTTACCAAATTGTACGGAGATTCCGGATTTCAACGTATTTCATTGCATTTTCTTCTGTCCTCTGGTTAAACCTCGAACATCAGAGGTAAGCATTTTTGTAAGGTCTTTATTAATTAGTTTTTGGCATATTCATTTTTATTTTTTTCTTTTGATTCTTAAACTAACAATCTACTAAATCTATTTTTCAAAAAAAAATCTAACTACTTTAAAAAACAATTTTCTAACTACTTTAAAAAAAAATTTTCTAACTACTAAAAAAAAAAATTACTAACTACTTAAAAAGAAAAGCTATCCTACAAACAAAAATTCTTAAATCTAATATTTCCACGTTTCATTTTTTTTAATTTCTATATCCAGGTTTTTATTGAGGGGAGCAACTTTTGGCATCTCTTATTGGAAGAACTTTTTTTGTTGGTATTTTGGAACCATTGTCCAAGGGTATAATTTCCATTACATCCTAAGGATTTTAATTATTTTTTTGGAACAAAACAAAGAATATTACCTTACCTTTCCTGAGTCATCAGAATTTGTTGCTGAGGATTTACTTCGAATCGGGCCGGTGATCAAGACTTGGAGTAAAGGTCAGATAGAACAACATACTATTATTTTGGTCATTGAAGAATTTGTATCTTATATATTTTTTTTTTATTTGATTTTCCTTAAGAAAATCTTTAAATTAATTAATCATTGGAACATTAAACCTTTTCAATTTTTTTTTTATAATATCATTTCAATTTTTTTTGTAAATCCTTGTTTGGCGAGTTTTTCTTTAATTCTATTTTTGGCGTTGATGTTTTTTTTTATAATATCATTTCAATTTTTTTTGTAAATCCCTGTTTGGCGAGTTTTTTTTTAATTCTATTTTTGGCGTTGATGTTTTTTTTTATAATTTTTGATTTCACGTTGAGCTCAACCATACGGAATCAGACGCGGGTTAATTTTTCATTTTCATTTTTTTGGTATTTTGATTTAAATTTCCTTTTAGTTTTGACTTTCATTTTTTTTAAAGCTCGCAAACATCAATATGGTTTTTTTTGTTGTTTGAACCTAAAAGTTTACCGTTTTATAATTTTGTTATTAGTTTATTTTTTTTATTTACCTGTTATTTACGGGAGTTTTTTTTTAATAAATTTTGTCTGTAACTCAAAACCTATTTTGTTGAGCGTTTATGTTTTGTTGTGTTATTTGTTTATATCACCATACTCCATCATCTCACGTCACAGTTCGTGTTGTACGTGGGGTTAACTGTGTGGCGCCATATAAATACCCCTCCCTTCTTCACTGAACCGGTCGAGGACTCGCGTACATCTCAGGGTGATAAAACTAGTTTTGTCCTTGTTGAAAATTTCGTTATTTTTTTTTTGTTTTGATTTAAAATCTTTTAACGCATTTGGCGTCATAACGTGTTAACATTTCCTCACTTTGATAGCCTGTATCTTTGAAATTTGAAGACTTTTACTAATTTTTTTTACATGAATCGTCATCATTTTCACTCTGGTATATGTGGCTAAATTTATTCCCCGAGTCACCGAAACACCCTGTATATAACTTCCTCGGAGAACATGATCCAGTATTTGCGTCTTTCTCTTCCATCGTCAATTTATATTTTGTTTATATGCTAAATTTATAAATGATACTTCCTAATTCAATTGCGTTTGTTTGAACACGCAATTGATAATTAAGGAAATTCTGAAAAATATCAGGATATTCTAGGAAAAGCATTGATAAGTTAGTTTTGGGAGACTTCTTGAAATCTATTAGTGTCGTCTGGTAGTAGGTCTAAAAGTATCTACTCAGAAATCGTTTAGACACTTTTAAAGGCATATTTGGGTGTCTGAAAATGTGACGTTTTAATGATGGGCAATGACTTTTGTTTTTGGGGCTTTTTGAAATCTTTTACCTTTTACATATTTCCAACAGTCTCAAAATGTTGTACCTAATTAAAAATATTAAATTAAAAAACAAGGCTGCGTGAAGCATCTCTTGATTAATAAACTTTCTTTAGCACAACTTTCTCCTTCTACGAATCATCATTAATTGTTTAATTCATTTTTTCTTTAGACCGATAAAATAACGTTATCATTAACAAAGATGTTAAAAGATGAGCGAAATACATTGAATGAAGTTGATAGTTCCGAGATAATCTTAAGACGGTACGGTAATTTTAATTTTATTTTTTTACTAACAAATCAATTTTAATTGTTTTCATAGATACTGACTATTTCCTATTCTTTCATGGAGAACTCAGATCCAAACTATTCCTCATAATGTATAACAAGAATGGTGTTTTATGCTTTCCCAGAGAAAAATCAACGTTCATGTTGAAGGAATATTAATTGATATGATAAATTATCGCATTTATTTTCCATTAACTAAGTGTTTTACTTGAAATTAATTAATTCAAGATTATTTAAAATATTGTTTTGCCCATGCGGTTATCATTAAAATGACTGGAACATCATTAAAACCAAGAGTTGATTCCAAAGAAATCACTTATAACCCGGTATCGGTCGTTGAAATCCTTGATGAAATACTGCCTTCTTATAACGGCGCGCGGCGTAAGCTTAACGCAAGCTTACACGATAAATTGTACCAAATGATTAAACTTTATCGAAAATTATTTGAAAACACGAATGATAAAATTCAGCTACAGTTCAATGCATAACCGAGTTTAAATGAGTCCGATTTAAATGGTCCATGGAACGATAACGTCCAATTACCGAAAGGAGCGAAATTAGCGGCTTTAACAAAATTCCATCCTCCCACGGAAAATGAAATTTTTACGCCATTAAGACAGTTGAAAGAGTATAAGGAAGAAGTGGTTGTTAACGAGTTGGAATACGAGGCTAACTTTTTGTGTTAAAAGATTAATAAAAA
Organism: Onthophagus taurus; assembly: GCF_036711975.1. Taxonomy (NCBI): domain Eukaryota; kingdom Metazoa; phylum Arthropoda; class Insecta; order Coleoptera; family Scarabaeidae; genus Onthophagus; species Onthophagus taurus. Next base: position 27,383,748 of record NC_091972.1, on the reverse strand, counting down.
TTCGAAAAATGGTGAAAATGAGTCAGGAATGTCGTCAATAAAAGAAATGTATGAAATGTGAGAACGTTGAAATCAATAGAATCATTTACAATTGTAAATATATTTGTCCACGACTACCTTATAATATACAGTGAGTCCCCGTAAGGTATAATTGACGATACATTTTTTAATTCAAATTCCATCTTTTGCAATTAAAGTCTGGATGTCATAAAACGAAATATAACCAAGTTTTACGTCAAATGTCCTCAAAGTGTTAAAATGTTTGTTATGTTAAATTATAGCGATATGCCGAATTTTATTAATTTAGATAAGATTAACAAAACATTTTCGATCTAAACTAAATTAACATAAAAGCTTATTCAATGATACCACCACCAACACTTGGTTTTAAAACTTGGTTATATTTGGTTTTATGACATCCAGACTTTAATTGCAAAAGATGGAATTTGAATTCAAAAATTTATTGTCAATTATACCTTTCGGGTAGTGGTGCGTACGAGAGTCTCGCATGGTCTCGTCTCGTTTTCGAGACGATACTCGGACAAGACAAGACGAGACTTTCATTGGTCTCGTCTCGAGTCTCTTGCATGAGGTCTTGCGTCTCGTACGAGAGTCTCGCAGGTAAGTATTTCTGCAAATAATATCTGCAATATTTCTGTAAATATTTTCGTATCTACACGCTGGAATTCCAGTAATGATATGTTAAAAGTACCCCTTGAAGGTAGACGTTGGATTTGGTGTATTGTGTCAAAATGTTGTTGATTTAAAACCATATGCTCTTGAGGACAAAGAATAGATACTGCTAGAAGAAGTGCATAAATTACTAGTCAACTTTCAAATACTTTCCAAGAAACTTGGAGGACAGAAGTACATCAAATTACCTATGGTGGTTCTATGTATCAATATACTAATACATAATATTGAGAGCAAAATATTTACATGGGACCGAAAGGCAGATCAAAACGCTGTCGAAGAGCAGCTTATTGTTACTTTTCATGGTACGAGAGACAAAATATTAAAGCATTATCGTAAAACTAATTAGATTTTTGCTGCAGTATTAATTCTAGATTCGCGGCATAAGATAGAAGTTTTTGATATGACAAGATTGTAAGTACGAAGGCTTTCACGGCCGGTGTGAATTAAACTAAAACTAGAACTAACACTAGAAACTTTCGGGTTTTGCCGTGCGTCTTTTAATAAAAGGTTTGACGTTTCGGATGCCATGTTGCAACCTTCTTCAGAAACTGGTTCGAAGTGACGAGATCAAAAATCGGTAACTATATATAAGTCGGAAAAACTAATTAATAATCAGTTAACGCTAATTACAAGCTTATTAATAACTAATTGCGTCGCGTCCGGTGTGAGGCGGGAAGAGGTCTTCGTGTTCACCACCATCTTCCATGTTCTGCTAAGCTCCCAGCCATCCTCTCTGTTAACGTTATTTTTATGTCGGTGGATCTCTATGGCTTCTCTTGTCAGTCTTTGGTAGTATCTGTTGTCCCTAGCCAGCACCTTTGTTTGTTCGAAGTCTATTCGCTGCCCCTCTGCATGGCAATGTTCCGCAACCGCCGACTGCTGGATCTTCTTCAGCCTTACATCCCTCTCATGCTCCTTGATGCGGCACTCGACGTTGCGTCCAGTTTGGCCAACATAAACCTTCCTACAACTACACGATAGTCGATAGACTCCCGCTCCTTTTAAAGGAGTTAGTTTGTCCTTGGCTATCGGGAGTGTGTTCCGAATTTTGCTGACCGTGCCGTACCGCACTACGATGTCGTTCTTCCTGAGGTGCCTAGCAATTCGTTCCGTTACACCTGAAACATAGGGAAGACAGATAAATCCAAGTGGTTTTGTACTTACCGTGTCCTCTTTCTGCTTTCACTGCTTGACGGCCTGGTTGATGTCCCTCGAAGTGTATCCATTCTTCTGCAGCACGCCTCGTAGAAAGTGTTGCTCCTTCTTCAAGTTCTCTCCTTCACATAGTCTCGCTGCTCGCTGAAATAATGTACGGATCACGGACCTCTTCTGTTGGGGATGATGATGTGAACATGCCTGTAAATACCTGTTGGTATGGGTCTTCTTTCGGTATACACCAAGTTCTATATCTCCATTTGTCGTCCTGGTGACCAATACATCTAGGAAAGGTAGTTTTTTGGCAGTTTCTGTTTCCATGGTGAACTTAATCATAGGATGTTGAGAGTCCAAGTGATCCAAGAACTCTTGGAGCCGTTTTTGACCATGTTGCCATATCACAAACGTGTCATCCACATATCGTAGCCATAGTTTTGGTTTCCACTGGCTCTTCTTCAAAGCGTCCTCTTCGAATAATTCCATGTAGAAATTAGCTATAACTGGCGATAGTGAAGATCCCATGGCTGCCCCTTCGAACTACGTCCACGATAAGCAATACTCCACCAGATCTGGCACGTATTCTGGTAAACCCTCCGGAATGAGTTTTCGGCGAAGACCCTCTACAGCATCCTTAACTGGTACCCTAGTAAAAAGGGATTCCACATCGAAACTTACCAACATATCCCCAGCCTCCAGCTTTACACCTTTTACCGATTCCACAAAATGTGTAGAATCCCTGACATACGATTCCGTGTTACCTGTAAAGGGAGACAGAATCTTTGCAAGATGTTTGGCCAGCTGGTATGTTGGGGAGTTGATGGCGCTGACGATAGGGCGGAGGGGGACGTCTGGTTTGTGAATCTTCGGTAGTCCGTAGATTCTTGGTGGTACCGACGCCTGCACAAACAAACCTTTCTGCTGTTCTGCTGGAATTCCTGTGGTTTTTATCAGTTCCTTCATTTTTCTTACGATTTTGTCTGTGGGGTCCTTCTTGATCTTCCTGTAGGTGGCTGGGTCCAGTAGGTTCATCATTTTGTCGTCGTATTCTTTCCTGTCCATAAGAACGGTGGCATGCCCCTTGTCTGCTGGTAACACGACGATTTCTGACTTTTCTTTTATAGATCGGAGTGCCTTCTTTTCACCAACCGTCAAGTTGGATTTTGGTGGTTTTACCAGAATACGTGCCAGATCTGGTGGAGTATTGCTTATCGTCGACGTAGTTCGAAGCGGCAGCCATGGGATCTCCACTATCGCCAGTTATAGCTAATTTCTACATGGAATTATTCGAAGAGGACGCTTTGAAGAAGAGCCAGTGGAAACCAAAACTATGGCTACGATATGTGGATGACACGTTTGTGATATGGCAACATGGTCAAAAACGGCTCCAAGAGTTCTTGGATCACTTGAACTCTCAACATCCTATGATTAAGTTCACCATGGAAACAGAAACTGCCAAAAAACTACCTTTCCTAGATGTATTGGTCACCAGGACGACAAATGGAGATATAGAACTTGGTGTATACCGAAAGAAGACCCATACCAACAGGTATTTACAGGCATGTTCACATCATCATCCCCAACAGAAGAGGTCCGTGATCCGTACATTATTTCAGCGAGCAGCGAGACTATGTGAAGGAGAGAACTTGAAGAAGGAGCAACACTTTCTACGAGGCGTGCTGCAGAAGAATGGATACACTTCGAGGGACATCAACCAGGCCATCAAGCAGCGAAAGCAGAAAGAGGACACGGTAAGTACAAAACCACTTGGATTTATCTGTCTTCCCTATGTTTCAGGTGTAACGGAACGAATTGCTAGGCACCTCAGGAAGAACGACATCGTAGTGCGGTACGGCACGGTCAGCAAAATTCGGAACACACTCCCGATAGCCAAGGACAAACTAACTCCTTTAAAAGGAGCGGGAGTCTATCGACTATCGTGTAGTTGTAGGAAGGTTTATGTTGGCCAAACTGGACGCAACGTCGAGTGCCGCATCAAGGAGCATGAGAGGGATGTAAGGCTGAAGAAGATCCAGCAGTCGGCGGTTGCGGAACATTGCCATGCAGAGGGGCAGCGAATAGACTTCGAACAAACAAAGGTGCTGGCTAGGGACAACAGATACTACCAAAGACTGACAAGAGAAGCCATAGAGATCCACCGACATAAAAATAACGTTAACAGAGAGGATGGCTGGGAGCTTAGCAGAACATGGAAGATGGTGGTGAACACGAAGACCTCTTCCCGCCTCACACCGGACGCGACGCAATTAGTTATTAATAAGCTTGTAATTAGCGTTAACTGATTATTAATTAGTTTTTCCGACTTATATATAGTTACCGATTTTTGATCTCGTCACTTCGAACCAGTTTCTGAAGAAGGTTGCAACATGGCATCCGAAACGTCAAACCTTTTATTCAAAGACGCACGGCAAAACCCGAAAGTTTCTAGTGTTAGTTCTAGTTTTAGTTCTAATTTTAGTTTAATGACAAGATTGCCTATTTCAATCAATCAGAAGACCAACGTTCGAAAGTAACGGCATTGGAGGAACGAGCAGATTCTAGAGCGGAAAAGTCGGATTTTGTAATTGATATTGATGTTTTGTATGTAGTAAACCCTACGCCTTCCGAAGGAGAATGGATGCAGGAGCTTCAAAAATATTATTCTATGCCTCGGTGTAATAAAGACATAGATATATTACAATGGTGGAAAATTCAAGCTTCTGAATTTCCTATTTTATGTTTAATGACACGAGATCTCTTAAGCATACCGGCTACTTCAGTCCCGGCGGAAAGATTATTCTCACGTGCTGCATTAACTATAAGAAAACATCGAAATCGCCTTAATAATAAATCTGCCCGATGTTTGTTGTGCCTAAACGATTGGGTGAAAAACAAAATCATTTGCGACCGACAGGCTGAGGGCTGTAAGTCTGTCTTCCGACTCTTACATTATAGCAAGTATTTAAGTATTCCTTATTGCACTGAAACAATAAGATTATGCATGACGGGATTTCGATACTTTTATGATACTCTCGTACGAGAGATGAGACGAGAGTGGAGGTTGCGAGACGAGACTTGATACAAGACTTATTAGTTCATCGGCGAGACGAGACAAGACTTTATGAAAATCTCGTCTCGTTGGTCTCGTGCGAACTACTACTTACGGGTACACAATCCGGGGACACATTGTATATATATCTTATAACTGAGTTTTCTAAAACAAAATGGTAGTCATTTTTCACAGAGTGAATAATAGCGGTGAATAATCATTATTCAATCATTATCATATATTAAAATTTCAAAAAAATGTCAATTTAATACAATTTTGAAATAAATTTTTGAATAAAGTTTAAACGTCAGTGACACAAATTCAATGTTACTAACTGTAACCAACTTCACAACAATTATTTGTCAAAATGAAATATCAATTTTATAAAACGTTTTTTTACGAAAATTAATTAATTTATGCTTAAATCATACGAAAAAAAGAATTTGTTTAGGTTTTTTTAATGTCAAACCTTTAGAAACTCCTAAAAAATTGAATTAAATTGACGTTTTTTGAACTTTTAACGTTTCAAATAATTATTATTAGTCTGGTCAAGATGGCTACCCGTGAATAATGATTATTATTCACCGCTATTATTCACTCCGTGAAAAATGACTACCATTTTGTTTTAGAAAACTCATTCATAAGGTATATATATTATAAGGTAGTCGTGGACAAATAAATTTATGGAATTAATTTCAATAGTCGTGGTCAAAATTTCTACTCACATATAATAATATACTATTGTTAATTTAAGTGTTGGGTTTTAAATTTTGTGTACATCTTAAGAAGATACGGAAAAAAGCATAAGTAGTACTGGAAAGGCTTTAATGCTATCTTATATACTCTTGCCATTTTTCATCTCCAATGGCTCTATCCCACCAAGTCCAAACCAGCCCAAGTTTTTAATGAACGTTAATAGAACGGTGAACTTGACGTGCTTGCGTAACCTGCAGTGTCCGGACAGGAAGTGGGTGAGGAGCCTCAAGTCACTTTTTGATTTTCTCAGGAACTGAGTAGATCTCTTCCGGTCAGGGTAGAGCAGAGTTTTCTTTGCAAAAACATCTACTGCAGTCTCATCCCATATTTGATGCTGTATTGAAAGTCAGAGGTACAAACGGTTCAGGGGAGACCGGTGACTTCTTAGCCGCCCGTTTCGCCAACCTGTCCGCATGATCGTGTCCCTTATTTCCGGTATATCCTTTCCGCCACTTTATCGTAACATTGTTATAAACGTTAGCCTCTTCGAGTGATTGCCGACAGGACTTCGCAAACGATGATGTAGTTCGATGCCTACCAACCTCCAGCATAGCCTGTTTGCTATCTGTGCAGATTACAACGTTTCTGCCAACTGTTTTGGTGTCGATAATCACATTGGTTGCTATATTTATAGCAGTTATTTCGGTCTGAACAGTCGTGCAGTAGGACCCTTGCGAAGTGGATAGGTGTAGCTGGAGATCGTGCGAGAAAATTCCGGCGCCGGAGTCTCCAGCCTTCTTTGATCCATCAGTGTAGATAGTCAGCGATTTGCCCTTGCTTAAGTTACTCCGGGGTATCGTTTCAATGCCAAAGTGTGGTCTGTTTAAGAAAGTAGGTGTGATGTAGTCTGCGCGAGCTTCAAGGAAGGGTTGTTTACAAACAGCCTCACTCCAGAGTTCGCTCCAGACTTTTCCCATTTTTACAACCTGCTTATTATCCGCCATCGCGGCTACCTCCTTGATAAAAATATCTAGGGGCAGCACGTTCAGCATAGTCTCCAGCGCGATGGTGGATGTCGATCTCATGGCACCCGTGATTAACAGGCAGGCCACTCGTTGCTGAGCACCAAACTATGGCTCCGTGAGCTACCATCTTAGTACAGACGTGTAGATCCCACATTGAATTGTCTTTCGACACTGGGTGAGTACAATTGTTGCAACTAATGTGTGATTTCCAAGTCAGGCCTTTGTCAAGATAACTAAATTATTTAATACATTATTTTTTATAGGAATTATCATGGGGAAAAACATCTTTAAGGAAAAAACTAAAGAGACGAAAAAGAACCACTAAAGAATGAACTTTTCAACGCATATTTTTTTATGTTAACATTCAATGGCGTTAAAAAGTTGTTATAAAAGAATCAAAGAGGTAGTGAATTTCATCCCCTTAGAGGGCGCTAGCGAAGCTCAAGGTATGCTTGAAAATAAGGTCTTAACCAGTAGTAAGTACATACAAAATTTCAAATTCTACGGTTTACTTTTAGCCGAAATAAAAAATGAAATGTAAATTTTTTTTTGATCGGTCATAGCTAAAAACTTGTGTTATTTTGGCAAGTACTACATCCCAGTAAAGTTTCTCGATTAAAAACTGAATCAATAAACCCAATTACTAAAGAAGGGTATCAATATTTTCAAATAATTTTAGATGATTATTCTCATTTTGGAATGATATTCTTATTGAAAAGTAAAGATGAAGCGGTACAAAATGTCATACAGTTAATTAAAACACAGAAAAATAAAAAAAAAACTAAGAAAGTTAGAATGAATAATGGGGGGTGAATTTCTCAGTTCAAGATTTAAATTATATCGGATCGGAGGAGTACGAGTGGAATGATTGCATTTTGGGGCAGAAATTTAATTTAATGGGGTTCAAAGAAACAGGATTGTGTAGCTCTTTCGACAGCGGAAGCTGAATATACAGTATGTCCCCGGATCGAGTTACAAAGAGAAAAAAAAATTTTGTTACTGATTTTTCAAACTTATCTCAGCATAAATAATGCTACTACATCGCGTGAATTTTATACTCTCACTATAAAAGTTAACTAATTATTCCAATTTTTATATAAAAATTGGACTTTTTTCTAAATTGAAAATTTTTCAAGTTCAATTTTATGATATGTAACCATAGAAACCATAAAAGTTACAACTTATGTTGGTGAGATTAAGTCTTTTTATGCGATGCTAACCGTGAAAGAGAGAATTTATTTAGTACTGTGCTATGGTACTTTTGTATAACTACACGAAAACATGATTCACTATGTTATTTGTTTTTTTTTTGTTATTTTTTTCCCTCTTTGTAACTCGATCCGGGGACATACTGTAAGCTGCAGCAAGAGCAGCACGAGCGATAGTGTATTTGAAGGGAATCTTACAAAATTTAAATGAAGTGTATTGTTAACAGACAATCAAAGTGGGAATATACTACAAATGAAACTTTTCCAGATGTACTAACAAAGGTTGTGACTAAAGGTTAAGACAGATTAGAATACTTTAAGACGGGAATACGTTTAAAACAATTGTAGTTTAACTTTAATACCAAAATTGCGGGGGAGTGTTTAGGAACGTACCCAATCTGTAGGGACTTATGGACGTTTGAGTTTTTGGGGTTGGATAAAATGGATAGAGATAACAAAATGAATATGGTTCTTATTCAATAAGTCAAAGAACATCGCGTTCAACAACCGACCCAAAAATTTTAAAAACCCCCAAAATGTCGTAAAATTGACCAAAACGATGTGAGTGAAATATATCAAGAAGGAATCTAAACTTTAGCCGAGCATCCGCGACCTCTCGTAACGAATAGGGAAAGTGAAAGGAGTAGGAATCTCGAATTCCGTTGCTAGAAACATACAAAACAATAAGAGAATAAATATAACATAAATAAATAATTAAATTTTAATTAAAATTATTTAGTAGAAACTAAGGTGATTAAGAGAAACGTAACAGAATGTTGTTTTGTTTTTAATTTATGTAGTTTATAGTAGATATTAGATTTTCGTTTCCGTTCAATGTTACAAAATATGTTTAAAAACAATATTTTATTTATTTTAAAAGAAGGCAATATCAGAGTGAAGGTTTTTGAAATGAAATGTTTCTTTAATGTTGTTTTGTACCAAAATATCTTATCTTTTAGAATAAATGTTAGGTTAACTTTTATTCTTAATTTATTCTCTTTCTTTTATGCTGTTCTTAATGTGTGCCGTTTCCGATTAGTAGGGTCTACTATTACGATGTTTTAACTCGAGGACATTTTCTAATTGTAACTTTTAAGAAGAATGATTGAAGATTTCTGGAAAAATTGGCAGAAATTTTAAACAATTATTCCGTTCTGCAAGCGACTAATCTTGTTGGTTTATTTTTTTTTATTTAGGGTAATTTTCTATTTATTTTTTTTGTTACAGCAACGGAATCTGAAACAATCCCCATCTGTACATTACCGTCGTTACGACATTTACTTATTTTTATTAATTAGTTTAATTTTTCGTGTTGATTCAAATTTTAAAGTTTAATTGTTATTTTTTTTCTTCTTCAATCTTTAGTTTTGTAAAGTAAATTTATTAGGAAATAATTTAGGGAATATTATTATATTATGTCATTCATGAACTTTTTTTTTAATTTCGGTTTTGGAAAAATTTTAGCGAGAGGTCTTCCTCTTTATCACAAGACTTCGTAAAGAGAAGAAGCGTGGGTGAATTTTTGCTAAGTTATTAGTTCGACATTTTGGAATTTTTGGGTGGGCTATTTTAGCATATCTATGTACGTAGTAGAGTGATCATCCACTGAAAATTTTGTTTTCTTAACTTAAATTTAAGAAAAACACTTCAGAACAAGTTCGAAGTGTTTCGCTTCGAACTTGTTTCTGAAGAAGGTTGCAACATGGCATTTCGTCAAGCATTTTTTCAAAAGACTAGTAGGTCTAGTGTTAGTTCTAGTTTTAGTTTAATTAACACCGGCCATGAAAGCCTTCGTACTTATATTATCAACCTTTATTGGGAGGATATTAACAAACAAATTAAAGATCTTGAACGGTGAACGTGGCCCTTTTCATCGGACCTAAAACTAACGGAAAATACATACATATGTTACATTGTATTCACTAATTTAGTGATATCGAAAGTGGAATTGGGAAGGACAGTCGGATTCCTGGATCGTCAGACGAGAAGCAGCCTTGACCGTTAAGGGCGAAGGTGTTCAACGTTGTAATCCGTTAATCCCGCTAGGAGGGGATTGGGGTGGTTTTCGAGCCGCGTAAACTCGGTACTGGCCTTGTCCCGAATGAATTCCTCGATGGTCGCCATCTGGGAATCATTGTGCAGTGTCGCGTTACTGACAAACCAAGGTGCATCAAATGCCATCCTTAGGACCTCGTTCTAAACAAGTTGGACTTTTTGCACGTGCGATTGCGCGGCGTAACCCCAGACGGAAGAGTCATCGTAGGAAGGATCTTGACAACTTATATACAACTTACATGGATCGCACTTATATTACCTATTATTAACCTGGCGACAGTGTGTTGGGGTATCATATACCCCAGACGTCTTAAAATGCGCGCCATTCAATTCGATATGTAAATGTTCCACCAGGGAACTCAATACCTTCCTTTAATAGCTTAAAGCATCTGTAGTAGTCAATATCTTACTCGATACCCCACCGCACAGGTAAGTGTTTATCAATATATATTGTGATGTTTATTTATTTTCTTTTACTTATGTATTGTGATAAAATTAACCATCGTTTAGTTCACCGAGAGAACATAACCTTGAAATTTTGACAGAGGGATTTTTTGTTGGTGAAAATCTTATCTAAAACCATTTAGTTTGGGAATAATTCAAGATTAGGAGTCTCTCTCTAAGGTTGGGCGGTGGCTCAGCGGTTAAACTCTCGGGTTGACACGCAGACGTTCCGGGTTCGAGCCCCGGTTTAAACATATTCACCAAGCCGCCCACCCGTCCTTCGGAGGGGACGTTAAGCCGTCGGTCCCGGCAACCAGTCGTACACCTCTTGTTGTCGTTATCACCCATGTGTGTAAGGGGTTTGAACACATGGCTGAACGCGCGTTAGCGCTCATGAAGCACACACCTCGTGAGAGCGTACCCGGGCCAAGGTTGATGAGCAGCTTTGCTCCACCTTGGTACGGAGGGGCCAGCGAGTGAGTGGCATCGTTGAGCGGCACCTGACAGGGGCGAACCCGCACTGGGCCTGTGCCATAGCACGCCCGTTGAGGGGGGTCGGTCAGGAAGCGGAATCAGCCAGAATTCGAGTTAAGCTCGCGTTTAACATCTCAGACCTCTTAGAGGAGGATGTACAAGGGGCCCGTTGGGGCCTAGGTGCCGCGTATAGTATACGCACTCCCCGTAACATACATACATACATACATAGGAGTCTCTCTTAAAATCGATGATTTTTTGTAATCGATAGGAAATGAGTCAAAAGAGGCGTTAATGATAAAAAAAAAAGTGCGGAAAAGTGTAGTACTTACCGAAAAATCACTTTAAAGTTGCGATTTGACGTTTCTTTTTGGAAGTTCAAAGCAATGTTAAAATTGCATTTTCGTATTAAATCCTAACCTGAAATTGTTTAATTTATACCCACGCACAAAATAAAAAGTTATTTTCACTAAACTTGTTTAGATTACAACATATTTTCGGATGAAAACCTGGTTTCTTAGGCTATCGATGCAGAACGACAATTAAATGTCGTTAGATAGAATTGTTTCTACCAAATGTGTATTAATAGACTTTGTGTTAATAGATTGCGTATCAATTGATCTGTCAAATGACTGAAAGCTGAAATATCTTTATGTTATAAATATAAATGATAAATAAGTATAGTAGCTTATTTAATAGTAGTTTAGTTAAATTAAAATAGTTATTAAAAAAGACATGCTTACAAAATAAAAATAAATAAATAATCCGTGTGACGATAGCAACAAACTGTGTATTGAACCAAATGACAATTACAACCATTACAACTGACAACACAAGCAATGTTAACCATGTATTTTCTCGTATTAAATCCTAACCTGAAATTGTTTAATTTATACCCACGCACAAAATAAAAAGTTATTTTCACTAAACTTGTTGAGATTACAACATAATTATTCATAATGACACCTATGTGAAGTCAGCCCCCAATTAAACAGAATTTTACATGTATAGTATTTTAATTATAACATGAGAACCAGTGAACCGATTTTGATAAACAATGTCTCATTCGAAAGCTTAATCCTTCGTTTGCCTTATATGTTAATATTAAAATCAATAAAAGATGAAGAACACCGCTCTGTACGTAAAATAGCTTAATATTACCAAACTTCAAGCCATTGTGCAATTGTTATCAAACCGAATTTTAAAAAACTGTGTTCACAATCAGAAAGAACGCTCCTTCAAATATCTTAATCCGGGTTTTTGTCGGTCAAAAAATTGTGCTTCAAAAAACTACTGGCTTCGGTAAAAATTACAATTTTCTTATAATTGATTAATATCTATTAGCATTATGGTTAAATCACCTTTAATATACATCTCTATATACAGAAACGTTTAATTGCTCTACCTCTAAACAACTTTCTTATTTGATATGAGGAAAACTATAGAAGTATATCATGAAGTTATAGACTTACACAAGGACGTTTTTGGTCAAAAAATTACCAAATTCACACGTTTTAGCTACTTTTAAACATTGTTGGGATCAATAACTTTCTTATATCACCAGGAAAAAACTCTATAACCAAGCAGCGATAACCGCGTGTTATACACCATTAGAAAGACCAGAAAATTGTAGATAAGATAGATCTATACTTCTATAGTTTTCCCCCTATCAAATAAGAAATTTGTTTAAAGGAATAGTAATTAAGCGTTTTTGCGTGTAGGGATGTATATTAAGGGCGATTTAAGCATGACGCCGATAGACATTTCAACGAAAACCCGGGTTAAGATAATTTAAAGAGTGCTCTTTCCGAGTGTGATAATAGTTTTTAAAATTCGGTTTGATAACAATTGCACAAAGGCTTGAAGTTTGGTAATTTTAAGCTATTTAATCTAAGTACAGAGCCACCGCTTTGTAGTCTAAGTACAGATTGATCTTAGTATTAACTTATCGACAGACAAAGACCGGTTTTAGATAGAGAAAGAATAAAACTAAAGAAAATTCCATTATTTCTAAGCACCACATAAAGACTGAACACAATATAAATTATGTTGCTTAAAAATCGTCAATCTTGCTTTTATCGATGTAATATCGCTCAAATAAGAATTTTGTGTAGAAATTAGATTTTGAGTTAGGTTAATTTACGTTTAAACTAGCGAAAATTTCCCAAATGTCGGATTAGATATGGAGAAGGGTGTGGGTCAAATATAAACACCAGCTATAAAAATAAAAATAACTATTTATAGGAACTCAATCTGTTTTTACAATTGATGACTATTGTTTATTCTGTTCTTAAGGTGGTCCCACACGACTGGTGTAATTGGCAAGTACGCAAGCAGGCAAATATTTGTGTAAACATTGGCCTTACATTGTTAATTCACGTATAACATAAAAAATACCTATAACAATGTGAGCTCCCAGACGCTACGCAAGTGTATCCGAGTAGACGAATATATGACGGTTCGTTATCGGATGGATACTCATTTGCGATTTCCTCCAGGTCCCGTTGCTCAGCTGGCTTCATAGGGTCGTACTTACATAATCGCAGCTATTCGATAAAATTCCGCCGCCTTATCAAGCTTCTTCGCTGTGCACGATTTGTGGAAAATATATCTGGCAAGATTCCCTGGGAGATGACTTTTAGTACGGCCAGATGTTGACATACTACTCTTCGCATGACGTCAGGTGGATTCGATGGATTTGTAACTTAAAATTTGTAAAAAAGTTGCCTTTTCGAAACGATACAACCTTACCGCACCTTCCTTCTTTTTTGTTTCCGAGTGGAAACGTGCCCATTACACACCCACAAGTACCCATCAATTGCATTTCTACCTTAATCTTTTGAATTTCTCCAAAATAAGGTTTATTATTCTTTTCTTTCAGATTTGACCAAAGGATTTGACGAATATTTCACCCTACGTTATGACCTTTTGATGCTAAAACTTTGTAACTACGAAAGGGATTTTCATCAATAATATGTGTTATTAAGTTCCAAAATAACGTTAAACTAATTAATAATTATCCTAATTATAATATTTAAGTGGTTTGAAGTCTTTTAATAACAAATTTTTATTTAACTCTCATGCTCTCTATTTAAATGCGATAACAGATTATAAACATTTCAAATAGATTTTTAGAATCTATCTGTATCTTATATTGTATTCAATTTCTTTTTTCGAATCTATCTTTGCTCCTATCTGGCGACGCTCTTGTACATAGTTAATAGACACACAGTCTATGTAACGACAGGCACTTAGTCATTAGGACCTATGCGAGGTTAGCTCCAAATTTTTCTAGCCCCCAATTAGATAGTATTTTACATGTATAGTATTTTGATTATAACAAGAAAACCAGTCAATCGATTTCGATAATCAAAATCTCATTCGAAAGCTTAATCTTTGGCCAATACGAAAGTGGAAATGCCCGACTCGAAATCTCTCGCGGGGTCATTTCAATGTTTCCACCTTCGCATTCATTGCAGATCATACTTTCGACCGAGATTTTGATGACTAAAATTGGTCAATTAGTTCCGGAGATAATTGATGTGTTTAATTAATTCGTTTGTTGTGTTTTAATCAAAATCCTTAAATATTTCGAATCGGGCATTTCGACAACAGCATTCAGCCAGACATAAACTTTCGATTGAGATATAAAACATTAAAATCCGTCAAACTGTTCTTTAATTATAGTCGATTTAGTTTAAATTAATTTTTTTATATTGGGGACTATACTTTTGAGCGTTCACACGTGCATAAACAACGAGCCGAAGACGGTGTCATTCCGAGGGCTGTATAAAGTTAACGGGAGAGAATTGAAATCGGGCATCTTGTAATTTCGATAGAAGACACTATGACGAATCGAGTGACGTATAGATCTTGATTAACGGGTACATCGTTTACGAGTTATCACCATTTAAAGAAGGTCTATTTTGTGTAATTTTCGTGTATGTTCGCATTATTTTGGCGTTTTAACGAAATTCGAAAGAGATTTCGAATCGGGCATTTCCACTGTCGTATTGACCAAAGATTAAGCTTTCGAATGAGACATTGTTTATCGAAATCGGTTCACTGATTCTCATGTTATAATCAAAATACTATACATGTAAAAACCTATCTAATTGGGGGCTAACTTCACATAGGTGTCATTATGAATAGTTATGTTGGAATCTCAAGTTAAGTGAAAATAACTTTTTATTTTGTGCCTGGGTATAAATTAAACAATTTGAGGTTAGGATTTAATACGAAAATACATGTCATGGTTAACATTGCTTGTGTTCTTAGTTGTAATTGTCATTTGGTTAAATACACAGTTTGTTGCCATCGTCACACGGGTTATTTTTTTATTGTTATTTTGTAACCATGTACACGTCTTTTTTAATATTAATTTTTAATTAATTAACTATTTTAACTTAAGTAAGGTACTATTAAATAAACTATTATACTTATTTATCATTTATATTTACAATATAAAGATATTTCAGTCGTTTGACAGATCAATTGATACACAATCTATTAACACACATTTGGTAGAAACAATTCTATCTAACGACAGGTAGTTG
The DNA here is from genome assembly GCF_036711975.1 of Onthophagus taurus. Classification (NCBI taxonomy): domain Eukaryota; kingdom Metazoa; phylum Arthropoda; class Insecta; order Coleoptera; family Scarabaeidae; genus Onthophagus; species Onthophagus taurus. The sequence goes on along the minus strand of NC_091972.1, from coordinate 27,368,393 downwards.
TCGTTATGCATTGATAGCCTAAGAAATAAGGTTTTCATCCGAAAATATGTTTTAATCTCAATAAGTTTAGTGAAAATAACTTTTTATTTTGTGCGTGAGTATAAATTAAACAATTTCAGGTTAGGATTTAATACGAAAATGCAATTTTAACATTGCTTTTAACTTCCAAAAAGAAACGTCAAATCGCAACTTTAAAGTGATTTTTCGGTAAGTACTACACTTTTCCGCACTTTTTTTTTATCATTAATGCCTCTTTTGACTCATTTCCTATCGATTAAAAAAAAATCATCGATTTTTAAGAGAGACTCCTAATCTTGATATATGCCTTAGTTTGCTTCCAAAAGTATCAATTAATATAGTCCAGCTCCTAAAGCCCATTTTTCATCCATCCTTTGATGTTTTAACGTTATTTTGAGGAGGAAATCCTTGATTTAAAATTGAATTTTTCTAATCTAGAGATGACATTCAATGCAAGTATTTTGAATTTTGAAAAAAGGCGCGAACCTAAGAACCAATCAGAAACAAGGAAGAAACAGTTGGAGTGCCGGGGTATATAAGGAAATCGCGAACAGGCAGCGAGACAGTCGTCGTCTGACCAGCGTCGAATCCACGTCGTCAGACAGAAAAAATTTAAATCTCCGAGAGATAACCTTTAAAATTAAAATAATTTTATAAAGCCAATTTAACCAACGATATATAAAAAAGAATCGACCTATTCCGAGAACTCCTGAAACTTCTTCGAGATTATCTGAGACCCGAAATCCGAAGAACAGCAGTCCAATTTTCCATCAGAAGAATCCTGTAGACAATTCCGTATAATCCGAAAGAGAGACCGGAATGGAATCCTGTAACCAATCCAGAAATCTAGTTCGTGCTCCGAAACCAAGAAACAATCCATTATCCTGATACCACATTGAATTCCAATCCTTTCTTTTTCGCAGTGAGTTGGATGATAATTTATTTTTCTTATTTAACATAACCTACAAAAGAAAAATCAACGAATCAAACTCAAAAGACAACTCACAAGAGTTTCCTTATAATTTTATCAATACTTACTTATGGGTAAAGATTTATCAGTTTGTCTTGTATAACTTTTTTTTATTTAACACTATTTTTCCAACGAGTTTGATTTCGATTTAAGGCGTCAGCCATTTGTTATTTCTAAGAACGGATATAACGAGTTTTTATCCTGCTCTCTCTCTCTCGAAAGAATAAACGTGTTCTCTCTCAGATCGATGTTTCAGTCGATTATCGCAGTTTTCTATTTCATTTAAAAGTTACCTCTCGTCAATAGGCATTGTTGATAAAGTAAATTTAGAAAAACAATTTTATTTTCGTTATTCATAAAACGTGTTAATTTTTTTTTGTTTAATTAAAAGAATTTTTGTCGAACCTTATTATTTTTCTTTTTGAACCTGAACTTGCCCGAAACCCTGAGTTTAACAAGAGTCTCATAGCTAAAGAAACCCCAATATATAATATGTAAACAAACAAAACACTACATTATCTATATATATTGTGATGTTTATTTATTTTCTTTTACTTATGTATTTGACAAATTTGTATAAACAGAAGTGGAAAATGACTGACTAAAGCTTCGACACGGTTAACATGTTTCTGCTAAAATCTATACAGATTCTGAATACAAATGTCGATATAACATTTCACAGGTAATTTGGTTTCGCCTTCAGTTTTATGGCAGGCCACGATTATTAGCTCTCTGGGAAGAGGTTGAAGAAGCCGAAAATCCTATTGGCTCCGAAAGTGAAGACGAATCTGATTTTGTAAGTGACAGTAATCATAACTCTGACGGCGAGGAGGATGCGAAGAAGTAACTGAAAGTGAAATACCAAAAATCTGTTGAAAATATTTAGGCAAGGATGGTACAACATGGGCTTCAAAACATTTTCCCAAGAATGTTCGCACGCGTACAGAGAATATAATCACACACCTACCAGGCGTAAAAAGAACAGCCAAGAATGCTAAAACACCAATTGAATGTTTCAATCAGTTTATAATTTCTGATATGGTGGACGATATTGTGATGTGCACCAATATAACAATACGACAGAAATCTGTTTGCTACGATGAAAATCATCAATACGTTGTACGGGATACGAATGGAACAGAAATAAGAGCTTTATTCGGACTTCTCTATCTGGCAGTAGTTTTCAAACGTTCTAGGCTAAATCTTGAGGAGCTTTGGTCGACAGATGGAACTGGGATAAGTTAATTCAGAGAAACAATGTCTTTGCAAAGGTTCATTTTCGTGCTGTCTTGTTTACGCTTTGACAACATAAATAATCGTGCGGAAAGGAAAAATATTGACAAGATGACAGCAGTGAGGGCATTATTTGAGAAATTCGTTGAGAATAGCCAGGATTCGTTTACTCCAAGCGAATATCTCACCATTGCCGAAAAGTTAGAAGCATTCAGGGGTCGCTGTGCTTTTCGTCAATACATGCCCAAAAAGCCAGCACGTTATGGTTTGAAAATATTTACACTTGTAGATGCAAAATCATACTTTTTTCTCAACTTAGAATTGTACGTGGGACTGCAACCTGATGGTCCATTCAAGTTGAGCAATAAGCCAAACGATGTGGTTCTTAGACTTATAGCTCCAATTTCCGGCACAAAACGAAATGTAACGTTTGATAATTGGTTCAGCAATTATGATCTGATGCTAACACTGCTAAGACAACACAAAATTACACCCGTCGGGACGGTTAGGAAGAACAAACGGCAAATACCCGAGAGCTTCATTTTCAAGTAGTGAAAAACAGACCAGACCATTCCAGCAAATTTGATTTTCAAAAGGATATCACTTTAGTTTCCTATACACCAAGAAAAGGTAAGGTTGTACTTCTTTTGTCTACGTTACACCATACTCCAGATATCGATGTAACTACTGGGGGTAAAAGAAAACCGGAAGTAGTTTCGTTTTATAATGCTACAAAAGGTGGCGTAGATGTCGTTGATGAAAAGGGGGGTGTAACTGAACGTTCAGCTACACCCCCCACTTTGATATATATAAAAAATATACTAAATTATTAGTACAAAAATTTTAAATGTAGTACAAAATTAGTACATAAATAGTACAAAATTATGGCACAATCAAAATGCTGATATCTTGAAAGGGAGGTTGTATATGGAGGGGGGATGTAACTGAACGTTCAGATACCAGAATCTTTATTTATTTTTCTGTCAATTTATTTTAGTGTATGTCATACCCCAGCACAAAGGTTGTATGCAAAAAACCCACCACACTGTCGCCGGGTTAACTTAAAAATATTGTAAATTGCGATAATATTCTTTATTCAGATACTAATTTTTGGTTCTGAAAAGAACCGGTCGTTGTTTAGGGGGGATGCTTATATCGCCATTTATTTGGAACTTGTGTACTTAGTAACAGCCTTGGTGCCTTCGCTTACAGCGTGCTTCGCCAATTCTCCAGGTAACAGAAGTCTGACGGCAGTCTGGATTTCTCGACTGGTGATCGTTGATCTTTTGTTGTAATGAGCCAAACGGGATGCTTCAGCGGCTATCCTTTCGAAGATATCGTTCACAAAACTGTTCATTATACTCATAGCTTTGCTCGAAATACCGGTATCAGGATGAACTTGTTTCAATACCTTGTAAATGTAAATAGCGTAGCTTTCCTTCCTCTTGCGTTTCTTCTTCTTATCGGTTTTCGATATATTTTTCTGCGCTTTACCCGCCTTTTTGGCTGCTTTCCCACTAGTTTTCGGTGGCATTGTTGTTGTTCGTTAATTAATTAATAAAACTTATCGGTGACAAGATTTTCGACAATAACACAGCGTAGTACACTACAGTAAGTATACAGTGTTATAAAAATGAACTTGAAGAACTTGACGGGCCTCTTGAGGTTCCTGGAATCTTCCTTAACCCTCTTCATCGGATCTAAAACAGACGGAAAATATATTAGTTAATATTCGCTAAATTAGCGATATCGGAAGTGGATTTGGAAAGGACAGTCGGGTTCCCGGATCGTCAGACGAGAAGCAGCCTTGGCCGTTTATGGCGAAGGTGTTCAACGTCGTAATCCGTTAATCCCGCTAGGAGGGGATTTGGGTGGTCTTCGAGCCGCGTAAACTCGGTACTGGCTTTGTTCCGAATGAATTCCTCGATGGTCACCATCTGGGAATCATTGTGCAGTGTCGCATTACTGACAAACCAAGGAGCATCGAATGCCATCCTTAGGACCTTGTTCTGAACCACTTGGAGTTTTTGCACGTGCGAGTGCGCGGCGTAACCCCAGACTGAAGAAGCGTATGTCATCGCAGGTCTGATAACCGCTTTGTAGAGTCGAATCTTCCGGAGAGGATCCAACTTACTTCGGCGATTTATCAGAGCGTACAGATTGACCAGAGCTACCTTCGCCCGGTTCGCCATGGCCTCGATGTGACTTTTCCAAGTTAGTTTAGAGTCCAGAATGACACCCAAATACCTGGTTTCGGAATGCCAGGGAAGCTCGTTCCCTCGCAGTACCAACGCATCGGGGGGTCTCTGTCTACGCCGAGTAAAGAGTACTGCGGTACTTTTATCAGCGTTGATTTTGACCCGCCACTTTGCGAAGTAGTCTTGCAGCTGATCCGATGCTGTCTGCAGTCTACGAGCGGCGATCTCGGGGGACCAAGATCTGCTGTAGATGCATACATCGTCGACGTACATCGCTAACTGAGTGCCCTCGCACCGGGGTAGGTCGCTAACAAAGATACAAAAGAGTATCGGTGAAAGCAACGACCCCTGAGGGACGCCAGCAGTTAGGATTCGCTCTGTCGAACGCGTACCGTTCAATTTGATGCGCGCCTTCCTACCGCCAAGATAGGACGCGATCAATTGAACCAACGCCAGGGGCACGCCCGCTTCTAGCATTTTGAACAAAAGTCCTTCATGCCATACTTTGTCGAACGCCTTGGCAACATCGAAAAGCGCCGCACAAGTGCTTTGCTTTCGATTGAAGCCTTCGGTTATGTATTCGACAAGTCGCAGTACCTGGTGTACGGTCGAATGTTTGGGTCGGAAACCAAACTGTTCGTCCTGAATGAGCTTAAGATCTTGAACTGATCTTTGTAGCCTCGTCTGGACGATCCTCTCGCATACCTTGCCGAGACAAGAAAGCAAACTGATGGGCCTGTAGCTTTGCGGGAACGTTAGGTTCGCCCCGGGTTTCGGTAACACGACGACGTCCGCGCATTTCCACTTGGTAGGGAAATGCCGCAGCCGGAACGCCGCATTGATGATTCCCATCAGCGAAACGACCGCTTTTAAAGGCATGGCCTTTAAAGCAGCGTTTCCTATCCCGTCCGGTCCCGATGCCTTCTTCGACTTACATCTCGCGATTGCCTCTTTCACCTCGGTCGGAGAAGCGTGCTCGATATGCCGACGATCTTCTACGGCCAGCCGCCTACTCACTACGCGTTCGACTCGATCGATGAAATCTTCATCTTCGTCATCGTCGCATAGCGGGCTGCACTGGTTTTCGAAGTTATCGGCATGAGCCTCTGCTTTCTCTTCGAGAGTGAAAGCCATTCCGGTTTCACCGTGAATGGGCGGCATGCGCGTCGTGTTCCCCTTCAGCACCTTGACCATCTTCCAACAGGAGTGATCGTCTTCGGTGTTCAGGGCGTCGAGTTTGGCGTCGAAAGACGCGTATCGGAACTCCGCGAGCTCCCTTCTCACATCACCGCGCAGACGGTTATAGCGACGCTTGAGATCGGGATCCCAATTGCGCTGATAAGTCCGCCTGACGCGATCACGCTCCCGCATAAGTTCCCTGATGTGCGCCGGAAGCACCCATCGATGGTCCTTTACGGGAATCGTGTTGGTCGCGTATCGAAGAGAATCCTCGATTGCGACCGTGAGTCGTTCAACAGCCTCATCCAGTTCCTGAGCGTTGTGGATCGGTCGTATTTGTCCCATATTGTGGTGCAAGTGGTCGCTAAAAGCCGGCCACGATACAGTGGAACGTTCAACCGGGACGCGAACGTCCGGGACGTCTCCTAGCTGCAGCAGCACAGGGAGATGATCGGAACTAAGTTCGTTGAGCGTGGTAACTCTATGAACTAGTCGGACATCTTTGATTACAACCACGTCCAAAACGTCAGATCGTTGCCCTTCGTTCGACGGGTAATACGTGTGGTCGGCGGGGGCATCGGTGACAATGCCCGTCTCGTCGGTAAAACTCCGCAGTATTTTACCGTTCGCGTTTGCGATCCGACTGTTCCACGATGGGTGCTTAGCGTTTAGGTCGCCGGCGATAACCACGCCTTTGTCCGTATCCAAGACACCCGTTAGATCGTCTTCCAACAACCGCCGATTCGGCGGATTGTAGGCGGCGACCAAGCGGACGCACCCCGATAGTGTTCGTACCACAATCGTAGTAGCTTCGAGATGTTGAAGAGGGGGAGTCAGATCTTCGTAATGATCCAAACTGGTCCTTACAAAGATGGCTGTCCCGCCGCCTCTTGCACCAACTCTATCGTTTCGATAGAAGCGATAATTGGGCAGCCGTGGCCTGTCGCCCGCTCGCAGATGGGTTTCGCAAATGAGTATCGCGTCAAGGTCGTACCTTTCGGCGAACTCGCGAAGTTCATTCTGTTTACAGACAAGGCCGTTGGCGTTCCAATAAGCCAACTCAAGCGAATGCGGTACTCTCGGTCTTCGATGAGTCATCATAAGAGTTTCATCATCTCGGACATGATTTGGACGCACAACTTAACTCGCGCGTCCCTATCGGATTTGTCGATTTGGATGACCTCGCTCATCATCGCCAGTATGTTGACGAGGGGGTCGGTTGGGGGTTCAACCGCCGCCTGTGCCGCAACATTGACCGGGAATGGTGTTTCAGCCACCGCGATCGACCCGCTTTTACGAAGCCTCCTATTGTGACGCCTCCTCTGCGACCTCGACAGCTTCGGGGGGTCGTCGGTCGCCTTTTGCTTCGGCTCGTTGAGCTTAGCTTTGGGCGCCGCGACCTCTTTCCGAACTACCTTGGTAGCTGGAGCGTTCGCTTTGGGGGCAACGTTAGCGTTGCCTTTCGGCTTTTTCGCCTGACTACTAACCGCTTTCACGGGTTTCGCCGCGACTACTGGAGCCTTTTTGTCCCCCTTTTGCGCCTGAATAGGTGCTTTCGGGGGAACGGTCGCTTTGACCTTTGGGGCTGCCGCCGGCGCCCACGTTTCCGCCGCCTTCGGGTGTTTTGGGCACCCTTTGTAGTTGGCGGTATGAGGACCACCGCAAAGGACGCACTTGGCGGGCGCATCCTTTGCTTTGGCACAGGAAGCCGTCGGATGGTCACCAGCGCACTTCACGCAACGAGGTGCACCGTTGCACATTCGTTGGGAGTGGCCGTAACGCTGACAGCGATGACACTGGCCGACTTCCGTCTTCTTCTTGGCGCTCTCGACAGTTATGGTTAAAGCCATGACCGTCTTGAGGTCAAAGATCCGTTTGGCGTCCGCGGTCTTTTTCAAGACGCACAGGACTAACGGGATCGGCCTCCTTTCAGAGCCCTGGCGCATACGTTTTACCGTATCGGGCCAGAATCCCTGTTTTCTCAGGTCGGCAGCAATGCTGTCCTCCCCGATACTGGTAGGGACGCCTCGAAAAACCACCTTTAACGGCTTTTCCTCCGGTAGAGAGAATGTGTGGTACTGGTGTTTACCAGCCATCAACATCTTCACCAGGGCGCGATAGGCTTCCGCGGTGGGGAGCTCAATCTTGATTCCTTGCGGAACCGCTCTGGCTTTCGAAAAGGCGATCCGAAGTCTCGCCATCTCCGCCGAAATGGAATCCCAGTTTTCCTTCGCATGAAGGATTACCGGGGGGACCCGCTTGGAAACGCGTTCCAATCGAGGACGCACGGCTTCCGAGTACTCGTCCTCCAGGTCGCTGCTGGCCTTCCTTTTCCCGTTGGATGGACCGACTGCCACGTCGACATCCATTTTACCCGCCGGGATGGAAGCCAACGCCTCGGCGAATGACCTCGGAGTGGAGGTGGTCGCCGCCTCCTCGAGGGAGGCGGTGCGGCCTGCCGCGCTGGTCGTCGCATCCTCGAGGGAAGCAGTACGGCCTGATGGTGCTATGGCTTTCGCCTCCACTGGGGAGGCAGTGCTGCCAAGGACGGGGGTTGTTTCGGTTGTCGCCTTCTCGGGGATGGCGGTACTAACCTTAGGTGTGCATTTGGTCGCCACCTGCTCGAGGGAGGCGGTGCGGCCTGCCGCGCTGGTCGTCGCATCCTCTAAGGAAGCAGTACGGCCTGGTATACCAGCCTTGGCTGCCGCCTCCGCTGGGGAGGCAGTTCTGCCAATGACTGGTTTCTTGGTCGCCGCCTTCACGAGGGAGGCGGTGCGGCCTGATGATTTGGCTGCCGCCGCCACAGGGGAGGCAGTCTTGCCAAGAACGGGGGTAGCGTTGGTTGCCGCCTTCACGGGGATGGCGGGTCTGACCTTACGCGGAGATTTAGTCGCCGCTTTCAACGGGGAAGGCGGACGGCTTGGTGGAACGGGTCTCAATGTCCCGTTCTTATCGATGTGTGTGTCGACCACGCTTGCAAACAAGCGAAAGTCTACACACGATGCGGATAAAGTTTTCTTCTCCATTTTAAGAGGCATTTCTGCCACCTCAAAACGGTTTGGAAAACCCAACCCAACCCTAAAAAAGGGCGCTCTTAATTTCAAAAGAAACTTATCTGCTCTGGATTACGCCTTTGACGAGGTCGAAAATGAACCTTCCCCCTTCCTTCGCTCACGCAACAGGTCGGACGAATTCTTCAACTTCTCTCCAGGCGATGTTGCTCTCTTCAAGGCTCGAATCGGACTCCTTTTTTGTTTATGTTTTGCTGTTCGACAGTAACACAGCGTAGTACACTGCAGTAAGTATACAGTGTTATAAAAATGGCCCGTCTTTACCGTTTATAAAGTGGTAGCGTCGTATCAGTAGGTGACGCCTCCCGTTGCTACCGCTTGGCTGACGGCCGCTATTGGTCGAACCGTCGGCGCAGTTGGGTATATGTATTTGAAAAACCTGTATTTCGCTCTGAATTGATACGTTTTGTTGAAGTTTTCGGCACGCTACCAAGTCAACTAAGCCATGTCGGGTCGAGGAAAAGGTGGAAAAGTTAAAGGAAAAGCAAAATCCAGATCCAGTCGTGCAGGATTACAATTTCCTGTTGGTCGTATTCATCGATTGTTGAGGAAGGGCAATTACGCGGAACGCGTAGGAGCTGGAGCTCCCGTATATTTAGCGGCCGTAATGGAGTATTTGGCAGCCGAAGTTCTCGAGTTGGCCGGTAACGCTGCGAGAGACAACAAAAAGACTCGTATCATCCCTAGACATTTACAACTGGCCATACGTAACGACGAAGAATTGAATAAATTACTGTCGGGAGTGACGATTGCTCAAGGAGGTGTGCTTCCGAACATTCAAGCTGTTTTGTTACCTAAGAAAACCGAGAAAAACCTTAATTTAATTACAACTTGGTCACACCATATTAACAAAACGGCCCTTCTCAGGGCCACAAAGAATATAGTCGAATAATGAACTATCGATGTCTGCGGTTGTGTAAATGTATCATCTTCTTTTTTATACATATTCTTTCAAGTAGCATACGTATACGTATGTATGTATATTTTAAACATGACCTGTAATATCAAGATATTAATACGAATCACATTTTTTGTTGAATTTTATAAGAATCATCGTGTCGCTAAAAAATCAACGAAAAGTGATAAACTTACCGAAAAATAACTTTCGATTTTTAAAGTGTCCATGTGACGTCATCAACAACGATAACGATGTATTTTCACAGCACCACGGTTAGCGCTGGTCCTATTAACTGTTTTTGCCACATCCACGCACACAACACCAATAAGACCAATAAGTAAAAATGAAACTTGTTGATACTATAACGCATATTTTCGTGTGAAATACCCTTGTTCTTTTGGTTACAATAACTAAAACATCTTTATTTACCATCTACCTGCTTGCTCGTGTGGATCTGAATGTTTTTTTTTTTTTCGACGGTCCCTCCAACCCGACTTTTTCAGGTAGATGGTAAACAACAACATTTTAGTCGTTGTGCGTCGAAAACCTAAGAAACAAGGGTATTTCACCCGAAAATATGCGTTAACAAATTGTTAATTCTTTCATACATTTTATCGGATTAATGTTATGTTGGTATATCGGCTGTGAAAATAGAAAAGGATAGGATTGATATTACCGGTGGGTTAAAGTTATTTTTCGGTAAGTTTTATACCTTTCCGTACTTTTTTTAAATTTGTAACGGCTTATTTGAGTGATTTCTCATCGACGATTCTTGAATTATACCTTTTTTATTCTTTGCGTTTTGATCCATCGTCACTAACTAACTGGGTTTCTAAAGCATGACTTGGCGCATTATCGATTAATAACAACGCTTTTCCAGGTAAGTTATTCTCTTGAGAATATTTTCTCACCTCTGGCACAAAACATTTCGTGAACCACTCCTTAAAAAGTATCGAGGTCATCCACGCGTTTGAAGTTGATCTGTAGATGACTGGTATTTCTTTGTTTTTGAAGGCACGTGGATTCTTAGCTTTACCAATAACGTGCAATTTTAATTTACGGTCTCCTTCTGTGTTGGCACAGACAAGGAAGGTTACTCTATCCTTGCTCTTTTTACGTCCTGGTGCTGTTTTTCGTGGAATCCCACCAAAGTTCTATCTGGAAGAAGCTTATAAAATAAAGCTGACTCGTCTGCGTTATATATTTGATTAGGGCATAAGTTTTCTTTTCTAATGTGTAGAGCCAATTTTTTTTTAAAAGGTGCAATTGCTTGAAAATTGTTAGAAAGCTTCTAACTTCTCGCCAGTAATTTTCAAATTTCTCAGGCTATATCTTCTTCTAAATTTTGCCATCCAACCTCTACTAGCACGAAAATCATCCTTTCCATAATGTTCCCGGTAAAACACCTTAGCCTGGTCAGCTAAATATTCACATGAAACAGTACAATGACGATATCTTTTTTTATTTTAAAAACCATGAATATAACGCATTATCCATTTTTGGAAATTCCCCATCTTCAAAGTTTTCCTCTTCCCAGTACCATGGGAAGAGGTACTCAAATTGTGTATTATTCGAATGTAAACAATAATTTGGTACTCTAAATACTGTTTAAGTGCTTTTTCTTTTTTTAAGGCGTAAATTCTTTTCTTTTTATTTCAAATTTATATTCTTAAAGTCTAAACAATTAACAATTATTAATTTTTTTTTTAAATCAGTCAAGTATAAGTAAATTTATATTCTTTACTACATTATTTTGTTGAATTTCAAATAAAATAAAAAAAGAAGTGCGGCCCCCTGGACCTACATAGTTCGTAGGAGGACCTATCATAAATCACGACGAGGTACTTTTTCGGGGTGATAATTAGTGCCACTACTGCTTCTGAGAGTCATAAAAACCACCAGAAATATCAGAAACTATAACAGACAGGCTGCACAATTGGAAATGAAATATGCGCAAGCGCCAAAGGACGTGAACCGTTCTTGGTCGAGACCAGGTACACGAACTTGTCCGATCGACGGTCGTTAGAACCACAGAATAACATAATATTCTGTGGTTGGAACGCTTGACAAAACGTCGCGGATCATCCTTTTCAAGGCAGCAGCACTTTTTAACTGTGCAGGCTTGTGACCGTCAAAAGTCTAAAGCGTGGTTGGAACGAACCTAATATATGTACATACATATTACGTATGTATGTAATTGTCCGGATTGTACGTGAAAATATTCCTTAACTTTCATAAATATAGTGGTTCTGAAAAGAACCGGGTGGTTGTGTTGAATACAGAACAGTCGTTGTCAAAATTAAAATAGGTACATAATTTAAATTTCTTAACCCCCAAAGCCGTAGAGAGTACGACCTTGCCGCTTAAGGGCGTAAACGACGTCCATAGCAGTAACGGTTTTCCTTTTTGCGTGTTCAGTGTATGTGACAGCGTCGCGAATAACGTTCTCAAGGAAAACCTTTAAAACTCCTCGAGTTTCTTCGTAAATTAATCCTGAAATACGCTTTACACCGCCGCGACGGGCAAGACGTCTGATAGCTGGTTTGGTGATGCCCTGGATGTTGTCACGGAGTACTTTGCGATGACGTTTGGCGCCTCCTTTTCCAAGACCTTTTCCTCCCTTTCCACGGCCAGTCATTTTTCTTTTTATGTATGTATAACGACGACGAACTAACAAGCACCGACAGCGGACTATCGTTTTCGGGACTTTTCGCGCGCTTATATGGTGGCGCAATGGACACGCCTGCCGATTCTACGGCTCGACCAATCCGATGCAAGTCACGTACACGGGTATAAAGTAGCCTTCAACCGAGCGATCTCTCAGTAAGAGTCCGTGTAGTGCCTTGAGGAGTGCAACATCGCCTGAAGAGAAGTTGAAGAATTCGTCCGACCTGCTGCGAAAGCAAAGGAAGGGGGAAGGTTCATATTCTACTTGGGTGACCTCGTTAAAGCGTAATCCGGAGTAGGTAAGTTTCTTTCGAAACTAAGAGCGCCCTTTTTAGGGTTTGTTCCTGCAAGGGAAAGTGAGTTGTTGCCTCATTTTTAATCGGCAGAAATGCCTTTTAAATTTGGAAAAGGCACATCCGTATCGTGTGAAGACTTTAGCTTGCTAGCAAGCTTGGTCGACACACACATCGTTGACAAGAACGGGAAGTTGGTTCCTGTTCTTTCCAGCCGTCCGCCTTCCCCGCTGGAGGCGGCGACGAAACCTCCACGCTCGGTAAGTTCCGCCTCCCCCATGGAGGTGGCAGCCAAAAAGTCAGGCCGTCTGCCTTCCCCGTTGAAGGCGGCGACTAAAAAAGCCCGCCCGGTAAGTTCCGCTTCCCCCGTGGAGACGACAGCCACAACGTCAGGCCGACTGCCTTCCTCGTTGAAGGCGGCAACCAAATCGTCAGGCCGTACGGTCTCTCCCGTGGAGGCGACGACCAGCGCGGCAGGCCGCAACGCCTCCCTCGTGGAGGCGGCGACCACCACACTACCGAGGTCCTTCGCTGAGGCGCTGACTTCCGTCCCAACGGGTGAAATGGACGTCGATGTAGCAGTCGACCCATCCAAATCCGCAGGGAAAAGGAAGGCGAGCAGCGACTTGGAGGAAGAATCTTCGGAGGCGGTGCGTCCCCGCATGGAACCAGTTTCCAAGCGGATCCCCCCGGTAATCCTTCACGCTAAGGAGAACTGGGATTCGATTTCGGCGGAGATGGCGAGACTTAGGATCGCCTTTTCGAAAGCCAGAGCGGTTCCGCAAGGAATCAAGATAGAGCTCCCCACCATGGAAGCCTACCGCGCTCTGGTGAAAATGTTGATGGCTGGTAAACACCAGTACCATACATTTGCCCTCCCCGATGATAAGCCGTTAAAGGTTGTCTTTAGAGGCGTCCCTACCAGTATTGGGGAGGACAGCATTGCTGCCGACCTGAGAAAACAGGGATTCTGGCCTGAAACCGTGAAGCGGTTGCGCCAGGGCTCTGAACGGAGGCCAATTCCCCTGGTTCTGTGCGTCTTGAAAAAGACCGCGGACGCCAAGAGGATTTTCGACCTCAAGACGGTAAAGGGATTAACCATTACCGTCGAGAGCGCTAAAAAGAAGACGGAAGTTGGTCAGTGTCATCGCTGTCAGCGTTACGGCCACTCCCAACGAATGTGCAATGGTGCACCTCGTTGCGTTAAGTGCGCCGGTGATCACTCGACGGCTTCCTGCTCCAAAGCAAAGGATGCGCCCGCCAAGTGCGTCCTTTGCGGTGGCCCTCATACCGCCAACTACAAAGGGTGCCCAAAACACCCGAAGGCGGCGGAAACGAGGGCGCCGGCGGCAGCCCCAAAGGTCAAAGCGACCGTTCTCCCAAAAGCACCTACTCAGGCGCAAAAGGAGGATAAAAAGGCTCCAGTAGTCGCGGCGAAACCCGTGAAAGCGGTTAGTAGTCAGACGAAAAAGCCCAAAGGCAACGCTAACGTCGCCCCCAAAGCGAACGCTCCAGCTACCAAGGTAGTTCGGAAAGAGGTCGCGGCGCCCAAAGCTAAGCTCAACGAGCCGAAGCAAAAGGCGACCGACGACCCTCCGAAGCTGTCGAGGTCGCAGAGGAGGCGTCGCAATAGGAGGCGTCGCAATAGGAGGCTTCGTAAAAGCGGGTCGATCGCGGTGGCTGAAACACCATCACCGGTCAATGTTGCGGAACAGGCGGCGGTTGAACCCCCAACCGACCCCCTCGTCAACATACTGGCGATGATGAGCGAGGTCATCCGGATCGACAAATCCGATAGGGACGCACGAGTTAAGTTGTGCCTCCAAATCATGTCCGAGATGATGAAACTCTTATGATGACTCATCGAAGACCGAGAGTACCTCATTCGCTTGAGTTGGCTTATTGGAATGCCAACGGCCTTGTCTGTAAACAGAATGAGCTTCGCGAGTTCGTCGAAAGGTACGACCTTGACGCGATACTCATCTGCGAAACTCATCTGCGAGCGGGCGACAGGCCGCGGCTGCCCAATTATCGCTTCTATCGAAACGATAGAGTTGGAGCAAGAGGCGGCGGGACAGCCATCTTCGTAAGGACCAGTTTGGATCATTACGAGGATCTGACTCCCCCTCTTCAACATCTCGAAGCTACTACGATTGTGGTACGAATACTATCGGGGTGCGTCCGCTTGGTCGCCGCCTACAATCCGCCGAATCGGCGGTTGTTGGAAGACGATCTAACGGGTGTCTTGGATACGGACGAAGGCGTGGTTATCGCCGGCGACCTAAACGCCAAGCACCCATCGTGGAACAGTCGGATCGCAAACGCGAACGGTAAAATACTGCGGAGTTTTACCGACGAGACGGGCATTGTCACCGATGCCCCCGCCGACTACACGTATTACCCGTCGAACGAAAGGCAACGATCTGACGTTTTGGACGTGGTTGTAATGAAAGATGTCAGACTAGTTCATAGAGTTACCACGCTCAACGAACTTAGTTCCGATCATCTCCCTGTGCTGCTGCAGCTAGGAGACGTCCCGGACGTTCGCGTCCCGGTTGAACGTTCCACTGTATCGTGGCCGGCTTTTACCGACCACATGCACCACAATATGGGACAAATACGACCGATCCACAACGCTCAGGAACTGGATGAGGCTGTTGAACGACTCACGGTCGCTATCGAGGATTCTCTTCGATACGCGACCAACACGATTCCCGTAAAGGACCGTCGATGGGCGCTACCAGCGCGCATCAGGGAACTTATGCGGGAGCGTGATCGCGTCAGACGGACTTATCAGCGAAATTGGGATCCCGATCTCAAAAGACGCTATAACCGTCTGCGCGATGAAGTGAGAAGGGAACTCGCGGAGTTCCGATACGCGTCTTTCGACGCCAAACTCGACGCCCTGAACACCGAAGGCGATCACTCCTGTTGGAAGATGGTCAAGGTGCTGAAGGGGAACACGTCACGCATGCCGCCCATTCACGGTGAAACCGGAATGGCTTTCACTCTCGAAGAGAAAGCGGAGGCTCATGCCGATAACTTCGAAAACCAGTGCAGCCCGCTATGCGACGATGACGAAGATGAAGATTTCATCGATCGAGTCGAGCGCGTGGTGAGCAGGCGACTGGCTGTAGAAGATGATCGGCACATCGAGCACGCTTCCCCAACCGAAGTGAAAGAGGCAATCGCGAGATGTAAGTCGAACAAGGCATCGGGACCGGACGGAATAGGAAACGCCGCTTTAAAGGCTCTACCTTTAAAAGCGGTCGTTTCGCTAACGGGGATCATCAACGCGACGCTCCGGCTGCGCCATTTTCCCACCAAGTGGAAAAGCGCGGACGTCGTCGTGTTACCGAAACCCAGTGCGAATCCAACGTTCCCGCAAAATTATAGGCCCATCAGTTTGCTTTCTTGTCTCGGCAAGGTATGTGAGAGGGTTGTCCAGACGAGGCTACAAAGATCCGTTCAAGATCTTAACCTCATTCAGGACGAACAGTTTGGTTTCCGACCCAAACATTCGACCGTACACCAGGTACTGCGACTTGTCGAACACATAACCGATGGCTTCAATCGAAATCAAAGCACTTGTGCTGTGTTTTTCGACGTTGCCAAAGCGTTCGACAAAGTATGGCATGAAGGACTTTTGTTCAAAATGCTAGAAGCGGGCGTGCCCCTGGCGTTAGTTCAATTGATCGCGTCCTACCTTGACGGTAGAAAGGCGCGCATCAAATTGAAAGGTACGCGTTCGAGAGAGCGAATCCTAACTGCAGGCGTCCCTCAGGGGTCGTTGCTTTCACCGATACTCTTTTGTATCTTTGTGAGCGACCTACCCCGTTCTGAGGGCACTCAGTTAGCGATGTACGCCGACGATGTGTGCATCTACAGCAGATCTTGGTCCCCCGAGGTCGCCGCTCGTAGACTGCAGGCAGCATCGGACGAACTGCTAGACTACTTCGCAAAGTGGCGGGTCAACATCAACGCTGATAAAAGTACCGCAATACTTTTTACTCGGCGTAGAAAGAGACCCCCCGATGCGATGGTACTGCAAGGGGACGAGCTCCCCTGGCGTTCTGAAGCCAAGTATTTGGGTGTCATTCTGGACTCTAAACTAACTTGGCAAAGTCACATCGAGACGATGGCGAACCGGGCGAAAGCAGCTCTGGTCAATCTGTACGCTCTGATAAATCGCCGAAGTAAGTTGGATCCTCTACGGAAGATTCGACTCTACAAAGCGGTTATCAGACCTACGATGACTTACGCCTCTTCCGTCTGGGGTTACGCCGCGCACTCGCACGTGCAAAAACTCCAAGTTGTTCAGAACAAGGTCCTAAGGATGGCATTTGATGCACCTTGGTTTGTCAGTAATGCGACACTGCACAATGATTCCCAGATGGCGACCATCGAGGAGTTCATTCGTGACAAGGCCAGTACCGAGTTTACGCGGCTCGAAAACCACCCCAATCCCCTCCTAGCGGGATTAACGGATTACGACGTTGAACACCTTCGCCACAAACGGCCAAGGCTGCTTCTCGTCTGACGATCCAGGAGTCCGACTGTCCTTCCCAATTCCACTTCCGATGTCACTATTAATTAGTGAAAAATTTTGTAATATATTTTCCGTTTGTTTTAGGTCCGATGAAGAGGGTTAGGGAAGAAATTCCAGGTACCTCAAGAGGCCCGTCATGTTCACCGTTCACCGATCTCTCAGTTTACTTTGACCAACTATATCTTTGTTGTCGTACGGTACGTATCTCGTTAACCCTTAATAATAAACTAAAATGGCTCGTACGAAACAAACTGCTCGGAAATCTACCGGAGGTAAAGCGCCACGTAAACAACTCGCAACTAAAGCGGCAAGGAAAAGCGCTCCCGCTACCGGTGGTGTCAAGAAACCGCATCGTTACAGACCTGGAACCGTAGCTCTTCGAGAAATTCGTCGTTACCAGAAAAGTACCGAACTTCTAATTAGAAAGTTGCCCTTCCAACGTTTGGTTAGAGAAATTGCCCAAGATTTCAAGACCGACTTGCGATTTCAAAGCAGCGCCGTTATGGCTTTGCAAGAGGCGAGCGAAGCTTACTTGGTTGGACTTTTCGAAGATACGAACTTGTGTGCAATTCATGCAAAACGAGTAACCATCATGCCGAAAGACATTCAGCTTGCTAGGCGCATTCGCGGCGAAAGAGCCTAATTTGCATCAATCAACCAAACCTTCCCAACAAGACCGGTTCTTTTCAGAACCAATCACTTGTTTTATGAAAAAGAATTTTCGTTTTGCTCCCCTTTAATCGGTGTTTATTATAAAAGCAAAAATGCTCGTTCAGTATGGACTTCGGATAATGTACATTTTCTAATTTCTAATAACGTAATAGCGTGTAAAATGTGAACTTAAGATGTGATTTAATCAAAAAAAATTAAGTTCTTTTTTAATTTATATAAAATAAATTCAATTATTTCATATAAGATTTTAGTAATTAAAAAAAAAGATTATGATGTTTAAATAATTTAAACTTAATTTGCTTCCATATGCATTCAAATATTGATGATCACAACGAAAGCTTCAATAAAGCTTCCGTACGAATTAAATTTTAAAACTTGTACAAAAAAAGTTAAAGAAGATGAAGGTTTATCTTCTTTAAGGTAATCAAAAACTTGTTGGGATTGATAAAGAAATATAAGGAATTCGAACTGTAACATTTATTTCCAAATTTAACGTTTTTGGGATTTATAAAAAAAGTAAATACAAGAAAAGGCGTAAATTTTACACACACCGACTACCTTAGATTCTTAATTCCATTCTTAAGCTGTCTTAATTCCCTAGACGCGTATGTTGTCGCAAACAGACTACTGTTGTTTGATTTCGTATTAGTGCCATTCAATGTTTGGATATTTATTAAAAATGAGTACAAGAAACCGCCAACTTTCACAAAGGATTCGAGATTTGATTGTTAGTTTACGAAAAGATGGGATATCACTAGGTGAAATTAGCCAAATTGTAAAAAAAGCTCGTTCGTCAGTATAGTACATTACACATTTCTAAAGACGACGAATTTTGGAAATTAACCACTTAAGGCATGCCTTATTTATTTAAATCATCGACATTTTTAGATATAACAAGAGCGCCCGTATCAGACACGGGCACATGAAAATCTGCCGGTGTCAGTCGCCCGTGTCACACACCATGCCTTAAGTTGTTACGTGATTTTTGATTGTGATTCGCGCACCAAAGTTTGGCGAAAACGTAACGAAGCATTCAAAACGGAAAATTTGTGCCCAACAGTAAAATATAGAGGTGGTAGTGCTATGTTGTGGGTGTACATATATGTCAGCTACTCGTGCAGGCAATACGACATTTATAAATGGTATCACGGATAAACGATATTACCTTGATATTTAAAAAATAATTGATTAGAAAGTGCTAGAAATTTTTGGATTGCGAGATCACTTACTTTTTAACAAGACAATAATCCCAAGGACACGGCAGAAATCGTGCGCTTCTGGTTGCTTTATAATGTTCCCCGACACCCCGCTTCGGAGGGTAAAGTTTGGGGAATAATTTTGCGTCAAAAGTAGTCCTCCTGAGAAACAAACTTGACGTGTTTCAGGCCTTCAGCTCGTTTTCAATGGGCCACTCTGTATATAAATATATTTCTATATATTATAAATACTATAGTAGATTTTTTGAAATTGGCTATCACCAATTAATCCGTGGGTTGTATAAGGGAGGTGGTCTTAGGTGGCAAATATGTCATCGTAATCCATCCAACTTCTGCTCCTAAATCTGGTGAATGTGCCGGTGGATTATCGAGAACGACAACACATCGCGAGTTACCCATGCCTTAGCGTTACAGCGCCACATCACTGGTAAACTATCTTTGCACACATTGAAAGACTTTTGGTGGTCTTTTGCGCTTTTGATGTTGCTTTGGGTGACGTAACAGGGGGGTTCGTCTCGTTTCTTTCGTCAATCGGAGTCATTTTCGCCTTGGCTGTTGTCCTCGTTTCGCGGAGGATTTCGCCAGTCGTAATGTCGCCCACGCTCCCTTGCTCTTGCTTTGGATAAGAGCACCCCAAACGATGGCAGCGTTGAAGAATTTTCTTAATAAACGGTGTACTTTTTGATAGAACCGCCGCGCTCACCTAGATTCTTAATAGCGCCGTTAACCATTTCTGATGTCGGTGGATTAGTCGGTGGTTTCGACTTCTGAATCTTCGCCTTTTTCGTTAACGGCTCCGTAGCTTTGGCCTTTAATGGTATGTAACGACAATATGACAGCGGTAGAGTGGTTGATAATGAGTAAGAGAAGAAGTGTGGAGGTGAATGATGTTGTGAAAGTATTTAAGAGGGCGAAGAAAATGGGTAAGATAGTGGAATTGGGATGAGAGTTTAGAGATGATGTAGGGATGAGGAGAGCGGGTAAGACGGTAAGAGTCAAGGGAGTAAGTGTAGAGTGTGGCCATGTTCGGTAAGGGCATTCCGCTGATGACGGAGCATGGTCCATTCAATGTATCTTTGAGAGGGATACGAACGGGATGTGTCTGTGTGAGGTGAGTGAGGACACCCTGCAGCATATCTTGCAGGAGTGTCCGAAAGGGAGGAGAAGAGAGAGACAGAAGGTAAAGGAGAATTGAATAGGATTATGGATGACAGCCATAAATCCATATGAATGATTGGAACTGGTTAGCGGCAGGAGCTGTGTTCGATTATGTAGGGGAGTAGTGCTAGTTTTTGGTGGGTTGGATTCGGTAGTTGGGTGGAGGAGTAGCCGCATAGCGAAAGGCCTCCTCCTCAATAAGATCAGTTCTTTCCAGAACCAAGAGATTATTTTCTGAAAAACAACTATTGCGATACTAATTATAATTGATTATTTCCATTGTACTTAAATTTGCTCTCATGTTTTAGGAGGGTTTGATATATTTCCAAGACAGAAATAATAATTGGTAAGTAATCCTCCGATTTGGTTTTCTAAGTAGAATTCTTCAGAGTTTTTAGTGACCGCATTTAAATTTCACTACAAAAACTTTGTATAAACCAAGTTGCTTTTATGTTTAATCGATATTATTACTTAAATGACCTAACTATGTCGATTTCAAACCGTATTCAAAACATTTTTGTTTTTGTTCCTGTCGCAGTATTTGCTTCATGTTTTCTGACATTCTTCTCTAAACGGAAACTTCAAATAATCAATTAAAGCGGCAAGGAAATAACGCTTTTCATGCCATTCTTGACGTGTGCTTGACTAACGTGGTGTTAACCTTGTCTCTAACAATTGAACCCATTTGAAAGAATTACGTAGAAAGGGATACCGTCGGGGGGGTCGAGTTGTTACAATGTAGGAACTGTAGAAAACTCTTGGGAAAATCGACCTACTTCAGGTTTTTAACTTTTAACGTGGTCTTTCTGTTCATTAATTCAATTTCAATAACTTTAATATGGATTTTGTTAGTTTGTTGTGTTAATGCCAGAAGACCAACCAGCCAGGCTTAACCTTGTTCTTTTAAACTGTTTTCCCTGCAGTAGGAATATAGTTATTTCCGAAAGCTTCCACATTGTAACGACTGTACTAACGGTCGTTCCTTTCTACGTAGTTTTCGATCGGACTCCAGCCGAAGAGTACTCTCATTTACCACCTTAAGAATACGCAACGCTGCACAAACCTTCCAACGATTTATAAACGAAGTTCTTTCTGGCTTAAATTTCTTTTTTGTATATCTAGACGATACTCTCGTAGCAAGACTAGCAAGTCGCAATGAAGAAGACCATTATCATCATTTACAACAATTATTTGAGGATAAGTTGCCTTCATGTTTAATCGATATTGTTACCTAATTAACCTAAATACGTTGATTTTAAAACGTATTCAAAATATTTTTGCGGGATAAATCTCATGTCGCAGTATTTGCTTCGTGTTTTGTGACATTCTTCTCTAAAGGGAAACTCCAAATAATCCATTGAATTAAAATGATATTATTTAATAACGGTCAAAACAAGTTTCGTCAATAAGCTAAAACATAATCAATATAAAACACAACACTTAACAACATTAACCAGGTCTAAATAAGTTTACACAACACTTAGATATGATAAAGTGTGTGAAAGGAAAAATATATGCATATATTATACTATTAAGTATAGAATAATAGAAATTAGATTTGATATACATAATTGGTATAATATTGACCATATGAACCTAAAAACTAATAGCAATGAACGAATGACTTGAGTAAATGCGTAACGACCGACATTGGCGGTGTGGATATAACACTCGAATATTTCACTTTTCACTCACGTGACGGTATTTGCATGATACGACGCTTACACGAAAACGTAATCCCTAAATTAGAGCCGCAATATACCACTTTTCTCGCGTCCTCGACGTCGGCAATAATGTTCGAAACAACGAGAAAACTCGCGACCAATGTGGAATTGCCGATCGCATCGTCCTCGTTTTAAGGATAAAAGCTTAGACATATTGATAAAATTTACACGCCTCGTGGTTTTAAAACGTTTAAGAAAGCTATTCTCATTGAAAATTCAGTCCGTTTTTACATACGCGCGAAATTCGGCGATGCTAAAGTTTACGACGACGGTCACGTCAATGACATCTTATACTTTCAACCGTCGCTACACAACGAAATCGTACCCCCACAAGTAAAATTTTTACGTAGATGACGAGTTAACTTCTTCCACTATACTGAAATACCTAACGGGAATATTTACGTCGCGACGCCAACACAAGCGGGCTCTTTTTCTAGAAAGTTGCGAACACGAGACCGCCGTTGTGATGCCAGCAGTGCGAACGGAGGAAAATCGACTTTGGACGGGTTTTCGGCTTCGGTATGTACATTCAACGTTGGGTTCAATTTTCTGAGGAAAATGTTTGTGAATAACTTGTACGAAGTTGACGTTCGTGCACGTGAGTTTTTGTAAAAAATATTTTTGTTACAAACTGTCGCTACAATGACGGATGTACAACAAACGGAACAGCAAACCCCCGTATCTTCCGAAACGGAAAACACTTCACCCGTAAAAAACAAAGGTGCCGGCGGTGGTTCCTCCTCCGATTCGTCGACGAAGAAAAAGAAAAGCCAACGATCAAAAGCCACCCATCCACCCACATCCGAAATGGTGAATAACGCGATTAAGACCCTTAAGGAACGCAACGGTTCGTCGCTTCAAGCTATTAAAAAGTACATGACTTCTGATTACAAAGTTGACGCTGAGAAGATGGCTCCGTTTATTAAGAAATTCCTGAAGACCGCCATCGCTGCAGGCGGTATTGTCCAAACTAAAGGTAAAGGTGCGTCAGGATCGTTTAAACTGGCATCGGCCTCTGCAAAAAAGTCAGGCAGAGTAACGACTTCCTCCCTTAAAAAGAAACCTGCCGCCGCCGCCGCCGCCGTATCTAAAAGGGCCAAAGCTCGAGCTGTCTCTACGAAGAAATCCTCCTCACCTGCGAAGGCAAAAACAACGCCGGTGCCCGGTTCCCCTGTTGTTGAAAGCAAAAAGAAGGCTGCAGTAAAAGCCAAAAAGTCGCCAACGGTCGGAGAAAAGAAAGTAACCAGCTCTACTACTGCCGCAGTCAAAAAAACCACCACGGTTAGAAAAGCACCATCAAAAGCTAAAAAAGTTACCAAGGGACCAACGAAAAAGCCGAAAGCGCCGAAACCCAAAACCGCCAAGAAAGTCGCTGGTGGTGCTGCACAATTGAAATCGTCGTCCACGAAAAAGAGAAGTTTACCAAAAAAAAAATGAGCTCTGCAATTTATTACAATTAAGGGCTTTCTCACAAGCCGCCACACAAAGGCCCTTCTCAGGGCCAATAATGGTATAACGAAAAAGAATTCTAACATAATTTTAATCTATACATAATGTATGTACTCCGGCAGTATGCATCTTAGTTCCATTCGCAGTAGTTACCACTTACTTTTAGTAATTGAAAATTTCAAAAAATTTTATTTACCCGAAATAAAATAGCAGTTCTTTTTTAATTGCCATTTTTTTCGAAGACAGCTGAATTTCGTGTAACATGAAAAATACTCTGAATTTTACGTAGAATCCATAAATGCAACAAAAAAATGATGGGGTTCCTATTTAAAAATGTCAACTTAAGCATGGTATCTCAATTTTGGGATACCTGTACATTTCAATTTTATCTCAAAAAATGCGCGTTCAAAAATATAACCTAAGCCTTTTTTCTAGAAGAATATCGCCCGAATTTTTATCGAATTGAAGTAATATATTAAACAATTTTGAAATTTTCTGTCTATTTCAATTTTGGGCCTATTGCAGACTAAGCTTTTTCGGTACGATCCTTTCTAGAGTATTCTAGTAAAGTATGATTGTATAACCATTGGTAATTTTCAATTAATTGAACAAATTTCACCATTTGATCACTTTCATCATCCATCTTTACTGTTATTATTTATACTGGGTACGCCGCGACGCGCCGCGCCGGGCAAAATGCAGCTCGCATGCAGTGGTACCAACACAATTTAACAAAAAGTCCCATGCGCAGTGCTTTAAAAATCCCATCTATTAAGCAAAAAAAAAACTACAAATAAATTTAAAAATTGTTTTTAAATAGAAAAGACTAACATAAAATTTCAAAGTAAGTAGTTTTTAACTACTAATACTCCTATAAAATATAAAACTTAATAAAAAATATATTTAAAATCAAACATATTAAGTTAGAAATCATATAAATATGTTTTCCGATAGTACTAATCAGTCCTTAAAACTATAAACTTCTTTATATACATATTTTTGTAATAAGTCGTTTGGGGTGGGATAATCAACGCATGTTTAATTATTCTGTTGTAAAGCGTTACGAATAACGCACATTGCATTTAATGTTTCCTCGCCCGTTCTATTTCCTTTTTTCATTTTAATATCTGTTACCATGGAAAAAATTCTTTCTGCTTCAGCATTTGTATGAGGCAATGTTAAAATAATATTGGCAAGTTTTCCTAAATTTGTAAATAAGTGGTCGTTATTAAAATTTTTTTCATCCAATTTGAAGCCACATCGATTTCAGTTTCATCGAATGAAGTAGCTAGTTTCTGCCACTCAATTGATATGTCAGTGGCAATGAAATTAAAAAAATCAACAGCCAATCCAACTATATCAATATCAGAATTCTTCTTAGTTGAAAATGCCACTTGGGGATCTAAAAATTCCATTGCTTTAAAAATGTGATTATTAAGTGTTAAGTGGAAATCATTTTAAAATTTCAGTAGTGGCGGTTACGTAAAATGATAAACATTTTTTCGAATCTCCTGTTGACCGTCCAGTGGTAAAGATTTTATAAAGCTTTCACACTCATCACCTAATTTAATCTTATTTAATGGCAAGAAATATTCAGTTTGACATCTGGTTTTAAATAATTAGTGCATAGTCGTATAAATAAAGTATTACAGTGCCCATGTAATTTATGAACCGACTATTTGATTGAAATAATGAATTAAGGGAATTTAAAAAACTTGGAGCATACTTCATGAAATATAAATACCCTTTTAAATACATATTTTTCATGTCATTGTGGATAGTTTCTGCACTTTTTAATTTATCCTCAGTTATTGCTAGCAAAAAGAAATGTTCTAACACATTCCAATTATTTAAAATTCGTACTACACAGTCGTGCCGACTCAACCAAGGTGTAGTTGCTAATTAAAAATTTTTTGTTTGCTCTGGTTAAAGTAATCTTGCAACTCCGCTAAAACAGCGCATCGTTTCGCACTTCCTGATACATTTTAACAGAGCTACTAAATGATCCACAACTTGGGTAGCAACATTGTGCTCCGCGAAAAATACAGAAAGTTTAATTTCAGCTCTTTTAATATTATCAACATGTATATCTTTATCATTACTAACAAAATAATTAGCCAATGGTTTTGTCGTTTTAACCGCTGACATATTTTCAGAAGTTTTTGTCTATTAGAATGCCTTAATAACTCACTCTTGCCGCATGTCAATTCTACATTACAAACGGAACATCTAAAATTTAATAATGTTCACACAGAAATATAAATTATTTTATAATTAATTTAATTTTATTGATTAAAGGAAGCGCGACTACCTGCATTTATTTTTATTTTTCTTATCCGCTGTTAACTAGTTTTTAAAATGGGGATCCTGCAACCAACATTCCTGGAAAACTTTCGTTCCTTTTTCTTGGTGGAACTTTTTTTGAGGAGGTTCTAAATGTTCCGTATCTGATGAAGAATCTTCCATTTTTTTAAACAATACACTCTATACAGTAAAGACAATCCGACTCGGTACTCTACACGGTCTACGATTCTACGCAGTTTACTCTCGTAATCAATTATTGAATATGACATAACATGACGTAACCTCGTTGCGGTAAATACCCGAATTGTTTCGGACAAATTCATTACGTTCGGCAAATCTCTGATAGATGGCGCTATTACTAAATATTGATCGTCTTATAATTAGAAGATAGTGCAAATGTCAAATTACAAAAACATATTTAAATTTTATAATATAATAATTTTGAGAAATTAAAAATCACTCAAAATAGACGAATATCCCTTTGTTTCTAGGAATACTGAAAAATCTCCCGAATCGGGATATATCTCTCAAGTTGGCAACACTGCGAGTCTAACTAATAGGCGAGAAGAGATTTATTTAATGATGACATTTGTTGTTAAAGAAAAATATTTTTTAAAGTCGAATCGCAAAATTAAAATTTAAGTTGTTATAAAAGTTAAGTTAAATTAAATTGAACGATGGAAATTAAAATCTTAGTTAAAGTTACAAAAGTGCGAAACGTTGAATGTTATAAAATTGTGAAACACTAAAAATGTATATAAATTCTTTTGAATACGAATTTTATTAAACAGTTGATTAATTTTGTGTATAGGGAAGCCATTGTCGCGAGCCAGTTTGTAAATGAAGTTAATTTCTTTAATTTTATTACGTTCAGATAAAGGATAATCAAAAACTCTGTTAATTAAGAAACGAAAATTAGCAAATTTGTGTTGATGTGGATGTAATGAATCGTAAGGAATGGTAGTTGATATAGTGGAGGGTTTCCTTAAGATATTATACTCGATTAGACCAACAGGATTTCTAGTTAAAGTTAAATCTAAAAAGTTAATCATTTTATGTTTTTCAATTTCTAGAGTAAAATTCAGTTTAGCATGTAAATTGTTAATATAATCATGAAAGTTGTTAAGAATGTTGATATCGCCTCTCCAAATGCAAAAAATATCATCCACATATCTGTACCAAGCTACAATATTCTCCAAAAGATGTTTTTAGAAGTTTTTATCTGTTTTTGAATTTTTTTTTAATATTAAAATTGACTGCACTAGATTCAGAAAAAATCCTACACGAAGAAATTGCAAAAAATTTAGATCTTTAGACCCGTTTCAGGGATTTTTCCATAAATATTCAGTACAACATGTTTCGGCTAACAAGTAGCCTTCTTCAGGTACTAAAATTAAAATTAAACAGTTGGTAAAAAAAATTGATATAAAAAACGGAATAGTTACCGTCAATGTGGTACACATATGAGTAATCGGGAAATCGTATATATATACAGGTGTCTCACGTAACTGGTTCGTTAGCATGGGTTGTTCATTCTAAACTTTCAATCTAAAATATTTTCAAGATGGCCACCACTTCCGGTCTACCGGAAGTAGACCACAACTTCGTTATTTTAAATGGAATGCTATAGTTTTTATTACACCTTCCAATTATACATAAAAAAATATGTTGACTTTGATAAAAGTTGTTGGTACCTACCATTTTTTGTTTTTAAGTTATTTTGATTTTAAGCTTTTTTTGGCAAATTTCACCATGCTCTTTAAAAGCCTATATCTCAGTTAACGTTTATTACAAAATGGTATATCATGGCAAATTATTCCAAAGCCGATATTTTAAATTTGTTTTATATTCATGGCAATGGCCTCCACGATCTCCAGATTTAACACCATTGGATTTTAATTTGTGGGGTCACTTAAAAAATCAAGTGTACAATTCACCGATCAACACACGACAAGAGTTGCGTGATATAGTGATGCGTGCACTGCGTACTATTGATGGCGACCAACTTCTACGGGCCACAACCGTAGAAGTCGAAAGAAGAGTTGAAAAATGTTTAATGGTGAATGATCAGCATATCGAACAGTTTTAATTTTTTTATAATTTTAAGTTTTTGTTTTTTTATATGTTATTCATTCTAATTTCTGTTATTAAATTGTTGTTTTTCATTTTTTTCATTTATTCGTTTTTCTGTTGGTTACTTTTGGTAAAAAAAAGCGAGCAAGCTAAAGGTTATTCAACCATAGTTAATTGTAGAAATAATACCAATAATAATTTAAATAAATTAAACGATGAACTGTCAAAATGTCTTGGCCTGCTAACAAAAACACAAACGGGCTTTGGGATTTTATGTCTGATTTTGATTAATTTTCCAATATCAGAGAAACTACAATAAATAGGTATAGGAATGTTTATAGATAATTTGTAGAGAATTAAATTCCCTTTCCTGATAGGGTAAAGAAATATGGGGTGTTCCATTTAAAATTTTCGACTTTCTCGCAATTGAATATTGAGAAACAATAATTCAATTTTTGACCAGCCTGTATAAGATTGTCTGATACAACAAATGACAATCTATTTGGCAGCATCTGTAGAGTAGTCGTGCCAATGCAGAGCTTTTTTGAATGATCGTTAGCTGAGATATGGGCTTTTAAAGACCATGGTGAAATTTGTCAAAAAACACTTAAAATCAAAATAACTCGAAAACAAAAAACGCTAGGTACCAACAACTTTTAACAAAGTCAACATATTTTTTTACGTAAAATTGAAAGGTGTAATAAAATCTACTGCATTCCATTTAAAATAACGAAGTCTTGAAAATATTTTAGATCGAAAGTTTAGAATGAACAACCCATGCTACCAAAATTTCAAACCACTACGAATGGTGGAACCTTAAAAAGTTCTAACGAACCAGTTACGTGAGACACCTGTATATAAATCATTTCATTGAAGTAAATTAGAAAAGGTCACTCAAAGAACATGTTAAAATCCTTCAGAAAAACAAAAGGGTCGAACCACTACAAGTGAATTTGAAAAACTTAAAACGTAACTTAATGAACAGAGTTTATGTAACTTACTTGAAAAGGACGAAAAACAATACTAACAAAATGTTCAAAGAATGTCAGTTGATCTAAAAGTATAAACGCGAAAGTACAACAGTTAAAGAACGACTGGTCTTAAAAATAAGGAAAAACAAGAATGGGACGCGTGCTATACAGGTTTTTAACAAAGAATAAAAAACATATCGTTGTGAATAATAGACTTGCGCGCGAAGAAATTAAATGTATTTTATAAAAAATCTAAAATTGTTGATATCCGTTATGTTGTTAATAAGTTTGTTTTCTAAATTACCAGTGTAGATATGAAGTTCCTCGTATAAATCTAAAAGTTTGGATTTTTTAATATTCTTTAGTATTTTTGTACAATTGAGACTGGTTTTATGATTATTTTCTTTTAGGTGTTGGTATATTGCCGAGTTATTACATTTAAGATGTTCCTTAAACCTGGTTTGGATGTTCCTGCTTGTCTGTCCTATATAATACTGATCACAATCTTCGCATTCGATATCGCAAATTTAGCGAATATTAACTAATATATTTTCCGTCTGTTTTAGATCCCATGAAGAGGGTTAAGGAAAATTTCCAGGAACCTCAAGAAGCCCGTCAAGTTCACCGTTCACCGTTCGCATTCGATCCTGTATACTCCACTTAACTCGGACTTAAAACGGTGTTTGTTATTAGTTAGCATATGACCTAATTTCTTATTGGAAGAGAACGCCGTAGATATGTTAAACTTTTTGAGGTGTTTAGTGATTTTATGCTGTATGGAGGGCGCAAATGGAAGGGAGATTATCTTGTCTCTATTGTTGTGTCGGGGATATACCATTCTGTTAATTAACGATGAGTGAACTCTGTTGTATATGTTTTGCATGTCCCAGAAACTATAACCATTATTTGTTCCGATACTAAGAATTGTTTTAAGTTCTGAAATGTAGTTTGAATCATTGAGTGGTATGGTGTTAAACCGATTAAAGTAGAATCTGAAGACAGCTTCTTTGTGTGACGTTGGATTGAAAGAATTCTTCGGAATTATCGAATCTGTGAACGGTGAACGGTGAACTTGACGGGCCTCTTGAGGTTCCTGGAATCTTCCTTAACCCTCTTCATCGGATCTAAAACAGACGGAAAATATATTAGTTAATATTCGCTAAATTAGCGATATCGGAAGTGGATTTGGAAAGGACAGTTGGGTTCCCGGATCGAAAGACGAGAAGCAGCCTTGGCCGTTTATGGCGAAGGTGTTCAACGTCGTAATCCGTTAATCCCGCTAGGAGGGGATTTGGGTGGTCTTCGAGCCGCGTAAACTCGGTACTGGCTTTGTTCCGAATGAATTCCTCGATGGTCACCATCTGGGAATCATTGTGCAGTGTCGCATTACTGACAAACCAAGGAGCATCGAATGACATTCTTAGGACCTTGTTCTGAACCACTTGGAGTTTTTGCACGTGCGAGTGCGCGGCGTAACCCCAGACTGAAGAAGCGTATGTCATCGCAGGTGTGATAACCGCTTTGTAGAGTCGAATCTTCCGGAGAGGATCCAACTTACTTCGGCGATATATCAGAGCGTACAGATTGACCAGAGCTACCTTCGCCCGGTTCGCCATGGCCTCGATGTGACTTTTCCAAGTTAGTTTAGAGTCCAGAATGACACCCAAATACCTGGTTTCGGAATGCCAGAGAAGCTCGTTCCCTCGCAGTACCAACGTATCGGGGGGTCTCTGTCTACGCCGAGTAAAGAGTACTGCGGTATTTTTATCAGCGTTGATTTTGACCCGCCACTTTGCGAAGTAGTCTTGCAGCTGATCCGATGCTGTCTGCAGTCTACGAGCGGCGATCTCGGGAGACCAAGATCTGCTGTAGATGCACACATCGTCGGCGTACATCGCTAACTGAGTGCCCTCGCACCGGGGTAGGTCGCTAACAAAGATACAAAAGAGTATCGGTGAAAGCAACGACCCCTGAGGGACGCCAGCAGTTAGGATTCGCTCTGTCGAACGCGTACCGTTCAACTTGATGCGCGCCTTCCTACCGCCAAGATAGGACGCGATCAATTGAACCAACGCCAGGGGCACGCCCGCTTCTAGCATTTTGAACAAAAGTCCTTCATGCCATACTTTATCGAACGCCTTGGCAACATCGAAAAGCGCCGCACAAGTGCTTTGCTTTCGATTGAAGCCTTCGGTTGTGTATTCGACAAGTCGCAGTACCTGGTGTACGGTCGAATGTTTGGGTCGGAAACCAAACTGTTCGTCCTGAATGAGCTTAAGATCTTGAACTGATCTTTGTAGCCGCATGGCCTTTAAAGCAGCGTTTCCTATCCCGTCCGGTCCCGATGCCTTCTTCGACTTACATCTCGCGATTGCCTCTTTCACCTCGGTTGGAGAAGCGTGCTCGATGTGCCGACGATCTTCTACGGCCAGCCGCCTGCTCACTACGCGTTCGACTCGATCGATGAAATCTTCATCTTCGTCATCGTCGCATAGCGGGCTGCACTGGTTTTCGAAGTTATCGGCATGAGTCTCTGCTTTCTCTTCGAGAGTGAAAGCCATTCCGGTTTCACCGTGAATGGGCGGCATGCGCGTCGGGTTCCCCTTCAGCACCTTGACCATCTTCCAACAGCTTGATTGATCGTCTTCGGTGTTCAGGGCGTCGAGTTTGGCGTCGAAAGACGCGTATCGGAACTCCGCGAGCTCCCTTCTCACATCACCGTGCAGACGGTTATAGCGACGCTTGAGATCGGGATCCCAATTGCGCTGATAAGTCCTCCTGACGCGATCACGCTCCCGCATAAGTTCCCTGATGTGCGCCGGAAGCACCCATAATGGTCCTTTACGGGAATCGTGTTGGTCGCGTATCGAAGAGAATCCTCGATTGCGACCGTGAGTCGTTTAACAGCCTCATCCAGTTCCTGAGCGTTGTGGATCGGTTGTATTTGTCCCATATTGTGGTGCAAGTGGTCGCTAAAAGCCGGCCACGATACAGTGGAACGTTCAACCGGGACACGAACGTCCGGGACGTCTCCTAGCTGCAGCAGCACAGGGAGATGATCGGAACTAAGTTCGTTGAGCGTGGTAACTCTATGAACTAGTCGGACATCTTTGATTACAACCACGTCCAAAACGTCAGATCGTTGCCCTTCGTTCGACGGGTAATACGTGTGGTCGGCGGGGGCATCGGTGACAATGCCCGTCTCGTCGGTAAAACTCCGCAGTATTTTACCGTTCGCGTTTGCGATCCGACTGTTCCACGATGGGTGCTTAGCATTTAGGTCGTCGGCGATAACCACGCCTTTGTCCGTATCCAAGACACCCGTTAGATCGTCTTCCAACAACCGCCGATTCGGCGGATTGTAGGCGGCGATCAAGCGGACGCACCCCGATAGTGTTCGTGCCACAATCGTAGTAGCTTCGAGATGTTGAAGGGGGGGAGTCAGATCTTCGTAATGATCCAAACTGGTCCTTACAAAGATGGCTGTCCCGCCGCCTCTTGCTCCAACTCTATCGTTTCGATAGAAGCGATAATTGGGCAGTCGTGGCCTGTCGCCCGCTCGCAGATGGGTTTCGCAAATGAGTATCGCGTCAAGGTCGTACCTTTCGGCGAACTCGCGAAGTTCATTCTGTTTACAGACAAGGCCGTTGGCGTTCCAATAAGCCAACTCAAGCGAATGCGGTACTCTCGGTCTTCGATGAGTCATCATAAGAGTTTCATAATCTCGGACATGATTTGGACGCACAACCTAACTCGTGCGTCCCTATCGGATTTGTCGATTTGGATGACCTCGCTCATCATCGCCAGTATGTTGACGAGGGGGTCGGTTGGGGGTTCAACCGCCGCCTGTGCCGCAACATTGACCGGGAATGGTGTTTCAGCCACCGCGATCGACCCGCTTTTACGAAGCCTCCTATTGTGACGCCTCCTCTGCGACCTCGACAGCTTCGGGGGTTCGTCGGTCGCCTTTTGCTTCGGCTCGTTGAGCTTAGCTTTGGGCGCCGCGACCTCTTTCCGAACTACCTTGGTAGCTGGAGCGTTCGCTTTGGGGGCAACGTTAGCGTTGCCTTTTGGCTTTTTCGCCCGACTACTAACCGCTTTCACGGGTTTCGCCGCGACTACTGGAGCCTTTTTGTCCCCCTTTTGCGCCTGAATAGGTGCTTTCGGGGGAACGGTCGCTTTGACCTTTGGGGCTGCCGCCGGCGCCCTCGTTTCCGCCGCCTTCGGGTGTTTTGGGCACCCTTTGTAGTTGGCGGTATGAGGACCACCGCAAAGGACGCACTTGGTTTTGTGGGTAGCAGGGGCTAATTAATTGTAGTCCCATACTCCCGGCCGAAATACGATTTTCCCGACCCACGAACTATAGGCGCCATCAATAGGCCGGGGTGCGTAAGGCATTTTCCCCTCCTCTGCGCAAAAAAAAGAAAATATATATATATATAATAAAATGTTTTATAAATTAATAAATATAAATTATTAATTTTCTTTGTAAATAAATGAATTATATACTCAAAATCAAATGGTTTTTCATTATAATATGGAATATTATCATGCTCATAAATAACAATGTATAAAATTCAGTTTACAGGTAGTTTCAACAGAAATTTTATATTACCTTATGTGAATAAGGTAATACATTTTTTAACATTACTAAAGTGTACAAAAATAAAAAGTTTATTGTTTACCCATTTACGGTGAAGGTGAGAAATTATTGTAAAATTTTAAGACTTATTACAAAAAAATATATAAACTCAAGAAAAAAAATTCGCAAAAGCCTTATGTCAAAAATACGCAAAAAAATGTGAAGAAACACACTTGGCACTTCAGGGTTGAAGAGACGACAAGGCTAGAGCAAAGGTTCGAGAGAAAATGAGTACGCCCCTCCAGTCTTCGATTCTTCGGCCGTACTCGGCAAAGCGACCGTGCGGGGGATTTGTTTTCTGTCCCTTATGCCATGTAGTAAATACGGTTGGGGCGATAGTACATATAGAAGCAGTTGTTAACACTAAAACTTGAAGTCAACGCAACACGCTGTTTGTTTACTATTATTTACTAACAACCTTGGCGAAACGGAGAACGTAAACAGATCGGACCACCGCACCGGCCGATTATCGCCGAGCACTCCCGAATATTGAATATTATTTTAGGTTTTAAAATTCATTATAAACAGTCGTTAGGGCTTTTTGTTGCACCCTCACAAAACTAAAGAAGGAGGTGGGCGCATTTGCGTTTGAGCTTGAAATGAACTTTGCATGTTCTTTGGATACGTCACTGGTTAAAATTTAATCAATTAGCTGGCGTGCTTTAGCCTCTCAACGGTCCAGGAAAGATTTCTGTTAGTACGGAAATCTCACCTGTAAATTTTTTACATCTGTTTTAGGGTTTTACGACTTGACCGACTTAATCTCTGTAATCTCTGTTGTCATTTTTCACAACTTCTCTATTTAATACTTCCTCTGACCGAACATAAGAATCCCATTTAACACACAAATGTAATGGATTTGAAAAAGGGTATTTGAGGTATAAAGTTCTTTGTACATGTAAAATATCATTGTTATGTCATAAAACCCTAAAATAGAAGGTTAAAATTTACAGGAATGGGATTATGGAGAAATGTGTGTTGGAAATGATTTTATGTTTTTATAGCGTAAATAGTTTGTGTAAAAGGTTTATTTTGCTTGAATAATTTTATTCAATAATAATATTGTCAACTGCAGCAGTTGGTGTGACGAAAAAAAACGCGTAAATACAGAAAAAAATACATAATATGTATACAGTATGTCCCCGGATCGAGTTACAAAGAGGAAACAAATTTTTATTACTGATTTTTCAAACTTATCTCAGCATAAATAATGCGTCGGATATGTTCAAACTACTAAATCGCACGAATTTTATACTCTCACTATAGAAGTTAACTAATTATTCCCATTTTTATGTAAAAATTGGACTTTTTTCTAAATTGAAAATTTTTCAAGTTCAATTTATGATATGTAACCATAAAAACCATAAAAGTTACAACTTATGTTAGTGAGATTAAGTCTTTTCATGCGATGCTAACCGTGAAAGAGAGAATTTATTTAGTACTGTGCTATGGTACTAGTGAATCAATACCCGGTCACAAAAATATTTCATGTTGGGGCTCGCAAACTTATGAAAATATTTTTGGAAACGGGTTCTGTATTATCCATAAAGAAGCAGACAAAGGGACTAAATGAGGAAGACGCTGCTTCTCTAATAGCATTAAATTCCGTTCAAGAAACTCCAAAATTATCACTCCGAAGAAGAGCGTTACAAACTGAAATTAGTAAATCGCACCTCTCCAGAATTTACAAAATTGGTTCAATTTTGATTTAGACCACGATTTAGACAGACTTTGGATGTCGGCGATGATGTCAAACGTTTGGATTTCTGTCTTGAGATTGGTAATGAAATATTAAATAACCGAAATTTTCATAAATTTCTGATATTTTCGGGTGAAAGCACCTTTTCAATAAATGACATTGTTTCTTCCCAGCGTTGTCGTTATTGGAGTGATGTAAATCCAAATACTCTTACATTTCATACAGTCAATGTACTTTCAACAAGACAGTGCCCAGCTTACTATTCACACATTGTGCCAAATGGTTAAATTTACAATTTCGTCAAAAATGGATTGGATGAAATGGTCCTATTTGATGGCCAGCACGTAGTCCTGATCTTACAATTATGGATTTTTATTTTTGGGGACGATTGAAACAAATTGTTTACAGTGAACCATTACAAGACGATGCAGAACTATTAAAGCTAGGAATAATTAATGCGATAGAATCTCTACCACTGGCGGAAATTCGCAATTCTTATAAAGAATTTAGCACTCGTCTTCAAATGTGTGCCGCATTAGGAGGTGATTTGTTTGAATGAATAGTTGATTTGTTCACTTACAAATAAATAATATTTATTACTTACGTAGTGTGTTATTATATAAATTAGCCATATTTTAATTTGATTTGTCTGTTTTTTCAATAACATAAGTTGTAACTTTTATGGTTTCTATGGTTACATATCGTAAATTGAACTTAAAAAATTTTTAATTTAGGAAAATTCTAATTTTTACATAAAAATTGGAATAATTAGTTAACTTCTATAGTTGGAATATAACGTTCGTGCGATTTAGTGGTTTGAACATATCCGACGCATTATTTATGCTGAGATAAGTTTGAAAAAGCAGTAATAAAATTTTTTTTCCTCTTTGTAACTCGATCCGGGGACATACTGTATGTAATATACAGGTGTCAGATAAAAAACGCCCCAAGCTGTAACTGTATCATTTACATTCCGATTTTCATGAGCGAGGTATCAAATGAAATGGTTTGAGGAATACTATGATGCATGCTACAAATAAATTT
Source organism: Onthophagus taurus (assembly GCF_036711975.1). Taxonomy (NCBI): domain Eukaryota; kingdom Metazoa; phylum Arthropoda; class Insecta; order Coleoptera; family Scarabaeidae; genus Onthophagus; species Onthophagus taurus. The sequence continues at coordinate 27,332,364 of NC_091972.1, read as the reverse complement.
TTTCCAACGCCATCTTCAATTTCAAGCGATTATTAACTTTTGTTTTTCAAATGGCTGCGTATATTTTTCTTCGCGTCATTGGATAGAGTTCGTTTTTCTGAATCCATTGATGTACAATACATCCATTTTAAATGTAATATTAACAGAGAAAAGACAGCTGTATATACAGGTTGTCACACGAGGATGCCGCAAGCTGTAACTTTGTCATTTACATTCCGATTTTCATGAGGGTGGCATCAAATGAAAAGGTGTGATGAATACTATGATTCATGCTGCAAATAAACTTTTTCCAACGCCATTTTCAATTTCAAGCGATTATCAACTTTTGATTTTCAAATTGCTCGGTATGTTTTTCGTCATGTTATTGGATAGAGATTTTTTTTCTGAACCCATTGCTGTACAATACATTAACATTAATTGTAATTGTAGTAGAGAAAAACATTAAAATAGTTTCCCAACATTCTCTTAAAGTCACTTGTGTCATACTGTAGTGTGCCATGGGAAAAAATAATCATTTACAACTGCTAGGCATTGATATATCATTTAATTACTTTTATCAGTTTTGCACGTTATTTTTTTCTATGGCACACTACAGTATTGCAGAAGTGACTAAGATAATGTTCGGAAAATGTTTTAATTGTTTTTCTCTGCTAAAATTACAATTAATGTTAATGTATTGTACAGCAATGGGTTCAGAAAAAAAATCTCTATCAATAACGTGAAGAAAAACATACCGAGCAATTTGAAAATCAAAACTTGATAACGCTTGAAATTGAAGCTGGTGTTGGAAAAAGTTTATTTGTAGCATGAATCATAATATTCATCAAACCATTTCATTTGATAACTCGTTCATAAAAATCGGAAGGTAAATGACAGAGTTATAGCTTGCGGCGTTCTTGTGTGACAACCTGTATATACAGGTTAACATTCTCTGTTAAAATTATATTCAAAATGGATGTATTGTACATCAATGGATTCAGAAAAACAATCTGTATCCAATGACGTGAAGAAAAATATACGCAGCCATTTGAAAAACAAAAGTTAATAATAATAGTTGATGTAGAGCACAAAAAATATAAATGGATGTAAATTGAAATGAATTTGGTGACAATGGTGTGGTCGAGCAACCGATGTACTTACAAAAAAATCAAAACTAATGATGATAATAATATTGAATAAGTAAAGTAAAAAAGTAAGTGTTTTTCTTTTAAGAAAAGAAGATAATAGAATACAAGGTTCTAGGACGATAACAAAGAAAAATAAAGTAAAATAATGTCCGATGGCGAAACACACCAGTGACTCACACAACAGACAAGTTTGAAATCCTTCGGAGATTTCGTGTATTTTCAGTTTAAACGAAAATGAGAAGGTCACCATTTGAAGAAAAAATGGTGAGTTAAAACGCGTTAAAACGTTTAAAAGGGTTTAAATCTTTTTATAAATTCTATTGAGGTTGGTAATTTTATTTATTTACGGTTGGTATCATTGCTTTGATTTGTGTTGTCGCAAATGGATGACAGTTTTCTTTGTACAGGTTGTTCTACATAATTCAATTTTTCAAACAATTTTTTTTAATCTTCATTTAGAACCTCAAAGAGTATTTACAACTCCAAACACCGGAGAGGAATTCAATTTCTTTAAACCGCGTTTATTATTGTTATTGTAATAATGGATCCGAATTGTGTTGAGGTGAGTACGCTTCTTACTGCGTAATTAATTACGTTAGATTTTATTACGTTTATTTAAAAGGAATTGGCCACTTCCATAATTGAGACGAGTAAATATGAATTGGAGGAGAAAGCAGCTACTGCTGAAATGATATAGTTCTTTGCCGATGTACAGACATATAATGTATGATAAAGAAATGTTGAGGTAATAATTTGTTTCTTTTAAATTATAACTCCATCTAATTATTTATTTTTAAAAGGATTCTGGTTATTTATTGATTAAGAAGGATGCCTGGATAAAGAAGATGACCTCAGCCTTTACATAAATCCGAACAAAAAGGAAGTAAAAAGGATATTCTCGAGCGATCATCCAACGCAACTTGAGAGTAAGATTGTAATATTCCAAGTTTTTATCATCAAGGTTTAATTATAAATATATTTTATGAATGTTTTTGTTGTTTTAGTAGATCAAAGGATGAAACCGTACTACATGTATTTTTTATGTATTTCTGGACATCTCCAGTGCAGTGAAGAAAGGATTTTTATTCAGTCTTGTTTATTATCAAGTGGTATGTATTAAATATAATTTTTTTTTAATTTTTAATTTTCAGTATGCAATTTCTAGAATGTTTTCTCGCCTCTAGAATTTTCAAACAAGTAATTTTTTTATATCAATCAATAATTTAAATCAAAAGAGAAATGAAAATCAAAATCTGGTAACTAAAAACTAATACATTCTTAAATAAAAACAAAAAAAAAGCAATGCATAAAGTTTATATAAAAATTCTAATTTGCTGGCTTTTTTTCATTTCCAATTTGTTACTACTGAAGCTAAGCACACAGCACATAACAATTGTTTTGGGAGAAGTTTTTCACTATCAGGCCATTGCACAGCAGTAACATTATACAGGGGTGTTTCGGTGACTGGGGGAACAAATGTAACCACATATACTAGAGTGAAAATGATGATAATTCATATAAAAAAGAATTAGTAAAAGTCCTCAAAGATACAGACCATCAAAGTTAGGAAATTTTAACACGTTTTTCTTAATATCTTAAACATTATTTATGGTAAAGCGTTGAAATTTGGTACAGTGTAAACTAATATCACAGAAAATCATTAGGCAATTTGTGAGTTGGATCGGTACTCGGGAACAATGCTATACAAGCTGTTCCTAAAGTTTATTCGCTCAGAACTTTTTTATTCTATCATAACCCTACATTTATTTTTGCAATTTCTAATAGTAAATTTAGTTTAGAAACTTTTATCACTCGTAGAGAATATTGATAAAAACCACGGTTTTCGTATTAAATGCAAAAATGTTAGGCTCCGAATTCAATAACACTAAAAAAAATAAATAAATAAATCTGAATCTGAATTGGCAATGAGAAGTGAAAATCGAACTCAGCTGTCATAACTATTATGTATGTATGCAACATGTCCAAGTGTAGATTTAGATAAATCACATTTTTAATTTCTTTTAGTTGGTTTAATAAAAGAATCCAAAAACAATAAATTAAAAATCAACAAAAAAACGACAACATTAACAGGAATAACAAAAAAAAGTACATAAAATAACAAGATAAGTAATAAAAAATACTAAAAGAAATGTTCAAAAACTTAGGTTTCTTTTGTTTTAGTGCTACTTGAAACCGGAACAGAACATTTTTGCATTTAACACAGAAATGGTGATTTTTATCAATATTATCTAAGAGTAATAAACGTTTCTAAACTAAATTTACTATTAGAAACTGCAAAAATAAATGTAGGGTTATGACAGAATAAAAAAGTTCTGGGCAAACAAACTTTAGGAACAGTCTGTATAGCATTGTTCCCGTGGACCGATCCAACTCATAAATTGCTTCACAAATTTTACATGACATTGATTTATACTGTACCAAATTTCAGCGCTTTACTGTAAATAGTGTTTAAGATATTTGGAAAAATGTTGTTACATTCCGAAATTTTTATGTTATGTGTGGGTGACTTGTTTATGTGTAATGGGTTATGAGTTGCATACATTCGGAAACTTATTTATTATTTTTATTTACTTTGTTTACATTTTGTTTGTTTATAACATTTTATTGTATTCTCTTTCAGCAACATATTCTGAGTATTCCTTTTTTTTTCTTTTTAACTCCTATCACTTTAAAATTCTCCTTTTTGCTTTTGAGAGGGTGTCGTAAATTCATGATCGTTCTATCTTGCGCAGACGTAATTTTTTTTGATATTTTCGATTTTTGGGTATAAAAGACCGTTCAACTTTCTTCTTGATCTCTCTCTTTCTTACTATATTACCAGAGCAATATGTCCTTCTCGAGTGTTAAAGAAATTTTGGTTGGTTCGCCATTTTTGGTTTTGGTGTAAAATTTTGTTTCTAATCCATATTTGTGGGATTCATCCCTCGAAATAAAGTTTTGGAAAAGTGTTTTTCTTTTACCAAATTGTACGGAGATTCCGGATTTCAACGTATTTCATTGCATTTTCTTCTGTCCTCTGGTTAAACCTCGAACATCAGAGGTAAGCATTTTTGTAAGGTCTTTATTAATTAGTTTTTGGCATATTCATATTTATTTTTTTCTTTTGATTCTTAAACTAACAATCTACTAAATCTATTTTTCAAAAAAAAATCTAACTACTTTAAAAAACAATTTTCTAACTACTTTAAAAAAAAATTTTCTAACTACTAAAAAAAAAATTACTAACTACTTAAAAAGAAAAGCTATCCTACAAACAAAAATTCTTAAATCTAATATTTCCACGTTTCATTTTTTTTAATTTCTATATCCAGGTTTTTATTGAGGGGAGCAACTTTTGGCATCTCTTATTGGAAGAACTTTTTTTGTTGGTATTTTGGAACCATTGTCCAAGGGTATAATTTCCATTACATCCTAAGGATTTTAATTATTTTTTTGGAACAAAACAAAGAATATTACCTTACCTTTCCTGAGTCATCAGAATTTGTTGCTGAGGATTTACTTCGAATCGGGCCGGTGATCAAGACTTGGAGTAAAGGTCAGATAGAACAACATACTATTATTTTGGTCATTGAAGAATTTGTATCTTATATATTTTTTTTTTATTTGATTTTCCTTAAGAAAATCTTTAAATTAATTAATCATTGGAACATTAAACCTTTTCAATTTTTGTTTTATAATATCATTTCAATTTTTTTTGTAAATCCTTGTTTGGCGAGTTTTTCTTTAATTCTATTTTTGGCGTTGATGTTTTTTTTTATAATATCATTTCAATTTTTTTTGTAAATCCTTGTTTGGCGAGTTTTTTTTTAATTCTATTTTTGGCGTTGATGTTTTTTTTTATAATTTTTGATTTCACGTTGAGCTCAACCATACGGAATCAGACGCGGGTTAATTTTTCATTTTCATTTTTTTGGTATTTTGATTTAAATTTCCTTTTAGTTTTGACTTTCATTTTTTTTAAAGCTCGCAAACATCAATATGGTTTTTTTTGTTGTTTGAACCTAAAAGTTTACCGTTTTATAATTTTGTTATTAGTTTATTTTTTTTATTTACCTGTTATTTACGGGAGTTTTTTTTTAATAAATTTTGTCTGTAACTCAAAACCTATTTTGTTGAGCGTTTATGTTTTGTTGTGTTATTTGTTTATATCACCATACTCCATCATCTCACGTCACAGTTCGTGTTGTACGGGGGGTTAACTGTGTGGCGCCATATAAATACCCCTCCCTTCTTCACTGAACCGGTCGAGGACTCGCGTACATCTCAGGGTGATAAAACTAGTTTTGTCCTTGTTGAAAATTTCGTTATTTTTTTTTTGTTTTGATTTAAAATCTTTTAACGCATTTGGCGTCATAACGTGTTAACATTTCCTCACTTTGATAGCCTGTATCTTTGAAATTTGAAGACTTTTACTAATTTTTTTTACATGAATCGTCATCATTTTCACTCTGGTATATGTGGCTAAATTTATTCCCCGAGTCACCGAAACACCCTGTATATAACTTCCTCGGAGAACATGATCCAGTATTTGCGTCTTTCTCTTCCATCGTCAATTTATATTTTGTTTATATGCTAAATTTATAAATGATACTTCCTAATTCAATTGCGTTTGTTTAAACACGCAATTGATAATTAAGGAAATTCTGAAAAATATCAGGATATTCTAGGAAAAGCATTGATAAGTTAGTTTTGGGAGACTTCTTGAAATCTATTAGTGTCGTCTGGTAGTAGGTCTAAAAGTATCTACTCAGAAATCGTTTAGACACTTTTAAAGGCATATTTGGGTGTCTGAAAATGTGACGTTTTAATGATGGGCAATGACTTTTGTTTTTGGGGCTTTTTGAAATCTTTTACCTTTTACATATTTCCAACAGTCTCAAAATGTTGTACCTAATTAAAAATATTAAATTAAAAAACAAGGCTGCGTGAAGCATCTCTTGATTAATAAACTTTCTTTAGCACAACTTTCTCCTTCTACGAATCATCATTAATTGTTTAATTCATTTTTTCTTTAGACCGATAAAATAACGTTATCATTAACAAAGATGTTAAAAGATGAGCGAAATACATTGAATGAAGTTGATAGTTCCGAGATAATCTTAAGACGGTACGGTAATTTTAATTTTATTTTTTTACTAACAAATCAATTTTAATTGTTTTCATAGATACTGACTATTTCCTATTCTTTCATGGAGAACTCAGATCCAAACTATTCCTCATAATGTATAACAAGAATGGTGTTTTATGCTTTCCCAGAGAAAAATCAACGTTCATGTTGAAGGAATATTAATTGATATGATAAATTATCGCATTTATTTTCCATTAACTAAGTGTTTTACTTGAAATTAATTAATTCAAGATTATTTAAAATATTGTTTTGCCCATGCGGTTATCATTAAAATGACTGGAACATCATTAAAACCAAGAGTTGATTCCAAAGAAATCACTTATAACCCGGTATCGGTCGTTGAAATCCTTGATGAAATACTGCCTTCTTATAACGGCGCGCGGCGTAAGCTTAACGCAAGCTTACACGATAAATTGTACCAAATGATTAAACTTTATCGAAAATTATTTGAAAACACGAATGATAAAATTCAGCTACAGTTCAATGCATAACCGAGTTTAAATGAGTCCGATTTAAATGGTCCATGGAACGATAACGTCCAATTACCGAAAGGAGCGAAATTAGCGGCTTTAACAAAATTCCATCCTCCCACGGAAAATGAAATTTTTACGCCATTAAGACAGTTGAAAGAGTATAAGGAAGAAGTGGTTGTTAACGAGTTGGAATACGAGGCTAACTTTTTGTGTTAAAAGATTAATAAAAATTCGAAAAATGGTGAAAATGAGTCAGGAATGTCGTCAATAAAAGAAATGTATGAAATGTGAGAACGTTGAAATCAATAGAATCATTTACAATTGTAAATATATTTGTCCACGACTACCTTATAATATACAGTGAGTCCCCGTAAGGTATAATTGACGATACATTTTTTAATTCAAATTCCATCTTTTGCAATTAAAGTCTGGATGTCATAAAACGAAATATAACCAAGTTTTACGTCAAATGTCCTCAAAGTGTTAAAATGTTTGTTATGTTAAATTATAGCGATATGCCGAATTTTATTAATTTAGATAAGATTAACAAAACATTTTCGATCTAAACTAAATTAACATAAAAGCTTATTCAATGATACCACCACCAACACTAACACATAATTCAGCCCTTTTCCGACATTGCGTTTTTCTAAATCCACGTCGTGAAGATAATTAAATAAATAATTTTCTAGTATTTCCAAATATCGGTGTTGATTCAAATTGCCGTTTATGAAGTAAGGTCCAATAACACCGTCCCACGAAACAGCACACCACGCATTCACTTTCTGGGAATACTGGCGTTTACAAGCTATGCGATAATGTGGATTAGTCTTTGACCAGAATCGACAATTTTGTGATGTAACCACTCTATTAGTGGTGAACGATGCTTCGTCCGAAAATTTTGTACCCAAGCCACAAACAATAATCTAAACGTTTTGCTTCATCACCTAATTCGATAGTGTGGTTAAATTTTGGTTTATACGGCAATATTTTATTTTCTCGATAAATTCTTTGTAAATGGGATTTACTTATACCGACTGGAACTGCCCTTTTTCTTAACGACATCTTACCGTAATCCATTGCGTTCGTTACTGCAACAATCGACCCCGCATCATGTTAATCTAAAAGCTTTTTTTCCTTCCTTTTATTTTCCACATTACCCGTTTCCGAAAATTTTTTAACAACCCTCTTAATTGTTTTTTATCTACTAAAAATCCAAATTTTTCCTCAAATTGCCTTAAAACTGCATTGTAACTAATGTTCCCCAATCCATAGCACTGCACTATAAATATTTTATGTTGTAATGTAAACATGGCCAATTAATATTACAATATTGACAATAGGCTAAAGCTAAGCTATCAAATGATAATTGTTAGTTCACTTAGGTCATTTGTTTTTATTGTAAAACGGAATATTAGAAAAAAATTTTCAAGAAAAAACTCATTTTTTCTTTTATATGCTAAATTAATAAAATTCTGCATATCGCTATAATTTAACATAACAAACATTTTATCTTAATCAACTTTTGTTGTACTTTGCTCAGAAAGACCACTTTACCTGCAACGGTTATCAAACTTCTTGCGTTAACTTTGGTACTTTGAGGAAATTTGACGTAAAACTTGGTTATATTTCGTTTTATGACATCCAGACTTTAATTGCAAAAGATGGAATTTGAATTCAAAAATTTATTGTCAATTATACCTTTCGGGTAGTGGTGCGTACGAGAGTCTCGCATGGTCTCGTTTCGTTTTCGAGACGATACTCGGACAAGACAAGGCGAGGCTTTCATTGGTCTCGTCTCGAGTCTCGTGCATGAGGTCTTGCGTCTCGTACGAGAGTCTCGCAGGTAAGTAATGTTGTTGATTTAAAACCATATGCTCTTGAGAACAAAGAATAGATACTGCTAGAAGAAGTGCATAAATTACTAGTCGACTTTCAAATACTTTCCAAGAAACTCGGAGGAGAGAAGTACATCAAATTACCTATGGTGGTTCTATGTATGTTATATGTAATACATAATATTGAGAGCAAAATATTTACATGGGACCGAAAGGCAGATCAAAACGCTGTCGAAGAGCAGCTTATTGTTACTTTTCATGCTACGAGAGACAAAATATTAAAGCATTATCGTAAAACTAATTACATTTATGCTGCAGTATTAATTCTAAATTCGCGGCATAAGATAGAAGTTTTTGATATGACAAGATTGCCTATTTCAATCAATCAGAAGACCAACGTTCGAAAGTAACGGCATTGGAGGAACGAGCAGATTCTAGAGCGGAAAAGTCGGATTTTGTAATTGATATTGATGTTTTGTATGTAGTAAATCCTACGCCTTCCGAAGGAGAATGGATGCAGGAGCTTCAAAAATATTATTCTATTCCTCGGTATAATAAAGACGCAGATATATTACAATGATGGAAAATTCATGCTTCTGAATTTCCTATTTTATGTTTAATGACACGAGATCTCTTAAGCATACCGGCTACTTCAGTCCCGGCGGAAAGATTATTCTCATGTGCTGCATTAACTATAAGAAAACATCGAAATCGCCTTAATAATAAATCTGCCCGATGTTTGTTATGCCTAAACGATTGGGTGAAAAACAAAATCATTTGCGACCGACAGGCTGAGGGCTGTAAGTCTGTCTTCCGACTCTTACATTATAGCAAGTATTTAAGTATTCCTTATTGCACTGAAACAATAAGATTATGCATGACGGGATTTCGATACTTTTATGATACTCTCGTACGAGAAACGAGACGAGACGAGAGTGGAGCTTGCGAGACGAGACTTGATACAAGACTTATTAGTTCATCGGCGAGACGAGACAAGACTTTATGAAAATCTCGTCTCGTTGGTCTCGTGCGAACCACTACTTACGGGTACACAATCCGGGGACACATTGTATATATATCTTATAACAGTTTTCTAAAACAAAATGGTAGTCATTTTTCACAGAGTGAATAATAGCGGTGAATAATCATTATTCAATCATTATCATATATTAAAATTTCAAAAAAACGTCAATTTAATTCAATTTTTTAGGAGTTTCTAAAGGTTTGACATTAAAAAAACCTAAACAAATTCTTTTTTTCGTATGATTTAAGCATAAATTAATTAATTTTCGTAAAAAAACATTTTATAAAATTGATATTTCATTTTGACAAATAATTGTTGTGAAGTTGGTTACAGTTAGTAACATTGAATTTGTGTCACTGACGTTTAAACTTTATTCAAAAATTTATTTAAAAATAGTATATTATTATATGAGCATATAATGAGGGCTATTATTACTCGCTACGCTCGTGACATAAACTTAACCTTCGTGAATAATAGCTCATTATATGCGAGTAGAATACTATACTTTGTCCACGACTATTGAAATTGATTCCATAAATTTATTTTTTAAATAAATTTTTGAATAAAGGTTAAACGTCAATGTGACACAAATTCAATGTTACTAACTGTAACCAACTTCACAACAATCTGTCAAAATTAAGTGTCAGTTTTATAAAACGTCGTTTTCTTTACGAAAATTAATTAATTTATGCTTAAATCATACGAAAAAAAGAATTTGTTTAGGTTTTTTTAATGTCAAACATTTAGAAACTCCTAAAAAAATGAATTAAATTGACGTTTTTTGAACTTTTAACGTTTCAAATAATTATTATTAGTCTGGTCAAGATGGCTACCCGTGAATAATGATTATTATTCACCGCTATTATTCACTCCGTGAAAAATGACTACCATTTTGTTTTAGAAAACTCATTCATAAGGTATATATTATAAGGTAGTCGTGGACAAATAAATTTATGGAATTAATTTCAATAGTCGTGGTCAAAATTTCTACTCACATATAATAATATACTATTGTTAATTTAAGTGTTGGGTTTTAAATTTTGTGTACATCTTAAGAAGATACGGGAAAAAGCATAAGTAGTACTGGAAAGGCTTTAATGCTATCTTATATACTCTTGCCATTTTTCATCTCCAATGGCTTTATCCCACCAAGTCCAAACCAGCCCAAGTTTTTAATGAACGTTAATAGAGCGGTGAACTTGACGTGCTTGCGTAACCTGCAGTGTCCGGACAGGAAGTGGGTGAGGAGCCTCAAGTCACTTTTTGATTTTCTCAGGAACTGAGTAGATCTCTTCCGGTCAGGGTAGAGCAGAGTTTTCTTTGCAAAACCATCTACTGCAGTCTCATCCCATATTTGATGCTGTATTGAAAGTCAGAGGTACAAACGGTTCAGGGGAGACCGGTGACTTCTTAGCCGCCCGTTTCGCCAACCTGTCCGCATGATCGTGTCCCTTATTTCCGGTATATCCTTTCCGCCACTTTATCGTAACATTGTTATAAACGTTAGCCTCTTCAAGTGATTGCCGACAGGACTTCGCAAACGATGATGTAGTTCGATGCCTACCAACCTCCAGCATAGCCTGTTTGCTATCTGTGCAGATTACAACGTTTCTGCCAACTGTTTTGGTGTCGATAATCACATTGGTTGCTATATTTATAGCAGTTATTTCGGTCTGAGCAGTCGTGCAGTAGGACCCTTGCGAAGTGGATAGGTGTAGCTGGAGATCGTGCGAGAAAATTCCGGCGCCGGAGTCTCCAGCCTTCTTTGATCCATCAGTGTAGATGGTCAGCGATTTGCCCGTGCTTAAGTTACTCCGGGGTAGCGTTTCAATGCCAAAGTGTGGTCTGTTTAAGAAAGTAGGTGTGATGTAGTCTACCGGAGCTTCAAGGAGAGGTTGTTTACAAACAGCCTCACTCCAGAGTTCGCTCCAGACTTTTCCCATTTTTACAACCTGCTTATTATCCGCCATCGCGGCCACCTCCTTGATAAAAATATCTAGGGGCAGCACGTTCAGCATAGTCTCCAGCGCGATGGTGGATGTCGATCTCATGGCACCCGTAATTAACAGGCAGGCCACTCGTTGCTGAGCACCAAACTATGGCTCCGTGAGCTACCATCTTAGTACAGGTCTTAGTACAGACGTGTAGATCCCACATTGAATTGTCTTTCGACACTGGGTGAGTACAATTGTTGCAACTAATGTGTGATTTCCAAGTCAGGCCTTTGTCAAGATAACTAAATTATTTAATACATTATTTTTTATAGGAATTGTCATAGGGAAAAACATCTTTAAGGAAAAAACTAAAGAGACGAAAAAGAACCACTAAAGAATGAACATTTCAACCCATATTTTTTTATGTTAACATTCAATGGCGTTAAAAAGTTGTTATAAAAGAATCAAAGAGGTAGTGAATTTCATCCCCTTAGAGGGCGCTAGCGAAGCGATAGAAACCATAAAAGTTACAACTTATGTTGGTGAGATTAAGGCTTTTTATGCGATGCTAACCGTGAAAGAGAGAATTTATTTAGTACTGTGCTATGGTACTTTTGTATAACTACACGAAAACATGATTCACTATGTATTCGTGTAGTTATACAAAAATTCCAGCAAAAATATCCGGATACAAGAATATTTCATGTGGGGTTCGCAAACTGATGAAAAAAAATTTGGAAACGGGTTCTGTTTTATCCATAAAGAGACTAAATGAGGACGACGCTGCTTTTCAGATAGGTTTTCAACAAATGACATTGTTTCTTCCCAGCATTGTCGTTATAGGAGCGATGTAAATCCAATTACCTTTAAATTTTATACGGTCAATGTACTTTCAGCAAGACAGTTGCCCAGCTTACCATTCACACATTGTGCCAAATGGTTAAATTTACAATTTCGTCAAAAATTGATTGAACGAAATGGTTCTATTTGATGGCCAGCACGTAGTCCTGATCTTACAATTATGGATTTTTATTTTTGGGGACGATTGAAACAATTTGTTTACAGTGAACCATAACAAGATGATGCAGAACTATTAAAACTAAGAATAATTAAAGCGATAGAATCTCTACCACTGGCGGAAATTCGTACTTCTTATAAAGAATTTAGAAGTCGTCTTCAAATGTGTGCCGAATTGGGAGGAATAACATAGTGTGTTATTACATAAATTTACATTTAAAATATTTTATGCAATTGACCATATTTTAATTTGATTTGTCCGTATATTTTTCACTAACATAAGTTGTAACTTTTATTTTTATTTTATTTTATTGGTTTCTATGGTTACATATTGTAAATTGAACTTGAAAAATTTTTAATTTAGGAAAAGTATAATTTTTTACACAAAAATGGGAATAAAAAACTTCTATAGTTAGAATATAAAGTTCGTGCGATTTAGTGGTTTGAGCATATCCGACGCATTATTTATGCTGCGATAAGTTTGAAAAATCGGTAATATATTTTTTTTCCTCTTTGTAACTCGATCCGGGGACATACTGTATAGCTGCAGCAAGAGCAGCACGAGCGATAGTGTATTTGAAGGGAATCTTACAAAAGTTAAATGAAGTGTATTGTTAACAGACAATCAAAGTGGGAATATACTACAAATGAAAATTTTCCAGATGTACTAACAAAGGTTGTGACTAGAGGTTAAGACAGATTAGAATACTTTAAGACGGGAATACGTTTAAAACAATGGTAGTTTAACTTTAATACCAAAATTGCGGGGGAGTGTTTAGGAACGTACCCAATCTGTAGGGACTTATAGACGTTTGAGTTTTTGGGGTTGGATAAAATGGATAGAGATAACAAAATGAATATGGTTCTTATTCAATAAGTCAAAGAACATCGCGTTCAACAACCGACCCAAAAATTTTAAAAACCCCCAAAATGTCGTAAAATTGACCAAAACGATGTGAGTGAAATATATCAAGAAGGAATCTAAACTTTAGCCGATCATCCGCGACCTCTCGTAACGAATAGGGAAAGTGAAAGGAGTAGGAATCTCGAATTCCGTTGCTAGAAACATACAAAACAATAAGAGAATAAATATAACATAAATAAATAATTAAATTTTAATTAAAATTATTTAGTAGAAACTAAGGTGATTAAGAGAAACGTAACAGAATGTTGTTTTGTTTTTAATTTATGTAGTTTATAGTAGATATTAGATTTTCGTTTCCGTTCAATGTTACAAAATATGTTTAAAAACAATATTTTATTTATTTTAAAAGAAGGCAATATCAGAGTGAAGGTTTTTGAAATGAAATGTTTCTTTAATGTTGTTTTGTACCAAAATATCTTGTATCTTTTAGAATAAATGTTAGGTTAACTTTTATTCTTAATTTATTCTCTTTCTTTTATGCTGTTCTTAATGTGTGCCGTTTCCGATTAGTAGGGTCTACTATTACGATGTTTTAACTCGAGGACATTTTCTAATTGTAACTTTTAAGAAGAATGATTGAAGATTTCTGGAAAAATTGGCAGAAATTTTAAACAATTATTCCGTTCTGCAAGCGACTAATCTTGTTGGTTTATTTTTTTTTATTTAGGGTAATTTTCTATTTATTTTTTTTGTTACAGCAACGGAATCTGAAACAATCCCCATCTGTACATTACCGTCGTTACGACATTTACTTATTTTTATTAATTAGTTTAATTTTTCGTGTTGATTCAAATTTTAAAGTTTAATTGTTATTTTTTTTCTTCTTCAATCTTTAGTTTTGTAAAGTAAATTTATTAGGAAATAATTTAGGGAATATTATTATATTATGTCATTCATGAACTTTTTTTTTAATTTCGGTTTTGGAAAAATTTTAGCGAGAGGTCTTCCTCTTTATCACAAGACTTCGTAAAGAGAAGAAGCGTGGGTGAATTTTTGCTAAGTTATTAGTTCGACATTTTGGAATTTTTGGGTGGGCTATTTTAGCATATCTATGTACGTAGTAGAGTGATCATAAACTGAAAATTTTGTTTTCTTAACTTAAATTTAAGAAAAACACTTCAGAACAAGTTCGAAGTGTTTCGCTTCGAACTTGTTTCTGAAGAAGGTTGCAACATGGCATTTCGTCAAGCATTTTTTCAAAAGACTAGTAGGTCTAGTGTTAGTTCTAGTTTTAGTTTAATTAACACCGGCCGTGAAAGCCTTCGTACTTATATTATCAACCTTTATTGGGAGGATATTAACAAACAAATTAAAGATCTTGAACGGTGAACGTGGCCCTTTTCATCGGACCTAAAACTAACGGAAAATACATACATATGTTACATTGTATTCACTAATTTAGTGATATCGAAAGTGGAATTGGGAAGGACAGTCGGATTCCTGGATCGTCAGACGAGAAGCAGCCTTGACCGTTAAGGGCGAAGGTGTTCAACGTTGTAATCCGTTAATCCCGCTAGGAGGGGATTGGGATGGTTTTCGAGCCGCGTAAACTCGGTACTGGCCTTGTCCCGAATGAATTCCTCGATGGTCGCCATCTGGGAATCATTGTGCAGTGTCGCGTTACTGACAAACCAAGGTGCATCAAATGCCATCCTTAGGACCTCGTTCTAAACAAGTTGGACTTTTTGCACGTGCGATTGCGCGGCGTAACCCCAGACGGAAGAGTCATCGTAGGAAGGATCTTGACAACTTATATACAACTTACATGGATCGCACTTATATTACCTACTATTAACCCGGCGACAGTGTGTTGGGGTATCATATACCCCAGACGTCTTAAAATGCGCGCCATTCAATTCGATATGTAAATGTTCCACCAGGGAACTCAATACCTTCCTTTAATAGCTTAAAGCATCTGTAGTAGTCAATATCTTACTCGATACCCCACCGCACAGGTAAGTGTTTATCAATATATATTGTGATGTTTATTTATTTTCTTTTACTTATGTATTGTGATAAAATTAACCATCGTTTAGTTCACCGAGAGAACATAACCTTGAAATTTTGACAGAGAGATGTTTTGTTGGTGAAAATCTTATCTAAAACCATTTAGTTTGGGAATAATTCAAGATTAGGAGTCTCTCTTAAAAATCGATGATTTTTTGTAATCGATAGGAAATGAGTCAAAAGAGGCGTTAATGATAAAAAAAAAGTGCGGAAAAGTGTAGTACTTACCGAAAAATCACTTTAAAGTTGCGATTTGACGTTTCTTTTTGGAAGTTCAAAGCAATGTTAAAATTGCATTTTCGTATTAAATCCTAACCTGAAATTGTTTAATTTATACCCACGCACAAAATAAAAAGTTATTTTCACTAAACTTGTTTAGATTACAACATATTTTCGGATGAAAACCTGGTTTCTTAGGCTATCGATGCAGAACGACAATTAAATCATGCACCAGTCACTCGTATTAATGAAGTTGGGAACATACGTTTAATTCTGGATACTATCACTTATGGCGTTGCTTTCGATTACAGAACCCATTTTGTCAATTTTTTGAGTTGTCAGTTTGACTGGTTTGACCAGGTTTGACATAGTAATATTTTTATTGCGTTGTATTGTGTACAGTGGAAGAGTTGCTAGCGATTTGAAGAAAAAGCGATTTGTTGTTGTTGCTTTATAATAAGTACACTTCGATTGATGCGGAAGCAGCATTGGATAAATGCAATAAAATTAAAAGGAAACGATGTGGTAAAAATAATAATAAAAAAATTAAAGAATAAAGTCTTTGTTATTCATTTAAAGACTTTTTAATAAACCCTGTACCAAATAATAATTTAATACCTAGTCATGTTTTTTTGATGTTTTTTTTGTAAAACATTGTAAACGACAAAATTTAATGTGTTTAAAGTTTTGCACAGTTTGTAAAGTTTTGTCGCCAAGCAATGTTTTCGTAAAAAATCATCGATAAACCTTTCAAATAACAAATTTAATTTATATTTCCCGTCTGCCAATGATTTCAGCGCTGTAGGTGACAGTATCCAAAACTAATTGCGCATTTCAATCAAACGTTTATAGTTGCCCATCTATATAACAAATATATTATATCTTATCTATGAATTAAATGTCGTTAGATAGAATTGTTTCTACCAAATGCGTATTAATAGACTTTGTGTCAAATCAATTGATCTGTCAAATGACTGAAAGCTGAAATATCTTTATGTTATAAATATAAATGATAAATAAGTATAGTAGCTTATTTAATAGTAGTTTAGTTAAATTAAAATAGTTATTAAAAAAGACATGCTTACAAAATAAAAATAAATAAATTATCCGTGTGACGATAGCAACAAACTGTGTATTGAACCAAATGACAATTACAACCATTACAACTGACAACACAAGCAATGTTAACCATGTATTTTCTCGTATTAAATCCTAACCTGAAATTGTTTAATTTATACCCACGCACAAAATAAAAAGTTATTTTCACTAAACTTGTTGAGATTACAACATAATTATTCATAATGACACCTATGTGAAGTCAGCCCCCAATTAAACAGAATTTTACATGTATAGTATTTTAATTATAACATGAGAACCAGTGAACCGATTTTGATAAACAATGTCTCATTCGAAAGCTTAATCCTTCGTTTGCCTTATATGTTAATATTAAAATCAATAAAAGATGAAGAACACCGCTCTGTACGTAAAATAGCTTAATATTACCAAACTTCAAGCCCTTGTGCAATTGTTATCAAACCGAATTTTAAAAAACTGTGTTCACAATCAGAAAGAACGCTCCTTCAAATATCTTAATCCAGGTTTTTGTCGGTCAATATCTATTAGCATCATGGTTAAATCACCTTTAATATACATCTCTATATACAGAAACGTTTAATTGCTCTACCTCTAAACAACTTTCTTATTTGATATGAGGAAAACTATAGAAGTATATCATGAAGTTATAGACTTACACAAGGACGTTTTTGGTCAAAAAATTACCAAATTCACACGTTTTAGCTACTTTTAAACATTGTTGGGATCAATAACTTTCTTATATCACCAGGAAAAAACTCTATAACCAAGCAGCGATAGCCGCGTGTTATACACCATTAGAAAGACCAGAAAATTGTAGATAAGATAGATCTATACTTCTATAGTTTTCCCCCTATCAAATAAGAAATTTGTTTAAAGGAATAGTAATTAAGCGTTTTTGCGTGTAGGGATGTATATTAAGGGCGATTTAAGCATGACGCCGATAGACATTTCAACGAAAACCCGGGTTAAGATAATTTAAAGAGTGCTCAAAGGCTTGAAGTTTGGTAATTTTAAGCTATTTAATCTAAGTACAGAGCCACCGCTTTGTAGTCTAAGTACAGATTGATCTTAGTATTAACTTATCGACAGACAAAGACCGGTTTTAGATAGAGAAAGAATAAAACTAAAGAAAATTCCATTATTTCTAAGCACCACATAAAGACTGAACACAATATAAATTATGTTGCTTAAAGATCGTCAATCTTGCTTTTATCGATGTAATATCGCTCAAATAAGAATTTTGTGTAGAAATTAGATTTTGAGTTAGGTTAATTTACGTTTAAACTAGCGAAAATTTCCCAAATGTCGGATTAGATATGGAGAAGGGTGTGGGTCAAATATAAACACCAGCTATAAAAATAAAAATAACTATTTATAGGAACTCAATCTGTTTTTACAATTGATGACTATTGTTTATTCTGTTCTTAAGGTGGTCCCACACGACTGGTGTAATTGGCAAGTACGCAAGCAGGCAAATATTTGTGTAAACATTGGCCTTACATTGTTAATTCACGTATAACATAAACGTAAAATATACGATTTGTGGAAAATATATCTGGCAAGATTCCCTGGGAGATGACTTTTAGTACGGCCAGATGTTGACATACTACTCTTCGCATGACGTCAGGTGGATTCGATGGATTTGTAACTTAAAATTTGTAAAAAAGTTGCCTTTTCGAAACGATACAACCTTACCGCACCTTCCTTCTTTTTTGTTTCCGAGTGGAAACGTGCCCATTACACACCCACAAGTACCCATCAATTGCATTTCTACCTTAATCTTTTGAATTTCTCCAAAATAAGGTTTATTATTCTTTTCTTTCAGATTTGACCAAAGGATTTGACGAATATTTCACCCTACGTTATGACCTTTTGATGCTAAAACTTTTTAGAATCTATCTGTATCTTATATTGTATTCAATTTCTTTTTTCGAATCTATCTTTGCTCCTATCTGGCGACGCTCTTGTACATAGTTAATAGACACACAGTCTATATAACGACAGGCACTTAGTCATTAGGACCTATGCGAGGTTAGCTCCAAATTTTTCTAGCCCCCAATTAGATAGTATTTTACATGTATAGTATTTTGATTATAACAAGAAAACCAGTCAATCGATTTCGATAATCAAAATCTCATTCGAAAGCTTAATCTTTGGCCAATACGAAAGTGGAAATGCCCGACTCGAAATCTCTCGCGGGGTCATTTCAATGTTTCCACCTTCGCATTCATTGCAGATCATACTTTCGACCGAGATTTTGATGACTAAAATTGGTCAATTAGTTCCGGAGATAATTGATGTGTTTAATTAATTCGTTTGTTGTGTTTTAATCAAAATCCTTAAATATTTCGAATCGGGCATTTCGACAACAGCATTCAGCCAGACATAAACTTTCGATTGAGATATAAAACATTAAAATCCGTCAAACTGTTCTTTAATTATAGTCGATTTAGTTTAAATTAATTTTTTTATATTGGGGACTATACTTTTGAGCGTTCACACGTGCATAAACAACGAGCCGAAGACGGTGTCATTCCGAGGGCTGTATAAAGTTAACGGGAGAGAATTGAAATCGGGCATCTTGTAATTTCGATAGAAGACACTATGACGAATCGAGTGACGTATAGATCTTGATTAACGGGTACATCGTTTACGAGTTATCACCATTTAAAGAAGGTCAATTTTGTGTAATTTTCGTGTATGTTCGCATTATTTTGGCGTTTTAACGAAATTCGAAAGAGATTTCGAATCGGGCATTTCCACTGTCGTATTGACCAAAGATTAAGCTTTCGAATGAGACATTGTTTATCGAAATCGGTTCACTGATTCTCATGTTATAATCAAAATACTATACATGTAAAAACCTATCTAATTGGGGGCTAACTTCACATAGGTGTCATTATGAATAGTTATGTTGGAATCTCAAGTTAAGTGAAAATAACTTTTTATTTTGTGCCTGGGTATAAATTAAACAATTTGAGGTTAGGATTTAATACGAAAATACATGTCATGGTTAACATTGCTTGTGTTCTTAGTTGTAATTGTCATTTGGTTAAATACACAGTTTGTTGCCATCGTCACACGGGTTATTTTTTTATTGTTATTTTGTAACCATGTACACGTCTTTTTTAATATTAATTTTTAATTAATTAACTATTTTAACTTAAGTAAGGTACTATTAAATAAACTATTATACTTATTTATCATTTATATTTACAATATAAAGATATTTCAGTCGTTTGACAGATCAATTGATACACAATCTATTAACACAAAGTCTATTAACACACATTTGGTAGAAACAATTCTATCTAACGACAGGTAGTTGTCGTTATGCATTGATAGCCTAAGAAATAAGGTTTTCATCCGAAAATATGTTTTAATCTCAATAAGTTTAGTGAAAATAACTTTTTATTTTGTGCGTGAGTATAAATTAAACAATTTCAGGTTAGGATTTAATACGAAAATGCAATTTTAACATTGCTTTTAACTTCCAAAAAGAAACGTCAAATCGCAACTTTAAAGTGATTTTTCGGTAAGTACTACACTTTTCCGCACTTTTTTTTTATCATTAATGCCTCTTTTGACTCATTTCCTATCGATTAAAAAAAAATCATCGATTTTTAAGAGAGACTCCTAATCTTGATATATGCCTTAGTTTGCTTCCAAAAGTATCAATTAATATAGTCCAGCTCCTAAAGCCCATTTTTCATCCATCCTTTGATGTTTTAACGTTATTTTGAGGAGGAAATCCTTGATTTAAAATTGAATTTTTCTAATCTAGAGATGACATTCAATGCAAGTATTTTGAATTTTGAAAAAAGGCGCGAACCTAAGAACCAATCAGAAACAAGGAAGAAACAGTTGGAGTGCCGGGGTATATAAGGAAATCGCGAACAGGCAGCGAGACAGTCGTCGTCTGACCAGCGTCGAATCCACGTCGTCAGACAGAAAAAATTTAAATCTCCGAGAGATAACCTTTAAAATTAAAATAATTTTATAAAGCCAATTTAACCAACGATATATAAAAAAGAATCGACCTATTCCGAGAACTCCTGAAACTTCTTCGAGATTATCTGAGACCCGA
Source organism: Onthophagus taurus (assembly GCF_036711975.1). Classification (NCBI taxonomy): domain Eukaryota; kingdom Metazoa; phylum Arthropoda; class Insecta; order Coleoptera; family Scarabaeidae; genus Onthophagus; species Onthophagus taurus. The sequence continues at coordinate 27,311,469 of NC_091972.1, read as the reverse complement.
AATCCGAAGAACAGCAGTCCAATTTTCCATCAGAAGAATCCTGTAGACAATTCCGTATAATCCGAAAGAGAGACCGGAATGGAATCCTGTAACCAATCCAGAAATCTAGTTCGTGCTCCGAAACCAAGAAACAATCCATTATCCTGATACCACATTGAATTCCAATCCTTTCTTTTTCGCAGTGAGTTGGATGATAATTTATTTTTCTTATTTAACATAACCTACAAAAGAAAAATCAACGAATCAAACTCAAAAGACAACTCACAAGAGTTTCCTTATAATTTTATCAATACTTACTTATGGGTAAAGATTTATCAGTTTGTCTTGTATAACTTTTTTTTATTTAACACTATTTTTCCAACGAGTTTGATTTCGATTTAAGGCGTCAGCCATTTGTTATTTCTAAGAACGGATATAACGAGTTTTTATCCTGATCTCTCTCTCTCTCTCGAAAGAATAAACGTGTTCTCTCTCAGATCGATGTTTCAGTCGATTATCGCAGTTTTCTATTTCATTTAAAAGTTACCTCTCGTCAATAGGCATTGTTGATAAAGTAAATTTAGAAAAACAATTTTATTTTCGTTATTCATAAAACGTGTTAATTTTTTTTTGTTTAATTAAAAGAATTTTTGTCGAACCTTATTATTTTTCTTTTTGAACCTGAACTTGCCCGAAACCCTGAGTTTAACAAGAGTCTCATAGCTAAAGAAACCCCAATATATAATATGTAAACAAACAAAACACTACATTATCTATATATATTGTGATGTTTATTTATTTTCTTTTACTTATGTATTTGACAAATTTGTATAAACAGAAGTGGAAAATGACTGACTAAAGCTTCGACACGGTTAACATGTTTCTGCTAAAATCTATACAGATTCTGAATACAAATGTCGATATAACATTTCACAGGTAATTTGGTTTCGCCTTCAGTTTTATGGCAGGCCACGATTATTAGCTCTCTGGGAAGAGGTTGAAGAAGCCGAAAATCCTATTGGCTCCGAAAGTGAAGACGAATCTGATTTTGTATGTGACAGTAATCATAACTCTGACGGCGAGGAGGATGCGAAGAAGTAACTGAAAGTGAAATACCAAAAATCTGTCGAAAATATTTAGGCAAGGATGGTACAACATGGGCTTCAAAACATTTTCCCAAGAATGTTCGCACGCGTACAGAGAATATAATCACACACCTACCAGGCGTAAAAAGAACAGCCAAGAATGCTAAAACACCAATTGAATGTTTCAATCAGTTTATAATTTCTGATATGGTGGACGATATTGTGATGTGCACCAATATAACAATACGACAGAAATCTGTTTGCTACGATGAAAATCATCAATACGTTGTACGGGATACGAATGGAACAGAAATAAGAGCTTTATTCGGACTTCTCTATCTGGCAGTAGTTTTCAAACGTTCTAGGCTAAATCTTGAGGAGCTTTGGTCGACAGATGGAACTGGGATAAGTTAATTCAGAGAAACAATGTCTTTGCAAAGGTTCATTTTCGTGCTGTCTTGTTTACGCTTTGACAACATAAATAATCGTGCGGAAAGGAAAAATATTGACAAGATGACAGCAGTGAGGGCATTATTTGAGAAATTCGTTGAGAATAGCCAGGATTCGTTTACTCCAAGCGAATATCTCACCATTGACGAAAAGTTAGAAGCATTCAGGGGTCGCTGTGCTTTTCGTCAATACATGCCCAAAAAGCCAGCACGTTATGGTTTGAAAATATTTACACTTGTAGATGCAAAATCATACTTTTTTCTCAACTTAGAATTGTACGTGGGACTGCAACCCGATGGTCCATTCAAGTTGAGCAATAAGCCAAACGATGTGGTTCTTAGACTTATAGCTCCAATTTCCGGCACAAAACGAAATGTAACGTTTGATAATTGGTTCAGCAATTATGATCTGATGCTAACACTGCTAAGACAACACAAAATTACACCCGTCGGGACGGTTAGGAAGAACAAACGGCAAATACCCGAGAGCTTCATTTTCAAGTAGTGAAAAACAGACCAGACCATTCCAGCAAATTTGATTTTCAAAAGGATATCACTTTAGTTTCCTATACACCAAGAAAAGGTAAGGTTGTACTTCTTTTGTCTACGTTACACCATACTCCAGATATTGATGTAACTACTGGGGGTAGAAGAAAACCGGAAGTAGTTTCGTTTTATAATGCTACAAAAGGTGGCGTAGATGTCGTTGATGAAAAGGGGGGTGTAACTGAACGTTCCACTTTGATATATATAAAAAATATACTAAATTATTAGTACAAAATTTTTTAATGTAGTACAAAATTAGTACATAAATAGTACAAAATTATGGCACAATCAAAATGCTGATATCTTGAAAGGGAGGTTGTATATGGAGGGGGGGTGTAACTGAACGTTCAGATACCAGAATCTTTATTTATTTTTCTGTCAATTTATTTTAGTGTATGTCATACCCCAGCACAAAGGTTGTATGCAAAAAACCCACCACACTGTCGCCGGGTTAACTTAAAAATATTGTAAATTGCGATAATATTCTTTATTCAGATACTAATTTTTGGTTCTGAAAAGAACCGGTCGTTGTTTGGTAGGGAGGGGGGATGCTTATATCGCCATTTATTTGGAACTTGTGTACTTAGTAACAGCCTTGGTGCCTTCGCTTACAGCGTGCTTCGCCAATTCTCCAGGTAACAGAAGTCTGACGGCAGTCTGGATTTCTCGACTGGTGATCGTTGATCTTTTGTTGTAATGAGCCAAACGGGATGCTTCAGCGGCTATCCTCTCGAAGATATCGTTCACAAAACTGTTCATTATACTCATAGCTTTGCTCGAAATACCGGTATCAGGATGAACTTGTTTCAATACCTTGTAAATGTAAATAGCGTAGCTTTCCTTCCTCTTGCGTTTCTTCTTCTTATCGGTTTTCGATATATTTTTCTGCGCTTTACCCGCCTTTTTGGCTGCTTTCCCACTAGTTTTCGGTGGCATTGTTGGTGTTCGTTGATTAGTTAATAAAACTTATCGGTGACAAGATTTTCGACAGTAACACAGCGTAGACACTGCAGTAAGTTAGTGTTATAAAAATGGCCTGTCTTTACCGTTTATAAAGTGGTAGCGTCGTATCAGTAGGTGACGCCTCCCGTTGCTACCGCTTGGCTGACGGCCGCTATTGGTCGAACCGTCGGCGCAGTTGGGTATATGTATTTGAAAAACCTGTATTTCGCTCTACATGCGTAAAAGCATGCAAAAAGCAATTTATTTTTTATTTAGCGATAACGTATGTATTGAAAGTCCGATTCGAGCCTTGAAGAGAGCAACATCGCCTGGAGAGAAGTTGAAGAATTCGTCCGACCTGTTGCGTGAGCGAAGGAAGGGGGAAGGTTCATTTTCTACCTGGGTGACCTCGTCAAAGGCGTAATCCGGAGCAGATAAGTTTCTTTTGAAATTAAGAGCGCCCTTTTTAGGGTTGGGTTGGGTTTTCCAAACCGTTTTGAGGTGGCAGAAATGCCTCTTAAAATGGAGAAGAAAACTTTATCCGCATCGTGTGTAGACTTTCGCTTGTTTGCAAGCGTGGTCGACACACACATTATCGATAAGAACGGGACATTGAGACCCGTTCCACCAAGCCGTCCGCCTTCCCCGTTGAAAGCGGCGACTAAATCTGCGCGTAAGGTCAGACCCGCCATCCCCGTGAAGGCGGCAACCAACGCTACCCCCGTTCTTGGCAAGACTGCCTCCCCTGTGGCGGCGGTAGCCAAATCATCAGGCCGCACCGCCCCCCTCGTGAAGGCGGCGACCAAGAAACCAGTTATTGGCAGAACTGCCTCCCCAGCGGAGGCGGCAGCCAAGGCAGGTATACCAGGCCGTACTGCTTCCTTAGAGGATGCGACGACCAGCGCGGCAGGCCGCACCGCCTCCCTCGAGGAGGTGGCGACCAAACGCGCACGTAAGGTTAGTACCGCCATCTCTGAGAAGGCGGCAACTGAAACTACCCCCGTCCTTGGCAGTACTGCCTCCCCAGTGGAGGCGACGGCCAAAGCACCATCAGGCCGTACTGTATCCCTCGAGGATGCGACGACCAGCGCGGCAGGGCGCACCGCCTCCCTCGAGGAGGCGGCGACCACCTCCACTCCGAGGTCATTCGCCGAGGCGTTGGCTTCCATCCCGGCGGGTAAAATGGATGTCGACGTGGCAGTCGGTCCATCCAACGGGAAAAGGAAGGCCAGTAGCGACCTGGAGGACGAGTACTCGGAGGCCGTGCGTCCTCGATTGGAACACGTTTCCAAGCGGGTCCCCCCGGTAATCCTTCATGCGAAGGAAAACTGGGATTCCATTTCGGCGGAGATGGCGAGACTTCGAATCGCCTTTTCGAAAGCTAGAGCGGTTCCGCAAGGAATCAAGATTGAGCTCCCCACCGCGGAAGCCTATCGCGCCCTGGTGAAGATGTTGATGGCTGGTAAACACCAGTACCACACATTCTCTCTACCGGAGGAAAAGCCGTTAAAGGTGGTTTTTCGAGGCGTCCCTACCAGTATCGGGGAGGACAGCATTGCTGCCGACCTGAGAAAACAGGGATTCTGGCCTGATACGGTAAAACGTATGCGCCAGGGCTCTGAAAGAAGGCCGATCCCGTTAGTCCTGTGCGTCTTGAAAAAGACCGCGGACGCCAAACGGATCTTTGACCTCAAGACGGTCATGGCTTTAACCATAACTGTCGAGAGCGCCAAGAAGAAGACGGAAGTCGGCCAGTGTCATCGCTGTCAGCGTTACGGCCACTCCCAACGAATGTGCAACGGTGCACCTCGTTGCGTGAAGTGCGCTGGTGACCATCCGACGGCTTCCTGTGCCAAAGCAAAGGATGCGCCCGCCAAGTGCGTCCTTTGCGGTGGCCCTCATACCGCCAACTACAAAGGGTGCCCAAAACACCCGAAGGCGGCGGAAACGAGGGCGCCGGCGGCAGCCCCAAAGGTCAAAGCGACCGTTCCCCCGAAAGCACCTATTCAGGCGCAAAAGGGGGACAAAAAGGCTCCAGTAGTCGCGGCGAAACCCGTGAAAGCGGTTAGTAGTCAGGCGAAAAAGCCGAAAGGCAACGCTAACGTTGCCCCCAAAGCGAACGCTCCAGCTACCAAGGTAGTTCGGAAAGAGGTCGCGGCGCCTAAAGCTAAGCTCAACGAGCTGAAGCAAAAGGCGGCCGACGACCCCCCAAAGCTGTCGAGGTCGCAGAGGAGGCGTCACAATAGGAGGCTTCGTAAAAGCGGGTCGATCGCGGTGGCTGAAACACCATTCCCAGTCAATGTTGCGGCACAGGCGGCGGTTGAACCCCCAACTGACCCCCTCGTCAACATACTGGCGATGATGAGCGAGGTCATCCAAATCGACAAATCCGATAGGGACGCGCGAGTTAAGTTGTGCGTCCAAATCATGTCCGAGATGATGAAACTCTTATGATGACTCATCGGAGACCGAGAGTACCGCATTCGCTTGAGTTGGCTTATTGGAACGCCAACGGCCTTGTCTGTAAACAGAATGAACTTCGCGAGTTCGCCGAAAGGTACGACCTTGACGCGATACTCATTTGCGAAACCCATCTGCGAGCGGGCGACAGGCCACGGCTGCCCAATTATCGCTTCTATCGAAACGATAGAGTTGGAGCAAGAGGCGGCGGGACAGCCATCTTTATAAGAACCAGTTTGGATCATTACGAAGATCTGACTCCCCCTCTTCAACATCTCGAAGCTACTACGATTGTGGTACGAACACTATCGGGGTGCGTCCGCTTGATCGCCGCCTGCAATCCGCCGAATCGGCGGTTGTTGGAAGACGATCTAACGGGTGTCTTGGATACGGACAAAGGCGTGGTTATCGCCGGCGACCTAAACGCTAAGCACCCATCGTGGAACAGTCGGATCGCAAACGCGAACGGTAAAATACTGCGGAGTTTTACCGACGAGACGGGCATTGTCACCGATGCCCCCGCCGACCACACGTATTACCCGTCGAACGAAGGGCAACGATCTGACGTTTTGGACGTGGTTGTAATTAAAGATGTCCGACTAGTTCATAGAGTTACCACGCTCAACGAACTTAGTTCCGATCATCTCCCTGTGCTGCTGCAGCTTGGAGACGTCCCGGACGTTCGCGTCCCGGTTGAACGTTCCACTGTATCGTGGCCGGCTTTTAGCGACCACTTGCACCACAATATGGGACAAATACGACCGATCCACAACGCTCAGGAACTGGATGAGGCTGTTGAACGACTCACGGTCGCAATCGAGGATTCTCTTCGATACGCGACCAACACGATTCCCGTAAAGGACCATCGATGGGTGCTTCCGGCGCACATCAGGGAACTTATGCGGGAGCGTGATCGCGTCAGGCGGACTTATCAGCGCAATTGGGATCCCGATCTCAAGCGTAGCTATAACCGTCTGCGCGGTGATGTGAGAAGGGAGCTCGCGGAGTTCCGATACGCGTCTTTCGACGCCAAACTCGACGCCCTGAACACCGAAGACGATCACTCCTGTTGGAAGATGGTCAAGGTGCTGAAGGGGAACACGACGCGCATGCCGCCCATTCACGGTGAAACCGGAATGGCTTTCACTCTCGAAGAGAAAGCAGAGGCTCATGCCGATAACTTCGAAAACCAGTGCAGCCCGCTATGCGACGATGACGAAGATGAAGATTTCATCGATCGAGTCGAACGCGTAGTGAGTAGGCGGCTGGCCGTAGAAGATCGTCGGCATATCGAGCACGCTTCTCCGACCGAGGTGAAAGAGGCAATCGCGAGATGTAAGTCGAAGAAGGCATCGGGACCGGACGGGATAGGAAACGCTGCTTTAAAGGCCATGCCTTTAAAAGCGGTCGTTTCGCTGACGGGAATCATCAATGCGGCGTTCCGGCTGCGGCATTTCCCTACCAAGTGGAAATGCGCGGACGTCGTCGTGTTACCGAAACCCGGGGCGAACCTAACGTTCCCGCAAAGCTACAGGCCCATCAGTTTGCTTTCTTGTCTCGGCAAGGTATGCGAGAGGATCGTCCAGACGAGGCTACAAAGATCAGTTCAAGATCTTAAGCTCATTCAAGACGAACAGTTTGGTTTCCGACCCAAACATTCGACCGTACACCAGGTACTGCGACTTGTCGAATACATAACCGAAGGCTTCAATCGAAAGCAAAGCACTTGTGCGGCGCTTTTCGATGTTGCCAAGGCGTTCGACAAAGTATGGCATGAAGGACTTTTGTTCAAAATGCTAGAAGCGGGCGTGCCCCTGGCGTTGGTTCAATTGATCGCGTCCTATCTTGGCGGTAGGAAGGCGCGCATCAAATTGAACGGTACGCGTTCGACAGAGCGAATCCTAACTGCTGGCGTCCCTCAGGGGTCGTTGCTTTCACCGATACTCTTTTGTATCTTTGTTAGCGACCTACCCCGGTGCGAGGGCACTCAGTTAGCGATGTACGCCGACGATGTGTGCATCTACAGCAGATCTTGGTCCCCCGAGATCGCCGCTCGTAGACTGCAGACAGCATCGGATCAGCTGCAAGACTACTTCGCAAAGTGGCGGGTCAAAATCAACGCTGATAAAAGTACCGCAGTACTCTTTACTCGGCGTAGACAGAGACCCCCCGATGCGTTGGTACTGCGAGGGAACGAGCTTCCCTGGCATTCCGAAACCAGGTATTTGGGTGTCATTCTGGACTCTAAACTAACTTGGAAAAGTCACATCGAGGCCATGGCGAACCGGGCGAAGGTAGCTCTGGTCAATCTGTACGCTCTGATAAATCGCCGAAGTAAGTTGGATCCTCTCCGGAAGATTCGACTCTACAAAGCGGTTATCAGACCTGCGATGACATACGCTTCTTCAGTCTGGGGTTACGCCGCGCACTCGCACGTGCAAAAACTCCAAGTGGTTCAGAACAAGGTCCTAAGGATGGCATTCGATGCTCCTTGGTTTGTCAGTAATGCGACACTGCACAATGATTCCCAGATGGTGACCATCGAGGAATTCATTCGGAACAAAGCCAGTACCGAGTTTACGCGGCTCGAAGACCACCCAAATCCCCTCCTAGCGGGATTAACGGATTACGACGTTGAACATCTTCGCCATAAACGGCCAAGGCTGCTTCTCGTCTGACGATCCGGGAACCCGACTGTCCTTTCCAAATCCACTTCCGATATCGCTAATTTAGCGAATATTAACTAATATATTTTCCGTCTGTTTTAGATCCGATGAAGAGGGTTAAGGAAGATTCCAGGAACCTCAAGAGGCCCGTCAAGTTCACCGTTCACCATTTCGCTCTGAATTGATACGTTTTGTTGAAGTTTTCGGCACGCTACCAAGTCAACTAAGCCATGTCGGGTCGAGGAAAAGGTGGAAAAGTTAAAGGAAAAGCAAAATCCAGATCCAGTCGTGCAGGATTACAATTTCCTGTTGGTCGTATTCATCGATTGTTGAGGAAGGGCAATTACGCGGAACGCGTAGGAGCTGGAGCTCCCGTATATTTAGCGGCCGTAATGGAGTATTTGGCAGCCGAAGTTCTCGAGTTGGCCGGTAACGCTGCGAGAGACAACAAAAAGACTCGTATCATCCCTAGACATTTACAACTGGCCATACGTAACGACGAAGAATTGAATAAATTACTGTCGGGAGTGACGATTGCTCAAGGAGGTGTACTTCCGAACATTCAAGCTGTTTTGTTACCTAAGAAGACCGAGAAAAAACCTTAATTTAATTACAACTTGGTCACACCATGTTAACAAAACGGCCCTTCTCAGGGCCACAAAAAATATAGTCGAATAATGAACTATCGATGTCTGCGGTTGTGTAAATGTATCATTTTCTTTTTTATACATATTCTTTCAAGTAGCATACGTATACGTATGCATGTATGTATATTTTAAACATGACCTGTAATATCAAGATATTAATACGAATCACATTTTTTGTTGAATTTTATAAGAATCATCGTGTCGCTAAAAAATCAACGAAAAGTGATAAACTTACCGAAAAATAACTTTCGATTTTTAAAGTGTCCATGTGACGTCATCAACAACGATAACGATGTATTTTCACAGCACCACGGTTAGCGCTGGTCCTATTAACTGTTTTTGCCACATCCACGCACACAACACCAATAAGACCAATAAGTAAAAATGAAACTTGTTGATACTATAACGCATATTTTCGTGTGAAATACCCTTGTTCTTTTGGTTACAATAACTAAAACATCTTTATTTACCATCTACCTGCTTGCTCGTGTGGATCTGAATGTTAAAGTTTTTTTTTTTTCGACTGTCCCTTCAACCCGAGTTTTTCAGGTAGATGGTAAACAACCACATTTTAGTCGTTGTGCGTCGAAAACCTAAGAAAACCCCGAAAATATGCGTTAACAAATTGTTAATTCTTTCATACATTTTATCGAATTAATGTTATGTCGGTATATCTGCTGTGAAAAGGATTGATATTACCGGTGGGTTAAACTGATTTTTCGGTAAGTTTTATACCTTTCCGTACTTTTTTTAATTTCTAACGGCTTATTTGAGTGATTTCTCTTTTATTCTTTGTGTTTTAATCCATCGTCACTAACTAACTGGGTTTCTAAAGCATGACTTGGCGCATTATCGATTAATAACAACGCTTTTCCAGCTAACTTATTCTCTTGAGAATATTTTCTCACCTCTGACACAAAACATTTCATGAACCACTCCTTAAAAAGTATCGAAGTCATCCAGGCGTTTGAAGTTGATCTGTAGATGACTGGTATTTTTTTGTTTTTGAAGGCACGTGGTTTCTTAGCTTTACCAATAACGTGCAATTTTAATTTACGGTCTCCTTCTGCGTTGGCACAGACAAGGAAGGTTACTCTATCCTTGATAGTTTTACGTCCTGGTGCTGTTTTTCGTGGAATCCCACCAAAGTTCTATCTGGAAGAAGCTTATATAATAAAGCTGACTCGTCTGCGTTATATATTTGATTAGGGCATAAGTATTCTTTTCTAATGTGTAGAGCCAATTTTTTTTTAAAAGGTGCAATTGCTTGAAAATTGTTAGAAAGCTTCTCGCCAGTAATTTTAAAATTTCTCAGGCTATATCTTTTTCTAAATTTTGCCATCCAACCTCTACTAGCACGAAAATCATCCTTTCCATAATGTTCCCGGTAAAACACCTTAGCCTGGTCAGCTAAATATTCACATGAAACAGTACAATGACGATATCTTTTTTTATTTTAAAAACTATTATCCATTTTTGGAAATTCCCCATCTTCAAAGTTTTCCTCTTCCCAGTACCATGGGAAGAGGTACTCAAATTTTGTATTATTCGAATGTAAACAATAATATGGTACTCTAAATACTGTTTAAGTGTTTTTTCTTCTTTTTAAGGCGTAAATTCTTTTCAATTTATTTAAAATTTATATTTTCAAAGTCTAAACAATGAACACCCTGTTATTAATACCCGTTAATAATTGTTATATTATTAATTTTTTTTTAAATCATTTAAGTATAAGTAGATTTATATTCTTTACTACATTATTTTGTTGAATTTCAAATAAAATAAAAAAAGAAGTGCGTCCCCGGACCTACATAGTTCGCTAGGAGAGCCTATCATAAATCACGTCCAGGTACTTTTTCGGGATGATAATTACTGCCACTACTGTTTCTGAGGGTCATAAAAACCACCAGAAATGTCAGAAACTATAACAGACAGGCTGCACAATTGGAAATGAAATATGCGCAAGCGCCAAAGGACGTGAACCGTTCTTGGTCGAGACCAGGTACACGAACTTGTCCGACCGACGGCCGTTAGAACCACAGAATAACATAATATTCTGTGGTTGGAACGCTTGACAAAACGTCACGGATCATCCTTTTCAAGGCAGCAGCACTTTTTAACTGTGCAGGCTTGTGACCGTCAAAAGTCTAAAGCGTGGTTGGAACGAACCTAATATATGTACATACATATTACGTATGTATGTAATTGTCCGGATTGTACGTGAAAATATTCCTTAACTTTCATAAATATAGTGGTTCTGAAAAGAACCGGGTGGTTGTGTTGAATACAGAACAGTCGTCGTCAAAATTAAAATAGGTACATAATTTAAATTTCTTAACCCCCAAAGCCGTAGAGAGTACGACCTTGCCGCTTAAGGGCGTAAACGACGTCCATAGCAGTAACGGTTTTCCTTTTTGCGTGTTCAGTGTATGTGACAGCGTCGCGAATAACGTTCTCAAGGAAAACCTTTAAAACTCCTCGAGTTTCTTCGTAAATTAATCCTGAAATACGCTTTACACCGCCGCGACGGGCAAGACGTCTGATAGCTGGTTTGGTGATGCCCTGGATGTTGTCACGGAGTACTTTGCGATGACGTTTGGCGCCTCCTTTTCCAAGACCTTTTCCTCCCTTTCCACGGCCAGTCATTTTTCTTTTTATGTATGTATAACGACGACGAACTAACAAGCACCGACAGCGGACTATCGTTTTCGGGACTTTTCGCGCGCTTATATGGTGGCGCAATGGACACGCCTACCGATTCTACGGCTCGACCAATCCGATGCAAGTCACGTACACGGGTATAAAGTAGCCTTCAACCGAGCGATCTCTCAGGAGTCACCAGTCGATAACGAAAGTCCGTGTAGTGCCTTGAGGAGTGCAACATCGCCTGAAGAGAAGTTGAAGAATTCGTCCGACCTGCTGCGAAAGCAAAGGAAGGGGGAAGGTTCATATTCTACTTGGGTGACCTCGTCAAAGCGTAATCCGGAGTAGGTAAGTTTCTTTCGAAACTAAGAGCGCCCTTTTTAGGGTTTGTTCCTGCAAGGGAAAGTGAGTTGTTGCCTCATTTTTAATCGGCAGAAATGCCTTTTAAATTTGGAAAAGGCACATCCGTATCGTGTGAAGACTTTAGCTTGCTAGCAAGCTTGGTCGACACACACATCGTTGACAAGAACGGGAAGTTGGTTCCTGTTCTTTCCAGCCGTCCGCCTTCCCCGCTGGAGGCGGCGACGAAACCTCCACGCTCGGTAAGTTCCGCCTCCCCCATGGAGGTGGCAACCGAATCGTCAAGTCGTCCGCCTTCCCCGTTGAAGGCGGCGACCAAATCTTCACGCTTGGTCAGTTCCGCCTCCCTCGCGGAGGCGGCAGCCAAAACGTCATGCCGCCCGCCTTCCACGTTGAAGGCGGCGACAAAACTGCCACGTCCGGTCAGTTCCGCCTCCCTCGCGGAGGCGGCAGCCAAAAAATCAGGCCGTCTGCCTTCCTCGTTGAAAGCGGCGACCAAAACGTCACGTTCGGTTAGTTCCGCTTCCCTAGTGGAGGTGGCAGCCAAAAAGTCAGGCCGTCTGCCTTCCCCGTTGAAGGCGGCGACTAAAAAAGCCCGCCCGGTAAGTTCCGCTTCCCCCGTGGAGACGACAGCCACAACGTCAGGCCGACTGCCTTCCTCGTTGAAGGCGGCAACCAAATCGTCAGGCCGTACGGTCTCTCCCGTGGAGGCGACGACCAGCGCGGCAGGCCGCAACGCCTCCCTCGTGGAGGCGGCGACCACCACACTACCGAGGTCCTTCGCTGAGGCGCTGACTTCCGTCCCAACGGGTGAAATGGACGTCGATGTAGCAGTCGACCCATCCAAATCCGCAGGGAAAAGGAAGGCGAGCAGCGACTTGGAGGAAGAATCTTCGGAGGCGGTGCGTCCCCGCATGGAACCAGTTTCCAAGCGGATCCCCCCGGTAATCCTTCACGCTAAGGAGAACTGGGATTCGATTTCGGCGGAGATGGCGAGACTTAGGATCGCCTTTTCGAAAGCCAGAGCGGTTCCGCAAGGAATCAAGATAGAGCTCCCCACCGTGGAAGCCTACCGCGCTCTGGTGAAAATGTTGATGGCTGGTAAACACCAGTACCATACATTTGCCCTCCCCGATGATAAGCCGTTAAAGGTTGTCTTTAGAGGCGTCCCTACCAGTATTGGGGAGGACAGCATTGCTGCCGACCTGAGAAAACAGGGATTCTGGCCTGAAACCGTGAAGCGGTTGCGCCAGGGCTCTGAGCGGAGGCCAATTCCCCTGGTTCTGTGCGTCTTGAAAAAGACCGCGGACGCCAAGAGGATTTTCGACCTCAAGACGGTAAAGGGATTAACCATTACCGTCGAGAGCGCTAAAAAGAAGACGGAAGTTGGTCAGTGTCATCGCTGTCAGCGTTACGGCCACTCCCAACGAATGTGCAATGGTGCACCTCGTTGCGTTAAGTGCGCCGGTGATCACTCGACGGCTTCCTGCTCCAAAGCAAAGGATGCGCCCGCCAAGTGCGTCCTTTGCGGTGGCCCTCATACCGCCAACTACAAAGGGTGCCCAAAACACCCGAAGGCGGCGGAAACGAGGGCGCCGGCGGCAGCCCCAAAGGTCAAAGCGACCGTTCTCCCGAAAGCACCTACTCAGGCGCAAAAGGGGGATAAAAAGGCTCCAGTAGTCGCGGCGAAACCCGTGAAAGCGGTTAGTAGTCAGACGAAAAAGCCCAAAGGCAACGCTAACGTCGCCCCCAAAGCGAACGCTCCAGCTACCAAGGTAGTTCGGAAAGAGGTCGCGGCGCCCAAAGCTAAGCTCAACGAGCCGAAGCAAAAGGCGACCGACGACCCTCCGAAGCTGTCGAGGTCGCAGAGGAGGCGTCGCAATAGGAGGCTTCGTAAAAGCGGGTCGATCGCGGTGGCTGAAACACCATCACCGGTCAATGTTGCGGAACAGGCGGCGGTTGAACCCCCAACCGACCCCCTCGTCAACATACTGGCGATGATGAGCGAGGTCATCCGGATCGACAAATCCGATAGGGACGCACGAGTTAAGTTGTGCCTCCAAATCATGTCCGAGATGATGAAACTCTTATGATGACTCATCGAAGACCGAGAGTACCTCATTCGCTTGAGTTGGCTTATTGGAATGCCAACGGCCTTGTCTGTAAACAGAATGAGCTTCGCGAGTTCGTTGAAAGGTACGACCTTGACGCGATACTCATCTGCGAAACTCATCTGCGAGCGGGCGACAGGCCGCGGCTGCCCAATTATCGCTTCTATCGAAACGATAGAGTTGGAGCAAGAGGCGGCGGGACAGCCATCTTCGTAAGGACCAGTTTGGATCATTACGAGGATCTGACTCCCCCTCTTCAACATCTCGAAGCTACTACGATTGTGGTACGAACACTATCGGGGTGCGTCCGCTTGGTCGCCGCCTACAATCCGCCGAATCGGCGGTTGTTGGAAGACGATCTAACGGGTGTCTTGGATACGGACAAAGGCGTGGTTATCGCCGGCGACCTAAACGCCAAGCACCCATCGTGGAACAGTCGGATCGCAAACGCGAACGGTAAAATACTGCGGAGTTTTACCGACGAGACGGGCATTGTCACCGATGCCCCCGCCGACCACACGTATTACCCGTCGAACGAAAGGCAACGATCTGACGTTTTGGACGTGGTTGTAATGAAAGATGTCAGACTAGTTCATAGAGTTACCACGCTCAACGAACTTAGTTCCGATCATCTCCCTGTGCTGCTGCAGCTAGGAGACGTCCCGGACGTTCGCGTCCCGGTTGAACGTTCCACTGTATCGTGGCCGGCTTTTACCGACCACATGCACCACAATATGGGACAAATACGACCGATCCACAACGCTCAGGAACTGGATGAGGCTGTTGAACGACTCACGGTCGCTATCGAGGATTCTCTTCGATACGCGACCAACACGATTCCCGTAAAGGACCGTCGATGGGCGCTACCAGCGCGCATCAGGGAACTTATGAGGGAGCGTGATCGCGTCAGACGGACTTATCAGCGAAATTGGGATCCCGATCTCAAAAGACGCTATAACCGTCTGCGCGATGAAGTGAGAAGGGAACTCGCGGAGTTCCGATACGCGTCTTTCGACGCCAAACTCGACGCCCTGAACACCGAAGGCGATCACTCCTGTTGGAAGATGGTCAAGGTGCTGAAGGGGACACGTCACGCATGCCGCCCATTCACGGTGAAACCGGAATGGCTTTCACTCTCGAAGAGAAAGCGGAGGCTCATGCCGATAACTTCGAAAACCAGTGCAGCCCGCTATGCGACGATGACGAAGATGAAGATTTCATCGATCGAGTCGAGCGCGTGGTGAGCAGGCGACTGGCTGTAGAAGATGATCGGCACATCGAGCACGCTTCCCCAACCGAAGTGAAAGAGGCAATCGCGAGATGTAAGTCGAACAAGGCATCGGGACCGGACGGAATAGGAAACGCCGCTTTAAAGGCTCTACCTTTAAAAGCGGTCGTTTCGCTAACGGGGATCATCAACGCGACGCTCCGGCTGCGCCATTTTCCCACCAAGTGGAAAAGCGCGGACGTCGTCGTGTTACCGAAACCCAGTGCGAATCCAACGTTCCCGCAAAATTATAGGCCCATCAGTTTGCTTTCTTGTCTCGGCAAGGTATGTGAGAGGGTTGTCCAGACGAGGCTACAAAGATCCGTTCAAGATCTTAACCTCATTCAGGACGAACAGTTTGGTTTCCGACCCAAACATTCGACCGTACACCAGGTACTGCGACTTGTCGAACACATAACCGATGGCTTCAATCGAAATCAAAGCACTTGTGCTGTGTTTTTCGACGTTGCCAAAGCGTTCGACAAAGTATGGCATGAAGGACTTTTGTTCAATATGCTAGAAGCGGGCGTGCCCCTGGCGTTAGTTCAATTGATCGCGTCCTACCTTGACGGTAGAAAGGCGCGCATCAAATTGAAAGGTACGTGTTCGAGAGAGCGAATCCTAACTGCAGGCGTCCCTCAGGGGTCGTTGCTTTCACCGATACTCTTTTGTATCTTTGTGAGCGACCTACCCCGTTCTGAGGGCACTCAGTTAGCGATGTACGCCGACGATGTGTGCATCTACAGCAGATCTTGGTCCCCCGAGGTCGCCGCTCGTAGACTGCAGGCAGCATCGGACGAACTGCTAGACTACTTCGCAAAGTGGCGGGTCAAAATCAACGCTGATAAAAGTACCGCAATACTTTTTACTCGGCGTAGAAAGAGACCCCCCGATGCGATGGTACTGCAAGGGGACGAGCTCCCCTGGCGTTCTGAAGCCAAGTATTTGGGTGTCATTCTGGACTCTAAACTAACTTGGAAAAGTCACATCGAGTCGATGGCGAACCGGGCGAAAGCAGCTCTGGTCAATCTGTACGCTCTGATAAATCGCCGAAGTAAGTTGGATCCTCTACGGAAGATTCGACTCTACAAAACGGTAATCAGACCTACGATGACTTACGCCTCTTCCGTCTGGGGTTACGCCGCGCACTCGCACGTGCAAAAACTCCAAGTTGTTCAGAACAAGGTCCTAAGGATGGCATTTGATGCACCTTGGTTTGTCAGTAATGCGACACTGCACAATGATTCCCAGATGGCGACCATCGAGGAGTTCATTCGTGACAAGGCCAGTACCGAGTTTACGCGGCTCGAAAACCACCCCAATCCCCTCCTAGCGGGATTAACGGATTACGACGTTGAACACCTTCGCCACAAACGGCCAAGGCTGCTTCTCGTCTGACGATCCAGGAGTCCGACTGTCCTTCCCAATTCCACTTCCGATGTCACTATTAATTAGTGAAAAATTTTGTAATATATTTTCCGTTTGTTTTAGGTCCGATGAAGAGGGTTAGGGAAGAAATTCCAGGTACCTCAAGAGGCCCGTCATGTTCACCGTTCACCGATCTCTCAGTTTACTTTGACCAACTATATCTTTGTTGTCGTACGGTACGTATCTCGTAATAATAAACTAAAATGGCTCGTACGAAACAAACTGCTCGGAAATCTACCGGAGGTAAAGCGCCACGTAAACAACTCGCAACTAAAGCGGCAAGGAAAAGCGCTCCCGCTACCGGTGGTGTCAAGAAACCGCATCGTTACAGACCTGGAACCGTAGCTCTTCGAGAAATTTGTCGTTACCAGAAAAGTACCGAACTTCTAATTAGAAAGTTGCCCTTCCAACGTTTGGTTAGAGAAATTGCCCAAGATTTCAAGACCGACTTGCGATTTCAAAGCAGCGCCGTTATGGCTTTGCAAGAGGCGAGCGAAGCTTACTTGGTCGGACTTTTCGAAGATACGAACTTGTGTGCAATTCATGCAAAACGAGTAACCATCATGCCGAAAGACATTCAGCTTGCTAGGCGCATTCGCGGCGAAAGAGCCTAATTTGCATCAATCAACCAAACCTTCCCAACAAGACCGGTTCTTTTCAGAACCAATCACTTGTTTTATGAAAAAGAATTTTCGTTTTGCTTCCCTTCAATCGGTGTTTATTATGAAAGCAAAAATGCTCTTTTTTCAGTATGGACTTCGGATAATGTACATTTTCTAATTTCTAAACGTAATAGCGTGTAAAATTTTCAATGTGAACTTAAGATGTGATTTAATCAAAAAAAAATTAAGTTCTTTTTTAATTTATATAAAATAAATTCAATTATTTCATATAAGATTTTAGTAATTAAAAAAAAAGATTATGATGTTTAAATAATTTAAACTTAATTTGCTTCCATATGCATTCAAATATTGATGATCACAACGAAAGTTAAAGAAGATGAAGGTTTATCTTCTTTAAGGTAATCAAAAACTTGTTGGGATTGATAAAGAAATATAAGGAATCCGAACTGTAACATTTATTTCCAAATTGAACGTTTTTGGGATTTATAAAAAAAGTAAGTACAAGAAAAGGCGTAAATTTTACACACACCGACTACCTTAGATTCTTAATTCCATTCTTAAACTGTCTTAATTCCCTATACGCGTATGTTCTCGCAAACAGACTACTGTAGTTTGATCTCGTATTAGTGCCATTCAATGTTTGGATGTTTATTAAAAATGAGTATAAGAAACCGCCAAATTTCACAAAGGATTCGAGATTTGATCGTTAGTTTACGAAAAGATGGGATAGGATATCACAAGGTGAAATTAGCCAAATTGGAAAAAAAGCTCGTTCGTCAGTGCAGTACATTACACATTTCTGAAGACGATGAATTTTGAAAATTAACCACTTAAGGCATGCCTTATTTATTTAAATCATCGACTTTTTTAGATATAACAAGAGCGCCCGTGTCAGACACGGGCACGTGAAAATCTGCCGGTGTCAGTCGCCCGTGTCACACACCATGCCTTAAGTTGTTACGTGATTTTTAGTGATGAAACTTGAAAAAATTGATTTATTTAATTGTGATTCGCGCACCAAAGTTTGGCGAAAACGTAACGAAGCATTCAAAACGAGAAAATTTGTGCCCAACAGTAAAATATAGAAGTGGTAGTGCTATGTTGTGGGTGTACATATATGTCAGCTGCTCGTGCAGGCAATACGACATTTATAAATGGTATCATGGATAAACGATATTACCTTGATATTTAAAAAATAATTGATTAGAAAGTGCTAGAAATTTTTGGATTGCGAGATCATTTACTTTTTAACAAGACAATATTCCCAAGGACACGGCAGAAATCGTGCGCTTCTGGTTGCTTTATAATGTTCCCCGACACCCCGCTTCGGAGGGTAAAGTTTTGGGAATAATTTTGCGTCAAAAGTGGCCCTCCTGAGAAACAAACTTGACGTGTTTCAGGCCTTCAGCTCGTTTTCAATGGGCCACTCTGTATATAAATATATTTCTATATATAATAAATGCTATAGTAGATTTTTTGAAATTGGCTATCACCAATTAATCCGTGGCTTGTATAAGAGAGGTGGTCTTAGGTGGCAGATATGTCATCGTAATCCATCCAACTTCTGCTCCTAAATCTGGTGAATGTGCCGGTGGATTATCGAGAACGACAACACATCGCGAGTTACCCATGCCTTAGCGTTACAGCGCCACATCACTGGTAAACTATCTTTGCACACATTGAAAGACTTTTGGTGGTCTTTTGCGCTTTTGATGTTGCTTTGGGTGACGTAACAGGGGGGTTCGTCTCGTTTCTTTCGTCAATCGGAGTCATTTTCGCCTTGGCTGTTGTGCTCTTTTCGCGGAGGATTTCGCCGGTCATAATGTCGCCCACGCTCCCTTGCTCTTGGTTTGGATAAGAGCACCCCAAACAATGGCAGCGTTGAAGAATTTTCTTAATAAACGGTGTACTTTTTGATAGAACCGCCGCGCTCATCTAGATTCTTAATAGCGCCGTTAACCATTTCTGATGTCGGTGGTTTCGACTTCTGAATCTTCGCCTTTTTCGTTAACAGCTCCGTAGCTTTGGCCTTTAATGGTGTGTAACGACAATATGACAGCGGTAGAGTGGTTGATAATGAGTGAAAGAAGAAGTGTGGAGGTGAATGATGTTGTGAAAGTATTTAAGAGGGCGAAGAAAATGGGTAAGATAGTGGAATTGGGATGAGAGTTTAGAGATGATGTAGGGATGAGGAGAGCGGGTAAGACGGTAAGAGTCAAGGGAGTAAGTGTAGAGTGTGGCCATGTTCGGTAAGGGCATTCCGCTGATGACGGAGCATGGTCCATTCAATGTATCTTTGAGAGGGATATGAACGGGATGTGTCTGTGTGAGGTGAGTGAGGACACCCTGCAGCATATCTTGCAGGAGTGTCCGAAAGGGAGGAGAAGACAGAGACAGAAGGTAAAGGAGAATTGAATAGGATTATGGATGACAGCCATAAATCCATATGAATGATTGGAACTGGTTAGCGGCAGGAGCTGTGTTCGATTATGTAGGGGAGTAGTGCTAGTTTTTGGTGGGTTGGATTCGGTAGTTGGGTGGAGGAGTAGCCGCATACCGAAAGGCCTCCTCCTCAATAAGATCAGTTCTTTGCAGAACCAAGAGATTATTTTCTGAAAAACAACTATTGCGATACTAATTATAATTGATTATTTCCATTGTACTTAAATTTGCTCTCATGTTTTAGGAGGGTTTGATATATTTCCAAGACAGAAATAATAATTGGTAAGTAATCCTCCGATTTGGTTTTCTAAGTAGAATTCTTCAGAGTTTTTAGTGACCGCATTTAAATTTCACTACAAAAACTTTGTATAAACCAAGTTGCCTTTATGTTTAATCGATATTATTACTTAAATGACCTATGTCGATTTCAAACCGTATTCAAAACATTTTTGTTTTTGTTCCTGTCGCAGTATTTGCTTCAAATAATCAATTAAAGCGGCAAGGAAATAACGCTTTTCATGCCATTCTTGACGTGTGCTTGACTAACGTGGTGTTAACCTTGTCTCTAACAATTGAACCCATTTGAAAGAATTACGTAGAAAGGGATACCGTCGGGGGGGGGGTCGAGTTGTTACAATGTAGGAACTGTAGAAAACTCTTGGGAAAATCGACCTACTTCAGGTTTTTAACTTTTAACGTGGTCTTTCTGTTCATTAATTCAATTTCAATAACTTTAATATGGATTTTGTTAGTTTGTTGTGTTAATGCCAGAAGACCAACCAGCCAGGCTTAACCTTGTTCTTTTAAATTGTTTTCCCTGCAGTAGGAATATAGTTATTTCCGAAAGCTTCCACATTGTAACGGCGGTACTAACGGTCGTTCCTTTCTACGTAGTTTTCGATCGGACTCCAGCCGAAGAGTACTCTCATTTACCACCTTAAGAATACGCAACGCTGCACAAACCTTCCAACGATTTATAAACGAAGTTCTTTCTGGCTTAAATTTCTTTTTTGTATATCTAGACGATACTCTCGTAGCAAGACTAGCAAGTCGCAATGAAGAAGACCATTATCATCATTTACATCAATTATTTGAGGATAAGTTGCCTTCATGTTTAATCGATATTGTTACCTAATTAACCTAAATACGTTGATTTTAAAACGTATTCAAAACATTTTTGCGGGATAAATCTCATGTCGCAGTATTTGCTTCATGTTTTGTGACATTCTTCTCTAAAGGGAAACTCCAAATAATCCATTGAATTAAAATAATATTATTTAATAACGGTCAAAACAAGTTTCGTCAATAAGCTAAAACATAATCAATATAAAACACAACACTTAACAACATTAACCAGGTCTAAATAAGTTTACACAACACTTAGATATGATAAAGTGTGTGAAAGGAAAAATATATGCATATATTATACTATTAAGTATAGAATAATAGAAATTAGATTTGATATACATACATAATTGGTATCATATTGACCATATGAACCTAAAAACTAATAGCAATGAATGAATGACTTGAGTAAATGCGTAACGACCGACATTGGCGGTATGAATATAACACTCGAATATTTCACTTTTCACTCACGTGAAGGTATTTGCATGATACGACGCTTACACGAAAACGTAATCCCTAAATTAGAGCCGCAATATACCACTTTTCTCGCGTCCTCGACGTCGGCAATAATGTTCGAAACAACGAGAAAACTCGCGACCAATGTGGAATTGCCGATCGCATCGTCCTCGTTTTAAGGATAAAAGCTTAGACATATTGATAAAATTTACACGCCTCGTGGTTTTAAAACGTTTAAGAAAGCTATTCTCATTGAAAATTCAGTCCGTTTTTACATACGCGCGAAATTCGACGACGCTAAAGTTTACGACGACGGTCACGTCAATGACATCTTATACTTTCAACCGTCGCTACACAACGAAATCGTACCCCCACAAGTAAAATTTTTACGTAGACGACGAGTTAACTTCTTCCACTATACTGAAATACCTAACGGGAATGTTTACGTCGCGACGCCAACACAAGCGGGTTCTTTTTCTAGAAAGTTGCGAACACGAGACCGCCGTTGTGATGCCAGCAGTGCGAACGGAGGAAAATCGACTTTGGACGGGTTTTCGGCTTCGGTATGTACATTCAACGTTGGGTTCAATTTTCTGAGGAAAATGTTTGTGAATAACTTGTACGAAGTTGACGTTCGTGCACGTGAGTTTTTGTAAAAAATATTTTTGTTACAAACTGCCGCTACAATGACGGATGTACAACAAACGGAACAGCAAACCCCCGTATCTTCCGAAACGGAAAACACTTCACCCGTAAAAAACAAAGCTGCCGGCGGTGGTTCCTCCTCCGATTCGTCCACGAAGAAAAAGAAAAGCCAACGATCAAAAGCCACCCATCCACCCACATTCGAAATGGTGAATAACGCGATTAAGACCCTTAAGGAACGCAACGGTTCGTCGCTTCAAGCTATTAAAAAGTACATGACTTCTAATTACAAAGTTGACGCTGAGAAGATGGCTCCGTTTATTAAGAAATTCCTGAAGACCGCCATCGCTGCAGGCGGTATTGTCCAAACTAAAGGTAAAGGTGCGTCAGGATCGTTTAAACTGGCATCGGCCTCTGCAAAAAAGTCAGGCAGAGTAACGACTTCCTCCCTTAAAAAGAAACCTGCCGCCGCCGCCGTATCTAAAAGGGCCAAAGCTCGAGCTGTCTCTACGAAGAAATCCTCCTCACCTGCGAAGGCAAAAACAACGCCGGTGCCCGGTTCCCCTGTTGTTGAAAGCAAAAAGAAGGCTGCAGTAAAAGCCAAAAAGTCGCCAACGGTCGGAGAAAAGAAAGTAACCAGCTCTACTACTGCCGCAGTCAAAAAAACCACCACGGTTAGAAAAGCACCATCAAAAGCTAAAAAAGTTACCAAGGGACCAACGAAAAAGCCCAAAGCGCCGAAACCCAAAACCGCCAAGAAAGTCGCTGGTGGTGCTGCACAATTGAAATCGTCGTCCACGAAAAAGAGAAGTTTACCAAAAAAAAAATGAGCTCTGCAATTTATTACAATTAAGGGCTTTCTCACAAGCCGCCACACAAAGGCCCTTCTCAGGGCCAATAATGGTATAACGAAAAAGAATTCTAACATAATTTTAATCTATACATAATGTATGTACTCCGGCAGTATGCATCTTAGTTCCATTCGCAGTAGTTACCACTTGTGCGGTGGTAATTGAAAATTTCAAAAAATGTTATTTACCCGAAATAAAATAGCAGTTCTTTTTTAATTGCCATTTTTTTCGAAGACAGCTGAATATCGTGTAAAATGAAAAATACTCTGAATTTTACGTAGAATCCATAAATGCAACAAAAAAATGATGGGGTTCCTATTTAAAAATGTCAACTTAGGCATGGTATCTCAATTTTGGGATACCTGTACATTTTAATTTTATCTCAAAAAATGCGCGTTCAAAAATATAACCTAAGCCTTTTTTCTAGAAGAATATCGCCCGAATTTTTATCGAATTGAAGTAATATATTAAACAATTTTTAAATTTTCTATCCATTTCAATTTTGGGCCTATTGCAGACTAAGCTTTTTCGGTACGATCCTTTCTAGAGTATTCTAGTAAAGTATGATTGTATAACCATTGGTAATTTTCAATTAATTGAACAAATTTCACCATTTGATCACTTTTATCATTAATTTTTACTGTTATTATTTATACTGCGTACGCTGCGACACGTCGCGCCGGGCGAAATGCAGCTCGCATGCAGTGTTGCCAACACAATGTAATAAAAAGTCCCATGCGCAGTGCTTTAAAAATCCCATCTATTAAGCAAAAAAAAACTACAAATAAATTTAAAATTTGTTTTTAAATAGAAAAGACTAATATAAAATTTAAAATATATTTAAAATCAAACATTAAGTTAGAAATCATATAAATATATTTTCCGATAGTACTAATCAGTCCTTAAAACTGTAAACTTCTTTATATACATATTTTTGTAATAAGTCGTTTGGGGTGGGATAATCAACGCATATTTAATTATTCTGTTGTAAAGCGTTACGAATAACGCACATTGCATTTAATGTTTCCTCGCCCGTTCTATTTCCTTTTTTCATTTTAATATCTGTTACCATGGAAAAAATTCTTTCTGCTTCAGCATTTGTATGAGGCAATGTTAAAATAATATTGGCAAGTTTTCCTAAATTTGTAAATAAGTGGTCGTTATTAAAATTTTTTTTCATCCAATTTGAAGCCACATCGATTTCAGTTTCATCGAATGAAGTAGCTAGTTTCTGCCACTCAATTGATATGTCAGTGGCAATGAAATTAAAAAAATCAACAGCCAATCCAACTATATCAATATCAGAATTCTTCTTAGTTGAAAATGCCACTTGGGGATCTAAAAATTCCATTGCTTTAAAAATGTGATTATTAAGTGTTAAGTGGAAATCGTTTTAAAATTTCAGTAGTGGCGGTTACGTAAAATGATAAACATTTTTTCGAATCTCCTGTTGACCGTCCAGTGGTAAAGATTTTATAAAGCTTTCACACTCATCACCTAATTTAATCTTATCTAATGGCAAGAAATGTTCAGTTTGACATCCGGTTTTAAATAATTAGTGCATAGTCGTATAAATAAAGTATTACAGTGCCCATGTAATTTATGAACTGACTATTTGATTGAAATAATGAATTAAGGGAATTTAAAAAACTTGGAGCATACTTCATGAAATATAAATACCCTTTTAAATACATATTTTTCATGTCATTGTGGATAGTTTCTGCACTTTTTAATTTATCCTCAGTTATTGCTAGTAAAAAGAAATGTTCTAACACATTCCAATTATTTAAAATTCGTACTACACAGTCGAGCCGACTCAACCAACGTGTAGTTACTAATTAAAAATTTTTTGTTTGCTCTGGTTAAAGTAATCTTGCAACTCCGCTAAAACAGCGCATCGTTTCGCACTTCCTGATATGTACATTTTAACAGAGCTACTAAATGATCCACAACTTGGGTAGCAACATTGTGCTCCGCGAAAAATACAGAAAGTTTAATTTCAGCTCTTTTAATATTATCAACATGTATATCTTTATCATTACTAACAAAATAATTAGCCAATGGTTTTGTCGTTTTAACCGCTGACATATTTTCAGAAGTTTTTGTCTATTAGAATGCCTTAATAACTCACTCTTGCCGCATGTCAATTCTACATTACAAACGGAACATCTAAAATTTAATAATGTTCACACAGAAATATAAATTATTTTATAATTAATTTAATTTTATTGATTAAAGGAAGCGCGACTACCTGCATTTATTTTTATTTTTCTTATCCGCTGTTAACTAGTTTTTAAAATGGGGATCCTGCAACCAACATTCCTGGAAAACTTTCGTTCCTTTTTCTTGGTGGAACTTTTTTTGAGGAGGTTCTAAATGTTCCGTATCTGATGAAGAATCTTCCATTTTTTTAAACAATACATTCTATACAGTAAAGACAATCCGACTCGGTACTCTACACGGTTTACGATTCTACGCAGTTTACTCTCGTAATCAATTATTGAATATGATATAACATGACGTAGCCTCTATGCGGTAAATACCCGAATTGTTTCGGATAAATTTATTACGTTCGGCAAATCTCTGATAGATGGCGCTATTACTAAATATTGATCGTCTTATAATTAGAAGATAGTGCAAATGTCAAATTACAAAAACATATTTAAATTTTATAATATAATAATTTTGAGAAATTAAAAATCTCTCAAAATAGACGAATATCCCTTTGTTTCTAGGAATACTGAAAAATCTCCCGAATCGGGATATATCTCTCAAGTTGGCAACACTGCGAGTCGCATGTTTAGACGAAGTCGCGGAATAATTCAAGATTAGGAGTCTCTCTTAAAAATCGATGATTTTTTTTTTAATCGATAGGAAATGAGTCAAAAGAGGCGTTAATGATAAAAAAAAAGTGCGGAAAAGTGTAGTACTTACCGAAAAATCACTTTAAAGTTGCGATTTGACGTTTCTTTTTGGAAGTTCAAAGCAATGTTAAAATTGCATTTTCGTATTAAATCCTAACCTGAAATTGTTTAATTTATATCCACGCACAAAATAAAAAGTTATTTTCACTGAACTTGTTGAGATTACAACATATTTTCGGATGAAAACCTTGTTTCTTAGGCTATCGATGCAGAACGACAATTAAATGTCGTTAGATAGAATTGTTTCTACCAAATGTGTATTAATAGACTTTGTGTTAATAGATTGCGTATCAATTGATCTGTCAAATGACTGAAAGCTGAAATATCTTTATGTTGTAAATATAAATGATAAATAAGTATAGTAGCTTATTTAATAGTAATTTAGTTAAATTAAAATAGTTATTAAAAAAGACATGCTTACAAAATAAAAATAAATAAATAATCCGTGTGACGATAGCAACAAACTGTGTATTTAACCAAATGACAATTATAACTGACAACACAAGCAATGTTAACCATGTATTTTCTCGTATTAAATTCTAACCTCAAATTGTTTAATTTATACCCACGCACAAAATAAAAAGTTATTTTCACTAAACTTGTTGAGATTACAACATAATTATTCATAATGACACCTATGTGAAGTTAGCCCCCAATTAAACAGAATTTTACATGTATAGTATTTTAATTATAACATGAGAACCAGTGAACCGATTTCGATAAACAATGTCTCATTCGAAAGCTTAATCCTTCGTTTGCCTTATATGTTAATATTAAAATCAATAAAAGATGAAGAACACCGCTCTGTACGTAAAATAGCTTAATATTACCAAACTTCAAGCCCTTGTGCAATTGTTATCAAACCGAATTTTAAAAAACTGTGTTCACAATCAGAAAGAACGCTCCTTCAAATATCTTAATCCGGGTTTTTGTCGGTCAATATCTATTAGCATCATGGTTAAATCACCTTTAATATACATCTCTATATACAGAAACGTTTAATTGCTCTACCTCTAAACAACTGTCTTATTTGATATGAGGAAAACTATAGAAGTATATCATGAAGTTATAGACTTACACAAGGACGTTTTTGGTCAAAAAATTACCAAACTCACACGTTTTAGCTACTTTTAAACATTGTTGGGACCAATAACTTACTTATATCACCAGGAAAAAACTCTATAACCAAGCAGCGATAGCCGCGTGTTATACACCATTAGAAAGACCAGAAAATTGTAGATAAGATAGACCTATACTTCTATAGTTTTCCCCCTATCAAATGAGAAATTTGTTTAAAGGAATAGTAATTAAGCGTTTTTGCGTGTAGGGATGTATATTAAGGGCGATTTAAGCATAACGCCGATAGACATTTACCAACGAAAACCCGGGTTAAGATAATTTAAAGAGTGCTCTATCCGAGTGTTATAATAGTTTTTTAAAATTCGGTTTGATAACAATTGCACAAAGGCTTGAAGTTTGGTAATTTTAAGCTATTTAATCTAAGTACAGAGCCACCGCTTTGTAGTTTAAGTACAGATTGATCTTAGTATTAACTTATCGACAGACAAAGACCGGTTTTAGATAGAGAAAGAATCTCTAATTATTATCTCGAATTATCTCTAATAATAAGAAAGATATCAGCTAAGAAAGTAGATAAAAAATTACAGATACAAGTTTGTTGCTATCGGACAAATGTGGAGGAGGCTGAAAACTAGAATTCGTAAACATAAAACTAAAGAAAATTCCAATATTTCTAAGCACCACATAAAGACTGAACATAATATAAATTATGTTGCGTAAAAATCGTCAATCTTGCTTTTATCGATGTAATATCGCCCAAATAAGAATTTTGTGTAGAAATTAGATTTTGAGTTAGGTTAATTTACATTTAAACTTGCGAAAATTTCCCAAATGTCGGATTAGATATGGAGAAGGGTGTGAGTCAAATATAAACACCAGCTATAAAAATAAGAATAACTATTTATAGGAACTCAATCTGTTTTTACAATTGATGACTATTGTTTATTCTGTTCTTAAGGTGGTCCCACACGACTGGTGTAATTGGCAAGTACGCAAGTAGGCAAATATTTGTGTAAACATTGGCCTTACATTGTAATTCACGTGTAACATAAAAAACACCTATAACAATGTGAGCTCCCAGACGCTACGCAAGTGTATCCGAGTAGACGAATATATATAGACGGTTCGTTATCGGATGGATACTCATTTGCGATTTCCTCCAGGTCCCGTTGCTCAGCTGGCTTCATATGGTCGTACTTACATAATCGCAGCTATTCGATAAAATTCCGCCGCCTTATCAAGCTTCTTCACTGTGCACGATTTGTGGAAAATATATCTGGCAAGATTCCCAGGGCGATGACTTTTAGTACGGCCAGATGTTGACATACTACTCTTCGCATGACGCCAAGTGGATTCGATGGATTTGTAACTTAAAATATGCAAAAAAGTTGCCTTTTCGAAACGATACAACCTTACCGCACCTTCCATCTTTTTTGTTTCCGAGTGGAAACGTGCCCATTACACACCCACAAGTACCCATCAATTGCATTTCTACCTTAATCTTTTGAATTTCTCCAAAATAAGGTTTATTATTCTTCTCTTTCAGATTTGACCAAAGGATTTGACGAATATTTCACCCTACGTTATGACCTTTTGATGCAAAAAACTTTGTAACTACGAAAGGGATTTTCATCAATAATATGTGTTATTAAGTTCCAAAATAACGTTAAACTAACTAATAATTATCCTAATTATAATATTTAAGTGGTTTGAAGTCTTTTAATAACAAATTTTTATTTAACTCTCATGCTCTCTATTAAATGCGGTAACAGATTATAAACATTTCAAATAGATTTTTAGAATCTATTTGTATCTTATATTCTATTCAATTTCTTTTTTCGAATCTATCTTTGCTTCTATCTGGCGACGCTCTTGTACATAGTTAATAGACACACAATCTATGTAACGACAGGCACTTATTGTTAATAATTATGACCTATGCGAGGTTAGCTCCAAATTTTCCTAGTCCCCAATTAGATAGGATTTTACATGATTGTATAGTATTTTGATTATAACAAGAAAACCAGTCAACCAATTTCGATAATCAAAATCTCATTCGAAAGCTTAATCTTTGGCCAATACGAAAGTGGAAATGCCAGACTCGAAATCTCTCGCGGGGTCATTTCAATGGCTGTACGCACATAATTAGTAAATTTTGAAATCGGGCATTTCCACCTTCGCATTCATTGCAGATCATACTTTCGACCAAGATTTTGATGACTAAAATTGGTCAATTAGTTACGGAGATAATTGATGTGTTTAATTAATTCGTTTGTTGTGTTTTAATCAAAATCCTTAAATATTTCGAATCGGGCATTTCGACAACAGCATTCAGCCAGACACAAACTTTCGATTGAGATATAAAACATTAAAATCCGTCAAACTGTTCTCTTATTATAGTCGATTTAGTTTAAATTAATTTTTTAGCACGAGCGTTCACATGTGCATAAACAACGAGCCGAAGACGGTATCATTCCGAGGGCTGTATAAACTTAGCGGGATAGAATTGAAATCGAGCATTTTGTGATTTCGATAGAAGACACTATGACGAATCGAGTGACGTATAGATTTTGATCATCGGGTACATCGTTTACGAGTTATCACCACTTAAAGAAGGTCAATTTTGTGTTATTTTCCTGTATCTTCGCATTATTTTGACGTTTTAGCGAAATTCGAAAGAGTTTTCAAATCGGGCATTTCCACTTTCGTATTGGCCAAGGATTAAGCTTTCGAATGAGATATTATTTATCGAAATCGGTTCACTGGTTTTCATGTTATAATCAAAATATTATACATGTAAAATGCTATTTAATTGGGGGCTAACTTCACATAGGTGTCATTATGAATAATTATGTTGTAGTCTCAACAAGATTACTGAAAATAACTTTTTATTTTGTGCGTGGGTATAAATTAAACAATTTGAGGTTAGGATGTAATACGAAAATACATGGTTAACATTGCTTGTGTTGTCAGTTGTAATTGTCATTTGGTTAAATGCATAGTTTGTTGCTATCGTCACACGGGTTATTTTTTTATTATTATTTTGTAACCATGTACACGTCTTGTTTAATATTAATTTTTAATTAATTAACTATTTTAACTTAAGTAAGGTACTATTAAATAAGCTATTATACTTATTTATCATTTATATTTACAATATAAAGATATTTCAGTCGTTTGACAGATCAATTGATACACAATCTATTAACACAAAGTCTATTAACACACATTTGGTAGAAACAATTCTATCTAACGACAGGTAGTTGTCGTTATGCATTGATAGCCTAAGAAATAAGGTTTTCATCCGAAAATATGTTGTAATCTCAATAAGTTTAGTGAAAATAACTTTTTATTTTGTGCGTGGGTATAAATTAAACAATTTCAGGTTAGGATTTAATACGAAAATGCAATTTTAACATTGCTTGGAACTTCCAAAAAGAAACGTCAAATCGCAACTTTAAAGTGATTTTTCGGTAAGTACTACACTTTTCCGCACTTTTTTTTTATCATTAACGCCTCTTTTGACTCATTTCCTATCGATTAAAAAAAAAATCATCGATTTTTAAGAGAGACTCCTAATCTTGATATATGCCAAAAATTCTCCTCAAAAAAAGAATTTAAACAAAATTATAACCTGAAAAGAAAAAACAATAACACGAAAATTGAGTCGGCTGAGTCAATATTGTAAGAGACACTCCTTTAATGTCAAAAAAATAAAATAATAAAAAAACTCGAGCGAACAGGTCGAAAACAAGAAAATAAACTATTAATAATTTAGATTCTATACAAAAATATTCAAACCTTATCTGGAAATCCTGTTCCTTCTTTTTTTATTTAATGCGACTGCACGTGTTGATTAAAGCGGAACCAGGAAAGCCGGAACAAACTTTACCAAAAATTAAACAAGCGTACTGCACTAACGCTTGAGAACAAAAGAGGAAGTGGTGGGAAGAGGAAACGCGGTACGGACGACCGATATCCGCATCCCCACCCCTAATATTAATGGATCTTAAGAATATCGATAAATTTACCAACGAACACTCAATGACCTTTAATAATCAACAACAAAAATAAATTAAGATACCCCGCGAGTGTATTAATAAAAATTAGATATCCATTAAAATCATAATAAACTGATTAAGGAAAGAAAATCAAATGAAAGTAATTACATATGAAATCACATACAGTGTGTCCGTAAGTAGCGGATAAAATCATTATAAACGGTTTATGAAAAAATCCCTGAAACGGGAATTATGCAGCTGCATCCCATAGCATTTAAGAAACTAATATGATAAGATTAGTAGAAGAACCGTGAGACTCGAAATGAAACTGTAACAAGATTGGAGACCGTATTGGCCGACTTCCAGCCAATTCCAAAGAGTCCATGGATCACATTTCCAGGACAATAAAATTGATGGCAACTCAAAATTCAAATCAATTCGCTCTTGTATAAGGACAAGAGCCTCCATAACTCAAACCGTAGTAAATATAATTCCAAAATTGAAAGAAGTACTTCCAATGTTTATCAAATTATGTGAACATTTTTTAAATAATTATTATGATAGAGTAAACCCTCATAATTCTATAAATCAATTTTTAATAAACATTATTAAAAGTCGTTTCGAAGGAGAAGATTTAAATTTTCTTATGTAACCAATATTAAAATTGACTGCACTAGATTCAGAAAAAAATCCTACATGAAGAAATTGCATAAATTTAGATCTTTAGACCCGTTTCAGGAATTTTTCCATAAATATTCAGTACAACATGTGTCGGCTAACAAGTAGCCTTCTTCAGGTACAACTAAAATTAAAATTAAATAGTTGGTAAAAAAAATTGATATAAAAAACGTCAATGCGGTACACATATGAGTAATCGGGAAATCGTATACATATATATAAATCATTTCATTGAAGTAAATTAGAAAAGGTCATTCAAAGAACATGTAAAAATCCTTCAGAAAAACAAAAGGGTTAAAAACTTAACTTAATGAACAGAGTTTATGTAACTTACTTGAAAAGGACGAAAAACAATACTAACAAAATGTTCAAAGAATGTCAGTTGATCTAAAAGTATAAACGTGAAAGTACAACAGTTAAAGAACGACTGGTCTTAAAAATAAGGAAAAACAAGAATGGGACGCGTGCTATACAGGTCTTTAATAAAGAATAAAAAACCTATCGTTGTGAAAAATAGACTTGCGCGCGAAGAAATTAAATGTATTTTATAAAAAATCTAAAATTGTTGATATCCGTTATGTTGTTAATAAGTTTGTTTTCTAAATTACCAGTGTAGATATGGAGTTCCTCGTATAAATCTAAAAGTTTGGATTTTTTAGTATTCTTTAGTATTTTTGTACAATTGAGACTGGTTTTATGATTATTTTCTTTTAGGTGTTGGTATATTGCGGAGTTATTACATTTAAGATGTTCCTTAAATCTGGTTTGGATGTTCCTGCCTGTCTGTCCTATATAAAACCGATCATCGGACTTGTCAAAACGGTGTTTGTTATTAGTTAGCATATGACCTAATTATATGATATGTTAAACTTTTTGAGGTGTTTAGTGATTTTATGCTGTATGGAGGGCGCAAATAGAAGGGAGATTATCTTGTCTCTATTGTTGTGTCGGGGATATACCATTCTGTTAATTAACGATGAGTGAACTCTGTTGTATATGTTTTGCATGTCCCAGAAACTATAACCATTATTTGTTCCGATACTAAGAATTGTTTTAAGTTCTGAAATGTAGTTTGAATCATTGAGTGGTATGGTGTTAAGCCGATTAAAGTAGAATCTGAAGGCAGCTTCTTTGTGTGACGTTGGATTGAAAGAATTCTTCGGAATTATCAAATCTGTAGATGTTGGTTTTCTATATATATTAAAAGACAGATGGTCGTTATGATCTCTGGAGATACTTAAGTCGAGGAAGTTAATGCTCTTATTTAGTTCCTTTTCCATAGTGAATTTTAAGTTGTTGATGTTGTTGAAGATGTTGTACAATGCCCTAAGTTTAGCAGCGTTACCCTCATAAAAGATAAGTATATCGTCTACGTAGCGTCCATAGTATGAGATAT
The DNA here is from genome assembly GCF_036711975.1 of Onthophagus taurus. Lineage (NCBI taxonomy): Eukaryota > Metazoa > Arthropoda > Insecta > Coleoptera > Scarabaeidae > Onthophagus > Onthophagus taurus. Next base: position 27,278,662 of record NC_091972.1, on the reverse strand, counting down.
TGGATGTGAAAAGTTTATATTTCTCTGAGAATAACTGCTTCTCGAAGTCATTGACGAACATTTCCGCGATGATGCCCGAAATTGGAGATCCCACGGGAAGACCATCAGACATTTGATAATATCGATTGTCAAATTTAAAGAAGTTTTGTTAACAAACTATTTTCAGAAGGTTGCAGAAAGTTATTATTTCATTATGATTAATATTAAGATATTGGTGGTGGTTATCTAGGTGATTTTTTATTATAGATATGGACTCATGAATTAGCATATTCGAATATAGGTTCTTAATATCAAACGATATAAGAAGGCAATTCTTTGTGAGAGTGATGTTCTTAATTTTATTAATTAGATCCATGGAGTTCTTCACTGAATAGGAGTTGTGGTTGTGGAATGAATTAAAGAGAAAAGATAGGATAGTCTTTGCTATTTTGTTTGTGGGAGTATTGTTGTTAGTAATTATTGGTCTAATACTTTTATCTTCCTTGTGAAGCTTTATGAGGCATTTCAATGTAAGTGGTAACGGATTCATTTCTGTTGATTTGTTAGGACCAATGTTGAATTTTAAAAGAGCGGTAGAATTCTCTTTTATAAATTTCTTTAGTTTGTTGCTAAAGGCTGTGGTTGGGTTATTTTTTATGGGATATATGTTATTATTATCAAAGAATTCCTGGGCTTTGTCCACGTAGGTACACTTGTCCAAGATAACAAGACCAGAATTTTTGTCACCAAACGTTATTATGAGATCATCGTTTTTGAACTTTTCTCTTATGGATTTTATGTGTTTGTGATCTGTGGACATACAGGTATAGTTTGTGTCAGATTTAGATCCAAAATGGCTTCGCGGTTAGAATCAAAGATATGTTTAATATTGGGATTTTTGGAAAGTTGTGCTTCCATATGAATTGCAAAGTCAACGGACTTTACTTTGTTTGGTAATGCTAATTTATGACTCATGTTTAGGATCTTTAATTCAGAGTTGGAGAACGCAGTATTACTAAAATTAGTAAAGAGTCGTGGAAATAATGAGTCGTCGAGATCACTATTTTATTATATTAGTTATAGTTTGAATGGGTCTTTCTGTTTGGATTCTTTTGACCGTGAAAAGAGCATTACTATTATTGTGGTGAGATAAGGCAGTCGAGGGTTTATTTATCAAATTAGCTTTATATGATTGTTTGTTGTTTGTCAGGATTCGTTGCTTTGGAACTTGTTCAAATTTATTAGGTTGTTTTTGGTTCACTCTATTAGTATTATTGCTGACGAGGTGTTTAAGTTTGTTCTTCTTAATTTCTTTGTTCTTTATTAACCTTATAGACTGTCAAAAAACCTCATCACGAACCGTCACTGTCATTAAATGATGTAAGCTTTGTAATAAATCCATCATTCGGTACGTGAACGTGACTGTGAAGCACATTTCGTTAAAACACACGCTCGCGATTCAAATGGCTAATTTATCGTGCGTCTACCTTTCAAAAGTCACCTTCTGAGCGTCGGAGCGGAGCGTCATTCAAACTCGCAATGACCAAAGAAATTACATATATGTACATATAGAAGCAGTTGTTAACACTAAAACTTGAAGTCAACGCAACACGCTGTGTGTTTACTGTTATTTACTAACAACCTTGGCGAAACGGAGAACGTAAACAGGTCGGACCACCGCACCGGCCAATTATCGCAGAGCACTCCCGAATATTGAATATTATTTTAGGTTTTAAAATTTATTATAAACAGTCGTTATTAGGGCTTTTTGTTGCACCCTCACAAAACTGAAGAAAGAGGTGGGCGGATTTGCGTTTAAGCTTGAAATGAAATTTGCATGTTCTTTGGATACGTCACTGGTTACACAGGAAAAAATCGTGTCGTGTAAAAATTTTAGAGTAGTTAGTAAAAAGAATTAGAGTAAAAATTGTAATATCACATGGTAAAAATAACTCTAATGTACACTATATTTAATATTAATATAGAGTTCATATATTATTCACTTAATAGAGTAGTTTTTACAGTTCTCTAAAGGAGAGTTCTTTTTTACTTATGTTAGTGAAGTTATGTAAAATATAAAACATTAAATTTTACACTAGACGTGTACTTTTTCTTCGGGTACTTCGTAGGCACCGCACTATTTTGCTCGGGATTACTCGTCGGTACCACGTGATCAACATGTGGTGTGGTGCAGCTAAAATTTAACGGTCACCTACTAAACGAGTCGGAACTCGATAGCGTCTCGAGACCTGATTTACGCGATATAGAAAGAAAGAACGATTATTTTTATTTTAATTATGTTTGCCAAAATAAAACATTCATGATGTGAAATTAGTGGAACTTCCGGAAGATTTTACATACAAGTTCCTTGTGAAGATTGGTAAGTATATGCAACTTGGTGCAACTATACATATAGGAAACTTATAGAAGACTCATTAGATACAGTTTTGATGGTGACTCAGCGGAAACTTTAAAATGAATTAAGTATTATATAACAGAATTTAATTTTTTTAAATTTAAGTATATACAATATATTACAAGTAAAAATAAAAACAAATATTTTATAATTTTGATTTTTATTACAAACGTAAAACTTCCCTAAAAATACTCCACTTCCTATTAAAAATTAACACTAATAAGTGGAAGATACACACTATTTAGTGATATTTTGTCAATTAATAGGGTAAAATTAGAGCGAATTTTTAATAATTTACACTGATTAGATTAGAAATGTATCTAATTAGAGTCACTACAACATCTAGTTAGATTACATATAATACACTGTTATAGAGTAACGATTTTACACTATTTAATAAACACCATCTTCTCACTATTTAGTGTAAATTTTTAATCTATTCACCTACACTATATAGTGCAAAAAATAATTCTAAATAAATTGGACCGATCTGAACCATGTTTTAGAGTTGATTTTTACTCTATATTTTTTCCTGTGTATAATTTAATCAATTGGCTGGCGTGCTTTATAAATTAATGAATTTCTCCATTGTCTTCAGGTGAATTATAGTAATCGGTGAAAATAATACAGAATGTATTTCTGAAGATTAAATTTTATTTAAAAAATTTTTTGTTCTCAACGACCGGTTTCGATTATTCTATAATCGTCTTCAGGTTGTTCGCTACGAATTAAAAACATGTATTGAAAATCTAACAGAAACATAATTAATTAATTAACAAGTATTTACCGTCAAAAGGGAATTCAATTCTTGAAGAAAACTTGGAGGCATGTCAATTCTATTCATTACACAGAAAATTCTTAGAGGTTATGTCGTGTTCACTTGTCACTTGTTCACTTGTCACTTGTCACTTGTGCTTTAGCCTCTCAACGGTCCAGGAAAGATTTCTGTTAGGATGGAAATCTCAACTGTATACTTTTTACATCTGTTTTAGGGTTTTACGACTTGACCGACTTAATCTCTGTATCAATATCCTTTTTCACAACTTGTCTATTTAATACTTCCTCTGACCGAAAATAAGAATCCCATTTAAAACACAAATGTAATGGTTTTGAAAAAGGGTATTTGAGGTATAAAGTTTTTTGTATGTGTAAAATATCATTGTTATGGAACCATTGTTATGTCATAAAACCTTAAAATAGAAGGTTTAAATTTACAGGAATGGGGTTATTTAGAAATGTGAGTTGGAAATGATTTTATGTTTTTATAGCGTAAATAGTTTGTGTAAAAGGTTTATTTTGCTTGAATAATTTTATGCAATAATAATATGTATTGTCAACTGCAGCAGTTAGTGTAACGAAAAAAAAAACGCGTAAATAAAGAAAAAAATACATAATATATATAATATATAATAATAGTTGATGTAGAGCACAAAAAAGTATAAATGGATGTAAATTGAAATTAATTTGGTGACAATGGTGTGGTCGAGCAACCGATGATCTTACAAAAAAATCAAAACTAATGATAATAATATTGTGAGACCTTAATTACAACAACAAAAAAATACATATAATAACCAACACATTTACAACACCAAACACAACACGGGTCCTCGCCTAGCTCAATTGGAGATTGGGTTGGGTAGAATTTCTTTAAGGCGCCACACAGTTGCTCCCGTATTGTCCACGAACTGTGATGTGAAGTTGGTAAGTGTGTGTTGTGAACAAATGACAAAAACAACAAACACAACAACAAAAAAATAAGTTGAAGATTTGAGTTGCAATAATATTTATTTGGGATAATACCCAAAGAACGAAAAGCAAAAAAAAATGAACAACAAAAAGATTAAGTTTAGAATTTCGCAAAAATTAAAACAAAATAAACTATACAAGGTTCCGAAAACAAAATTCAAAAAAATAATGTCATTAGCGATTGAACAATAAAAAAAAAAAACTAAAAAGAAAATCCCTAAATTGAACCCGCACGACTCCGTATATTTGAGCTTAAAATAAAGCCGTAATAATAAAAAAAAGTAAAACCGAAATCAAAAATAAATTCGCCAATGAAAATTATCTAACAACAAAACAAAAAAAAATTAATATTCAGAACCAAAAAAAATGACCAAACAATTACTTTTCGTAAAACAAAAAAAACTAATTAATTCGACAGATAAGAAAAAAAAACGGTAAGTACAAAAAAAATAACCGAATTATATATAATACTTTTAACTTCTAATTCTTTACTTTATTTTAGGTTTTTATCTGACCTTGACTGGATGAACCTAATCCAGGAAGTCTTCTTCTTCAGCAACGCCTTCCAGAACTTAGAAAAGGATGGATATTGATGAAAGAGAATTCGAATAAGGATGATATTGATTCCCAATATAAAATTTAATAATGTGTTTTCTTCCAACAGGAAATGCAAATAAACCAAAGAAAACGCTCTCCAATACAAAAGGCCTAAAGCGAAAATAAAGAGAATTAGGAAAAAAAAATAGAAATGAAAAAGAAGTGGGAAGAAAAAGGAAAAAAAAGGAATTTTGTTAAATAACGCAAAGATTGTTAAAGAGTTGTAAATTAAGGATTAAAAGAAAAGTCTTACCTCAGATTCTAGTGTTAGTTCTAGTTTTAGTTCTAATTTTAGTTTAATTCACACGGGCCGTGAAAGCCTTCGTACTTATAACATTAAATATTACTTTAAGGTTTTCGTATATAATAATTATGTGCGGAACAACTTTATTGGGTTTGTTCTGTTGTTGCTCCCCGATATCAATAAATAAATAAATAAATAAATTCCTAGTAATGGTATATATTTTTAGGACGACAATCAAAACGGACAAGCAACGGAAAATATTTCCTCGACTTATCAGTAGGCGGTCAAAGAATACTAAAACTTTTGCGGCGCGCAAAGTGTATTCCAAAAACATGTTCCCCTTGGATTTGTAGAGATATTGTTGAACGACATATCGTTCAATATAATGATAGGAACTAACGATATACTCCACAAAACATCACCATCCCAATTGAAGTCCCAATATTCTCACCTCTTCCGCTTCCTTCTTTCCTTAAATCCTAAAGGAATACAAATTTGAACAATTCCTTATTGCAAAAACTTCGAGTCTGTGAACGTAAGATATTATAATTTCTGTCATGCTATAAATAAATAATCGCCATGCCTTTATAGGAAATCAATTATTACATTCGACGGTTTTGTGCTGAAAAGCAAATCAATTGTATCGACATTGAAGCAATATTGTTAACAGAAACATGATGAAAAGGTAACACAATGTAAAAATGTTTCTTTTCTTATGTATTTAATACAAATTTCTACACAGGGATCGAATTCACTTAAATGAACAAGGGTTGGAACCGGTCTGGAGCGCGGTAGCAAGTAATTATAATAATATTCTCAATCCGTTATACAATTTAATTATAACTAAAACAGACCATTAATATAATAAAAAATATCTATCAAAAATCCACCCTCCAAATCATCCTAAAATTTCATCAATTTCAGATGTGTCCATCGGGGTCAAATTCACCCCCAAAGTCCACACCGCGCTATGTGCATATAGAGTCTAACAACAAATTTTTTTCTCGAAAACCGTTAAGGTTTACGGTGTTTTGACGGATGATTTAAATCGCTAAAGGCATCCTCTAAATCATCCTAAAATTTCATCAAATTTCATCTCTAAAGTCCCATCCGCGGTTTATAAGAATGATTTTTTTTCTCGAAAACCGTTAGGGGTTACGGTGTTTTGAAAATTGATAAAAATACTTAGAACTGTGTTCTATTATGTGGTAGAATTTGGTTTAATTCGAAGGCGCCCATAAGGGCGAAAACATCCCTTTTCGGGGGTGTGGGTTGAAAAAATTTTTTTTACCAAATGGGGTTGTAAGCTTTTCTTGAGGGTAATAGTGACCTGTGTGTGAAATTTGGTGACCCAAATCGTATTGGTTACGGAATTATTAATGTTTTAAGTTTATGGCAGGGATTTACGGATAACTTCACACCAGTGGAGAGCCGTTATTGTAGGAAGTAGAATCCTTCCTACAATAATGGACCTACAATACATCGAAGGAGAAAAAACAGTGGCCCAACTCCATAGAGACTATGTAGCGATCTGTAAAGAAAATAATAAATCATATGCAAATTTTTTAATGCATATGTAAATATCTTTTTTTTTGTAAAAAGAAAGATCACTGTGAAACTTGCGGATCGTATGAGCTAGCTTTAGCAGAAGATAAAGAAAATATGAAAAAAGAATATGACACATATCTAATAGAAAAAGATCTCTCACGTAAAGAAAAAGAAAAAGATACAATTTAGGCAGTGTTGTCGTTGCAGTGTATGATTTACAAGCAGTTCTTCAATGTCCCAGAGGAGACGTGTCCAGTTTCTACTACGTTTCCAAATTAAATGTCTTTAACTTAACTGTTTATGAACTGAATTCAAAGGCAGTGAATTGTTTTATGTGGCACGAGTCTGCAGGTAATAGAGGTGTTTGTGAAATCGGAACATGTGTTTTGAATTATTTGGAATCTCTAGAAGATAGAGAAAGAAATTGGATGTGATATTTTATTCGGATAACTGTTCTGGTCAGCAGAAGAATCAGTTTTTGTTTGCAATGTATCTTTATGCTGTTAGAAAATACGATCATATAAATTCAATAGCGCACAATTTTTTAATAAAAGGGCATACGCAGAATAGCGTTCACTCTGTTATTGAGCGTCAAATAAAACGTGCCTTAAAATCAGGACCAATTTTTGTTCCGGAACAGGACAACCGTATAAAGTTCATGAATTAAGTCATGAGAATTTTCTCAGTAGGATATATTTCCATCTACTATTCGAATCAATTGTTCAAAAAACATCGACAATTAGTCAGTTAAGATATCTAACATTAAAATCATTAAAGCTGAAAAAGAACAACCATAAACTGTTCTACAAAACGTCTTATGGTGAAGGCGTGAGCAATTTCATATCATTCAGGTAAAGCAACCAAGAAAGTCAAGTAACACAAGAAGATCAGAAAATACAGTTAGTGACACTTTCGTAGAATTGAAGAGACTGTATAACACCAAACCTGGATTAAGTAAAAAAAATAGTATACATATTAAGTTTATTTTCTCAGAACAAATAAAAAAAATCTGTTGTTCGGCAGTATTACTTTAATTATTTCAAAAATTTGTAATTTAAGAAGATAAAATGTTATGGTGTTTGTATATATATATATGTAATATATATATATATATATATATATATACATATTATATGTATATACAAGTGTCTGACGTAACTCGTTCGTTAGAACTTTTTCAGGTTCCACTATTCGCAGAGGTTTGAAATTTTGGTAGCATGGGTTGTTCATTCGGAACTTTCGATATAAAATATTTAGAAGTAGACGGAAGTAGACCACAACTTCGTTATTTTAAATGGAATACTATAGTTTTGATTGCACATTTTAATTGTGCGTAAAATATAGGTTGACTTTGATAAAAGTTATTGGTACCTAGCGTTTTCGAGTTATTTTGGTTTTAAGCCTTTTTTAGCAAATTTCACCATGCTCTTTAAAACCCCATATCTCAGCCAACGTTCATTCAAAAGAACTTTAAATTAGCACGATCACTCTCAGATGCTGCCAAATAGATTGCCATTTGTTGTATCAGAGCATCTTATACAAGGTCAAAAATTGAATTACTGTTTCTCCATATTCAATGGCGAGAAAATAGAAAATTTTAAATGGAACGCACCACATTCTTTTAGCCTATCTGAAAGGGAAATTAATTCTATACAAATTATTTATAAACATACCTATACCTATTTATTGTAGTTTTCCTCATATTGGGAAATTTCCAAAATCTCGGGATAAGTATTTCACGATATACATATGCTAGAAAAATGTAAATTCCGTCATTTTGATGAACTTTATTTGCACATAAATCACGTAATTTGGTATTTTTTGCGGAATTTAGATTTTTCTAGCATTAGACGAGTTAATTAGAATAAAACGGAACTCTCATGGCACACTTAAATGGAAAATTAAACATTAAATTCTAAAAAATATTGACGTTTGAAATGTCACTTATGTGGTACCATTGGATTCAGAAAATTATTCAAATTTCAAAAATGTAATAATATATAGGGTGTTCCATTTAAAAATCTAAAGTTAGTGACACTTCTGGCGAAACCGGAATTGAAAAAAAAATTACTTGTATGTCAAAAAGTGTCCTTATCATGTGTATAGGATGTCCCAAATTTGAATCAATTATCTTCAAAACTAAAGGAGATACGGGGGGTGTACCATGATCCTGTTACACCCGGTATACAAGGTGTTTCGGTGACTCGGGGAACAAATTTAACCATATACAGCCTGATTCAGAGTAAGGGCCTTATTTTTTTTTAGCCACACTACTTTCAAAATATTTGGCAGTAATATGTTTTAGGACATTCTCTACACGATGGTGATACCAGATTTTCAATTGGACGAATTATTTCAAAATGGCGACTGTCAACTTTTTTTTTTTAAATGGAATGCCAAAATTTTTTTTTATTATTGAGATCCTAAAAACATTCTTTTTACGACAGTATTTTGTTTTTCTTAAAAATTTATTTCTTTCCCCATCAAAAATCGACATAACATTTTAATCTAGTAGCGCATGAATGTTTTACAATCGATGTTATTTTTGTCCAAATAAATAAATAAGTAGATGTTTATTACAAAATAAAGTTTAATTGTTTCTTTTGTGTCTAGCGCTACTTGATATTTGGACAAAAATAAAATCGAGTGTAAAACATTCATGCGCTACTAGATTAAAATGTGTGCTTTTTAATGGGGAAAGAAATGAATTAAAAAAAAAAAACAAAATACTATCGTATAAAGAATGTTTTTAGGATCCCAAAAATAAAAAATAAATTTGGCATTCCATTTAAAAAAAAAAGTTGACAGTCGCCATTTTGAAATAATTCGTCCAATTGAAAATCTGGTATCACCATCGTGTAGAGAATGTCCTAAAACATATTACTGCCAAATATTTTGAAAGTAGTACCCATAGTGTGGCTAAAAAAAAATAAGGCGCTTACTCTGAATCAGGCTGCATACTAGAGTGAAAATGATGACGATTCATGTAAAAAAAATTATAAAAGTCTTCAAATTTCGACGATACAGGCCATAAAAGTTAGTTATCTTAAACACTATTTACAGTAAAGCGTTGAAATTTGGTACAGTGTAAATCAATGTCATGTAAAATCGTTAGGCAATTTATGAATTGGATCGGTCATCGGGAACAATGCTATACAGGTGTTCCTAAAGTTTGTTTGTTCAGAACTTTTTTATTCTATCATAACCGTACATTTATGTTTGCAGTTTCTAACAGCAAATTTAATTTAGAAACTTTTATTACTGTTAGATAATATTGATAAAAGTCACCGTTTTCGTGTTAAATGCAAAAATGTTGGGTACCAATTTCATTAATAGCACTAAAAAAAAAGAAATCTTAGTTTTTGAACATTTTCTTTAGTATTTTTTATTACTTGTCTTGTTATTCTATGTACTTTTTTTATTATTCCTGTTAGTATTGTCGTTTTTTTGTTTATTTTTTGTTGATTTTTTATTTATTGTTTTCGAATTCTTTTATTAAACCAACTAAAAGAAATTAAAAATGTGATTTATCTAAATCTACACTTGGACATGTTGCATACATACATAATAGTTATGACAGCTGAGTTCGATTTTCATTTCTCATTGCCAATTCAGATTCAGATTTATTTATTTATTTTTTTTAGTGTTATTGAATTCGGAGCCTAACATTTTTGCATTTAATACGAAAACCGTGGTTTTTATCAATATTCTCTACGAGTGATAAAAGTTTCTAAACTAAATTTACTATTAGAAACTGCAAAAATAAATGTAGGGTAATGATAGAATAAAAAAGTTCTGAACAAACAAACTTTAGGAACAGCCTGTATAGAAATGTTCCCGCGTACCGAACCAACTCAAAAATTGCCTAATGATTTTACGTGATATTAGTTTACACTGTACCAAATTTCAACGCTTTACCATAAATAGTGTTTAAGATATTTAGAAAAATGTGTTATAATTTCATAACTTTGATGGCCTGTATCTTTGCAATTTGAGGACTTTTACTAATTTTTTTTACATGAATCGTCATCATTTTCACTCTAGTATACTAGGTTACATTTGATCCCCGAGTGACAGAAACACCCTGTATACCGACCGATACAAAAAATTAATGTGAAGTTTATTGTAATTATTGAATATTTCTACCTTATATCGTGAATTTTAATTTTTTGTCATAAAATTACGAGGTAAATACGAAAAATAGCCGATTTTTGACGGTGACAGAAACTTTTTCTAATTTACTTATTTTAACTTACTTAATTTCTTACTTAATCTTACTTACTTAATTTCAATTTTGAATACATATTTTATTTTTTTGGTGTTCCATAGGTTCGCAGAAAATCACGGTATAGTAGAATGCGGTTTAATCAAAAACAGCTGGGTCAACGCGGTTTTAATTAAAATTTGTCAAATAATTTCGTTTGTCCAATCCCATTATCAGTTTTTCAAAGTTATGTTTCTCTACTTTTTTACAGTTATTTACGCGAATTATAAATTAAAAAGAAACAAAAATAAGCCATGCGAGGAGATGGGGGAAAGGCCTTCTACTACCGAGAAATACTATAACATAACAAAAAGCAAAAGGTAATTTGAGAAATCATCAAAAAATATTTTTTTACATTTTATAATAATATTTAGCTTTACAAACTTAATGTAATAGTGTAACAGTGTAACAAATCACGTTTCACAATGAACCCCCATTTAGGCGTAAAAGTTTACACATTTCAAGTTTTTCATCAATAAATCTGCAATTTTTAATGGAGTAATACATAGGTGTCCGCCCCTTTTTGGTTTTAGCGTTTACATCCGTTCCACCTTCAATGAGCAATTGCGCAAATTTCAAGCACTTAGTTCTTCCGACAAAATGTAAGGCTGTTTTATTTTCATCGTAAGTCTTAGCGTTAATATCAGCTCCGTTTTCAATTAAAAATTGACCGAATTCAAAGTTTTCGAATTGGTTAGCTGCAGCATGAAGGGGTGTCTCTCCACTATTAGTTTTAACATTCACGTCCACTCCCTTTTTGACCAACATTAATCCGAGTTCTACATTTTTCGATATAGCAGCATAATGCAAAGGTGTGTATGTAAAGAAGTTCTTCGCGTTAACATCTGCACCGTTTTCGATTAACGCACCACTCAAAACCAGATTTGAGATTGCACCACAAAAGTGTAACGGAGTATTTTGATAAATGTTTTCAGCGTTAACGTTAGCTCCGTTTTCGATTAAGAAACACCCCGCTTCAATGTTTTCATAGAAAGCGGCATAATGTAAAGGTGTTTTCAAATCTTTATTTTTAGCGTTAATATCGGCACCGTTTTTGATTAGAAACTGAACGAATTCAACGTTTGAGTGCTTGACGGAATAATGTAATGGGGTGTCTTCGAAATTTTTTTCTGTAGCGTGAAGATCCGCACCATACTCGATTAATAATCGGCCAAATTCTATGTTTGTTGACCTTGCTGCAAAATGTAAGGGTGATTCATTATTATTATCTTTCGCATTTACATCTGCTCCATTTAAAATTAGTATTTGAAAAATATCTTTTATACCAGTGTTAGTTATGTAATGTAAAGGCATCTGCCCGTTGTTGTTCTTAGCGTTAACATCCCCTCCATTTTTGATTAGTAAACGACAAATTTCTAATTTTGAATTTTGAACGGCACAATGCAAGGGAGATTCTCCGTTATTATCCTTTGCTTTAATGTCCGCCCCATTTTCGATTAGCAATCGACATAACTCTAAGTTTCCATTCAATGTGGCGAAGTGTAAAGGATTTTGTCCTCTCCTATTGTTGCTAGCGTTAACATCAGCTCCATTTTCAATCAACAATTGACTCAATTCCTTATTATCTAATGCGGTTAGATGTAAAGGAGTATAACCGTTGTTATCATGAATTGTTACATCGCAATTATATTGGAGCAAAAGGGAAATTGTTTCAGAAGAAGCCTTGTTTCTAAGCGAGTAGAATAATGGTGTTTCTCCTTGTCGGCTTCGAATATTAACGAAGGATTGGTTTAAAGATAAAAAGTATCTTAAAGATTTTAAACTAGGGATAAATAAAATAAATTATTAATTATTTACGTACATTAAATAAACTGAACCTTCCATGACGAACAGCCAAATGAACACAGGTTACGCCGCTAAAATTATTATCAACGACTACTTTGCGATAATACCCGTTGCAATATTTTTCAATTTCGTTAACCTCGTCTTCTCGAATAGATCTGTATAAAGATGATTCTGGAATTGTTGATATATGAAGATCGTCATCAAAAAAGTCTCCCTAAATAACAAAAAATAAATGTAAACTTAACAAAGAAATTAAAAATTGCTTACCATAAGATTACTTTCAAAGTCACTATTACCATTCATTCTTCCCCTATATCTCACGACAACTAAGCTATATACAACGACACAGCAAATCTAAAATAATTCCAAAGAGCAAAGAGATTCATGGAGACTTTATCTTATCATTGAGTAACAATGCTTAATCATACATTTATATTGGGAGTGTATTAATCAACAAATCAAGTGATTTTAGTCATCACTTGTGTGGTGGAGTTATCTGTAGTTATCTTGCGCGGTTTACATCAACCGCTACAACTTGTATAAAAAGATCAAGAAGTAACATTTTACATATATAATGCGAATTTGATTATGTATTTCGTTAATTTTAACTTAATTATTTGCGTATGTTCCGAATCGCGTGCGCTATCAACAACAGTAAAACCACGATTTCACCTAGTTTTCACATTTTTGCATTTATCTGGGTTTCTATGAATCAGAGAGCAAAAGTGCAAAAAAACAATTTTGTTGAGAATAAACTTTGCTACAACTTTTATATTAAAATTTATTTTCTATTAATTTTCGTACTACGTACGCTACCAACAACAGACTTACATTACATTACATAGAATACATATCGGGTAGGCGGACCAACCAACCTTGCACCGCGACCCTAAGGATCTATTGTACCCGGATAGATATCGTTATCAAATTTCACCGTGCAGTCCAATGTTCTTAACGAACATTAATACCTTGCTCGGCGAAAGGTCATTCAGATCTTTTGAGGAGATAAACTGCGACCCAAAAATCGAGAATCTGATACGGTTAACGGCAGGGCAGTGGCATAAAACATGCTCAACCGTCTCTGCTTCCTCCGCACATAGTCGGCATTCAACATCGTCGGCTAAACCCAACAAGTTGAGGTGTGCTTTTAATCGGCAGTGCCCAGTAAAAACACCCATTAGAACTTTTATGCTACTACGGGCAAGTCCTAAAATATTCCCGGGTTTGACAGTGGCGATGTTAATAAACACCTTAGCATGTCTCATTCCAGGAGAACTGGTCCACAGTAGGCGAAGTCTCTCTTCAGCCCACAGTCCAATCCTATATTTGGCCATCGCAAATGATACACCAACTGCTGGTTCCGGTCCCACAAACGCTTCAGCGCTGCCATCTCGTGCTAGCTTATCTGCCGCTTCATTGCCAGCAACCCCAGAGTGACCCGGGACCCAGATCAGAGAGACTCTGTTATCACAACTCAGTGTGTTTAATGTTCTCTTACAATTATTAACCAGAGCCGACACCGTTTTCACGGCTTGCAGCGCCTGGAGAGCGGCTTGACTGTCTGAGAAAATTCGTACTGTCATGTTCTTCACCCCTCTTTCAAGAAGGATTTTAGCACCCATGTCAATAGCAAATACTTCCGCCTGGAATACAGTACAGTACGTACCCAGGCTGTAGGCTTGCTTAATTCGAGGTGTCTGGCAGTATACTCCTGCTCCTACCCCTTCAGGCGTTTTTGATCCATCTGTGTACAAGCAAATGTCTGCCCGAACCAAAGAATTTTCATTTTCGATCCAGGACTGCCGCTCAGGCAGTACAATCTGGTATCGAGCATTAATCACTGATAGTGATACCGCCAAATCTGACGGCATTGATAGCACAGTATCAGTGCTTATAATGTCTTCCGCAGCCCATTGGTAGGACATGTCGGAACAGTTTTGAGCATATTGCTTAAATCTGTAAATGGTTGTTCTAGCCACTTTCTCTATATGCAAATGCAGAGGAGATAGGCCAAGCAGAACCTCCATTGCTAGAGTTGGCGTTGTGCCTATCGCACCAGAGATTGCCAATCCAGCTGCACGTTGAATTCGTGAAAGTTTACTGATAACTGAAGTCTGTCGGACTTTCCTATACCAGGCTGCTGCTCCGTATGTGATCATAGGTCTAACCACAGTCACATAGAGCCAGTACAGTCTTTCAGGGGTAAGACCCCAATTTTTTCCACAAAGGCTGCGACAAGTCCACAAGGATAGTCTAGCTTTGTGCAAAACTCCCTGCAAATGTCCATTCCATGACAGGGTTTTGTCTAGGATTACTCCTAGATATTTGACATCCTTTGAGAAAGGAATTTCTTCACTTATTATTATTATTATTATTATTATTATAACAACAGACTTAAAAACGACAACGTTTTCGCTTTTCGCCATTTTTTCACATATTCTTATTTTTCTGGCTTTCTATGTATCTAGGAGCAAAAGTTAAAAATTGTAATATTATTGAGAATAAAATTTGCTACCACTTTGTGTTAAAATTATTTTTCCCAATAACTTCCGAATCCCGTAGACTAGGAACAACAATGTTTGAAACCACTATTTCACCTAGTTTTCACATTTTTACATTTATCTTGGTTTCTATACATCGGGGAAAAAAGTTTAAAAGAGCAATATCGTTGAGAATAAAAATTGCTACAATTTTTGTGTTGAAATTATTTTCCTAATGCGTTCCGAATCCCGTGCACTACCGACAAGAATATTTAAACCACAATTTCACCTAGTGAGAAATTGGCATAGCAGAAGAAATGAAACGCCAATAAATAACATTTCTCGTATGGAAGTCATTAGACAAGAAGTCGGTCCCGTCGTGATTGCATAGAAGGTGGGTAATACAATAGATATGTAATACCGGAGACTGAAAAAGAAAGCACGACGAGCAACCTTTAGAACGCAAACATATCGGCAGAACTGCGCATTGAACGGTGAACATGACGAGCCTCTTGAGGTACCTGGAATTTCTTCCCTAACCCTCTTCATCGGACCTAAAACAAACGGAAAATATATTACAAAATGTTCACTAATTAATAGTGACATCGGAAGTGGAATTGGGAAGGACAATCGGACTCCTGGATCGTCAGACGAGAAGCAGCCTTGGCCGTTTGTGGCGAAGGTGTTAAACGTGGTAATCCGTTAATCCCGCTAGGAGGGGATTGGGGTGGTTTTCGAGCCGCGTAAACTCGGTACTGGCCTTGTCACGAATGAACTCCTCGATGGTCGCCATCTGTCGACGCCTGGTTCGGTCCTAGGAAAGGGGTCTTGGTGCCCTTTTATATGTTCGGGATGTTAACGGTCTCGGGCGCCACCTTAGGTTTAGAGAATTAAGAACTTTTTCGTCTCCAGGTAACTTTTGGGGGTTACAGTCGGAGATTCAGGGATTCGGTAGGGGAAAGAAGAAAACAAGAAAAATTCGGGAAACAAATTACCATAAACTTTATTAATAATAAAATCAACAAATAGGAGAGCAGTTTATTAATTTTTGATCACGGTCGGAGAATGGGGAGGGTGGGAATAAATCGACAAGACTTTGACTTTATAATAAACGAGTTTAAATTAAACAAACAAAAAAAAATGAGGCGGAGATATAGGATACACCTGGAAACTTTCCTAAGGTGTAAAGGAACGGAATACTCGAAGAACCTTCTAAGAGTATTAAGGTTGGGACAAAATGTACAAAAATTAATGAAAGTTAACAAAAATAAAATCAAAGTCTTTCAAAATAAATCGGACTTACGGTAAAATTGAAATATAGGTAATTCTCAGAAAATTAGCGGATGTCTTCGGAACTAATCACGGCTGTTGTGGACTGTTAAAACTGTCGTAGAACTGATGAAGAACTTTGAATAAGGAAATAAAAGACAATATTTGAACTTCGCACTTGCATAAATTGTTTAATTTAAATCGGTACCGGTTTCGAAGTATATCACTTCATCTTCAGCCGAAAACTATATATAAAAGTAAAATGCTAAGATTAATCTAAGTTAAAAAATATAAATTTATAGAATACTCACTGTCAAAAGGTGAAGCCAACAGGCATATTCATTTGAAATTTGAAAAGTTTGAAAAATTGAAAAAATTATATAGTCATAAAATTATTTCAATTCAAAATTCTGACGGCGCTATCGGATGCGGGACACAAAATTACATAATTACTGTCTTTGAACGGATAAAATCGGTTAAGGAACGGCGGAGTAATTAACAATTAATCAACAATAATTAACGGAAAAATTTATAACACAAATCAAAAGATACCCTTACTTATACGGAAAATCACAAAAATATTTTTAACAAAACCGGCCACTGTTTACGGCACTTATATTCACAAACGTTTTCCCGACCAGGTGTTTCACGTTAAAACCAATTAATCGGTATTAATTTACGCGCACCTTAACACAAAACAATTCCAGCAGTTGGGTGATGTTCGGGGCAATCCTACATGGGCAATATTTTTCACGGATGACCATCAGGAACGGAGTAATTTAATTAATTATGATGCGGGATGATTTTCGGTGAATAATTGTGTTAATAATAAGCGGATCATCTTTAAAATCGTTCAACGGTTATTTCACTATATTTGTAAATGTTTGAAATTGGTTTGATCGTTCTACGATTTCTAATTCCGCATCATAAAAAATAGTCGCTATACGGTAGCTCGACGGTAGCTCGCTGGCTGCTGAAAACTCCTCGGGACGGTCGGCTGGACCGATAGAAACATGTGACTTGTCGTATCTTGTTTGAAAATTTGTTAATTTCGGAATTATTTAATTATTTGATATAATAATTTTTCGGAGAGCACATGTTTTCGTGATTCAGCAATTTTATTAATTACTTTCATTTATTGATGATTCGGTCAGGGAACGTTGTTGGTATTTAAGATAACGGTTTTGAAATGGAAAACGGAGGAAATCAAAGTTTAATTATGAATATTATCGAAATTAATGAAATGTGAATTGGGTTGCATAAACGGGCGGTGATAAGATATCTTTTTCGGAATTTCTACAAATTGGGTGGAAACTGTAACGTACCGAAGTAGTGTGGGAAGTATACTCGGATATATTTAATTTTTGGTAATTTTTCGGGATTTTCGGTTTTTGAAAAATAAAAATAATGTAACTTCGTTACATTGTGCAGTGTCGCATTACTGACAAACCAAGGTGCATCAAATACCATCCTTTGGACCTTGTTCTGAACCCCAGACTGAAGAAGCGTATGTCATCGCAGGTCTGATAACCGCTTTGTAGAGTCGAATCTTCCGGAGAGGATCCAACTTACTTCGGCGATTTATCAGAGCGTACAGATTGACCAGAGCTACCTTCGCCCGGTTCGCCATGGCCTCGATGTGACTTTTCCAAGTTAGTTTAGAGTCCAGAATGACACCCAAATACCTGGTTTCGGAATGCCAGGGAAGCTCGTTCCCTCGCAGTACCAACGCATCGGGGGGTCTCTGTCTACGCCGAGTAAAGAGTACTGCGGTACTTTTATCAGCGTTGATTTTGACCCGCCACTTTGCGAAGTAGTCTTGCAGCTGATCCGATGCTGTCTGCAGTCTACGAGCGGCGATCTCGGGGGACCAAGATCTGCTGTAGATGCACACATCGTCGGCGTACATCGCTAACTGAGTGCCCTCAGAACGGGGTATAGGTCGCTCACAACGATACAAAAGAGTATCGGTGAAAGCAACGACCCCTGAGGGATGTCAGCAGTTAGGATTCGCTCTCTCGAACGCGACAAAGCCGTTGGCGTTCCAATGAGCCAACTCAAGCGAATGAGGTACTCTCGGTCTTCGATGAGTCATCATAAGAGTTTCATCATTTTGGACATGATTTGGACGCACAAGTTAACTCGTGCGTCCCTATCGGATTTGTCGATCTGGATGACTACGCTCATCATCGCCAGTATGTTGAGGAAGGGGTAGGTTGAGGGTTCAACCGCCACCTCTTTCGCAACATTGACCGGTGATGATGTTTCAGCCACTGCGATCGACCCGCTTTTACGAATCCTCCTATTGCGACGCCTCCTCTGCGACCTCGATAGCTTCGGAGGGTCATCGGTCGCCTTTTGCTTCGGCTCGGTGAGCTTAGCTTTGGGCGCCGCGACCTCTTTCCGAACTACCTTGGTAGCTGGAGCGTTCGGTTTGGCGTTGCCTTTGGGATCTTTCGCCTGACTACTAACCACTTTCACGGGCTTCGCCGCGACTACTAGAGCCTTTTTATCCCCCGTTTGCGTCTGAATAGGTGCTTTCGGGGGAACGGTCGCTTTGATCTTTGGGGCTGCCATCCCGGAAAAAGGGATGTTTTCGCCCTGATGGGCACCTTCGAATTAAACCAAATTCGACCACATAATAGAACACAGTTCTAAGTATTTTTATCAATTTTCAAAACACCGTAACCCCTAACGGTTTTCGAGAAAAAGAATCATTCTTATAAACCGCGGATGGGAATTTAGGGGTGAATTTGACCGTGATGGGCAGTTCTGAAATTGATGAAATTTTAGGATGATTTAGAGCGTGCCTTTAGCGATTTAAATCAACCGTCAAAACAACGTAACCCTTAACGACTTTCAAGAAAAAAAATTTGTTGTTAGACTCTGTACGTACAGAGCGAGATTTCGAGGAAGATGGAACGCCGAGTAATCTACCCTTCAAAGCACTTGTTTCGTGACCAATTTTTAAATGTATTACTGCGATCTATCTCCTAAAATCTTTGATGGAAATTAACTTCTTTTCATGAATTCTTCTATACAGCTTGATTCAGAGTAAGCGCCTTATTTTTTTTAGTCACACTATGGGTACTACTTTCAAAATATTTGGCAGTAATATGTCGTAGGACATTTTCTACACGATGGTGATATCACATTTTCAATTGGACGAATTATTTCAAAATGGCGACTGTCAACTTTTTTTTTTAAATGGAATGTCAAAATTTTTTTTATTATTGAGACCCTAAAAACATTCTTTAGACGAATAGTATTTTGTTTTTCTTAAAAATTCATTTCTTTCCCCATCAAATGGCACACATTTTAACCTAGTAGCGCATGAATGTTTTACACTGGATGTTATTTTTGTCCAAATCTCAAGTAGCGCTAGACACAAAAGAAACAATTAAACGTTATTTTGTAATAAACATCTACTTATTTAATATAAGGAAATTTTCTTCGGTATTTATCACCCAAATTGTAAATGGTAGAAATCAACGATATCGTACTTTACGGTGATATAAATTTATTCACTCAACCGGTTTCGATATTTATAATATCATCATCAGGAGTTCCTATTGAAAAACAGTGAACAAAATCAAAATTACAATCATAAAAACTCAAATCAGAAAATATAAAACACATTGACATAACCTACAAAAACTTACGTCGGGAATGGTCTTTTAAAACAGATTAAAAATGTTGATAACATCACAACACCAACAGTAAGTGATCGATCATCTGCGTATAATTAAACAAATATGTAATTAAACTAATTAACAAACTAATGAAAAACAGCGTGTGACCGGTAAATCATAAAAGTAAGCATATACCGAGAGATCAAAGAAGCCGGTCCGCTAAAAACTACTTTCCCAAGCGCTTGATACCAATACTTACTGTCCTCGTCACAGCCTCCTCCCATCTCTACTTGTTTTTAATTTTCAACATTCATTGGTCGACGAGGTGATATCGCTTTTAGTTTTAATGGTTTCGATCAACTGAGCTCAGAGTCGTGTTCTTGGTTTTGGCGTTTGGTGTTTTCAATATTTCATTATGAATTTATTGCGGTTTTATTTAATATTATCTGTCTTTATTAAGACTAAAATTCGATTGTGATTTTTCTCTAAGGTAAATAATTATTTTATTTTAAATTGGTTTGGTATAAATTTCGTTGATTTATTTTTAGGTTAAATCTGCCTTTCACCTTAGAAGAAGACAAGTTTCAAAGTTTCTTCTCCAACCTTATCTTCGAAATGGAGTAAAAGATCAAAATGGGGTATGAAAGTATTCAACAAGTCTTTGTGTAGAGGAATTTAGGGAGACATGCCTGGAAAATGTAGTGACCTTATGTCATGACATTAGGAAAGTTGTCAATGTGGTTTGTTACAAGAATTCATTGAATAATTACATGATGATGAATTGGAAGAAGGATTTTTTCAACATGACAATGCAACTGCACGAACAAACAAAGGATTCCTTCATGAATTTTATGATGATTGAGTAATCGGTAGAGGATGTTAGCCACCTCACTCACCCGATCTAACCCCACTAAATTTCTTTTTATTCGGTCATTTCAAAAATTCTGTCTACAAAAACCGTTTACAGACCATAGAAGAATTGGAAGATGCAATACGACACAATGTTCAACAAATAACTGCAGAGCAACTTGTACAGGTCTTTGATAATATGAAAAGAAGAATCACTTTATGTTTAGAAAAGAATGGTCAACATTTTGAATTCGTTTTATAATAAATAAAACTTCTAAACCTTTATTTTTATAATAAAATAAAAGATCTTTTTTTGATTTATGAAATAAATTAATTACAAAAGAATAGTTTAAAGGGTTTTCTTTTTATTAATTAATCCTTTTTAATTATTTCCATCATAATTTAAATTTACATCCACCAATCTAACTCCAGAGAGAATTTATGTCGAATTTTGTTTAACGAGAGTAACATTTTTAATTTTGTGCGTGTGAGTTTTTAAGGTTATGTTTACTAAACTAAAAGTTTCCTCCCATTTCCCCACCACTATTAAAACAAGTGGAAGGAGGGTGTGACCGCTGTGACGAGGGCAGTAAGTATTGGCATCAAGCGCTTGGGAAAGTAGTTTTTAGCGGACCGGCTTTCTTGATCGCATTGTATAAGGTTAAGTGTCATATGAAGTTAGCTAGTAAAAAGGGGGGGGGGCGGTAAATTCAAAACTATAAATCAATCTCTGTTCTACTTTAAGAAATCCAGCAAGCAAAGAAAGTTCCTAATCTTCATTTATATATAATCTATAATCATTTATAAAATTTTTCTTGGGTTCAACAACAGCCGACTATTCAAAAAATTCGCCATGTAAAAGGATAAGGAGAGAAGAAGGGATAACATACAATGGGTAGGAGAAAAAAGGAAAAGGTGGAAAGGATTAATAGGGAAGGTAGCCAAGGAATCCCGAAACGGTGCGATATGAAAATGCTACCATGTTTCATATCGTCGTCCGTCTGGGGGTCTGGGAGGGGTGTATGGTTGACGAAGTTCCATATATAGTGGCCTTTGGGTCAACTGCAGCTGATCATTCAAACATTCAATTTCGGGGTTGTTTTTCTTAAATTTTCCTATCTCATAAGCCTCCAGAATCTCAAGCAAATATCCCTTATTCTGTTGATGTAATAATCTACTGTTGTCTATGTGTATCATGGAAGTCATGGTTGAGTTCTAGTAAATGTCTGCCAAAATTGGAACTGGTTCTGGTTTTATGTTCTTTTATCCTGGTACGTAAAGATCTACCAGTCTCACCTATGTAAACTGCCCCACAAGTCGAACAGTCGGAAAAGAACGGATAAATGTAACCAAACCACAAGATCCGGAAACCTACAACAATGCTAGAGAGTTCCATCAAAGAATAACTAATTTATCCTCCACAACTTTTAACTCAGAAGAAATAAACCTTTTAAGCAAAGGTCATAAATATGCTATTTATGAAAAACCTAAACTTAGAAGAGCAACTATGGAGTTGGAAGCGATTATAAAGAGTTGCCCAACCAATAATGAACTGAGACAGGAGATACATAGAATTGTGATCAATGAAGATAGAAGACCAAACAAATTACAACAGAGAATACAGGACACTTTCATCCATCAAAAAGAAAAAAGAAACCAATAACCTTATTTTTGCTATTGCCGATAAAAATGCAGGTTTGGTTATCCTTGATAAATCACAATATATTCAAAAAACCGAAGATTTCCTAACTGATAATCATTTTGAAACTCTTACAAAAAAGAAAAACCCACTTAATCTCTTCCATTTAAGAGTTAGAAAACTGCTAAACAATATGAAAGATGTTTTGTCCACATACATCGAGAAACCTATTTCCTTGTTACCAATGAACCCTAAGATGCCTCGTTTGTACTCCCTTCCAAAACTACATAAGCCGAATATCCCCATAAGACCCATTATCTCATCTATCGATTCTACCACCTATAAGATTTCAAAATTTTTGATCCAATTTAGCAAACAATATTTGACCTTCAAACCAACCAACTAACAGATACGAGTTTATTTCTAAACTAAAGACAATAGAACTTCCGAATAATTGCATAATGATATCTTTTGATATTGTCAATCTTTATACCAACATACCAACTAAAGAAACACTTATTCTACTTAAAAAGTTATTAACGGCTGACTTAAAGAACGATTTATTATCTGACACTATTCATAAATTCTTTCAAGTATGCATTGAACAGAATTTCTGTTCGTTCAATAATAATATTTACAGATTTCAAGAGGGATTACCTATGGGCTCACCTCTGAGTTGTTTCATGTCAGACCTTTTCCTGGATTCAATAAAAAACGATTTTATTTTAAACAATAATATGAACCCGTTTAACAAACACATTGTCACCTGTTTTTAGGATCTCAATAATAAAAAAAAAATTTTGGCATTCCATTTAATAAAAAAAAGTTGGCAGTCGTCATTTTGAAATAATTCGTCCAATTGAAAATATGATATCACCGTCGTGTAGAGAATGTCCTAAAACATATTATTGCCAAATATTTTGAAAGTAGTACCCATACTGTGGCTAAAAAAAAATAAGGCGCTTACTCTGAATCAGGCTGTATAGCAAGAAGGAGTTTACAACAGTCGTATCAATTGTCATTGATGGTCATGACTTCGCTGTCAAATCTTTGATCATAGGATTCTGGAGCTAACTTTTCTAGGTCTTGGGTTGGTCGCAACAGACATTTTACATTTTCTTATTTTCGTGATAGTACCTGTTACACGTACTTGCATTTCTTTTAATTGACAAAATAAGGCATGATTGCTATAAAAATTATAAAAATATAAGCAGCAGCTTTTTGGACTATATCAATTAGTTAGCAAAAGAAATAGAAATATCCATCTTCACCACAAAGTGCCCAGAGTTTGTAACCAAATCGTATTGGCTTACCCTTTATGAACTTTTAGTAAGAGGTGAGTGGTAATATCTTACAATCATTTCATTTATGAACACATTTTCTTAAGAAATACTAAAATTTTAAAAACTTGCATTTGCTATGCCTAACACGGGTCTAATCTTAAATGATTTATCGCCCTTACTTTCATTAGCTTCGGCATTATTCCGAAAATGTATGTAAGAGTTTACTTGAAAATAGGCATTTTTGCTCAAAGTATTTTTCATAATAGATTTTCCAAAATCGTCGTCGTCTGACCAACAATCGCGCTCAGATGGTAAAGTGTGGTACCCGCTAAATATAAAAAGAAGCCAATAAAAATTTTGTTCTCATCATTTGTGAACTGTGGTATAACCGGAAGTGCTAGAAATCTGAAAATATTTTAGTCGAAGAGAACGCAATTGATAAAAGTTAAGTCTGAATTGTCAAATTTTTATTTTGGCCAGAACCCCAGAAACGTCTAATGACCGGTCTCGCTGAGACACCCTGTATACGTACACAGTTTAACAACAAAATTTTTTTTCGAAAGCCATTAAGGGTTACGGTGTTTTGACGGTTGATTTAAATCGCTAAAGACACCCTCTAAATCATTCTAAAATTTCATCAATTTTAGAAGTGCCCATTAGGGTCAAATTCACCCCTAAAGACCAATCCGTGATTTATAAGAATTATTTTTTTTCTCTAAAACCGTTAGGGGTTACGGTGTTTTGAAAATTGTTAAAAATACTTAGAACTGTGTTCTATTATGTGGCAGAATTTGGTTTAATTAGGAGGTGCCCATCAGGGCGAAAACATCCCTTTTTCGCGGGTGGGGGTTGAAAATTTTTTTTTTACCAAATGTGGGTTGTAATCAGCATACTCTTCAGTGTTATAAGCGTACATTTTGAGTTTCTTCTTGTATGTAATAATTAAACCTTACAGCAAACTGACATATTACAATGACAACTTTGTTTTTGTTAAATGTTTGATTTTACTGACTATTAATAAATTCGCTGTAGAAAACTCTAAAGTGTTATAATTTCGTAAATAATTGAAATAGGACATATGTTCATTAACATTTTTTTTGGGTAATTGGATTAGCTATCATATGTCAAAGTTTGATGGTGAGCTAATAAATCACCCTGTATAGGTATATTACTCCTATAATATTATTATTATTTTAATATTATTAATATTTTTAGGTTAAAACCTGGATGTGGATTCCTATTTTTATTTATTTCGTACCCCAATTTGCCACGTTTTTAAGATCATTACCAATTTTATTATTTAATAAATATAATCTGCCTGATAGCTTTCAATTTGTTTCTGTTTTGTTGGTGGAATCTTCATCAACTATTGGGAATTCGATTTTGATATTATATGTCTTACTTAGAATGGATTTTATAAGAGGGTGCCTTATTATGAATTGCTTATGTTGCATTCCAGCAGCACTCTCATTACAGCACGTTGGCCAAACATTATAGTTAAAGAGCAGGTAAGCTAAAAATTTATTTGCTTAGATTCTTTCTGTGAATAATATTACTAACCGTATTCTACATCTTGATGTGTGGTATCTCCCTCCATCTGTCTCAAAATTATATCAAAAACAAAACTATTTATTAAAGCAGTGTTTTTAAGAACATGATTCCAATCAAGAAAATATTTTCATATAGTTGATGTATGTAAAATATACAGTATTGGTTCGTTAAGAAATTGTATACTATTAGTAGATCACTTACTTTTATATTTCTAGAATGCTTTTGGTGACTACAATATTATAATTCAAAATGTATGGATGTTTAAACAAAAAATAGGTGCATTCAGAAGTAATTTGCTTAAGAAAAATGCCACATACAATGCGAATATTTGCCTTTATTACACAAGCAAACACAAAAATAAAACAAAATTTTAATAGCAACTCGTCTTAATTTCAATTTTCAATTCTCAGCTACAATTTAAACAACTATTGTTAGTTCCTTATACAAGATGTTCTAGAGTTGCCACAAAAGCTGAGCTGATGTCTACATTTTGTTCTCAAAACCATCTTCTTTAAAATCTCTAGAGTTGCTAACTTTTGTATGTCCTTGTTTGAAATCGAATGGTAACACCGCTGTTTGTTTAGTTCATCGTGTAGTCTTTTTTATATATTTATAAGTTTTCTCAGTTATTATCTTAACTTTAGTGGATAAAAACGGCAAACAATAACCAATTATAGCATATTTAAAGCAAATGATAAATCAAAACAACGTGTAGTACTTTTTTAGATTAGTACTTTTTTAAGATTTATTTTATTATTTGCAGTATTAATGTGATTTAAAAGTAAGCAACAAAATTGAAACTTCATGAACTTCAGGTCGAAGTGAAAGAATAAAATTATTTCTGATCGATTTTTATTTTCCTGAAGATATTGTCAAAATTCAATATTTTTCAAACTTTTCTTGATATCTTTTCTACGATAGCGTTTATTTATTCAAAATGCAGCAAGACGATCAATCTAATGCCGACAACCCAATACATAATATTTCGCATGTCAAACCACCTCCTTTCTGGATCAACCAACCAGAAATTTGGTTCGCCCAAGTTGTGGAACAATTCGCCATATCTAGAATTTTTAACGAAAAATTAAAGTATAATCTTGTTATTATAAATTTACCGATCGATGTAATTTCACAAATTTGCGGTGTGATTAACAATTCCCCTGAAAATGACATGTATCATTTTCTTAAGCAATGGTCTATAGACTCACTAACTAAAGAAAGGTGCTTAGATGATCTCCTGTCAGATTCTGAGATGGGGAATAAAATCGATAAATAAAAACAGAATCGTTAAAAATTATTTACAGCCAGTGCAAACCAGCAAAATTCACAAACAGTAAAACCGTATATGAAAGGTCATGTTCTCACTTTCCTGTCACAAATTTCATTAATCCACTGTGGAGGATGTAACACATTTTAATTAGTTTATTTTATCAAAATTAAAAAAAATATAATGTCCATATAAGGGATCCCCAATTAGAACGTATTAATGACGCAAAAGGAAATTTCACGGAATTAGATTTTCATCAGTCTAGGAAGCTCAATGACCTTGCTTAGTACGACAGTAGTCCGTCTTATAATCTGTTGTTGCATTTTGGTATAAAAAGAAAGAAAATACTTGGAGCAATAAACAACTATTGACCTAAGTTTCGGGTGCAAGCCAACCCAACCTTTGACTCACTCTAAGATACGAGGAGTTACCACCTATAGCAGTCCCTTAATTTATTTTATTGATTCAGTTTTAATTCCGTTGCGTTAAGTACGTTCCTTTTATTGCTGACTGTGCGAAGTGTCATATACTGTGTGTTAATTAATTATCGTACCCGACGTCATCATTGCAAGTATGCAACCAATATCACACTGAATATATGTGAATACCCAAATCGCGTATTGCAATATCGTCTGGTACGATAATTAACACACTGTACTTAAATTGTCGTTGTTTTACTCGTGTTAAATTTTATTCGCTTTGTTTTATAATAATTATTAGGAATTAAATAAAACGTTTTCCAAAAAATCTCAATCATTTAAATTAATGTATTTATAAACGGGAACTTATCATTAAGGCAATTAAGTTTAAAACCTTTATTCTGTTTATGTAAAAACGTGATGTTATCTTTATAGTAAAGGTGATTGTTGTAAATGAACAAGATATCGTAATTCCGGAAAGCAATACTTGTGGGAAATCTTATTGATCTGTTGACATCACTGCTATTTATGTTTTATTGTAAGTTAGGTACTTTTAATTTTTAATGTGGGTATGTGAAAGTACTAACATCTGTACATAGAACTGTCTTTATAACAACAATGAAATCTGTTTGTTCGATTGTAAAATAAGTTATAAGCGTTTTACCTAATTTTAGAAAATTAAAAGAAGTAAAGGTCCGATTGAATTGTGTTATAGTAACTAAAAATCTGGTCATTTATGATATTTAGATGATATTATATATATATCTTTATATCTTTATTTGGTTATATTTATAAATTCTATTACATTTAGTTTGTTGCAATTGTGCGAACTTTTTTACAGATAGTTAAGAGAGATTTTAGAGATAACATAAATAAAATTGTGTTGATAAGACACCAGATTAGAAGAAATTGTTTTTATGTACCGTGATAACAATATTATCTATTATAAAACTCTGCCTTGAACTAATCTAAATTATACGACAATAAATCACAAATATGCTAAAAGCCAAATGACCTTTTTTAGTGGAGTTGTTATCTCTTAAGGCATTTATGCATACAGATAAAGCAATCATTACTCAAATCTAATCTGACAGGATTATACTTCAACGCAATCATTTCAATACATTATTTTCGTTACTTTTTTAAACATTAGTATCTAAGGTGCCAATTAGGTGATAGTTAAACCTACGATGCCATCTTAGCAGTTAGACAATATTTCTACGAAAACCATATTAAAATTAAATTAAAAAAAACTTTCAATTAGCCATGGGTGGAAGAAAAAGTTTTCAAAAAGACGAAGAAGATCATGAAACTATAGCTTATCCATTCACCATAATTGCAATTGCTGTTATTGTTGGATTGTATGGAAGTATTTATGCCATTGATCATAATTTGCCTACACCATTATATTTATCTGATGAGGTATGTCTATCTTTCTGTATAAGTTAAAACACTAATCTATAAAAAACTTAATATCAGGAAGCCAACCCAAATTCATTTATAGCTGAAAGAGCAAGAGATTATCTAAAGCCACTAGTAGCTATCGGTCCAAAAGTGGCAGGACATATCAACAATGAAGAAAAAGCAGTTGACTACTTAACAAACACTATTAATGACATTATAGCAAAAGCCAATGTAAAGCAAAAAATAGAATTACGTAATCAAGTTGCTTCTGGGTCATTTTATCTCGATTACAAGCCCCACGGTTCTATAAATACATACGAAAACATTCAAAACGTGGTGGTAAAAATCTACGGAAAAAATGACCCTAACACAAGTGTTTTAATTAATACCCATTTCGATACTGTACCAACAAGTCCTGGAGGAAGTGACGATGGGATAAACGTAGCTGTCGCATTAGAAGTTTTAACAAAACTTTCTCAATCAAGTGAACAACCGACTCATAACGTGATTATTCTTTTTAACGGAGCCGAAGAAGCCGGTTTAATTGCTTCGCATGCATTTTTGTCGCACACGTGGGCGAATGAAGTACGCGTTTTAATTAATTTAGAAGCTACTGGAGCCGGTGGTAAAGAAATTTTATTTCAAACGGGTCCTGATAAACCATGGTTGTTAAAATATTATAACGTTCCTCACCCCCATGGGAATGCGGCTGGCGAAGAAGTGTTTCAAAGCAATATTATCCCTTCGGACACTGATTTTAGAATATTTAGGGATTACGGAGGCTATATCGGTTACGATTTTGCTTTCACAAGAGATGGATATCGATATCATACAAAATACGATGGGTTTGATAATATCAAATTAGGAGCTTTTCAACATACAGGTGATAATATATTGCATTTAACAAGAAATTTAATGGAAGCAGAAGAGTTGGATGAAAATTTTACTGAAGAAGATGGGAAAATGATTTTTTACGATATTTTCGGATTGTTTTTTGTACATTATTCGGAAACTACTGGGGTTATTATAAATAGTTTAGTAATAGTTGTTTCCTTTTTACTGCTAATTTGGGTCTGTTGTGGTGAACATCCTACGACAAGTGAACGTGGGTTATTAGTGAGAACTTCGGTGGGTAAGTTATAAATAATTAGTTTTACTAGCTTATTTTTCAATAAAATTAATATTTTAGGTTTTCTTCATGTGAAGATTTTTAACAGTTTTAAACACATTGTTGTGTTACTAGTTATAACTTTAATAAGTTGGTTACTTGCTGTAGGAATTGTGGCTTTGATTGCGACTATTTTGGATGTTTCCCATAGGACTATGACTTGGTACAGTGTTCCTGCAATTAATTTTGGAATTTATGTAGCTCCGGCGGTTGCAGCGCTTTTAATTGCATCATTGATTAATCACAGATATATACGAAATGTATGTATTACCTTTTTATTATTTGCTTCTAAAATGGTTTAACAATTTCTTTATTTGAACATAAAAAGAATTTAGTTTGAATAAGTAGTTGAAATACGTCGTTGGAATTCAGATTGTATGAATTGTATATTCTGGTCTTTCAACCTAAAATATTTTTAAGATAGACGCAACTTCTAATCCACCAGAAGTAAACTGTACAAACAAAAGTACAGAGGATTTAAAGATATTTAAATTCTCTATTTGGTTAAATAAATATAGTGTATAAAGTATCAAAGCCAACATGCATAATATTACTACATCGACTCAAAACGTTCTCCGAAGTCTTGCATTTCCTAGTTTCCACTGCTCTCTATCCTTCCTCCACAGCTTTCTTCCTCCACCTCTCTCTCTCATCTCCTTATCAATTCCCTCTCCGTAGCTGGTCCATGGTCTTCCTCTCTTTCTACGACCATGCGGTTTTCATCTCAGTTGTTTCGTTTTTATATTATCTACAATAGCATTCATGATTTCCAATTCTTACATTTCTTATCTTTTCTGGTTTTAGTCCATCTCTGTGGCTTCAAGATATTTTTCTGAATTGTGTTTCCATGGCCATTTCATATGAGACTGTTTTTTATGATTGTGTAGATGATCTTCTGATTGTTTAATTGTGATATTTTATGGTCCGATATTATGTTGTTCATTATCTTTACTGCCTTCCTGCCTAAAGTGTTTCTTTCTTGAATTGCTGTGTCTAAGATTCCATCATTCGAAATTGTGATAGATATGTGTACATTTGGATTTGTACTCCATTTTTTCGAGGTTTATCTCGAGTACTCCATTCGGTACATTCCATGCATACACAATCCTGTGTCAGTTTTCTACTCATATATTCCCGTGTATGAGTGGAAAGTATATACAGGCTGTTACTAGAAGTCGTGGCATCATTTCAAATAGTAGAGTTAAAATGATGATGATTCGTTTAAAAATTTTTGGTCTTAACCCATAAATGACTAAGGTATGAACTTTCAAAGTTAAGTAATTTTTAAACACTTTCTTAAATATTTACAATAAGGTTTGTCTTAGAAAGATAAAATTTGGTAAATAGTGCTATTTTATCATGAAAAATTGTTGAAAAACTACGGGATCAATGCTATACAGAGTGTTCACAAATGTTATTTCCTTAAAACTTTTTTATTATGTCATAAACCCTTAAATTTTACAACTGATTCTAAAAGCCTATTTCATTGTGCTTATGAAAACAAATTGTAACTGAAGCAGTAAAGAAACTGTCAAATCATTCGGTAATAGTCGTTTAAAATGGTAAATAATTACAGTTTTAGTGAGCAAACTGACGTGCTTTTAACGTTGGGTGTTAACGCAGTGTGAGATGATATTGCAAATGATGATACTGTTGACATCAACAGTTCGGACATTTCCGAATATCCAAAAGTACGGCTTGGTGTGTACCACACGAGCAGCAATTGTATCCATAACACTTGTCGACAGTACAAGAATTAAAAATTGCTGATCATCCGTTGCAAGTACAGTATTGCCATACTATGATGGAAACATGTACTACTGATGCTGTATCAGCTGCATGTTTAGAAAAAATACTTTTTATTGATGACCATTAATTTGACATATTGCTTTACTGCTTTACTTACGATTTACTTTCATGGCCGCCTAAGATTAGTGACAGTATTTCATGGACGAGGTTGTATCTTTTTGTGAATAACTCTAAAACGATGCGTCTAATCAAACATCTCTTCGAGTGAAAATAATTTTGAAATGAAATAGGCTTTTAGAATCAGTTGGAAATTTTAAGGGTTTACGACATAATAAGAAAGTTTTAAGGATAACCTTTGTGGACCTGTACAGCATTGATCCCGTGGTTGCATACTTTCAAAAGTGATCTTAAACGATTTTCATGACAACATTGTATTGTTTGCTAAATTTTATTTTTCTAAGACAAACCATATCAAAAATGTTTAAATTCTTTTGAACTTTGAAAGTCCATATCTTAAACATCTATGGGTTTAGACCAAAAACTTTTACACGAATCATCATCATTTTCACTCTAGTATATGTGATAAAAATTATGCCACGACTTACACAAGTCCGTATCTCTGTAGTCTTGCGTAATAACTATTTGGTCATCTACCAAATAGAGGGTATATAAGGTGGTGTCATTTAAAAGTATACCCATTCTCTCATACTTGCGCTTCTAGTTTCTTAGGGTTTGCTATAGGTAAATTTTAAATAGCGTTGGGGATAGGGAGCATCCTTGTTTAAGTCCTTTGGTAATTTTGAAACCTTACTTTTACTGTTAAATTATCGTATAGTGTTTTGCTACTCTTATTAATGTTATTCCTGTTAGTCTTTTGCAATGCCATCCGTAGTTTATTATGTGGTACACTGTCATACGCTGTGTTGATATTCACATACAGGCAATGTACTGCTTGATTTACTGCTATTTTCTTCTCGATTATTTTTGTTAGGCAGAACAAATGGTCTATAGTTGATCTACTCTAAAATCTACTTCTAAATTCTATCTGTTCTTCGGCTTAAATCTCCCTGTATTCATGTTCTATTCTATTCTATTAATGTTCTATTAATTGAAATTGTAATAGCTAACGGGACAGGAGTTTTTCCATTCTTAAGCTGTTTGCATATGCTTTTTATTTCGACGACGCGACGGTTAGTCTTATAATGCGGATATTTCGCATTAATTTAATGCTTTTTCAAGGGCCTGACGGCTAGTCATTACAACAACAATTGAATTGTTGTTAGTTAGCCGCACGTGTTTTTTTTGTGATGTTAATTGAGGTTCTCTTTTGTTTTTGCATTGACTTATGTAATAACTAGCCATCAGGCCCTTGAAGAGGCATTAGGATAGTGTTATTGGCCAGTATATGATTTGTATATGTTGAAATTCGCTTGTAAGGTTTGCTATGAATTTTTCCCCATGCTTGTTCAGTAATTTACTGAAATAGTTCCATTTCTCCTTTGTTATGGGTGATATTAAATCTTTTTTCGTATCCTGAGTTATTCTTTTTAAAAATTTCCAATTTTTCTGTACTTTGTCTTTCTCATGTGTTCAATTGATTATAATTCTTCTCCGATGAGTCATTTTTCCTTTGTGTGATCTTTTTGGGTCACACTGTATATTCATCGGGATATAACGTGATCCGTCTTCCAATTCCTAATCTCCATTCGTCTCTGTTTTCCACGTCTCCAACTATCTCATCCACATCTCTCCGTCAATACCTTCTCTCCAACTCCTCCCTGGTCTTCCTCTCCTTCTTCCTTCTGATGTCCAATGCAGTATTTTCTTTGCTAGTTGCTCTTGACTCATTCTATGTTTATGACCGTACTATCTAAGTTGGGCAGTTCTCTTGTCTGCAATGCTATGTTTTACCGTTTACTATATTTCCTCTCAGAAATATGCTATACATTTTCTGTTTGAGTCAAAATAAATTACAATATTAAAATGAATCTTCAAATTTGTTCCAATTATTAGAGATATTTTAATAGTCATTATCGTTTTCTTTCTTTCAGATAGGATTAACAAATTCATATAACGCCTTAATACAAGTCCACATCGTCAGAATATTATGGACATTGGTACTAATGGTTGGAACGATAATGCAGTTGCGGATGAGTTACGTTTTGATGATCGGAATTTTATTTAACATCGTAGCAATGATTATTTCCCATATAATAGACACCATAAAACCAAGTAATTGATAGTTAAACTATTTTTTTTCTACTACACCTTTTATTATATAAATTTTATAGATAATTGATTCTTTTAGAATTAACGAAATATGTTTGGCCGTACGTTTACATATTAAGCACAATAATCCCAACGATGATCGTGTATAGTTATGGACATGAAGTCATTGCATTATTTATACCGATTCTCGGACGATTCGGGTCCGGAACTAACCCAGACTTATTGATAGGATTAATCATGGCCTTATTCACCATTATGATTGCATCTTATTATGTAAGAAATAACAACTGAATCCTTTGATTAAATTAAAATTTCGTTTTTAGGTACCTTTATTTATTTACTCAAAGAAACCGTGGTATATAATAATAACTATTTTGGCTATTTTCTTAACTGGTATCATTTTAATTTGTACTCCGGTTGGATTTCCATACACTTTTAGCGAAACGAACCCAAGATTACAAAGGTTTTCTATATACGTAAGTTGTTTTTATAACTTTAATGAAACTAATTTAAGTTTTTATACATTATTTTAAGCATACTATGCGAACAATTAGAAATGATGAAACCAATACGATAAAACACGACGCTGGGTTTTACTTTACACGACAAGACAGAAACACT
This sequence comes from Onthophagus taurus, assembly GCF_036711975.1. Lineage (NCBI taxonomy): Eukaryota > Metazoa > Arthropoda > Insecta > Coleoptera > Scarabaeidae > Onthophagus > Onthophagus taurus. The sequence goes on along the minus strand of NC_091972.1, from coordinate 27,244,499 downwards.
CCGAGAAGTATTGAAGGGATTGTAACTTCTCTAAATGGTGCTATATCTTTGGAAGACGACTGTAACATTGCTATAGCTTGTGGGTTACCTATAAGCAATTCAAGAAGTATAAAAAATCTGTAATTATATATATTTTTTTCACTTTCCTCTATTTTTCACTTATTAGATATTTACTAAAATATATAATTTAACAGAGAAAACAGCATATGGATTCCAACAAATGTAAATCCATTCGACACAGGAATCAGTTATAAATACGAAAGAGATCAATCATCACATGATTCTCCAACAAGAAGAACTTTTAGCTTTTCTGTAGAGGGTTCTAGCAGAATCGATTTGTATTTATCTATTCGAACAAAATACAAATTGATTAATTTGAGTTTGGTTGAAAAGCTACCAGAAAGCACTTTGATGTGGAATGATCAACCGACGTATTATATGGCTTTTAAATACGGAAGAACGGCTGCTCCCTTTTCATTCAAATTCACTGTTGAAACTGATTCAGATTGGTCTACTCCAGTGGCGGATGTCGCGATTACCACTAAGTTCATTGACGATGCTAAAACAAAAAAACGGGAATATTTAGAATTTTTGAATGAGTTTCCTAAGTGGACGATTTTTATGGTTACTGGATTGGCACAATATGAGAATCTTGTTATTGATCCATTAAATGATTAAAAAGATATTGATTGTAACTAAAATAGTGATTTATTTTTTAATATTTTCTTCTCCCTAAAACAGCAACCTTCTTTCTATTTCTTTCATTCTACTTTATATTTTCGCGGTTTTTTGCATTCTGCAGGTCTCATCTTGTCCGTCATTGTCTCATACGTTATTGGGAAGTGTACTACATTGTTAGAATTCACTCGTTTGCAAATCTCACAGAGTTTACTGTGCTGGTGTTTATAGTGCAAAAATGGCTGCAAAGAAGTAAGTATTTTTTGTATTTTATTGTAAATAATTTGAAATTGTTTTTGTACTAAAACATACTATATTGTCAGTTGAATGTTTGCTATAAATGATCTTGCCAAATTTGCATGTGTTTATTATGGTAATTTACCGTTATTTTGGGTGCACTCTTTTTTTAATTACTATTCTACCAAAGAGCTTATTGATTTGGTGGAAAGTGATGAGTTTTATGAAGCAGACATTTATATTACTCCACCTAATGATGGAAGAAACTCTGAGGAGATAGTGATGATGAAGAACTTCCTTCAGATATAAATCACTTGAGTGGACGACAGTTACAAGACTGCAAAATTTAGACAATTCGATAAAACCGCTTACATCGAAGACACAGAAAATTCTAGTAACGAAGACGATTTACCTCTTTCTCGTTTAGTCAACACAAATTATAATCATCCGCCTAAAAGAAATTGGGCGAAATGTGATTTGACTCCAACTTTGCCGTCATTTGTTTCGCCAAGCCAATCTCGTGTACAGGGTGGGCAAATTTGGGTGTTATTATAGGCTATCTCAGAAACTATAAGAGATACAAAAAAAGTAGGTGCCATGTCCCGGTCTCTCTTTCCGAGACTAATCCAATCCCGTAAAGACCAAATCTGTATCTTCTTTTGTTTTTAAGTTATAGCCAAAAAGTCAAATTCTAGTGATTTCAAAAAATGCTCATATTTCGTTTATTTTTCAAATGAGAGAAATGGGGTTAATGCATTCTTAAGACACTTTTTTGAGTAGAATATACTGCCGTTGAAAAATTTTTAACATAGCTGATAATTTTTGAGATATAACATAAAGTTGTATTTTTTTAAATACAAACTATACTTTATTATGATATTACTGAAAAGAGCATATTTTTAGCTTTCCAATGATGTATCGCACGCATGATGTTTCTGCGGAAAATAAGCGTTATTTTTCAATTTTTAAAATATTAAAGATTAAAATTCAAATTTTTAATTATAGTAGGCGAGGAAAACGCTAAATACTACTTAGTTACTATAGCAACGTGAGTTTACATTTTTGTTGTCATTTCATTCATGAATTTTGCGAAACGAGTTTCCCGTTTAAGAAGTTCCGCATTATCTTTAAATAAAGCGATAAAATTAAATATAGAATATATTGGAGTCCGCTTTGAAGATGATACATAAGTCTTCATATCCCCATTCAAACGGTGTTTCTCCGAAAGTCCGCTCCCAGTTTATGATTCCTAATTTTCCTCTATTGCAGTCAATTTCAAAAGAAAAGTTTGCTGATATCAAAAAACTTCTACATCTTATGTTTGGGGAAAACTGGGAAAATACTACCGAAGATTTCATTCATTGATACCGAACTGTTCTAATCTTACAACCAGTAAGTTGAGTAGAAGAAGATGACAGTTTATGACTGTTTAGTTCCTGAAGTTGTCCATATTTAATTATTCATTAATTAATACATTTCTTGTATTTTTAATAAACAAACTTTAAATGCTAATCATTTTTTATTGGTAAACAAAGTCAGGGATAAGATGCTGAGAAATTTAAATTAACTATTCAAAGTTTTTATTCGTTGGTACAAAACCAACTTATCCTGAATAATGGTACAAAACCAACTTTATTCTGTCATATTCGTGCAAAACCATATATTATAGCCACTAGGTAGTATTTACTGTCCGGACACGCCTACTATAATCAAAATTTTGAACATTAGCGCTTACTATTTTCGAATTGAAAATTAACGCTTATTTTCTGCAAATACACCATACATGCGATACATCATTGGAAAGCTAAAAATATGCTCTTTTCTTTAACATCATAATCAAGTATAGTTTGTATTTAAAAAAACACAACTTTGTGTTATATCTCAAAAATCATCAAGTATATTTAAAACTTTTCAACGGCAGTATATTCTACTTAAAAAAGTGTCTTAAGAACGTATCAACCCCATTCCTCTAATTTCAAAAATAAACGAAATATGAGCATTTTTTAAAATCACGAAAATTTGACTTTTTGGCTATAACTTAAAAACAAAAGAAGATAGAGGTTTGGTGTTTGCGGGATTGGCTTAGTCTCGAAAAAAGAGACCGGGACATGGCACCTACTTTTTTCGTATCTCTTATAGTTTCTGAGATAGCCTATAATAACACCCAAATTTGCCCACCCTGTACATACCGATGCTGTTTCTTGGTTTGAAAGGTTTTTTGATGAAGAAATATGCACTTTTTTGAACGATATGTTTGTACTTTATGCTCAGTAACATAATGACCATAGTTTAGAGATTGATACTGGCGAAATTGAATGCTTCGTTGCCATTTTGTTCTTGTCAGGACATCTTCAAGTTCCTCGATGGGGTATGCTGTGGGCGACTGACAGTGATACATACAATCCAATGGTCGCAAATGCAATGAGAAGAAACAGGTTTGACGTTATAAAGAAGTATGTACACTGTGCCGATAACACTAATCTACCTAAAGCTGATAAATTTGCAAAATTGCGTCCTCTTTTTGACATGCTTAAAAAACGTTACTTAGCACATGTAATTGTAAATGAAAAACTGAGCATTGACGAAAGCGTGGTTTCTTACTTTGGTCGACATGGAGCCAAACAGTTCATCAAAGGTAAACCGATTAGATGATATAGGTACAAGATATGGAGCGTGTGTGATCCATTAGGATACCTGACTCAAATTGAACCATATCAGGGAAAACAAGAGAACAGACCTCAGATTGAACAACTGGCTGTTGGCGATTCTACTGTTGTCTCATTAATGTAAAAACTTCCAAAACACGTGTTGTTTAAAATTTACTCTGATAGATATTTTCATCTTTGAAACTAGTGAATTATCGTCAAACTTTAGGGTTTGGATACACCGGAACCATCAATCCTAACAGGATTGAGAAATGCCCTATCACTCCCAGCAAAATTTTAAGAAAGAAACCAAGGGGGCACGTATGAGTACCTAACGGATAAAGCTACAAACAAAACTGTGACAACTTGGAATGATAACAGCGCTGTTTTTACTGTGAGTTCCTGTCAACCCAATCGAACATGTAAATAGATGGATACCAAGCGAGAAAATGAAGGGCATGTTTGTCCCCCTCATGTTATTGCAACAAATCAGTATAACAAAAATACAGGGGGAGTTGATAGAATGGATCAAAACATTGAAAACTATAGAATCAGCGTTCGATCAAAAAAATGGTGGTGGACCTTGTTTGCTTTCTGCTTAGATAGTTGCCTCCACAATTCCTGGCAAATTTATCGTATACCAGCAGGAAACGAAAAAGTAGATATTTTGAAATTCAGGCGAGAAGTTGTTCAAGTTTATTTAAAAAAGTATGGTCAATCGGCAGCTAACGGAGGACGTCCAAAGACTTCAAAACCACTGGCGAACAGAATTCATGCCCTAATTCGATATGATTGCCTAAATCATTGGATAATGCCGGCCCAAAAACAAAATCGTTACGCACACTGCCACAAAAACGCTACGAAAATGTGCGAGAAATGTGTTGTAAACCTTCATGATTATTGTTTTAAGAGTTATCATGTCAAAGAAAATTAATATATCGTTACTTTAATTTCCTTTCAGCCCCAGTGTTCCAAAATTGGAACATCAAAAATTAACGAAAATTAAATATAAATATTTTTTTTGCATATAATTTGACATCTTATGCATAAAAATCGTCAAAATTATGTAAAAGAACCTTTGTATTCGAAATAAGTAAATTCGGGCAAAAACGACTTTAATAAATGATGCATGATTGCAATAATTCTGGCTTATGCAGCAAAGTAATAACGGTGGTTAAAAGTAGAGTCAAAGGTAAAACAAATAATCACATTTGAATCTTTTAAAGAAGTTAGGTTTGCTTTTTTAAATGATGCTTCCGACATTGTCCATCTGTTTACTATATGCTATTTTTTTTTATTCCGTTTACTCTAACTACCAAGCTAATATTGTGTCTGATGTTACGGCTAGTTTCGATGATACAGACGTTGTCTGCTGTGATCAGGCTGAACTTCAGGAAGCACTAGAAGGTATTAACGTTTCGAAAGGTCCGGGAACGGACGATATACCGGCTATCAAAATTAAACAATGTCACACATCTTTGTCACTTTTTGTAACTATCATATACATACAACAAATCTATACGGCCCGGCTATTTTCTGTTATGGATGGAGGTGGCGAGATAAAATATGCAGCAGGTTTTTATTTTAGCGAACACGAATTTATTTACGATATTTACAAGCTTTACAATATTCAATTTACCAGTTGAGACGGTGACTGACTTGCTGAGTCAAATCAACCCCTTTTATACCCGTCCGTTATACCCGTTACATCAAAATGAACCAAATGAAAGTTGTTCTGTACGAAGTTCCCCCTTCGTCGTCACGACCAATTTTTTAAATGCCATCTGTGTTTTTGATTGCAAAATCTGAATCTATGGATAAAAGTAAAATAATTAAAAAAGAAAGAAAAAATTACCGTATGGTCTTGCCAGTACGACGGCGAAACATCTTTTGTAGACAAAATCTAAATAATTTTTTTATTCAAATAGTTGTAAATATTGTTTATTTATAAAAAAAATGATTAAACTATACTATTAATCAACAACAGGTATAACATTTATGATAAATGTTCAAATATTTCCCCACCCACTTCAATACATTTATTAACCCTGCTACTAAAACTTTCTTTACATGTTAAAAGGTTTTCTTGGTTACTATTTCTGCATGCATTTCTTATCCGCTCTTTCATGTTTTCTGGCGTAGTCGGTACTTCGCGATAAACATTACCCTTAAGGACGCCCAAAAAAAATCAAGAGCTGTTAAATCAGGTGATTTGGCAGGCTAGGAAATTGGACCTCCCCTTCCAATCCATCGCCCAGCATAATCCCGATCTAATGCTTCATGTGCAATATGTGAAAAATACACAGCCACATATTTTGTCTTTCTTCCCTGCTCAAATCTACAAGTAACGTTGGTAAGACGTCATCTAAAAAATTTCGGTACTTCTCCCCATTCAGCATACCATCAATAAAGTATGAATCGATTAATTTATCACCAATTATGTCACACCAAACATTAAGGTCGTTGATGTTCTACTTCACGCAACCATCCCGGATTTTCAACGCTTCAATAGTGCATGTTATGTCTATTGACTTGTCGTTTGTTTGTAAAAGTAGACTCATCCGAGAATAGCACGTTACCAAAGAAATTGATGTCCAACCGCATTCGTTCTTGTGCTCATTGACAAAATGTTAATCGATTTTCAAAATCACCTCCATAAAGCTGTTGATGCAATGAAATGTGGTATGGGTGATACTCGTTGCGCTTTAATATTCTTAAAATGCTGGTCTTCGATATTCCGGCATCAATTGCAAGTCGTCGAGTGCTAAGTTGAGGATTTACCTCAACGCTAGCTAATACCGCACTTTCCTTTTCTTCCGTAGTTATAGTTGCTCGCCGAGTTCTTTTTCTTGATTCCACATTTTCAGTGTTAGTGAAATCATTCACAACTCTGTAAAAGGTACTTTGCGAAGGCGTATTTTGATCAGCAAAACGTTCTCGATACAAATCTATACTATCAGCAACTTTTCTGCTACTTTGTCCATAAATAAAAATCATTTCAACATTTTCTGCCACACTTAGAGTATCCATGATTTAATGCCTTAGTTTAAACACTTAATGTAAAACGATGGAATGAATTCAAAATTTGTTGCCAAGCAGCTTTTATGCAAATTTAGTTATACCTGTTACATTTGAAAACAATTCAACCAATTAAGTCTCTGACAGCGATATTCTGAAAATGCCGACATAAGCAGTTTCACGAATTCTTGTTTTTTATGCGTTATTCTGTTATCAAATTGACAAAGGCGAAGAAATGTCGGAACATTTTAGACCTCTTTCCAAAGTTATTTCCGACGAACCAGGTCACCCGATGTACCTCTTCTGCATTTTTTTGTTGAGCATTCTTAAACAGTATTCTAAGAATTAAGAACTAAAAAAATTCATAAATCTTATTTGTTCTTACTAGATTATAAACGTTAGTTAATTGTTTCTGAAGAAGTTTAAATTTTTTTCAAAAGATGTTTTGCTGTTGTACTGGCAAAACCACACAAATTTTATTATTGTTTTTTGAATTACTTTACTTTTATCCACAGATTCAGATTTCACAATAAACTATATAAGGTGCCATTTAAAAAATTGGTCGTAACCTTCATATAACCTTGAAAATAAGGTCAAGGTCAAAAAATGTTATTGTTATATAGTTTCCCTCTTCGCACAGAACAACTATCATTTGGTTCATTTTTATGTACAATAACCTGTTTTCGAGATAATCGCTTGTCTCACGTTAAATGTACCAGCCTCTATATAAAACAAATATAAGATAAGTTCAAAAGGGCTATAGACCTGAATCTTCCTGCTCAAAACCTATATATTTATAATTATTATTGAATAATGTTCTTGAAAAACTTATTTATAAACGATTTATTTGTTACGCTAGATTGCTTCTTTTGTGCGTGGAAGAACTCAGATAGACACAATCTGGTGGTGTCTATTAATAGTTGATATTCTGATTCAATATCAGTCCCTTCAGGTGTACCATAGGGAGGCCATCTCAGTGCCCTGCTATTTAATGTTTACATTAACAACCTTTTCAAAGTCATAAAATACTCTTAGTGCTTAATGCGCGCAGATGAGTTAAAAATGTTTGCACGAATTTCTGATGAGAATTTTATGATTTTTAATCCAAATAAATGTAATGTTGTATCGTTTAGAAGGCCGGAACTCAGATACGATTACAGCTTGGATGATTCTATTTTACGTAGACGTTTGCGTTACATTTGACACTAAGCGCACCTTCAGTGGTCAAGTTAGTGGAATGGTTGGCAAGGCGTTGACAATGTTGCGTTTTGTCACAAGATCCACTGAATCATTCACAGACATTAACGCCGTTAATGTTTTATATTCTGCATATGTAGTTAGTGTGTTTAATTATTGTAGTACTATTTGGAACCCGCAGTATCACATTTACATAAATAGAATAGAAAGAATTCAAGAGATGTTTTTGAAACACTTATGCTACAAATTCAATTGATGAAGGAGATGATGAGGTCTTTGGAGAGACATTCTAATGCGAAGGGGTTGGAGGTAAACGTCGAGAAGACAAAGATCATGAAGTCTGTAAAGAGGGGAGAAGAAAGAATGGAGGTGGCAGAGAAGAGAGATAGAGGTGAAAGAGTATATGTACCTGGGATATGTGTTCTCGAAAAGTAATAAGGTCGGATCGCACATGAGTGGGTTGGCACAAAGAGCGAACAGGGTGATAAGACAGGTTTGGGGATGGGGGGAAAGAACTTTTGGGAGGGATGTGGGAAAAAGAAAGGTTGTCTTTGAGGGTATGGTGAAGAGCATTTTATGCTCTTTCAAAGGATATTTTCAGTAAGACCATTTGGTTTAAAAGAAATAAGCTAGTGGGCATTATCTGCAGCGATTACATATTATTGTGGCCCTTAGTCACCATAAAATTTGCTAAATATTAGTTAAAACCGCATCTCGATATCTCAATCCATTCTCGAATTATAGAAGAAAATGTTAAAAGTTCGTGTATCTTAATCGGATCAAGTTACCTTAGCAAACAAATAAGAGAGCACAAAAATGTTATTACCTAGAACCTTCCTTCACACTTTATCCAAGCTTAGAACTGGTTCAAAACTACTTTTGGCGTATTTAAACGCCAACGGATCAATGAAACATATGATAGATAACAATGATAATAAAACAAATTAAACGCAACACACTTAGAATTACTAACATTTTTAAACGATATGGAGATACATATTATTCTCTTGAGGAATATTGTGGACAATTGTTTTCGGGGTTCCCAGATCATATGGGATGTATTGCGCATCAATGTGATTTACGAATTCATAGAGATGTCTAAATGGGCTATACGTTGCCAGTTTCCCGTAATCGCTAAGCCAACCTTAAAAACATTTCTAGAGAAAATAGTATATTGTTTTATATGGAAGAGAAGCAGTGTTTTTTTATGGCGTGGTCTGTCGTTTAGAAACGAACGCAGTGAGTCGCTAATGACAGATGAGCCGTTAAAATTGTGGCGTGTCTGACAGTTTGAGCAATGACGGACCAGCCACAAACGAAACTGCTTCTCTTCCGAATAAAACATAGTATTTTTTCTTCAAACATTTTTTAAAATTTTTTTATGTTATGGCGCTAAAGTAAATTTCACTTATATAACGCTGAAGTACTTTTTTGCTATGTTGATCTTAGCAACCGTCGTTATGCAACAATGACTTACTTCTACCGCGAGTAGAACACACCAACAAAGTTGTCATTTAATGACGTTTGAAGAAAAATGTCTTTCTTTGTCGTAGTTGCATTGCACATTTTTTCCATAGTGGTCAAGCTGTTCAATGTAACGCCCAAGCGTGCCGAGCCCTTGATGCTAAGCAGTTTAAAACTAAAATGAGGCTCCACCTTGGATTTAAAAGTTTCTATAACATTGATAAATTGATAAATACCTGATAAACAATTTCGATAACTTGTAGGGCTTGCCGATGGTATTCCCATAGTTTGAGTCGTGCTTTTGCTATTGTGATAATCTTGCAACTTTTATTTTTTGCTAGCTGTAGTCAGCTCTTCTTAATTGTATTGTATTTTTATGATGTTTTTCTATTTTAGCCTAGATTTCCGTATAAATTTTGTATACTTTTTTCATATGTACCATATGAAGAGCATAAGAGAAGTTTTTCTTAATAACATGTTCAGCTGTTTCTGATTCGTCGTTGCAAGTTTGATCCTCAGCTTGTCCAATATGGAAGAGATGGTATTCTAGGGGCGCATGGCCTGTCAGGAAACCTGAGAGCGTCGTTAGATCCCCTTTGCTGAGGCATAAAACCTCTTTGGTTTTGTTTTGCGACGGAGTTATCATACTCTTCGTTTGTCTGTGACCTGGAAGTTCTTTCCAGCATAAGGCTACCTTTGAGGTTTCCCAACTGTTGATTACTTGTTTTAGGTGGCTTTTTTGTAGTCTACAGACGGGTTGGGGTCCAATGAAAGGCGTTTTGGCTGCCTCTTTTGCCTGCTTGTCCGCCTTCTCATCGCCGCTAATGTCTCTGTGGCCTGAAACCCATCATAGAGTAACATCACTGCCTCTAGCGAGTTCTCTCAGGTTGCTGCTAGACTCTCTGATCAGTGCGGAGTTACACGTGTAGGCCTTTAGGGCGGCCCGACTGTCTGTGAAAATGTTTATGGATGCACCTTTCTGTCCTATTTGTTGGTTCAAAGCGATGAAGAAGTATATAGCTAGAACTTCTGCTTGAAAAATGATTATGTCCGAGCTGAGGGGCAATTTAATGAGTCTATTTGGTCCACTAATGTGTACCAGGCAAGGGCCCCTCTTTATAATTGAGGCCCTCCCTTTGTCCAATCATCTCTGCTTCTACATATGACCTTATACGGCCGGTCGAAATTGTATTCTGTCTATATAAGGTCAGTTTTAATTTCAATCAAGTGATTTATACATGTTTCCTTGACGATTTTGAGGTGTCCCCTAAGGTTACTCTGCATCAGCTTGAGTGAAGAGCATGTTTTGAGTGATAAGGCACTTAGAGCTGCCTTCTTTTGTATATATAAATGAAGAGGTGTGAGACCGAGTAGGGCTTCAAAAGCAGCTCAAAAGCAGATCTATTGGACCCGTTATATTAAGATATGCTAGCCGCTGGATTTGTGCCAGCTATTGTTGTGCTGTCTTATGATTTGTTTTTGGCCACCAAACCAGTGAGGTCTGGTTATTGCTATGTAGGCCCAATGAGCCATTCGTGGTTTAACCCCAGTTCCTTCCGAGGAGCCTGCGGCAGATCTGGTTAGCCATAATGGCCTTTTTCCTCACCTTGTCTATGTGTGAGTTCCAGTTTAATTTACTGTCTAGTATTATCCTAGGTATTTAACTTCTGTTTTGAGGTTAATAGTTCTGCCTTCAATGGAGGGTGCTCTATCTATCTATCTACCACTAGATAGGAACCGATTAGGTTTACAATTTCCAAAATCTTAGAAAAGATATTAAATAACTGCCTATGCGAAACAATTAACACTTTTCGACCAGCCATGAACTGTAACGATTATCAAATATAATTGAAAACGGATTTGGAATAAAGCAATACTCGACCGCTCTTTTCCTCGAGCCTAAGCTTTCGATCGTGTTTGGACAAATGCATTGATTTGCAAAATATTACACTTGGATCTTGACACCAATATCGAACACACACGTTACCAAGGAACAATTGGTCTTTGGTCCACGGCTGTTTATTATGTATATTCACGGCAATCCTGTTTTCAGGAGCACGCACCTTTTACGAGGTCTCCTAAGAGAAATGAAGAAAACAAATGTGGGGTGTTTATTAAATAAAGAACAAAATCCCACCTGTCTTTAATTATCTTTGGCAATCCATGTTGCGAGTTGTAAAAGTAAATATGTTGATATAAAAATATAAAATTTTAGGTACAGTAATACCCCGTAGTTACGCGATAGGTGGGACTGACAGTAGCCGTGTAAGTCGAAATTCGATGAATACATATTATAAAATCAAGGATTAATAAACATTAATTTTGTTAAAAAAATGTATGTACAGGGTGGTTCAAATTCGATGTCCGAATGGGCTATCTCGGAAACTGTAAGAGTTAGAAAAAAAGCAGCTAACATGTCTAGATCTCTTTTTTTAAATAAATTCCAATGTCGAAAACCTAAAAGCGCTATCGTTAAAAAAACCGCGTAAGTACGGAGACGCGTAAGACGGGGTCGCGTAAGTAGAGGTTTTACTGTATTTAAATAAAATAACTTCTTTCTCGTTAATAATTTAATGTAATCAGTACCGGTTTCGGGTAGTAGGCCATCATCAGCTGAATTGTCATAAATGAACAAAAAAGAACAGAAAACTCAGACATAGGTAAAAAAATTTAAAGTAAAAATGATAAAATAACAAAAAAGCACATTACAACGACAAATGAAATGATCTGGTCTTCATTTTTGACAATTCAGCTGATGATGGCCTACTAGCCGAAACCGGTACTGATTACATTAAATTTTTAGCGAGAAAGAAGTTATTTTATTTAAATACCTAAAATTTTATATTTTTATATCTATTGTCTTTAATTAGTTTATTATTTAAAATTAATATTTCCACCTCAATGAGTCTAAAATCAGTTTATTTTATCACTTACACCACAACTTGCACAATCTGCTCTGCTCTGGATATGTCGTTCTAACTTCTACTGTACATCAAGGTACATAAATATAAGGTATGCTCATATGGTGAACGAGTTTTAGCACGTACTGCGCATTGGCCCGCGTACGTCATCACCGTGTGTCACAGCTTAGCAGCCAATTGTAAGCGAGGGTTTGTTTACAAAATTACAAACATTGGTTTATTTCGTTTAAGTGTCGCTAGATTTTTGTAGTATATATTGACGTTACAAAAGGTGTTAAATAGTTTAGTTTTTTATTTTATCGTATTATTAATTATTAGTTAGATTTTTATAGTGGATATAGACAAGGTGTTAAATAGTTGAGTTTTTCTTATTATATAGTATTAATAGTGTTTCGTTGATTACCAGGTAAATATATAAATATGTGATAAATCCTAATAAAATATTCGTCTTCTAGCTGTTAATAAAGTAGCTCCAAATTCTTTTAGTTCTATAGTTAACATTCTTTAGAATAGTTTAAAAAATGGCGAAGTGTTTAGTATTAGGCTGCAAGAATCACAGTGTTACAATAAAAGACAAAGGTATACACTATTTTAAATTTCCAAGTGAGCCTGATGTATGCAATCGATGGATTGATTTCTGCGGTAAAACTGTAAATTTGAAAAGTGGTAAGAGCATACAATTATTTAAAATACTTGTAAAAGTGTGATTTATCAATAATTTGTCCACATATTACAGGTTCAATATGTTCGATGCATTTCAAAGAATCAGATTTTACTAATTCTTATAAGGTAAGAAAGCAATTGGGGTATAGATGTGCTCAAAAGCAATACTTGCATGAAAATACAATTCCTACACAATTATCACCCCTTACTACAACTATGCAAAACGACAATGTGGAAAAAGCTAGAGAAATAGGTATTTTCATAGTGAGCAAAGTTTGACATATTTGTATATAAATATTTTTACAGTTTGTGTAACACTTGCAATACCACCACCAATTAATATACCATTGATTACCCCAACTACATCGGCAGAAGATGAACCGTTTACCCCTGAAAGTATAGTATGCTATAAATCTTGTAGAAACGTTATAAAGTAAACATGTTTATAGTCTCAGATGTTGTTACGACTGACGAAACCACCAATGATAGTACACCATCTCAGAAAAGTACCGCATCTAGGTATGACTTATTACACCTAGTTAGAAAAAATATCTATTTTTGCATTTTATAGGTTACTTTCAACACCAACAGGAGATGATGACATTGTAAAATTGAAATTAGAGATTTCTATCCTAAACAAAAAAATCAAATACCAAAATATGGAAATAGAACATCTAAACAAGATACTACAAAAATGCTTTACGCCTGGACAAATAAGATGTTTAAAGAGAGGCAAACCATCTACTAAATGGTCGTCAGATGATATATCGTCTGCAATATCTTTGCCATGTATAAGTCCAAAGGCATATCGATATTTGAGGACCATAAAAGGATATCCTTTAACAGCTTTATCAACTTTGCGACGTTGGGTTTCAATGCTAACTTTTCAACCTGGCATACTAAAAGATATGCTCACTGTTATAAAATATAAATCCCTTGACATAGGAGAAAAGTGTCCTTTCATTTGATGAAGTCCATATATCAAATCGCATAATGATTGAAAAACGACGTCAAAAGGTTGTTGGACCGCACAGAGCTGCCCAAACAGTAATGGTGAGGGGACTTTTTAGTAGATGGAAGCAAGTAGTCTGCTACGACTTAGACACGGCCATGACAAAGGATATCCTGCTGCGGCTGTGGTTAGCGACCTAGGTCCTTCTAATTTATCACTTAGAAGAGATTTAAATGTAGGACATGAAGATTACCAAACTTGTTTCATTCCACACCCTAGTGACGACAGTTTGGAAGTATTTTTTTCTGATGCACCACACATTATTAAATTAATTAGAAACAATTTGTTTGATAGTGGCTTTAGGAGTGGTGAACAAGTTGCTTTGAAAGCATGTTTTCAAGCTTTACTGGCTCTTCAAAAAGGAGAAATAAAATTAACACCCAAAATTAGTCAATTTCATATGGATGTAACAGGTCAGCAACGATAAAATGTTAAATTAGCTGCACAAATTATCTCTCACACAGTTGCTCAGGCAATTAAATGGTGCGGTGAAAAAGGCCTTTTGTCAAATTTCAACTGGCAGTACACACATAAAATTGTAGAACTCCTTAATAATTGGTTTGATGTTTTCAACTCAAACATGAAATTCTCAAAACAGTCTAACGCATTTGGAATAGATCTGGAGAATCAAATGATGTTGCTGAAGGCTGTTAATGAAGAGATATTACACATGAGAGTTGGAAAACGTACTTCGCTTTTGCCATTTCAAAAGGCAATTGTATTAAATAACAAGTGCTTGCCAAAATTATACCACTATTTAAAAAATAAATACGGTATAGAATACATTTTAACTTATCGTTTAAATCAAGATGTGCTGGAAAACTTTTTCTCGTAAATCCGAGGAGCTGGTGCTACAAATGATAATCCAACAGCTCTAGAGTATCAATATCGAATAAGATGGTATATAATGGGAAGGGATTCGTCAGCTGCATTCACAGCTTATCAAAATGTGCAAGTAGATAGAGATGAGTCATTGATTAGTTTAGAGAACTCTCAAGGATGTTTAACTGATTTCATGGGCAATTTTAATGATGCAAAACAGAATGAAACCCAAGTTGACGAAGCAGAGGAGGATATTGTGGCTAGTATAACATCATTCGTGGATTTAGAAAATCAAGAGGATTACCTGCAACTATTACAAAATTTTGAAGAATTTCAGGCGGAAAATGAAGTTTTTGAGGTAGAAAATGAGTTGTGTAGTGAAGGATTAAAATGTATTGCAGGGTACATAGCCTTCAAATATAAAGGCAAATATAAATTACACCTCGACCAAGAGATACAAGAACGAATTTTCATGGATAAATACTTTATCAAAAGGACACTTATTATACCCAAAAGAAGATTTGTTCATTTTGGTTAAAGAGATTTGGCAAACATTTAACAAATACCATGGCAAATCGTTATCAAAGGAACCATTTATTTTTAAAAGAGTTTTTAAAAGTATATTGGGTTGCTTACTTCTCATAAACGTTTTAGAAATCGCGCCACTAAGTGGCTCCAGCGCGTCATCACTTTATGGGCATAAGCAACCGGCGGCGGCGAGACGATAGCAACAAACCGCTCAGCAACAAACTTTTTCCTTTACATTTCCACCTACTTCTAGGGCCCATATCTTTGTTATCTAGAAAGATAGCGGAAAACTAAGCACACGGTTGGAAAGCTTGGTCGTTTCTCTATCCTAAACCGAGTTTTCGTCCGCCGATATGTTGATAATAAGAGCAAGAAAAAATAAGAAACGTCGCGCTGCATTCAATTTACCTCGGAATTACCAAACTTCACGGCCTTGTGCAGCCGTTACCAGATGGAAATTCAATAAATGGTTTACATATTCGGAAAGAGCTGACCTTGGACTATCTTATTCCGAGTTTTCGTCCGCCAATATCTATCAGCGTCTGTAAGAAAACGCACCTGAAAAAGCCCCTACCGATGAAAACACGCAAATATTTCTTGCACTAATAACTTTCCTATTTAACAGGGAGAAAACTCTACAACTATATTCAGCTTATGGGAAATTTCCTGCTCCAACGATGTGTGACACACCGTGATCACACGTTTGCACAATCCTTTTTTCTGACTATGAACTACCTAAACCACGAATTTTTGCAGCGGCTAAACCACGCTTGGCTCAATAACTCTCTTATGTGAAGGGGAGAAAACTCTAGAACTATATTCATCTTATGGGAAATTTTCTGCTCTTTCCAACGGTGTGCGACGCACTTCGCGTACGCATTTGCATACGCGTTTTTTAAATTGATAAACTAAATAACTTAAAATGCAAAGGTTGGTAACGTTACCAGATTCAAAACCATCAAAACACAATTTCAGATTCTGATAAAATAGGTGTAACATGAAATAATCTTTCCGTTTTGAACAGTTTAACATGTTTCTAAACGTAAAACTAAAGCTAGAACTAACACTAGCACTATCACTAGAACTAACACTAGACCTAGAACTAGAAACTTTCGGGTTCGCTTCGAACTTGTTTTGTGAAGAAGGTTCCAACATGGCATCTGACACGTCAAACATTTTATTAACACCGGCCTGAAAGTCTTCGTACTTATGTATATGTTTTTAAACGGTTTTAAATAAATTAAGAGTGAACGAAAAATTATCTGTCAACATGAAATGAAGTTAGGATTCTCTCTCGGGTAAAACTTTGTCCCAATTTTTCCTTCATCAAATAAGAAAGTTAGGATAAGAAGTGATTGTGTTCTGCTACCTGTAGGTTGTCTTTCAGGTGTGTTTCTTTTACAGACGCCGGCAGATATTGCCGGACGAAAACTCGAAATAAGACAGGCCAAGGTTAGCTCTTTTCGAATATGTAATAGTAAACCATTTGTTGAATTTCCTTCTGATAACGGCTGCTCAAAGCCTTAAAGTGGGGCAATTTTGAGGTGATTTAAATGTAGTGTGTCGTTTCTTATTTTTTCTTGCTCTTATTATCAACATATCGGCGGACGAAAACTCGATTTATGATAGAGAAAAGACCAAGCTATTCAACCGTGTGCTTAGTTTTTCGCTATCTTAAAAGTATCCTAGAAGTAGGTGGAAATATAAAGGAAAAAGTTTGTTGCTGAGCGGTTTGTTGCTATGGTTGCTATGGTCTCGCCGGTCATAAGCATACCTTATATTTATGTACCTTGCTGTACATGTTGTCTTCCAACTTCTACTCCCCACCACCTAACCCTCCAGAATATTCCTCGCCACACCCAAAACTCACAGAAATTATTATATTTACACGTTTCTGCAAATAATCTTAGTATTTCTAGTGACTGAATAAATGAAAATATTTAAATTTCCTTAATGTAGTCTTTTCTTAGTTTTTTGTATTGTTTTTAGAAATATATAGAAATTGTTTTGTTACAAATTTATTCTTGATTTGTTAAAATTCTAAAACGCTATTATTTAATTTTTATTATTTGATCGACTTTACGTTTTGCTTAACATTTGGTTCAATACAAATTGAAATTATTTTTTTTTTTACTTTTATTTTTTTTAATGATAACGCGCAAATGAAAAGGTACTTGAGTTTAAGTACTGCTTGCAAGTATGCACTCATCTATTTTAAATTCAATATACACTATTAGTTATTTTAAACGTAAAAGTAAATTTAACGGTTGGACAATAACATTAGTAAATATATGTAAAGCAATTAACAAAATAAGTTACTACTGATTTATACTATAACAGCTACAATTATAACGAGTTTACTCTCTCAATGGATAGACGAACTAAAACAAATGACCAGGGAGAATTATCAAAAAAATATATGTATTATAAAAGATATGGACATCAACTAGCTATTTTTAATCTTTCCTGTTTATCATACTGTCGTCATTCAAGATAGAATTCGTTTATTTGAATCGATTATCTTGGCAGGTGTTTAATAAAAATCGTAATCGCACCAACGGATCTTGCAGGAGAGTTGTACAAAATGAATTTATTGTTAATGGTATCTACTTATCAGATAATAATTATTGAACTTGAATCTACATTGATTTTGTGATTATATGTTCGTTTTAGTACATTATTGTAGTTCACAGCTGATTTCAAAACGAGAAAAATGTGTGCGCAAAGACATAAAGAATCCACCGGAAGAATTTCTTATTTTTTTGGTTTAATTTTAATCGCTGTCGTTGGTGGATTATACGGAATTATCTATGCTATAGATCACACTTTACCAACACCTTTAGAATTATCTGATGAGGTATTTAGACATATTAATTATGATGTAAATATTAATGATATCTTAATAATTTGAGTTATTTTTAATGTAGGTTGATAACCCAGAAGCATTTATTGCAGAAAGAGCTAGAAATTATTTAAAAGATTTAATTAAAATTGGCCCAAGAGTTACTGGTCATGAAAATAATGAAATATTAGCGGTAGAATATTTAATAAAAACGATTAATAATATAATCGACAATAAACACATAAATCAAAAAATTACATATGATGCTGATGAATATTCCGGATCATTTTTCTTAGATTTTAAACCAAACGGTGCCATAAACGTTTATAAAAACATACAAAATGTGGTCGTAAAAATTCATTCAAAAAATGATTCTGCTCATAGTGTTCTAATTAATACTCATTTTGATACAGTTCCAAACAGCCCGGGTGGGAGTGATGATGGTATAAATGTTGCTATAGCTTTAGAAATAATTAATAAATTATCGAAATTGGAAGATAAACCGACACATAACATTGTATTTTTATTTAACGGTGCAGAAGAAGCCGCTCTCTGCGGTTCTCATGCTTTTATAACTCAACATTATCTGGCTAAAGAAATTAGTGTTTTTATTAATTTAGAAGCAACGGGAGCAGGTGGCAAAGAAATATTATTTCAAACAGGACCAAACGAGCCTTGGCTGTTAAAGTACTATGATGTTCCACACCCGCACGCAAATGCTGGAGCGGAAGAAGTTTTTCAAAGTAATATTATTCCTTCGGATACGGATTTTAGAATTTTTAGAGATTATGGTGATATTGTTGGTTAGTATTTTAAATTTTATTATTAATTTTTATTAGTGTTTTATTAATTTATTTATTGTTAGGATATGACTTTGCTTATTATAAAGATGGATACAGATATCACACAAAGTATGATTTGGAAGAAAATATAGATTTTAGAACTTTTCAACACACCGGTGATAATATTTTGCATTTGGTGAAAAACTTGGCGGAAGCAGATGAGTTGACAGATCCAAAAACGGAAGGTGGAAAAACGGTTTTCTATGATGTTTTTGGCCTTTTTTTTCTTAATTATAGCATGGAAGCAAATGTGATTTTCAATAGTCTTTTGGCGTTATTATCAATAACTTTACTTATATGGGCTTGTGTGAACGTACAATTAGGTGAGTGTTGAATTTCAATACTTATTAATCCAGATGTTACCAGTGACTTTTTAAAACCCTTAAAAGCTTTTTGCGTGTAGTTTTCGGTGTGCAAAATCCACGTGCAAAAAATCATGTTTACACGTGGAGTTCAACCGGAACTACAGTTCTAGTGAATAGTGTGTGAAAGTAATAATTAGACCTTTACCTTTCTTTTTTGTGCTTCATCATGTCTAATTGGTGGTAAGTATAAGTAGTTTTTTATGTAATTTTTATAAAAAAAATATGCGAACTTATTTAATCAGCATATATAAACATTAAGGTTATATATGTAGGTTACTATGTAGTATGTAATATTTTTTTAATTAATGGAAAGGTTCTTTAGAACTTCCCGAGATACCAAGAAGAATTAGAAAATTTTGATTATACAATATTCCTACCTGAAAATGCTAATTGGAATGTTACTGATAAGAATTTGGGAGAAGAGGATGAAGTTCTGCATACACGTAATGAAATAAATGAGTGATGAAAATTCTTTGTTTTCATTTATAAAAAAGAATGCAATAATAACACTAATTGAATGCACTTACGCACTAATCAGTCTATAAAATTAAAAGGATAAAAGGTTGGTCAAACACTGACTCTTATAGTGGTCAATTATCAAAAAATGGAAAATTTAGCAAATATGAATCAGCTTAACTTTTTTTAGTACCAATATGACAACGAGTAACTTCGTTGTCATTTTGGTGAAGAAGATCTTCAAAAGGCTCTCGATGCAAGAAGTAGAGGTTTATCTTATGAACAAGCAGCCAAGATGCTAATAAAAAAAATAATATTTATTTATTTAATATTTATTGTGTGTCACCGATTGGTTTACATTCGTCAAAAAAGAAATACAGCTCGTAACATCAATGATAATCGTGATAGTAGTACAATAGTAATTCACACCATTTTTGGATCGATCCAGTCGGATCTTATTTGATCGGATGTGTCCACACTGCCGTGTTTGGCACGCATGAACTTGGTTGTTTTTTACATATTCAACTTAATTGTTGATAAAGTGCTTCAAACATTCCAAGATATACAGACAAGGGAGTGTCAAGCATTTGAGCTCTATAAAAGCTTCCTTACAGTTTTCGCGGTAGTTTAGTTCCCCAAGTGTTCTAATAGCCCTTCTTTGAATGCTAAAAATCCGTTTAATAATGCTCGAATGACCCCAGGCTATCAGTCCATATGTGATATGCTACTGTATATACGAGAAGTATACGGTTGTACACGCGTGTGTGGAAACAGAGACAGATAGTTGCCTCAACAAGAAAGTAGCGGAGCTTAATTTACCGGCAAGTCTATCCCCGTGTACAGCCCACGTAAGACCTTGATCCAAGTATAGTCCAAGGAACTTACAATCAGTTGTAGGCTCATCGCTTCGTCCCTTGCGTAGGGTGAAGGTGAGATTTACTGTCTTGTTTTCATTTAAGCTGATATTATTGCTACAAAATCAATCTTTAGCCAATTCTAACATATGGGTTCGCTCCATGACAGCATTACTCAGAATAGAATTTCTGCTTACAAACGTAGTGTTATCCGCATATAACACACATTTGTCTCCTCCAATTGAATCCGGTAAATCGTTGATATATATAAGAAATAGTACAGGGCCCAAAATGGAACCTTGTGGAACACCATACTTAATATCTCCAAGGTCAGAGAATTTCTGATTAAATTTAACATATTGTTTTCTATTTGACAAATAGGATGATGTCAGTTTACAGGCCTTAGGAGCAGATTGTACATATATAGTTTTCTTAAAAGAATCGTATGGCAGGCACAGTCGAAGACCTTCGTCAAGTTAACACAAGAAACACTGCAGAACTCTGAACTTTCAAAGCAGTCGACGACCTCTTCCATCAATTCTAACAGCGTCTACTGTAGATCTGCCCTGTCGAAAGCCAAAGTGTTGTCTAGAAAACAAGTCATTAAGCTCAAAATAATTTATTAATCGGTTTTTGAGCAAGTGCTCAAAGATTTTAGATAATACCGGCAATGTACTTATGGGCCTATAATTTAATAAAAGGGCTTAAAAATTGGCGTGATACAAGCCGTTTTAAATGTGTCTGGAAAAATTCCCTCTTGTACACACCGATTCAGCAGTGCAGTCAGTGGAGTGATAAATAGATTGCGTACTTGTTTCACTATTGCGACATTCAAGCCGTAGCAGTCATAGGACTTTTTATTTTTTAATCCTGTAATAGCATCTCTCACCTCCATCCTCGAAAAAACACCAAACTCAAAATGCTCATTTGTTGAGACTAGGTTCATCAAATGTCAAGGGATAAAAAGAGAAAATTAGCTCGTACTGCATAGAGCTCCTGAATGATACATTTTTATTCTTATTACTAGATTTAATTGTTATTTCTGGAAATGCATAAGATGAGGTCTGAGCAAGATAGTCAGTGAGAAGATTAGCTGCAGTTTCAGGGTTAATATTGGTATCAATTGCAATATGAAAGCTGAACGACTCCACCATGGAATAAAAGTGGTTTAAACCCTCGCTAGTAATTTTGTTTACTGTATGTGTTTGTATGACTCATGATGTGGGATTTCAAAAGTAGCATGTAACCCTAGGTGATCTGAAATTAATAGGTCCGCAGTTACAATTTTTAAAGTTGTCGCCAGATTAGAAAAAATATTATCCAGACAATTTCCGAGCCGCATGGGATTACAGAAATCAGAAACAAGACCGAAGCAAGAGGCTAGATCCGCAAAACAAGAAACCCTACAATCGGTCGTTCTGATGAAGAAAAACTTTTGGTTGAATGGTTGTTCCATTCAGCAGATAGAGGTTTTCTTGTTACACAAACCCAGTAATTGGATAGGATAAAAATTCAACTTCTGGCAAAAGAGTTAAAACGGGATAATATTTATAACTTCAAGGGCGAAAGGCTAGGATTGGTTTAAGGGATTTTTATCGCGAGATCCTGAAGTATCTATTCGATTATCTGAAAATCTTACTGCATCTAGAGCTGTCACCTAGAGTGTCACAGAATCCTCGTTAAAGCGTTGGTTTGCAGAAGTTAAATCTTATTTGGTCACTAAAAATTTATTGTATATATTGAATGATCCTAAGAGAGTTTTTAACTGTGATGAGAGCGCTTTTTTTTGAACCCGAACGAGGACATAATTCTTGCAAAAAAGGAGAACGAAATATATATAATTTTGTTGGAAACGATTAAAAAAAATTCTTACAGCATTGATTACATACAATATTGCAGGAGATATTGCGCTGAGAAACTGCTATGGTAGTTTATGCTTATATATGATTGACAAAAAAAATTGTTGATAAAGTGCCCGAAGATTGGAGAATAGGCAGAACGGATAGTGGTTAGATCAGGGCCATCTTTTTTTGAGTGTATTGCATATATTTTTTTTGATGGGTAGTTAAGTCAAATATAGAATTGCCTATAATTTTGTTTGCAGATGGGCATGTGTCATATCTTACACTAGCCGTGAGCCGATTTTGTAGTAAGAATCAAATTATTTTGGTATGCTTGCACCCAAATGGAACACATATTTTACAGCCGTTAGATGTTGGTTTTTTTTGTCCATTAAAATCGAAATAGAAACAAGCAGTCCACAAATGGAAAACACAAAATTAGGGTGAAAAGTTAAACAAAGAACATTTTGCTCCTGATTTAAAAGATGTCCTTGACAGTATTAATAATAAAGAAACAACCCTTTTAAATACTTTCAGGGCATAAATACTTTTGACGAGAAGCACATTAATTTTAAAAAATATTTTAAAGAAGACATTAATATTTTCTCCATCGAAAATAGTCCAGTACAAAACAAAGCCTTTGATCTTATACAATATATGGAGAAGGAGATGAGACCAGAGAAGCTGAAGAGTTTTCAGATAAGTGGAAATGTTTGGGAAAGATGCACAGAAGAAGACACAAGTTCTGCAAAATCTGATATGATAATACCTCTGGATGAACATGAGATCAAGTTCTTATCGAGAAGTCACAAGAAAAAATCCTATTAAAGTCGATTGACCAAACCCAAATAATAGATGTTTCAAATTTGAAAAATGGTTATATTCGATCCTTTAAAACCGTTGCAAGAAAGTACACCACAAATCTCGAAAGAACATGGGCAAGAACATGTAGCAAAAAAAAAATAATGGGTGAAACAGACGAAAACGTTACTACGCTTTTTAAAAAAGCATTGTTTTGGCCTGATAAAGCTAATAATAAATCTGTAAGTATAAAGAAAACATTCCTACAGTTGCATCATCCCTGGAATGGCAACATTACCACTTAAGAAAGGAAGAGGCAAAAGAGCTACAAGAAAAGGCAAAGGAAGAAAGAAAACAAAAGAGAACAAAAAAATGAACTCAAAGCCTGAAACTACAAAAATACCAAAACGAGAATTGAAGTCAAATTGTGTTGGGAAGTAGGAGAGTACTGCATTGTGGAATATAACGGTTCTGAGTTCCCTGGCGAAGTTTTAGAAAAAAATCAAACAGCAATAAAAGTTAAAGCGTGATGATGTTTCGTGGTATGACTTGACCAAAGGTTTTATTAAAAAAATTCAAAAACCAAAGCCAATTAACAAACGGGTAATTTATGAAATTTGTAATATTAAGTAAACATTTTGCTTACAAAAAGGCTTGTGTATTATATTTTGGCATTTTTTTTTTATTAATAAAACGAGCTTAATATTTTGTCGTCTATTATTTAAAACATAATTGCTTGGCATTATTAACTTGGGCTAAATGCGAAATACAGTTTACCTTTTTAATTTTAAAAAAATATATTACTTCATGATGTTATATTTTATATGTAGGGTGAGTAACTTTAAATGAATCAGATGTGTATTTGATCATATGTTGATCATGTTATTTAAAGGCACAGAGATCTACAAAACTAATATGGCTCGGTCAAACACAGACATTAAAAAATCTTTAACAGGTCAAACACTAATGCGTTTACCCTAACTAGTAAATCCTGTAAAACGGTTCTTTCGGAAAGAGAAAATGAACATTTATACTACACTACCGAACATGATAAAGAAATACAAAACAAACAGTGTAGATGAGGCCGCCAAAATATGGATTGTTCTGCTGTAAACTTAACATTAGTCAATTCGACAAACATTACAAATTTATGTTGGTGTCTACGTTTAATAGCTTGCTATACAACATCTTAATTAAACGAGTAAACCTAACAAATTAATATTAAGAACCGGTAACAATATTTAAAAATGGTTAAAATTGATTTGATGAGAAATAAAGTAGTAAGTTTACATGGCACGAGATAGTGGAGAAGTATTGTCTTCAATGTAACATAAAGGGTTTTCTAATAAGAACATAACAATTTTGTATTTTAATAGGAACGCACCTGTAAATAATGTTTTAAATAAATTCGAGTTGAAGTACTCACTAACAAGGCACCGACCAAAGTGCCGAAAATGTCATAACCACATATGCTTCAGTTAAAAATGAGCCAAATCAGTCGATTCTATGCCGTTCACAGGAATTGAGAATTTCTCAAACCACATTATGTAAATTTTACGGAGAGATCGTGGGAAGATTAAGTTAACTCAACAACTGAACGCTGTATATTTCAATGACACAATGGGAGGTGTTAATCGCGTAGATCAACACTTAGCTAAACATCCAATTTCAAGAAAATGGGGCAAGAAGTACAACAAGAAGATTTTCTTCCATCTTTTAGATTTAGCGTTATAGAACTCATTTCTGATTTACCGAAAAGGAGGAGGAAGCAAACGCCACTGGAATATAGGATATATAGTATGACAATTCTGCATCCCTAAACAAGGTGGGTCGACCTTCCAACGTTCTTCTATCTCAGAGACTTACCGAACGGTATTTTCCTGAATGTTTTCTAGCAACTAAAAAGAAAGAAAATCCCACAAGGCAGTGTATGGTCTGCAGTAGGATGCGCGATAGTCGTGGTAAAAAAATGGCGGGAAACGCGATACCATTGCCGGATTGCGATGTGTCTCTAAGTGTAACCCCATGTTTTCATGTGTACCATGTTGTATATATGATTTTCGTTGTCATTGTTATCTTATGAGATACGTGTTTCTCACCAAAAATGGAAATTTTACAAATTTTATTCAAGTATTTAATAACTTTTAATATGTTTCACTGTCGGTTTTTCATAATACTATCTTCACAAACAAGTAAGTTCTTAAACAATTTAAACTATAGTTAAATATATCAAAATTTCTCGTAGCAAACTGAAATTAGCTCTGAAGAAGGTTAAAATTAGTAACCGAAAGATAAGCAAATTTAAAAAAAATTGTTCGGAATTTTATTCTCACCGTCCACCCTGATTACATTATCTTTAACTTGTAGTTATCCACCATCGGGATACTAATAACTCACCCTGTATAACCCTTAGCCCATACATATATTATGTAATACTTTTTTACGATTTCACAGCCGGTGTTATTAGATAATATAATTTTATATTTGATTAAAATTTTCGAATGGATCCCCCAAATAAATGTGTTAAAATATCTGTTAAAATAAAATGTTTTTTATTTTTAGGAAATCTAAAAGTGAGTCTTCTATACATCACGATGCTAGGTTTCGTAATTTTACTTGGTTGGTTCTTGGCTACTGGGATTGTTTTAATCGTAGCCGTCATTTTGGATGCAACAAATAGATCTATGTCTTGGTACAGTTCACCGGGAATCATTTTTCCTTTATACGTCGCCCCCACATTTGGTTCCATGTTAATAACTACCATTATATCAAATAAAGTTATCAGACACGTAAGTTATTATTACAAGCTATATATCTATATTATTTATAGTCTTCACTTCTTTTATTCAAAAGTATAAGTTTACACATTTTTTGGACAGGACCATTTTATAGTTATTTATTTCTGTTCTTTTATTTTATCGCGTAAACACGGTGAGTAAATTGTGTGAGTACGGCTAGTAGCGCACTAGCGACTTTATTGTTGTGCAACTTAAAAATCGCTCAACTAAAAAGTTGCCAAGAGATTAGCGCACCGCGCACTATCGACTAACCCTTCATCAGTGTGGTGGGGTATGACATACCCCACCAACTATTATATTTTTCCAAATATTTTAAAATATATTACTAAAAGCGTCATCTAACTTGTAGTAGCTGGAGAAAAGTAAGTTGTTAGTAGAACGTCATCTACATTATAAGGCCAGGCGCGCACTCGCGACTTTATTGTTGGCCAACTTAAAAATCGCTCGATTAAAAAGTTGCCATTAGATTTCCGCTCAGCGCACTATCGACTAGATAGTTGCTGCAGTCTTAAATTTCAACATGGACGCTACTGATGTAGCATGTGTCTGTGCATTGATTATCAAAAGAAGAAAAAGGAAGAACAGACGTTTTTGGGTTCATCCCCTCATTAGTCAGCGACTGTTTAATGGTCAATTTTATAAACTGTTTGAAACATTGAAGGACCACCCCATGAAATTCTTCAGTTACTATAGAATGAGTTATACGAGTTTTAACATCTTACTGACTGCAGTTCAAGATCGTATTGTACATCAAAATTTGGCAGTTTACTTGAAAAAGGACAGTTAAATATACCAGGCCCAACACTGCTACCAAATGAGGAAACCGGAACTGTCATGCCGTTTATAATTTTAGGCGATGAAGCATTTGCTACTTCAGAACATATTCTACGTCCATATCCTAGCAAGAGTCCGTAGAATGGTGGAGTGCTCGTTTGGCATATTAGCTGGCAAATGGAGGATACTGAATAGGCCATTAGATACCAGTCTTGAATTATCCGATATCATTATAAAAGCATGCTGCATTCTCCACAATTTTGTTAGGAAGCACGATGGAGTTTATTTCGAAGATAGTTTGTACTAATGTCATTTAGAGAACATGAATCCTGTTGGAACAAGAGGTACCGTTAGAGGTATTCACATTAGAGACTATTTTGCAAAATATTTCACCTCTCCTCAGGGAACTGTTCATTGGCAATATGACAAACTTTAAATAAAAATGCCAATACAATATACAGGCTGATTCAAAAGTATTTGGCTAAAATGAAACCCCATGTGGAATAACCAATTTTAAGTCGAAATGAAAGAAATTTTTTTTTCGATCGGCTCAAAGTTTCATTTTCAGTGTTGGGTGCAAAACTGAAAGTTTTATAAAAACAAAAAATAGCTAACATTTCCGAAAAAAAAAAATTGAAATCGAAAATAAAGAATAATAATTTTTCTTTTCTTTAATTAGCATTCGTTCTTGAAATATTCACAAAATCGTTTATTCTGAGCTAAGGATTTTTTTGTGTTTGGTTTTTATAAAATATTCAATTGTTATACTTCAACGACTTTTTAAAAAATAATAAAACTTTGAAGTCGATTATATCAACTTAAAATTAGCTATACCACATGGAGTTTCATTTTAGCTATCTTATTTAGCTATCTTTATTGTGAATCAACCTATACACAATTATGTATCTACCTTTTATAATTATAGAATTTATTTAAATAAATAATTATATAAAGATATACTACCTTTTTCTGTTTTCTCAGCACCGGAAAGATTATACCAGTTCTCTACAAATTTTTCAAAGTTTTATTTTTTCGTTTCGAAATACAATTCCAATAAATGCTCTCGTAATTTACGAGGCCAATACAAAACAATATAATTTCAATCGGCGGCAGTTTCTAAAAGATCTTGGTTTACAACTTATAACTCATGTTAAAGAAGAAAGATTACAGAACAAACGACTGCCACGTGAGCTCCGAACCGATTTACAAGAAAATGTTGGTGAACCTAGTTCTAAACAGCAGAAAACATCCAAAAGATGTTCCGTATGTCATCTTTTGTATCTTCCGTATGTAAGAAGAGACTGAACAAGGAACACCGTTCGTTCAATTTAATGGAGAAAATGGTCCACATGGAAGTTCCAGATACAAATTGTATTGAAAGCCAATGGGACGCAATAGCACAAGAACAATTATTGTTCTTAACACCAATTATTGGTGTGTCGCATAGAAGATAAGCCGTTGAATCGTGTGATGTCATGTCACTGCTGCGGAAATGTGGGAAAAGCTTCGTACAATTTAAAAGAATAAATCACAGGTGAGTGTTCACTTATTGCAATAGAGTTTTTTTAGTCTTACTTCCACAACAATTACAATTTATGAGGAAAGAGGTATTGCTGAGCTTGTATCTGCAATTGAAAAGATTCAAAACTGTCTTAAAGAACAAAATGAGTCAATTAGTACCGGGATGGTAATAGCAAAGATACTTATGTCTTTAGCGGAAGGATTAAAACATTTTGTGTCAGCATGGGAGTCTACCCCGCCTGAAAAACAAATACAACCAGAATTAATGTCTCGGTTAATGATAGAAGAAGGAAGAAACAGAAAAGGAGAAACTAGAACGGCGTTAATGTGTAATAACAAAAGCAAAACGGTTGATTGCAAAAATGAAATAAAATGTTTTAATTGTAACATGAAGGGGCATATTAAATGAAACTGTCCTGATTTAAAAACAACAGAAAGGAAGGAAACATGTTTCCTATGTAAGAAAGAAGGCCATTTAATAAAGGACTGTCGTTTTAAAAAAAATAAATGTAAAGATGGCCAAAAGAACATAGAAACACTAGCGTTAATGGGAAATTCAACAATTTTGCAAGATATGGAAAAAGCAGCATTAATTGGTGAATCAAGTAAAAACGAAGATTGGTGGTTAGACAGTGGAGCCACAGAGCATATGTGTTACATAAAAATGAGATTTAAAGGGATAAATCAGTTGAAAGTGCATAGATAGGTCAAAGCTGGAAATGGATTAGTATTGGAAGTAAAAGGTGTAGGAAAAGTTGAAATTCAAGTGTGGAATGGCATCAGATGGATCAAGACTGAATTGTGCAATGTATTGCTGGTTCCTGAATTGGATGTAAATTTGTTTTCGCTGAGTTCAGTTTTGGATAAAGGTTTGGAGCTGAAAGCATTTAAAAATAAATGTAAAGTAGTGGATTCAAAGGGTCAAACAAGAGCAGAAGCTATAGGAACCGGTAAATTGTATAAAATGAATTTCATGGTTGAAAAAAAAGGAAAACAAACATTAAATATATGTTATAAAGTGGAATGTTTAACCAATTAGCACCAAAGGATGGCTTATATTTATTTTGATGAAGTAAGAAAGGTGTTAAAAAGAAATTAAATCCAATATGAAAAGGTAAGCAATTTGTTTTGCACTGAATGCTTAGCAGGCAAGCAACATAGATTACCTTTTGCTACAAACAAGTCAAGGGCAACAAAAATAGGTGACCTGATTCATGCAGATATTGAAGGTCCTATGGAAGTACCATCATTAGGAGCTGCAAGGTATTTTTTATTATTAAAGGATGGTTTCTTGAAGTATCGGGTGGTATATTTTCTAAGAAATAAATCGGAACTGGTAAAAAATATCGAAACATTTTTAAGGATGACAGAGAGCCAGACTGAAAAAAGATTAAGTGTTTATGAACAGACAATGGTTTGGAGTTTGTGAATGCAGAGCTAAAACATATATTGGAGAATAAGGGTATAATACATAAGAAAACCTGTCCATACACACCACAACAAAATGGAAGGGCTGAGCGTGAGATACGTACTTTGGTGGAGGCAGCAAGGACATTGTTACATAATAAAAAATTAAATAAGCACTTATCGGCAGACGCAATAAATGCAGCGGTGTTTATATTGCATGGAACAAGTAAAGGTGGTGTAAAGATGAAACGCCATACAAAATATGGACGGGCAGAAATTACTATATAAAAATGCTAAAAGAGTATGGGTTTGTTGTGTCTGTCCATATACCAAAAGAAAAGAGAAGAAAGTTAGACTCAAAGAATGAGGAAGGAATATTTATAGGTTGTGATGATACGGTAAAGGGTACAGAATATATTTTCCCAGCAAAAAGAATGTGGAAATGCACAGGAATGTAGTGTATATACCAATTGAACTTAGTAAAGATAAACTGGAAAATAACAATACTCAGGAACAAGTAATAGTAGTAAATTTGAATTTAAATCACGAGACTGAAGACGACATAGTTGAAGATGTGACCAGAGATGAAGATGGCATGGAGGAACAATTTGAAGAAGAAGGTCAGAGGTTGGAACAAACTAGAAGGGGGAGAGATGATAGAAAACCTAATGGATGGAAGATTATGACACTAGCTTTTGTACTGAAGCAGAAGAACCGATGAGTGTTGAGGAACCGATAAAAGATAAAAATTGCCAAAAATGGAAAGAAGCAAAGAAATTTTGAAGCACCTTTCAAAATGAAACCATCTTTTGCAATGATTGCAACTAATAAGTATATCTGCATTCATTATAGAGTCCACATCGCTGGCAGTGCTTTTTAATGTTGACTGAATTTTCTAATAAATAAGTCTGCACCCAAAGTCGATATTGTTCGGGATCTAATTCTTCAGTATTAGTAAATAAGTGATTGACAATGCATCGACGATTTATAATATTTATAAAATAGATAATATACAATCCACAGTTTATGCTGTTTGATTGTTTTGGATATTTATAACAGGTTGCTAATTTCCATCCTTTAATGCTGATTTGGTTATCACAAGTTTTTGATCTGTTACAAACCTGGAAGAACTTTATTATTAGTACCTTTTGATACTACACAATTTGCTGTCTCTTTGGAAAACAAATATATTAAAATTTTACCATTAATGGAGGTAATTGAATATATTTTGAAGCATTGGGCTCTTCGTTTATTGATGTCAATAACACATCGGCGTAGTCATCTATATGATAATCACCTTCCGTTTTAGCTTCCACATTTACTGAGTTAGCGGAAAAACTTTACTCAAATCTAAATTTTTTGCAACCTTCATATTTACATCGCTCATACACTACAATATTTGTGTTATACCCTTTAATTTGTTTGCGTGAACCTTTAAATATCAAAATATGAAAATATACTTAAAATTCTCTGCACACCAAGCAGGGCTTAATTCCTCAGCCTTAATATAAAATTCAAAAATTTTTAAATCATTATACCTCTTGTAACATCTATCCTGGGACACACTGTATATAAAGAATATAGATCAGTTAAATTGATAAATATTAAACGAAGAGACAAAGAACAATAATTCAATTTAATTTTTGTTTTTGATACAATTTCAATAATTTTTATTTATTTTTGAATTTTAATTCTTAAAAATGTATAGTTTAACACAGAATAAATAAAAAGGTAAGGGTTGATAGGTTGTAAAAAAATTAATAAAATAGTAAATTAGAAAAATAAATTGTAAATTTTGAAAGCCCACCTTGAAAATTGGGCAAGATGTAATTTTTTTGTTGCCATGATTAAAAGGTTGCCAGTGCGCGCCGCTTTATATAACTCAGTGTTCCATTTTGGTGATTTTTAAGTTGCCGCAACTAAATCGCCAAGTCCTCAGGTGTAACTCAAAAATTCTAATTACATTTTCACAAAATTTTTATGATCTTTAATTATTTTATATTACCTAGATAGTCTAGATAGAAAACAAATTTATTATTAACAGACTTAAAAAACTCTCAGATATAATTTAGTGTCAGAATAATAAAAGTTTCTTTTCTATAAATTTTGGTTTATATGTTTGTTGGTGTTGCTCACAAAGGAAAACAACATTTTGGTGTGAAACGCCTTTTCTTAAAGAGAGTTGTTATTGGTCTAGAGGTATAGTTGATTATAAGCTGCGTGCAGAAGTTATTTTTTGATTGGCATGCTGATAAGGGTATAGAAGTATCGTCAATTAGCCTATCCAACATATGCAGAAGGAAAGCATAATCTTGATTCCTATCCATTTCATTACCCATATGCGATGTATCGTTCTTCTAACTCTAGATTTAAGGGAGGATTTTTCCTGACATCAAATAGAGGGAGTGATTTTTGGGTGATCATTAGAATATTAATGATGATTAAATAATTCTATGAACGCTACTATTTGCGATGAGAGAATTTCAAAAGATAATAAAATAATACTACTACTGCCAATCATAATTTTTGCCAAAATTTCAGGTTTTTGTCTCAAAAACTCAAAATGTCTCAGCAGTTTTTTTTATTATTGTGTCTATTTATTAAGTTTTCATTAACATCTAATTATTTTTTAATAAGTAAAACTAATTGAAAAATAAATTACTTAATTTTGTAGAGAAAGATTTTTATTTATATCGGTATTGTTTCCCGTGACTAGAATATGAGCAATACTTTTGAGTAATTTTTCTACAACATTCTCTTAATATGTCAATTTTAGAAAACGTTAACATTAACTGGAAAAGTTATAATGCAAGCTCACGTTATCCGATTAATATGGACTTTACCGCTGATTGTAACTACCGTTATGGAATTAAGGATTGGTATAATGTTTATGTTTGGAGTTTTCTTTAATTCAATAGCTTTGCTTATTATACATTTGGTGGATATTTGTAAACCGAGTAAGTAATTTTCTTGATTTCCTAATACTTTTAAGTATAAAATTCTCTTTTTAGAATTAACACCAAAATTATGGCCTGTAATCTACGTCTTAAGCACAATCATTCCCAGTATGATTATTTATTTATATGCCCATCAAGACGTTGCTCTGTTCACGCCAATTTTCGGTAGATTTGGATCTGGATTAAACCCGGACATACTCATGTGTCTTTTTGTAGCTTCTTTTACTATGATAATAGGTTCTTATTACGTAAGTTTTGTTATTGCCTTTAAAATTTTAAATAAAAAAATAAATTGTAGATTCCTTTATTCACATTCATTAAAAAGCCGTGGTATATTATTTTGGTTCTATCCAGCGTTTTTTTGGCTGGAATTATTTTAGCTTACACCCCTGTAGGATTTCCTTATAGATTTAGTGAATCAAATCCAAAGTTACAACGATATTCGATTTATGTGAGTACCTTTTAAATTTATTTACTGTATTGTTTTGTTCATTTGACTATCTTATTTTTTAGCACACAATGAGAACAATTAAGGATTCTTCAGATTCCATAATAAAACAAGATACCGGATTTTATTTCTATAAAAATGATAGAAATACTCCTCATAGTATTGAAGGGGTAGTTTCGTTTATGGAGAAAGCTACTTCCGTTGAAGATGATTGCGAAATTACGCTTGGCTGTGGATTACCAATAACAAATTCAAGAAATATCAAAAATATGTTAGTTTCACTATAGCTTTTTATATATTTATTTTATATTTCTAAATATTTGTAGAGAAAATAGTGTTTGGATCCCAGCAAAAGAACCTCCATTTCCATGGACTTCAAAATTGAATTATAAAATATTGTCCAATGAAATAACGCCAAAGAAAAAGCAATTCTCAGTTGAAATAGAAGGTTCTGATAAAATAGATGTTTATCTTTCGATTAAAAAAGGCTTTAAGTTGGTTCAATTAAATTTAGTGGATGAGATTCCTTCGAATTACATCGAATGGAATGACCAAGTTACTTATTATTTGGCTTTTGTTTATGGAAAAACTGAGTCGAGTTTTTCATTTTATTTCATCGTTGAAACGGAATCTGATTTTTCAATACCCTCCGTTGATTTAGCAATAACAACTAAGTTCGTTCATGATGATTCATTCATGAAAACGAGTGAATATGAAGAATTTTTGGCAGAATTTCCAGAATGGACTGCGATTACTGTATCGGGTTGTGCTCGATATGAAAATATAGTTTTAACTTAGAATAAAATAATTCATATAATCCTTTCTTATTTATTTCCTAAAAAAATTAAAATACCAAGCTTTTTATCTTTTCCTATCTTGACAATTCAGAAGTAATTATATCAATAAGCTAGTACTACACATGTAATAGAAAAGAGATATAAACTTTATTTATATTCAATACTCGGTAAAGCTTCCACGTGCGGTTGGAGAAGACACATTTGATTCAATTCAGATCTGGACTCTCGGCAGATTCATTCAGGTAACCCCTATATCACCGTACTAGTTAATGATATACCTCGGATTATTGGTCCACATTGTAATACTGCCATAACGTAAAAAGCAGATTGTCATCTAAAATTGTGCAGTAGGCGTCGGCGTTGAACTTATCATGAATTGGGACCAAGGGTTCCAATCTCATCTCTTATAGTAATTTCTTATATACACAAATTACCTGTGACGTAGCCATACCCATCAGACAACAAAGCATGAAGTTTGAGATATCTTTATAAAACAGTATAACAGTAAAACACAAATCCATATACCTAATTATGTTAGTTAAACTTAAGATTTCATTATTTATTTTCTAAAAAAAGGGGTAGTAGAGTATGTAGGTGAGGCAACTTAATACACTTTATTATTATTATTATGATTGCTGCCGAGCTGAGGAGAGCGGCCCCTCTCGTTACCGTGACGTATAAGATCTATTGTAACTTTAGCCCTTCAAAGGTTTAGGGCAAATGTAGGTCCTTGTTGAACCTTAGTATTGTCCTGAGGTCTTGAACCTTTATGTCGGTAGATAACAGGGGAATTTTACCGAAAATGTTGAACAGTATATGTTCAGCAGTTTCTGACTCGTCGTTGCATAGTCGACAAGTTTGATCCTCAGCTTGTCCAATGTGGAAGAAGTGGTATTTTAGGGGCGCATGGCCGCTCAGGTAACCTGAAAGCGTTCTTAGATCCCCTTTGCTGAGGCATAAAAGCTGTCAAGTGGTCTATAGCCACGTTGAAAAGTCGGCAGATCGCAGCCAGTCTGGAAGGCGAGTCGCTGACTATAAAGGCGCTAAGAGGATGTCCCCAAGGAGGGAGTACTATCACCTCTATTATGGTGCCTGGTAGTTGATGACTTGATAAACACCCTAACTAAAAACGGATTTAAGATACAAGGGTATGCTGATGACCTGGTAATCACAATTCGAGGTAAATATGATTCAATCATAACTCAGTTAATGCAGAAAGCCCTACTACTCACCAGTACTTGGTGTAGAAGCAAAGGGCTCAGCATCAATCCCCATAAAATCGAAATAGTCCCTTTCACTCGGAGAAGGAAACTACAAATAAAAGCACCCTCCATTGAAAGCAGAACTATTAACCTCAAAACAGAAGCTAAATACCTAGGGGTAATGCTTGACAGTAAACTAAACTGGAACGCACACTTAGATAAGGTTAGGAAAAAGGCCATCATGGCAAACCAGATCTGCCGCAGGCTCCTAGAAAGGAACTGGGGGTCTCAAACCACGAATGTCTCATTGGGCCTATGTAGCAATAATGAGACCCATGGTCGCCTACGCCTCATTGGTTTAGTGGCCAAAAACAAAACATAAGACAGCACAACAACAGCTGGCATAAATCCAACGGTTAGCATGTGTTAATATAACAGGTGCAATGAGATCCTCTCCGACGGCTGCTTTGGAAGCCCTACTCGGTCTCACACCGCTCCATTTATATATACAAAAGGAGGCAGCCTTAAGTGCCTTATCACTGAAAACAGTTTCTTCCTTTCACCTGATTGAAGTTGAAACGGACCTCATACCGACAGAATACAATTTCAACCAGCTGTATAAGGTCATATTTAGAAGCAGGGATGATTGGGCGAAGGGAGGGCCTCAACTAAAAAGAGGAGCCCTACCCTGGTACACCGATGCTTCAAAGACAGTTAGATCCGGAGTAGGAATGGGCATCAGTGGACTAAATAGCCACATCAAATTGCCCCTCAGCTCGGACATAACAATTTTCCAAGTAGAAATTCTTGCTATAAACTTTTACACCGCTTTGAACCTACAGAAGGGACAAAAAGGTTAGTCCATAAACATTTTTCCAGACAGTCGGGCCGCCTTAAAGGCAATTCAGGCCTACACGTGTGACTCCGCACTGATCAGAGAGTGTTCCAGCAACCTGAGAGAACTCGCTAGGGGCAATGATGTTACCCTATGGTGGGTTCCAGGTCACAGCAACATCGAGGGTAATGAGAAGGCGGACAAGCTGGCCAAAGAGGCAGCGAACACGCCCTTCATTGGACCCCAACCTGGTTGTGGACTACAAAAAAGCCACCTAAAACAAATAATCAACAACTAGGAGGTTTCCAAGATAGCCTTACGCTGGAAAGAACTTCCAGGTCACAGACAAGCGAAGAGTATGATACTCCGTCGCAAAACAAAACCAAAGAGGTTTTATGCCTCAGCAAAGGTGATCTAAGAACGCTCTCAGGCTACCTGACCGGCCATGCGCCCCTAAAATTCCACCTCTTTCACATTGGACAAGCTGAGGATCAAACTTGTCGACTATGCAACGACGAGTCAGAAACTGCTGAACATATACTGTGCAATTATGTCGCCAGAGGTCGTCTAAGACACTCATTTTCGGTAACACTCCCTTGTCACCTACCGACATAAAGGTTCAAGACCTCAGGACAATACTAAGGTTCATCACGGACCTACATTTGCCCTAAACCTTTGGAGGGCTAAAGTTACAATATATCTTATAGGTCACGGTAACGAGAGGGACCGCTCTCCTCAGCCCGGCAGCAATAATAATAATAATAGTATAGGAAATCTAGCTGACGCTAAACCAAAGGCATTCATAACTGTGGAAACAGCACATTCAGAGACACCTTATATCATGAAAGAAAAATTTCTGAACGTGGGTGGATTTTTCACAGAAATATCTATGTTCTAATATAAACTATATTTTATATTATTTTATATTATAATATTTTAAATTTATATTGAAACAATCCATGTTACTTTCTTACCTTACTTACTCAAATTGATGATGTAAACATCAATATACCGGATAGTACACTGAGGGAAATTATTCTTGACTCTCAAGAAAAATTGATTCTTGAATGTATTTCTTAGAAACAAGTATAAGATATTCTTAAAACAAAAATATTTTTTTGTTTTAAGAATAGAAATATTATCGAATGAAGTATGTCATATTCTTAGCATCGAAGAATATCAATTTTTTGTATCAAAAAATCCATTCTTGCGTCAATAATTTATAATACTCAAATGAAGAATTATACAAGATTGTTGTTACATGAATAACTTTTTCTAAAAAGAAAGATACATTATTCTTGACTTAAGAAATCTATTCTCGATACGAAAATGGGGTTGTTGATGTAACACTAAGATACTCTTTTTCAAGATTATTGATTTACTTTTACTAAGAATTCGTTTTCTTGAGAATCAAGAATATTTGTATACTTGCTTTGAGAATATGTGGTTTTTCTTCACTCAACAAAATGATCTTCTTGTGGATATAATAAGAATATGATAAGCTTGAATCAAGAGTAATAATCTTCGTTCAAGAATATATTTCTCTCTGTGTATGAAATAAAATATTAAACGTTAAGAAATTATTTATGTATACATATAAAAAATACCATTTTCTACAAAATTACTATAATGGATAACTAATTAAATAATCCAAGATTCATAATAACCTAATGCTTGGGTATTGATTGCGGCAAAATCTGGGAATTGATCCAAAAATCGTTTATAATGATCCGTTTGTGGGTTTATTTTATCATGTAAATATTTGCCGGTTACCGCAACATCTAAAACTTTTTCGTTCCATTCATTTGGAACCAAAAAATCGACGTAAAACTGTAACAAGGCTGGTTCTTTACCGTAAACGTAAAGAATGTATAAAGTGGGTCTTCCGTTCCATAACGGTTGTTCATTTGGGATAAAGTCGTTTAGGTTTGTTTCTAAGAATTGTATTCCTAATTTTGGTGATAAATATACGTCCATACAGTCCGGCCCTATTAAAAAAAATATTCAAGATAAAAATCAGTTAAGTTATATTATTGTTTTAACCTGAGATTATAAACTCGTATCTGACAACGGTTGAATTTAAATTCCTTTTTGAATGTACCATCTTCGGTAAATCGCTTGGATATATTGGTGGTTTTGTTGGAATCCAAATACTTTTATCTCTAAAATATTAAAACTAATTTTTTGAATCAACAATAAATGTTAATTTACAATTCTTCGAAATCTCTTGAGTATGTTACGGGTAATCCACAAAATAAAAACTTTTTGCAATCATTTTCTAAAGATACGATATCTTCCATTTCTTTGACGTATTTTTTTATGGTTTCTGGTGAATTATAATCCATTGGGATAAAATGAAAACCAGCGTCCGATTTTATTATTTCATCGTTTTCGTTGTGGATAATTCTTTGAGTATGCTAAATATAACAACAAAAATCTCCTTTTAATTTATAATAAAACTTCGATTAAAAACTCACGTAAATAGAAAATCTTTGTGGTGCTAATTCGTCTAAATCACCACTGTATGGAAAGCCAACAGGTGTTAAAGCAAGTATAAAAGAAGCTATAAAGCAACAAAGAAGACAAAGAACAATATTTATGGAACCTTTGGTTAACAATATTAAAGGAATCTAAAAAAGTTGTTAATATCATTCTTTTAAATAAAACATTTTAAAGCAGTTACGTAATAACATAAACAAAGTATTGTTAACATCATTGTAAATAATCCAATAAGCAATTCTGGATTCATTTCTGTACCAAATCTTCCACAAATTGGAATGAATAAAGCCAAAATGTGAAAACTTATTCCGTATAAGAACATTGTAGGAAATATGTTTCCTATTATATAAATTGAAACCCACCAACTACCTAAAAAATAAAATGTTATATTAAATCATCTTAAAATTTGTAATATTTAATCATACTGATTTAAAAATTACTTTTTCGATGTAATTTAAGTCCATGTATAATCCATAGTGTAATCATATTGAAGATAATTGGGATAATGAGTAAATAAACAGCTCTGACACCAAAACACACACCAATTAGCACAACAATGGTCCAAATTGTTCTCGTTAAGTGTGAGTGAAGAATAACATCATCTTGAATTGGCGTTGAATCCTAAATGGACAACGTTAAAAAAAAAGTAGGTCTAAGAATGTTTATACATTAAATAGAAAATAATTTGTTGATTTTGTTTCTAACAATGTTTGTTAATGAAAATTATAACACGATTTATACATTACATGAAAGTTGAAAGTTTTTAGGATGGTTTATAGATTTGTATAAATGAAAATTATTACTAAAACAATCGAAATGAAAATTTGAACTACTTGTTATCAGCTCTTTCATAATTAGTATGTAAACCAAAAACGTTGATAAACTGATTTAAAAGTTTATTAGCAAAGAATTGTTGTACTATAATCGACTTAAATTTCAACTCAATGTTAATACAAACGTGATTAACAAATTATCTTATACATTTGATATATGAAAAGATTTCTTCACTGAGAAAAGTTTTTAAATCAGTCTATAAAGTAAGTTGGACGACACTTCTGTAAATCTATGTTTGTCAGATGTCAGAACAATCAAAAATTCATTTGTTTCAAAAGATTCTGAACCATTTAGAAAACCTAAAAATAATACCCTAAACTTATTTAATAATTTAATATTAAGGTGTAGAAATATTTTTTTAAATTTTAAATCGTATTATAAGGCAAAGTAAAAGCAACGGAAATATTAAATGGAATTTGCTACATGTCATTAAAGCGATGACTTCGTCCTGGAATGGTCTAATTTTGGTCAACATAAGATGGATTTGAAACACATCATGGTTTTTTTGTATTCTACAAAACATCAGCGGTTCAATATCTTCCTTTAATTATTTTAAGTATGGTGCTCCAGTCAAATTTTCTGGTATAATAAATATGGTACTTGATTTGTTGTGAGATTTCTATATGAAAATGGTAACAGTTCAGAACAAGAATATGGAAATATATTCTCAGATTTCGATTAGCTAGATACTGATGATGGACGAAGCGAAAATCGAGCAATAGAACTTGAAGTACAAACTCTAAACGCGCTACAAGAAGGTACCTCAGGGTACTAACTGGAAAGAGAGGAAAGATCAACGTTAAGCATTCTCAGTAATAAAATCGTTCGCTTCGTAGTACATCGTACATATAATTTTTCTAATGCTAAGTCGCTCTATGATGATGATATTTCGATTTAATTTTTGCGACATAGTTCTAAATAGGATATTCAAGAAGATGGAGATTTTATAAGACGCATTTCTTAGATAACTATGTATACTGTTGGGTTGGGCTTAAAAATAACGAAGTTCTGGGTATAATTCTGGGTCCATTACAATTCATTAACTGGAACTAACCCGTACACAATCCTTAACAGTGTTTTAAACTAAAATTAGAACTAAAAGAGAAACTAAAAAAGCTAAAAAAGAAACTGGTTCGAAGTCACTTCCAGTTTCCACAACCAGTTT
Source organism: Onthophagus taurus (assembly GCF_036711975.1). Classification (NCBI taxonomy): domain Eukaryota; kingdom Metazoa; phylum Arthropoda; class Insecta; order Coleoptera; family Scarabaeidae; genus Onthophagus; species Onthophagus taurus. Next base: position 27,204,076 of record NC_091972.1, on the reverse strand, counting down.
CTGAAGAAGGTTGCAACATGGCATCCGAAACGTCAAACCTTTTCTTAAAAGACGCACGGCAAATCCCGAAAATTTTTGGTGTTAGTTCTAATTTTAGTTTAATTCACACCGGCCGTGAAAGCCTTCGTACTTATATCCTTAACAGTGTTGTTCTTCAACTATATAGATGTATGTATAACATCACTGGTTATGTATTTTATACGTATTTTAATGATAGCCAAAGAGCTGTTTTAAGGATATCATTTGGTATTTTATCGTATAAATCGTACTCTTTTCTTCCTAATTAAAATGCACCCAGTTAGAGAAGTGGTCAATCCTAGCGTCAATATAAGTTGATTTGTTTAATATCCAAAATGAAAACTTGAATTTATATTCCTATTCTTCTGTGCCTTCCCTTTATCTCGCCCCTGTCCTTCGTTAATAGTTCAGAGTTTCGACTGGGATGCAGATGTCCAGTAGTTCTGGTTCCTCGTCGTTTTTTCTCTCTGGCGATTTTCGGCATGGTGTGTTCTGGCATTGTCTCAATATGGTCTCTCCATTCTCTTTATCTGCCTCGCGTCCATCTGACTATTTCCTGCACTCCACATTTTCCTCTGATTGCCAACAATTACTCGAAGAGTTTTCATCTCTATGATTATGAGAAGTGTTTTGGTTGTGGCGTTTCTGCCATCGTTTCAATGACGTACGTTTTCACCAGTCTTCCAATCGTCTTATAGATCCTCACCTTACTTTTTGTTTGTAAGTATTTGTTCCTCTATATTAGATCCCGGAGGCATCCCGATAACCGTTTGTTTACATCTTGTTGGTTCGTCATGTTATGTTTCTCTGTCATTATCTTGAGTTTAAACAATATTCTTTGGAGCCCATCTTCGTCTTCAGAGATTAAGACGTATCGTCTCCGTAACATCTGATTCTTATATTCTTCTCGTCCAACTTGTACCTCCTTCCACTTTCTTCAATAAATTATTTCGTTAATAAATCGAGTAGAGTGAGGCTGAGGCTATCTCCCTGCTTCACTCTAGTTGCAATTTGTATACTTTTCGTGAGTCCTTCCTATGTTCTTACAAATGATTGATTTGCAGTACTCATGGCAATATTATGGTACTGGTAAGTGCCATAATATTTTGGTGTACATGTCGTTTTTCTAACAAGGTTGCTACGTTTCTTACAGTTAGTCCCCTACCAAAAGTAATTTATTACCTTGTCCACTGTACCGGTTGAATATTAGAAACTTCCTTTTTACTACACTTTTATTATCAAATGTTTTTTCATTCCCATTTTTAATTCTTGAAATTTAATTTTTTATCGTATTGGCTGGCTTTGTGACTGTAGCCATATCAGAGGCTTGTATTCAGTGACAATCATGAGTGATTTCACCATAACGATATGTTCTGAATTACTTCATTGCGTATACAATTACGAGAACTTCTTTTTCGATATCTGAGTATTTTTATTTTTCGATTCCGGGTTAATCTTGTAATAAAACTGCACTTTGGAAACTGATGTTTCCGTGTGTTTGTAAGCAATTCCTTATATATTCTGAAGGTATCTTCAGAATAAAAGGTTTTATATTGTAAAAATGTATTATTTTTTAAGACATTTGGACAAGATTTAGTGATGAAAGCATAAGAATAATTTAATTTCCTTTTTAATTTTTGGCATGGGTATTATCGAATTGCCGATAATTGTTCTGGGTGAAGTTTAACATCTTCTATTTGGGACATGTCTGTTACGACATGGTCCAAATATAATAAAAAATATATAAAATATAAGGTATTACTCATTGAGGCTTAAATCTCTACTCTGTGCTGGAGCTTCCAGGTCATGCTGTGCATCTATTAAAAAATTGTTCGATGTTTTGGATGCCATCTTGTAACCTTCTTCAGAAACAAGAGGTTGTGAACTGTATTGAATGTTAGTTGTCGAACCAAATTTATTCACTCCTATGTTAAAGTTAAGAGATTTCATTGCAAGGTAAGCTATATTTTTGTGAAAATCCAAGATACTTTTCTCCTGTACATTGCAATTTTCTATTTTTGTAGTATATCCCCAGTAGCATATATGTCTTCAGATCTTCGTAGTTTTACTTGTATTCCCAGTCGATCATTAATAACGTTTAAACCACATTTTGTTCACATTTTCTTAAGGATTCATTTCAAAATGGTCGAATAATTAAGTAATAACTGTACCGGGTGTTTCAGAATTGCACGACACTATTTTAAGAATATATTCTTCAGCACAAAATAAACAAAAAGTTCATATAAATATATGTCCCAAATTAATTTATTACCGAGATATTTGAAGTTGAAGTAAAACATCTGAAAGTATTGCGTTAATCAAGTAGCTATGGATAACAATCGCATATTGTTTTTTTGCGTGTGTTAATGTGTTAATTAGTGCTTAACACTGTTGGTGTAGTGGTTTTTCTAGTGCTGTACGAAGAATTTAATTTTCTATTATTTATCATGGGAGACACCACAAACTTGTTCACTTTTGCGGAACAAACAGACATGTTGTTGATGTATGGCGAGGTACATAAAATGGAGCTGCTGCTGTTCGAAGGTATCGTAAAAATTTCCCACTGGAAGGATACCAAATCGGAAAACGTTTGAAGCCATTGAAAGACGTCTTAGGGAAACTGGCACGCTAAAAGTTACACGAATAAACGCTGGTCGACAAATGTTTCGACGAACTGCTAACGGTTAAGAATTGATACTCGATCCTGTTCAGTTATCTTCTTGTACTGGCACCAGAAGATTGTCACTTCGTTTCGATGTTCCGAGTACAAGCGTATGGCGAACATTGTGTGAGCAACAGTTGTATCCATATCACGTTACACATGTGCAAGATTTATTACCAGAAGTCTATAACAAGCGCATAAATTTCTGCCAGTGGTTAATTTGACAATGTACACGAAATCCTAACTTCCTGACTGCCTCCTAGTTACTGACGAATGTTGTTTTACCAGAAACGGGATTATTAATTTTCGAAATACCCATACTTGGCACGAAGAGAACCCTCATACGGCTGCTTCAACTCATTACCAACATACTTTTTCCTTAAATGTGTGTGGTCTTCTTGGTGACAATCTCATCGACCCTTTCTTTAGAATATCTCCTTGAATTTTTTACAAAATAACTTGTATGAGCTCCTAGAAGACATTCCTATAGCCGACAGGCAGCGAATGTAATTTATGCATGACGGTGCTCCTTCTCACTTTTCTCATCTTGCCACTGATTATTTAAACAGAGCATATGGTAACCGATGGATTGGTCGAAACGGACCTGTGAAATGGCCACCACGGTCTCCTGATCTAACACCGTTAGATTATTTTGTATGGGGCTAGATGAAATCTATGGTTTACTCTACGTCTATCCGTACCCAAGAAGAGCTCAGAAATCGCATCGTGGAAGCCGAAACAATTATCAATGGCCGTCCTGATGCTATAAGACTTGTCAGAGAAACGTGGATTCATCGTGCTCAATGTGCATTCAAGAAAACGGGAACCATTTTGAACATTTACTCTAACCGCTTCATTGACAAATAAAAATTTTTATTTTCAATATCTCGGTAATAAATTAATTTGAGACATGTTTATGTGAACTTTTTTGTTTATTTTGTGCTGAGGAATACATCCCTAAAATAGTGCCATGCAATTCTGAAACATCCTGTATATTAGAATTCTATTAAATTTGGGCTAAGGAGTAAGCAATCTGTTAGTTTTAACAGCTTATCTCGTCATAACTTTTCTATAAAGGCGGCGAATCATAGGTTGAGTTTGGACTCGTATTTAAAAACTCCTCTATGATGTACTAACATGTATAATTCCAATATAATTTTATTTTATTAATTTAATATTTTAATCCTCTTTTTTGATCAATTACTATTTCAGAAATTTCTGTAGAATACAGTATACAAAAAAAATAATAAGCGCGCGTTTAAATAAAAAATGATAATTTGTTGAATGTTTCTTTAAACAATACAAAGAATAAGTATAAGTAATTCATTTTAATAAAAGGTACACTTACCTTTCTTAAATATTTATTTGTAATTAATAGAACCGAACAAGAAATAATTAATGTTAACATGGAATATAATCCAATGGCCAAATAAGGGACTTTATACCAACTCATAGTGTTTCCAATTGCACCCAAAATCAAACCAATTAAAAGTATAAAAGCCGCCGACAACAACCATTCAATCAAAATTTCGATAAATTTTAAAAATGTCAATATGTAACATTTAAAAGTATATCTCATTGTTTTAAATTCAATTAAACACCAAAGTAACGTGAGAAATGATAATATTATTACTGAGATGTTTAAAATAAGTTCAACGGTTTTTTTGTAATATATCACAAATAAACCGAAAACATCAAAAAACACAGCTCCTTGATCGTTTTGGCCATCGGTTTCATCTTGTAATGATATTTCTTCCGCTTCCGATAAACTTGTAACGAGCGATAAAATATTATCACCACTTCTTTGGTAAACTCCATCATTAATGTTGGTAAAATCATCGTACTTGGTATGATATCTGTATCCATTTTTAATATAAGCAAAATCATAGCCTTTTAAAATTAATAATATTATTCATTTTGATTTTTATTAAAGAAATACAATTACCAATCAATCCACCAAAATCTCTAAAAATTCTAAAATCCGAATCAGAAGGAATAATATTACTTTTAAATATTTCTTCTCCAGCCACATGACTAAAGGGATAAGGTACTTTACTATAATACTTCATTAGCCAAGACTTTTCCGGTCCAGCTTGAAATAAAATTTCTTTTCCGCCAGCACCGGTCGCTTCTAAATTAATTACAACAGCAATTTCTTCCGCCCATTCATGCTGGGTGATAAATCCGTGTGATGCTTGAATGTTAGACTCTTCACCACCGTTAAAAAGGAAGATTATATTGTGTAGAGGAGGAGATGATCGCAATGAAAGTATTCTTAAAATTTCTAACATTATTGCACAATTTATACCATCATCACTACCACCTACAAAATTAAAAACAATGTATGATACAATAAAAAAGGTTTTCTTAAAAAATCTACAATAACAGTCATAAGAGAAAATAAAAATTCAATTAGAAAAAGTGTGAGTATATTAGAAATATTTCAATAGAATAGATGAAGAAAGCTTAATGATTTGGATTGATGCCTACGGTGTTGCAACAAAGCTTTCCGGGCTAACGAAAAAATTAAACAACAGTTACCATTCTCATTTTTAACTGAAAAGAAGCAAATTTTCACAACAAGTTATGGTCGGTTTGAAAAATCATCAAATGTAGACACTCTTTTTATAGTTTGAAATTAAAAGAGGAACTGGTATTTCGATGTAGATGCAGTACAAAAATATCTAACAAAATTTGCTGATATTGTTAGCAAATATTTAAATGCACTCCTGATCAAGTTTTTAATACTGATGACTTAGCATTATTTTGCAAAAAGTCTGTGTTAAAAATTTATAAAATTGCTATCCACCAGAAATCAGCAAAAGATCGCATAACAATTCTTTTCCGTAGCAACGCTTCATATTGTGAAATCACTGAACATGTTAAAGCTGGCCAAAGAGCTGTAGAGCCAACCATTATGATGATCTTGCTGTTTATTGGAGAGTTAATGAGAAAGCGTGGGTTGTCGGTGACTGTCGCAATGTTTAATGAATGTTTTATCCCAGGTCTCACAGGAAATTTAAATGAAATGTTAATTGAAAATGTACCGCGGCAAGATCTGTAGCACGAGGATTGATCGTGATTGATGAAGCAAGTGATTGTGGTAATGTTACTGGTGAAGAAGAATTTGAATCAGTTGAAGTTATAGTAAAAATCATCCACGAACGATTCGATTTAGGAAGGAATATGGGTAATCATTTTGTAGAAAAAAAAATCAAATGTCTCTACGATTCTAATGTTAATCATTGCTTAGCTCAATATGATGTGATTGGTGTAAATGTTTCTATTTTTCTTCTTTTGTAAGTACAAAGTTGTATTTAATTAATAAGGGAATATATTTTTTTGCCTTTAATATACAGGTTGGTCCATTTAACGTGAGACAAGCGATTGTCTCGAAAATGGTTCATTTTACATAAAAATGAACCAAATGAAAGTTGTTCTGTGCATTTTTTGACCTTGACCTTATTTTCAAGGTTTATATTTTATTGTAAAATCTGAATCTGTGGATAAAAGTAAAGTAATTCAAAACAAATTTTACTGTGTGGTTTTGCCAGTACAACGGCATCAATTCAATCTTTTGAAAAAAATTGAAACTTCTTCAGAAACAATTAACTAACGCTTATAATCTAGCAAGAACAAATAAGATTTGTGAAATTTTAAACATTTTGCTACCAGCTTCAATACATTGTCTTTAGTTCTTAATTCTTAGAATACTATTTAAGAATGCTCAACAAAAAACAATCCAGAAGAGGTACATAGGGTGATCTGGCTCTTCGGAAATATCTTTCGAAAGGGGTCTAAAAGGTTCCGACATTTCACCGCCTTTATCAATTTGCTAATAGAATAACGCATAAAAACAAGAGTTCGTGGAACTGCTTATGTCGGCATTTTCAGAATATCGCTTTCAGAGGCTTAATTGGTTGAATTGTTTTCAAATATAACAGGTAAAACTAAATTTGCATAAAAACTGCTTGGCAACAAATTCTGAATTCATTCCATCGTTTTACATTAAGACAAAGTGATTAAACTAAGTCATTAAATCATGGATACTTTAAGTGTGGCAGAAAAAGTCAAATGATTTTTATTTATGGAGAAAGTGGCAGAAAAGTTGCTGATAGTATAGTTTTGTATCGAGAACGTTTTCCTGATCGAAATACGCCTTCGAGAAGTACCTTTTACAGAGTTATGAATGATTTCACTAACACTGGAAATGGGAAATCAAGAAAAAGAACTCAGTGAGCAACTGTAACTACGAAAGAAAAGAAAATTGCGGTATTAGCTAGCGTTGAGGTAAATCCTCAAGTTAGCACTCGACGACTTGCAATTGACGCCGGAATATCGAAAACCAGCATTTTAAGAATATTAAAGTACAACAAGTATCACCCATACCACATTTCATTGCATCAACAGCTTTATGAAGGTGATTTTGAAAATCGATTAACATTTTGTCAATGGGCACAAGCACTAATGCGGTTGGACATCAATTTCTTTGGTAACGTGCTATTCTCGGATCAGTCTACCTTTACAACCAAAGGACAAGTCAATAGACATAACATGCACTATCGGAGCGTTGAAAATCCGAGATGGTTGCGTGAAGTAGAACATCAACGACCTTGGTCGGTTAGTGTTTGGTGTGGCATAATTGGTGATAAATTGATCGGTCCATACTTTATTGATGCTATGCTCAATGGGGAGAAGTACCGAAATTTTTTAGATGATGTCTTACCAACGTTACTTGTAGATTTGAGTAGGGAGGAAAGACAAAATATGTGGCTGCAAAATGATGGGTGTCCAGCACATTTTTCACATATTGCACGTGAAGCTTTAAATCGGGATTATGTTGGGGGATGGATTGGAAGGGAAGGTCCAATTGCCTGGCCTGCCTCAGATCACCTGATTTAACACTTCTTGATTTTTTTTTGTGGGGCACCCTTAAGGATGATGTTTATCGCGAAGTACTGACTACACCAAAAAATACGAAAGAGCGGATAAGAAATGCATGCAGAAATAATAGCCAAGAAAACCTTTTAAGATGTAAAGAAAGTTTTAGTGGAAGGGTTAATAAATGTATTGAAGTGGGCGGGGAAATATTTGAAATATTTTATTATGAATATTATACTTGTTGATTAATAGTGTAGTTTAATCATTTTTTATAAATAAACAATATTTAAAACTTTTTGAATAAAAAATTTATTTTGATTTTGTCTACAAAAGATGTTTCGCCGTCGTACTGGCAAAACCACACGGTATTTTTTTTGTTTGTTAATTATTTAACTTTTATCCACAGATTCAGATTTTGCAATCAAAAACATAGGGTGCCATTTAAAAAATTGGTCGTGATCTTCATATGGCCTTGAAAATAAGGTCAAGGTCAAAAAATGTTTTGTCATATGGTTTCCTTCTTCGCACAGAACAACTTTTATTTGATTCATTTTTATGTAAAATGAACCGTTTTAGAGATAATCGCTTGTTAATATCTTACACCGATCCTCGTCCCTCCAGGGACGAGATTATTATCAGATTCAAATAATCTTCATTACTAAATCCAAAGCATGACATTGTTTGAGAACAGATCACTACAAAAAGTAACCTAGTCATCACACCAACAGAAATAAATCATAGCTTTAACAAATGTCAAACTGTTTATTTTTTCCTTATTGATCCCCCGATAATACATAAACACCACAACATTCCCAACACAAAATTTTTTTTCCCGCGGTCAGAGTAGATGATTTATAAATTATAGAAAGTAACGTTGTAGTTAAGATTTTTGATTACAAAAAATTAAAATCTCAAAAATAACTCAACTTAGGTATAGTGTATGTAACATACGAGTGGCCTAAAATTGAACATGAAATCTGAACATATTTTGGTCGAAAAGAACGCAATTTGATAATACTTAAATCTGAATTTTCAAATTTTTATTTTGGCCAGACCTGTATAGTTCTGATGGACGGTCGTCGTATGACCCTGTATACAGTGTCCCGTATCTTCCGCATCAGAGCATTATACGGTTGTAGGATACATTATTCTATCTAATAAAAATTTTCTGAAATATTTATTATAACCGCACGGGAAATGTTTAAACTCTTCCAATAGCAGATCGTAAATCAGATACAGATAATTGACCTCACCCCCGGTCGGTCCGCCGCGCCGTTTATATTGCGTTTCTCACGTACTCACCAATAGATTCGACACGGAAAGAGAAATAAACTTTTTCCGTGAATTCGTGAGTCCGCTATTGGACATCTTTAAACAGTTCCCGTGCGGTTATTACAAACATTTCGAATAAAATGTATTAGAAAAGTCGCTTCAGAATAATGTATCCTACAACCGTATAATGCTCTGATGCGGAAGATACGGGACACCTGTATATGTAAATATATCTCGATGTAGATTGCTATTTAATGTAATTAATTTTGTGGAACAACATCTTTTGGGCTTGTCCTGTGTTTGCTCCCTACTTGTACTTGTACGAATAAATAAATATCTAGAATGTAAAATGGGCCAATAGAAAATCTGCATAATATGCTACGCTGACGACGCTGCGTTGGTCGTCAGCTCAGCGTAAGACCTGCAAAAACGGCTAAACAGGGTCAATCAAGCCAGCAAAGACCTGAATATGGCTATCTCTACTTCAAAAACTAAATAGTAGTAAGGGAGTCAACAAGATGTAAGCCAGTAGTCAACAACACAACCATCGAATAAACCATGGAATTTTTCTACTTGGAGGCTCACATCTCAAGCACTCATGAGCCCGTAAAGGACTTGAGGAGAAGTCAGACCAACAAAGTGTCCGCAATTTCAGGCTGCCTACGAGAAACTGTTTGGTCGAGCAAATTCATGCGTATGGATTATAAAGTGCAGATACATAAGACCTGGATCTGCCCGATAATACGATAACAACATACGATATGGAAATACGCGAACACATAATCAAAACTGAATGTGTGCAAAGAGTAGCAGAAATGAAGAGCCTGACGATACTCTCAGGGACGACCAGATGAAGAAATCTTGTGATGGTTTAGATATTTCAACAAGACAACAATCCTACGTATTGTGCGAAGATCCTGAAAGATATTATTGTCAACTAATCGTGAAGTTGAACATTTTGTTATGAATCCTAACGCTATGATTAAACAATTTAATAGAATCGTTTGAAAATAGGAGATTAATGTGGAAATCTCTTATCCCTTACTTTATGAAAAACTGTGATTAACCTACGTTAATTAAAGTTGCAACATTTTGTACAAATATTAAAACATCTGTACTTGTAGAACAAACATTAAAAGTGTGTATATCTAACAATTTACAAATTGACATAGATTTAACAAAGAAAATTAAATATTTCACCTGGACTCGTTGTCATTGTATCAAAATGTGCATTAATTAGTACACTTTTATTTGATTCTTCTTTTCCATGTAGTTTAACAACAACATTTTGTAAATTTGCGTAGGCGTTTATTGAACCGTAAGGTTTATATCCCAAATAATATGAACCCTGACTTAGCTGTAGATCCACTTCAATGTTTTGCTGAGGATTTCTATCCTTCACTATATTATTTATAATTTTTTTCAGATATTTTACCGCTTCAACTTCATTTTCGTAACTCCCAACCACTCTAGGTCCCATATCAACAAGTCCTTTCAAGTAATTTTTTGCGTTTTGTGTTATAAATGTATTAGGATTATCAATCTGTAATTTAAATAATATTTTTTGTAAGAATCTATAATTTTTTGTTTATTACTTTCTTACCTCATCTTGTAATGTTAAAGCTTTTGGAAGATCCGTTTCGATAAAATAAACTCCAACTAAAAGTCCAATTAGAAAAAGTATAAAAAAAACACCGTAAACAAACGAAATTTTATTTGGAATATCTTTTCTGTTTGGCATTGTATTTTCATTTGATCAAAAAATTCAATAGACCGTCTTATTACGGATTAAAATGGAGTATCAGTTATAATCTTATCACCGAATTGGCTTGTTTGTCAAAAATGAAGTCGTTTTGGAGTACATACTTATTTAAAGGATCACGTGTTCAAATTTTTATTTATTCGAGCCTTATTTACTATATAAGTATTTTAAATCAATATTGGATCATATAATTTAAATAAAGATATAATGCATATTAGGATAACTGAATAATTTAAATGGTGTATCTTTTTTTATCTGTATCAAACAACGTACTCATTTTGGGGCATGACTTATCTTTAGAATAAAATAAGAGTATCAATCATTTCGTAGACAAAACAATGCAATTTTTCTCCTACAACTTTTTGTTGATAGACACCCAATATTTCTAAAAACATTTTTGGATATTTTATCTTATTACAAAAATGATGCAAATGCGAATGGGCAGTTTTATACGTAAACACTACCAATATTGTCTATATAAAAATAAATCATAGCAGCGTAGAATACTTGATTGTATATACTTTGTTTCTATAAGTCGTGGCATTATTTTAATTACAAATACTAGAGTAGAAATGATGATGATTCGTGTAAAAATTTTTGGTCTAAACTCAATGGCTAAGATATGGGTCATCACAATTAAGAAATTTTTAAACATTTTCTTATTTTCAATATGGTTTCTCTTAGAAAGATTAATTAGAAAGACCACTAGAAAATATGCAACCACGCGATCAATGCAGAATGTTCACAAAGGTTATTTCTTTAACACTTTTTTATTATGTCGTAAATCCTTAAATTTTCCAACTGATTCTAAAAACCTGTTTCGTTTTAAAATTATTTTCACTTGCAACAGAAAACAAGAAGAAAAGATAGAAGGAAAAAGAAACGTTGGAGTATTGATCGATCGAAGGAAATAACCTTTGTGAATATCTATATAGCATTGATCCCGTGATTGTATTTTTTCAAAAGTAATTAAACGATTTCTTGTGATAACATTGCACTGATTCCCAAATTTAATCTTTCTAAGACAAACATAGACTAACTAAGACAATTTTTAAACATTTTACTAAATATTGAAAATATTTAGTAAAGTCTCGTCTCATACGAACGGTGTGGTAAATTCAATTTACGGGTTAGAAGTCCTACAAACCGGGGATTCTAACCACAGACCCAAAACTAAGAATATGCTCACATATGCCATATAAATAGACCTAATATACTCTTTGATGACTGTGGCGGTGCACATATTCCCTGCCATATTGATTTCAATTTCTATATATTTTTTTAAATCAATAAATCTTTTATTTTTCTTTTTTATATGTAAAATTTTGTTAATTAATTAATCAACAGACTTCAATCTTTAAAGAAGTCAATTTTTATTGTCTTTATAAAAAATAATTTTCATTTAGGTATTTTTTTTAATATGTGAGAATACACCCCACATATTTTGATGACCCCCGACAAGCGACTACGCTTAGGCAAGAAAAAGACGATAATTTATAAAAAAAATATAAGTACGAAGGCTTTCACTGCCGGTGTTAATTAAACTAAAACTAGAACTAACACTAGCACTAGATCTTGAACTAGAAACTTTCGGGTTAAGCCGTGCGTTTCTTGAAAAAATGTTTGACGCTTCAGATGCCATGTTGGAACCTTCTTCAAGAAACAAGTTTGAAGTGACGAATTCGGTTAAAATTTGACAATAAATACATGAAAAGGTAATTAATAACTAATTTAGTGTCTAATTGTCAAATAAGTTGTTTTTGACAAATCCGGGTTGAGAAGGCTTCGTTGAGTTCCCAACCATCACGCTTACTTTTTATGTTATTCCCATGTCGATGAATCTCCATCGCCTCTCTCGTCAATCATTGGAAGAAATGTCTGTTTCTTGCTAGCACTTTGGTTTTGTCGAACTCTATGCTGTGTCCTCCTTTGTGGCAATGCTCTGCGACTGCAGATTGTTGGATCTTCCTTAGTCCCTGCTGCAAAAGAAAGGCTATGCGATGAGAGATATCCGACGAGCCACCAAACCACGCAAACAGAAGGATGACTCGGTAAGTACGACACCAGCCGGTTTTATCTGCGTTCCTTATGTTTCAGGTGTGACGGAGCGAATTGCGAGGCGTCTAAAGAAGAATGATATCGTGGTACGATACGGTACGGTCAGCAAAATACAAAACGCTCTTCCGATAGCCAAAGACAAACTAACCCCATTAAAGGGAGCGGGAGTCTACCGGCTATCGTGCAATTGCGGGAAATATTACGTTGGCCAAACTGGACGTAACATGAGTGCCGCATCAGGGAACACGAGACGACGTCTGACTAAGGAAGTTCCACCAATCTGCAGTCGCAGAGCATTGCCACAAAGGAGAACACAGCATACAGTTCGACAAAACTAAAGTGCTAGCAAGAAACGGACATTATTTCCAAAGAATGACGAGAGACGCGATGGAGATTCATCGACATGGGAATAACATAAAAAGTGAGCGCAGTATGACAGTTCGTTTAACAGTTAACCCTTTCGTAAGTTCTATCTGGCTTAAAAAAACAGTCTCTACATAAGGCATTATTTTTCATTATATGTCACTAAGTTTTTCTAATAGTGTAGTCGTTGTTTCTAGATAAGCACATATAATTCAATAAATGTCTGTTCAATGTTCTGCTGATAAATTTTTGTTCGTGCCTTTTATTTTAAATGTTGTGTAGTGTGTTATTATCCTTAAGCATCTTCTTACCGCTTTATTAATAATGTCAAGTGTTTGTTTCGGTGCACTGGCAGTTAGGACATGTCCATAATCCAACAAAGGTCTAACTATTGCTTTGTAGATGTGTACGTCCGTTTTAGTGAAAATTCCTTTATTCCCGTATGTTAAGCTTTGAAAGTATTCTTGTCTAAAATCATACATATGTAGATATTTGATGTTTTCCAAAGGTCTTAATTTACCATGTTCTGTTTGCATGTAGGGAGAGACCTTTTTGATGTCGTGGTAAGGTAGTAAGAGCTGGAATTTGGAAGGGTTGGGTTGTGGTGTACATTTGAATAGCGCATAGTTTTTGCGTGGGTGACCAATGTCATGTCGTCCGCGTATTGTAGAATATATCGATTTGGGTTTAATAGGGAATGGTTTGGAGAAAAAATGTCGAAACAGTAAATATTGTATACAGTCGTATACAGTATTGATAGACGAGAGGTGATAGAGGAAAGGTTATTATTATTATTATACACAATTGTCGTTCATTTAAAAAGTCAGTTGTGATTCTGATCAGATATGGGTTTACATTTAGAAGATTCATTTTGTAAATTATTCCCTTATGCCACACGCTGTCAAAAGCTTTGTTGGTGTTCAAAAAGACCGCTGCTGTGCATTTATTTGGAATTGTGCTGTCTCGATGTTGTTGAATAAGATTGAAAGAGGAAGGGAGAAGATTTTTGAATCAACGATATTTAGGATTCTTGCGTTGATTATACTTTCGTATATCTTTCCGATTACGGGGAGCCTGTTAAATATTTTTATAATAAGAGAACTTGGAGCATGATTGATGCACGTAGTCTAGAGAGTGCAGTTAAAATTAGCCCGTTCTATTCATTTCCTGGAGTTAGATCCACCATCCGCTTTGATGATTCACCCAATATTCTTCCGCTGTGTAGGACAATACGTATTTATGCACAACTTCAGTATTTTCGTGGTGTAGCATACCTCAAACAGTTCGTCTAAACTAATTTATTAATTGTTCATTAATTTTAATGCAAGATGTTCTAAATACAAACCGATATTTAATATTTAGACACTATAAGACATATTTAAAAATATGCATTTAATTAGCTTATATTTTGTCATCTAAACAAAATAAAAAATAGAGAAGTATAGTTATTAAGTGTATTTATTAAGTTATTAAGTAGTTTGAATTGATTAACTTGATAGTTTGCCTCTACAACTGAAATATTCAGACCAAATCATTGATGATAGTGTCAGATATTGTAAAATAAAGTATTTATATAGATTTGTCTATATGTCAATTTATAAATATTTAATTAACTGTAACTATTTACTATACTCATAAAATATTTGTTTTGAAGTTATAATAAATAAGTATTAATATACAGGGTGTTCCGTGACTCGATCGACAAACTTATACCATATACAGCCTGATTCAGAGTAAGCGCCTTATTTTTTTTAGCCACACTATGGCTACTACTTTCAAAATATTTGGCAGTAATATGTTTTAGGACATTCTCTCCACGATGGTGATATCACATTTTCAATTGGACGAATTATTTCAAAATGGCGACAGACAACTTTTTTTTTTTTAATGGAATGCAAAAATTTTTTTTCTACTTATCTTTATCTACTTATTTATTTATTTGGACAAAAATAACATCGAGTGTAAAACATTTATGATGTTTTATGATACGCTACTAGATTAAAATGTTAGGTTGCTTTTTGATGGGGAAAGAAATGAATTTTTAAGAAAAACAAAATACTATCGTAAAAAGAATGTTTTTAGAATCTGAATATAAAAAAAAAATGACAGTCGCCATTTTGAAATAATTCGTCCAATTGAAAATATGATATCACCATCGTGTAGAGAATGTCCTAAAACATATTATTGCCAAATATTTTGAAAGTAGTACCCATAGTGTGGCTAAAAAAAAATAAGGCGCTTACTCTGAATCAGGCTGTATTCCGGGGGTCATTACGATCAAAAAATGGTATATCACCTACGGGTGAATTCATTCTTATTTCGGAGATATTGAAGGAATTAAAAAAGTTAACAGTTAGTCTTGACGATTTAATGTTTGACAAATTAATGATTTTTGTACTGTCTTATTAATTTAAGCCATTATGTCGCATTTTACTAATGCAGAATGAATGGTTTTCGTATATGGTTTTTGTAATGGAAGTGGACTTGCTGCAGCAACGGAGTACCTCAGGCGATACCCCAATCGCATTGTGCCTCACCACACAACATTTTTAAACGTTTTTTGTTGCTTGAGAGAGACCTTGGACGTGGGTCCCAGGTTTATATATTAAAAATGGAAAATTACATGTTTGGAGAACAAACCGATATGCTTTTAACATTGGGTGAATGTCTTGGAAATTCCGTAGCAGCCGCTAACCGTTATCGGCAAAAGTTTCCGAATCGTAGAACCCCCAACAGAAAAACGTTTTCTCGAATTGAAGCCCGATTAAGAGAAAATGGATCACTAAAACATATATTTCTGAACAACGGCAACCCTAGAGATCTGTTCGAACTCCTCAATTGGAATAGTTAATTTTAGAACATGCAGAAGAAAATAGTACCAAATAGTGCTTCGGACATGGCTAGGCGATTTGGGACGTCAAAAACGACTGTGTGGCGTATTCTTCGAGAACAGCAGCGTTACCCATTTCACTGCTGTAAGGTTCAGGAAGTACAGCTTACTGATTATCCAATTAGATTGGAAGATTGCCAGAAAATGCAACAGAAAATACAAATTGATAATCAGTTTTTAGAAAAAATACTTTTCACCGATGAATCTACTTTTTTCAAAGATGGAATAATTAATTTAAGGAATTTACACAGTTGGGCGGAAGAAAATCCAAAATTTTTCAAAGCTTGGAAATCTCAATGATTTCCTCTCAATGTTTGGGCTGGGATTGTGGGGGATGTCATTGTTGGTCCCGTTTTCTTGCCGTCAAGACTTGATGGCCCTACATACCATCAACATTTGGAAGGATTGGACGAGTTCTTAGGTGACGTTCCGTTAAATACCAGAAGGGACATGTGGTATTTACATGACTATTTCATTCATATCGTTAACAGCCAATAAGAATTCGCGGTTTATCGTCAATTGCGAGTATTTCAGCGGTTATTTGGCCGTAACCATGGAGAACGGTAATACGAACCTTTGTATTATCGCTGTAATACGAACCTTTGTATTATCGCTTGTTTGACTTTTAATTAATTTCGAGACATCCATGCATGTTTCCATAGCAATCAATGTAATTTATTAAAAAAATATTAAAATTCTAAAAATATGTATATTTTTTATTCATGAAATAGTCTAGCCATATACAACACGACAATCGAAAATACTCGAATCTCGACGTATTGCCTTAAAAAACACCACTCGACCTTCGGTCTCGTGGTGTTTCAGGCAATACGTCTCGTATTATCGAGTATTTTCGATCGTCTTGTTGTATAATATATGATGATGCCCCTGTGCACAGCACAAATGCAGTGAAGGAATTTCTAGGGAACCGTTTCCCGGGGCGGTGGATCGGACGAGGAGCGGAAGCATCGATAACTTGGTCGGCCCGGTCACCAGACCTTACACTTATGGACTTTTATTTATGGGGGCGAGTTAAATCGTTGGTCTACAGCGTTGAAATTACATCAGTCGATCAACTCAGGCTACGAATCGTCGATTCATTCGAACGGAGATAAATGTACTGCCTAGAGTACGATTTAATTTAAGGCGACGATATCAGGCATGTATTGATGCTAACGGAGGTCTTTTTAAACATTTCCTATAGTATTTTTTATTACTTGTCTTGTTACTTTATGTATTTGTTTTATTTTTCCTGTTAGCGTTGTCGTTAAAATTAAATTTATTGTTTTGTATTATCTTTTATTAAATCAACTAAAACAAATTAAAAAGGGATTTACCTAATCTACACTTGGAAATGTTACATACATGATATTTATGACGGCTGAGTTCGATTTTCACTTGTCATGGCCGAATTAGATTTTTTTTTAGTGTTATTGAAATCGGAACCTAACATTTTTGCATTTAACACGAACACGGTGATTTTTATTAATATTATCTAAGAGTAATAAAAGTTTCTAAAATAAATTTTCTATTAGAAATTGCAAAAATAAATGTAGGGTTACGATCGAATAAAACAGTTCTGAGCAAACATATTTTAGGAACACCCTGTGTGGCATTGTTCCCGCGGACCGATCCAACTTATAAATTGCCCAATGGTTTTACGTTATATTAGTTTATACTGTACCAAATTTCAGCACATTACCATAAATAGTGTTTAAGATATTTAGAAAAATGTGTTAAAATTTCATAACTTTGATGGCCTGTATCTTCGAAATTTAAGGACTTTTACATGAATCGTCATCATTTTCACTCTGGTATATGTGGTTAAATTTGATCCCCGAGTCACCGAAACACCCTGTATAAACCTTGACCCACGTCGTCCTGTAGAAAGAGATGGCAATTGACACGCTGAAGCAGTTTTAAATGCTGTTGAACGAAGTTCTTTTACCAGTATTCGTAGAATCTCATACCAATCTCATACTATCTGATACAACGGGACTCCCTCAAAGCAACGTAAGGAGAATTCTGCACTATGATGGCTTTTATCGTTTTGGGAGAAGTTTATCACATTTTGGGAGACAAGTGACGGTATTTCTTAATGAAAATTTTCCGGAAAGGCGGATAGGACGAGGTGGTCCTGTACATTGACCAGCTTGGTCACCTGACTAGTCGCCTCTAGATTTTTTTCTGTGGGGTTGTTTCAAATCTCGTGTGTATAATAATAATCGTAAACCAGATACACGCGAAGAGTTGATTGACAGAATAGTTGAAGCTACTAATTCGCTAAAGAATGAATTGGCAGTAATTAACTGGCAATATTCTATGACACGAAGGATATCTGCATGTTTAGAAAATGCGGTTCTCATTTTAAACAGCTGCTGAAGTTTTGTGTTAATTAGCTCATAAATAACTAAATTAATAAATTTTCTTTTATCATTTTTATTTTTTTTGTTTTTTTTTTATTTTTATTTCGAGTGATATACTATTTTTTGATCGTAATGACCCCCTGAATATATGATATAAGTTTGTCGGTCGAGTCACGCAACGCCCTGTATAAGTTATGTGCCAGCACATATGAGATAAAGCCAAGAACAATGGGAAGATTCCATCAAAACTCCTTACAAAGCATAGTAGGTAAATACATAGTATCAAAGGGCGCAAATTTATAACTCATTTATTCATTTTACTCTAAGACGTTACACTGTCGGTTTGAACTCTAAAATTTTTCTTAAAATAAAATAAATAACTTAATTTTCAATCTTAAAAGTAGTTTTTAAAAATTAAACCTTTAAAGACGAAAACAAAAGTTATATAATATTCTTTTAGTATTATTAACTACAATCAGTAATTAAATAGAAAAATATCTGTTTGCAATTTCGTAAAATTTCTCTAATCCTTGATTCCAAGAAAATTATTTATAATTAATTTTAGTTTATATCCAACATCTCTCAGGCGTAAATTCTAGTTCTGTTAGAAAGGAAGAGACCCGCGGCACACGAATTACATACGGTAGTAATTGGCTCCGGTAGAAAACTTCTTATTCCAAACCGGCGTCGTCGCTTCTTCCAGTCCAATAATTTTTTAGGGCATTATAGATCTTGTGCCTTCTTCGCTCTTTTATATATTGCCCATTGTAACTACCTGCAGCAATTAGAGAAATTCCTAATTAAAGAGATTTTTTAGTTTATTATTTGCACGCACTCAACTATAGTAGAATGTTGAAACAAAATTTCTATTTACTGTTTTATCAATGTTTATTCTCAAAATAATTTTTAACGACGTTACATTTTTCGGCAATTACACATAATTTCGTTATGCTTTAGATGCTAAGATTCTAATAAAAAGTATAGTACAATTAAGGCCAAAACATGTACAAAGGTTTTCAAAACACTGCTTATGTTTATTGAACTAAAACTGGAACTAACTACAACTAGTAATGTATTCAATAATTTACATTGTCTAAGATGAGTAATGAATTGGCAAATATCAAGTCGAGACTTCTAATGAAAACATCATTTAAGAAGAGGGAGGAAGAACAATGGGAAAACAACAATCGAAAGAAATTAAAGAAGAAATAATTATTGTCCAGTCATAAAATCCGGGGGCCAAACTACAAATATAAAAGCCACGTATCTGAACTACTTGGAATAATAAGTTTTGTTAAAGTTATACAGTAAACCCTCTATTTTCGACCACCTCTAAAAAACGGTCACCTCTAGAAACGGCAAATTTTCAAATTCCTGGAACAATTACGGACGAAATCCCTTTCTAATAACCCTCCCAATAACGGCACCAACTCCATTGATAACCCAATTGATATTATTGCAGAAAGTGAAAAGTTCAGTAATAGTGCTAGAAAGATGGCTGAAAAATTTGAAGTCCCAATTTAAAAAGCTGTTAGAAGAAAATTCCAATCTAGAGCAAAAGAGAAAATTTCCTAAAACCGAAGGACTGGCTATTGATCAAATAGTTTACAATTGGTTCTGTAAAGCGAGAAATAGAAACATCACCATATCTGGACCTTTATTAAAAGAAAAAGCAGCCTAAAATTTGAAACTTTTGAGTTTTAAAGCTTCAAATGGATGGCTTGAAAAATTTTGTCGAAGACATGAAATAAGCTTTAAATCCGTTTGCGGTGAATCAGCTGATGTCGATCTGATCAGTGTTGAAGCATGGAAAACAAAGTTAAAATTGATATTGAAGAACTACTTACCAAAAGAGCTGAACAATGCTGACGAAACTGGACTGTTTTATCTTGCAATGCCGAACACAACGATAAATGTACAGGTAAAAAAAACCCGTGGCTAAAACAATTTGATGAAAAAATGAGAAAGCAAAATAGAAAAGTACTTTTATTTCTGGATAACGCCACGTTTGAAGTAAAAATAGTGTTTCTTCCTGAAAACACTACCTCACATTGCCAGCAATTAGATCAAGGGATCATCAATAGCTTTAAGGTAGCTTACAGAAAGGCCTTAATTAAAAGGCTTTTAACATTTACAAACAACGAAAGTTGTTTCGAAGATGCCGAAAAAAGTATCAATTTGACCAGTGCCTTAGTTTGGATAATAGAAGCTTGGAAAAATGTTTCTCCAACAACCATTTCAAAATGCTTTGCAAAAGCCGGATTCTTCGAGAATCTTGTACAAGAAGGCGATTTTGAGGAAGAGGATGAAATTCCACTGGCCCAGCTTTTTTCAGGTTTAAAAATATGCCAAACATCAAGCTGGAAAATTATGCGTCTATTAATTCTAATGTATTAACTGAAAATCCCAATATAGACATCCAAGAAATAATCAACGAATTAAGTGACTATAAAGGCAATGATTCAAACAGTGAAAGTGATGTTGAAGTATCTGAAAGTTGTACGTCAAACATTAGGAACATGACTGAAGTATGTGCAAAACTAAGGGATGTACAAAGTTTTTTATTATGTAACAACAAAGGTGAACTAGCTCTAGAAGTTATTAACATTTTAGCAAAATGTGAATCTCAGGTGTTACAAACGAAAATTCAAAACTTAAAACAAACCTGTATTGAACAATGTTTCAAGAAAATGTAATTTCATTATACTTATAATTTTGCATTAAATGAAATGATCAAGACGATTTATTTACTTATGTAATTACCTCTCAATAACGGCCACCTCCCTTTAACGGCCATTTTTCCAATAAATTTTTGTGACCGCTATTAAGAGGTTTTACTGTATTGTTACTTTGCTACTGTTGTTGTGGAGCACTATTACATTTTTTTCGAGCGAGAGAAAAAGCAATGAAACAAGATTGAAACGACATCTTAGCCACGACAATTTGTAAGTGGTCCTTAAAGCTAACACAAAAGAGTTTACTAAGACTAAAGGAAACATGTGTGATAGTGTTAGTTGAATCGGAAGTAACGGAATTTCGGTATCTTCTACTATCCGTGCCAAAAGTCAAGGTCCCTCACTTTAGAGATGGATATCTTCGCAATCACTCGATGAAAAAATTTCGGTAAAGTTTGCTGTAATCACTGAACATTTCTACGTAATATATGCGAATTTGAAAATTTTCGGCTCACCGGTTTTTCTTTTATAGCGAGTTAAATGAAAAAATACACGATTTTTGACAGTGACGGCGACTTTGTCCACTTTAGGATTTTTTTAACTCAAAAGCTACTTGAAGAAAAAATTTCAATTTTGATATTCCATATAGTTTCGCAGAACACCCGCTATTTAGTAGGAAGGTTATGGCGAAAACGGCCGAGCTCAGTTCGAGAACTTGAGGTTGATGTTCCAAACATAATACCTCAGATTATTTAAAGAAGATTACTGAATTATTTGATTGGATTGCTTACAGAACACCTATGGACACGACCCAATGCTGCCCCAGAAAATTCTTACTCTCCCTCTAGTAGTAATCTCACTTTGGCATTTATTCAATACATGGATTATATTGGCCTTGATGTCGTCAACTAAAACTGATTTACCTTAGCGCAAGGGTAAATCTTACAGAATGTCCTGCTGGGAAATTTTTCTATTGGACCAAATGGTGGCTATCGCATCTATCGAGCACAACCAGGCGTGGTTTGCAAGTCTTGTAGAAAACAATAAATAAATAAATCAATTGTCATATTCTAAGACCACGTTTTACAAGCAAGTCATTCAACAACGCAGAGGTTTACATTCGATGATCCTGAGCATGAAATTAATGTGTTTTAAAAAGCAGTATTTGGATGCTTCTGTATCAAGATTGAACCAATGCTAAGCCAACACATAACGTTGAGTGGTTTTTAACAACATACATTTCTCAAACGATTAGTGGTTAACCAGAGGTGATTTAATTTTTGCAATATTTTTACTTCCTTCTTGCAAAATTATTTGAAGTCACTTTCAAGGAGAAAAATGAAACCGGAAATGATTAATAGAGTGAGAATTTGATAATATCCTATTCCAAATTATTTTGCTGATATGGCCCAATATAAAGTTTACTCTTAAATAAGATAGTTTCCAAATATCCAGATTTTTTTTTTACATTGTATATTTAGGTTATAAGCAGATACGGCATTTCAATATGGCACGCACTTCACCAAATTTGTAGGCCATATTTAGCTGGCTTTGCCAACATACATGGTGTAAAAATTATCCTGCTGCTAAATGGAAACAGTTGTTCATCGACAACAACACAATCGGATAAAAAATAAAGAGTGCACAGGTATGTATTTAGCGTACCAAACGACTACGATCGCTGCTGTTTTATGTTTTACCAAACGTTCAGTCTTCTTTTAAAACGTCAAATAGGATCGTCAAAAAAATTCACAGAAACAGATAAGAGCTAAAGTTGCTCTATACAATACTTCTCTATACAAAATAATCAATATAGTTAAGTACCCATCGAATTTCCCTTCAGTGAGATTACGCCACTTTTGTCTAGCTTATCTGAATTGTCTGCATTTCAATTACACTGCAATCTTATGGCTTTGTAATATATGTATATATTTAAAATTTGTTGTTTAACGCTATGGTATGTTATGAAAAGGTAATTAATTCAATTATCTTAATCTGTACTTTTAAAACTGGTTCTATTTAATTTTAGTCTGACTAGTTTCGGCCCATGACCATCTTCAGGGACTCTACAATAAGATTAACATTTTTTTCAATTTAATTACTTAACAAAGAGGATTCTTGAAATTTGATATTAAAGTTAAATTTATAAAAATACAATAAAAAAGATTACTTACATTTCACAAGAGATCACAAAAAAGTCATATCGTTAAATATTAAGTTTACAAAAGTTCCGCAATTATTTAAAATAAAATGTAAAATTAAGGACAAAATTTATACGTTGACACGTTAAAATTAAAGAACGTTCTGAATCTAAAAATATAAACCGAGTGCAACGAAATACTATACACTGAGGGAAATATATTTTTGAACGAAGATTATTACTCTTGGCACAAGCTTATCATATTCTTGTATATCCACAAGAAGATCATTTTGTTAAGTGAAGAAAAACCACATATACTCAAAGCAAGTATACAAATATTTTTGATTCTCAAGAAAACGAATTTTTAGTGAAAGTAAATCAATCATCTTGAAATAGAGTATCTTAGTGTTGCGTCAACTATCCTATTTTCGTATCGAGAATAAATTTCTTATGTCAAGAATAACATATCTTTCTTTTTAAAAAAACTTATTCATATAACAACAATCTTGTATAATTCTTCATTTGAGTATTATAAATTATTGACGCAAGAATGAATTTTTTGATACAAAGAATTGATATTCTTCGATGCTAAGAATATGAGATACTTCATTCGATAATATTTCTATTCTTAAAACAAAAAAATATTTTTGTTTTAAGAGTATCTTATATTTGTTTCTAAGAAATACATTCAAGAACAAATTTTTCTTGAAAGTCAAGAATAATTTCCCTCAGTGTAGGCATAAATTTTTAGGTGTTGTGACGTTTTGTAACAAATTTCGAAAACAGAAAACAAAAGAGACAAACAAAATCTTTGCAAAAGATGAAAAGTAAATAAATGTAATCATATGTAAAACAATTTAAGTTGGTGAATGTTAATAACAGACCAAGAGACAAAGAAAAAACAAAGTAAAATATTTCACAGAAGTAGTAATGAAATCTAAATTTGTTTGTAAAATTATTTAACAAATTCCTCTATTCAATTATTTTAATATAATTTCGAATTTAAAATTCTTTATTAAAATTTAGTTCAATGTAGAACTGATGAATAAGAAAGGTGAGAATAAGTAGGATTTAAATTTAGATTTTAAGTTAATTATAAAAATGGGGGAAAATGAGTTTAGGGGCAAGTGTAGGGGAAGGAAGTGGGTGTTGGCTGCTGGGACTCCAAAAAGTGCGAAAAATACACGCGGTCCAGCCTGCATTAATCCTCTGCATTTTTGGGAAAGGGTTGGAAAAAGAGTTTGTAGAATGGTGTTTTAGAACTGGACATTTGCGCGTTAAAGCATTCAATTTGGGGATTTTTTAATTTAAATTTATCTATTTCGTATTGTTCTAGAAGATTCAGTTTGAAACCCTTGTTGTGTGAATGTAATAATGAAACATTTTGTTGTATGTCAAAATCATGTTTAGAAGTTAGCATGTGTCTGCCGAAATTAGAACTATCATTGTGGTGCTCTCTAAGTCTGGTTTTTAAGGATCTACCAGTTTCTCCTATATAAGTGGCATTATAAGTATTACATTGTAGTTTATACAGGATATCCGGATCTTCCGCATCAGAGCATTATACGGTTGTAGGATACACTATTCTGAAGCGATCTTCCTAATAAAATTTTTTCGAAATGTTTATAATAACTGCACGGGAACTGTTTAAAGTCATCCGCTATTGTCCAATAGCGGACGACTTTGATTCACCGAAAAAGTTTATTTGTCTTCCCGTGTCGAATCTATTGGTAAGTACACGTGAGAAACGTGTTTTGATCGGCACGGCGATCTGGCCGAAGCTTGGGCCGATTACCTGAATCTGATTTACGATTTGCCATTGGACGTCGAAAAACAGTTCCCGTGCGGTTATTATAAACATTTCGAAAAAAATTTATTAGAAATATCGCTTCAGAATAATGTATCCTACAACCGTATAATGCTCTGATGCGGAAGATACTGGACCCCTGTATACCCCACTTTTATCTAACAAACCTATCCTGTCTTTGGCATTGAAGAATTTTTGTTTTATGGTGTTGTTATTTTTAAATAATATATCAATATTGTAATTTTTAAAAATCCTTTTTATGTTATAACTAATGTTGCCTGAAAAATTGATAGATCTATAAATTTTATTGTTGGTGATGTCATTTTGTGTTGAACTTTGTAAAGCTGTAGATGAATTGAGATTGTGTTTCAATTGTAGTTTATTAATGAATGAATCAATTTGTATGTTAGAAAAGCCATTATTAATAGCTATTGTTTTTATAATTTGAAGTTCATTATTTTTATTTGCTTCTGAAGAAGGAGTATGAAAACATCTATGAATGTGATTATTGATAATATATTTATTATTATATGATTATTGTATCGGTCTGAGATGGTTTTTATATACATCTTTTATTCAATGTTATTGTTATTATTCATTAATGTAAGGTCTAAAAAAATTAATTTGTTTTTCTTTTTCTAATTCAACAGTAAATTTTATGTTAGGATGAAAAGAGTTAATGTAATCATGAAAGTCTTTAATACGCCATAACAGGATGTTCTTGTTAATAGGATTGTTGAGATCAAGAATAATATTTTCCATATGGTCAAGGAAACTATCACAGAGGAGGCCGCTCAGAGGGGATCCCATGGGTAAACCTTCATTGTAAACATAAAATTTTTGTTGAAATTGAAAAAAGTTTTGTTCTGTACAAAGTTTCAATAAATTATAAATGTGGTTATCGTTTGTAAGAGGAAGTTTTTGCAATTGGAATGTTTGTGTATAGATTTGTGACGTCAAATGATAAAAGTGTGACATTTTGTGGCAGTTCAATGCTTTTAATACTATCAATCAAGTCAATTCTATTGTTGACGGTGTATTTAGCTTTAAAGTTAATTATATATTTAAAAAATTGAATTAGAAATTTTGATATTTTATATGTACTTAAATTAATAGATGAAATAATTGGTGTAATAGGGTAATTAATTTTATGTAATTTGATCAAAGAGTATGATAACGGTATTCTGGGGTTCATAGGTCATAATTTAAATGCATTTAAGTTATGTTGTTTAAGAAAGTCATTTTTAATATGTTTTTCGTTTTTAGGGGAAAGGATGTTGTTGGATTTTTCTTTATTTCTGTAAACTTATTATTTGTGAAAAATTCTAAAGTTTTGGAAATATAAGATTGACTTAAGTTTTTGTTTAAGTTTACATACAGCTTTGGCTTCCTCTTGATTTTGTATTGAATTGGTGTTTTTGTTTTTTTGATCTTTCTTTTCTTTTTCTTCAAAATCTCCATGAGATCCATGCTTAGGCGGTCTTCCTCTGGAACACCGTTGGCAGCACTTTCTAGGTCGATAGCTAATTTGGGCAGGTCCAAATGTGTGGGTGTTATGGCGTATTTGTGTCCCTTATTAAGTAGATCCAGTTCTTTTTGGTTGAAGGTAATGTTGGATAGATTAGTAATTCTCGGGTGAAATTTATGTGTTGAAAGTAAAGAATTTATATGATCTTGTGCTTGTTCTTTCCCTCTAAGGGCCGGTTGTACCAACTCCCGATAAATTTGTCCGATAGATAAATAGGCGCACTTAGCCAATGAGAGCGCTTAAAACCGCTGTATCCATGGTAATTATCCGTTAGATAGTTTATCGGGAGGTGGTACAACCGGCCCTAAGTCTGTTTATTTTATTGCTTTTGTTTCTCCATGAATCATTTAAACGTTTTCTATCGAAATGTTTTCATTGCTCTATAATATCGTGCAACTCATAGGGCCGGTTGTGCAATATACCGATAAACTTCCCGACAGCGTTATCTGGCCGATAAGTTAGTTTGTACTGTATTACAATGTACGAATATTTTTGTCGGTGAGATTATCGGCAGGATAACTTATCGGGTACTCAGCGGTGCCGATAAGACAGTTTTCCGCCAGATATACAGGATGTATCTGAATGACTGCAACAAACTTCAAGGGGTGATTCTTTAGTATATATGAACTATGGGTGACTTCGGCTCCCCTAAGGAGCTACACCCCTCCAAAAATAGCGGAAAATTTTGGTTTAATTTCTTTTTCTCAAAAACCATAAACGTTAGGAAAATGAAATTTGGGGAATATGTTTAACTCATAATAGGGCACGATTTGACCCTATTTGTGCTTTCAATCTACCCTTTCTCTACCCTCGAAACTGGTTCGAAGTCACTTCGAACCAGTTTCTGAAGAAGGTTGCAACATGGCATCCAAAACGTCAAACCTTTTATTAAAAGACGCACGGCAAAACCCGAAAGTTTCTAGTGTTAGTTCTAGTTTTAGTTCTAATCTTAGTTTAACATATTTCGTTTATTTTTCAAATTAGAGAAATGGGGTTAATGCATTCTTAAGACACTTTATTGAGTAGAATATACTGCCGTTGAAACATTTTTAACATAGCTGATAATTTTTGAGATATAACATAAAGTTGTATTTTTTTAAATACAAACTATATTTTATTATGATGTTACTTGAAAGAGACAGTTCATGACTCTTTAGTTCCTGAAGTTGTCCATATTTAATTATTCATTAATACATTTCTTGTATTTTTAATAAACAAACTTTATATGCTAATCATTTTTTATTAGTGAACAAAGTCAGGGATAAGATGCTGAGAAATTTAAATTAACTATTCAAAGTTTTTATTCGTTGGTACAAAATCAACTTATCCTGAATAATGGTACAAAACCAACTTTATTCTGTCATATTCGTGCAAAACCATATAGTCACTAGGTAGTATTTACTCTCCGAACCCGCCTACTATAATCAAAATTTTGAACATTAGCGCTTTCTATTTTCGAATTGAAAATTAACGCTTATTTTCTGCAAATACACCATACATGCGACACATCATTGGAAAGCTAAAAATATGCTCTTTTCTTTAACATCATAATCAAGTATAGTTTGTATTTAAAAAAACACAACTTTGTGTTGTATCTCAAAAATCATCAAGTATATTTAAAACTTTTCAACGGCAGTATATTCCACTTAAAAAAGTGTCTTAAGACCTTATAATTTGAAAAATAAACGAAATATGAGCATTTTTTGAACAAAAGAAGATAGAGGTTTGGTGTTTGCAGGATTGGGTTAGTATCGAAAAAAGAGACCGGGACATGGCACCTACTTTTTTCGTATCTCTTATAGTTTCTGAGAAGGAAAAACTGCTACCAACCGACTCTTATTTCGCCGATAGTAATCCTACCGACAAAAACAGTTCGTACAACAGCGAATATCTTTATCCTCCCGATAAGTTTATCGAGCGGATAGTTATCAGGTAGATTGGCTAAAATGTTATAAATGTAGTTAATTTTTCTATTGATTGAATCTAGTTTTCGGTGACTTTTCTTGATTTCTTTTACAATGTGATTTCTACGGATGTGTCTTTTTTGTGAATTTGTTAAGTGTTGAGGTAGTTTGTATTCTGTGTATTTTAGGAATAGTTCATCTTTTAAACATATTTTATTATTTTTATTATTACATTCACACAATAAGGGTTTCAAACTGAACCTTCTAGAACAATATGAAATAGATAAATTTAAATTTAAAAATCCCCAAATTGAATGCCTTAACGAGCAGATCTATAGTTCTAAAACTCCACTCTACAACTCCTTCTTCAACCCTTTCCAAAAAATGGAGAGGATAAATGCATCTACTTCCTTCCCCTACACCTGCCCCTAAACCCATTTTCTCCCTTTTTTATAATTAACTTAAAATCCAAATTTTAAATCCTACTTATCCTCACCTTTCCTATTCATCAGTTCTACATTGAACTAAATTTTAATAAAGAATTTTAAATTCGAAATTATATTAAAATAATTAAATAGAAGAATTTGTTAAATAATTTTACAAACAAATTTAGATTTCATTACTACTTCTTTGAAATATTTTACTTTGTTTTTTCTTTGTCTCTTGGTCTGTTATTAACATTCACCAACTTAAATTGTTTTATATACGATTAAATTTATTTACTTTTCATCTTTTGCAAAAATATTGTTGTCTCTTTTATTTTTTGTTTTTGAAATTTGTAACAAAACGTCACAACACCTAAAAACTTGTTCCAATAGTACGGTGGTGTTCATAACATCGATCTCGAAGCCGTTTTAAGTCGATCACCAACAAAATCATGAATCTGATATATCTACCTATATCTGGGCCTCAGAGCCAAAGGAAGGTTACTTTTAAAATGATTTGAAACCCTTTGGTCGATCTTGGCAAGACATTTATATAAAAAGTCGATCTTGATCAAAAATAAAACCAAAAACCACTGCTATAGTATTTCGTTGCACTCGGTTTATATTTTTAGATTCAGAACGTTCTTCAATTTTAACGTGTAAACGTACAATTTTTGTCCTTAATTTTAAATTTTATTTTAAACAATTGCGGAACTTTTGTAAACTTAATATTTAACGATATGACTATTTTGTGGTCTCGTGAAATGTAAGTAATCTTTTTTATTGTATTTTTATAAATTTAACTTTAATATCAAATGTCAAGAATCCTCTTTGTTAAGTAATTAAATTGAAGAAATGTTAATCTTATTGTAGAGTCTCTAAAGATGGGCATGGACCGAAACTAGTCAGACTAAAATTAAATAAAACCAGTTTTAAAAGTACAGATTAAGAAAATTGAATTAACTACCTTTTCATAAATTAACAACTGGTAGTATGGATTTTAATTATAATTAGCTTTGGTATGTGTTTGAGATTTTAAATACTGCACTGGCTACGAAATGGTGAACGCCAAAAGAATAAATACGTTTGTTTGATAATTATAAATTTAGAGTAGTATTTGTAAATTTCTCAATGTGTTGTATTTAATATATCTGACGACTTCTCCAGATGTTGATTAGCGGTGTCGATCGAAACCAGTCGATAGTAATAAACACTTTTCACCAATAAATGTAAAATTTTAATTCTCAATTATGACATTTAGTCGTAAATGTGTCATCATTTAAACACAGCACCTGAAGAGAGGTTTTGCGATAGCGGTTTCTCGGACCCCTACGTTTCGATAAAATATACTTTGTAGGGGAGTTTGTTGGTGCATTTGTACTTGACATTTCCATATAGTTTTATCTTTACTGTGTAAATCTTGACTATTAAAGTTTCTTAATGTTATCTAAATTGTAGCGTACACAGGCTGTGTACCTTCACACAGAAATTATAACTTTTATCAAATTATCTAAATTGCCAATAAATTGCTGTTACCTTTTTATTGATATTTTGATGTAAAATGATTCCATTACAAACTTTCATCGAGACAACACGTCCGTCTTTGTATTTTAATTCTAAAAAGAGTTTAAATTATTGAATTACTACTCTTTATTGGTGACTCCGACTAAAGAACTGTAAGGATTGCACTAACAAGAGGAAGGATTACTACATCCTTCAACCCGGACCTCACTTCCAACCACGTTGCCCCAGCCACTCTGCACTAGCAAGAGGAAGAGTTAACCTCACCTCCCAGACCTCACCTCCAACCACGTTGCCCCAACTCCATCGCTGCTACAGCTTCGTTTTGAACGTGCCTTGCAGCCCCTACGATAATACTACAACGTCAGATCTGGACTCCGCTGCTTCAACTCACCCCTTCGTTGAATCCTGATCAACCGTACCCTCTTCTGCTCCTTCCTGTGCCTGCTCCTTCCTTTTTGGAATTTTTTCTTTAGATTCGTGGAAGACGGTTTGTGTAAGGCTTTAGTCATTCTTTCTTAATCAAGAAATTTTATACGAAAAAAGCAGCAAAGTACATTTTATATTCTCTATCATTTGTCATATTTGACATCCCATTATTTTATTTTCATTTTTAATATAATTTTTTGCAATGGTAGACGCTACTATCGGCGACAATTTTAACTTGGACATTATTACCAAATTTACTTTACCGCCTTTTTGGAAGTCAAATCCTACTGCGTGGTTTACAATTATTATAGAATCACAATTCGTTTTGTCAAGGTTGCAAAACGATAAACCGAAATATCATTTGGTTTTGACTCATTTACCAAACGATGTCGTAACATTAATTTTGGACGTTATTCAAAATCCCCCGGCGGATAATTTTGTATTTGTCACTCAAACAAATTTTGATTGACAGACTTTCTTTGAGTGAAGAAAGACGTCTTGATAACTTACCGCCAAATTCTCAAATGGGTGATCAAAAGCCGTCAGAGTTTTATAGATCCATGTTAGCTACTGCCGGCGGTTCACATGTGGTCAGCAGATAATTTGCTATTGAGCTTTGGCAAAAGAGAATTCCAAAAGTGATATCAGTTGCTTTGTTATCTTCTGGAAAAAATGATGTTACTGACCTTTTGTCAGTTGCGGACAAAATATGGGAAGCTCTACAACTTTCATCCAATCCAACTTATACATCCGAAATTAACAAAATTTCATCTAGTTCCTCTCTCACTCATTTCCAAGAAGATATAACAACATCTCTTCAAAATCTTTCGGTAACTATTCAAACCTTGTCTAAACAACTTTCGTCTCTAGAAGATAAAATGTCTTTGGTAAATTTTAAACATGATGATGACAATGTGAACACCCCAATGCTGTCGTAGTTGCCATCACTCCAGAAGTAGATTGCGCTCCTCATCCCAACATTCGCGTGGTAGGTCATGCGCCTTCTAATATATCGTCTGTGAAGTTCTAATACCTTGTAACCCTAAAAACATTTTTTTTCAGTAGACATAAAAGACGTTTTATATTAAACTGGGAAAGTATTTGTTTGTTTGTTTTGAAACTGTCAGTTACACAAGGGCTTAGATACAAACATATGATTTTTAATTTTTTAGTA
Source organism: Onthophagus taurus (assembly GCF_036711975.1). Taxonomy (NCBI): domain Eukaryota; kingdom Metazoa; phylum Arthropoda; class Insecta; order Coleoptera; family Scarabaeidae; genus Onthophagus; species Onthophagus taurus. The sequence goes on along the minus strand of NC_091972.1, from coordinate 27,172,201 downwards.
AATATTGTATATTAAAATTTCCAGTGGCTTACGAGTGATTAGCTTTAGATTTTTGTCAAATTTGTGGGTTAGGATATATTATATTATTTTTACAGAAATAAAACAGTATTTAGGAAAAACTACTTTTATTACGAATCAATAAATTCTCTAAAAAATTTTACTCTGAATCATGTTTTAAGCTGTCATAAAAACTATGACAGTCAGTAGGTATTACTGACTTTAACAGCTGCAAATGTTGCCATTTTTGAAATTTTATTTTTCGTTTCTCTTTATACATTTGTGGCCATTCTACCATTTGAGAAACAGGTTTTTGTCGTTGTGGAAGTTCTCGCCATTCATCATCAAAATCCAATTTGTAATAAACGTTTCCATTCGGCAAATATTGGAGAGCTCTAATATCGGTGACCACAGGATCGTTTGTGACCTTAAAGGGAAAATGACAGGCAGCTATAAAGAATGTTTCATAGTATTACTAATTTTTACCTTTCCAGGTCTAATAGATGCATATCTTTGATATTTCTTGATTGAGTAATCTTTAAAATTAAAATATTGCATACATTTAACTTCATATGGAAAGGGCTTCATTCTTGCTTCCTTTGTTATTCGTAGATAATCACTAGGTAAATGAATGTCTCGTCCTTTTAATTTCCTTTCGATGCAGCTGTGAACTGAGTCGCATTCCATTTGTGTGTGTCCAACTTCGAGAAATTTTTGAATAATTTCCATGTTATTATTTACAGAATAGTTTAATAATGCATTTGCTATAATATTATTTCTATTTTGGTAAGTACATCCATCACTGTAAATTATAATTGGTCCAGATTCATTATGACAGTCTGTTGTTAGGTATTCCATAATGCAAGAAGCAAAAGTCGATGCAGTCATTCAGTTTCACTAAACCAAAAACACTTTGCCTCATGCGTTACTACATTATAAACTGTAAAATTGTGGCAACACAGTTTTAACTTAAAAAATATTGTGCTGGCTTGGACATACGGACACACTTTTACAGCTTGTAAATCCATTGTTAAAACCCGACCTTTTTTGTTCATTTTTGCTTCTTTCTTATCTCTCTTTTTTTCTTCACGAGCCCTTTCTTTTTTACGTCTGTGCGTATTCCATTCTTTGTCTGATAATTGACCAACTTCATGTTTTGTGCACAAATCACATTTATCCTTTTCAATGGGGTGAATTGACAAGTTCATAGAATAAAACATTTTGCTAAAAATTGTTCTCGACAGGGTTACTTTGTTTTCTTCTTTGCACTTAATTTCGTATAACTTAAATAATTGATTTAGGCTCCGGATTACCGTTTCTAAATACAATTTACATGAATTTGAACGTCCATAATGTGAAGGCAACTTTGGTAAACAATCAAAAAATTCTTTTAGTAACCTCTTATCTTCCACCTTGTCCTGTCGAGTGGTTCGTTTGTTTGATTTGTAGGTCAAATCGAAGCTAGAAGTCATACTGTAACATGCCAATCATGAACGGAATATTCACCTATAGCAAGTGTTTGAAGAAACATTTGTTTACAAACTTGCACTTTGTTCATATTTATTGTGAGAAAATATTTTAAGGAATATTTTCGCCTACTCTCAAAGCTTTTAGTATACGTTCTTTTTGCGACAGTTTTTTCTATGTGATTGATTACAAACACTTTTCGTTGATCCCAATTCATTTCACTCCAGAATTTAGTAAATATGGCATTGCGCTGAACGTCATTAATTTCTGAACAATTCCTGGATTTTACTCTAAGGCACTCTTTTGATTTGCAAGAAGAACCCATTTGTCTTGCTTCTTTTGGGACATTCTGTTTTACTTTACCTTCTTTAGTTCTGCTGTACCCCATATACGCTTTTCCTTCCATTCGGCTCCTTTTTGCAGAATTTTTTGCCCATTTATCAGGTTGAGCAGTAATACTTCTTTTCCTTCCTTCCGTTATATTGCCATGATTGATATCATTTTCTGTTAATGTCTCATCCTGTTTTGTTTTTTCATCTTTTTCAGCATTATTTCCTTGCACTTCGTCGCTATCTGATGCACCATTTTCCTTTTTAGGTTCGTAGTCATCGTCATTAAAATCATTGTTAACACATTCTTCGTCTTTTCGTGCATCTAGCTCCAACATTTGAACATCTCTTAAATCCTCAATTATAATATTTTCAACAGGTTGCAGATGGCTTATATCCTTCAGCTCCTCTAGCTTCAAATTCGTAATTACATTTAAATTAATTAAAACGCAAACAATGTTAGCATAGTAATGCAAAATAAATAAGTGCAAATATTTTTTGTTAAATATAATAGACTTCGTTATTATACATAATAATTTAATATACTTACCGTAACTATTTCCATCACTCAGTAAATTTATAGATATCAAGTACTAGTTTAAACACACTTTTGACACAGAAATCCACACCAATATCAATTATTTTAATAAAACAATAACATTAGTTATAGCGGACACAGCCTACTACAACATTACTTTATTTTAACAATGCCTACTTTTTAATTATTTTTAAATTAAATTACCAAAATTGTTTCTGTACACAATATTACAAATTGATTATTTTTTAAATAAATACCTTGTATACCACAGTTTGACTTATACCAAATGTTGCTTAAGAGGTATTCAAATTTTCATTGTGGTGTACGAGGTATTATTGTTTTCTTGTTGAGGTGCATTTGGGACACGTGATGAAAGAAATCCCTTTTATCTAAGTAAATGCGTATTTGTGGATTACTAGGTGTTACTAGTACTATGTATAATTCTGTAGATTTCATAAAAATATAATAACACAATTTTGGATTTTTTGTGGGTTACAAGGCATTAGAATTTCACAGACGATATGTTGGTATCGATCAATCCTGTAAGTTCGCGTCTTTTCATTTTCGGCAACCAAAATAATCTAAATTTTTTGCTTGACACTGGAGCCGATGTTTCTGTATTTCCTTTTAAATTTTATTCAAATCGAAGACAAGACACCATCTCTCCGCTTTCCGCTGCCAATGGTACAACAATTAAAACCTACGGTAAAACAACTAACAGTTTCATTAAATCTAAGAAGGAATTTTCCTTTCATTTTTACCATCGCCAATGTTAAAAATTCAATCATTGGCGCTGATTTCATTATAAACTCAATCTTTTAGTTGATATCAAAAACAAGCGATTAGTTGATCCAACAACAAAATTATTGTCAATCGGTTCTATTGTCAATACTAATACACCAACCCCAAAAAACTTTTCTATTGAAACTGCGTACGCTAAACTTCTCAACTCATACCCGAACTTGACATCTACACCAGATTTCTCAACACCTGTTCAACACACCGCTCACAAGATCATAACAAATTCACACCTTCCTTTTTGTCGTCCCAGGCGTTTGGATTCACAAAAATACAATATCGCCAAAAAAGAATTTGAATACATGGTTTCTATTGGAATTTGCAGGCCCTCTTCTTCCTCTACGGCATCCGCTTTACACATGGTTCCGAGAACACACTCTAACGATTGGCGATTACCGTCACTTAAATAATGTCACTGTTCTTGACCGATACCCCTTACCACACATCCAAGGTTTTAACCTCCATTTACATGGACGTAAAATTTTTTCAAAAATTTATTTGGTAAGAGCGTATCATCAGATACCTATAGAAGACATCCCCAAAACCGCGAAACGCAAATGAAAGCTTTAATTTCACAATTTGGCGATTAGTTCCTAAACATTTGCACTCCGGACTAAAAGTCATCGAATTGGCATCGTACTTAGCCGCGGGCTTATTCAATGCAGGAAATTCATCCCTTCTGATGATCATGAACGAAGCAGGAATTGTAGTAGGTACGCAAAGCTTCCAGTACGCTGAACAAATAGATAACCAGCGCGTGAGTCGACAGAATCGACGTAGTTCATTGAAGTCGAAGGAAGGTCGGGAAGCTCGCAAAGCACTGCTGCAGGTGCAAAATGAAGCCTATGAGGAAGAAGAAGGACTAATGTATGGTGCTGGAATCGCGGATTAATCGGTGACTACTTTATATTATTGTTAACTTTTCAAAATTTTTAGTTTTCGAGATTTTTTTTTCAAACGCGTTTTTCTCAAAATGACTTTTTTCACATTTGCGGGAACTTTAACGCAAAAAGTAATGAACCAATCATTATGAAAATTGATAGTATGAGTCTTTATGAAATTACGAAATATATGAACCAACTTTTGAGATGATATCATGATTTTAATAGTTTTTTTTTGCATAATTAGTAAAAAAAAAAAGTGAAATTTTAAGTAAATTTTTCCAATACCTGCAAAATTTTTAATTTTTGTTACATTTACCTGCATTGAGGTTCATATTCTTAGAAAGTAAGTTATTAACCTAAAATAAAAAGCTTTTCGATTTCAGATGAAAATTGAAATGGCTGCACGTCCCGCAATTGGAGAACTCTAGGTACGATGTCCAGCGGACATCAGTGAATAACTTTGTTATTTTTCTATAAAATTATTCAAAAAAATTCACAAAAGTTGTTCGAAATATAAACAAAATAGTGTCAAAATTTGATTAAATTCTAATCAATTCTTCCCACCCAAAAAAAATCCTAAAAAATCAATGAAAATGAGCCTCCTAATGTGGTTTCCATCCTTAAAACATCTAAGAAAGAACTAGCTACATCAGCCATCCTTGCTCATCCATCACCACAAGCTACGCTTTCTCTAACAACGGATGCCTCAAATATTGCCATGGGAGCAGTTCTTACTCAAACTTCAGACAACGAAACACGACCTTTAGCTTTCTTTTCTAAAAAATTAACTCCAAGCCAGATTAATTATTCAACTTTTGACAGAGAGCTTTTAGTGATTTATTCCGCGATAAAGTTCTTTAAACATTTTCTGTATGGAAATCAATTCGTTGTTTTCACTGATCATAAACCTTTAATTAATGCAATATTTTCAAAAACCGCAAAAACTCCTCGACAAATTCGTCACCCAGTTCACATCTGAACTTAGATATATTAAAGGAGATTCGAACGTTGTGGTAGATACTTTGTCACGCATCAATGTTGAATCCCTTAATTCCGATTATCTAGATTTAAAATCTATTAAAATTGCTCAAGACCAGAATATACAATTAACGCTCTTACTCAATAAACAATTTTCCAACAAATATTTACGCAATTTTCATTTATCTCAGCAAAAAATTTAAGATTCAGATTTTAAACTTTGGTGCGAACCAAATTGTAAAAAAAATAATATCAGATAATTGTAAAAATATCAAGTTAGTTGGCCCCCTTACACCTTTTAAAAGCTATTCGTACTTACTCACTACAATTGACTGCTTCAGTCGCTGACCAGAAGCATTTCCGCTCAAAGATGTCGCCGCTTCAACGATAGCCAACACTCTCTTTCGCAATTATTTTTCTAGGTTCGGAATACCTCACAACATCGTTCTTTTAGGCCTCCGATCTTCTCTTAAGGAAGACCTCGGCTGTTCTTCTGCCGAACTTGTTTACGACCAACCTCTCCGACTACCTGGTGAATTCTTCATAAAGTCACAACATTCGTTAGAGACGGAACCCATTTTGCAGAATTTGCATGAAACATTTTCGAATCTACAACCAACCGAAACGTCATTTCATTCACGATACAAACCTTTTCTTCATAAAGATCTTTTTAAATCCGATTACGTTTTTGTCAAAATTGAAGGCATGTAACCTTCACTTACCTCTCGTTATGAAGGCCATTTTAAAGTTCTTAAAAGGCTTCGAACGACATTCATAATTTCAAAAAATAATAAAGACTTACCTATAAATATAAATCGTTTAAAACCCGCATTTTTACTTAATGACAAGTTAAATAACTGCCATAGTAACGACACGTTTTCTATCAAAAAATAATTCAAAGTTCACATTAACTTTTCTTGCTAATTTATCTTTAATTTTCGTACTTTTAATGTTGCATTTTACGTTTGGTTTTCTTGTGAAAGGAAGAAATTATAACTTTTATCAAATTACCTAAATTGTTATATTACCTTTTTATTGATATTTTGATGTAAAATCATTCCATTACAAACTTTCATCGAGACAACACGTCCGTCTTTGTATTTTAATTCTAAAAATAGTTTAAATTATTAATTGCTACTCTTTATAAATAATAGGTGTTCTTCTTCAAACGGTATCAAATATTTTTCCGAATTTGCAAAAGTTGTTTTAATATTTAAAAAGAAAAATAATTAAGTCATCATTTTGTTAGTAGATAATTTTGGGAAATATTAATAGGGATTGAGTTGAGGAGTATTTTAATTGGGGATTATTAATTTCCGTATTTTATCATTATACGAACGATTATAGTTATAGAGACGATTATAAAGTTTTGATTGAATTACATAATTAAAATAATTAAATTAACTTTTATAAATATCTTTAAAATGAACTTTTAAAATTTTTCAAAGTAATTTCGTAAAATTAAATGTAATTATTTCAACACACAAGATGTAATGATGATAGCGCGTTTACATCAGAATTAATGTCTTTTAATAACTTCTTGTTGTCTTTACCTATTTTTACCTCAAGGCAATCTTGCGACCCTCATAGTTAATTGATGACGCGCATCTTTTGCAATACGTACTGCGGTTATATTTTAATTAAAATCTTGATGTTCAAAAAAATTTTAATAACTTTTTGACCCAATAAACAATTCATATACATTTTTTGTTGTTGGTGCAACTGCTATTGCCTAATTGTTTTTGTCAAATTTATAAAACCTACACACATTTGTTAAATTCAAAAAGCAGTACAAAAACATAGATTCAAAAAACTACTCAATATATTTCTTTTTCAATATTAACGCGATCAATGTAACCCGGATATATTCAGTGCGCGTCAAATGTTAATTTTTTAAATTAATTTAAATTAAATTTGATTATTTGTATGCATTTTAACTGATCAATTCCATTTAATCTCAAGTATGTTATCAAATCGCGTGGAGAAGACGTTACAAATGTCATATTGCCAAAAATAAATAACTTTTTATATAAAAAAATTTGTAGAATTCATCAATTTAATAAGAGAAAATGAGAAAATAAATAAGGTATTATTTAATATAAATAAGAGAAATTATAGTAAGATATTTTGATTTATTTCGCATTCAGCAATAAATTGTAATATGGGTAGACGATCGATACATTAGAATTACTAAAATTGAATTGTCTAATGATTAACTAATATTATATGTGCCTTATATAATAATATTCAATATTTAATGCAATATGATCATCATATTTATATTTCGATTTCGATAAGATATATATCTTCCAGATTATGAGACGATGATCAGAATAGCTATAGATATTTATCGCTATAAGAACCATTTTTGACGAAGACTGTATATGAAATAGTAGAACTGTATATGAAATAGTAGAGCTACTTTTTTGTGAAATTTACAATGGCGCAAACCAAATTTTCATAGCCATCTGCGTTTTTGATATACAGGGAGTGTTTGAAATTTACGATTTTCAGACACCTCCTGTATCTTGGCTATCTGAAAACTTAGTAAGAAAGTAAAAACGGGTTGTAATAGATTTTTTCACGTAGAATCCAATGGTGCACGTAGAATTTTTCTAGTCATCGTAAATGCTAGGAATTATCTTGAGAGAAAAGATGCAAAAACGAAAATAACCGACATCATGGAAAGAACGGCAGACGTCAAATGGCAATGGGTAGGGCATGTGGCTAGGAATCATGCAGGCCGGTGGATTCATAGGATCACCTTGTGGAGGCCAAGGGAAACCAAAAGAAATGTAAGAAGACCACAAGCGAGATGGAGCGACGACATCAAGACTGTAGCGGGGAAACAATGGATGAGGATAGCAAACGACAGAAATGCTGAAAGTTGAAAGAGGCCTATAGCCAACAATGGAAACAAGAAGGCAAAGAAGAATCCGAAAGCTCAATATTCCGATCAAAATAATTATTATAATTGTTTTCGTTTTGTGTAATATAGCATTTTTGTGTTCATATTCTATTGTATGATCTGTAACTTATCCTACAACACAAAACGCTGTAAAAATTAAAGAAAAGTCACTATGAAATTGTGAAATTGTAAAAATTTTGTAAATGTAAAAATTGAATAGGGGAGAGAGGTTGAGTGATACTTCATTTGAAAGGTCTTGGAAGCTTCCTTACAACGGTGTATGAAAAACGTAAATTTGATTAACCATTTTCGCCAAAAATCAATTTTTTAGCTCAAATGAGCAACGTTGAATATTTTGGTTGTAAATAAAAAAAATTGAATGCGTTTTTAAATCAAATGTTCAAATTGTCCTCCATTGACTTCCATACAATAGTATAATCTTGACTGAAAACCGTCTCTAACATGGTTCAGCATAATTGGAGTTATGTGACGACACTCATTTACAATTCGTTGGCGTAGTTCGTCCAAATTTTCAGGCTGAGTCACAAAAATCTTGGACTTAAGATGTCCCCACAAGAAGAAGTCCAGAGGGTTCAGGTCAGAAGAACGGACAGGCTACTCTATAGGACCTCTTCTTCCAATCCAACGACCGGGGTATTGCAAATTGAGGTATTGTTGGAAATGCAATTGTTGTTCAAGTAGTAGAGGATCGTTTTCTAATTTTTCTGTTATTAACGGATCAAGCACATTTTCCAGCATTTCAAGATAAATTTCGCCATTTAAATTACCAGGAATAAACAGAGGTCCAATTATGTGGTCTCCTACCCAAACGTTTAGCTTTTCCGGATGTTGAGTGTGAACTTCTCGAAATACATGAGGATTTGTATCGCCCCAAATTCTACAGTTATGCCGGTTAACCTCTCCATTAAGTGAAAAAGTGCATTCGTCAGAAATGTAAACGTTGTACAATTTCGCAAAATTCTTGCCTTCGATCCAAATCATCATCATTTAATTCGTGAATTAATTTAATTTTGTACGGATGGAACTTGTGTTTATGTAAAATTCTGAAAACGTTAGATTGGCTAATACCGGAAGCTGCAGAAAGTTGTCGTACAGATTGCGTGTTTGGCGTAAGTTGGACATGTCCCAAGACCGCCATCGCTGCTCCTTCATCATTCACAATTCCAATGGGTGCCCTTTTTTTATCCATTACTGAACCCGTCTCAACAAATTTTGAAATCAATTCCATTACCTTATTACTTATGGCGAACACTGCGTTCAGGATGATTTTGGTTAAATATCCTTGCAGTCGCTCGGGCACAATTTTGATTTTGGTAATAGAGGCTAACCAGCTCAACACGTTCTTGCAATGTGTACACCATAATTATTTTTAAAATTTTAAACAAATCAGCAAAGTAGTAACTCAACAGATTGATTTAAACGTATTATAACCAGATGAACACCTTCTAAGAACAAACAATGAAGGCAACATATGGAAATGTTTTGATTTTTTTTTTATTTTTTAGTTTGAGAGAATTTATTATTGTATGGAAGTCAATGGAGGACAATTTGAACATTTGATTTAAAAACGCAGATTTGATTTTTTGATTGTGATAAATAAAACAACATGATAAAACAATTCAATTTTTTTATTTATAACCAAAATATTCAAGGTTGCTCATTTGAGCGAAAACGGTTCATCAAATTTACGTTTTTCATACACCGTTGTAAAGAGGCTTCCAAGACCTTTCAAATGAAGTATCACTCAACCCCTCTCCCCTATTCAATTTTGAGACGTTGAAGCACCCCCTCTTAGGGGGTTGCTCGTTCAAGCCTCAAATTACGTCAAAAGATGTCCCCCAAACAAAATCATTCGACGGGTTTCGGGAAACTTTTCTAATCACTATGGGATAAGAAATATACGGGGTGGCTCGTCTGAGATGGAACATCCTGTATATGATTGGTAGATAGGCAATTTTAAACGGTAACATTAAGAACACACATTAGATCACACAAACCTTAAATCTTTAATTTACACTTTCTCTACCATTTTAACCAAAAAAAATAGATTTTAGGAAAAATAAAAATTTACAAACGAAAATAACATCAAGTAACATCTTGCATGAAAAACTTTCACTAAATGCCAAATGGTAGCAATATCCGGTATACAGATTCTGCATACACCTTCAATTTCAGCTTTTTGTTTATATGGGTACCGAGAAATTTTCGATTTTCGATTTACACATTAGCACGTTAGTGAAAGCACAACGGTTAACAAAAGGAACGATTTGAGTACTTCATTTAGCGAATGTTTTGAATATTTATTGCATAATTTCAAGTCTTTACTTGGTGATAATTGTTACTACCTACTTATTTGTATTCTATAAGCGACTAAAGCAACAAACGATAAAAAGTAGTATTAGGTGTAGATAGTAAAATTAATAACATAGCTAAGTCTGCATTCATACTAAAAAGATCTGAGCTTGTTGGCCTAAAAGCGAGTGATTCACTACAGCGGCCCGCGATTATTGCGACAAATTCGTGTGCTTTTACCGCCAAAAGTAGGTTAGAGAAAGTTAACTTTTTACAATGAAATCCGCGCTGTGTTCAGTGTAATTTTAGCAACGGCCGTGTTCGCCGCTGTTTCCTCGCTCTCTACCAAACATCATCAAAAAGAGGTAAGCATAAAAAAAATGTTATTATAAGTTTACAACAATACTGCTTGTGTTGGCAAAATAGAAACTTTTTCTATTTAAATTTGAACACAGTTTAAAAACGAAAATTTAAAAGATCAGTTTTTGATTATAAGTTATTTATAAATTTTGCTCTTTCGGTTTTCGTTAATTCGTTCTTCGCATCCAAGATTTTCTCTCGCGTGGTGATAGCTGACAACTTTCTACTGCGGAATAAACTCGAATTAACCTCATTCCAACGGAATAAGTTACGAACGGTGATATACGTTCGGGATATGCTTACGATAAGTGCGAGTTCGTTTCATATCTCTTGTGCCTGTGTTGTATCTAGGCCAAGTCGTTTCCTGTTCTTATACTCTTGGAACGTTATTATAAGATACAATAGAATGTACGCATACATTTCAAAATTGTATCTATAATTCAATTACTATTATCAAAGTTATTACAGCTAATAGAAAATCAATAATTGTAAGCAATTATTTACTACTTAAAATATGTTGAAATGATGTGTCTAAACATCTAGATACATATATAAAAACCCTCACAATTAAATGAAAATTCAATTAAATTTTAATTAATTTTATTTTATAGGTTTAGAGGCAGTTTTTTCTCATTCTCAAATTTGCTCATTTGATTCAAATTTGTTTCAGACGTGAGATTTGAATAACTTCTTAAATAGTTACTTCTTAATACTTTCAATGCGACACGATTTACATACTTACTTCTTCGAATAATCATTTCTTTAAAATAATCGAACGTATTTTATTAGGACGTTATGTTAAGAAGACAATTTAGATTGTATAATCCACGCAAACAAACACATCAATGTCCTGATATGTAAGTTCAATACAATTATCATACATCTATGTGAAACACGTATGCTCACTACTACACACATAATGACTTAAATCACTCTCGTAATAAAAATGTTATTTGGATAGCCTGCAAAATCTTTCGTTAACGTCTGAAACAAATATATTGATTAATATTGTTATCATTAATAATGGTCATAATAACCATTAGTTGCTTGTTATTGCTGAATGTTTGAGATTATCACAACAAAATTCAAAATACAAAAGTTTTCTGGAAAAATAGTTGATTACGAATTATTATTTTTCATGGTTCTTATGATTTAAGCAGCGAAAATATGGGTTTAAACACATATTTGGTTTGCCACCCGAAGATAGCACTTCACGAAATCGGGAATGTTATAACCTAAATTTTCTATACATAGAAATAGCAGTAAAAGTACATTTTATATGTTACCAAAGAAGATACATGTTTCTGCATTATTTACCTATTAGATCTTATTAGCAACATTTTCCATTTAAAAATCATAAAATCGTTGGTTGTTTTATTAAGTCGATGCCAGTTATTTATTTCAAAAATTCTTAAAGTTTATATTTGGTTATACTCTATAACCTAATAGTCGATTATGTCCTAAAGTAAAATAGCTAGCGAAAAATGAAATATAAAAATTTTTGTGTTTTTTAAAATCTATTATAATAAAGATAAATTAAGTATACAGGATTAATCAAAAAGTTATGACGAAACAAAGTTACGTTTTCTTTAACAACACCCGTATATTGTTCCATATTTCGGTACATCTTGAAATTCTAAACAAAATGTCATGGGGAAGATCATAAACCTAAACTTTACCGTTTTCCAGACATCGAGCTTTTAAAAATTTACGAATCTATCTAATTAGTTACGTACAGTGAAATTCCCCTAACTCGAATCACTATGGGAGCGCAAGAAAACTTCGAGTTATGGAGAATTCGAGTTAGAGAAAAATTAGAAATGTACTTTTCTAATACGTATATTTAAAACAGAAACTTTAATACTATTGTAAGTAGAAATTTAATCAAGTTTTTTTAAGTAATCCGTAATTTTCTATTGGCTTAAAATGGACAACCGCTCTTTGTCGAAAAAATCTTCTATTAAATGTAAAGAATTATGAATATTATCTAGAACATTCTCTCTTGATAATAGTACAAAGGTTTCAAGCTTTCTAAGAGAGGAATAAGCTTCATCAAACGTAGGCACAGCGATAAGCGATTATCATAACCCTCATCTGATTCTGAAACAATAAGAACATTATGTTAGTGTTGGTTCACGGCCGGTGTTAATTAAATTAAAACTAGAACTAATAGTAGCACTATCACTAGATCTAACACTAGACCTAGAACTATAAACTTTCTGATTAAGCCGGGCGTCTTTTGAAAAAATGTTTGACGTTTCGGATGCCACGTTGCAACTTTCTTCAGCAACAAGTACGAAATGATTTCGAACGACCGTTTCCATACATATCAGTGACCTCTATAACTGTATATGATATAACCTGAGTAAAAGTAATTCAATTCAATAAACCAAATTAGCTAAAAGTTGAATAATTTATAAATACAATTTCGAAAATATAAGTGCGACGTGATTTCGAACACTTCGAAGTTGTTTCTGAAGAAGGTTGCAACATAGCATCCGAAACGTAAAACATTTTTTCAAAAGACGCACGGCTTAACCCGAAAGTTTCTAGTTCTAGGTCTAGTGTTAGTTCTAGTGATAGTGCTACTATTAGTTCTAGTTTTAGTTTAATTTCGAAAATGTTGTTTATCATTTGAATGGTGTGATGCACTATAATTTGTAATTATTTATGTTAGTCACTACAAGAAAGAAGATACACATATCTTACAGTACAAATCGCAATTTCATCCTGAGCTTTTCATCCCTTTCCTTAGTCCTTTGTCAATATGTTTTGAATATTTTAATGTTCATGCACTCGTTCGATTATTTTTTTTCAGCCATTTGGTTTTACCATACTTTTTGAAAACATATTAATGGTGTATTTTTAAAATTAATAACATCAATTATGTATGCATTTAGTAATGCACTCAACTATCATACATTTAGTTTTGATAAGATCAACGAGTAAAAATTATAGACCGACTGACTTTTTTCGAAGTTCGAAAGGATATTATATTCAGATATGTCATCATCGCAAACCCACCACAAACTCACTGCCCTTCACCAAACATATACAGTACACGTCATAAGTAACTTAAGGAAACTACATAAAAACCGTTCGAGATATCGTCAGGAGACACATCGATTCTTATATTTTGTTAACCCAAATAATTTAGCATAAAAGATTATTTATCACTTTTAGTTTATGCAGAAATGGGTCAACTTTGTTTTTTTGAATGGAACACCCTATACATTATAACATTTTCTGATAGATGTTGAAAATGGTTGATTCCAACATGAATAATAAAAGGTAAATGAAAAAACGATAAAATGAATTTCTTATTACATTTTTTTATTTCTTACTTTTTTTATTACTTTTTATTTTTTTCATTTACTTTTTATTATTTACTGATAGAGGTAAAAAATACGAATCCAATGATGTCTCGCATCATTGGTTAATTAGGTTTTAGGATAATAATAATTAATAGTAATTCTGATAAAATGGGGCGCGCGCAACCTTTAAACCATGTTCCGTCTTTTCTTGGTATTAGTGTACTGCATTTCTATTCAGTTGGTATCCTTTTACTTATGATAATTCTGTTAAATAGGGTGTGTATTTCCTCTAGCAGTGCGTCTCCGCTATATTTAATCGTATCGGTTGCTATTTCAGCAATACTTGGTGATATAAACTTCTTCAATTTCTGTGTTATTGTTTTATTTTTCCTTTGGATAAGTTGAATTCCGATTGAACGTTAGTTTCCACATATGCTTGTGGAGATTTTATGTTTCTCTCGTTTTCTGCCATGTTTTCATATAGCTTTTTGAAGTATTTTTCCAGTCTTCCGCCTTTATCTTTCTCGTTGATTTCATGTTTCAGATATTCCTCTGACAACCGTATAGGTCACTCTCCATGTCTTACGTAAACTTTTCTCCGTAGTTTTCTTGGTTGATTGGATATTTGCGTTTATTCTGTTTCTCAGTACTTCGTATTCTTCGTATGCTATTACGCCTGATCTATTCTGAAAATACGATCTTCGTTTCTCCGTTCTATGTGACTCTTCTCCTTAATGCTTCCTCTGCTGATTTAATTGCAGTTGAGCGTAGTTTTTTCAATGCAGTTTCAGTGTAGTCGTATATTCATTTATATTTTTTCCTCAGTCTTCATTGGTATAAGTACTTTGCTTACTTCATTGAATCTGTTTTTGATGCCACATATAACCTCGTTGTGTTAATTCTCGCATTTAAGTCTCCCAACATTATGATTTTATCGCTTTCCGGTACGTCATCCAATTCACTTTGCAGGTTGTAGTAAGTATATTTATCTATTCTTTTATTTTATTGATATCTACACGGATAGTGCGCGATTAATATTCGTTTAGGTTGCGCTATTTGTGCTATAAGTAGATATTCGTTTTACCATAAGCAGTTTGCGTAGAGTTGTCGTAGAGTTACTCACAAATTTTGTCAGGTCATCTGACTGTCCTTACAGGCAGAGATAAAATAAAACAAAATCAAATAAAAAAATCAGACCGAAAATATTGTGAAGTTTTGCACACGATCACATGATATTTTATCACTATTGCAAGTTAAGTTTCTTAAGTTTGTCAAGTTTCTATTATTGCCTGCCAACTTCACTAAATACCGCTGCTAAATATAATTTATTTTGTATTAAAGTACTTTTAGAATATAAAATGATTTATAATCATTAAATAAATACCTTAAATCTAATCAAAACCATTAGAAAGTAATTAAAATATCTCCTATCCATATAATTAACATTTAAATTACAATAAGTATTTTAAATGGTAATATAGACATGCTTAAAACAGAACATATCAATTAATATTTTAGAATTGATATTTTATTCCGATAAAACGCATGTTTTTTTTATAAAAAAAAGTATTTCATCATATTAAATATGTTTTTACATATTATTCTTGATGACACAGTTATATGTTTCAACCGGAAACAACTATACCACGTGCTCTGATTTTACGATAAACAAGTTTAAACAACCGGAAAAACAACGTTAAACCCAGATATAACCTTACTCGGTAACAATTCCATTAAAATTACCCTTGACCAACTTTTCACAATATGTTACATCTTCAATCATCATCACAATCAAAAACAGATTAATTTCAAATGTCAACTAGTAAACAAAGTTTACATTTTTAATGTACTAATCTTACCATTGACGATTTTTTCAGCCCGATCACTTTACAATTTAATTAACTTTACCACAGATGAATACCTCCGCCTTACTCTTAGTAATTTAGGTCACTTTACCGTACAATGCCGCTTCTTACAGTTGTGAAAGTGACGCGAGTAGAAAGTGAAAATAAACGAGGCCTTCTGCTGTCAATATCAAGAAACTTGTATCTTAAACTTTATTATTTTTAGCCAAGATGTATTCTTCATATTCTTTAAAATCATGATAAATAATTTATAATAATAAATGACAGATTATCACAAAATAACTTCATATGAACTGATTATATTATTATTATTATTATATTATTAATTATATTATTGTTATTATAGTATACAGGGTGAATAAAAAGTCTGGAACACCTGAAATATCTTCAAATTTAGACATATGAATATGGGGTATTGTAAACCACTCCTATGTCAATTTAGACATAGGAAAAGACGACAAATTTATTATAGTCTTTGACACCTGAAAGGATTTTTTCAAAAAAACTCGTTTTGAAGATATTTCAGGTGTCCCAGACTTTTTATTCCCCCTTTATGTATACAAAAAAAATTATACTTGATACAACATCTCAAAACATCTAAAAGTTATTAAAATCACAATATATGAAAGGCAGTTTAAAAATGGTTGGATATTCTATTCACCTATCTCACTTATCATATGAAACAAAAACGTGTTAAAAAACATAACTCCACAAATTAGTAGTTTCAGAAGTAGAGTTGATTTTGAATTTTAGTCGAAAGAATAAATCTATTAAATAAATTTTATATAACAATAAACACTTAAAGTAATTGTTCTGCATGTCCTCCGTCTATTTATATACAAGCAGAATCGTCGCAGAAACAAAGGTCTAGTCTTTCGAAAATCCTTGGAATAACTTGTGGCGCTTGAAAACATTAGCGATTTTAAAAATCCCCAAATGCAAAAGGCATATGCATTTATGAAAATCGAGGAATCCGGGTACCGTGCCTTCATGCTTGTCTGAGTTCATCCTAGTTAGTTATTATTATAATATTAATGTAGGAAATTTCTTATGACAACTGTAAAATGTGGATGAATACGCGAGAACCAAGGTTACATCTAATATTTGACGTGACATATTCCAGAGAGGAGAACAAACTCTTTAGTTAAAATATTGATGTAATCCAACAGTCTTCAAAATACTGAGAAAAACGTTCATAGAAAACTGAAGCTAATGTTTGAACTTGACAACGGTATGAAGATTTTTGTCAGCCCCTACAATACTTTAGGAATTATTTAATATGTAATTAATATGTCATGAGAAAGGCAGCAGTCTAGCGAACCTATTTTTACATAAGGGCTTAACGGTAGAGGGCCTCATACAACTTCTTTGCTAAGAAATGTCGAAAACCAACGCTAACAGAATATCTCCAAAACTGAAGACGATAAACATGAACGAATACGACATAACTGTCGGTCATTTTTTGTAGTTTCTGTATGATTTATAAAACAGAACGTCGCGCCTTTATTTCTTTATGTAGGTAAGATAACGGGGCGACGTACTGTCTGGAACGCACCATCTGTTCCGATTGGACGAAGCCCCCCACACCCCGCAGAGCTTATTTCTATTTCTTTTTAATTTATAATTCGCTTAAATCGCTCTAAAAAAATAGGGAGACATAACTTTGTAAAACTGAGAAAGGTATCCGATAAACGCAACTATTTGAAATACTTTGGTCAAACCGCGATGAAATTCACCACGCCGTTTTCGGCATAACGACGTCTTACTAAATCGCGATTTTCGGCGAAACTATCAGGCTACCACCTGTTTTTCATTTAACTCGCGATAAAAGAAAAACCGCGCATCCGCAAATTTTCAAATTAACATATGTTATGTAGAAATCTTCAGTGATTACAACAAACTTTGCCCAAATTTTTTTTATCGAGCGGTTGGAAAAATATCGATCTCTAAAATGAGGGGCCTTGACTTTTGGCACGGATAGTAGTTGATACTATTGATTGGTCTAATTTTTCTGTATGATACCGACATTTTTTCCACTTTGCTTGCAATGTATCTTTTACTGATGACTTACTACTAATGTTGTGTTAATAATTAATAATTGCTTTTCTAAATAATCCCACACTCTATGGAATTCATATCTGCTGATTCTAATCGAAAATGGAGGTGCTTGGGCACTTTACATAAAAGCCATTAGCTAATATGTATAAGCGTTGTTATGTTTTAGGTATTGGACTAACTGGAAAATCCAATTGTACAGCATTTGGTGAAAATTGCCCTCTAAAATATTTAAATATTATTGCCATTATATTTCTATAAAAACTAAACTAAAACACAAAAAAAAACGCATCTTCCAAAACAGCAGTAGATAACTTTCTTCCAAATTTTACTTCTACCATCGCATCCAAAAGTGACCTTTTAACTCGAAAATATCACTCTTTTCCAAAAATCCTTATAATTTACTATCTTACCTCAAGTCATACTATGAATAGTTTGAATCCGACTTCATATTATTCCTTACATTGCCGTTCAAATCTATATCGTCATATTGTTAACACGTGAAGTTAAAATTTTTAGGCAAACAGATAATTAATTATAAATTGTATAAAAATGAAACAATTCGATGGTTATTTCTTCGTCCAATTTGTTTAACGTGCCATATTAAACAAATTGCAGTCTATCTATTTGGCTTGTGTGTTATATTCTAAAATTTGAAATTTGTGCTACAAGTTCTGACTTATAACTTAGTTTTGAAAAAAATACTAACTTTGAACATTTTTTCAAAATAGTTTTACTCTATATTCTTTCAATTTATTTCGAGTTTCTTTATCAAACCTAATAGATCTTTGTAATTCAAAGTTAAGCTTATCTCAACTCCAACACAATTTTCACTACGTAAGAAGATAAATCGTATACTTTAGCAAAGTTCTTGCGTTACAAATAACTGTAAAGCTCCTGTTTTACTGTTACGAATCTGATTTTATATTAGTTTACGTTCTAAGCTCCAATTTAGGAGCTAATGAAGATTTCTACTTGCACGTATATTAAGAATACCGGATGTTACCTTTTGTTCTGCTCTCGACCGTTTCTTTTCGTCTTCTTTAAACCGTTTGGTCTAGAGAAGACTGAACCGTTCTTTTAGTATTCTCTTTGTTTCTCTCAGGTTGTTTCTGGCCTCCCCATCTCTTTGGTAATCTGCCTAGTGGTCTGCTTTCGGGCAGTTTACTTATAAGCACAATTTTCGGCAGTTAGTTATCTGGAATCTACGGCCGTAATTGTGCCAAAATTTATTATGCTGCCTTCCCCATCTTACAATGTTTCTAACAATGTCCCCGCATTGGTCTCTATCTTGTCTGGTCTTTTCTGAGTCGGCAGGGTCTTCATATTTACTACTCTTAGCATGCGGTTAGTTTTATTTGTGTTTTTGCGTATTTTAACGTCATTATTGTGAGGATGCAGGTCTTATGTGAGAGGTTACTTAACATAATGCACACTTAAATAGGCAAATTTCATCTCTTGTTCAATGGGAGTGTTTACGTCCTTTCGTCCGGTTGCATAAAAAACATATTTAAATGTTTTAAATTTAAACCTTAATTTTTCGACAAAAGTACCATTACCATTATTATTTTTTCAGTATATTCAAAATGGGTTTAGGAGGACAAGATATTTCAGTTCAAGACTACGTTTGCAGTTTACCACTAGATGTAAAAAAAGTGGCTTTAGAAGAATTACGCGAAGATGAATCGATAAGAGAACAATCATTAGAACAAATGCGCGATTGGATCAACAAAAATACCAACATCAAAAGATGCAGGACCGATGCGCCATTCCTATTAAGATTCTTGCGAACGAAAAAATTTAGTGTTCCTTTAGCTTGTGAAATGCTAGAAAGATACTTGATTGTGCGACAATTGTATCCAAATTGGTTCAAGAACTTGGACTGGGAAGATCCAGATATCAAAAACATTATTGAAGATGGTTATTTAGTTCCAATGTTGGAGCGAGATAGCGGTAAAACGATCCTTTTTAGTTGTGCAGGTCGATTTGATCCTCACAAATATACAGCTGCTCATATGATTAAAGTTCATAGTATCATTTCGGAAACTCTTATGGATGATGAAACCAATCAAGTTCATGGTTATACTTATATTAACGACGAGGGTGGTTTTCAAATGGCTCATCTTTCTTTGTTTACATTAACAGATATTCGAAATGCTTTAAAATGTATACAGGTTAGTAGATTGTTTTATTTATTATTCAATTTTTTGCGATAGGTTGTTTTGGATTGTTGTTGCGTGACTTTCTTTTGAAATAGAAAGTTTACTTTCACGTTTTCTCGCGAACGTCTTTTTAGAGTCTCTTTGGTGCTTGGTACAGATGTGGTTTAGGTTTTTACAAGTTTAGATCCACTTCTATACGCTTTCTAAATATCAAGTAAATCTATACAAAAAATAACAATATTTTTTTTATAATTAGCATTCATCTCCGATGCGTCACAAAGAAAATCACTTCATCAACATTCCTCCAAGTGCTGTTAAACTTTTGGATTTTGCTATGGGTTTCTTATCCGAAAAACTGAAAGGACGGATTTCCGTAAGTTTTAAATTAGTAAAATTTAAGTAAAATTGTTTATTTTTTAAATATTTTTTTTAGCTTCATAAATCTGTTGAAGAATTGCACAAAAAAATCAATCCGAAGCTTTTACCAAAAGAATATGGTGGTGACGTGCCGTTAAAAGAAATGATTGAAAAATTCAAATTGAAACTACAAGAGAAAAAGGAAACGCTTCTCGCTTTAGATGATATGTACATAGAAATCGAAAAATCTAATCAGTTCGTTTCCGAAATTAATGAAGAACTCGGTTTAGGCGTAGAAGGAAGTTTTAAGAAACTACAGGTTGACTAATTCTTTTTCATAAAAGCTTCTTAAAAGTACTAGTCTTTTGATGGTGTGTATAAGTCTAGAACTGTTTTACTTGTATTCCTAATGAACAAAAAAAACATGAAACTTATTAATCTCGTTCAATTAACTTCGTAATTATTTCGTATAATCTCGTAATTCATAAGTTATTTCTTAATTTTTATAAGATTCGTTTTTTTTTGACGGATTTGTTTTTGTGTTAACGTATTCGTTTAGAGATATATTTAAAGCCTTAGGTGGTTTTCAGTTACCTTCGTTTTTAACGATTGACTCGTTGCTTATTATATTTTTGTATATCATAAATTTAGTTTTTGTCCAATTTTATTTCGTTTAGTTATTTTTTATTTGAAGCACTTGTGTTATTATCTACGGTTGTTTGTTGTTAATTGTGTTATAAAAAATAAATTTTATATAATTTTGTTATGGGTCTATGAATTTATTTACTAATCTTTAACGAAAAAAATTGTGTCGTTTATACAAATTTAATCCACTTTCTTATCTAAAATCTTTAAGAAGAATAAATATGATGATAAACAGGACTAGACCATTATTTAGATAAATGAGATAAATATAAACTCTTTCAATACATCTTTACATATCTTTGAAAATCTTAAAAAAATGAGGTAACATATAAATAAAATTTATTTAGTTTTTGTTGACACCTTAGAAATTTAAAAGAAAAATTCTTTCTTCGTTTAAAGTGTATTTTAGACTGTCTTGAATGAGAATCTATTGACAGAAAAAATTTGCTGAACGTTTTTCTATCTGAAAATTTAATTTTTATAACGCACCTACTAATCGAAAATTCCAAGCTACTTGTAACCTCTTCGCGTTACCTTTTTACTCGATTATACAAACAATAATAAGAAAACTATATTATATTTTAACGTTTTTGAGTAGTAAGATCAAAATTTGTATTAATTAGCAGTTCTTCCTTAGACAAAAGTTGTAGGAAACTTAGCACACTATAAACGGAAAATATTTTTTTTCGAAAACTGCTGTTAAAAGTTGACTTTTGCATGGTACTTAGCGACCGTCAAAACGATAGTTTTTTGTCAACAGGACGTAATAGTATATTAAAAAACAAGTTTCGTAAGACACGTTTGAAATGCACGAATTCAAGTTGAAAAAAGAGTGGCGAAGCCACGAGTTTTTTAATGAATGAGTGCTTTAAGTCTTATGAAACGTGTTTTTTATGCTATTTTTTGTAATTCGCGTTTTTATCCTTTTTTTTTCTCAAAAATAAAATAAATTTTGACAATGTAGGGAAATAGGTATGTAGCAGTTGGTAACAACGTAACACTTGAAAATAGAAATTTGAATGACAAATAGAAACTGTCAAAACACAAAACGTATTCACCTGATAAAAATGTTTCATGTACACCTCCCAAAATAAGAGAAATTGCTCAGAGTTCAATGTCCTCGTCATTGTGGACCTTGTATTCGATGTTAAGAATGTGTTTAAACATCCATAGGCAAACATTGTCACATTGACAACTAGAAAAATTAATGACCCAATGTCACCAACTTGAACTGATTCCATAAAATGTTACTAAAATCTCATTACAGCATCAGATGCTGTAAAGAGTGTCATTACAGCACCCGTTTGAGTACTGTAATAGCTTTCATTACCGTCGCGAATTACAAAAAAGTCTTTTACATCCGGGACGCAAAAGACTTTTACGTCCAGCTACGACAATCAACGAATTTGATACTATTAATTGTTAATTTATTGTTATGAACAAATTATAAACACAAAATAATTAACATTTAATTGTTTTATCATTTCATTTCATGTTTAAATGCAAATTTATAATAGTACATTTGTTCAATATGTGAGGTTAAGTCGATGTGACGTTAAGTTTTTGACATAATATTAAATGAATTCTAAATGTCATTATACAGAATTTGGTCGTTTTATTGCTTTATAAACTTTAGAACACGCAGTTTTCGAAAAAATGTTGTTTGATACACTATAGCGAAATTCTTTTGCATTCTCGAACGATTTTTTTGCTCGCTAAAGCTCATAAAACAACTTTCGTTCTCGAATGCAAAAGTGTCGTTTCGCTATCTTGTATCAAAAATATGTAACTATATACATACAGTTGTTCCATAACGACGTACTGAAATAAACATATCTTATTTTAAATGGAATGATATAGTTTTTATTGCATATTCTGATTCTACACACAAAACTAAGTTGACTTTGATAAGACATGTTGAGTTATTTTAATTAATAATAAAGACTAAAAAGGCCTCTTCTTCTCTAAATAATATATTTATTATATTTTATTTACATGGTACCGGTTTCGACATGTTCACATGTCATCATCAGCCAAATCTACAAAGCATCAGATCACAGAAGAAGAACACGAAAATGTAATATATGTATTTCTTAAAAATATCAGAAAATCTTTATCTTACAGTCGTAAAAAAGGTCACAGCGTAGGGACATACAAAATCACAAGTAAAATGAAAGTAAAACTGTAAAAACTTTACAATAAAATAAACAAATTAAAACTTTTTATAAATTAACAAGAACATTCATGAAAACACACTCGATACAACTGACAACTAGTTATCGATTTCGAGCGGAAAAATTTTATTTTGTCGCAAACAGGTTATAAATATTATATGAATTACAATTAAAACGAAAAAGAGTCGGAACTAAATATAACGAAAATCTAATGTTTCAAGAAGGCGTACAAAGGCTTATAAAAATTTTCTATTTGATCATTCAGCAGGCGAGAATCTTTTTTATGCTTAACTTTATCGATTTCAAAACCCTCCAAAAAATCCATTCTTACACCCTTATCGCATTTGTGAAGGAGTTTCACATTTTCAAAGTTAATGTTATGTTCGGTCTCACTCATATGCTTAAATATATTGTTCATATATTCTTTTATGTAGCTTCCTACCGGTCTGACCTATGTAAACAGCGGCACAATCACAACATCCGATAGAATAAACACCACTACAGTATAAAATGTCTTCTTTCTGTTTATGATTGGCCAATATATCGCTGATCTGTCCATTAGACTTGAAACCAACATAAACACCGTATGATTGTAGAATAGACTTAATCTTGCAGTTGATCTTATTGTATGTCAGTGATCTAAAATTGTCAAATCTGTCTTTATCATAATTATAAAGAGGATCTTGCTTAATGATGTTTTTGAATAGTAGTTTATTGATAGTATTGGGAGGATAACCATTATTTTTTGCTAAAGTACTAATAAACTTTATTTCTCTGAATTTAGCGGATCTATCTAAAGGGTACCTCAACAATCTAGTAATATATGATTGGAAAGCGGCTAATTTATGGCTGTGTGGATGGAAGGAATCGTAAGGAATTATAGTATTTAGGGAAGAAGGTTTTCTGAAAATGTCATAGGCAAAACAGTGGCCACCTTTAAGTATTGTCAAATCTAAATAGTTTAATTTATTTTCATCTTCAACTTCTAAGGTAAAATTAAGATTCGTATGAATGTTGTTCATATAATCAAGAAAGTTATCAAGATCAGATCTATTGCCGTTCCAGACACAAAAAACGTCATCCACATATCAGATCCATTTTACAATATATTTGGAATAAGGGTTCAACCGATTAATAATGAAGTTCTTCTCAATACATCTAAATACAAATCAGCCAAAATGCCAGATATTGAGAAACCCATAGGTAAACCGTGTTCAAGTTTATAAATTTTGTCACTAAATCTACAATAGTTCTGTTGGTGTAAACGCTAAAAACGCGCTTTCGTTTACACCAAAACATCAACTAGCAAAAATGAGAACCAAGAATTAGAATTCTTGCACATAGATGTTTAGATCAGCCGAACGAATGCTCATTCGGCTAGAACACAAGAACGCTTCGAAGAGACCGCTCCGATGAGCGAGCACGTCCGAACACGCAAGAAGGCTTTAAGCAATTGTTCGCACGCTCTAGTGCCGTTTACATCAAGCGATCGAACATTCCTAGAATATTCCATAGAAGCTTTGAGAACGCAGACAGAACAACGAAGGAATGCTCTACATCTCTTTACACTAAAAGAATATGATAAAGTGGGGATAGAATGAGCATTCGCTCGTCTGATGTAAATCGGCCCTTAATAGTTAGTTCGTTGTTCTGTTCTCGAAGTACATACGACTTTTTTCGACGTTTAGATATATCGACACTTCCAATATCTCCAATCTCCAATATCAGTTCATTATCGAAACATCGCCTGCTCGGAAGTCGGACATTTGGGTATCTTTATACTCAAATGAAAAATCAAAATTTATACTTTATACTCTTTGAGCATAACGAGTATTTCTTTGACATTGTCCCAAAATAAAATCCATGGTCACAAATTCGGCTTTTGTGTAATTTATAATCAAGCATTAACCAATAAACTACTAGTCTATTAATAAAAATATGACATTTAAAAATTCGTTTAATTTGTCATTGTTAACTTGTTGTTTTTTTTTAATTTGGATCAAGTCAACGCTTACCACCTGTGAAATTACAAACAATTATGGCGGCATCACCTGAAAGCTGTCAAATACCGATGTTACCGATGTAGCTAATGGCGCTCTATTTAAGGATATTCAAACAGCAACTGTTACAAATTTTAACTTTCTAGCTCGATCAGTCGCCAAGAAATTCAGATTTGAAGGGCACAGTATTAATTGTTAAAAAAATAGATACGTAATATAATAACGAAAATAATACCAAAAAATAATAATAATAATACAACTAAAACCAATTTAACCCCCTTAACCAATTTACCTCCCGCAACTTATGACTTATATGTGGGCGACGCCGAACACCAAAAATCAGCCTCAAACAAGAACTTTGCACTAGCCAAAGTATGGCAAGCCTAGATGTGATTAAATTTAAAAAGCATGGGCATCTATGAGATTTCTCGAACTCTGGCCGACCAAATGTTTCAGAGGAGGTTTAACAAAACGTGGTTTTGGCTGGACAAGAAAACCATCATCTTACTGTAAGGGATGTTGAGTCGAATTTGCATCAACGGCGCACAAAATTTTAAAAACCGCAAAATATCATTCCTATAAAGTAAACCTCATTCGAGCAATGAGTCGTAGTTTTTGCAACAACAATTTTGCAACGACAAAAACTTCGTCACATACATCTATTTTATCAGATAACTTTGTAGATCAGGGGTGGGCAAACGGTCGATCGCAAACAGTTCGACAGTCGACCGCAGACATTTTAAATAATTTACTAAGTTAATTTTAAATCTTTTAATTTAAAACGTGTACTAAAAATCTTGCAGAAAATTATGAAAATGATCGATAACATAAAAATCAATTAAACGCACAGCAACTTTTGTTTCAAAAGCCTATGCATCAATCCAAAATGGAAACTGAAGCATCTTATGTCAAACCATACATTTTGGCAAAACATACAAAGCCTTTTCGGTATTCGGAAATTTTTAAGGAAGCTTTTCTTGAGGGCAGTGAGAAATTATTTTTCAACTTTAAAAATAAAAGTGAAATTTTCAATGCAATTAAAGATTTGCAACTTTCTAGCAGAACTGTAACTCGTTGTATTGAAGATATGAATAAAAATGTAATTCGACAGTTTGAAGATGACATACAAAGTTGTCGTTTCTTTTCGTTGCAGTTTGACGACTCAACAGATATCGTTGATACTATTAATTGTTTTTATAAGAATGGTTTTTTGCAATTTTTCCGATAAAAGGGAACAACGCGAGGTCCAGATATGATGGCAACTTTTATGCCATTTCCCGGAAAACCAAATTTGCCTGTGCATAAATTGGTTGCTATGCCTACTGACGGGCACCTTCAATGATCGGCAGAAATCATGGATTTTTAGCCCTTCACAAACAAAATGAGCAGTTTCCTGATTTTATATCATTTCGTTGCATAATTCACAATAATGCCTTATGTGCAAAAATATTGGATGTTAAAGATATTATGGACATAGCAATGAAAATTTCTAATTCAATAAGCTTTTTTGGAAAACATTTCAAAATTTTTTGCCTTTCAGCATTATTGCATTTTTGGACATATTGTGAGAGAAACATGAACAATCGAAAGATCCAATGTGGATAAAAACAATTGCAATTCTTACGGATTTAATTCGCTTAATTTACAATTACAAGGAAAAAGAAAATATATTATTGAGTTGTTCAGTTCGGTAAATGCTTTTAAAGCAAAATTAAAACTTTTTGCTTCACAATTAAAAAGGCAAAATTTTAAATATTTTCCATATTGAGAAAAACATATTAAACTTACTGGTGAATGTAATATTGAAATGTTTTGTTCTAAACTGGAAAATTTTAATCAAGAATTTGAGAAACGAATTGCAAATCTCAATAATCTTCAACCGATTTTTGAATTTCTTTCATTTCCTTTAGAGAATTCGATAATGAGAATATTTAATAAAATCTAGCTCATACTTTTCAATTGAATTCATCGGGTCTACAGTTAGAAATTTGAACAATTTTTTACAATCAGATATAATTCTGAAAGCACGTGTAAATGAAAATTATTTTTGGAATTTATTACCAGAAGGAAAATATACATTATTGAGATCGGTGGCAATGAGGGTATCTGCATTTTTTGGTTCCACTTATCTATGTTTGATGAAAAACATCAAATCGCTATTTAGGAGTTCTCTGACTGATGACCACTTAATGGCATCTATTCGATCGTGCATCAGTGATTAGTGTGATTACAAACCTAACTTTACAAGACTTGTTGATGAAATAGAATGTCACGCATCTACATCAAAAAATTAATCTAAAATATTTATCAATAACGTACATTGCACAAAATAGTAAATATATAGTGTATTTACCTAATATATTATTATCAATAAAGACCTTAATTAAATTTTTATGTTTTTAATTAAAAAAAAAGTTAATGTCGCTCATACCAGTGTTAAGTTTGCCCACCCCTGCTGTAGATCTTTTGAGTAAATAAGCGGAGTTCGCTTGTTGTCGAGGCTTGTTGTCGTTAATATCATATCTACTTGAAACTGGTCATCATCGCAGCGCCTCGGTCGCAAGCGATCTCGACTTAATTATTACAAAGAAAGTGTGATTTCTGATAATTGAGTCGCGGGGTGTAAGCCGAGGTTTCTTGCGGATAAGACATTGATAGACACTGTGTTAATTAATTATCGTATCCGACGTCATAATTGCAAGTATGCAACCAATATCACAGTATAATATAATACGCGATTTGCTTATTACAATACTGTGATATTGGTTGCATACTTGGAATTATGACGTCGGGTACGATAATTAACTCTAACACACTGTATGTGTTGTTCATTTTAGAATATATGAAGCATCAATTGTAGCGGAGGATTCTTGTGGAGTCGTAGTAACCGGTGACTTATTTGCTGCAGATCTTTAAAACTGTTGTGAATTTTTTTCTCATATCACTACCTGTTCTGTCTTAATCAAGATCCTACATGCCGTAGCAGAGTCGATATGGTGCATCACTTTGAGAAAGCTTAGCGTTATCTTCTTCTCTCCGCAGTTTTCTAGGACGACCAAGCTACTTAATAGCTTACGTTGTCTAATCCGTGAGATGGCACAATCCTTTATTTGGTTGTTAATAACCTGCCCATAATGGTTGATAATATAAGTACGAAGGCTTTCACGGTCTTCGTACTTATATTAACATCGGCCGTCAAAGCCTTCGTACTTATAACGTCATTACATATTTCGAGATTTCCTAATATTTCTTCCCGGGATGATTGGCATTTCAAAAGAAAACTGACCATGCCTTTTCCTTCTGTTCATCCCATTCCACCTTGCTTTTGGCTCTTTTTATTGCTATAGAAATATGTAGATATATGGGGTAGAATGATGAAGCGAATTATTCAAGAAATGCAATAAGGAATTTTCACAATAACCATGTGTGAAGAAAATCCACATGAACTAAGTGAAGAACTATTTTAACATCACTTTTTGTTGAACGTTTGGGTTGAAATTGTGGGTAACTGGCTAGTTTGACCAGTATTTCTACCAAGACGACTTACCGGCGAAGTGTATTGCAACTTTTGGGAACAAACGTTACATCAGTTTCTAAAGGATATACCATTGGCAATAAGAAATTCAATGTGGTTTATGCACGATGGTGCGCTCGTGAGTTTTTGACAGAAACATATGAAGATCGCTGGACTGGTCGAGGTGGACCTCATCTGTAGCTTGTCCGATCCTCTCACTTAAACTCTCCGGATTTTTTTCTATAAGACCATCTTAAATCTTTAGTTTACACTACTCCATTGGAAAATGTGGAAGACTTGCGAAATCATATAACTGCTGGCTGCATTTTAACAAGAAACGATCGTGGAGTTTTTGAAAGGGTTCGACAGTCAATGAGGAGAAGATTTGATTGTTTCATTTTAGCTGGAGGTGATCATTTTCGACAGGTATTATTATTAAGATTAGGAAGCTTATATTTGTAATTTTTAGTAATAAAATGTTGTTGTTAAAATCTTTGGTATCTCGAAGCAAACCGGTTTTTCAAAAATTATCAAAGGATAAAATATTCTTAGAATAGTCCACCCCTATACAATATTCTTTTTTTGGTATTGTACCTGTAGTGTGCCATGCACCAGAAAACCACCTAAAATGTGGTAGAATAAAAATAATTTTTGGTTTAACTCTATTGGTTCTTGTATCAAAAGCGACGTTCCATCCCCCAAAATTTTCTTCTTTGAATCAAAATTTTCAAACATTTTAAAAACATTTCCAAAATTAACTACATCGCGTGATTTCTCATCTCCCGTTACACACAACACTAAACACAAAATTATTACTAATTCACATCTTCCGTTTTGCCGTCCTCGACGTTTGGATGTGCGTAAGCTATCAATCGCTAAAAAAGAATTCGAACAAATGGTCGCTATGGGCATCTGTCGACCATCTTCTTCATCTACGGCATCGCCTCTTCACATGGTACCTAAAAAAGATTCTGATGACTGGAGACCATGTGGAGATTACCGCCAATTGAACAACGTTACTGTGCCAGATCGCTATCCGCTACCTCATATACATGATTTCAACATTCATTTGCACGGATGCAAAAACTTTTCTAAAATCGACTTGGTCATAGCGTATCATCAGATGCCCGTAGATGAAGAGGGCATACCAAAGACAGCTATAACAACCCCTTTCGGTCTTTTCGAATTCGTTCGCATGCCTTTTGGCCTTCGAAATGCAGCGCAAACATTCCAAAGGTTCATCAATGAAGTACTTTCAGGACTAACCTTCATTTTTGTATATATAGACGATATTCTTGTAGCAAGTCGAAATGAAGAAGAACACATACTTCATTTAAAACAATTATTTCACAGATTAACTTCCTATAATGTCAATATCCAACCGAAAAAATGCATTTTCGGTGTTAAATCATTGGATTTTCTTAGTCATCATGTTTCATCCGATGGCATTCGACCATCGCAATCAAGAATCACAGCCATAACACATTTTCCAAAGCCAACGACTCTAAAAGAGTTACAAAGATTTTTGGGAATGTTAAACTTCTACCATAGATTCTTACCTAACATTTCAAATATTCTTGATCCCTTATACACACTTTCAAAATTACTTCACTATCAAAAACAAAAAACAATTTCATCAACTTCTTGGATTCTGCAACACGACAACGCTTTTTCTTCAGCCAAAAATCTTCTATCAAAATCTATCTTTCTAGGACATCCCTCTTCACATGCTATCCTATCATTGTCAACTGATGCATCTAACACAGGTATGGGAGCTGTTTTAACGCAAACCGTCAATGGAAGGTCTCAACCATTAGCGTTCTTTTCCAAAAAATTTAATTCATGCCAAACCAAATATTCCACTTTTGATAGAGAACTTTTAGCGATCTACTCTGCTATCAAATTTTTCAAACATTCGTTACATGGAAATAAATTTACGGTATATATAGATCACAAACCCATTGTCGCATCAATTTATTCGCCCACAGACAAAACTCCTCGACAAACCCGATATCTAAGTTATATTGCACAATTTACTTCAGATATCAAATACATCAGAGGAAATTCAAATATTGTTGCAGATACTCTTTCCAGAACAAACATCGGATCTCTAAATTCATCTTATCCTGATTTTCTAGCCCTTAGCAACGCTCAACTTGCTGACACAGAATTGGAAAACTTACTAAATAAGCAATTTTCCAACAATCCTTCAAAATCTTATCGTTTAACACATCAAACAACATCATAATCCGATATCAAACTGTGGTGTGAAACCTCTTCATCATCTCCAAGAATTTATATTTCGCAACAGTTCAGACAAGCAATTTTTGACAAAATTCATAGCTTATCTCATCCCGGAATACGGGATATAATTCATGCAATCAAAACAAGATTCTTTTGGCCACACATGTCAAAGCAAATTCATGTTTGGACCAAAACCTGCTTAAAATGTCAACAAGCAAAAATTCAAGAACATGCAAAATCGCCAATCATCAACATCAAAATTCCTAAAATTAGATTTGATCATATACATTTCGACTTGATTCTACCACTCACTCCGTCCCTAGGTTGTACTTATGTACTTACAGTTATCGAGCGCTTCACTCGATGGCCAGAAGCTTTTCCGCTGAAAGATATCACATCTTCTACTATAGCAAACACACTCTTCCGGCTTTATTTTAGTCGATTTGGTATACCTACCACAATAACACATGATTACACATTACTTGGCACACGACAAATACATACATCATCTTTCCATCCCCAAGCAAATGGAATGTTAGAACGATTTCATCGATCATTAAAGACGGCTATCATCGCTAAAGGAGACTCTACTAGATGGAACAACAATCTACCCCTCATCCTACTAGGATTAAGAACATCACTTAAGGAAGATCTAGGTTCCTCCTCAGCAGAACTGCTTTACGGGCAACCATTAAGACTTCCTGGAGAGTTCTTCATACCTACTAATCCATCTATTGACTATGAGCCTTTCCTCTCCAGTTTAAGAGACACTTGTTCAAAATTAAAACCAGTGAATACGTCTTTTCACTCTATTCAAAAACGTTTTATTCATAAAGACTTGCACAAATCAAATTTCGTTTTCATTAGAATTGAAGGTTTGAAACCGTCGTTATCTCCGTGATACGAAAGACCTTTCAAAGTTCTCAACCAAATATTTCGTAATTCAGAAAGGCAATGATAAAATTATTGTTAATATCGATCGCCTTAAGCCCGCGGTTATCTTTAATGAAAGTATTAAATTTAATAATTCGGAAATAGATAAACATGTGTCATCCCCGAATAGAAAAGTACATTTTAACATATAATCGTTATTTTTTATTACTACAACATATTACTTTCTTAAGTTGTACCATTGTTTTCTCTTCCTCTTCTTATTAATTTCTTTTTCACGGAAGGGGGAGTATTGTAGTGTGCCATGCACCACAAAAAGTGTGCCATGAAAAGTTGTTTTTAATAAAATTATTTGTTATATAATTTACAAAAAACAAAAAACAGATTAAAAAAATAAATTATCCATTAACAACCTAAAATGTGGTAGAATAAAAATAATTTTTAAAATTCAATAAAAATATTGTACATGATATTGTACATCCTCGTACAGTACCTATACAATGCTATAATGGATTATCTATGACGGAGATTTTAATTAGTGTTATTTGGAATGATTAATTATTTTTGATATTTATTATAAAGGAATAAGATGTAATCGTAATTAAAAAAGTTTCTATTAAAACAATCACTAAAAGAGATTATTTAAACTAATATTTTTGTAATGAAACAAATTTGTATGATTACTATTCTCAGACCTCAATAAATTGTTTTTTTGTTTCGCAATTATAAGTTATTGTATTTATCAGTCATTACCAAAACATTGATTCGTGGTTTACTCATTTAATCCCTTTTATATCTAAAACCTTTAAGAACACTAATAAGATATTTTCTATTCTTAGTTATTATTTAAAAAAATTTATATTTGACTTTATAAATACTTTAATAATAAATACGATATTACAATATATTATTCAAGATCTAATTCTTTAATACTTTCACTAAGATGATTTATTAATCTTTCTTTATATTTCCATAAACTTTCATCCAAAACCAAATTTTCCATTTCTTCACATTCATTTAATATTTCCAGACAACTTTCTTTGTAAGAAAATAATCTTGCTAAATTTGTATCAATTTGCACTCCGTCACATCTACCATTTTTACTAAAACACTTCAAGGGAAATTTATTATAAGCAACCAATACATCTCGAGTACTCTGGAAGGATTTTCCAGATAATCCAAGTACATCCTTTAATCGATAAATGCTTTTTAATTTCTTCATATAATTTGGAACACCATCGATACTTTTATTATTTCCGAAGAAATAAACTTCTTTGGTGTAATAATAAGAGGAATTATCCAATGTAGATGCTAATAAACTGATCCAATCACTGTTGTTTGGTATTATAAGTTCGTTTATATCGAGGAATAAAATATAATCGTGGTTATAAATGTTTTTATAAAAACAATCATTGTAATAAATCATTTCAACTAATTCTTTTACTCCTGGATATTTTTCTAAGTAAATATTTTGTAAGTATTTGTGATTAGGATATTTTCCAGGTAAAGAAGATTCAATGACCTCGACAAATCCTTTTTTCTCGTAATAATTTAATAATCTTGAAATGTTTTGGTGCGTTTCTAAATTATAAATATAAATATTTGATCCTCCTAATAATTTAATTAGTTCTATCCATTCCAATAGTTTTATCGAATATTCATCAACCAAATTGAAGCCATTAAAACAAACACCAATTTTTGTTTTCTTTTCTAAACCATAATCATAATTAACGTATAAGTTATTACTGGGTGTTTCACAAATATCACTTCCAATTAGAGAAACTGAGTAAATAACTTCATTTTTAAACATTTCCGGGATAGCACAATTAATTAAAAATGGTTGGTATAAATCATTCGTTTGATGTCCCCATTCTTCACTCCAAAGATAAGTTTTCCATGTTAAATTTGTTTCTATTGCTTCATTTTCGGTCCACAACAAACACTTTGTTGGTATTTCAAAATTCAAAGCATTAGTCATTGTTAAAATTCGAACAACGGGACCATTTTTTGGACGAATATCTAAATAAGCTCCGAATAAATAAAATTCAACACCATTAAATATTGATTTTTGCCAATAAAAATTATTAAAGCTGATATCTTTTAATTTGGGAAAATTTTTACATTCTTTATTAACTTCGTTGGATTTTTCTGTTGAATTGACTTTGTAAAAGATCCATGGAAAATTCGAGAGATCTTTAAGTGTATTATTTTTGTTCGTTTTCGTCTTAAGAAAGTCATTAAATTCTTCATTCAATTCTAGATTAATATTTCGATTGATATCTTGTTCGTGGGGATGTTGAGAGTCTTGAATCACATTCTTTTGTGTTTGAGTAAATTTAATTACTATTATTATTAAACTTATTATTGAAACCACTATAAATAAACTTAACTTTATAAATCGTGTTGATATCATCTTCCCCTTTAAAAGTTACTAATTTTTTTTTATTGTACGCAACGTTTTAAATGAGATTTTAAGGGATATATTTGATAAGATAACATAAATATTTAAGGATTTTAGAAAATTTATTACGAAACTTTCTGAATAAATCGTATCTTGATTCGAAATTCTACATGTGACTCATTATTAATTCTTATTAGTACTTAAAACGTTTCTGTATTTAAACGATTTAACGTCTTTATTTTATTTTTTGTTTGTTATCAAATCTTCTCCAAAATATCTCGCCGATTAAGATA
The DNA here is from genome assembly GCF_036711975.1 of Onthophagus taurus. Lineage (NCBI taxonomy): Eukaryota > Metazoa > Arthropoda > Insecta > Coleoptera > Scarabaeidae > Onthophagus > Onthophagus taurus. Next base: position 27,137,714 of record NC_091972.1, on the reverse strand, counting down.
ATATAACTATTTAAATAGCCAAAGAACAGCAATGTAGCTAAGGGGAGAAATTCGTTTAAACCAACAGAAGCTGCTAAATATTGTTCTTTAAAACAGGTTGGTTTTCTAGACATCCACTGTGATCTTAAACGATTTGTAATTGAAGTTTCATCTAGTCTTCTTATACTGAAATATGTTAATATACTACAATACGATGGAAAATTTATCAAATGAAAATGCAAGTATTTCTTTAATATTTTACTGGAATGATAGAAGGTTAAATCAAAAAATGGATATTTAGATAAATTTTATAAAATTGGTCTAAATCGAAGATTATCTTAAAGAATGACATTTATGGCACATGGTTCTAGTAATACATGTAGATGAAATTGTGCTAATGCTATCAGGCATGAAGAAATGATGTTATGAGGGAATTGGAAAAAAAGTGGCGTATTACTTCGCGGATTTTCATAATGTGTCGAAATTTAAGGGCAACCTGGTCCGTGGCATTGTAGACAAGGATCGGAGGACTATTATGGAGAAAGATTAACTTATCGATAAACTTGGAGAAAGATTTTTGTTTGAATTGGACTTGGTCAATAATATAGACATAGATTAAAAGTGAAGATCTGGTAGGCTGCCGATATTGAAACGGCCGAAGAATATATATTAGAAATAGAAAGCTGTAATATACAGAAGAATATTTTATAAACATCAAATACATCTTCAGGGCCAAATATCTCAGTACCGGATTCATTGTATGCCATCTGTTCATGCTGTACCAAGAGCACCATCAAGATTTCCGTTTACTCTACATTGAGAAAAATAATAGGACCGATTACCAATGTGTTCATTGGTAATTTGAACCCTATGATATGGTCGTACTATTCAGTTGAGATAGGAAAATTAATCCTTATAAGGAAAATTTACAATCAAGGAAGTAAATTTACAAGTAATTTATCAATTAATTTTACTCTATATACTATGTATTAGTTATTTATACTACAAGTGTGCTAGAAACATAATTATTGTACGAGTGTGGAGAATTGCACAACGAGGTCGTAGACAGGGTCGTGTAATCACACGAGTACTGTAATTATGCTCTAGCCCACGTGTGATATACAACATTTTATCTACGACTGCTAAAAATTACTTAAAAATCAATTTCTTTGAAAAGGTCTTAAAAAGCTTTTGACATTTATAAAAATATTTTGAAATGATTGTTGACAATTTTGAATTAATGTCAGTTTCAACAACATGTTTACTCATCTGGAATAAGTGTTTCGAAATGTAAAAACATAACAGTTAATTAAGACAAATAATTTTTGTCTTTTTGTACTTTTGATGTGTACAAAAAGAAAAATAGTTATTTGTATTATAAGTAAAGAAAGTATACTTTTTTCTTTACGAATCACGAATTTTCAATTTCAATTCAATTTAAATGAATTACCTACATTCTATAAGAAATTATTAAAAAGGTTACCCCACGAGCTCGAGAATCAAATTGTCGTTTCTGCCGTTTCGCTCACTACAGCAACCAAACAAAAACAATAAAGTAGTGATTCATCAGGAGTTCATCAGGAGATGTTATCAAAATCGTCACTAACATGTGGTGATTTACAGTTACAACATGGTTGCTATAAAGAAATGAGCTACTTTTCTTTACGATTTGTAATAAGGAAATATAGGCCATTTTCAGTGAGTGTCCGAAAAAGTTATTTGTCTTAATTATAAATGCTGATGAATATGGACAAAAAAAAAACCTAAATAACAATTAATGTTTATAATAAATAGTATTGCTTCTCTTTAAATAGGTAGCACTTTTTCTTTTCTATTGTTGCTCATTTCAATAAATTAAATTTTTTCTGATTGGGCTAAAAATGCGTTACGTAATGAAATCAGTGCGGTAATGAACTTCATTACGTAACTCAAATTAAAAAATAAATTAAAAAAATATAGACGGTCATATAATCAAACTGATAAAATAAAAATTAGTCGAATTATTTTGTCACATTTAAGACACTAACGTGGGTTCGATGAATCTGTTAATTTGTTGTTTGTTAATCAATTATAATTTGATCTACGTTCGTTTTACTTTATTTGGAGCCTCATATGATTCAAGTCCCTGTAACTTACAACTTTTATTTTATCATTTTGATTATATGACACGTAAATTTCACGTTTTTATTTTTATTTTTATTCATATTTTATGCTTATACTTACTTGTTGTTTCTTTAATTTTATATGGCGACATATTGTTGATTTTATTGTTAATTTATAGATACAGAAATTACGTTTTCAAGATCCTATATCAACTCCTGTTTCTATGTACTTTTTATAAAAGAAACTTTTGACGATAACTACTATTTAAATTAATTTCACGAATGAGATTATTTTCTCACGTTCCTCTTATTTTAGTTGTGCCTGAAGACGAGATCCAATTCTCGAAACATATGTAGCACCGATCACTTAAAATAAATTAATTTTCATCGTTTTCATTGAATTTTATTTTATACTTATACGGCTGGTTGAAATTGTATTCTGTCGGTATAAGGTCCGTTTTAATTTCACTCAGGTGATTTAGACAGGGGTCCTTGAGGGTCTCGAGGTGTCCTCTGAGGTTACCCTGCATCAACTTTAGTGAAGAAACTGTTTTCAGTGATAATGCACTTGAGGCAGCCTCCTTTTGTATATATAAATGGAGCGGTGTGAGGCCGAGTAGGGCTTCCAAAGCAGCCGTCGGACAGAATCTCATTACACCCGTTATGTTAAGACATGCTAACCGCTGGATTTGTGAGAGCTGTTGTTGTGAAAGGCCCAGTGAGCCATTCGTGATTTGAAACCCCAGTTCCTTCCTAGGAGCCTGCGGCAGATCTGGTTTGCCGTGATTGCCTTTTCCCTCACCTTATCTAAGTGTGAGTTCCAGTTTAGTTTACTGTCAAATATTACCCCTAACTTCTGTTTTGAGGTTAATAGTTCTGCTTTCAAATGAGGGTGCTTTTATTTGTAGCTTCCTTCTAAGAATGAAAGGGACTATTTCGATTTTATTGGAATTGATGCTGAGCCCATTGCTTCTACACCATGTACTGATGGGTAGTAGGGCTTTCTGTATTAGCTGAGTTATGATTGAACCATATTTACCTCGGATTGTGATTACCAGGTCATCAGCATACCCTAGAATCTTAAATCCGTTTTTAGTTAGGGTGTTCATCAAGTCATCAACTACCAGGCACTATAATAGAGGTGATAGCGCCTTATAGTCAGCGACTCGCCTCCCAGACTGGCTGTGATCTGCCTACTTTTTAACATAGCTATACACCACTTGATTGTCGACGGATGTATGTCTTTTACGTTTAGAGTCTTCTCTATGGATTCATATAAGATGTTATCCAACGCACCCTCTATATCTATGAAAGCACATAGGGCTATCTCTTTGGTTGCAATAATTGCCTCCTCTAAAGTGCTAGTTAAAGCATGGAGAGCGGTAATTGTTAATTTTGCTTTCTGGTAAGCATGTTGGCTAGGGTGGAGTGGGTTAGTGACAAGCACTCTATTCCTAAGGTATTGATCGGTTACCTTTTCCATTCCTTTGAGCAGAAATGAAGTTATGCTAATTGGTCTGTATGCCTTGGGGTCCGCGTTTGAACGCCTACCACCTTTAGGTATGAAGAACACCTTTACTTTCCTCCATAGAGTGGGTATATAGCTAAAGCTGTAGCTAGCTATATGTAGGGATATTATTACTGGGAGAAGGTCTTTTAAGCCTTTTTGCAGAAAAATAGGCAGAATTCCATCTCCTCCAGGCGATTTTAGGGGCTTAAAATTAGATAGAAGTACTAATGACTACTAATGGTATTGAAGGAGCGTTATTGAGAATTATTTAGGACACAGAATATTCATATGTAGAAAAAGAGTAGTCTATGTTAAAAATGACCCCAGAAGAACTCGATTGCGAGGCTGTAAATTTGATGATGTCAGCGCAATCAGCGATTTGATAAAACCAGTACTGTAACTTACAACCGCATCAAATTGTTGAAATAATTTGGAGAATATAGAATTCTAATCGATTCAGGACATTAAGAACCCGATATTGTTGTTGATGTGTTCAATATTGACAATATAGTTTTTGCGTCTCGCTTCACGAACATTTGTAAAGTAGATTTAGATACTGACGATGTTGATATTCTCAATTTGGGTAATAAATTTGCTGTTTCGTCCTTTATTAAACCCGTAGACTTTGCAATTAAACTAGAATCCCAAATGACTCACAACAAACATATTGATCAATTTTTTTCAGACAGCAGAGCCTTGATTGGGAACATTAACAATCCGCCTAAATGCGATGAACTAAAAATTGGAAATAGAGACCATTCCATACCATCCTTTCACAATTAATAATAATAATCTAACAATCACTCCTGCAGAGAAAGGGTGAGGTAATATATTAATATATTAACGTTATGCAAATATATTAGGGAAAATTCAAAACTTTTAAACAAATACAACAATAACTCCTGTAACTCAATTGAAATGCACCCCCTCGTACCCTGCCTAAAATGCCTTATTAAGACAAAAGCATCCGTCCAATCATAAATAAACATAGCTCAATTACATATTTCTCTACAACCACTTTCACAAACAATTTTAACGCACTGTAAAAAAATCCTCAGATCTAATCAACAAACTGAATAATTTTACTTTGAGTGACAAAAGTAGATTGATCTCCTTTGCCATAAAAAACCTCTATTCTATCTACTGTACCTATATCGAAAACCTTAAATATTATCAAAAAACTACTTATAAACTCACAGAAATCATTAACGAAAGTTTAGATCACGACATCATTTTTTACCAAACTTATTTAACTCGACGTTTTTAAAATATCTCAACTTCGTTTTCCTCTCCCCTTCTCTTCCTTCGAGCATGCATGATTTTAGCAGCACAGATTTATTCGGAAATATTTGCGGAGTATTTCCTACCTGATCGGAGAACATTTCAAAGGCTTGTGGATGGTCTTAGAGAAACTGGCTCCCTTAAACCTAAGAAGAGGACTGTGGTAGAAAAGCGTGCTACACACGAAATTAATCAAGTCCTGGTACTAAACCTTGTGGAAAACAATCCACAAGTAAATGTCGAGAGATAAGCCGTCAACGTGGAGTTACGAAGATGTCAGTTCAAAGAGTGTTGACCTCTATTCATAGAAATCAATCGATGGCACCAAGGAGGTAATGTGCAAAATTCGTTTAAACACCGGTTAGAAATGTGTATTTATCAAGGACATAATTTCGAACATGTTATTCAAATTAAAAAAACTTTTTGTTATTAATATTGTTGTTTAATTTTCTACAAATTAGGTAAAAATTTCAACAAAAAGATTTTATTAAAATGTTATATACATATTCTATCTTCTTCAAACTACTGGACCACTATTTGTGACCAACTGAAATATAATTTTGCCATTACATATCGAGAGCAGATCATCCTTACTATTTAATTTCGAAAGGATGATTTCAAAACTATAACACAAATCAAAACTACCAAAAATAATATCACGCAGAAGAATGGCGAATTATGAAAATATAGTAAAAGCAATTTCTTGCAACCCAGATCAACAAGATGTCGATCGGAATGATAACAACTTAATGTTGAATGGCAGCCATAGTCATCGGCGCAATGTCTTCAAAAGTGTTTTCGAGGACTTAAAAAAGACCTGGACCAATTAGAAACCATTCACTAATACACAACGGTTAGGACTACTGTTACTATTTTCATTGTCCAATCTAGTTAGACTTAGACTTAAATGTTATTATGCGTTTTTCCAACTTTTTTTTATAATTCAGCACAGATCGCTGTTGAAAATTCAATAAAATCAATAAACAAATTAGAATGAACAAATCAATTCAAAAATTACCGTATTTGCTCGAATTTAATCCGCACCTTTTTTATAAATTTTATGTGATCTAGAATCAAATGCAGAATATAATGTGTGGATTATATTCACAAGCTATTTTTTTTTTCACCACCATGCATTTCTAAAATCGAGATGCGGATTAGATTCGAGTGCAGATACGATTCGAGAAAATACGGTATATAAGGTTGCGGCTTGTGTCATGGATTTATTAAAACACTATTTGGAACTGTATATACCTAACTGGTCGTATTTTGTTTGGCGATGTATGTATTTAATGTGAAAAGATGGGTTTTACGGGAAATATGAGGAAGCAGCGTAATCATCAGTTACATCGACCTCTATGCAGGGGAAACAACTTTAGAAAACAAGTCCTGGAAAATAGTTATTGCTATGATACCCATCTTATAGGTTGTTATCTAGAAACACGGCAAACAACGGTTTCAGGTTTTCTTAATTTATTTGAACAGTCAGCACAGATGCTAAAATTTGCTATAGAATAAGAAAAGGATTACAAATAAGGAATAGCAACTCCTTTAGTTATTATTATCAATTTCTTTTCCAGAAAGGCTGAAATTTGTGATGGCGAAAATTAGAAGAAGGAAGAACAACATCAAAAAGAGATGTTTCAAGTACATTATTCACGGTCGTTAAAAGACATGAAGGGAGCAACAATAAAGCAGCAAAGCGCATCAAACTGAATCTCGAGCGTCACATAAAAAGATACAAAAGTATACCGGATTGGGAAAAACCGAGCGTTCATACAGAACGAATAATCATCATAAAATAGATTTTGACGACACTAAAATATTTGCCATGAACAGAGAGTGTTAAGAAGGTATAACCAATGATGCTATAAAAATATGCCATAGTAATAACATCAAAAAAGAGGATGAGATGGAACTCAGCCGAACCTTAACGAAGGATTTTCCCACTCTATGCAGATGAGAAAATTAGCGAATATATATAGTAATTAATTCATGATTTAGTTAATAATTAGTTACTACAATATATACAGGTTGATTCTCAACTTATACGCATAAACTTGGGGATTTATTCCTCATCACAAATAATGAGTAATAAGTGAAGAAAATATAATTACGAAGGCTTTCACGGCCGGAGTTAATTGAACTTTTAGTTCAATTAACTCCGGATATACACCAAGTTCCATATCTCCATTTGTCCTCCTGGTGACCAACACATCTAGGAAAGGTAGTTAATTTTAAAATGACATCAAAGCAAGTGTTCCAAGTTGTTTCCAATATTTTCTATACACAATTGAGCTTGCTGAATCCACGATGTCCCACTAGCGTGTTGGCGGATTGTCTCGGCAGCAGTTTGTATTTGATTTCGCAATCCTTGCTCAGTCATTAACTTCCTCGGTATTCACTTCCTGAGCTGCAATGTTAAATGCCCATGCTAACCACTGTATGCCAACCATAATTTACATTACATACCTACTTTATAATGTTTGCCCTGTTCTAATTCTTTTATCCTTACTTTGTCGAACGTTTTGGTTAGATCAACGAAGAGGAAGGCTGCCTAACGTTTTTTCGTCGGAGTTGTATCTGATTCTTTTTGATGCTCTCAACATTTTCCTCAAGATCGTGTGATCTGTACATGTCATTCTTCATCTCATTACTAAATTTCGCCATGCATCATTTATGTAGGCAACTCTTGCAATCAGAAGGACGTGAACAAACCTAAATGAACATTTTTTTGCAAAAGATGAAATAAGCAGATAATAAGAAGATAATAAGTGTTATCAGTTCTAAACAGATGAGAGAGTTTGGTGTTGCTTGTAAGCTGATTGGAAGCAAAAACTGTACGCTTTGGAGATGATATGATAGCGCAGCCCAAACCAGGGTATTGGCGGATTGTCTAGGCAGCAGTTTGTATCTGATTTCGCAATCCTTGCTCAATGTTAACTTCGGTGACGTACACTATGCTTTTTAAGTGACCCCAAAAATAAAAATTAAGAGGATTGAGGTCGGGCGATCGAGATGGCCAGGCCAATGGACTACCTCGACCTATCCATCCTCTGGGAAGCACCTTATCTAGTTGTCGCCACATATATCGGATATCTATGAAACTAAAAACGTTTTTAGTTTCTTTTTTTCTAAATCCTCAAGTTTATGCGTCGAAGAATTATCCTGTATAGTATTTACACTTCCAACATTACATAAATATGATGTAAGTGTTTCAATGGACTCATGACGTAACCTGGTAGATGTGATTATAGATTTATTTTTAATAACACCGACCGTGAAAGACTTCATAAAGATATTTTCTTATAATTGACATGGAATAAACGTGGATTATAATATGTATATTCTAAAGTTCTGAATATTTGTTCTATTTAAGAAATTCTTGGCATTCCTCAATAAATATCTTTCAAAATCCTGCCTAATATGAGTAAATTTATTTTAATATCCATTTATTTGCCATTCCATTAACTTGACAAAATAGGTTAGTCCTTTACTGCCTTGATAAATAAATATTATTTTAACGATTTCAATTATATAAAGCTATAACGTTAAACTTAAATGTCGAATACCTACCAGACGTTCATCATTTTACGGAACGGTGAATTTTTTTGAAAATTCGTATAAACTCTAGCATCTCTAATAAGTTTCAAGGTTTGCAGATCACAGACGTGACTATTCGAGAAAGTTTTTTCAATAATAGGGTAACCAGTGTTCAATTCGGTAAAATAAGAAAATCCTCCTTTGTTAACCAATGCCAATCCATCACTAGGTGACATATAATTACTTTCTTTTAATTTTTGCTGTTTCAGTTCTTGTAAAACAGGTAAACTTGTGGTCTAAAAAGATGAAGACGTAAAGAAAGTAAAACTAAACCAAGCTATAAGCACATTAAACAAATCTCTAACGTATTTTAAATCTTCACATCCAAAACCTAATTTGCTATGTACCAAATCTTGTAGATTTCTTATATTTGGTGGTGGTTTAATTAAGAGGGACGAAACAACGCTAGCGGAATATAATTGAAATAATAAAAGTGCAAACTGAGATAAAGTAAAAATTAGAATTCGTCCTGAAAATAAATACGGGGTATCCGAAGCTCCTTGTTGACATAAATGCCCCAATATACACATCAACGATTCACTCCAGCTATTTTCGACATTTCTTCTCATTGTTCTAATCTCAACACTTTGTATCAATCTAATCATTATTTGTATTAGAATCACTAAAGCCAGTAAAACGTACCATACGTTTGCATTCAACGGACGAATATATATTAAGTAAGGCGTCACTGAGCCTTGTCTTAAAAACATTATATCGTGGCTATAAAAAAAGTTTACTGAAGTTGCTATTGTTTTTGCTGAATTAATAAAAAACATACGCTAAAATATACATTGAAGTTCCATAGTCGACATATGTTATCCTATCTGGTCTTGCGTATACCCCTGTACCCATATCGGCTCTTTTTCTTTGTACTTCTCCTATAATTCCATCGAATGTATTATTTTTATCAGGGTAACCCCAAGAATGTGTTAAAATAGTACTCCAGCTAAAAAAAAAATTAATAATAAACTAATAAGAAACTCAAATAAATTAATTACTATCAATTAATTACTATCAAAAGGTATTTAAGTTATTACATAAGAAGATTACACGAAAAATCGAGTAGCTTTTAATGTGGTACAACCGATGTAAATGTAACTATAAATAAAACTATAAAAATAAGATAACAATATTACTATTTCCGAAGTTTTTGGCGCTATTAAAAATGAGCTATTTTCAATTCCATTTTGGTCGATTAGTATAATAGGTTACTAATATGGAAAACAGTTTTGTATACCATTCTTACTCATTTTGTTGAAGTATCATATCAATTCTAGTCACCTTTTCCATGTTGCTATTATATTCAATCAAACAGTCTTTATGAATCTGTGACGTCTGATTTCTTTATGAATTCATTTCAGATTGCGCTGTTTGGGAATCTTCGACAGTATTTTTTCAATACCCCCTGAGACTCAAACGGTTAACATATACTTTCTGTTTGGTCGCACCATGCTACAGGAGTTTGTATTAGTTGAGATCTTTGCCAAATATTCTATTCTGAAAAAATGAATGATCATAATTGGAATAATGTTAAATTCCTCTTTTTTTCACTGTGAGAGTTGAGATTTTTATCTCAACTCTTAAAACTGTATACTTATTAACTACAGTCTCTCCAATGTTCCCACACACTGTGCTGAATTTGATATATTAGCCTCAATCTGGATTAGGTTATTAATTACTATTATTGGCCTCAGGATTTTGAGCAGTAGTTTTTCGAAGAATTTTGATACTATTAGTAATAGTTAACATCGCAATGTTGTTTTTCTGGCATTGGCTACATGATAACCTCCGCAACATTCATACATGCCAGTATATGTTTTAATGTAAGACCTGCGCTGAAGATGTAGGTCAGCATAACTACACCTGTTCTAGACAAGTACTTTAGAATCTTTCCTGTGATGAGGTCGAATCTTTTGGATTTACATTAGTTCTTCTTTTATCCGCTACTTCTTTAGGTTCTTCGGATTTCAGTGTGGATAATGATAAAGATGTCGGCCAGATGCTCAACAAACAACGTTACGTTTTGCTTATTACATCTGACCCATGGTCCATTGTTGTTTCCAATAGCAGAAACAGAGGAGACAGTTCTCTTGATCTTCTTGGTTGCGTTCCAGAGTGAACAATCGATCCCCGAATGGATACTATTCCAATATGTTAAATAACTTACAGTTTTAATCTAGACGACAATAATATCAAGATACAATTTTTATCTGATATGAATATGGTTGAAAATCAAAACTGAAGTAAACAGGGTCAGAGTTAGAAATAATGAGACATCCCAGAAGTGGAATTAGTAGACACCAAAATATGACCATTTACCATTGGTTAGTATAAAGCACACCTATTTCAAAAATGTGTTTAAATTGTCTACGAACTCCGTCTGGAATGCTCAGTGGATGAATTGAGTAGATCAATGGAAAGAGGAAAGTCTCTAAGCAATAATATCAGAAATGAACACGTACAGAACAAACATACCAGCGATGTGTCAAAACAAAAAAAAACGAATGGGCAACACCTGATATGAAAATTACGTTCTAATCTAGAGCGGAGTAAATAAAAGGTGCGAAACAAGAATCATGAACATATATCACATCAGTGCTAGACTGCTGCAGACATCGGAGAGCTTCCGAAAAGGTAAACCAAAAAACTTTATCTATACACTGATAAAGTCAGACACCAATAAAACAAAGGAAGAGATAAACACATTCTACTAAAATCTGCAAACAGTACTGGATAGAGTACCAGAAAGATATAAAACTCACACTGTTGGGAAACTTATATGCGAGAATTGACAACGAGGTTATACCTGGCAGAAATCAAAAACAGATTCAATGAAGAGACTATAACCGAAAGGAGCAAGAGACTAATACAGTTTTGGGCCCACAACCAGGGCTGGATTAACCAGTAGACGCTTAAGGCGCGCGCCTCAGGGCCCTGCACCTACAGGGTCCTGGTTCTGGTTTGATATTGCATAGACATATAATATACATATTTGCGGATCCTCCTGTGATGGTTGGTAACATAACTAGGCAGAATACTATTAATGAAATTCTTGCATCTACCAACGCTTTGCTTTCCTTTTCATTCAGCTTGGTTACAGACGCTGAGGTCCGGGATGCTTGAACTTACTCCAAGTCCACTAGTGTCGGAGCAGATGGTAATGGACTCAGATTCCTCTTACCCATTCTGAATATAGTTATTACTCCCCTAACACATATTTTCAACTGTTCTTTTGAACAGTCTATATTTCCGTCAATCTGGCGAATCGCCTACGTTATTCCTATCCCAAAAATTAAATCTCCGTCCCATGTTGGTAACTTTCGACCCATTTCTATTCTATCTACGTTGTTAAAAGCTATTGAACGTTTAGCTTATTTGCAAATTCAGAAATATCTTGAGGAGTTTAATCTGATTAACATGTTCCATTTTGGTTATCGTGAAGGGCATGGTACTACTACAGCACTGATTAAGATCACCGATGATATTAGATCTGCGTGTGATAACCGTTGTGTTACCTTGCTAGTGTTACTTGATTTTAGTAAGGCCTTTGATTTTGTGGACCATGCCCTCCTGTTAACTAGGCTTTCTGCTATTGGTTTTACATCTTCTTGTGTATCTTGATTCCAGTCCTACCTTTCCTATCGGTCTTTACGTGTCCGCGTGGAATCTGTACTCTCTTCTCCTGTTGACATCAAATGTGGAGATCCCCAGGGCAGTGTGCTGGGTCCTTTGCTCTTCTCAATTTTCATAAATAGTATTAGTGATGGTATCTCGTGTAACTATCATTTGTATGCAGATGACCTTCAACTTTATATTTCGTCAACTGTTAACAACCTCCCAGATGCGTTGTTGTATCTTAACAACGATCTCTCTAGCGTGCTTGACTGGTCTAGATGTCATGGACTTAACCTGAATCCAGGTAAAACGCAACCCATTGTATTTGGCACTCGCCCCTTGCTGGCACCATTTAATTCCTTAACTACACTTCAACTGAGGCTTGGCGACACCGTTATTCCGTTTTCTGATATGGTCAAAAATCTTGGTGTGGTCAAAAATCTCGATTCGGCGATGTCTTGGCGGCCACAAGTTCAGGGAGTCTGTAAGAGGGTTTACTTCTGTTTCCATACTTTGAAAAAACTTCGCTGCTACCTTCCTCCTGTTGTACGTCGTAATCTTTATTATTCTCTCATTTTCTCACACATTGATTATGCCGATACTGAGTATCCCGAGTTGTCCGCAGCCCTTCGGGGTAAATTGGAAAGACTTCAGAACAATTGTATACGGTACATTTTTGATTTAGGAAAGTTTCAGCACATTACTCCATATCGTAACAACTTTCACTTTTTAGCATCACATGACTTGCCCATTCGATCAATGTCGGACTCTACACCAGGGTTGCCAGGTTACACACATAGAATGTCGTGAGCTTTGATTATATATAATATGGATTGAGCTAACTGAATATATCTACTAACAAAAATGTTGCTCAAGGTGAATAGACGCAGATGGAAAGCGATAATGTGAAAGTGTAACAAAGATAGATATATTATATGTCAGTACGCTTCTATATCTATCTCACTTCTATCAGTACACCCATTATATGGCAGTACGCTTCTATGTCTATCTCGGTTCGATCACCTTGCGCAAGCTATCTCTCTCGTCGGCTAGATAGATATATTATATATAATCAAAGGTAGTGAGCCATGTCATAAAAAATCGTGAGATGTTGAAATTTGTTTAAAAATCACTCAATTTTAATAATATGTGTTACATATAGGCATAGGATTCCAGTAAAATAGTTTAGATAACGTTTGCATATAAAAGTGATATAATTAAAAGAAAATAAAATATTACAGTTTAAGTAATTTCTTAGCGCCATCTAGCGGGCGAGTGGGTGTAACTAATAGAGAAATTTACAGTAACCTACAACTCGAGTTGAAAATGCTATGATTTTATTAACACTAATTATTATATTATATTTGTAATAAAATCGTGAGAAGTACATGTTAAATCGTGAGATTAAAGGTAATATCAAGAGATCTCACGATAAATCGTGAGACCTGGCAACCTTGCTCTACACTCATGTTTCCAGTCCATAGTACTGAAATCTACCACAAATCTTTTACAGTGCAGTCGATTGCGATGTGAAACGATTTGCCTGTTGTTGTTCGCAATGCAGCTAGTTTAATAAGTTTTAAAAATGCCTTGAGACGTCATCTGCTATCTCTTGAACTATCTTCTTCTTAACTTATACGTGTTTGTTTTCTTCTCTAGTCTGCTTTTCATCTATCTTTTACTGCACTTTTTTTGTGTCTATTTCCTTCCTTGTAGTAACTGACTGTCGATCCGTTACATAAAAATATGCTCATTCGCTCAGTCCTATTAGCACATCATTTAGTATTACTTTTTTGGTAGCCATAATTATTTATTTAAAATTACATATACACTGTTACCAGTTGGGTCTCTTGGAAGATGTCGCTTATTGTGATAAATTGATCCGTTTGCCTTGATGTCTATATTTGTTATGAATGTATATATTTATGTAAATACTTGTTTTTAAGGCAATAAACATTATTATTATTATTATTATACATAATACTTAAATGGTAATATTAGACTTTTTTGGGGCCCAAAAATATAGGGCGCCTCGAGCCCACAAAAGGTGTGATCCGGCCCTGCCCACAACAAATTAAGAATCAACAAAATGGTACCCCCACAAGCTAATATACCTTTCCAGAAGCTAAAAATTAATGATACATTTTATCTTCACAAATAGAAACATACGCCCTAGCAAAATACTAAACTCGAAAACCTTATAATAAGCAAATGCGGGAACTGACCACAACCGCCTATTGACGAAAATAAGAAGAATAATCCAGACAGCAAAAAGAACAATCACAAAGAAAATCAGTAAATTAAACAAAAAATCACTGAAAGATGACTCAGCTAGGTATACAGGCTGATTCTCAACCTATACGCATAAACTTGGGGATTTATTCCTCATGACAAATAATGAGTAATAAGTGAAGAAAATTGTTGCAAAATTGTTGTTTGTATCTGATTTCGCAATCCTTGCTTAATATTAACTTCCTCAGCTGCAATGTTAAATGCCTGTGTTTAACACTGTATGCCATCCTCAGTATTAGCCAAGAGGACGGCATCATCCGAATAGTACTCAATCCTGATTTTGTAATGATTCATAGTGTAACCATAGTTTACATTAGATACTCTGTAGTGTTTGCCCAGGTTGAAAATTACCCTGTATATACCAACGAAGACTTGAAGAAAAAATATCGACGAACAGATTACAGGACCACGATGACACTAAAACAGCATGGGAAAAACTACGCTTAACTACAAGCAAGGGAGCCAACATAATGTTATCTAGTAGTCGACATCATGAAATTTTCCTATGTCCGCAATTTCAGGCTGCCTACGCGGTACTGTTTGGGCGTATGGATAGCAAAGTATACAAGGATATACAAGAGCTCACAAGATAATCTCAGCACAGACTAAATGACATAGAATTAGGAACTTCGACGTTTGAGACCAATGCGTAGTTCACGTCTATAAAATGCCAGATAAAAGGACTGCCGAAAATTGTGCTTACAAATAATCCGCCCGAAACCAGACCACCAGGCAATCAGCAAAGACATGAAGTGCAACAGCAAATTTTCTACCATTTCGGAATAACTTTAACAGTATCTACGTAAATACAGATTGAGTTAACGCCTGCCGCCGCGCCGTAACAGCGGAAGAAGATGCTGACACATCTTAACATTAGAAATTAGTATATAAGTCATGTTTATATTCTTTAGTTTTCTATTTGTAAAATACTCATCTTTTAAAAATTTTCAAACGGTTTTGAAAGTGATAAATATAAATACTAAGGGTTTTCCATACACAGGGTTGTCAGCATGGGAACTTACAAGAATTTGATGAAGTTGTCGCTTACTATTGCAGAGTAGCGATCCATATTTCTTTTTCTCAATTTAATTACCATAAACAAGATTATTTTATTTGATTATTTTATTATGTTTTGCCAAAATTTTTTAGTATGGGTTAAAGGTAATTAGATTTATACAAGTGCGAATCTTTAGTATTAAGCAAATATAGCAATCGGAAATTGAACAATCAAACATAGGTTAAAAAATTACTAGAGTATCCAAATTTAGTTTTCAACATACAACAATTAATCAACATGTTAAAGTTTCGGGCATTAATGTACTAAATTAATCCACCTTTGTATTAACCTATTTCAATCTTCAAAACTTATTAGGCAAATACATATTTTTTAAAATTACCTAGCGTTGTAAAAATCCAAACATTCGGTAACTATTGTATACCCAACTCGATTCATTGTATCAACACCTTTATCAATGCTATCAGATCTCATGTAAATCTCCAATTGTCCTTTATAAGGATAAGACAGCTATATCAAAGAAAATAAATAACGAAGTCGAGGAACTATTTAATAGAACAAACCATAGTAGCTAATGTTAAATGAATATTCCCCAAATTTTTCCTTCTCCAATACTTGTTCCTCCTTTCTCGAATAATATACCCATGATAATTACTGTAATGCCCGATTAAATTCATTTTTAATTTTCCGCCGTGATAGTAACCTGTATTATAAAGCTCGAAAATTTCCCAAAATTGATTATCTTTCGTTACGGCTATAGTTAAATCAACGTTAATGTTAATATTGATTTTCTGAAAATTGTTTATGATTTCCTGGTTTTTAGAAATTACGAACCAGTTCTTTCTTTCATTAAAATCAGAGTAAAATTTAAACTAAAAAAGAATTAACAACTATTAAATAATGTAAGTACGAAGGCTTTCACGGCCGATGTTAATTAAACTAAAACTAGAACTAACACTAGCACTATCACTACAACTAACGCTAGTCCTAGAACTACAAACTTTCTCGTTAAGCCGTGCGTTTTTTGAAAAAATGTTTGACGTTTCGGATGCCATGTTGCGACCTTCTTCAGAAACAAGTTCGAAGTGACGAATTCGGTTAAAATTTGACAATAAATACATGAAAAGGTACTCTCGTGTTCCTTGATGCGGCACTCGATGTTACGTCCAGTTTGGCCAACGTAATATTTATCGCAACTGCACGATAGCCGGTAGACTCCCACTCTTTTTAATGGGGTTAGTTTGTCTTTGGCTATCGGTAGAGCGTTTTGTATTTTGCTGACCGTACCGTATCGTACCACGATATCATTCTTCTTCAGACGACTCGCAATTCGCTCCGTCACA
Organism: Onthophagus taurus; assembly: GCF_036711975.1. Lineage (NCBI taxonomy): Eukaryota > Metazoa > Arthropoda > Insecta > Coleoptera > Scarabaeidae > Onthophagus > Onthophagus taurus. Next base: position 27,120,974 of record NC_091972.1, on the reverse strand, counting down.
CCTGAAACATAAGGAAGGCAGGTAAAACCGGCTGGTGTCGTACTTACCGAGTCATCCTTCTGTTTGCGTGGTTTGAAATGCGTGATAAGAAAATAAAAAAAGGACCCAACCGAGAAGATAGTAAAGAAAATGAAAGAACTGGTAAAATCCACAGAAATCCCAGCAGATCAACAGAAAAGCTTATTCGTGCAGGCTCCAGTATCACCAAGGATATATGGATTACCCAAAATCCATAAACCAGACTACGCCCTATTGTCAGTGCCATAAATTCTCCCACCTGTCAGCTAGCAATAACACCTTTCCAAGATTCATTAGGAGTATGAAGCTAGCCCTTAGGATATGCTGGTAAGTTTCGACGTGGAATCCCTATTCACCAGAGTAGCAGTCAAAGATGCCGTGGATGGTCTTCGCCAGAAACTCATCCCGGAGGGTTTGCCCAAGTATGTCTCAGGACTAGTGGAGTACTACCTATCGTCGACATTCGAAGGGGCAGCCATGGGATCACCTATGTCTCCTGTGATAGCCAATTTTTACATGGAGATGTTTGAAAGAGAAGCGTTAAAGAAGAGTCCTTGGAAACCAAAGCTATGGCTCCGTTACGTCGATGACACTTTCGTGATATAGCAACATGGGAAAGAGCAACTCCAGGAATCTCTAGACCACATCAATTCACAGCACCCCATGATCAAATTTACCATGGAAACAGAAACTGCAAAACAGTTGCCATTCCTGGATGTGTTAATCAGTAGGAAGACAGATGGGGGCATGGAACTGGGAGTATATCGGAAGAAGACGCATACGAATAGGTACCTGCAGGCTTCATCCCACCACCACCCACAACACAAGAGGTCCGTAATTCAAACCTTATTCCAGCGAGCAGAGAGGATATGCGATAAAGAGAACCGAAGAAAAGAAGAAAGAAGATATGCTACAGAAGAACGGCTATACGATGAAAGATATCCGACGAGCCACCAAACCACGCAAACAGAAGGATGACTCGGTAAGTACGACACCAGCCGGTTTTATCTACCTTCCTTATGTTTCAGGTGTGATGGAACGAATTGCGAGGCGTCTGAAGAAGAATGATATCGTGGTACGATACGGTACGATCAGCAAAATACAAAACGCTCTACCGATAGCCAAAGACAAACTAACCACACGAGAGGCACGTCCGACTAAGGAAGATCCAACAATCTGCAGTCGCAGAGCATTGCTACAAAGGAGGACACAGCACAGAGTTCAAGAAAACCAAAGTGCTAGCAACAAACGGATATTACTTCAAAGATTGACGAGAGAGGCGATAGAGATTCATCGAGATGGGAATAACATGAATAGAGAAGACGGTTGGGAACTCAGTCGCACATGGAAGATGCTAGTGAACTCAACGAAGCCTTCTCCATCCGGATTTGACAAAAACAGCTTAGTTGACAATTAGACACTAATTAGTTATTAATTACCTTTTCATGTATTTATTGTCAAATTTTAACCGAATTCGTCACTTCGAACACAAGTCACAAATCAGAAAACAATTCTAAAGAATGTTGTAACATGGCATCCGAAAAGTTAAACATTTTTTCAAAAAACGCACGGCTTAACCCGAAAGTTTCTAGTTCTAGTGTTAGTTTTAGTTTAATTATTAAATAATGGTCAAAGATCTGGATATATCTAAACTGGCTATACACGTTTTATGGTCAAGTTTAATATTACAGTAAAACCTCGATATTAACGGACTTCGATAAAAGGACAAAATATTTTTAAATCATACTATTGATATTATCTTTTAATACATCAGTATATTTAAATATATATGTTAGCGCTCACAGAATCCAACTCCGGTTATTCCCCAAGTTGCTCTCTATTCCATGTTCATAGATAAACTCGATGTATTCCCCGAGTTGTTAATACCCGAATAAGTACCAATACTCTGTACCCGTTCCTCAATTATGACATATACCCGGTACCCGGTACTCCAGTACATTTTCTTAGTACTTAGTATAAATGTAAAGCCAGGTAGACTGAACGCAACGGTGTGGATATTTCTGTCCGAATTTGTGTGCATTAAAATTATTCAATGAAACAGTTTAATGTGCAAATTAAAAATTTTTTATATAACGCACTTTTATACTATAACGGACACTCCCTTCCCCGTATTAGTCCGAGGTTTTACTATATTATTATTGCTATTTTCTAAACTTGCGACATTAGTAATACAATACAGCATGTTCCACTAAATCAACATATTTTGATTTCTATAGTATCACCAGTTCAAATATTTCGAATTCGATTTGACACTAAGAAGTTGTTGAATAAAAAAGTTGTTTACCTGATTTAAGAAAGTCTCTGTATTCGAACAAGATCCATTAACAATTACGGCTATTTTATTTGTTTCTATAAGTAAATTTGGATTAATAGATTCATCCATGTTTACGATTACGAAACGTAAATACAGTTTAGAAAGGTGATTGACTAAATTTATTTTGTCTGAAAAAAAGAATTTAAATTTTCTTAAAATCAATAAAACTATAAAATTGTTCGCTAAAATGTTTTTGTATTTAACCTTGCGTTGTGATACATGTAAATACATATCCTAATGTGAGAAATTTACTATTAAGGAACTCTTTTATAATATCAACTTGCGAATAAACGTTGTAAATACACAACAATAATATAACTAAACGATTCATAGCGACTTGAACAATATTACAAACAGAAGTAGAAACCTTTAGTTTTTTACAATCTCTTTTATGCGCAGTTGTGTTTACTTTTGCAAAGTTCGTTGAAAAGTGATTGATGCGTTCGTTAAAATTTAAAATGACTGACAGTTATTGCAATTCAAAAATATTTTCTAAGAATCTACTGGAACGAAAGCTTCTTTTTGCATTCCAATCACTTCGTAATCTTTAATTCAAGTTTTCTTGAATTCTTTACTGTAAATTGACGTGAATAAATTTCAACGATTAATATCAAACAGCTTATAAGATATCCCACAAAAAGTAATGTTGCTAATGGTAAGAATTCGTTGATTCCCACAGAAGCCGCTAAATAAGGTTCTCTAAAGCACACTGGTTTTCTAAACCCCCATTCTTTCTGAAGATGATCCGTTAATCCCGTTTCATCTAATCTTCGTATACTAAAAATATAAAAATTATAAATAATAATTTATCAAAAAAGGTTTAATTAGTATGAAATAATAACCAAACATTCATCATATCTCTAAAAGGCGAACTTTTCTGATAATTCGTATATAAATTCGCATCTCGAACCAATTTTAAAAACTGTAAATCGCAAACGTGTGTATTCGAAAAGGTCCTTTCAATCATTGGGTAAGCCGTTTTCAATTCTGTGTGATAAGCAAATGTTCCTTTGTTAACCAATGCCAATCCTTCTTTTGGTGGCATATAATTAGCTTCCTTCAATTTCTTTCCTTTTAACTCTTTTAACACCTGAATATTTGTCGTCTATAAGAAAAGTTAATTAGAATAAACAAAAATTAAATAAAATGGCATGTATTACATTAAATAAATCTCTAACGTATTTTAGATCTTCACAACCAAATTCCAAGTCACTGCGAACTAAATCCTTTAAATTACGTATGTCAGACGGCGGTTTTATTAAAAGTGATGAAACAACGCTTGCTGAATAAAGTTGAAAAAGAAGTAAAGCAAATTGTGAGAGCGTAAAAATTAAAATACGACCGGAATATAGTCGGGGAATATCTGATGCACCTTTACAAAAATTAAATTATTTACATTAAATTTGTTTTAAATTTTTTTTATGTATGTAAAGTCATGCAATTGGTAATGGTGGGTAATACTTCAAAAAAAATGAACTATAATGAAAATGAAGACACAAAAAAAGGGAGACAACAGATTAAAAAAATTAACGAGAGAACAGAGAGTAGAGGAATAAGCACCTGACCTCCAGAAGCATATTGATAGTTAGTTTATGAGAAAAAAAGTCGCAAAACACAAAAGCAGAGACAGCAACGAAAAACACACAAAATGACAATATCTAGCAATTAAATTATAATACCAATCTACATTCAAATATGTATAACGACCATGGCAAAAATAAGAAAATCGAAAATGGAAACATACTACCCTACAACCTGGCTAAACACACAGAATATACAGAATATAGGAGAAAAGATGCAAAAGATAAATCGACATCATAATAAAAAAATACTTGAAATACTGACCTATAACTGTAGAACTTTGAGAGAAGATGAGAAATTAGAGGAATTGCTAGAAGAACTAAAAAACACAAATTGGCATATAATAGGATTGAGTGAGGTCAGAAGAATAAATGGTGTATAAATGTAAAGGGAACAATATTTTACTATAACGGATTAGGAAAGACAGGTGGAACCGGATTTTTAATAAATAAAAGATGTATAGATAATATTACCTCCTTTAAAACATATTCACACAGAATTGCGAAGATTATATTAAACCTCGAAAATAAAAAAGCCGGGAGAATACAAATCATACAAGTATATGCACATATGAGTTTTATGAAAACATACAGATGGCAATTGATGATGATAAATGTAAATATACCATGGTCATGGGAGACTTTAATGCAAAGGTTGGTAAAAAAAGGGCGAATCATGTATTGGTAATTTCGGCACTGGGAATAGAAATGAAAGTGGAGCAAAGTTGGTAAAATTTGTAGGGGGAAATAAATTTTACATAATGAATACATTTTATAATAAAACTAATGATAAGAAATGGACGTGGATTAGCCCGGATGGACAAACAAGGAACGAAATTGATTTTTTTCATAGTAGACAAGAGAGAAATCATACAAAACGTAGATAATAAAGATGACAGTACAGATAAGCACGAAACGACAGATACCGTGCGTAAAGAAAATGATAAATTACAAATCTACTGATGAATCAAAAAGAGAAAACTTTGAAGACCGAATAAAATGCGAATTAATTTTGGAGGAAATTCAAGCTAACCCTAACATAGAAAACCAAAAACATATAATAACTAAGGCAATAACAAAGGTTGCAAAGGGTATTCAAAAAGATACAAAAAAAGAAAAACAGAGGTTAAATTTACCATGCGATATACGTAAACTATTATATAAAAGAAAAACAATAAAGCGATCAGGAAGAGAAAAGATTGAGTACACAGAAATATCAAAATTAATAAGGAAAAATGGAAAGAATGGTCATATAATAAAAAAATAATAGAATTAGAAGATGCAATTACTACGGGAGGAAGTATAAGAAAAAGTGTGAGACAACAATCACTAGGACAAAGCAAAATAATAGTAATGAAAGATAAAAACGGTACGAGCAAAAGGGAAGATGCAGAAATATTAAACATTATATGCGACTTTTGATAAGGAACTACAACAAGGCGGAAAAAGAAGGAATTGAATGGAATGCGGTAGCAGACACGATGGAGGCTGAAGAGAGAGAGAATGAACAGATACAATACGAAATAATGACAGAAGAAGTAAGTGATGTAATATCAAAGCTGAAGGAAGGAAAATTGGAGGTATAGATCAGATAAGAAATGAAGAAATAAAGGCAGGAGGAAACCATATAATGAAAATATTGAAGGAAATTTTTAGTAATTGTTTGAAACAAGAAAAGATACCTGATAGCTGGCTCGTAGCTAAACTTGCCTTAATATACAAAAAAGGCGATAGGGAACATATCAACAATTACAGACCAATAAGTTTACTCCCGGTAATATATAAAATATTTATGTCCATAATCACAAGGAGAATAGAGCAACACCTACCATCCTCCGAAGACCAAACAGGATTCAAGAAGAACTTCTCCACGTTAGACAATATTTTAGTCGTGCAGCAACTGATAAAAAAATCGAATGAATATGACTTCCCAATGCTCTTATTATTTGTAGACTTTGAGAAAGCGTTTGACAATATAAGAACAGAAACAATCTTACAGGTCATACAAACGTCTGGTAATAGAATAATATATAAATAGGTATACAAAAACTCAAAACTAAACATCGAAATGAACAATAATAAAAGGACGATAACTCTAGGAAATGGACTGAAGCAAGGTGATGTGACTTCTGGAAAGCTATTCAATGCAGTATTGGAAACAATGTTTGTAGAAGAAGAATGGAAAGACCTAGGAATAAGAATAAATGGGCAATGGTTGAACAGGCTAAAGTTTGCAGATGACATAGTACTTATAGGAAAAAACGAAACAGTAGTAAGGAAACAATGCTGGAAACAATATCGAAAAGAGGGAAGCAAACAGATCTGGAGATAAATATGAGCAAGATAAAAGCAATGTACGTAAATTGTGAACAAAAAAATAAAATAATTGTTAATGGAAAGGAAATCGACAAAGTAGAGTATTTCGTATATCTACGACAAAAGATTACAACTAAAAACACAAGAGAAGAAATAACACGGAGAATGGCAATGGGATGGCAAATGTTTAACAAATACAAAAATATATGGAAATTAAACATAGAAATGGAGAAAAAGAAAAAATTGTGGGAAATGTGTGTCCTCCCTGTCATGATTCATGGATGCGAGACATGGATATTAACAAACAAAACAATTAAAAAGATTAGGGTAACAGCAAGGGCAATGCATAGAAGGATGATTGGCTTTACGAAGAAAGATAAAAAAAACAAAAGAATGGATAAAGGAAAAGTCAAACATCGAGGATATTGGAAGAATAGTATTGGATCGAAAATGGAATTGGGCGGGTCATATTATAAGAGTACAAGATGAGGGATGGACCAAGAAAATCTTAGAATGGTACCCAATAGACAAAAATAGAAGAAAAGGAAGACCAACTGCCGGCTGGGAAGATGAGTTTAAGAGGAGTTGTGACAAGAATGGAAGAGAATGAAGGAGATATACAAGGAAGTATGGCTTTACACGGACTAATACCAAGAGCATACGAACTCAGTCCCATTATGAGAATGCCACGGTTAACACCGAAAAAATCACCAAAACAAAAAAGGAGCAAAGATGAAATTTTAATTTGTTAAATTTTTGATATTAATTTGCTAAAGTATGATTTTGATTTCTTAAATTTTGATTTTGTTCTGTTAAATTTTGATTTGTTAAATTGTAAAAAGTTTATAAAAGTTGTTTCGGCGCATCAAAATGAAATTATCATATTTTACAGAACACACAACAAGCTTAGTTATAAAATAATAAAACTTTGTGTATTTAGATGGATAATTTCCTATTGGCTCAACCGGTTTCAAACGCTAACCGCATTCATCATCAGGAGCGTGCCACGTCAGAAAAGAATATTTTTAAAAACATATTTTGTCTTCTATAGTTTTGTACTGTTACTCTATCGTTTAACTTTCGGGTTTCTCTGTATGTCTTGTTGTTGTATTTAGATGTTAACTATATTGCGAAAGATCTTAAGGGTTGATTTTTCAGCGAAAATTAAGGGGGTCTTTCATATAACTTTTTGGTCAAAACCACTTTTCCTCCAAGTTATATAGCCCACTAAAGCTAAGGGAAAAAATCTGCAACTTTCTTATCTCTTGACATTATACAACTAACAAATTGTTAGTTTCATCACAAAAAATAAAATAATGCTGAGATCAATTTGACATAACTTAATTTCTTTGACTAACAATAACCAATCTCTGAATGAATTCACTTGAGCCTGTGTACTAGCTTATTTTTTTGTGATCAAACTAACAATTTTAGAAGAAAATATCAAGGGACAAAAAAGTTGCGTATTGAATCCCTTTATTTAAATCAAGTTTTTAAATAGAAAAATGTAGACACATTAGAAAGTTCTGATGCAAATTATATATATTATTATAGAGGTTGATTATTTCAGCCCCTTGTAATAACATTTTCGGGTAATAAAAATCGTTAAAAAGTTTTATTTTATTAAACAGTTAGCAACAGTTATCTGCCAAATTTCATCCTTCCAAATTCCTCCATAGTGGATTTATTAAAGAAAAACATTTTTTCCCAGAGGGCTGTAACTTGGAAGAGAAGTGATTTTGACTAAAAAGTTAATAATTGACTAAAAGTTTATATGAGCTGTTAACAAAATTATATACTAATAAAATACACATAAGCAAGAAATAAACTAAAAATAGAAAGAAAAACAGAAGATCGGTTGTGGTATCATCAACACATTCAGCCCTCTCTATTTCTCTCTCCATCTCTTGTCATTCTTGCTACATTTGCCATGGCCGCCCTTCCCCTCCCTGCATTAAATTATAACATGACATTGATACACATATTATATTTAACACTGTTTAAAAGCTCTATGCAAGCACAAAATTGTCATCTACTGACTGCAGAACTCGTTTGATATGTACAACTGTATTACAAAAGACCCGACAACCAATTATAACCCATATTATTACATGACTTTACGGAATCTTTCTTAGTATGTATTTTATTTACCTTGTTGACATAAATGTCCTAGAATACAAATAATACTTTGACTCCAACTATTTTCAGTTTTTTCGTCGCTTGTAACATTGGCAACGCGTTGTACAATTCTCAAAATAACTTGTATTAACGTAACTAGCAAAATGAGAACGTACCAAACCTTCGTATCCAATGGTCTTATATAAATTAAGTATGGTAAAACGTGACCTTGACCAAGAAACATAATACCATTTCTAAATTTAAAAATAGTGTATTAAATTAACTAATGTCAAAAATATCAGTAGATTATAGACGGTCACATTTCTCCAACTATTTCTTATTAATCTGAACAATATTTCGATTCCAGTACAGTAACATCTAAGGAGATATATTAATATAGATAATTATTACAAATTAAGCCACGTTAGAATTAGGCAATTGGTTAAAGACTGTCAATCCAGTTAGATTCCTTGATATAGTATGTATGTATTGTACTATATTGGAATTTCAAGCTCTTCATATTGTTCCACGTCTACAGTGTGTTAATTAATTATCCTACCCGACGTCATCTTTGCAACTATGTAAGAAATATCACAGTATTGGTATTGCAATACGCGATTTGCGTATTTGGTTATATACTTGCAATGATGACATTGGTTATGATAATTAATTAACACAGTGTAGTTTATATCTACATAAGTAGTTCCTGATTGGGTCACTAAACTGAAATAGTATTGGAATAATGCAAACCGAGTAATTGAGTCAATAATGTGTAGATATTTTGGACAGAAATATTCGTACTCTAGAGTATAAACTGATGCACCATAATCAACATAAGGTATTCGATCCGGTCTGGCATATAACCCAGTACCTATATCAGCCCTTTTCTTTTGAATTTCTCCTATAATTCCATCGTAGGACATATTTTGGTCTGGATAACCCCAAGAATGAGTCAAAATTGTACTCCAACTTAAAAAAATTGTACGTGATAATAAGTAATATTTTCAAATAGTTATATTATCCGATAAACTTGAATACAGACTATGCTTAAGTTTACTTGAAAAACTACAAATTTGTAACTCAAATTTGTATTATCTCAGTATTTCGTTTTTAACTTAGTATTTTATCGTAAAAATTTACGGTAAGGGTATTGGGTATTATATTGAAAACTTCTAACAGATATATCGTTATACAGGTGACTCAAAAAACCGCTGACAGACTTCTAGAGTAGATAATACATGAAAAATTAATATGAATAGTCTTAATATACATGGGGTCGCAAATACCTCGTTGGCGAGATATAGCGGATCAAAGTTTCTTTAAAATTAAACATTATCTGCTATAAAAAGCACTTTTTTAAAAATATTGTCTATGCCATTGCTCTCTACGCGTGTAAAGTGATCAATTATCTATCAATTGGTCTCTTAAAAAACTTTGATCAAAGCAATAGTTTTTAAGAAAAACACGTTTGTAGAAAATTTGTTAATTCAATCAAAAACTGTTGAAACTGTAGAGTTGAAACTATGTTTAAAAAAGGGTTTTTTATTGCAGATAATGTTTAATTTTAAAGAAACTTTCAGCCGCTATATTTCCCACGATGGTCGTAGGAGAGTCAGGCGGATGCGTGGAGAACGTAAAATTCCAACATTTTTTTGTGGAACGCAACACAGTCCTCACACAAGGAGTCATGATATGGGGTGTAATATGTTACGTAGCAGGTCACCCTTGGTCTTCATTGATGGTAACTTAAACGCCGCTCGTCATATTGCCAATGTGCTGACCCGTTGCGCTTCCATATTTTGAGGGGTTGGAAAATCCCATTTTCCAACAGGATAATGCGCGCCCTCATACGGCAAGGGCTAAAACACGTTTTTTTGGAAGAAGCTAATATTGCCGTCCTCCCATGGCCTGCTCGGTCGCCTGATTTGTCGCCCTTTGAACATGTATGGGATGAGATCGGTAGGCGACTGGGTAATTTACCACACCCTCCAGATAACTTACGCGATCTCTGGCTACGGATTCAAAAAGCTTGGGTTAATATACCACAGGCAGCTATAGATCACTTGATTGATAGAATGACACTCCGTCTAAATGAGTGCATTACAAATCGTTTTTAAGGGATTTTGGACCTAACATAAAAAAGAAATTATAAATTCGTCTTGATGATGAACTGTTTGATTCATGTTAGAAAAGATTATAAAACTAGGTAAATCTTTTAAATGTTCCTCCTGTCCGTATCTTTGTTAAATACATTATTTTATTATTTGTGGACCTCCCCTCTATACAACCAAAATTTCTAATGCAGATACTACCTAAATAAACTCCTGTGAGAAGCTTATCTTTCTGAATTGTGTTATATTCTCCTTGTTGGGTTGACCTTCATTTTTCTCCCATTATATACAATATACTGAAAATCAACATCGTCTACCAAATCAGAAGATATGCGGTTTAAAGTGCTTTGAGGACAATTCCATTCGATTTTGTGTACATTATTAGACATTACTAGATCTCGTGAACATTATTGTAGATTACTTTAATCAACAATTCATAACATAGTTTTCATAAGATACGGTTACTGCATTAACACGTATGCTATTATCATTTCAGTATTGAGGTAAATGTTCTTCTTCTCGTATACATTTTTTTATATGAAGGCTAATTCCGTGGGAATAATGAACTTCTTAAACCATATTAATTAGTGCCAGGTTGAACGTGGAAAGCATGGTTGGGTATATACTAACAGTCGTGCTAATTTTTCATATACTAACAGTCGTGTTAATTTTGTTATTAATAGATTTGTTAGTTGGTATTACAGCAGGTTCCAAGGCGGGAAAAGTAAGGAGGGTTTACAGATAGGTTAGCACCCTGCCTATATAAAAACCAGGCTCACGGTACTGAAAGAAACGCCTGGAACGATGGACGGATTACAAAAAAAAACTGCTGTGGTAAACGGACAACGGGAGAAAAAACGGAATACAACGCTTTCACATGCATTCCAAGAGATTAAGATGTTATGATTGAAATGAGAAACTATAACATCGACATACGTGCAATCTCCGAAACGAAGTAAAAAAGGAATGGGAGCACCAACATATAAGAGTTATTCACGGGTATACTGCGGAAATTTCAAGCAAAAAAAAGATTCCGGAGACGTTATTCAGCCACACAACAAGTGTTTACAATACAATTCAAGACATCCAAGGAACAAAATCACAACGCATCTGATAAACACTTATGAGCCTGATATGTCAAAACTATTTAAAGTAACAGTATTGCTATCAACAACCGAACATGGATGATGGTGGCAGAGCATTCAAAAATGTACCCACGACACCACCAAAAACACCAAATCCAAGTTTTGTGAAGAGGATAGGAATTTGGCAGAACCAAAAAAGAAAGAACGTTTTGTACTTTTAAAATGTAAACATGTTGTGTACCTATTTTATTTTATAACTTTAAAAATTTTAAACTATGTAACAATTGTTTATACAATCATATTTGATATCTTAATCTTCTTCACGACGTTTTTCAAAATAATCTCTGAAGATGGCACTTAGCCGAAACTAGTAAGACTTGTAAATTTGTTAATTAAAGACCAGTTTAAAAGTACAAAAACTATATGTTTTTCGTTCTTACAAAAAAAGCTACTTATTTTACGAAAGCATGTAAGAAACGAAGTAAACTCCAGAATAAAAACTATAAAGAGAGAATATTGGAGTAAATTCACGGGCATATCACGAAATCAAAGGAAGCCACTCAACAGTATGTACAGAGTATGTAGGCAAGATAAATGTGGTGTTGAAGAAATTTGGAAAAGATATTTTAAACAACTGTTATTTACCGAAGACGCTACCACATGAAAAACAGGAAATCTCCCGGAACCGGAAATTACCAGAATAATTTGCTCAAATCTGGAGGAATAAAACTAACAGAAAAGCTGACCCAGCCATTTAACAATTCCATAACAATTCCAATATTCAAAAAATACTAAAAAACTAGCGGCTAGACAAGATCTAGCTGTAGACATTCCTACTCCATGTGGCATCAGACAAGTTTTTGTTCACTTTAGTAATGAACAAAATAATCGAGGAAGTGATAACTTTAAACTTAGGACTTAAAATGGGTCAAAAGAAAATCTGTCTAATATGCTACACTGCGACGCTGCGATAATCGCCAATTCAGAGGATAACCAGCAAAGACAATTACACAACTTATCAAGCGAACGAAGCTTTGCGCATGGCTGTTTCTACTAGCAGTCAACAACACCCCCAACGAAGAAGTCATGGAATTTTCCTAATTGCGTGTACGATCCCCCAAGGAACATAAGAAGTCAAATCTACGAAACGTCCGTAATTTCAGGCTGCGTATGGATAGTAAGGTGCTATCCTCCATCCACCCATTAATGACTTACGACATTCAAATACGCGAAGGCAACCTCAGGAAAAATTAGATGAGACAGAATTAAGAACTCCAATATCAAAAACTAATGCGTGGTTCAGAATAATGTGAAATAGCACAAGAGATATTGGCATACCTAGATATAACATAAGAGTAGAATACCAGATAGAAAACTGCAAAAAATTTTGCTTAGAAATAACCCGCCCATAAAACGACCTTAAATTATCAACAGATGTCTTAGTCACTCGATTCCTCAACATATTATCAAAGGACAACGTGGTTTGTTCTATGAACGATCGGTGAGGTCAACAATCTACTCCGACTATCTTTGGGGTAGTGAGACAAAGGTAACTTTGGGGTATTCCTGTTCAGAAAGTTTCCTCCTTTCATATTGCAAATGATATTGTTCATTGAATCATGTCGTATCTACCAAATAGAAGTCAAGCATTCAAAATAGGAAGTTTTTTATCTGGTTACAAATACATGAAATCCAGTATGCCTTAAGGTAGTCATCGTGGACTGTTACTATTTTTAATGTATATAAACATTATTTGTTTCCTTGACTTAAGTTTCTTTTCACCACAGACTTTCATCAAGGTCAAATAACAACAAATATATTTACTTGGAAACATTGTCTTAGCATTATATTGTTTGCAAATTGCAATATCATTATCATGTTTAAAGTTCCCGAAGGAACTTGGGGTTTGTTATCAAAATTAGTTACTAAGAAATTCACAAACTTTAAAGGTATAAAATCTGCATTCAAGTTTACGGATCGCTTTTGTGTAACAATAAGTTTAATAACCTCATATTATAAAACACTAAACATTGGGCAATGCTACTATATCCAACCCGATTTAAAGTGTCTACGTCTTTATCAACCTTTTCGGAGATCATGTATTCTTCTAAGTCGCCTTTATAAGGATAAGACAACTAAAAAAGCCAAAATTAATCAGTTTATTTTTAAAAGACTAATAAGATGGAAATATATGATTGTTACCATTGTTGCAACTTTAACATGAATATTCCCCATATTTTTTCTTCTCCAAAACTTGTTTTGCTTTGCCTTTATAACATATCCTTCGTTTTTGTTATAAAATCCCATTAAATTAAATTCCAATTGACCACCATGACCTAAACCGGAATTGTATATTTCAAACAAGTCCCAAAATAGCTTATCTCTTGACACAGCCAAAGTTATATCCGAATTAGCATTCGCTGGGATATATTTGAAAACATTTGTGATTGTGGTGTCATATGAAAGGATTAGCCAGTGTTTCTTTTCATTAAAATTTTTGTATTCATGAAACTACACTTAAAAAAGGAATAAGTGCTTTTTTTGAGTTATCATTTTTTTATTACCTTGTAAAAAAAAGCTTTTGTGTTAGCACAAGATCCATTAACTACAATTCCAATATTTGTCGTTTCTATAAACTTTTCAATTTTTTTCTCTGTATTTATATTTAATAAAATGAACTGTACAGAGAGTTTAGATAAATGTACACCTAAATGTAATTTATCTGAAATTTAAGAAAAGAAATTACTTAAAACTTTTTGGTATAAATTAAAAATTATGTACCTCTTTTTTCTAAACAAGTAAAAACATAAACTTTGCTAAGAAATTTGTAATTTAAATAATTTTTGACAACACCTAATTCTTTAAAATCTTCTCCTTTAACTAAAATACCCAAACTTCCCAACACAATAAGTAATGAAGTTAATTTCATTGTGATTCCATTTCAAATACATATACAAATTTTAAGTTACGCAAAGATAATCTAAAAACGTTCTAACGAAGCATTTGGTAGTTGCGAACACTTTATAACGTTTCAATCAGAATAATAAACTACTCTTTTAAATCAATATCATGAGCGGTTTTGATGGACATTGCGGTTTTAGTGGTATTCCATTTGTTAACAAAAGGAATTGTGGTTTTGCTTAAATTAATAATGAAAATCAGGAATGTCTCTACTGTTTTATTACGGTTTTTTTAATTTCATTTCGATATTTTAATATTTGCAACTTTAATTCAATTTCTTTTATATTTATTCCAAGATATTTCCCCCAACAAAATTAAAATACTCGCCACACAACCAAATAACAAAATATAAAGCGCAGCTGAGAATTCTTCTAAACCAACACTGACCAATTCAACAAATGTATCGCTCAGACAATTCGGTTTTTTTGCGTCCCATAACGATCTCATTCGATGCATTATTCCATTTTCATACATTCTTAAAACGCTAGAATAGAAAGATAGTAGAAAAATAGTAAGACATAATTGTTCAATAATTCAAAATAAAGCGATTGTTTACCAATAGTTAATTAATTCTCTAAAATGAGATTGTTTTTGTACGCTAGAATACATGAATTGGGTGTGATACATTTGAATTTCTTGCAGTTCACAAAGAACATTTGTCGGAAACGTTTCTTTAATTAGTGGATAAGCACTACTCGTTTCAACGTGAAAAGCAAATCCACCTTGTAAAACTTTTTCCATTCCATCGGCCGGTTTATAAAATCCATCGTGATTAGGTTTTTCCACTTTTGTGTGGTATAAATCGAGAATAATTTTATCTTTAGCGTACTACAAATTAAATTAACTTAAATGTTTTGATCAAAATAACATACCTAGAACAAATTATCGGATCGATTCATGTCTTAACCTTTTTTAATTACAGGGCTTACGCACTCAATTTATTAACGAAATCAATAAAATTGAAAGCAGACAACGTTATTTGATAGAAATGAAACCAGAATGGCAACACCAGGACCATAACAACCAAAACCGCAAGAAGATACAATCAAGAAAGAGAAATCTCCGCCACCTATCATGATACATGGAATAAAATCATTTCAAGAATCGTACGAGATACTAAAGGACAAGTTCAAAGAAGATTTTCAAATTAAGCCCACTAATAATACGACAGCAAAAATTAATTGTGTTAATTCTGAAGTCTGCAGAGATATTATAAGATTAATTACTGAGTGACAAAGGAATAACTTTCCGCACATATGAAAAGAGGCAAACAAAGCCAATATAGGTTATGGTAAAAAATGTATAACTTTTACAGCTCAGAAAACATCAAGAATTTTCTGGTATACAGGAGGTTTACGGCAGATTCTATTATTAACGCTCATAATAAACTTTCATGGAAATAACTCAAATTTTAAGTAATAAAGCAGAAATTGTTTCAATAAAATGTTAAAATTAATTCAAATGTAAGCAATGTAAGCTCTTTGGGTGCACTCTCTTTGGGTGCAAATGAACCAAGATGTGTTAAATGTACTAGATATCACAGCTAACTGTCAAAAAAACTGAAAACCAAAAATTCGTGTGAAAAATGTGTGACTTTAATTATACCTTGCTAATTATCGGGGATGTGTAGTGGCAAAAACGCAAAAATAGAACCACTTAATGATAATATCAAAACAAAAAATGACAAACAGGAAAAAATATAGATAATACACAAAATAATAAAGGGAAAGTAGATTTCCCAGAAAAGTAGATTTACTTTTGACTCTATAGTTGTGAGAAGAGCAAATAATTAAACAGATATACCTAGGTATACATAAGATAAGAACGTCAGTCAAACATTACAACGAACACTCAATAAAATCACCCAAATGGAAAATTCCTTCCAGAACAAGAAACAGAAAATTGTTAACCTTCTAGAGGCCGAGTTGTGAAAAACTTTGTTTTTCTTGTTTAACTTTTCACAAATTTTTCTATAGACCTATATGATTGATTATCCACTAAAAAAAATAAAACTTTTCTCTCAAGATTTTCAAAATAGCATGTTTCCCTTTTGGGAACGTTGGCTGCTTTAGTAGGTAAGTACGCTAATAAAAGGATGCTAATTGATTATAAGAAAACAATGAAACAAGTGCATGAAACTATGAAATATATGTATTGATGAAACAAAATAAAAAAAAACATGTAACTATAACAAAAAAGTTAATTATTTTTTATGAAATAGTTCAAAACAAACATTCTTTTATCACATTTTGAACTTACAAGGGAAGTGTCACAACTGTGTCTCACCGATTTCGATGCAATTTGGTACAGTCATAGAATGGGCCAAAATAAGGTTCGCACATTTTTTTATACGTGCGGTAAAAGCCCCTGGGGCGAGTTATAGGGGTTGAAAGTTTGGAGAAAAAGTACGTTTTCACTTATATTTTGAAAACGAAAAGTGCTATCAAAATTTGGTAAATTGTAACTGATATTCATTTTAAAAGAGCTTTCTTTTGATGTGTCACACATATAGCAGAGGGTTAAAAAGGGCGAACTACCCCTATTTTTTTGGAATTATTTAAAAACCACCCTATCGATTTTGGCGGCATTAAGTATACTTCTAGTGCGTTCAAAAATATTAGTTAAGGGTTTTTTCCCATTCGCCCTAGATCAACCCCAGCGAAGTTACGGGGGTTAACATGTAAGCACTTTTCGTAAGAATGATGTGATAAAATTGTCAGGTATTTTGAAAATACTTTAAACAAAACCGTAAATTAGTCGCACAATAAAATGTTTAGTGTAAAATAAGGCATAATACACCATATAGGGGTTGTTGGGGTTATCCACCCCCTTAAAAATTAATTCTATCCCGGGCGTTATTTGTCGATTACGGCGAAATTTGGTACTGTGTTTGTTTTATATTTGAAGTAAAAATTTTTGAAAATGGTTATAAGGGTTACAAATTAGGGGTAGTTTTTTGTTTATACCTCGAAGATGAAAACTGCCATCGTAACTGTGGTATTGTTTTTTAAAAATCTATCTATCGATGTTCCACGAGGTAAACTACCTAGGGGCTGTATTTGACCTGTTGTCCCTGCAGGTATAGATAAATGTTTAAAATTAGTACCTGATGGAGTTATTTCACTAATAACTTCAGGACAATGGCCACTCCAAGAATCTAATAATAATAATGATTTAGAACCAGTATTTGGAAAATATACATTTTGGAGCCAATTTTTCATGTGTTCTGAAGTTAACTTTCCAGATTTTGATGCCAAAACGTATATATTGTCTGCTTTAAACATTGTATTTGCTACCCTCGGTCCAAAGCTGCCAGAGGGTTCTTTTAAAACAATAAAAAGTGGAGAAAGAAGTTTCCCATCAGCAGATATTACGGGTTGAATTGTGTAACTGTGCGTTGTAGATGACACCGACTGGACCACACTTTCTACGGTTTTAACTCCTAAATCGCTTAATGTTCTTCCCGAATGGAATTCCAAGTTAAAACCGCTCTGATCCGAATTGTAGGTGTTTTCAGGTCCATATATTTGGATTTGTAGCTTTGCCTCTTTAACGAAATCTTTTGCTAAAGTTTTTACTCGATCAACATTTCCAATTTGTTTTTGGGATAGAAATTTTGTTATTTTTCGGCTTACTAACCGATTTGCTTTCTTAAAACGTTGCACCCAGCTATGAGATGCTTTGAACAGTTGAGGAGATAAATTCTTTTCATTTCTAGCTTGTATAGCCCATCTGCGTATATCAATATCATGTAGTGGCAATTTATTATCTACGGCGGCTCTCGCTTGATTAATTACAAATTCGGTAATTTCTGCTAATTTTTCTTTGTATGTCCCTCTTTCTTCAATATATTTAGACCATCTGTGCAATTGGGTCTTTGACGTTACTTTTCGGTATTTGTTTTTTACGGTTTCTAGTTTCAAATAACCTTTCTTCCCACTTGTCCAGTAATTTACCGCCTCTAATTTGTACTCGTAGTCGATGTCATCCTTCAATGGACAATGAGCATCAGTATCTTCTACAAACCTGTCAGTTGTATCCTGGTCTTCAATAATTTGCTGACCGTCATTGATGCCATTGGATGAATCGAAAATTAATACAGTTTCGTCTTCAATTTGCATATTGTAGTCTTCCATACTTTCCATTAAAATACGCTGTATATTTTCTTTTAAACTAACTTCTGCTTCATTTACAGGAGTCTGGGGAATATTCATAACAGTAAAAACTGTCATTAGCAAATTTAAAACGTTTATTGGGTTTATTGTAACCATTGCTTCTGTCAGTTGCTCTGAAACTAAAATCTACCCACTGGGCACACGTTCTTTTATACTAGAAAAAACTATTTTGAGAAATGACCTTTAGCAAGCGGCACTAAAAAAACAAATATTGTGCCAAAATTTTTTTGGTAGGTGTATTTTTGGCAACATTATGTAGAATAAAAATAAACTAATAAACTATATAAAACAAACACAGTACCAAATTTCGCCGTAATCAACAAGTAATGCCCGGGATAGAATTAATTTTTAAGGGGGTGGTTAACCCCAACCACCCCTAAATGGTGTATTATGCCTTATTTTACATTAAACATTTTATTGTGCGACTAATTTACGGTTTTGTTAAAGTATTTTCAAAATACCTGACAATTTTATCACATCATTCTTACGAAAAGTGGTTACATGTTAACCCCCGTAACTTCGCTGGGGATGATCTAGAGCGAATGGGAAAAAACCCTTAACTAATATTTTTGAACGTGCTGGAAGTATACTTAATGCCGCCAAAATCGATAGGGTGGTTTTTAAATAATTCCAAAAAAATAGGGGTAGTTCGCCCTTCTTAACCCTCTGGTATATGTGTGATACATCAAAAGAAAGCTCTTTTAAAATGAATATCAGTTACAATTTACCAAATTTTGATAGCACTTTTCGTTTTCAAAATATAAGTGAAAACGTACTTTTTCTCCAAACTTTCAACCCCTATAACTCGCCCCAGGGGCTTTTACCGCACGTATAAAAAAATGTGCGAACCTTATTTTGGCCCATTCTATGACTGTACCAAATTGCATCGAAATCGGTGAGACACAGTTGTGACACTTCCCTTGTTAGTTATTTTTTTTTAACATACTCTACATCTTCCTTGAGAACATGTGGTTACTATGTGGTTGATTCCGTCAAGTCTTATATCACGCACTACTGGTGCTGTAAGTCCTCGATTTCTTTTTCGTTGAGTCGCGTTTACTTTTATCAAAAACAGTGCGATTGTGCGTCTAAATTCTTAATATGTTATTTTGTCGTTGTTGTTGATATATTGGTAAAAACGAAATGCAGCTACAACTGCAAAAATTCAATGCATGTGAAAATAGGTTCCACCACCATTTCTTTAGTCGCAATTTTGATCGATAGCTGGAGTAAAGACGATCTAAGAGATCAACACCACCCATTCCTTCATTATATCTCTTTATCAGATTTGGTTGTATCACGTCTGTCTTGTTTTGTCCTTGTTTGTTCCGTCGGACTTATAATCGTATGATCCTCTTTCATGTTTTTTCAAGGCTTTAGAATGTATCAAAGGACACTTATTTGTTCTGTTTTCACGAACAGTTCCACAAGCTCGAATGATTGTCTCTGACAGATAATGAAATAGTGCATGGTTGGAGAAGAAGTTGTCAAAAAATATTACATGTTGTGAAGGTTTTTGAACAACAAATAACATATATTTTACGAAATGAGTTCCTAACGGTTCTTTGTTATGTACAAGTGATTTCCCGCAATATATTTTCATGTTATATGGATAACCGTCGGTCCCGCACAACATCCATATTTTGAAACCAAACCAAATTGGTTTGTTTTTTATGAACATCTTAGCAGAATGATGTCCATGATAAGGAAGCATTGCTTCATCTATACTTAAATGTTTGTGGAAAATTCCAAACAGTAGTATATTCGTCTTCAACATATTATATATAGATAACACTATGGCAACTTTCGAATTTTCTAAATTATTATTATTATCCACTACGTGTATATACCGCTTTATTCGTCTGAAAGATTCTCTACTCATTGTTTTGGAAAAAATTGGAGCTTCCATATCTTCTGCTGTTGACCAGCAATCATTTTCTTTAGGAAGACTGTGGTAGCCACTGATCAACAACAATCCAAGAAACTGAGAAATGTCTTCTTCATTTACTTTGAAATTGTGTTGATTTTGATCTCTTGTTGCGTAAGGTTCGTTTGATATGTTATATGAGAAAGAATCCCTTCTGTCCAAAACAACAGAAAAATTTCATACTCTGATTTTCCAGCGTGCTCAATTTCAACCTTTTCCGGTTCAACTACATCTGTAGGAATAGCTACATCTTCATCTTTTCTTCACTGCATGTCGTCAGTGGTATCACTTTCATGTAACTCTACTTCACCAGTTACTTCTTGTGGTAGACCCGCTATGTCGAAATTTTCATCGTCAATTTCATCCTCATCACTTTGTATTCCTTTATCGCCCGAATCTGGTGGGAGAATCACAACATCACGCAAATTGTTTGATGTAAAGTTTATTTACATCGTTCGGCAACACGTCTAAAGTGAGAATGAGTAAACTTTGCTCCTATGAATCGAAGTAACCTTTCCTAACAATAAAATATTGAGAGTAGGTAAAAAAAGGCAATTTTATTGTTTTTTTACAACTGGGAGACCAACGTTCCCAAAATAGGACGCCTCAATGTTCTGACAAAATACTTGAAAGGGTTGTTCAGTACTGAGCAGGTAATATTCCTCAATGATTATGTACATGCTAGCATAAGTCGACAGAAACAAAGAAGGTAATAAAAAAAAGTGTAATAAAAGGAAACAAAAATATCAAAAACGACTAAATTTACAGTGTTACAGATAGAGTATTGACTTAATAAAATTGTTGCAAAAATAAATCTCTATAAGTTAGCATCTTAGAAAAATGGTCTCCATTGAAGAAAATAGGCTAAGTGTTAAATTGTAATAAAAAAAATGGTTGAAGTAATGTTCCCATTTTGGGAACGTTGGCTATTAAAAGGTTAATTAATAAAAGAATTGCTCTGATCAAAGATATCCAATCAGACTTGCAAAACACCCAGCAATGAGGAGAAATCTAAAAGACAATAACTACCCTAATAAAGTTTTACAACTAATATCAGAAAAAAGTACGAGAATGAAATGGTTATGGGCCACAAGACAAAACAAAAGAGAATAATCTTACAACTCATGTGAGAAATCAAATTAAATAGTTAAAAAATGACACCATCAGCGAAGTCCTACACAAATTTACTAATAACTCTAAATATCCTCTATGAAGATTAAGCAAAAATAAAAAAAGGCGTATGATGTAAATACCTCCGACCAGAAATGAAGGCGATAGGGGACCTGAAAAGATATCTCAACTCCATCCAAGAAACAATGCTGGCAGTACGAAACAGTATACAACAACCTTATGTTTCATCAACATGTCCTGTGGATTCGAGTTCAGTGTGGACTTACGGAAGTCTGGGGTTGTATCAGTCCAAACAATCAAAATAATCTGCAAGGTTTTCAGAATAAAGTATTCAGAGGAATTCTTAACGTCCCATGGTATGTTCGAAATTACAAATGCACTAGGACCTAAAAGTGGAAACTGTCAACAACGTTATCAAAGGCATATTATCAACGTCGAGAGTCTGAAGTTGCTGGATAACGATGGCTTAGTTACTTTGAGAAAATTTGGAGGAGAAGAAAGACTAAATACACAGGAAAAAATCGTATCGTGCAAAAATTTTAGAGTAGTTGGTAAAAAGAATTAGAGTAAAAATTGTAATATCACATGGTAAAAATAACTCTAATGTACACTATATTTAATATTAATATAGAGTTCATATATTATTCACTTAATAGAGTAGTTTTTACAGTTCTCTAAAGGAGAGTTCTTTTTTACTTATGTTAGTAAAGTTATGTAATATATAAAACATTAAATTTTAGACTAGACGTGTACTTTTCCTTCGGGTACTTCGTAGGCACCGCACTATTTTGCTCGGGATTACTCGTCGATACCACGTAATCAACATGTGGTGTGATACAAGCTAAAATTTAACGGTCATCTACTAAACGAGTCGGAACTCTATAGCGTCTCGAGACCTGATTTACGCGATATAGAAAGAAAGAACGATTATTTTTATTTTAATTATGTTTGCCAAAATAAAACATTCATGATGTGAAATTAGTGGAACTTCCGGAAGATTTTACATACAAGTTCCTCGTGAAGATTGGTAAGTATGTGCAACTATACATATAGGAAACTTATAGAAGACTCATTAGATGCAGTTTTGATGGTGACTCGGTGGAAACTTTAAAATGAGTTAAGTATTATATATGTTATATATGTATATAAACAGAATTTAATTTTTTTAAATTTAAGTTATAACAATATATTACAAGTAAAAATAAAAACAAATATTTTATAATTTTGATTTTTATTACAAACGTAAAAATATTCCACTTCCTATTAAAAATTAACACTAATAAGTGGAAGATACACACTATTTAGTGATATTTTGTTAATTAATAGAGTAAAATTAGAGCGAATTTTTAATAATTTACACTGATTAGATTAGAAATGTATCTAATTAGAGTGACGACAACATCTAGTTAGATTACATATAATACACTGTTATAGAATAACGATTTTACACTATTTAATAAACACCATCTTCTCACTATTTAGTGTAAATTTTTAATCTATTCACCTACACTATATGTATAGTGCAAAAAAATAACTCTAAATAAATTGGACCGATCTGAACCATGTTTTAGAGTTGATTTTTACTCTATATTTTTTCTTGTGTAATAATGGCCAAATTTTGTATTGTATAGCCAGCTCTTAGACAACTTCTTCCACAATCTTAAAACAATACACAAAATAATGTATGAAGCATAAGGAATTGCACAAAAATCAATAGACTACATAACATACTCCAAATCAATAAGATATGTAGTACTAGACATTACAGTCATTAGGGGAGCAGAGTTAAATACAGCCCATAGATTACTAATAACTGATATAGTATACATAACACCAAAACTACAAATCTCCATAAAACGCAGACGACTTAAGATGGAAGAGTTAGATTATTAGAGAACACCAAAAACAAGAAGAGTACCAAAAGATGTTAAGGAATGATCTAAATAAATTTTTTTTTTGAAATAAAATTACAGGCGTTTTATATTTTATTTGTACCATGAAAGGGTACCAGGTACAAGTACAAAGCAGCGTCTCCCCCTTGACCTTTCGAGTTATTGAGCATTGGCCGTTTGGAAATAAATTTTGAATGCGTTTAGCAATATTAAGAAATCACTCTGAACTAAGAAGAGACTAAATGACAATGGTTTCTCGTCTTCATTCAGGTGGAGATGTTTTTTCAAATCATGATAATACTGGCGGTTCATTGTAAACGTTTTCGTACCAAGTAGATTCTTGCGAGAGGAGAAATCTCTTCACTGACAAACCTAATACATTGGACATTATAGAATATACAGTGCTAGCGTAAAGTAACCCCCCCCCTGTTTAACTTCTGAACAGATTGAGATATCAATATGAGCAAAAAAACGTCAGTTTCTATATTTTATCAGCACAAATATTGTCTTATGGAAAATTTTGCTATCACTTTTAGTTTTTCCGGAAAATGGATCAACTTTGTTTTTTTAAATGGAACACCCAGTATATTATGGTATCTTCCGAAAGAATAAAACAATACGAATCCAACGATACCTCACAATCAAATATCGGTTTATTAGTTTTTTACATAAATATTAAACAAAATGCGAAATTTCGCCGGAAAAACCAACGCATCTTCGTTGACTACCTGTCGAGATACAATGGGCCAGATAAATGGTGGACGGTCAGTTAAAGGTCGGTCTACGCTCGGGTTAAGCAGGGTTAAAATCGGCAATTCTTTTAGAATGTTTTTATGAAACAATCAATGCAAGAAAAGCATAAAAAGAAAGTTCTTCTTAAAACTTCTAAGAAAAAATTGTCATAACAACAATTTTAAAGTTTGTAGGTACCTTGAAATTTTCTATTTAAGGCAGCATGCAAATATTGTCCTTCATTTCTATCTTGGAATTCTGCCCGACCAAGTATAACCAAAGAAAAGCGAGATCAAAATGGCTAGAAGAAGTTTAGAGCACAAAATCGGAGGAATTTTAATATTCGCTCGTGCTGACAGAAATGTACATGAAACAGAGCGACAATTTAATGAACGATTTCCTGAACATCCAATTAGTCGAAAATATTTAAGAGAACTTGTAAATAAGTTTTTGGAAACTGGAAGCGTCGAGGACCGCAAAAGAACTGGTTGTCGTTCAATTTCTGAAGACACACAAGTGCACATGTTAACAGAAGTAGTTAATGCGTGCATGATGTCTGCTGCTATCGCATCAACGTGTGATGTGGGTCCAACAACGGCGGAGAAATATTTTTAGAATTGTTTCAGTGATGAATGTACTTTCTTTTTGGATGGAAAATTGCATCGGCAAAATGTACGTTACTAGAGTGATTTTAGTCCACATGAATATCGTGAAGTTAACACTCAATTTCCCAAGAAAATAAGAGACCAATATTCCTAACCGAAAATTAGACCGGAATTGTATTTAAGATTATTAGAAGAAGATATTAATTCAAGTCTTTTGCAAATTGTACACCAGAATCCTGACGATTTTGAAATGGCTCCTCCACATTATGCGGCAATGGTACGAAATTATCTTGATACAAATTTTAATGGACGGTGGATCGGTCGACGTGGGCCGATTGAATGGCCAGCAAGATCACCAGATCTGACACTTTTAGATTTCTTTTTATGGTGTTATTGACGAAATTATTGACGTCTGCCAAAATATTGATCATCACATGTTAAGCCGTGTGAGAGAGGAAACACTACAAAAATGTTTGTTCCTAATAAATAAAAAATTCTTTTATTATTCAATAACAACACTAAGCCAATTTTTCAACCAATACGGCAAAATCTTTAATAAAAAAAATTTCATTTCTTATATTGACTTTGATTTTTTTCTTTATAAATATTTTTTGATAAAATATGATTAATTCATAAATTTAATATACTTCAAAAATAATTAAGGGAACTATCAATTTTAAATCCGTCTTAGCTCGAGCGTATACCTACCGTTAACCTACCGACCACCATTTAACTGGCCGATTGCATTTCGACAGGTAGTCGACGAAGATACATTGGTTTTTCCGGCGAAATTCCGCATTTTGTTTAATTTTTATGCGAAAAACTAATAAACCGATATTTGATTGTGAGGTACCGTTGGATTCGTATTGGTTTCATCTTTCGGAAAATACCATAATATACTAGGTGTTCATTTAAAAAAACAAAGTGGATCCATTTTCCGGAAAAACTAAAAGTGATAGCAACACTTTCCATAAGAAAATATTTGTGCTGATAAAATATAGAACCTGACGTTTTTTTGCTCATATTGATATCTCAATCTGTTCGGAAGTTAAAAAGGGGGGGGGTTACTTTACGCTAGCACTGTATAGGTAAAAATTCTTTAACTGGTAATGAGTTTGATGGTTAATTTCAATGTCACGGTACTACTACAAGATGTCTCACAACGAACTATACTTTGCAGAAGCACTAAACTATCTGTAGTAATAACCAAGGATATCTAAACTTATTAAGGATGAACTAAGTAGTCTATTTAGTAAGGTTTATTCTTACCGATTGAGTACTTACGTGCAAAGTCACAACACATATAAGTTTAGATGTGGACGAGGTTACGCGTTTTTGTCTGAAGAGGTTAAGACAAGAATCAGAAATAAATGTTTTTCTTACTCTAATAAAATCGCGATCAATTAATATATCTTCAATTCCAGCATCTAAAGAACTGCTAATTAAATCTAAAAGTGAATTAATAGCTTTATGAGGCATCATTAATAGTGACGAGACGATAAATCCAGAATAAAATTGATAAATCAAAACACAAAGAATCGACATTGATAAAATAGTAATTCGTCCACTGTTTAATGATGAATCCGTCATTGTTCCTAAAAAAAAGATATTAAAATTATATCTAAGTAGCAATATATAAAAAAAATAAAGTAATACAACAAAATTTAACCTTGTAAACAAAGTGCACCAAAAACATTTAAAATAATGTAACTCCAAGACACATCCAAAACGTTCCGCACATTTTCAACTATGTTACGTTCGCTTGACGAGATTATTTTTAAACAAATTATGAACAAACACATTGATGCGAGAAGACTCCACCAAACTTTAACACTTAATGGTTTTGTAAAAACGGAAATTGTGTCTGGTGTAACAGAAACGGGTCGAAAAATAAATACGGATCTGCAAAATAAATATGTAAGTATTTATGTATCAAAGTGCCAAACATTACCTTGCTTTTAATATTAAAGTGTTATACTTGATTCGCAAAACGTGATTTTATTGTACTCATAGTCATAGTTAAGATATTTTAATTCATATTACTTAAAACAACTTTGTACTGATCAAATAGAATTGCGCCAACTACTTTTGTGGAGAATTTGTTACATATTGGGTTTATCAAGAATTGTCTGTTATAGAATGGAATAAATGCTATACAGTTGAAGTGTGATTCAAAATATTTTTTTTTAATTGGGTAGAAATAATATGCACTGCACGTTATAAAATAAATAGAAAATTAAAGAAAACGCATCATGCGCAACTTTTAAAGAAAGTTCCAACTCCTACACTCTTCAATAGATCTTTAATAGATCAGTTGTTTGACCAGCTTTGTAGCATATGGCAAATTTATAAAAAGTGTGGTATTTTAGGTTGCGCATTTATCACATCGAGTGATATCAACTGAATGTTGAGCACAAACTGGCTTTTGGAATTCTTTACAAGCTTTTCGTTTACTTCTTCTAAGACATAGGAAACAATTTCCCTTTTGCTTGATTATGTCAGAATTGTTACGTTTTTCTTGAGGGCGTATTGAAAGATTTTCAACAATAGGTGGTACTGAGCGGCCGAATATGCTTTCAATTCAACTAGGTGACAGAAAATTCCTACATGATTTATACATATTATGAACGATTCTGGACTTCATGCATAACTAATTATTCGCTCAACGGTTATAGGAACAATCTTCTACGGTTTATTGATGTCGTCTAGTATAGATTATTTTCTACGTAAATCACGAATGCTGCAAATATAGCCACATCTATAATGTTATAGAAGTCCACCAGTTTATTCTTCTATTCGTTGTATATTCACCAAGGTATTTGTCCATATCCTCAACGCTTCCTTTTCTTCTGTTGTAATCGAGTATCATTCTTAGTTTTCATTTAGAACTTTCAATTCCAATGTTTTAATGGGAAGTGGAAAAAATTACAACTGATTTATTCTTTTTTGAAACATAGGAATATATATTTATGTTGTTGCTAAATGCGAAAGTTAATGATTCAACTGCTCTTGGATCCGAAAATTCGACCGGTACAAATGTACGTCAAAATTACGTACGAATTTTTAGATTTTATTAGGCACATAGATACAATAAAAGTTAAGGAGATGAATACATTTATTGTTTTTCAAATACCTCTACAGCACTGCGGAGAACAATTGTCATCTTTCGACCAACATTTTTCAGTTCGGGATCTGGAAGCGTTCCAAGGATTTCTTCAATGGCACATTTGTCATTGTCTAACACTTTGAAATGTGTCTTACGATTAGTCTGATCTAAGCTTTCAAACTCATCGTCATCCAACACGCACAAAATTATTGCAACACATTCCTGCAGGGCTGTAACTCCATCCATATCAATTGTTCTTGATTTTCTGTCTTAATATCGTCAACATCATCTAAGCTGCTCCCGCTTTCATTCTACTCTTTTTCCTCTAATCAGTTTTCCTTTGTCTTCTTCGTCTTCTTTGCCTTCTGCGCTTCCTCTACTTTATTTTTCTGCATTTCCCTTTTCTTCTTTCTCTCCATTTTCAGCTCTTCTTGAATTTTCTTCTCTTTCTCTTTGAGTTCAAAATATTCCACCCATTTGTCAGACGTAACAATGCTTGGAGTATATTCTTTTTTCCTTTTTCGTACTGTCGGTTTATCGTGTAGTCAAGGAATGACATCACTGAGGGAAGAGACCGTTTAGGCGTGGCAAGTCCGTTGATGATGTTGATGGATCAACACTTTCAGCTCTGCTGTTGAAGTACAAATGCTATGAGTTCTCCTTTTGGAGGCAAACAGAAGCAAGTGTCATCCATATTAAAGACGCGCTCTGGATCTCTTATTGCTACAATTTCTTCTTCTGTGAGTACAATTTCAACTTCCTTAAACCAGTTCCGTATTTTTTTCTTAGTAATAGCGCCCCTTGCCTTGTTGACATATTCAGCATGCTTCTGAGTGTCTATTTAGGAAAGAAGTAAACCACTTTTTGGCGGGCTTATTCTTGGAAAATGGAGTTTTCAAAATCCATTAAAGCATCAAATTTAGCAGAATAGCCATAACTGGGTTTACGCTAATTCACTTATAGACACGTCATGGCCATAACTGGCAAATTTCACAAAACTCGCTCTACTTATGGCGACGTCAACAAAAATACGTGTAACCTCAATTTACAGTTATAATATTATTAAATACTTTGAAACTAACGTATTTGTGATCATATAGTTCACAAGCTCGCTTAAATATGTTAAAGCTAAAGACAATAAAAGATTAAATGTGCATTGCTCTTACCGTTTTTGCTAAGATTTTCGAGTACAGCACATCAGCTAAAACATGGAATTCAAATTGTTTCAATATCGGAAACGTCATCTAACACCGTCTGTGATGAATTAGGGTCTGACAAAGCTCTGTAATGCACTTACTTTTAAGTACTGTCTATTAGGATCTTAATGCGCAACGACTTCCTCTGAAATGGCCATAAATGGTACAGTGGCCATAAACGGTGGTCCTACCCTACATGGAGTATCACCACGATACGAATAAAATTACTCATAAACGTTGGTTTCAGCTATATAGTTGTCCTGAAGGTTTCTATTCGATGCAAGGAAAGGTGGGTTCTAGCTGTTTCTTTATTTGCTGATGTTGCTGGTGTGTATTTCAATAATCAAATCTTACGTAACGTAAACGACTGATAGCCTGATATTTTTGAAACTCCATTGAAGCATGATACAACGGATGCGAGTTAGCATTCCATAGATCAGTTGCGTGTACAAGGTGGCGAAATAAGATAATTGTAGAGACTTTAGAAAAAAGTTAAATTTTTTTTGGCGTATCTCTAAAAATAAAGTGGTGGAGGGTGTTCGAAACAAATGCCAATAATTTAAATGGCTGAACAAAATTTAATAAGCTTGGTAACGTTGAAAAAAGCTCAGTAGACCAAGAGCTTGACAATAAAACCTTAGAGGACCTTTTAAAGACCATCACGATGATACTTCAAGAGAGAAGAAAAACCAAAAACGAAGATGAGGGGTTCAGCTCAGCGATAAGCAAGAAAAAACGAACAATACAACAAGAAGGTCTAGAAATCGAAACAAGCAACAGATATGCCCAACTGGGCGACCACGAAGAAGAAAACATGGAAGAAGAAGGACACGATGAGAAAGAGGCAGAAGACGAACAAAGAGAGAAGAGGCCAAAAAATAAACTAGAACCAACACATCAAACACACAAAAAAATTGGCAACAGCCGTGGCAATAGAGAAACCGAGAGTAGCACCGTTAGTTCTAACGCAAAAAAAACAAATAAAATCACGTGAGCCACCTCATGAATAACAAGAAAATAAACTGCAAAACTGGTCGCACAGGAAATAAACATAAAACCCACAACCGAAGATGATTACAGACAACTCAAAAAACTATTAGAAGATGAGCAAGTTCAGTTTTACACATACGACTTAAGGTCAGAAAAAAAGCTGAAGATAGTAATTAATGGAGTAATGCACGAGATGACCCTAGAGGAAGCAGAAAAAGACCTAATGGCACAAGAATACCCAATAACAAAAGTTACCCGCATGAATGGCAACCAGAGCAAACCAGCGCCAATGATTCTTGTCGAAATAAACAAAGAGTACCGCTCTATCTACAACATCACTAAGGTATGCGGAATGGCAGTGAATGTAGAATTGAATCGTTACGAACAAAAACAGAGATCGAGAGATGACATACAGGTCATCGGTGTCAACTCTTTGGACACGCACAGAAAAACTGCAACGACGAATTCAAGTGCATGAAGTATGGTCAAAGCCATATGACGAAGGACTGCACCAAACCCAAAAGGAGTCCACTTCAATACGATGTGCAAAAAACTGGAACAACCCAAACTTAAAAAAACCTGTCAACACGCACAAGCCGGAGAACAACTTTTGGAACAAGAGAGAGGAGGCCGTAGAAAGGAAGTGCTCCATAACGAAAAAAATGATGAAAATACTGAATTTACAAACATTACAAAAAAATTAATGAGAGACAACAAATATACAAAATCTTTAAAAATAGCATTCTGGAACGCAAACAGCATAAGGCTGAAAAAAAACGAAACGATTCTGTTCCTGGAAGAACACAAAATTGGCGTCTCCCATACTTTACTGAAGCCTTGCAACCGATTCAACATACAAAACTACAAAGTCTATCGAAGGAATCGACCCGACGGAAGAAAAGGATGAGGCAGTAGGCAGTCATCGTGTCAGATCAAATCAAACACGAAGAACTCCCCAATCCCGAACATCACACACCTCAACGCAAACGGCATCAAAGTTAATACCAAGAAAGGAGATATTAACATATTTACAGCGTACCTAGCACCATCAGAATAACTAGTAGAAGAAGAATTTAAAAGAATACTTTGCCCAAACAAAGCGACAATCATAACTGGTGATCTGAACTTCAAACACCCGGATTGGAATAGAAGCGTCACAAACACACACGACATAAGATTAAAAAACCTTGCCGAAGAAGTAGACCTACTGGTCATCAGCCCAGAAGAGCCAACTCATATTCGCACAGCAAACAGTTCGGTTGATGTCTCGACATACCATTGTTAAAAACTTAAATAATAGAATAACACTTAAGGCAGTAAATGAGCTAGCATTACTACTTCCAGTAGTAATGGAAGTAGAAATCCAACCAGAAATTCAAAAACAACTAATCAAAACCACCGACTGGAAGAAGTTTAAAAAAACAATAAAAATCAAGAAGACGCAGATCAATTCATCACTAAGCTTAGAAGCAGCAATAACAAGCCTTGAAAAAGAAATGGTAGATGCCCTAACAGTATCAACAACAACCAGGGCAATAAATCCATGCAAAACTCAACTCTAAGAATAACGTAAGAACAAGACACCCAAACACCAAGACTAAACTTAGAATCACTACGGAAATTCACAAAAGCATTAACGAAATAAACCAAGAAAAGTGGTGCAAAAAAATAAAAGAGCTAACAACGGAGGACCAATCACTTTGGAAGATGACAGCAGCACTAACTGGGAAAAGGAACAAACAGACGATCCCACAACTAAAATCCGAAAACAAAATTGCAACGACAGATGAAGAGAAAGCAAATATCTTTGCTGTCGCTTTCAAAAAACAATTCAGCCCGAACCTCATCGTGACGCAGGTAAAGAATCAAGACTTCTACGACAACATAGAAGCAATGACCACTGAACACGACAACGACATGGATCAAACAATCGAACTTGTCGGAACAGAAGAAATACAACAAATAATCAAAAATCTAAAAACCAGAAAAGCACATGGCATTGAAGGCATAACAAACGAGGCACTACAGCAACTCCCGCCTGACAGCTTAGACAAAATAAAAACGATAATCAACGCAATAATAGAACTTGGATATTTTCCACAAACATGGAAAAAAGCAATCACAATAGTAATACATAAAAAAAACAAGCCAAAAGACCAACCAACCACCTACAGACCTATTAGCCTTCTATCGGCAATCAGTAAAGTCGTCGAGAAGATATTACTCAGCAGACTCAAAATTGCCACCGAAGACAACAATGTAATTCCAAACACCAATTTGGATTCAGAAATGAACATTCCACCGAACAACAAGTCATCCGGCTGACCGAACATGTAATAGACAGAATGAATGTCAGCAAACACACTGGACCGATCTTTCTGGACATTGAGAAAGCTTTTGATAAAGTCTGGCACGCAGGCCTAATCTATAAAATGAAGAAAGCAAACATACCACCAAGACTAACTAAAATCATAAGGTCATACCTTCAAAACAGAAAATTCCACGTCAAAATAGGGAATACAATTTCGGAAGGAACAGAAGTAGAGGCCGGAGTCCCACAAGGCTCCGTTCTGGACCCAATTCTATTCAACATCTATATTTCGGATATTCCAACGCCGACCAACACTGCGGTCGCCTAGTTTGCAGACGATACCGTAATATACACCACGGGCAGGATGAAATCATTCATTAAAAACCGACTACAAGAAGCCACTAACCACATACCATCATGAAATACATGAATACATGGAGGATAAATGTAAACGAAGAAAAAGCAGAAGCAGTCATGTTCATACACAAGGTCACCAAAAAACCCAACCCCGAAAAAATCAAAATAAACGGAAAAGAAATAGAGTGAAAAGGGCATGCTAAATATCTAGGCATCATACTAGACGAAAAACTCAACCTACTTAAACACATCGAAGAAACAAAAAAAAATTAAGAGGATTAGCAGCACAACTCTACCCAATCATCAGCAGATGCAGTAAACTTAACATAGAGAACAGAATAAATATTTTCAAGGCAATCATCCTACCAGGGGCCACCTACGGGGAGCGATATGGGATAAAAATGGGACAAAAGCGGATTAAACTGCAACGAACGCTTAACAAGATTCTAAGAATAACAATGAATGCAGAGAGATACGTCAGCAATACTCAACTAAAAAAAGAAGCTAACATTAAAGACATGGTAACTTTCATAGAGGAGACTACCGATAAACAAATCAAAAAAATGAAACACTACTACAACCCAGAGATACAAAAAGCAATAGTAATGACGAAAGGCAAAAGGGAATCCGAAAACATCGGCTCAAAACCCAAACGACATAAGACAAAAAAATGAAGCAACACAAAGAAAAGAAAGAAACCCCACATCAGATGACCACTGATTCATCTGATGTGATGCAGAAAATTAAAACAAAAAACAAAAAAAAATGGAAAACAGAGACGAATGAGCAAAAGAGTCAAAACTGGACGACCCCGAATCGAAAATGAGTTCCAGTAGAAAAGAGCTTTTTTTGGACTACAAATCCTACCTTATTTGTGATGATTGTAATTTGGTATATTTGGCATTTTTTCGATATTACAATAGAAATTGTGATTTTTTTTTAAAAAGTTAAATCTATAGCGGGTCATCAATAGCAAAATGATCCCCAAACAAGCTAGTGAAAGCCGCACCTCGAGACCTCGAGAAAGAAAATTTTATGAGAAAATTTAATGAATTTCGATCAGTTTTTAATGTGCCTTAGTTTAGAAGATACTTCACCTCACTTTCGAAAGCATTCCTCATTCTATTGCTATTTAGTCCAATTAGAACCAAAAACTTGGCATATCGACAAAAACAAACAAACTCACTTCTATCACTTTTCTATTGCGTTCGCGAATCATTATATCACACATTTCTGGTGACATCATTTTGAATGTATGTTGAATACTGAGATCTTCTGCTCCAATGTTAGAGCATATGAGAACATTATTCTACAGAAATCTGCGAGGCTGTCGTTCGAAAAATCTAAGTGGTAGGGTATCCTTTAAAAGTTGCGCACGCCGTATGTTTCCCGAATTTTTATTAATTAATTTTCTATCTACATTCCCGTCTTCAAGTATACCAACATGCCCGTAAACATCTCAAAACTGGGTTCATATTTCGAATATTAAATAATTGTTACAGTCTATATAAGTTACTATCTACCGTTGTATCAACGCCACAAAATATATATGTTTTTGTAGGTACACGTCGCCATAGCGGTATTTTTGAGTACTGTTAAAGACAATAAAATAATAATGTGGACCCTATTACCAAAAAAAATTTTATATCTAAACTTTAGTTTTTCTAATAATGATATTCGAACAAACCTTAAAATCCAGCCAGCATGACAATAATCAACCACCATTAGTCTATCCGATCGAAAAATTAATGGGGTACAACCGATATCGACGGATTTATGTTGTAATAATCCTACTAAACCATCAAAATCGATCACTCCTTCTGATGTATATCCCCAAGAATCGGTTCTTTGCGTTTTTAACCTTGAATGAAATTTAAAAATAAATAGTTTTAGATTAAAAATATATTTATAAATCTAATTTACGTAAAATTATAGAAATCTCTGCAATAACCCATCAAAATACATTGAAATCTATGTTGAGAATTACTACCTCGATTACTTTCGTCAGCTAAATATTCACTAATAGTTGTGTAATTGGTTCCATCGGGAATCTAAAAAAATATATTTTTTATGTATAAAGCATCAAAGCCATAAGTAGTTTCTTAATGTATGCGTGCTGTTAACTGCTAAAGCAAGTAACCCCATGCGAGTATTAAAAATCACTTTGTCCCTGAAATGTGTATTTTTTCTGAAATCGCTAATTTAAATGCTATTCAAATTTGGACAAATAACCCAAGTTATAATGTCGAAATTTTACTAGAACATTGTACTTCAAAATATGAAATGTTTCTTATATTAATCTTAACTGTTTTGTTTTCAGGAATATTTATAGGCTATTTAAAATTAAATTAAATAAACGAAAGAATTTCAATTTTTGTAGATAAAATCTTAATATTTTAGGAGAAAATTCACTGCTGCATGTGTTATTCTCTCTCATTCTTCCTCTGTCTCGATCTAGCTCTCAAATATCTCCTGAAAAGTTGACTGCCAGCTGTCTCTTCATCTCTTTGATGGCCCCCCTGGTGGTCTGGTTCCGGGTGGATTATTTGTAAGCATAATTTTCGGCAATCTATTACCTGACATTCTACGGACATGGTTGAGCCAAAATCTCTTGCTCTGTGTTTCCCATCTCACAATGTCCTGAACATTGCAATTATCTGTCATGTCGGGTTTCTTGATTTTGTCCCATCTGGTCTTTCCTGAGATTGTCCTCAAGGTCTTCATTTTTACTACTTTTCATATGCTCTTAGTTTAGTTTATATGCTTATGTATTCGCGTATTTCAACGCAGTAACTCATTATTGGGCGAATGCAGATCTTGTATATCCTGTGCGGGTCGTGAGTGCTTAAGATGTGCACACCCAACTAGCAAAATTCCTAATAAAACGTGTAAGTATAATTGTTTTTGCAGGTCGTCCTCTGATTTGGCGATAATCGTGTCGTCGTCAGCGTAGCATATTATACATATTTCCTTTTGGCTCATTTTATACCCTAAGTTTAGCGTCCTTGATTATTTTATCCATTGTCGGATGCCATCTGATATAGAGATGTCTTCGGTTAGTTCTATTCTAGCCCTTACTTTAGTCGTGTTGTTAGTATTTAATTTGTATATTATGTTTATGATGTCAGTTGGTACACCTCTTTGTGTCAGCCGGTTCAGTACGTCTCCCAATCTCACTCTGTCAAATGCTGTAGACAAATGGACAAAGCATATATATGCAGTTGTGTTGAATCCAATGGATTCTTTTAGTTGTTTCATAACGATTGCAGCATTATTTATGTTAGGATTGAACTAAATTAATTTGATCCTGAACAACTCTACTCAACCATTAAAGCATCGTTTTATTTCATTAAATGATGATAAAGAAGGTAGCATAAATGGTGTGATTGTGGTACGAGTTCCCTTCGGTTCTTTTCGAATCGTTGGATGTCTGTATAAGCTTCATAGTTACAAGTTTCTCGAAACGTTGATAATAACATCTTACTCAACAGTCTTCTTCTTTGACAGCATTCTATGCCGGTTTAATTCTTTCATCAGGTAATTGAATATTACTATTTGTTTTATTGCTCTTGCTTTATCAAGAAAGTTTCATGAAATAGCTTGTTTAACCCGAATACCCCGAAATGTAACCCGCTGGTTCCATACTTTTATGAGAACGAGAGAGACAATGGATTTATTTTAGACAATTAAAAGCAATATATAACATAAACAACAATATAATGTACATTCTACAGGGTGTATCTGAATGACTGCAACAAACTTCAAGGGGTTATTCTTTAGTGAATTTTAAGGGTACTTTGATATATGAACCATGGGCGACTTCGGCCCTCCTAAGGAGCTACACCCCTCCAAAAATGGCGGAAAATTTTGGTTTAATTTCTTTTTCTCAAAAACTATAAACGCTAGGAAAATGAAATTTGGCGAATATGTCTAACTCATAATAGGGCACGTTTTGACCCTATTTGTACTTTCAACCTACCCTTCTAAACTACTAAACGTAACCACCCCCTTTACATTTTTGCTGAAATTTTTTTTATGCAGATGATAAACACATTGGAAAAATTTCAGTTAGATAGATAAAACTATTCTAAAACTTTTTTGTCTCTCTAAAATTTTTCCAAAAACGACTAATTTTTGAGAAAAAAAATAATAAAGCAAACACTGCCCGTTAAACAACGGGGTTGTCGATCAAAAGTTGGAATGAATTTTTAATGAAAAAATCTTGGTAGGCTTTGCAATCTTTGTCAGAAATATTTTTGACGTTTAAATGTCAGTGTTTTCGTA
Source organism: Onthophagus taurus (assembly GCF_036711975.1). Taxonomy (NCBI): domain Eukaryota; kingdom Metazoa; phylum Arthropoda; class Insecta; order Coleoptera; family Scarabaeidae; genus Onthophagus; species Onthophagus taurus. Next base: position 27,083,744 of record NC_091972.1, on the reverse strand, counting down.
TTATTATTATTGTTTTTCAAATTAATTTTTAAATAAAGTTCTATCGCATTTACGCTCGTTCACTCGACGTTTCAAAATTTTAAATAAAACAATAATAATAGTAAGAAAACCACTGACATTTAAACGTCAAAAATATTTATGACAAAGATTGCAAAGCCTACTAAGATTTTTTCATTAAAAAATTATTCCAACTTTCGATTAACAACCCTACAGCTTAACAGTTAGTGTTTGCTTAATTATTTTTTTTCTCAGAAATTATTAAGTTTTAGAAGAACATCAGACAGACAAAAAAGTTTTAGAATAGTTTTATCTATCTAAGTGAAATTTTTCCAATGTATTTATCATTTTCATTAAAAAAATCTACGCATTAATTGACCGGGGGTGGTTACGTTTAGTAGTTTAGAAGGGTAGGTAGAAAGTACAAATAGGGTCAAAACGTGCCCTATTATGGGTTAAACATATTCCTCAAATTTCATTTTCCTAGCGTTTACGGCTTTTGAGAAAAAAAAAAATAAACCAACATTTTCCGCCATTTTTCCTTCGGCTCCCCTAAGGAGCCGAAGGAAAACCCATGGTTCATATATCAATTATCTGTTATCATATGGAATGCTGGAAATTGTGTTTTTGAAGCGGTTATGTTAAATCTCCAGGAAGAGCACCATTTAGTTATTTTGTTAGTTGCTTCTTGTAATGTTACTATGGCTGTTTCAAGTTTCTTGCCATGTGCTATTAGTGCAGTGTCGCCGGCATATTGCAGCATATATAAATCGGTAGACAGCGTGGAAATTTCCATCATGTCATACGCCAAACATTGTATAGTATTGGTGAGAGCGGCGAACCCTGTGGTACGCCTTGTTGAATTTGGAATTCATCCGAGAAAGTTTCATTTGTTCTTACTCGAAAAGACCGATCTTTTAAAAAATGTGACAGTAATTTAAGTAACTCAGGTGGAACGTTTAATTTGTCAAACGCTTTTTGTATGTCTAGAAAAAAAGCTGCTGATTTTATTTGCTTCAAGCGACAAGTGTGGAGATTTGAAGTAAGAATAGCTAGTGGATGTATAGTCGATTTCCCTGATCTAAATCCAAACTGATGATGTGGAATCTTATCTTCAACATACATTAGCAGTACGATAACTAGAAGGCGTTTGTAGGTTCGAGTCTTTTTTGTGATGCATACTACTGTCCCAGTTTTTCACTCATTAGGAAAGAATTGATTTTGGAAACAAAAGATGAATATGTCTTTTACATGTGCATGAACGTTAGGATGTAATTGTCTAAAAATTGTTCGTGTCAGCTTATCATAGCCGGCCGAAGTATTTTTTCCCTTGCTTAATAATTCCCAGTATTCATCTTCGTCGACATGTAATCTGTTACTAGAAATTGAGTGTTGTCAAACTCTGTAAACCAATCTTCAATCTGATCGTGATGGTTGTTATTGAATAAGTGATTTTCAGATTTTTTAAAACATTCTTCGAGATATTTAGCATGTACTTGTGCCTTTTCAAAATCAGTGTTACAGCTGGAGCCATCAGCTGGATCTATAAGATAAACAGGCTGGATGTTTTTTCGTATTTTGATAGTTTTTTGACTTCATTCCAGAAAGATTTTTCCTTACTTTGGTTGATATTATTACAAGCTTCAATAAATCTGGAAGATCTGAATTGCCATATTAACTTGTGAATACTTTTACTAAGCTCATTAATTCTCTTCTTGGTAATCTTCATTTCTTCTGAACTGTCGGTACATGCATCTTTTACGGTTAATTAACGTTAGGATATAAGGAGGGAGTGTGAAGGAGTAATACGACTTTTTCCTTTTTGGGGAGTGATATATTAGTGATTTCGTTAGGTGTTTGATAAACGATGATATGTTGTCTGGATTATTAGCAGGATTGTTATGGATGTAATTTGTCATGTCATTGTTTAGGTTTTCGATGCCGCATAAATTAATATTAATGTGTAGTGGAATGTCTAATATTGAGGAGTATGGTGAGGTGTTTACTTCAAAATCTATGCTGAGGTGGTCTGAACCAAGATTTGTTCCAACTTGTTCCAAGATATGCTTGGTGAGCCTATTACTAAATCAGGAGTGGTGTTGGTATTAGCCTGCATGATAAATGTAGGTGGTGTAGCTATTTTCTTGTATCCAGTCTGATTGAGGAAGTTTGTTTTTCGAGTTATTTATATTAAAATCTCCGATTATTATGACGTTATCGTATAGTGAAGCTTTTATAAATATAGTATCATCTATTCCATTATGTGGGTGAATATATACCAGGAAAATGTGTAGTTTTTCTTTCCCAAATGGTAATAAAAAGTGTGTGCATTCATTTAATCCGTTATTTATTCTTGTGCTATTTTCATGTTTGACTGCTAGAGGTGGGTGAATTAGCGCTACAGAGCCTCCTCTGATATTAACATTGCCGATTTCAGATATTTTTTCAACTACAGACCAGTTTTGAAATTTGATATGTTCTTGGGATTTTGCTTCTACAAATAAAGCACACTGTATAGGATGAGTATTCAAATAGTTACCTATTAAATAAGTTTTCCGATGGTAGCTATTGATGTTGGAGTATAGGAATCTTATATTATCCATTGGAAGGTTGTGGTATTGTTGCTTGTTTTCCATTGATTGGTTCCGTGGGTGAAATTGCGTTAGGGTTCTCCAAATCAAGCATAATAATATACAAGTAGCTTCCAGAGAATGAAAGAATTGTATCGACTTCTATAAATCTTCGTCTTAATTGGTTGATCAGCTCTTGTCTATTGTGATTTTTCTGCGAGTTGATTTTATTATTACAGGTTTCCACTATATGATCATGAATAGTAAGTGGTTGGTGTATTCTGGATTTATTTCTTACCGCGGGATCGATGTCTGAGCCTTTTTTATTTGAGGTTTTAATTTTTACGTTTGGAATTCCAGCGATTGGGGTTTTGGCCTATTTTTACATTTAAGAGACCACGCACTGTGGCCCTCCTTACCACAGGAGTTACATTTCTCTGGCAATGTTGATGTGCACAATGTGGTGTTATGCGTTTATGCCTTCACATTTGCTGCATTTTATTGGTTGCTTACAATTGCCTGCAGTATGAAGAAAAGAGTTACATTTAGAGCATGCAACTGGGATTGGAGCAGGAGCCAAACTTTCAACGACTGGAAAGTGCTTGTTTTTATAGAAGAATCCTTCTTTTAGTATTCTTTGATATGGCGATTCACATCCGGTAATTATTTTCATTTTATAGGTTGGACTTTGAGTTATTTTTAATATAATTCTCTTGCAGAATCTATGTTTAATTTGTAATGAAATGATCAGTTCGCTTTTTCACTGTCTGTAATTTCGAGGTCAACAGTAGTAATTACTGCTAAATAGGATGCCGCTGGTAGTTTTTTTCGATGTTATTTGAAATTGATTCTTTAAAGCTTGAAATAATTTTTTGTACTTGTAGTTTTGATAAATTCAATTTTAGTTGATTTTTAACGCATTCTGACTTTATGAGAAATCCAGTTTTTGTTTTTATTATTTCATCGCTGGGTTGAAAGTTGTTTATCGCCCAATACTCGCATAACTGGATTCTGGACAGTTCGTTATCTGTGATGACGTAAAAGAAGGCATTGTGGTTCTTCTAGTTCGCGATCCGTTTATTGAACGCAGTTATTGGAGTTATTTTGGTTGACTTCGTTTGTTGATTTTCATGTAAATCATTTGTTGATTTAGCATTTGTTGTTGTTGTTATTTTAAATTGTTGTGAGAGATTCACCTTCACTTTCGATTGGTGGTTGTTTCCTTGGTGACTTTTTAAGTCTTCCTCTTGGTCTTTTACTCCCTGATGGAGTATATTCATCATCGTCATCTTCTTCTTCCTGATCGGAAGTACAGTGTGTTAATTAATTATCGTACCCGACGTCATCATTGCACAAAGTTTGGCATTGTGGTATTGGTTGCATACTTGCAATGATGACGTCGGATACGGTAATTAATTAACACACTGTAGTATAAGTGATTGACTTTGCGGTTATGCCGCTAGCTTTATCGTACATACGATAATTTAAGAATTTTCCTTTAATCACCGAACACTATGATGCACACGTGTCGCCTCTCGAAAGGTTGCGACGATACTGTATGAGAACGATTATTATAGATTTATAAAACAATTCGTGGATCATTTCCATTAGATATCTTTCTTAACGTTTCTCTCTTATTACTTTATTATTACAAACTATAAAAAATTAAGCCATTATAGCCCGTTAAAATTACATCAACATGTGCTATATCCGTTAAAAAATGCGACATTACAAGAAACGTATTTAACAATCTGTACAAATATTTATATGATATAAATATTTAACTACGTCATTTTAAGCAAAATTGTCATGACATGATCGACTAGAATTGTTTGGTTTTCAAACCAGTTATTGTATTTTCAAGGAAATTATATTTGTTTTTGGAAGACTATAAACTTATGATAGCCTAGACAGTAAATTTCTGGTAAATAACTTTGCAGACTTTTAAAAATATAAATAACGACTATTTACCACAATAGCTGATGTTAAAGTAACCCCAGTCATGTTACCTCTAGACACAAATTTATGTTCCTCAATAAACGGCCAACTGTCGTTTAATGATGTAAAATATTCGCCCATATCATCAATTTTTAATTCACCACCTTTCCCTTGTCCCGGATTATATAAATCGTAAAGACTCCACGAATCATTATTTAACGAAATCGTTGATTTTACTGCAATCGTTACTTGCGAGTTAATATGTAAAAGAGCGTTTTCAAATAAATCGCTGAACGATGTGTTTTCGTTGAAGGTAATCATTAAATTGGTCAAACCATGAAAGATGTTATCAGTGTTAAACTAAAATAATAATATACATAGTTAAAAAATAACGAAGATTAAATTTTAACGTACATTTTGAATTGTATCTCGTAGAAGAGAACAATTCCCATCCAACACAACCCCATAATTACTGTATCTGATATAAGGGATAGAAATAATGTTTTCATTCAAATTTATAACTCTAACAAATCGTTTCTGATTCATTATATCATTAAATAAATTAATAACTCTAGTTCTTTTATCGCAAATTCCAAAAACAACGAAAGATATACTTTTTGCCTTCAAATATTGTAGAATTAATTCATTGTCAATATAACCAAAAGTAAAATGTACAAGAAATAATAGTACGGGAAAACAAAAAATCAAAAACAGCCGACTGTTCATGATTTTACAACGTTAACTTTTTTACCAATACAACCTGGAAAATAAGGTTGAGAAAGTTATAGGTACAAAAAAGACAGGAAAATTGAGTTTGATTATACCTACTTATCACGTTTAAACGTTTACTGTCAATCAAAACAATAAAATAAAAATTTGTTGTATTTTCTTACACATACGAAAAATAAAAATTAAAATCGTTCAAAAATACATATTTTGCTACTTAAAAAAAACATATAAAGTGTTCTTGAATCACCAAAACCATGTTTTTTGGAAAAATGCTTAAATAGCGTAAAAAATTGATTTTCAAGCACATATTGCATTGATCGACATTTAACAGTAATTTAATATTTTCATGGAAATCTGGAGATTTTTAATTGCCGAGGAAATTTTTTGTAACATCAACAAAAGCAAAACCTGCCTGTTTTTTTTATGAAAGTAAGGTTTAGTAATAAAGCTGGATTATTCATCAATTTTTTATGACAGGCCCTACAAAATTCCCCCTTTAATTAAAGCCTGCTTCATCTTTACGAGCTGCTTTAACAAAATTTTTAATTAATAATAATAATAATTCTTTATTTTGATACACGACAGCGAAATTCTTTTGCATTCTCGAACGATTTTTCTTTCGTTCTCGAAGGCAAAAGTGTCATTTCGCTATTTTGTATCAAAAATAACTATTTTAATACTACTTTAAATTTCAATGCTTCTAAATCTCTCAGTCGTTCTGGTAAAGCGTTATATAATTTTAAACCGTAAAAATTTGCGTCATATCTAGCCCTTGTCGTTCGAGTAAAATGTGAGACAAGGTCACCCTTATTCCGAGTATTATAAGAACGATAATCCCGACTTCTGCTGTAACCATTTAAGTTACTCTTTATAAGCAGCAAACAATTGAAAATGTACGCACAAAGAAAAGTCAGAATTCCAAATTCAATAAATTTTGCCCTGCAACACTCCGCGAAACCCATGCCTGCCAGAACTCTCACACATCTTCGCTGAATACGGAAGAGAAGCGAAGCGTGAGCGAAATGCCCCCAACACAAAATACCGTACGTTATATAAGAATAAAAATGTGTAAAATAGGCAGCAAGTGCCATCTTCGATGATACTACTCTCACTAAGCTGCGAATCAAATAGATACTGGTATTTAACCTTCCAATCAAATGAAGAACATGCTCCTCCCATGTAAGTTTGGCATCAAGGTGAATTCCGAGATATTTAACTGAGCTATTGACATTTAAAGTTTGCGGCCTCAATGAGAAAATTAGGGACTGTGTTTTGTGTTCATTCACGCTAAGACGATTCTCAGAAAACCAGTTAAAAAATTTTTTTTTGGTATTCATCAACCAGTTGGTCCAGGTCACACAGGTTACCAGATTATTTCTGCAATGCACCAGTGTTATCGGCAAAAAGAATAATTTCGTTTTTACTATTACTAAGGGTTAACAGATCGTTTATGAATATTATGAATAATATAGGGCCAAGAACCGATTCCTGTGGGACTCCGTAGGTAGGCAAACTACCAGATGACTGATTATTATATGTAACATATTGAACGCAATTTTCCAGATAGGATTTTATTAAACTCACACTATTACTATCAAAATGAAGCAGACAGAGCTTACGAAGAAGAAGGTCGTGGGAGACGCAGTCAAATGCCTTTGTCAGGTCGTAAAAGGATACTTGGGCATATAACCTATCATCAAAGTAACGTAACACAAATTCTATAACATTACTGACAGCAGCAGACGTCGATCTACCCCAGGTACTTACCTACCAATATTCTGAAGTGCCATGGTTGTTGAATCCCATTAAAGCTAGGTTGGACCTCACTACATTTTCCAAATCAAACACCCCCCATGCAATGTTTCTTGCTGATTTTCACAACATAGTGCATACTTACCCTGATGCCTTTTGTGTTTACACTGACGGACCAAAAAAAGAAAACGGTGTTGGTAGTGCAATATCAGACGATAATACAGAACATTCCTGGACGCTTCAACTATGTTCCTCAATATTTCTTGCAGAGTTATATGTAGTTTTTTTTCTTAATATTCCAAGCACTACTATACATACATATGAACCTCAATAACCGCAATTTTCTAGTAATAAGTGATTCGCTTAGTAGTATCAAATCCTTACAAAACCTGTACACAAAAGAAGCAATGCTACAACAAATCTTAGACACACTGGACAGCATCACAAAACAAAATCGTAAAGTAATTTTTATATGGGTGCCAAGTCACGTTGGAATTGGGGGGAATGAACGTGCTGATTGTGCAGCATCCGAGGCTGTAGATAAAGCAACAATGGATGTGACCTTTTGCAGACATAAAGATATTGCAAAACATGTCAGATCCTTGATTTATAACAGCTGGGAAGAACAATGGCAAAATACTCCAAGTTTCTTGAGAAAAATCAAACCCCGTGTCTATCGAATAAGTTCCGAAAGGGAATTAAACAGGTCAGAACAAGTGAAACTAAGTAGATTGCGCATTGGCCATACATCGTTGACCTCCAAATATATGTTAAAAGGGGAGCAGAGACCCATGTGTTCAAATTGTAATAGGGAACTCACTTTAGAACACATCATTATAGAATGTACATTATATGAACAAGCAAGAAATATTTATAATATAACAAGCATAGAGTCTGCCTATGAAAACTCATTGAATCTGATCAAATATTTTAAAGACATTCAACTATTCGACCAACTTTGAATACTCTTAATGTGCTATATGTGGTCCTGAGTGACATTATTGTGAGTGCTAATGGCCTATGACGTAATGTTTGTGATGGCATAAGGAATGACACACTGGAACAACAAACCCTAGTCGCTCAAAAATGAAAGGGCAATCGATGTTATATTCGATAAGCTTTTATAGAAACTTTTCATAAAACGCGTTTCTTCTGTCCGTCAAGGAAACCATATTGTGTCGCGCAAGCAAATCATTTTGTGGTATACCTCGCTCAGGGTAAATTCCATCAGATTTGTAAGAAAGAAATTTTCAGAATCTACGATGGACTCGATCAAGGCTTAAGAACTCACACGCATATAAGGGACTCCAAATCAGGCAAGCGTATTCTAACTTACTCAGAACGTAAGCACAATACAAGGTCTTTAATAAGTTGACACTTGTGAAATATTTAGACATACGCATCACAAAACCTAGGGACCTAAAGGCCTCCGAACACAGATTATTGATATGTGTTTTAAAATTAAGATTTGCATCAAACAGGACCCCCAAATCCCTGTACTCCTCAACACGACTTAAAGTGCTGGCAGCAATATTGTAAGGATATATGCATGTTGACGAGTATCGGCTATAAATAAGTACATGACATTTATCTATATTAAGGTTAAGTTTGTAGGTCTTACACTATTGTGTTTAAGTTGTGCTGCAGCTTATCTGCATCTGCCACCGATGAGACTTCGGCAAAGATCTCGATATCATCAGCATACCCCAAAATCAGACAATCAATTTTTAGAAGTAAGTCATGTATGAAAAGAACAAATAATAGAGGGCCCAAATTTGATCCCTGTAGAACCCCTGAGGTAAGAGTGAACTCATTAGAAAAATATCCATTGTAAGCAACATAACATTTTCTATGATGCAAATAAGAGGGCAGAAGTTGAAATGCTGAAGGGACAAATCCGAAAGAGCTCAATTTATGCAAGAGAATTCTATGGTCAATCAGATCAAAGGCTTTGGATAGATCAGTGTATACAACATCCACTTGCCCACACCTATCCAAGGTGCTACAGACAAACTCGGAAATCGTAGCCAAGTTGGTAATTGTAGAGCGACCGGAAACAAAACCATGCTGGGAAGCTGACACAAAGGGACGTGTACATAAAAGAATATAATAACTTTTCAAATAGTTTAGCAAAATTGGAAATTATCGAAATTGGTCTATAGTTTGAGAGGGACGTAGTAATAATAAATTTAAGAGGGCAAGCAAATATATAACAGCAGTCTCTAACCATAAAACTAGGCAACAAATCATCTCCGGTAGTATGCTTATTAGAAAATGTTGCCATTAATTAGCTCCTCTTCTGTAGTGGGATGAAAAGACTATTGCAACGGATTGAAATCAGATTCAGTGAATGTTCGGTCGGTATATACAGTGTGAACAGCAGAAAACATGTTAGCAAAAGCATTTACAATATCTTGAGGATCAGCAAGAACATTGCTCTCATTATTAATCAGATTACAGGGTATTCTTATCTTACGTTTCTTAGCTCGGAGAAAATTCCATATACTGGACGGATTTGTTTTGATGGTATCTTATATGTTGTTAAGATACTTAATGTAACTGTCGTTTATTTCATTTTTTAACAACCTCCTTAGTCGCTTAAATTCGTTATAAAATACCATTTTTTTAGTTTTGATTCATTTCTTGTGATAAAATTTTTTAATATTAATATGTCACTTTATTTCCGCCGAAAACCACGGTGGGTAAGAATTATTAAATTTGGTTTTAATAGGGACATGTGTATTAATTAATTCCACGTCACCAACTTGGAATCAGTAATCGCACTGTAAGACGGATTTTGCATACAGACTTACAATTTCACCCTTACAAGATAGCCATTGTGCAGAAGCTAAATGTAACGGATTACCGCCAACGGGTGCATTTCGTGCAAGAAATGCTTGCACATTATGAACAGAATAAAAACATTATGGTGGCAATGAGTTATGAGGCCCATTTCCACCTTAATAGGGTCGTCAATAAACAAAATTATCGGTATTGATTGATCGCACACCACTTACGTGAATATATGAATCACGTGACTCACGCGTGATTCACGTGTGACGGCATTAGCGAAAAAGCTCAGCACTTACTATGGACTAGCGATTCGAAGACATACACATCGATGTGTAGAAAATATGAAAACAGCGATTATGGCGACATACTATCATATGATATCCACAGATGAAAATCCTCGACACGAGTGTTGCCCACAGGGAAAAGACAGCTGGTGCGTGTGGTAGAAACGAACAGCTCTTGGTATGGAGCTTGCACCGCATCCTACTCCATTGCATCCCGACATACAGCAGGAAATTCTGCATATATATGAGGATTTATCAAGGGATGAATTACTGGAAAGATGTTTAGGTGGCAACACGCAAAACGCAAATGCAAGCTTTAATTTCACAATTTGGCGATTAGTTCCTAAACATTTGCATCTCCGGATTAAAAGTCATCGAATTTTGGATGCGGATTTAACGGATGAAAAAAGTTACGTACTAAAATTTTCATGAAAATAATATTTTTATTGTAATTAATAGTAATTAGTAAACTATTAATTGGTAATTAGTAATTATTTATTGGAACGGAGCTCAGTTAAACTATATGCAGATGCAGATGCGGATCCTCAAAACAATGCGGATTATCCGCAGTTGCGGATGCGAATATCCGTTACATCACTAGTACTTAGCCGCGGGGTTATTCAATGAAGGAAATTCATCCCTTCTGATGATCATGAACGAAGCAGGAATTGTAGTAGGTACGCAAAGCTTCAACTACGCTGAACAAATAGATAACCAGAGCGTGAGTCGACAAAATCGACGTAGTTCATTGAAGTCGAAGGAAGGTCGAAAAGCTCGAAAAGCACTGCTGCAGGCGCAAAATGAAGCCTATGAGGAAGAAGAAGGACTAATGTATGGTGCTGGAATCGCGGATTAATCGGTGACTACTTTATATTATTGTTAACTTTCCTACATTTCTAGTTTTCGAGATTTTTTTTCAAACGCGTTTTCTCAAAATGACTATATTCACATTTGCGGGAACTCTAACTCAAAACGTAATGAACCAATCATTATGAAAATTGATAGTATGATTCTTTATGAAATTACAACATGAACCAACTTTTGACATGATATCATGATTTTAAGAGCTTTTTTTTGCATAATGAGTAAAAAAAAAGTGAAATTTTAAGTAAACTTTTCCCATACTTGCAAAATTTTTAATTTTCTTTACATTTACCTGCATTGAGGTTCATATTCTTAGAAAATAAGTTATTAATCTAAAATGAAAAGCTTTTTGATATCAGATGAGAGATTCAGAACAGAGTATTCACCACATACTTTTACTTTTAAACGTTCCGTACTTTTCTCGTTATTTTATTGACTACATATTTAAATTTTAAAATTTTAAAGTTGCTTCCTAAACGGGTCAGCTGTAAGCGTTAAGTTCCTTAGCGTTACGGTTACAACTACTGCTACGGTTATAGTTTGATATCCTAAACCAGCCATTAGTTGCCTACCACGGCACCGCTACAGAGAGAATAACAGCCCTTCCAAAACCGTTTGATTCCCGTGCCTAACCCTGTATATTCTATAAAAATATAAATTTCACATTGCCAACTTTACAACACCATTTTTGGTTCATTAAACCATTATACAATTAAAAGATATATTCTAATAAGATTTATTTTTACTGTTTAATTTATAAATTATATATATATAATATACATCTTCGAAATAATTAAGAAAATATATCACAAAAAGGAAATTCGGACTTTTCTGGATTAAGTAAATCTCCAACATAACAAGCAGTTCCAGCTAAGCCTTCATATAAACTATAAGGATTATCAGGTGTACGAGCTTTTTTTTGAAATTCATCGTTGTACATAAAATGGAAGAAACAATTCGCTCGATGTAAATATTTCAAATCGTGGGTGAGGCGATATAGAAGTAAAAATACATATCCATTTCCAGCGATTCCATGACATAAACCAGGTCCCTTCTTCAGCAAACCCTTCTTCCAAATTAAGTCAGCAGAACGTTTTATGCCGTCCAGATATTTTTGATCGTTCCAAATTTGGTAAGCTTTAGCAAAAAGATAAGCTGTACCCCCAGCACCATGACACCAGTGAACCAATTCGTTATGTGCAGAGTTTATTTCATCCATCGCGGTTGGAAAATTGCCCTCGGAATCTTGTAGGGATAAAAGATAATCAATGCTAGCTCGAATATCACGCGCATCTTTTGGATTTGCTTCTATATATCCTGGTACGGATATGACGTAAAACAAAATTGAAGCTAAACCATGACCAGCTCCTAAATACTCTACATTATAATATGAGTACATCAATGGTGTTGGAAAATTATAACGTTGAGCATAATTGCGCCCTGATTCCACTGTAACACGACATAATTCGTATAGATCATCTTGATTGAAATTATGTCCAAGTTCTCTTTGAAGCCAAAGAGCACCACATAAATATCCAGCTCTACCAACAAATAATTCGTCAGAACCACAACTTAAAAACTCAATATTTTTACAGATCTTGCCAGCTTCAATGTATAAATTTAAATTTTTTGTGCTCTCACTAAAATCAAGTTGTGTGTTAAATATAGCAGCTGCAATGGCATAAATTCCTGCATTTCCAAGCAGAAATGATGGTAAATCTGATTTTTGAACATGCTTTTTTAAGCATAGCTCAAGAGCAGGTTTTATGTAGTCTACAGCTTGTTGCAAATAAATCTCACGGTGCTCTTTTAACGCATCAATCTTACTTAAATGGTAGAACATGTAAGCTATTCCTGCCGTTCCAAGATATAAACCATCCTCAGCATTTCTTAAAGTCGCCTTATACTTTGTTGTGATCTTATTTACCATTTCATTTAAAGTTGGCTTTACCACTGCCTCCGTCAGAGGTTTTACAAGCTCGCCCTGGGCAAGATCCGACATGGAATTGACAAAAAAACGTCCTGGTGACATGGTTGTAGAGGTATCTGAAGAACTTATTTTTGAAAACAGTCTAGTAATCGCCCGTTTCATTGAAAGGCTAATTCGGTCATTTTAAACTAGAAATGTGGATTTTATTTATACTATTTAAAAGCAATGTACGGTACTTACGTTTTTTATAAATTAGTTTTTAAAAGTCAATGTTTGTTTATTTTTATATATAAAACGAAAAATATTTTTGTTTTACGTCTGTAATGAAATGTCAAAAATCAGCGACATCTATAATAATTATAAATAAGTATTTACCTGGAATTGTAAAATGAAAGCAAAATCAAGAAAATATTGTATAATCGGTGCCAAATTTATTTATTTATACTATAAAAAGTGAACAAGTTCTTTGATTTTATTGATTATTTTATTATTTTTTTATAAATACGCATAATAGTTGGAGTATGAATGTAGTTAACTGAAGTTTGCGGCTGTGACTATTAGAGGTCACTATAATCTTGAATAATTTCTTTATAAAATGAAGTTTCTACTTGAAGTTTTCAATCTAAATATGTGAATATAACGAAATAGTTTTTTAATACATCGAGTAATAAAAATTAAATTTTGGTTATGATCTTAATGCACAATAATATACAGAGGAACCTACCAGAAAACGGCGCCATCTATGAACTGATAATTGAAAGCCGTAAAACAATTTGAATAGAACTATTTATTTTTTTCTAGTTAATCGGGTTTAACCAAAAGGTTCGCTTTGTTTTCTTCGCAAATTGGAAAATTTTATCTTATTTACAATGGAAACGTGGAATAATGAAAGCACAGGAGTTAATAATCAACACAGAAAAACTTCAAAAAAAAAATTAACGACTCATCAGAAACATATAGCTGCCAAACGACAAAGGTTCAAAACAAATCACATGAATAAAACAAAAAGGAATGCCTGTGAATATTCAATACAGTCCAAGTTAAAACTAGCTATTGCGACAACAAACTTTCCACAAGAAAAATTAACAAAAACTCTAACAAAACTAATATACAATATTTGGGAGGAAAAATCCAAGCAATCACACAACAAAATATCTCGATACTTAAAAAACTCTACATTTGTCCATGGTTGTCTTGTTTTTCATAATGTTAATAAACGACTGAAAAAATGGCTTGAATCAGTAATTTTGGAATGCAACAATAACCAAAAGTGGCACAAACTAAGGGGTCCTACACTTTGTGTTACATCATACGATAAAGTCAAGTTGATACAAGTAAAAGTAATGATTCCAACTATGGGAAGTGCTGCTGATATAAAGAATAGGCTTAAAGTGCAAAATAAGGAGCTAGATTCCAGGAATTGGACATTTCTTTCTTGTAAAGACCATACTGGCGGTATGACACAATGTGTGTTTGCTATTACCAATAATTATTTGATGAAGTTAAAAGAAAGGAGATTTGTTTTATATTTTGGATTGAGGAAAGTTTATGCATCAATATAAAAGAAAATTGTAAGTAATATTTATTAATAGTATTCATTCCACTGTTACTTTATTTTTTTTACTGTCTTGCACATAGGAATCTAGAATATAATATCTATTTACTTATTAAGTACTAGTTTTTCTTACTGTCTACTTCTAAAGTGAATAAATTGTTATCATGCAACAATTCAACTTTACCATTTTGATGGATCTGTATGTGCTGAAATGAAATTCTTTTCAGGTATACTTGCATTTCAAATAGATCATACCATTTAATATGTTGCATGTATATGGATTCCTAGGTGACTAGAACTTTTAGTAACATAAATATTTAGTATTTCAGTTCTCTTAACAGTTTGACTAATAGTTTTGTAAACAACTGTCACTCAACCTAAACACTTTTAATTCTACCTCAGTCCATTGATTCCTGCTGCATTTTTCTCTATCCCAATGGCTTTAATCAGCAATGAGTTTCTTGTAGGTGTGTGAAGTACAAATTGCTTCCTAAATGAATTAAAAACATTGAATTGTTTACACACGCTGATTTTTGTAACTTATTTATTATAACTGTTGATGTGATTTGATTATTTCACTACTGTAACAAAGTATAGTAGAAAGCTGAAGAATACCTGTAAGTTGCTGTTAATAATTGTTTAATTGTAGCGCTGCACTATGAAAAATTTGAGCCATTAGCTGATCATAAATGGATTTTTTGAAAGTCATGATTTATTTCTTTTTTCAAATGAATCTTATCATAGAAGGTTTTTAGTATAGGCTCTATAGTATATGTCATTTTAAAGTCTATTTTTTAAAACATATAAAAAAACAGCTGCCAACATTTGCCTTTTTAGAAGTTATAACTTTAAAAGTTAGAGTCCACGTCACGCTCGGATATGTTATTTTTGTTTACTGTCTGACGACCACATACATAGTTTAAATATATACAGGCTGAGTTTTTTCCCATGTTTGGTATAGAGACCTTGAAAACTAGCGGAGATAGAGAGACGATTAAATAGGGAAACTAGGGAAAGAATTGCAATTTCATGAACTCAATTTAATGAGCTTTTTGTTTTTTGGATAAAAAGCATGGCTAACTAGATATCTCGAAAATACCGTTTTTTTTGTAATATTTTGTTAGATACCTATGGCTCCAAACGTATCTATCAATTGTTTTCATAGATGGAAGAATAAATGGCTATAATTTATTAATTAATAAAAATATCTATGTCAAGTGGTATATCATTAGAATCATTGAGAAAAGGACTTTTTTATAAAGTCATGGCCAACTATGGTTTCCATTAGAAAAATTACAACTTTGTGTCATAACTCAAAAATTATTACTTAAATAAAAAAATCAGTTAGACTACTTTATTAAGCATGTAATAGCCTACAAATTTTTCCTTTAGACATTTTTCCTAAAATCAATAATAGCGGTGCCATAGGTATCGAACGATATAACAAAAAAACGATTTTTTCGAGATATCAGGTTAGCCATGTATTTCATCCAAAAAACAAAAAGCTCATTAAAGAGTTCATGAAACTGCAATTCTTTCCCTATTTGATCGTCTCTTTAACTCCGCTAGTTTTCGAGATCTCCATGGAAAAAAACTCACCCTGTATATGCAGGCTGTTTCATAATACATGCGCAGGACTTTACGATGTGATAGCTTGTCCAAAAATTTGAAAAAAAGTTTCTATCAACTTACCCTGTAAAATGTACTATTTTCGAGATACAAGGTATTGAAATTTAATTAAAAAAATTGGTTTTTTGGGGATATCTCCGGAACCGTTTATCGTACAGAAAACAGCTTTTGAAAGCATTTTCTACTCATAATAGGCAAAGTTTTGTGCGAAAAAAATTTTTTTAAAGTCATAATTAGTGAAGATTTTGAAGGGGAAGTGGTTGTTTTTCTCCCCAACTTTTACGCCACTGGAAAAAGTACGGTTTTGAGACGCCCATTCGTCGTCCAACTATTGGCAAGCAACCAAACTAAAGTGGACTGGAGCCCCATCATGCATAAAGTACATGTTTTGTCTCACTTGAAGCGGTACCTCTTCCAGCAGTTCCGGCAGTACTTCTTCTAGAAATTGTCGATAATCGGCACCGTTTAATCTGTTCGATAAAAAATGTGGGCCTATCAAATGATCACCGACGATAGCAACCCAAACATTTACGGAAAATTGTTGCTTATAATGGCCTTCTGCAATTTCATGTGGATTTTCTTCTGCCCATATGTGGTTATTGTGAAAATTGAAAATACCATCCTTCGAGAAAGATGCTTCATCGGTAAACAGAACTTCGGTCCCAAACTCAGGATTTTGAGCTATTTTGTCTTGCATCCATGTACAAAAAGCCAATCTTGGCGGAAAATCTCTTAGCAATAAGGCTTGTACTCTTTGGATATGGTAGGGATACAAAAGTTGCCTTTTCAAAATTCTCCAAACCGTCGAGTGAGATAGGTTTAAGTTGTGAGCAATTTTTCTGGTACTTGTGACAGCCTCTTCTACTTGGGGATTTGCAACTTCCATAAGCCGCCCATTATCAGCAGTATTCCTTTTAAAACTCTCATTTTCCCATAGTCGTTGGTGAATGCGTAGAAACAAGTTATGGTGCGGTACTGGGCGATCAGGATGTCTTTCTTGATACAACCGCCTTACTTCTGCCGAATTACCGCACGCCATTCCGTATTACCATGCATTTCGCACATTTCAGCGTTTGTGTAATTCATTTTTAATTTTGTAATACAAGTTTACTTTTTGCAGGTACAAACTAATTGTTATTTTGACAGGAGGTAGCTTTTGTTATAAAATTTAGCCTAGTTATTAAAAATAAATTTATATTTTTTTACATAAACGCTGAAATGTGCGAAATACGTTACGGTTTAGAGAATTTTGAAAAGACAACTTTTGTATCATTTTTTCATTTTTTTTTATTTTGCAATTATGATGTTAATGCTTGCTTTTGTTATTTGTTCTAACGTTTACATAAATTTTTTTTAATTATAAAATAAAATTATATAGATAAATGGTTCCGGAGATATTCGCAAAAAACGATTTTTTTTTATTAAATTTCAACACCCTGTATCTCGAAAATGGTGCATTTTAGAGGGTAAGTTGATAGAAACTTTTTTTTCAAATTTTTGGCCCTGCGCATATATTATGAAACACGCTGTATAATATGACTTTTGTTAGGTTAGATAGTTTATCTACGACTGCTTGGATAAGTCATTATTACCACACTCATTTGAGGTGATTTGAGTTACGTAATGAAGTTCATTGCCGCACTGGTTTCATTACGTAACGCATTTTTAGCCCAATCAGAACAGACTTAATTTATTGAAACGAGCAACAATACAAAAGAAAAAGTGCTACCTATTTAAAGAGAAACAATACTATTTATTATAAACATTAATTGTTATATTTTTACATTTCGAAACACTTATTCCAGATGAGTAAACATGTTGTTGAAACTGACAATTCAAAATTGTCAACAATCATTTCAAAATATTTTTATAAATGTCAAATAGACTTTTTTAATGAAATTGATTTTTTAGTAATTTTTAACAGTCGTAGATAAAATGCTGTATATCACACGTGGGCTAGTGCATAATTACAGTACTCGTGTGATTACATGACTCAGTCTACGACCTCGTCGTGCAATTCTCCACACTCATACAGTAATTATATTTCTAGCCCACTTGTAATATAAATAACTATTAAACTTGGCATACAGAATAATAATAGCGCGAGACATCTTCACAAGATTGAGAATCATACGATTATTAGAATTCTATTAATTGAATCAGTTTATAAACCTGGATCAAAAATTTTGTTTTGTATAGCAAGTGGAGATATGATGGCTCACCCGGACAAAACGAATATAAGTAAGTATTAGCTGGGAAGTCGAATATTATTTGATATATCTGACGCTAATTTTTCGTTACTACATTTCATCACCTGAAAATTATTTTGAACCAAGTCCTTTACGTCTACAAAGCAGTAATTTGGATTTAAACGTTAGCATATAACGTAGCATGTAACTACAGGCTATTTCTAAGGTCATGTTAAGATTAGTGGTATAGTAGACGCCACGAGAGCTGGCAGTAAATCATCGTTTTCCGCTCTTACAAATGCCATACGTAGTAAATTAAAATTCACAAACCGCTATAGAGTAATGTGTGTTAGAAAGAGGTAGCATTAGTTTAATATGTCTGCTGTACAATTCAAATAGCCACCTCGAAAAAGTACGTCTGTTCTTCTAACGGATGTAACTCTAAGGGAATCTGTCAGTGTTTTCACAAGCCGAAAATGAAATAAATTATGAACCACTGTTTAAATAAAACTTACTTAATCCCTTGCGGCCGGTAAATAACCTTTTAAAGTATTTGTTAAATAAATTAATATTAACAATTTTTCGCTGCTTAACCTCTCCTAAATTTGACAATGTGTGACATATAACCTACATTACTAACCTAACATACATTTAAATGTATGTGGTGAAATAATCTAAGTCGCACGTCCATATCTTGATTCATACCATTTTTAAACGTCAAGTCACTGCCAGCTCTCGTGGTTTCTACTATATCAAGTCATATTTCATTTTTGTTGCATGCTCTGTTGTCATGGATACACCAGCCGTATAAGGTCATATTTAGAAGTAGGGGTGATTGAACGAAGACTGGGCCTCAACTAAAAATAGGACCTAGCCTGATACAACGATGCTTCAAAGACAGTTAGATCCGGAGTAGGCACGGGCATCAGTAGACCAAATAGCCAAATTAAATTGCCCCTCAGTTCGGACATAATCATTTTTCAAACAGAAGTTCTTGCTATAAACTTCTGCACCGTTTTGAACCTACAAAAGGGGCAGAAAGGTGCATCTATAAACATTTTCAGACAGTCGGGCCGCCCTAAAAGCAATTCAGGCCTACACGTGTTACTCCGCACTGATCAGAGAGTGTACCAACAACCTGAGAGAACTCGCTAAGGGCAATGATGTTACTCTATGGTGGATTCCAGATCACAGAAACATTGAGGACAATGAGAAGGCGGACAAGCTGGTCAGAGAGGCAGCGAAAACGCCCTTCATTGGACCCAACCCGGTTGCCTACCGACATATAAAGGGACAAGACCTTGGAGCAATACTAAGGTTCATTAAGGACCTACAGTTGCCCTAAACTTTTAGAGGGCTAAAGTTACAATACATCTTATAGGTCGCGGTGACGAGAGAGGCCACTCCCCTTAGCCCGGCAACAATTATATTAATAATAAATAATATCATTGGTAAATACAAGTGCATATAGTAAGATTGTGTTTTAGACATGGTTCAAAATAATTCTCAGGTGACGATTTGTACCAAATTATACCTATCGGATTGATTGATGAAGAAACTGCGTAAAGCATTTTTGTCGGCTAATTTCAATCGACTTCGACGATATTCAAAGCCAAATTAATATTTTGAGTCTATTAGCAATTAGTAAACAGAAAATAATAATACATTGCGCTATGGTTTATCAATGCTAGTTGCTTGAGACGTATGGAGATGATTCTACATATTCCGTATGGGAAAGGTAGATCTTACGAAAGCGGTCAGGTTTTGGTCCCGACACAATTCCGTAAAAAGCTTGGTTTGATAATTGATAAATCAAAGCAAGTAAATGGTAATACAAACAATGAAAATACCTGTGAAATCCGCAGAAATTACCGGTGTCGACGAAATATTTATTAAGGGACTTTATATAATTCAGAATTTAACACCGGGTGTAGATCCAAAAAAATTTGGAGAGTATGCAATGAAACGATAAAAATATATATTAAAACTTACGACTGCTATCAGATGCCACCACAGATGGTGAACGTATCATACGACATTTTGCAATTTTACCTCTTAGACTGTTTATTGGCACGTCGAGCCAATAACGTTTTTCAATCTTTCCCACAAACTTTATTAAAGTACGACGAATACAATTCAAATGGATAGTCCATGAAATGTGTTTAGCTTCTGAACTACTCCCTTCCTGTTGTAAAGCACAATCATCTTTTTGTATAAGATGATAGAGAGCCCCGCACCCATCATACCTCGCGTTAATTCCAGTTAAATAATCCACTAAATCAAGTCAAATTAATCCTTGGCAAGCTGGTCATCAACGTGAAGATAATAGGGAGAAAGTATTACACAACTCCTTACCTGAAGTACGATATACTTCAACATGAAGCGTATGGGGAACAACTTGTCAAGCATATTCCGGATTCAATGGTCCAAGCGACGACTGCCTCCGTAGCCTCTCCTTTATATTCCGCAACTAACTGCTAGACGGATGAGTCTGGCTGGATAGGCCAACTCTTAACAGTAGTCTTGTACGACGACTAATTCTCTGAAAAAGCATAAGATATTGATGATTAAACCATAACTGACCTTAAACCTACTTGCTCATTCCCATGTCTGTGTGACAACATTCTCTTTCTACGGAAACTCGTTGGGCTTTGTCGTTAGATGTCAGTCATTACTCATTACTTATCAATATTCCTACGCAACAATCGGGTCAGCAGTTTGACTCACTGTAGAATTGCAATGGAAAAATAAAATATAATAAATAAATCTGTAGTGAGTAAAAATATTAAATAAGTTATTTGTTGCACATAAATCAAGTTTAGAAAACACTGCGATTTTTAGCATAAAGAAGTGAAGGAATTATGAATTTATATAGAAACTAGTTTTAGAGTCAGCAAGGGTAAATAAATAGAACTCTATATTTCTTTCTATATAATATATACCTAGAGCTTAAATACGTTATGGAATTTAATGTCAAATATCCCATATTTGGTTGTTTCCAATTTGTTAGTACATAATCTCAACATAACATGACACAAATTAACAGTAAAACCTACGAGGTTCTTATACTGAGAGAAAAGTTATGTTAAAAAACTGTCTTTTTAATGTTATATTTAAGCTTCAGAGTTCTACTGATGTTGATTTAAAAGGATGGTAGATATATTGGTTAATAAAACCATCAGGTAACGAAAATAAAACATTTTATTTCCTTAAAAAATACGATATCGCATTCAAAATTATATGTTTACAAAGAGACTAATATATGCAATAATGTAAAACACAGTAGATTATTAATAGATAATCAAAAATATTATGAAAATATTAATATTATGATCCAATTTATACTAATATATGTATTTGATAATATATTAATTAGCAGAACATTTTATTGGTTTGCTTGGTATGCTTTTTGGAACGTATATTAAGTTATAAATATATTCTGTATGACAGAATGCTGCTTAAACTTATTTTAAGCACAAGTAAACACAAGTGTTTGTTCATTAAACTAATGCAACATGTGTAGTGGTCAAATCCATACTTAAATCATGGAAATTTTGAGAACATGGGTTATATTGATAATATTAATGGTAATTTTATTATCAATATTGATAGTTATGTATTGGACATATTTATTAATAATCGCCAAAGCAGGTAAAAAAGATGACCCTACTGTTTGTTTGTCGTAATCGGTTGCTGGTGTCGTTTTGTATTTTATATTAAAAATAGATATTAAAGTTTTGTTTGACATCAGCACTGCATTAAAGTGTAACCAACCGTGTCTCTATATTTATTTTCCATTATGCAACGGCGTTTAAACTAAACTCATTTTAAGAACATTAGCCTGTGAATAGTACACAAATAAGAGATAAATAAGAAATCAAGGAATTATATTAACTACGAAAAACTCTTTGTGCTCATGACAATACGGATATATCGCTACAGTTATATTAAATTTATGCTTAATAGTATTCTGGAGATATTATTTATTAGAATACAATGAAGGTAAAAAAGAGAATCATTTTTGTTGCCTCTATTTACTTACAATTAGTGAAAATATTTACTTTTATCTTTCTTTTGGGACTATCAAGTATTTTTAGCGTTGTTTAAACCGATTGAGATTCAAATATAAATTGATTTTGTTTATAGACAACTAAACAAAAAAGAGAAATAAAAAAAGGTGTGTTAAACTGTTAAAAGGTGTTTCAAAACGCCTCTAGAATGGCGTGGTTCTCGATATTTGTCGTTATATTCATTACTTTACTGCTAGCATTTCTGTTTTGGTGTTGTGAAGATGAAGAAAGTAACATCTAAATTTCCGTTAATTTATGTGATAGTTTAAATTATCTGCGTTTATTTTTCAGGTGAATGTGGTGATGAAGGACAAGAAGGATCTCGAAATCGTGCTCCAAAAAGAACCCAACAACCATCTACTTTAGGAAGAACTATTAATTATACTTCTGGAACGTCTTATCCACTCCAAACATTTCAAACTGAACAAGTACGACAAACTCAATCGTCTATTTTAGGAAGAAATAATAGTTATAGTTCTGGTCCACCTTATCCACTTCGACCTTTACACCCGGAACCACTGCAACAAACTCAAACATCTTCATCAGGAAGAGCACCCTATCCAATTGTACCTTTACACCCAATGGCAAGTAATGATAATAATAATAGTTCTGCCATTGGGTGTGTTATTCCATCTGCCTCAGGTAATTAGTGTTATTTATAGTTATTTTTTTAAACTTTATGCCAAATCAAAGAAGTTTTCTTATTCATTTTTAACCTAATATCACATAAAAACATTAATCTATTAAACAATTTATTAAGAAAATATTAACCTAACGTATAGTACTATATCTTTACAGAGTATATATCTTTACCAAGTTTATAAACTTGTACTATTTACAGTAAACTTGTGACTATTGCCGCTGATAATCGATTTGCTATTACTAATTGAGCTTATAAAAGTTAAAAAATACCTAGACTGTTAAATTAGACAAAAATAATTCAATTAATTAACGTTACAGCTTTAGTTGTTATTCAATGCTAGATTGTTGCATATTTTTATTGCACTAAAAGTAGGTTAGGTCTGAAAATAGTTAGTTTTACACAAGTTTTGTTCACTTAGGATTCGAGTTTTAGAGTTTTACTACAATATCTATTGGGATTTGAAACGGTTATGTTTGTTTGGGATTATTCTTGTTATCGTCATAAAACCCTTTCTTCTAGTATTCGAATGATGTCAGTATTATTTGAAATAAATTAAAATTTCAGTTTCTACTAGGTGACACAAAATGTATCACCTATTTTATTTGACTACTTGAGTATTAAACAATTCGCCGTGTGGCTCGACTTGTACATACTAGATCAACGCTAGATCAGAAACCACCTGGGTTGTCTCAAAAAATCCGGTCACTTGAGAACATCCAAGTTTTTAGAGATAGTGTCGAGGAGGAGTCATCAACATGGACGCGAAAACGCGCAACGCAGTAGTCCATTTCTCGGCGGTGTCTTCAAAGAATTTTCGAACAACATGATTCAAGAACTGGTGCCGATCGCCAAACTGATATGGCATACAGTAAGAGGTAAGAGGTTGTTGCAGCTGAATAACGAAGCGCCAGATTTTTTTTAGAAATTGATGATGAGATATGGGGCGTATTTCCACCGCTCTGGACATGTAAAGAAACAAAATACCCAGTTTTGAGCAACCAGTAATAATCGTGTTCTCTATGAGACACCACTCTATAGTCAAAAAGAGTATGGTGAAGAAGACAATGGAAACTCGGTAACTGTCACAGACGAACGGTGCCGAGTCATGGTGAACGACTTCTTAATACCGAAACCGTTTGAGTTGAATTTCTAGGATTTGTGTTTCTATCAAAACGGTACCATGGTGGTTGGAATCGTCAGGAATAACTATGTTAAGAGAAGTGGGTTTTCGAAAGATTTCAAAATTAAAGTTTTGATGCTCTCTATCAATAGTTAAATCAAGAAAATTAAGTTTCTTATCACACCACTGTAACAGCCACAAACTTGCTGCATTCCGCTCATACATTGATCGCGTCTTTTCATACCCCATTAGCAATACATCCAGATTTAAAGAACTTAATTTTATCTTCAAACCTTCATCTAAATATGGATTTCCCAAAGGAATCATTGATAACATTCTGTACAGAAATATTATTAAACACGATCCTCTATATACGCCAACAATAAATTCCAATAATATTTTCAAGTCACTCACTTACAACAGAATTAACTGTAAAATTAAACATCTTTTACAACAATATAACGTAAACATAAGTTTCAAAGGCAATAATCAGCTTATTGACATTTTTTCGAATTACAAACAGATTGAGAAAGATTGTAACAATAGTGGTGTTTATTCTATAAAGTGTAAGAATTGTCAAGCTATTTACATCGGTCAGACTGGTAGGAAATTACACACAAGAATGCAAGAACACAAAAATAGGCTATCATCTAACGTTTTTAAACACCACATCGAAACAGGTCATATTATTGACTATGACAACGTTAAATTAATTCATAAATGTGATAAGGGTCTTAAACTTCACTTATTGGAAAGACTAGAAATTGATAAAGAGAAAAAAAATATGAATTCCAACCTACTTAATGATCAAAGTAATGATGATTTCTATAAACCGTTGTTTTCTTTTCTTAAATATTAATAATTTTTTGATGATGTTTATATTCTTTTTAATTTTGGTTACATGAATACCGATTTTTATTCGTCAATATTTCTTGTTTGACCGCTTCATTGTGTTTCTTCTCGTGTTGTTTGACAGACATTTTTCCTTTCTTATTTTGGTCGTTCGTTCTATAATTTTATTTTGTTTAAAAGTGGTTTATTTTTAAAATACTTTATAAGTATTTTTGATTGTGATTATGTGTTGAACGTGTTTATTCTTTGATGTATTTTACCTTTTTACACCTTTGACTGTAAGTAGTGCTTTAATTTACTTTAACGTTTTAATATATTTGTTGCTTATGTTTATAGATTTGGCTGATGATGACGAAAGTCGAAACATGTACCATGTACATTTAAACATATTTTAAAAAGAAAAAATTTTAAAATAAATTGAGACTTTGAGGCCCATTTGGTTTTTATAATTGTTTATATTCTAATACTATAATAGTCTCATATGGATTTCTTACAATTTATATTTTATTTATTATCGAGTATGGCTATGTGTAGGGGAGATTTAAACACTTCCGTTTCTTAGAGTAATATATTGGCATCTCTATTAATATATAAATGAAAACAATGGTTTCTGTATAATAGTTGAACTAAGTACCTCCAAAAATTCTTGTGTTAAAGTTCACACTTATTAGTAACTTGGGTTGGATTAAAAAAATTCTATGAATACCGAAACAAATATTTTTGCTGTTACACCAGTATTTAAAAATTATCGAGAATTCCGGAATTATCGGAAATTGATACTACAAACACCAGTATTTTATCCATATTTGCAAAATTACAACAATAACTGAATTAGAATAAACATACAGTGTGTCCGTAAAGTAACGGATATAGACGATAAAATCATTATAAACGGTTTATAGGTATATCCTTGAAACGGGTCTAAAGATTTAAATTTTTTGGTGTAGATTTCAATTTTTTTCGCCATTTTTAAACGAGTTATGACGTCAACGATTTTTTTCAAATGGCAATCCTTTTTTATTACGGAATATGAAACAGGATTTTTTTCTGAATCTAAAATTTTCGAGAAAAATTACTTTAAAGATTAACTTCTTCAAATTTGCTTGACATAATAAAAATAGCAGTGGCCATGAGTAACTATTAGTAATTATGTTAGACAGGTAAGGTTTCCTCAAAAAGTAAGAACTGAGGACAGTATCCCGTACTATTTTGCTCCACACATTGATGCTTTGCGGATATTGGGTGTGCGACTTTCTTGCCCAATGTGGATTTTGTGTAGCCCAATACCGACAATTTTGTCTATTTACATGTCCACTCAATGTGAATGTTCCCTCGTCGGAAAAAATATGTTTTTGACAAAGTCCTCGTCATCGTAACAAAATTGTTGTTGGAAAGACTACGACTCATTGCTCGTGAATGAGGTTTACTTTATAGAAATAATATTTTGCGGTTTTTAAAATTTCATGAACCGTTGATTTATTAATGTCCAAATGCGTCCCAATACCCGTGACAGTAACATAAGGGTTTCCTTGCCCCTTTGCCTTGCAGTCAAAAGAATATCGATGACGTCATAACTCTTTAAAAAATGGCGGAAAAAATTGAAATTTACACCAAAAAATTGTAAAAAATTTAAATCTTTAGGATCTTAAGGATTTTTTCATAAATTGTTTATAATGATTTTATTGCCTATATCCGCTACTTTACGGACACACTGTATAATATCTATATGATTTTCTAAGGCAAAACTTTAACAGCCTGTGTATTATGTTCCAATGGATTCCCCACAAAAAATCTGTACATTTGACTATGAACGTTAATTAAAAAAAATAATTATTTTCACAATCGAACTTTTTTCATCATCAAATACACTTTAAAACGGGGTGTAGATTAAATACAAGTGTAGATAAGTTTCGGGGAAATTGAAAAAAAGTCTGCGATGCAAACAAAATATACATTAAATTTTAGCCATATCTGCAATAAAATATAACAAACAATTACAAGTGTTCCAAGATTAAATGGTCATGAAACTATTACGTCATATATAATGGAGCAAAATAAATCAATTGAACATAATTTATCTATTACTCGTTTAAATTTTTTAAACGTGAACTTTAAACGTAACTGATTATTCGAAAAAGCAATTAATTACAATCATTTATGTAATTAATTAATATTAAAGGAATAATATTGGACTAGTTGGACAATGCGTCACCATCAAATCATTTTAATGGTAACAGAATCGAGACGATTTGAATTACTTATAAGAAATTGTAAAGAATCAAAAATGCTCTGCTTTGTTAAAGAAAAATTCAGTAGTCAGTAATATACCGAAGTTGTGTTTGTGATATTCTAAATTAATTAAAATGTTGTTACTACCAAATCTAAAATAGGCATTATCACGTAATTAAACGAAAATTATCCGGAAAGATTATCTTTAAATCCATTTGCTTTTTTCATTTGGCGTGCTATGAAAGCTAAAATTTATCAAACAAGAATCGATGCAGTAGAGCAGTTGTGAAGACGTGTTTAGAATACAGCAAACTCTTTACAGTGACAATTTTAAAGCGATATTGTTTACGTGACCGTATTGGCTTTATTGTTGTCTTTACTCTTGTTATTGTTATTTCTAATAAAATATATAGACTTCTATTCGATTAATTGAGTCCCATGGCTACTAGTTTACAGCAGCCACTAAAATTTTACTTTTGAAAAGACGGAAAATTACGAGGAATCACGAAATAGCGAAATATTAATTCACTTATCTCCGTTCACAAAACAAAAAGCTTCTCTAGGTCCTGATAAAATCTCAATTTGGATTTCAGTCTGAAGGTTGATTTCATTTGAAGGTCTGTCGGCAGGATCATGATGTTCTTGCGTCGGGAAATAATCGGAATTAGTTTGTAGGTTTGAAACTTTCATGTGAATGGAAGCGGTGCAATACCTTCTGGAGTTATTCAAGGAACTTGATGGTGGTAAAACTGAATATACACCATTGGGAGAGAGATATAAGTTCAGCAATGAAGTCTTTCGTATTCCTGTTTTTGGCGCACGAAGGGTTCTTCCCAATTTGCACTGAACATAATATCTTCGAGATAAATCGGCGCAATTTTCAGTAGGCATCTTGGTGAAACATCTTGAGAGATAAGTCTTTGTTATAACAATATGACGTGGACTTTATACGGATCAAGAGTGGTAAATACGGTCATATCCATCGATTAGCCAACCATAGAAATCTGCCTATACTAATATAGGCAGATCATAGGCCATGATGGTCATAGGCCATCATAGGCTGATTGTGAGATGTTTTCCATATTCTAGAAAGTCTTTGCTTAGCGGAAGTTTCTCTCGATTTTTCTTAAATACTATCATAATCGGTGAAGAATATTCGGATCGACTCTCGTCAATGTCCCACACCAACTTTTATTTGCCTCTAAATATCTATATGATGGATGTTGGAATAACTTCGCCTTCTTGATGACTTCGAGTTAATGCTCGGTTGAAACAGTAATGAAGATATAGCGATATCTGTAAAATAAACTCTATAATTGCCGGGCGTTCTTCATGGTACCATTATTATTATTATTATTGCTGCCGGGCTGTGGAGAGCAGCCCCTCTCGTCATCGCAACCTGAGATCTATTGTAACTTAAACCCTCCAAAGATTTAAGGCAAAACGAAGTCCTTGATGAACCATAGTATTGCTCTAAGGTTTTGTTAGGCTAGGGCTCCTCTTTTTAGTTGAGGCTAAACCTAAAAGACTTGGTTCAAAATAATTCTCAGGTGATGAAATGTAGTAATGAACAAACCTTCTTGTAACCTTCTTCCCAAACAAGTCCGAAGTATTTTTTTAGTTAAAAATACCTATCCAACACTCAGTAATAAAAAAGAAAATCAATGACGCGTTAAAATACCAAACCAGATGCTTATGTTACAAACATTATTTTCAAGAAATGAACACTGCTGCATTTAAAAATTTAACAAACGACACAATTCTATTATACAATCAATTATATAATTGGTATTATATGCCTATGGCAGTGCATAAAATTCCTGTGCATAGCCACTTAATAATAAAATCATTCAAGTATCCAGATTGGCCTGCTTTAAGAGAAGATACGCAAGAATCTCGGAATAAAGACCTTAGAAGGTATAGAGAAAACTTTTCCAGAAAAATGTCAAGAATAGAAACATTTTCAAGAAACAATAATAGAGACATTTTAAACCGACTATTAATATCTTCAGGCCCAATTATAACATCATTTCATAGCAATAAATCAAGGAATAATACAGATTTTTCTGAAGAACTTATAAGCCTTTTCTGTTTTGAAAATGATGAAGAAAGAAATAATTTTTTATCGTCAATTGCAACTAATATAGAAATTGTAAAACACAGTGAGGACCAAGAAAAATAAATATAGGTATAAAAAAAATTTTAAAACAGTATGTTAAAATACTAAACTTGCTTATGGGTTAAAACATAATTTGTGGTTATCATTACATTATTAAACATTTGTCACAAATTAACACAGAAACAGAGAGAATAGCGTAGTTTACTCTATTATTGCAAATAAAATAGTAACAGTATTTTTTAACTGCTATTTTTTCGGAGACAACTACATGAAAAATACTCAGAAGTTACGTAGAATCCATAAATGCAACAAAAAAATGGGGGTTCCTATTTTAAAATATTAACATATGGTTATCTCAATTTTGGGACCCTGTACATTTCAATTGTATCTCAAAAAATGCGCGTTAAAAAATACAGCATAGATATTCAAGAATTTTTTTCTGGAAGTATATCCCTCAAATTTTTATCGAATTGATTTCATACTTTGTGTACACAGTGTATACAGGTATCTCACGTAACTGGTTCATTAGAACTTTTTTAGGGTCCACTATTTGTACAGTTTTGATATTTTGGTAGCATGGGTTGTTCATTCGGAACTTTCGATCTAAAATATTTTCAAGATGGCTGCCACTTCCGGTCTACCGGAAGTAGACCATAACTTCGTTATTTTAAATGGAATGCTACAGTTTTTATTACACCTTTTAATTGTCTTTAATTGTTTTTTAATAGTCAACATATTTTTTTATGTACAATTAAAAAGTGTAATAAAAACTGTAGCATTCCATTTAAAATAACGAAGTTATGGTCTACTTCCGGTAGATCGGAAGTGGCAGCCATCTTGAAAATGTTTGAGATTGAAAGTTCCGAATGAACAACGTATACTACCAAAATTTCAAACCTGTATGAATAGTGGAACCTAGTTTTAACGAACCAGTTACGTGAGACATCCTGTATATATTATAGTATATAAGTACCGTCTTTTTCCGAAAATAAGACACTGTCTTACTTTCTTTTTTGGTCCAAAATACGCGCTAGGGCTTATTTTCGGGGGAGGGCAAAAATAAAAGTATATTTATATATTTTTATTTAATATTTATTTTACACAGAATACAGAAATTTAAATTTATTCAATTACAGTCATGTCATCTTCTTCTGGAACATCGTCATAAATAAAATTCTGAATTATATTCTGATTTTCTTCCAAATCCATTTCCTGTTGAATCATTGGTCCGAATCTCTCATGTCTTACGATATAGCTATCTCGTTAAATGAATACTTCTTGTCTAAGTAGCCTGTTCGTAGTGCATTGGAAACATCATTATCAGTTATTTTGTCCCATGAATTTTTTACCCAATTCACAACTTCTTGTAAGCCTGGTTTTACAAAATTACATCGATGATTTCTCAACATTCTACAACCAGTCATTCCTGCCGGAATCATTATTTGATCAATCTTTCTCTCAGCAAGAAAGTTTTTCATGTCTTTAGCGCGGTGAGTACTGGCTGAATCCCAAACTAGTAAACATCTATTCTGACCCCTCAACAGTGGTGGCAGCATAAAATCAACCCACTTTCTTATAACTGCTTGGGTACACAAGGCTTTTTCACTTTCAATGACATAAATTCCTGAAACACGTTGAATCTGAGCTTTTTTACCTTTAGTGATTAAAAATGGCGATACTTTCTTGCCATCTAGACGAATAGCCAAAATACAGGTAACACGTGCGCTATCGTAACCGGTAGAAGGAACGTAAATTGACGAAGAAGCCTTGTGGTGAACTGTCGTTTGAGCTCCTTGGCCTAGGAATACCACGGTCTCATCCATAGCAATCATGTTGGAGAGTTGGTATTTCGAAAAATCGATGCCATCAACAAAAAGCTTAAACGCAAGTGCACGCTTAACAACTTCATTGTCTTCTAGCTTAAACAATGTTGTTCATCTCCTTAGAGACAGTTCATATCGTTTAAGGAAGTTGTCCAACCAGTGTGACGATGCTTTCAATTCTTCTGTGGATATATCAAATTCAATTGCTGTTTCAAGAGCAAATTTTTGAATATCAGCCCTGCGCACAACCAAAGCCATTGCTCTCCTGCCTGCAATCCATTCCCAGATGCAATCTTCCAACTCAGAAAATAACGACTGCCGACCTGATCCAACTCTGCGTTTTTTCTCATTTCCTTGGTCCACCAGTTGACACAGGTAATCGTAGTCTGCACGCCATTTACGAACCATACGGAGATCCAGCATCTTCTGTTTACAGAATTACACCCCTGGAGTCTTCCACGATTCCCTTTTTGTACTCGACGGAATAGCTCTTTTGTTTTGTACTCATTTTAACTGGGGTTATAAAAATATTCACTATATTTTTAAATAAAATTACGTATGATTAAATAATCAGACTTACAAGACTGAAATTATTTACGTTGAACACCGTATACCCTCTGTTCCGTAGTGTGAACAGTGTGGACCTTCGATGGTGCGTACAAGTGCATTGTGCCTCTCTGTCAGGGTTTTTACTTATATACCACTCGGGGAAATCCCTTATTTTGTACTTTAAAGCACATTCAATAGCTGTGTTTGGTACACTTGCTATAAATACTCCTAGTGTAGCAAGTGTAGTGCAGTTGACAACTCTCAGTTTTCAACACATTTTCAAAGTGCATAAGTGTAACAATTTTAGGTGTTTGGTAAAACGGATTATTATGACAGTTATAGGTTATGTAATCTTTATTATTTTTGTAGGAAGTTGAATAATTTATTATTGATCAAAGAATCAAGATGAATAAATCAAAAAAAGGAAATGTTGCCTGTAGTTTTCCCCCTTCATCATAAATTATTTTTACATTTAACTGTCTTTCAATTTTAGCCATTATATTTAACCGGAGAACTTCCTATTGGGTTTTTAATTTTAATTGAATAGAACGTTTTCTACAAATCAAACTGTTATTTATTGTTTTTACTAGCTTACAATATTTTATTTTTGTTTAAATAAATCTAACTTTGACACTTTCAAAAAACTAAATACGTCTTAAAGGTTATGTCGACTTACACTACACTTCCTACACTTGCCGGCGAGTCGGTGTGAAAAGTGTCTGCACTTTTAAAACTCAATCGCTTACCAAACGCGGCGGCACTATCTACACTTGTTTGCACCAGTCTACCAAACACTATTTTTAAGAAAAAGTGTGCACTGGTGTACGTTAGTGCAAGATACCAAACAAAGCTAATATATCGTGTGTTTTAGAAGATTAATGCACTCCAATAATATACAACCAATCAGAGTAACGATCGTTTAAAATTTCGACCAATAACGTGATTTTCTAAGTGGATAAAAGTTACCTAGGTTTTTCAACTGAATAAATCACACGTGATATTTTATAACTGATAAAAACGCGACTACCATATATATACTTTTGTTTACCTGTCACATTTTTGACAACTATAATTAAGTAAAAATAGTTTATAAATAATTAAAAATTCGATAAATTGTGCAATTGTCGTGTATTAATCTCCCTAAAATACGCTCGAGCTTGATTTTAAATCAGGATAATTTTATTTTTAATTCACTCAAGTTTTGTTACCCTTTGGAAATAACTCTCAATCAAAATCAAAAGATAAAATCGCTCCAGCTAAAGCTGTCGCGATTTTATCATACTTTTGATTTCGAGTTATTTCCATGGTAACAAAACTTATAAAATAAAATTATCCGATTAAAAGCCAAGCTCTTGTGTATTTACCCCCGATTAATGCACTCCAATAATATACAACCAATCAGAGTAATGATCTTTTAATATTTCGACCAATAACGTGATTTTTTAAGTGGATAAAAGTTACCTAGGTTTTTCAACTGAATAAATCACACGTGATATTTTATAACTGATTAAAACGCGACTACCATATATATACTTTTGTTTACCTGTCACATTTTTGACAACTATAATTAAGTCAAAAATAGTTAATAAATAATTAAAAATTGTCGATAAATTGTGCAATTGTCGTGTATTAATCTCCCTAAAATACGCTCGAGCTTGATTTTAAATCAGGATAATTTTATTTTTAATTCACTCAAGTTTTGTTACCCTTTGGAAATAACTCTCAATCAAAATCAAAAGATAAAATCGCTCCAGCTAAAGCTGTCGCGATTTTATCATGCTTTTGATTTCGAGTTATTTCCATGGTAACAAAACTTTCGTGTAAAAATAAAATTATCCGATTAAAAGTCAAGCTCTTGTGTATTTACCCCCGAAAAATTGTACAATTGGTTTCTTAAAGAAAGAGAAAAGAATTTACGAAAGGAAAGCTAAACATATTATTACTTATACTTAATAAATCCACAGCATTTTTTAACGAATTCTTTTTGTCACATTATTTTAACTAGGGCTTATTTTCGGAGGATGTCTTATTTTCGTAAAAAGACGGTATATATTACTTATTGTTAGGGTACGTGAAATAAATGTACCATGTTTTCGGAGTTACATTAGCTTAAACATCCAACCCAACCCACAACAAAAGCTCTGTTTCGCTTTTATTTTCAAATATTCGTTTCAAAATCCTAAATTTTGTTTTAAGCACTTTTTATAGATGAAATAAATCCTAGCTAACCATTAAGGAGATATTATAATGGTATTAAACATTTTCAACTTCATTTAGTTGTAATTAGATTTTTGGCCAGATATTCATAACTTCCTAACACTGTGGGGCGCTCCGACTGCCCATAAGGATCTTTATCGATGCATCTTGCTATTCCATTATAAAATTTAAATCTTTAGATCTGTTTTAGGGATTTTTCCATGAATCTGCTTTACGGAAGCACTGTATAAAGCTTGTTCACACAAACCTGCCAAATCGTTTCTGACCGGTTTCAAACTCGAAATTCTATTCGCACATATCAAATGATGCAAGTAATAAATTACAAACTGTCCTACGAACAAACCTATAGTAATTTCATTAAACATTCATAAAACATAATATTTAGCTAATTTTGTATTGAATAAAGTGTTTTTGATACGTGAATATGAGGTTCACTAGTTCTGAGTAAAACAAATTAACGCAATCCCCTTTAATAAAGATTACATTATTTGTAGATAAGATTTAAAAGCATTTACGTGAATCATACGATTAATTAGAATGTTAAAAGGAAACTATAATGCTCTATAATATAATATCCTAAAACCTATTATATTTATTGATTTGTTGTTTAGGATCTCAAGTACCGCCTGGATCATTACAAACACCTCCGCCATCATACGAAGCAGCTACATCAGATCGTTTTTAATAAACCACCTTATAAATAATCTTTAAGTTATTGTTAGTTTTTATAAGTAATGTTAACTTTATGGTTAATAAGAATTTACAATTTTATTTTTGAATGTTAATTTCTTGGTTATTTATAATATTATATTATTCAGGGATTTATTCAGGAATATATTTTTAATTTACATAAATAAAACATTAATTAAAACTTTTTGATTCAAAAACATGATACGCCACTGATTATTTCCCCCCACTCCATCCTCTAAGTAGTTGAGTTGCTAAGTTCACTCTTATTGAATCTAATTCGTTTGTTGACAACTTCCTAAACGAAATTTCTTATCAATTTTTGCATTCAGCATTAATCACATTTTATTTTCCAACAGTATGCACATTACGTAGTCCAAAAATAGTTAGTTCCCGGTGAGTCATTCGATTGATTTGTCGTAGAAGCCGAACCGGACGAAGTTTTAGTCTGTAGAACAAATTAAAACGTGTAAAGCCTCCAAACGCCTTCACAATGGATATTGGTTCGATTGTAATTGTAGTGGTTATTATTTGTATTATGGTAAGCTGCTGCGGATATTGTTGCCAAAGACATCGAGGAAAAGTGTTGGGACGTAAGTAAATACAAAGTATCATAAATTTAGGTGATTCATATGGTTGTTGCGAAGAGGTTTCTTTAAAATTGGTTGTTTTTACTTTAAAAGTGGTACTTTCGTTTTATTAAAAAAAAAAAAGGTAATATTTGGTAGTTGGTTAAAAATTAATACCTAGCTCGTAATTAAACTTTATTGGAATTTAGTTATTCTTACAATGAATTTATTCCTATTAAAATAATTATTAATAATTTGTTTTAGCTGCTCCAACATTAACTACGTCAGTAGTAACAACAACAGCAACATCAGTTCCACATCCGCCATATCCAGTGGCCCCTCAACATCCAATTCCACAGCCAGCACTTGTTCCGGGAATAGGATTTCAGCCGACAATGCAACCAGGATCATATCCATATCCTGTTAATCAAGGTAAACATAATCTTGATAAAAGAAAATATCAATTTCAGTATTTGTAATAACAGTAACTAATTTTTTATTTAATTTTGGTTGTAAAGCTCCTGGATATTACTATCCGCCCCCTCAAATGGGTATGTTGTCATATTATCATCCTAGCTACTATTATTATTCTTTAGGTATACATGTGGTAGTGATAAGATTTTTTTGTTTGCTTTTAAAGTTTGCCAAATAATAAATTAGTTTAGCACACTGAGAAACATAATTACAATGGAATTTTACATACAACAGTATAATAATTATAATCATAAGTAGAGCTAGGATTTTTATGCAGTCAAATTATGGGAAATGTGCGCATAAATATGCAAGCTTTTTATTCAAAATATGCAAAAATATGTGGAAATATGCAAACATATAATAATAATAATAATAAAGGTCTTTATTTCTCTCTAAACCTTTCTTATAGTTGTTATCAATCTATTTCTATCACATTTTTGTATATGTTTTACACTTTTCACATGTTTTTCTATTTATTTTCTTCCTCTCACACGTTATCTTAAAAAAGAATAATTAAAAAAGTTTGCCATAGATACTCTAACAGATGAAAATTTAATTCTGAGACATATGAGAGAGATTTGTCTAGAAACATGTGTAAAAACATATTCCAAAAAGATGGGACATCAAATTTAATATAGTTTTATTTAGTTTTAATTTAACAGTTTTCCATATTTTTTAACTCCTAGTGTAAAAGTCTATGAAAAATACAATTTCGGAACAAACCATTGGCAACTCCTCTGAAAACTCTAATTTTCAACTTAAATCTTTGGCTAAAACGCTGCGACATAATTTAAAAAAAAAAACTTACAACTTTGGCACAAGTTTTATAAAATAATTCCTCATTATTTAAATTTAATTTGGGATAACTTTTTATCCACTGGGACACAAGACGCGATATCACGTTAGACATTGTTGTTATAGATTGGTAGATTAATGTTCATTCACACTGAACACAGTAATTATGGTTGGGGATTTCCTTAAACTTAAACTCAACAACGCTAGGGATTCCCCGCATGTTTCTGTGAATCGTTGTAAACAAGAAATCAACCCGCAATCAAAAAATATCCTGTATTGTGCTTTAAACTAAAAGGTATGTTCGCATATTTAAAAATCACGCAGTCATTATACAGGGTGATTTATAACATACGGAACAGACTAAAAGGGTAGGTACTAGAAGCCAAATTGAAGATATTTTCCTAATAAAATTTTGACCACAACTTAATAATCACAAAGATATAGAACGTTAAAGTTGAAATAATGGCCGAGCATTTCTTACCATATACGGTATTACACTACGTTTAAATTCAAACTGCGAATATTTCGGGGTTACTTAACCCATTCAGGACCAGTGATAGAAATAATTAAAAAAATTCTAATTTTTATGTCAATAAACCTTTATTTAGGTCTTTAGAAACAATCTTTAAAATATAAAATACAACATACTTAATACATTTTGGTAGATTTTTTGAACAATATTAAATAATTATTCGTGAGACGATTTTTTTTATAAAAAGAAATAATTTTATTTCATACTAATATTTCGATCGTTTTTTTCGATCTTCATCAGAGTATAACTAAAATACAAAAGCAACTAAAAATAACAATCTTACAATAAAAGTGAATTATTTACTAATTATGTTTCTTAAGGAAATAACATAAATGAAACCATAAAACGTTTATAACAATAATTGGAGATGTAAAAAGTTTATGAAAAATAAAAACGTGAAAAGTGACAAATATATTGAAATAAACAAATCAGTACTGGTCAATCATATTACGTCACAAATAAAATTCATTTATTTTTATTATTTTTATTTTTATGTATTTGAAAAAGATATGAATAAATGTTACTCAAATTTTCTGTATCTAACTTGAAATTTACAATATTATTTTCAGCGTTAATATGAAACATTTCAAGGAGTAATCTATTATGATAATTTGATTATCCAAAATTATTGTTTTCAAAATCAAAAATATGGTTATAGTCAACAGCGTGTTTTGAGAGAGCACATGATGTTTTTTTCAATTTAGTGTCACTTTTGTGTTTATTAATTCTACTTTTTAACCATTGTTTAGTTTGTCCAATGTATTTACCATTACAATCTTTACAAGTAATGCAATATATACGTTCCGATTCTAAGAATTTTTCTGTTTTATCTTTTAAAGTTGAGAAATATTTATTTAATTTTTTTGGGTATATATTAATGAATGTTAAATTATCTCGTTTTAAATGTATTCGAAGTAATTCTGTCAATCCAGGAATATATGGAATTTTTTTATATTGTTTTAATTGTGTCGATGTATTAAAATTTGTACTAATGTTATGTTGTAAATTAGTGGAAAATAGTAATTTATTAAAGAGTTTTCTTGGATAACCATTATTTTCAAACATATTACGTAAAATTTTCAGATTCTTATCTTTAAACTGTGGTTCGACTATACTACATATTCTATGTTTTAAAGTAAGCACCGTAGCAATTTTATGTTTGAAAGTGTGGTACGAATAAAAATTTACATATCTACCAGAATATGTTGGTTTTCTATACCAATCAAAAATAATTTGGTTTTTTTCATCTCTAATCATAATAGTATCCAAAAACTTTTGAAATACTTTTGTTATTTTCTCTTTCGATCGTAAAACGAATGTTAGGATGAAATTTGTTAAACACATATAAAATATTATCAATATAATCTTCTTTACGTTTTATGGTTTCATTTATGTTATTTCCTTAAGCAACATAATTTGTAAGTAATTAACTTTTATTGTAAGATTGTTATTTTTAGTTGCTTTTGTATTTTAGTTATACTCTGATGAAGATCGAAAAAAACGATCGAAATATTAGTATGAAATAAAATTGTTTCTTTTTATAAAAAAGATCGTCTCACGAATAATTATTTAATATTATTATCAATTACGATCGATTAATTTCTTTTATTTATTGTTATAATGGGATTTTTTGAACGTTGCGTTAACGCAACATTGGGACCAACTCCATAGTAAATGGAAATTTACATTTGATGCACATAAATACTATCGTGCTTTGATATACCCTGCAGCGTTGTCTCCACTTTTCATTGTTTTTTGAATTATGTATAACACATTATAGTTACAAAAATGTGTCCTCTGGTGTATCTTAACTGTTGTTGACACTAATAAGGCTTCCTACAAATTCCTATCTATAATCCCACTGAGAAATTGGTTTGTCATTATATTGTTTGCCTGTGCATTTTTAAAGTATTTACTATGGCGGAGTCTAACATATTTATAAATGGCAACCACCATTTTTTCCCTGGTAATGGTATTTCAAATATAAAATTTCCTCATTGGTCAAATTGTCAACTTCGTGTGAAATATAACCAATATCAATTACTTCGTTGAGATCAAGATCTTCAAAAATTGCTTCAAGTTCTTTTAGCATTAAAGGCCTTTTGGGATTATAGTGATATTTGACCCTACTCTAAAGTCGGAAATATACCCTGACGCATATATATTTACACCACTATAAAATTGTACATACCATAATAAAATGTTCTTGAGTCCCAATATTGTGATGTACTCACTTTTCTACACTTATTACAAAAGTTATAAAATTATATGTACATAGTGAACTTTTTTTTAAGCATTACTTTGGAAAGATCAAAAAGGTATCAAAAATTATATTTGCGTAAACAATATTTTTCTTCTCTTTACCTAAATTCAATAAAATATGTATTTAAATGCTTTATTTATTAATAGCAATAATATTCTCAATTTTGTCGTAATTTGGGGCGTAAATGAAATCCGGCTCGTCGAATAAACATAATTAAAATATATATTATATACTTTCTATTGTAGATAGTAATTTTTAACTTTTATTTAATTAATAAACGACTCTGAATGCCACCAACCTAACCAACTATTTGCAGTCACAAAAACAACTTCAAACAAGTTTACGAATGCAATTCATATGTATATCTACTGGTAGTGGCTAGGTCCCAATGTTGCGTTATCGCAATGTTCAACTTCAAAGTCACTTGGAAACTAGATTTTGTAAAAATAATTAGCTATTCCTTCACATTCTTGTTCTGTGAAGTATGCTGTATATGAAAAATATTTACGATTAAAAAAAAATTATAATAAGAGTTCCTTTTTACAATGTTTTTAAATTTATATTACCATGCTAAAAAGTTCACCATTTTTGTTAATTTATATTTATGCTTAAAAGTTGAATTATCTATGATAAAAAATGCATAGGTGTGCTCTTAAACAAATAGTGTTTTTCTGATAAAAAATCAATGTTTTTAAATATTAAAAAAAAAATCATTTTGCGAATGTTGCGTTTACGTTAAATTATTTAAAAAATTAACATACGATATCTATGTAACTATTAAGTTTTTAACAAATGTTTTGTTTTAGAAAATCTTTTCAGTTTTACCTCTAGTACCTACCCATTTAGTTTGCTCTGTATGTTATAAATCACCCTGTATTTATTCTATTAAGCAACAAGAAACAAATCTAGTAAAATGAAAAATATGCGCAAATATGCAGTAAAAGGCCAATTTATGCAACAATCCAAAAAATTGTAAAAATATGCAA
Organism: Onthophagus taurus; assembly: GCF_036711975.1. Classification (NCBI taxonomy): domain Eukaryota; kingdom Metazoa; phylum Arthropoda; class Insecta; order Coleoptera; family Scarabaeidae; genus Onthophagus; species Onthophagus taurus. The sequence goes on along the minus strand of NC_091972.1, from coordinate 27,043,586 downwards.
TTTTTTTATTGTACCATCTGCCTTATTTCTATGTAATTCGCCCAGAAACCAATTTTGAAAAAAATATTCCAGAAAAAAGATGCATTTTACATAAAATCCGAGCCCTAATCATAAGTAGGTTTTTCATAATTTATTTTCTTAAAATTAACATTTTTATCATTCTTTTTTATAACAGTTATGCTCATTTATCTTTTATTCATAAGTTACAATATATTACAAGAACGAATTAGTTTTGTTAGTGGATGAATATTGATGCATAATCTTTTAAGATGATAAATAATAGTTTGGTAGTAGCTTTAACCTATTATACATTCACTACATGTTCCAAATTGGACAAGAACCAGGGTTGATTCTAACTTTTTAAGACACAATTTCCTAACCAGGGGGTGAAATACGTTTCCGTTTTTGAAAGAAAAATGAATGTAATGCGTAAATTAAACATCATTATATGATTCAAGTTGGTCACTGTAGTAGTGACGATGTTACAGCAGACACAAAGTCACAAATAATTAACAAAGTAGAATTATCGACGTTTTATGCCATTAGTTGCAACGAATGCACCGAATCCACCGACGTTGTTAATTGTGCACAATTACAGGCATACCCCGCTTTACGGACTTTCGCACTTACGTAAAAGTTTATTATTATTATTTCTTAGTATGAACGATTTCCGATAGGTGGCGCTATAGTTATACAAACTAGTAAACTAATTCGGGGAAGTCCCCTTATCCACAGAATAATAGTTATTCTAATTAATAGTTATTCTGTACCTCGACGTCGGGTACTATAATTAATTATCACACTGTACATACAATGTAGTATTTACGTGTGTTCTTATAACGAGTTTAGCAAAGTTTGGAATAGAAGGTACGAATAAAAGTCGTAAATCGATAAATTTGTGTCTAACCTGAAAATTATTAAGCTTTTAGAGAAATGGATGTCTCTAGCCGAAGTAACCCAAAGATTTTTCAAAAACTACAAATAATCCTTTCCTTCCCATGTTAGCCATATGGCTACCACATTTAAATTCCTATTTCGACTTCCAATTTGGGAAGGAAAGGGTTAATAGCATTTTGAAAAATAAGGAAAAAATTATTAGAAAGAGTTATTACAAAAAGAGATGAAATTAAGTTGACATATTCCACTAAGTTTATTTAACGAGTTAAAAGCTAAGAAAACGAAATCAACCGAAGATATCACATTTGTCATTTGTTGCTAGTGGATGGTTTGAAAAGTTTAAAAAGAGGTCAAATTTATGTAACATCAAAGTGCAAGGGGAAGCAGCTGTTGTACACTTACCACCTTGATACATAAGGTTTGTTCTACTCCTGTTGTCTATTCAATGCAAATAATCTTTAATTGGTTTTGTTACGTTTAGAAAACATAAGCGGTAGTTGGCATAAAATATTTAGGCGTTCAGAGTTAAGAAAAAAGTTTGGTAACTACTCAAAGTCAAAATGGGCCTCGAAAAGCCCAGTCGCGCACATCCTAGGGTTAAGAGATCGATATCTTCGCAACCGCTCGATAAAAAAAATTGCGGTTAAGGTTTTTGTAATTATTGAACATTTCTACGAAACATATGTTAATTTGTAAACTTTCGCGAGTTAAATGAAAAAGGTACCCAATTTCTTTACGGTGCCGGCAACCTTGTCCACTTTGCGTTTTTTTTTTCAATTTTACGTAAGTACATGCGTTAGTTTCCATTAAGTATGTAAATCGAGGTATACCTGTGATAGTTTATGTACGATACATCAGCGGAGATCACATTGAAGAAGACATTTTGTACTCCCAATCTGTGACAGCAGGCACTAAATCTTAATTTTAAAAGAAAGATTAAGATAACAATGGGGCTGTTACCCTCAATCGAATAGAGAGACCGTCTTTCAAAAAATCGATAAACTGTGTAAAAATAGGATTGGTAACATTTTCATTTGCATATTAAAATTCAAAATCCCCACTATAAAAGCTTTGGTGACGTTTACGAAGTTTTCGTGTAAGATCAAGAAGACACAAACGCGATGTCTCGCTCATGCACCTTTTATTGATTTTTATTTCAACCAACTGCGTGCGAAACGACGCGACGGTGACGTCTCCAAAGTTTTTTCAAATTTTCATTATTTTTTTTTTTTGAAAAACTAAAGCCCAGTTTGAAAAATAAAAAATTATAGAAGTCTTCAATCATGCTAAACTATCGAATAAGCTAAAAAAAATGTGTAACGGCCCAATTTTGTCTGGCTTATAATTATTGGTTTTCTCTAAGAACAAAAATGTTACAAAAGTCAAATACAATTAAAAAAAGCTTTTTTATAACCACTTAAATTCTATTAATAAAACGATAAAAATTATTTTACAAAAAAAATACAATTCACGTTAAGTTTATTTAATGATAACATATATTATCGCCAAATATTCAGTTCCTGATAGTTTATCTATGAATTATGCTATTATCTACAATTTTACTTTAACTACTATCAAACAGTTCCTTACAAGCAATGATTTTCTATATAAATATGTATTTTAAATTTAGAAAATAATGGTTCATTTAAAAATTATCATTCAACACAAGTAAGTAAATGATAGGGAAAATTGAAAGCAATAGCAAAACACAGTAAAGTATAGAGCAACATGAGCGGCCCCTCTCGTTACCGCGACCTATAAAATCTATTGTAACTTTAGCCCTCCAAAAGTTTAGGAAAAATGTAGGTCATTGATGAACCTTAGTATTGCCCCAAGGTCTTGTACCTTTATGTCGGTAGGTGTCAAGAGAGCTTTACCGAAAATGTGTGTCTTAGACGGCCTTTGGCGACGCAATTACACAGTATATGTTCAGTTGCTTCTGACTCGTCGTTGCAAAGTCGACAAGTTTGATCCTCAGCTTGTCCAATGTGGAAGAGGTGGTATTTTAGGGGCGCATGGCAGATCAGGAAACCTGAGAGCATCCCTATATCCCCTTTGCTGAGGCATAAAACCTCTTTGGTTTTGTTTTGCGACGGAGATATCATACTCTTAGCTTGTCTGTGACCTGGAAGTTCATTACAGCGTGAGGCTACCTTTGAGGCCTGCCAACTGTTGATTATTTGTTTTAGGTGGCTTTTTTGTACTCCACAACCGGGTTGGGGTTTAATGAAGGGCGTATTCGCTGCCTCTCTGGTCAGCTTGTCCGCCTTCTCATTGCCAATGTTGCTGTGACCTGGAACCCACCATAGAGTAGCATCATTGCCCCCAGCGAGTTCTCTCAGGTTGCTGGTACACTCTCTGATCAGTTCGGAGTCACACGTGAGGGCTTGAATTGCCTTTAGGGCGGCCCGACTGTCTGTGAAAATGTTTATGAATGCTATCCCTTTTGTAGGTTCAAAGCGGTCCAAAAGTTTATAGCAAGAACTTGATCATATTGAAATTGGTAATTTTTTCTGGTGCAAGTGTAAGGTTGATCACTGAAGAATATCTCTGGTCCCTATAGGTTATTATACCGGGTGTGTTTGATAATATTAATTTGATCTATCGTCATCCCCTTTATAACGTTTAAATCTCCATTAATCCAAATTCTTTAAACAGACTAGAGGGTAAGCTTCCCTATGTTCAGTCAAGGAAGTCCTCGAATACTACCCAACTTTTTGATTTAATGAATACATCTGGCTTCTTTCTGTTTTCAACTTCTCCGCTCTCCTCTTGTTTGTGCCTAAAGGTGGTTGTATGAATCCCAGCTCCTGTTGCAGTTGATTTGCATTAAATTTATTCAATTTATTTTTTATGGTCTATCTGGAGATGACTCGGGGAAGCTTTGGATATCTGCTTCACTTTTCTCATTTCTTTTCTTTTAGACTGTTTTACTTCCTTTTACTTTTCTTGCTTTTGATGTTGTACACTTTCTTGCGTGATTTCTGTTTCATTTTTATCTTTTCCAACTTATCCTTCTTGTTACACCAGCTGACAATCTATTTTACCTTGTCCACTTTTTCTGTTACTGTTTCCTTGCTGTTCTCTCTTGCCTCGTTTATTTTTTTCTATATCAGAAATGCTCCTGTGAAGGGCATTTTGATTCGTTCTTGCACTCTATCGATAGGTTCTATTGTAGTCCTTGGCAAAGTGAGTTGGCGACCAAAATCTTGAGCACTTTTTTATTAACTTTAATTTTCCCACGTGACATACTGTTGATCATATTCAAAGGAATTTTTCCATTTGTGAGAAACTTTTCTTCCACTTATTGCTTTCTTTTGTGATGCTGCTTCCAGCTCTTTTCCGTATTGCGTCTTCCATCTAATTAATTTTTGTTGCTGTCGTCATTCCTTTTATGTTTATTGTTTATCTTCTTTGATCTCTCATTATTCCACTCGTTATCGCCTGTCCCTCTTGACCTAATATTTTGCGTATCTCTTTAGTTCCCTCGTTAGCCATGCTTGTTGTTATCAAACCAGGCCATTTCTTAATTTTCTAACCTCTGCCTCTCATCATTCCAAGGCGTCTGTTGACATTTTATTGTTTCCTTTTTATTGTTTCTCATTGTTTTTACCATGTGCAGTGTCATCTTTTTAATTTTATCTACTAAACTAATTAATACTACTAATTAATATAATTTCTTTATTTGCAATAGAAATATTTTATTTTTACAATAATATATTTAAAAAAATTTAAATGTGCAAATTAAGTATATTAACTTATTTCTTTATTCTTTCAAGTTTTCTAATTAAATGGTATTACAGTACCGCTCAGCATTATATGATAATTTGGTTTTTCCTACATAACTTTTCTAATAATACAATTTATTATATTCCAGAGGATACAATATATGCCAAAGTATAGAGGCGTGACAAATTTCTTTTGAAAATCGATATCAGGCCTAGAAATAACCTTTATTTTAATTTTTTGTTTAACGTTATTTTCACGTGATATTTTCTGGAAGTTATGAAACATTATTCTTAAGAATGAGTAAAAAGAAGGACTTCGAGATTTGTTGGAATCGACGCAGAAGGCCATCAGATAGGTGCTCGACAAGGATGCACACAGATGCAGCTCATCACGCAAATATCATCGGTATTCAAGACGTGGAGGACACTTGGTCGCTTCGTGACGAAGAAACTAAAATGATACACCTCAAATCACCACCCGGCTGGAGGACAGGAACGGCTCGATGCTGTGCAAAGCGAACACACGGCTCACGACGATGGACATTGCGGGAGAATTGTGGTGTTCTGCGCAGCGCCAACCGTCTACATCGACAGAGTCAAGAGGAGGCTGAAGGATGCAGGACTCATTGGTCGACGTCCGGTAAAAAAACCACTCGTTTCACCTAAAAACAGGAAGGCGCGCGTGCAGTAGGCGAACACGCCCCTCAACTGCACCCGGCAGCAGTAGGAGAAGGTCTCTGTGGAACGACGAGAGCAAGTTCCTGCTATTCGGAACTGATGGTATATCGTGCATACGCCATCCTTCGGGCACCCGCTTTGATCCCAAGCACCTGCTTCTCATGATGAAGCATGTCGGTGGTTCCGTCATGGTGTAGGGGTGCTTCAACGCTGCTATCACCGGCCCTCTGGTTCGCATTACGGACACCATGGCCCACCAGAAGTTCAGGGACTGCCTGCAAGATGACATGCTTCCCTGGCCACGCAAAACATGGGTCGGTGTTGACTGTTTCAGCAAGACAATGATCCCAGACACACATCCAGGAATGTCCAACTGGATCACGCAACGTTGAGTGGCGGTAATGGACTGGTGCAGCCAGAGCCCGGACCTCAACATCTTCAAACCACTGTGAGACACTCTTTGACACAAGTTGATGGGCATTCGGACCACTTCCGCTGACGAAAAGCTCCAACAGCTGCAGGCGAAGTTGGTGAAGATCGACCAGTCCACTATCGATGCATTGATTGGTTTCATGCCCAGATGTCAGGCTGTGATCAACAGGATGGGTTACCTAACCAAGTACTAGGTTGCTCTACATGGCTGATTGCCGTTCACGATTATTATGTTGATATTTCTTGAGTTATGAAAAATAATTTTTTGATAACTCAAAGTTGAAACAGATTCTTCTACACAAGTCTATGTCATGTGAAATACATTGCAAAAACTATGGTGAAAAAATGGTCTGCTTTCATAAAGTTTCAAAAAAGTTATGTGGGAAAAACCAAATTATCATATACTTTTGAGCGGTACTGTACTTACGTTTAAATACAGATAAAAATATTAACTTATCTATGATAATATTATAATGTAAAACGTGCAGTAATTAATAGTTATTTATGTACCAAAGCATATATGCCTCTTATTTTAATACGACCATGTCTTTACAAGGAAAACTTGTAAGGTCACTTCAAGGAAGTTACCGCTTCTTCGTCACTTCCTTGAAGTGACATACCAAAGTTTGTCACAAGGCGTACAGCTGTTTCTATCAAGAGATAATGAATATACGTTTGTGCAAATTTATACACACGTTGTGTAGGGATTAAGGAAATAATTGATATTTTCTATTGTTGAAAAAAATTTTGTTTTAAATTCTAAACAAGTCTTTAGCGATTAATCATAACCTTCAGGAAGTGAATATGAAGTGATTAATATAGTTTTGTTGAATATGTTCCATAATTCGCGCAGTAGTCTTCTGAATAAAATAAAAACCAAGATATATACCATCCAGTACAAATCTGTGTGTAATGTCACATACTTGTCCACATGGATTTGTTGTTTCCAGTCATATGGAGACTCTGTAGAGTTGAGTACTTTATGTTCGTTCTAGAGACCTTGATACGATAAATTATTTTCTATTAATCTACTGGACAAAAAATACTTCAAAAATTGTTTATTTAGTTATGAGCAATAATTGTTAAAATACATGAATTATTATAATTCATTAGTTAACTCATGGATTAATAATTTTCTATTTAAACTATTACTATTGTTTATCTTTTTTAAAATTTAAAGTAATGAAATCATTTTAATCGTTCAATATTTTAATATAATTTTTGTAATTCGCGACGGTAATGAAAGCTATTACAGTACTCAAACGGGTGCTGTAATGACACTCTTTACAGCATCCGATGCTGTAATGAGATTTTAGTGACATTTTATGGAATCAGTTCAAGTTGGTGACATTGGGTCATTAATTTTTCTAGTTGTCAATGTGACAGTGTTTGTCTATGGATGTTTAAACGCGTTCTTAACATCGAATACAAGGTCCACAATGATGAGGACATTGAACATTGAGCAATTTCTCTTATTTTGGGAGGTGTACATGAAACATTTTTATCAGGTGAATACGTTTTGCGTTTTGACAGTTTCTATTTGTCATTCAAATTTCTATTTTCAAGTGTTACGTTGTTACCAACTGCTACATACCTATTTCCCTACATTGTCAAAATTTATTTTATTTTTGTTAAAAAAAAAAGGATAAAAAGGCGAATTACAAAAAATAGCATAAAAAACACGTTTCATAAGACTTAAAGCACTCATTCATTAAAAAACTCGTGGCTTCGCCACTCGTTTTTCAACTTGAATTCGTGCATTTCAAGCGTGTCTTACGAAACTTGTTTTTTAATATACTATTTTATTTCTCATATTATTACTTCCGTTTCTCATGTTATTAATAACTCACTAATCTCAGTGATGCAAGTTGCATGTATGCATGGAATAAAAAATTATCTGTTTGATATGTAATTATAATAACTAAAACAAAATTAGTTATTTGTGTACGAAAACCGCAAAGTTTTATTGTTGGCGATCGAGAGACTATAACCGAACACTATTTATCGGGATCGTCCACGAAAAAACGCGGTCAACTTATACACATTTTTTAGACAACCGGTTGTAATCTTAATTGAATAAAAATGAACGTTTAATTGATTTTTTTTCTGACAGTTTTCCCATATTTATTATTATTCACTCTTGAGTGTTATGTATTGGGCTCAAAATCCGGTTGTCCAAAAAAAATTTTCCTTGTTACAATAAATAACAATAGATATAGTTTTTATTTTTAATCCTTATTTTTAAAGCGGTTGTTACTTAATTATTTTTCAATGAAATAATTGCAGGACCTGTAATGCCTCAACCATATCCACCACAACAAAATCACCCGGTTGTAGCACCGCCACCTTCATATCACGAAGCTATGGGGCAGCCGACTCAACAACCTGCAATGCAAGAAAGCTACGCTAAACAAGCACCGTACAACCCGAATTATTAACACCAATTTGTCTTACCACATTTCAAACAAAATCAACAATAATGGAATGTCATAAAAAGAGGACAAAGTGTTGCTCGCGGATTGTGCCAAAAAAATTAGTTTCTAGTGTTATATTTTTATTTATAACACCGCAAGCAGTACAAGGCCTTTTCTTATTAAGGCCAGTGCCTTATAACACAAAAACAACGTACATCTCCATTTTTTGGTTAATTCATTGGTTAAACATACTATTTTTATATTTATATTCGTGATATATATGATTTTTTTGTCTGAATGATTTATCTTATAATTTACTCATTCGTGTTTTCCTTTCATTTTTTTCTGATATTTTTATTAGTTGTTTTATGGGAAGTTCGATTTATTTTTTTAAGTTACAAGATGAAATTTTGTAGTCCATTATAATCAATTCTTATGGAAGGATTAGATTTTCAGTGATAAGACACTTAAAATGATTGTGGTACTTTAAATTTTTGAAAGGTAGAATTGATAAATAAACAAATTGTTCTTTTTTCACAATGGTGACTATTTTTTTTTTATTGTGGTAAGGAACAAATAGGAATATGTAAATGTATAAGGCTTTGAAAATTGTACCACATCTTTCCACATATGATAATGTGTAAATGTAAAACTTATATGTTGAAAAGACTGTGTGACTTATGTTTCAATAGTTATTTAAATAAAGAATATCTTCCAAAAATAGTCAATTTATCTTAATCAATGAGATTTACTAACAACGAAATATACAATTCCCTTATATGCAGTGAATCTTGCTCAGAATGAACAAGTTAAAACCATTTTTTAATTTAAGAAAATATGTAAGACTATAATACCATTGAACAAAGAAAGATTCCAACCAACTAAATGCAAATCAACATGTTTATAAAGTTGGCCATCCACGATACGATATTGCGGGTACTTAGCTGGATATTCTTCCATCAATTTGCGAAGTTTACAATACCACTTATCACTATTAGTATCAAGAACAACTGAAGCACCAACACAATCAACAGTTTGCACAATCCTAGATAGTGTGTCTGGTACAACATTTTCTGTAGGGGAGAGGGGGGTACATTGGGACGTTTGAAACATTTTCCAATATGAAGTCTTTATTTTTGAATGAAATAACATTATTTTTAAACAACACATGAATTAGGGCTTTGGCTTTGCGATGCAACGTCTATAAAAGGTAATTCGCTCATACAAATTTAATTGTTTATTTTTCAAAAACTTCATACAAATGTCTCAATGTGCCCCCACTGTGGGGCAAAATGGGAAATCCCTGGACACACAAGTAAACTTCCTTGGTAAAACTCCCTTACAAGTGAAAGTGCAATTTTTATTGTTTCCAAATATAACAAAATATCGACAGAATATTAAACATATCGTTTCAAAATATATTAAAGGAACTTAAATCTATTGGAAATTTTTTTATAGAACCTGATTGACTTGTAGTGGTATTAATTTGCTTCGGTTTTGGGAGTTTCATCTCGATTTGATGGAACTCTACCAAATCCTTGTCCACTACAGTTGGATATACAAATCCACTCCGAGCTGAAGTGCTGGCTGTTATCGTAATGTTTCTTTCCATTTCTTGATGGGATGTATTTGCACGAACTTCTTAAACTGTTAAGGATGCGTTGTCAGTAACATATGCAGCCGCAAAATCATCTCTCGAAAAAATATTTCTGTTATATGGCACTATGCCACATTTTCTAAATCCAGAGCAAATATTATCCAAAGTAAATGCTTTATAATAGGCTTGACCGGTTAATTCTGCGATTTCGTAAATGGACACCCAAATCTCAGAGCATAGCCACCGCGATTGTGTGGCTGCGGTTCTGAGAATCCGAGGTGAGAAGGGCTGGACAGAAATTGTCATCCGCTCGGCATACTTCCCCGGAACGGAAAATGACCTTCCCTCGGCCGCTGTGCGAGACATAATTGCCTACAGCCGGAGGAATAACCTGCAAGTTGTTGTTGGATGTGACGAAAATGGCGCCAATGCCCACCACACAATGTGGGCAAGCACCAACACAAATGAAAGAGGTGAGTTACTTTTTGACTACCTATTAGGGGAGGGGCTCACTGTTAATAATGTAGGCGCCAAACCAACCTTTGTTACCAGAAATAGAGCAGAGGTACTTGACATTACGTTCAGCTCAATTATATTAAGCTCTAAGATGACCTCCTGGAGGGTATCCTCTGAACCGTCGTGTTCAGATCATAGACATATTCAATTTAAAATTGATCTAGGGATGAAATCGGACTGTACGTACCGTAATCCCCGTAGCACTAATTGGGATCTGTTTAAGAGTTGCCTTGCAGATAACCTAACTAGTGTTATCGCAACCGTTAGGAACTGTGATCAGGTTGAAATAGCCACGGAGCAGATCTCTGTGGCAATTCGCTCTGCATATCACAGTAGCAGTCCACTGAAGGTGAAAAGTAATAATCGGGGCACACCCTGGTGGAACGAATCTCTTAGCTCCGAAAGACAAGAGGTCCGAAAACTTTTTAACCGGGCCAAGACATTAGGTGAATGGGAGAAATATAAACAGGCTCTAACGAATTACACCAAAAACATAAGTAAGGCAAAAAGAGAGTCTTGGAGGAGGTTCTGTGAGGGAGTGAAAGATACACCCAGCAGTGCAAGAATTCACAAGATTCTCGCTAGAGATCCGGTACTACCCCTGGGCTCACTTAGGCGGCCTGACGGTAGTTTTACGGACTCTAGCAGAGCCTCGTTGGAGCTTCTCAGGCAGACTCACTTCCCAGGAAGCCTGATAATGAGGGCCGATAATGCCACAGCGGGCTATTCCTGCAAGGCAAAGCGCCCCTCAAATACGGATTGGAGTGTGGCTAGAAAAGTCGTCACTTACACATCCGTGGACCAGGCAATTCAACCGTTTAAGCCGTTCAAATCGCCTGGAGAAGACAATATCTTTCCTGCTTTGTTACAGCAGGGAGGTCTTTGTTGTTGCCAATTTTGGTAAAGATTTTCAGAGCGAGTATCGCCTGGAAATATGTACCGGCAGAATGGACTAAGGTCCATTCTTACAGGGTACCTTACATACCCAAAGAGGGCCGTTCGGTCCCTACTAATGCCTTTCGACCCAGCAGCCTAACGTCATTTCTGCTGAAAACCCTTGAAAAAGTTCTGGAACGGTATATCCGTACGGTGCCATTGGTATCTGGTCCACTGAGTCGCCACCAGTATGCTTAGCGAAAGTTGGATGGACTAATCCGCCCAACTATCCAAGGTGAAGAAATTCCTTTCTCAAAGGAAGTCAAATATCTAGGAGTAATCCTAGACAAAACCCTGTCATGGAATGGACATTTGCAGGGAGTTTTGCACAAAGCTAGACTATGCTTGTGGACTTGTCGCAGTCTTTGTGGAAAGAATCGGGGTCTTACCCCTGAAAGACTGTACTGGCTCTATGTGACTGTGGTTAGACCTATGATCACATACGGAGCAGCAGCCTGGTATAGGAAAGTCCGACAGACTTCAGTTATCAGTAAACTTTCACGAATTCAACGAGTAGCTGGATTGGCAATCTCTGGTGCGATAGGCACAAGGCCAACTCTAGCAATGGAGGTTCTGCTTGGCCTATCTCCTCTGCATTTGCATATAGAGAAAGTGGCTAGAACAACCATTTACAGATTTAAACAATATGCTCAAAACTGTTCCGACATGTCCTACCAATGGGCTGCGGAAGACATTATAAGCACTGATATTGTGCTATCAATGCCGTCAGATTTGGCGGTATCACTATCAGTGATTAATGCTCGATACCAGATTGTACTGCCTGAGCGGCAGTCCTGGATCGAAAATGAAAATTCTCTGGTTCGGGCAGACATTTGCTTGTACACAGATGGATCAAAAACGCCTGAAGGGGTAGGAGCAGGAGTATACTGCCAGACACCTCGAATTAAGCAAGCCTACAGCCTGGGTACGTACTGTATTCCAGGCGGAAGTATTTGCTATTGACATGGGTGCAAAAATCTTTCTTGAAAGAGGGGCGATGAACATGACTGTACGAATTTTCTCAGACAGTCAAACCGCTCTCCAGGCGCTGCAAGCCGTGAAAACGGTGTCGGCTCTGGTTAATGATTGTAAGAGAACATTAAACACGCTGAGTTGTGATAACAGAGTCTCTCTGATCTGGGTCCCGGGTGACTCTGGGGTTGCTGGCAATGAAGCGGCAGATAAGCTAGCACGAGATGGCAGCGCTGAAGCGTTTGTGGGGCCGGAACCAGCAGTTGGTGTATCATTTGCGATGGCCAAATATAGGATTGGACTGTGGGCTGAAGAGAGACTTCGCCTACTGTGGACCAGTTCTCCTGGAATGAGACATGTTAAGGTGTTTATTAACATCGCCACTGTCAAACCCGGGAATATTTTGGGACTTGCCCGTAGTAGCATAAAAGTTCTAATGGGTGTTTTTACTGGGCACTGCCGATTAAAAGCACACCTCAACTTGTTGGGTATAGCCGACGATGTTGAATGCCGACTATGTGCGGAGGAAGCAGAGACGGTTGAGCATGTTTTATGCCACTGCCCTGCCGTTAACCGTATCAGATTCTCGATTTTTGGGTCGCAGTTTATCTCCTCAAAAGATCTGAATGACCTTTCGCCGAGCAAGGTATTAATGTTCGTTAAGAGCATTGGACTGCACGGTGAAATTTGATAACGATATCTATCGGGGTACAATAGATCCTTAGGGTCGCGGTGCAAGGTTGGTTGGTCCGCCTACCCGATATGTATTCTATGTAATGTAATGTAATGTAATGGACACCCGTTTGCCGGGATGGGAAATAAACCAATCGTTAAAAACAGATTTCAAGTAACTTTTAAAGGGTCCATATACACACACATCGAGAGGTTGGAGACGATGTGTACAATGGGGTGGAAATGTTATAAATATTATACCATTGTCCCTACAAAAAACTATTGTCTCCAAACTGGTGTGCGATTCGTGGTTATCTAGTAATGTGAGGATGCGATTTTCTTTGGAACATTTTGTAAATTTTTGAATGTGTTTCACCACTTCTAAAAATAAAGATGCCGTCATCCAACCGGATCCTGATTTGTTGGATAATCCTAGGCTACCATTAGGCGCACTTTTCAAAAATACCGGTTTGTTTTTAGCCCTTGGAAAGACATACACCGGTGGTACTGTATTTCCGACGGCATTAAGAGGCTACTTTACCATACAGCTCGGCAAATTACAAAAAACATACATTATTTATGAAAATATTTGGATGAAATTTTGTACATAGCTTCTTCTAACAATTCTACATAACGCATGGTGAAAATTTTTAAAGTTTTCCAAAAAAAGGGGTTTTTTTCCTCAATATTATACAATTTGGTCGTTCTTTTTTAGCTTGCATGATAGTATACTTGAAAATAGTAATATTTTTCAAATAAATTTTTTCAAAATTTTTAGTTATAAAGGAATAGTTTGTAATTTGCTAAAATTGCAAAAAGGTAGCGTAAAAATGAATATTTTCCGTCAAGATTCCCACGAAGTATTACCACCGCGTTAGTCCCGCCTCTTGCCGACTGAGCGGCGCTTACATCGACTCTCTTCATCGAAGCTCCTTGTTTTATCTATTACTTTTTAATGTGGTAGAGAAAATAATCATTTCCAAAAGTACGTTTTAAACTTTATTTTCCGTGATTTTCTACTAATGATTGTGTAATTTAACAAAATTTTTGAATTTATAGTCAATAGTTGTTATTTTATTGTGTACTATAGTGTTAGTTTAATTTAGTTTGTGTAAAGTTTTTATAAACAATGGGTAAGTATGTTCATCTAAAAAACTACCCCTTAGCATTTAAAGATGTTCTCGAAAAAGGAGTAATAGACGGTAATAATTTACGATATAAATTTTTATAAAATCTAAAATTTCATATTTTATAGTCCGAGATTCAATTGAAAAATGTATTCATTCCGAAAGGTAAGTTAAATTTTATTAATTTTATTGTATAAACTGTGGCACACATAAAAAGGACTTATTTAAAAAGAATAAACCATCACAGTAAAAATTAAAACGATACATTATTTGAAGCGATACCATAAGATAAATAATACAAATGATGCAGAACCAAATACTGATGGTGGAGAATAATTCATTCAACTGCAACAAAACTCGCATTAAATTTATTAATGAGTCAAAAGCAGGGCTTAGCAGCTCATTTCTTTTATGTTTTATGTGCGGGATAAAAAAGAAGCTTACACTGAAGAAAGCAAAGAGTCTATTGAGATAAACTCTGCTGTTGTTTCTGTTATCTGTCGGTACCGGATATACACAGGCTGAAGAATTATTGTTATGTGTTTGTTATTTATGTTAACAAAAACATTCCAAAAATATCAAGAAACCGCAAGTGACATGGCATAGCAGTCTATGAAGAACGCAGGTAAAGAAGAATTAATTTAGTTACAGCTTCAGGAAAAGTAAATAAAGACTGAATAAAGACTGTAAACGCTAAACGCTCGAACAACATCAATTACGATGCATCATCCGGAGTGGTACTGCTATAAAATAATTGTATACAATAAAATAAAATACTCGTGTATACAGAGTAATTCAGGTAGGTAGCGAAAGCCGATCAGGGTAATGATAGCAATTCGGTTATAATTTATGAGGGACATTTCACACGAAGAATATAAAAGAAAGAAGAATTTATTGGAAACTTGCAAGATGGATGCATTAACAGAAATAAAATACAAATTCTTACCAGAAGCTAAAGTACCAATCAGATATGGATCCAAGAAAGGTATCTGTGCCTAACTGCATCGAGATTTGGTGATGTATGTAGGATGAGAAATGACACGTCTTGCTTAAATAAAGTTAAATCAATCTTGTACTCGAAATTTGCTAGAAATAATAACACTAAACATGGCCAAGACTATGAATGGCTTGCATTAAAAAAATTTGAAAGTAAATATAACTTGCCAGCAAACTCTTGCGCTCTATTCATCCGTAGGATGTATGGATTCTTAGTTGCAAGTCCAAATGAAACAATAAAAAATGAAAATGCCATCGTCGAGGTGAAGTGTCCAGCGAATTTCAAGAGCTTACATCTATTCAACGATGGCAAATTAAAATTTTCTAAAGATTTTTCTAGTCAGGGCTGTTTTATTTATTACACTATTAGCCATATTTTGTATACTTCAATCATTATTTAATATTATTATTAATTAGGTATTACATATTATTTCATTTACTTATACAAGGTGATGCAGACCATGCAGTCCATTTTTTAAACAGAAATATTAAAAAAGTTCGAATGAAAAGTAATAATATTCATAAAGGAACCACATTTATTCAGCTATTTTTTCTTTAATTTTTGTAACTACCTGTGTTTTCAAATAAAATTACTTACACGGTTACTCTGAGACACCTGTATATCAAACGAACGCATAATAATACAACAAAGATATAATTTATAAATGTTGTACCGAACTTTTCACATTCCCTGTATTGCAAATATATCTATTTTAATATAAAATGAAGTTATAAATGTTATTTTCGTTTCAAAATGATATAAATGTTTTATGCCTCGCAAAATTATTTATTGCATTTGAAATTGATTTTTGCCTTATATTCAATTGAATTATAAACCCATAATCTTAGATGTTCTCAACTTCTTTCTCTAATTTCTCTATTAAAAAATTAATATTCTATTCATATCGAAAAAAAGCGTTAAAAAACTGATATTTGCGTAATGTAAATTGTTGTGAACCAAAATACTTAAAAAAACAAACGTAGTAAAAAGGTGGGCTACGACTACGATTATTAATAAAAAATCAAAATAATAAATAAATTGGAAAGTCAATAAAAAGATTGATTGTAATCGTAATTAAGAAAAATTGTTAATAAACAATAATATTTAGAAGAAGTCGTTTAATTTCTTCATTAACAACATCGACGAGAAAAAGAATCGTAATAAAATAAACACGATGTTTTTTTTATCTATAAAGGGTCGGGCCTAGTAGAAAATAAACTCCGCCTCGTTGCTTCCGAACGTCCGTCGTCTGCGCCCCTCAGAAACTGACCGACCTGGTAAAGTGGGCTCTTAATGATAGCACAAAAGGTTACCAGTTTTCCTCTCTCGGCTGAAACTACTTGCCCCACCTGCTTAGTTCCCTTCATAGCAATAACTTTTGGTGTCTGAAGGACTGTGGTGACCCCTGTTTCGTCCAGATTATAGACATTTTCTGGTGTTATTTTATGTTTTTCTAATGCAACTTGCAGATTATCGAAAAATTGTTTCACGTTGGTTTCGTTAAATCCTGATGCCCTGGCTAGACTGGTGTTTTCAGGTTTTCTTAAACTGAGATTGCTGAACCTTTTCATGAAAGATTTCATCCAGTCCAAACCCGCTCTCTTGTTCTTATCCCAGCTCGTTGGGTATTTTCTGTTAAGTTTTTGAGCAAACTCAAACGCTAGTATTTGAGCTTGCGAATACGTCAGCCCGTAATTTATTTTTGAACTTTGCATTAGATACTCGCACAATTGTTGTTCTTGGTTTACGGTAAAAACTTGTTGGGTGCTATATTTCGACTGAAATGGCCAATGAAATAGGTCGTTTGAATCACTTTCTACTGTGGCAAGATTCGTGGTCTCAGGCGGCAAGTTGTTATTTTTATTATTTTTCTCTCCTTCATCATCTTCAGTCGGTTGCGCAGCAAGAGACTCCCCTGTTTCCCCATCTCTGTTTTCTTCTGCTTTCCGCTTTTTGACTTTGTTCAACCTCTTGACTAAGGTAGATTTCTTGATATTATGTGTTGCTGCAGCATTTCTTATTGATAACCTTCCATCAATAACATTTCTAACTGCAGCAACACCGTCTTCCTTAGATACGGAAGCACGATCTGTTTTTCTCTTGTACGTACGGACCATTTTTTATGTCCTGAGTCCTGAAACATTTTTTTCCTTAATTATATCAACAAATTTTATTAGGCGGGGGCACATTGGAATAGTCTCAATGTGCCCCTTACCTTTTGTCCTAAAGTGCCTCCACTGACTGTATTGAACATAAGATCATTTGCAAAATAATAGGTTAGGTCTATACAATAAATAAAGCAATGAACATAAGTCTCAATATTGTGTGTTCTTAGTGATTAATTAATTTTAAACCATTTGCTTGAAATATAGAAAATATCCAGTTACCAATTTTCATGCAACTGTTTACACCAACTACCATAAAACACTTAAAATTGAATAAAAATTTCCGTACGTCACAAAACAGCGCAAAATGTTTGGAGAATTTGAAGCAAGGTATTGCCCTCTGGTACACTTTATTAAAAGTAAAAACAGCAAGTAATGGCGCCATAATTTAAAATGTCCCATTGTGTCCCATGTCCCAATGTACCCCCCTTTCCCCTACCCTTACGATGCTTAACGTGGAAATGAAATTGTTGATACAAATCGAACAGCCCAACGCGCTATTCGACCAGTAGGTTCCCTCAACTTCAGCAATCATAACAGTGAGTAATTATCTGTTATTACAGTACAAGGTACACCTCCAAGGTACGGCCTTAGCTTTTCCACAGCCCATATCACGGCAAGACATTCTCTTTCAGTGGTAGAGTTGTTATATTCAGTTCTTGACAAAATACGGCTCAAATAAGCAGTGACGCGAGCTCCGTTTTCCGATGGTTGTAACAGAACAGCCCCCAACCCAACTGCAGAAGCATCAGTTGCAGTTCAAATGGCAACGAATAATCTGGAAAACAAAGTATAGTTCCACGTATCCCAAGTATCACAATTTTGATCTACAAAAGTTGCATTTATCCCAACTGATCTTAAGACGTGCATCAATTAATCTTTTAAGCACCTTTTCTAATATCAATATATGCCTCTCAAATGTTTCGGTGACAATAATCACATCGTCTAGGTAGACAAAGATGTTCGGTTCAAGATCTGCTCCAATAACTTAATGTAAAGAACTTCTAAAAGGTTTCTGTTATGATAATTCTTTTCAATATCCAAAACTTTGACATTATCAAAATCAAATTTATGTCCTGTGTCCGTGGTATGTTGTGATAGAGCACAGGAGGATTTTAATAACCTACAATCGCTCTTGTGTTTTGAAATCGTACTTTTTAGCCACTGGTTGGTTTGTCCAATGTATTTGCCATTGCATTCGCCACACGAAATGCAATAGATGACCCCTGATTTTAATAGTGGATCAGTACTGTCCTTGACTCTAGTGAAATATTTCTGCAATTTGTTATCGTAGCAATCCACCACTTTGATGTTGTCAATATTCTTAAAGATTTTTTTAATTTTTCCCGTAAGTTCATTCACATAAGGAATTTTACGATATTTAACAATCTGTTCAGTTGTGTTTGTTGTTGTATTTAAGATGTTGGTAGAGAATAACAATTTATTAATAAGTTTTGGGGGGTACCTATTATTAACAAAAGCATTACTTAAAAACCTCAAATTTTCATCAAGGAACCTCCGATCACTAATGTGCATTATTCTGTGTTTCATTGTCAATACTGTTGCTATCTTGTGGCCAAAAGTGTGGTTTGAATGAAAGTTTAAATATCTACCCGAATAAGTAGGCTTAATATACCAATCAAAAACGATCGAGTTATCCACGTTTCTGATGACTTTAGTGTCAAGAAAGGGTAACCCCCCGACGACTTCGTGATCAAGTGTGAATTGTATGCTAGGGTGAAAACTGTTAAATTGATTTAAAATTATCCCTACATCGTCTTTGTGGACACCCAAAATTAGATCGTCTACATATTTTTTGATGAAATTAATTCTGAAGTTAGTGTTATTTTTCTTTAAAATGTTATCAGTGATGTAGTCCATCACCATCAGAGCCAGTATCGGAGAGATTTTGGAGCCCATAAAGGTTCCTTCAATTTGACGATAGATTGTTCCATTAAAAGTAAAAATTGAGGTTTATTATTTTTTAGGTTATTAACTACATACTACATACACTGATGACTCAATAAACTTCAAAACGGATACACAATCCTTAAGCAACATTTATGCTTACATCATTTCTAACGATAAGAACAAGAACAGGCTAGCTCCCTAGACATTTTGTTTTTCTGTTTTTATATAAGACATTTCCTATATTGACAAATAAAATTTCAACAATGTTTAAAGTTTTATAAATTTGTTATTTTAAACACTAAAATTAGTTCTAGGTTGTGAATTTGTATCGCTGGGGTTACGCTAAATTTTTGTTTTGTTACTTTTATCATTATGATTAAATTTTAATTTGAATTTCAATAACGGTGTCCTCTTTATTTTTAACGCATGTGCTGTGCGCATTGTTCCAATTTGTTTCAAATAAAACTAGAATTTCAGAATCAACACAAGAAAAAATTTTAACGTTGTAACGTGTTCGTTTTAACATTTGGTTCCATATTTTGACTTAATTAACTCAATAATTTCAATAGCAATGTATTTAATAACGTTTTTAGTTTACCAACTTCATAAACAAGTAAGTTTTTAAACCTATTTTGTAAAATTTCTATCATTTTAAGAAATTTTTTCTTTTTAACAGCAAATGTAAATTCGCTCTGATGAAGGTTCTAGAATCTTTCTTTCTAGAATCTTAATTATAAGGTATGGTCGCTCATCAGGTTCAGAACTCTCCAAGATATAATGCAAAACGGCTCTGTATTTCTCGGTCGATACACCGGCGTCTATGTCATCTATCCGACCATCTAGTGACGACGCCTTTTGTTTTCCGACGACGTTTGAGGACTATTTTTCGAGCAGATTGGACAATTTCGTGTGGTAACTCCAGGCTTCTTGCACTTGTAACAATGTAGTTTGAGAGGTGCAGTACAACCTTTTGCTAGATGACCCGCTTTTTCGCAATTATAACAAGTTATTGTCGTTTCTCGTTCTTGTCTTGGAGTCGAAGTCACTCCCATCATTTCAACATATGTACTCTCTCTATGTTCCACGTTCACGTATGCCAAGTCTGGCTCCAACATTTTTCGTCGACGTTTAGGAGGCACAAATTCATACATTTCTCAGTGCTTCAATTGTCAGAGATACGGCCATATAAATAATTATTGTTATTTAGTTTATACAACCAGCTTGGTACCACCCATTTTAGTGGTCAACCTGGATCGAATCAACCTCGAAATCATACTACCGATGCTAATGTGATTGAAGGTGATCGCCATCAAACTTCAAATGACAAACTTGATCATCAAACAAATTGTATCTCCTCTAATTTCACAACTGTAACCTTATGTAAGTATTATAGGAGTATAAGTATGAGATATTCCTTAGTCTTCCCTATCTCTAACTAACATCACTCGTTAAATTTTAATGCGAATGGATTTAGAAAACAAAAGGATTTAATCACGGTAACCAGACAAACCGGGATTTCAAACAAAGAAAACATTTCAAGGACAGGACGTCCGGCGACCGCCAGCTTATCAAGACAGATGAAAAAACTAACGAATGAATCATTTGCAAGAAGACCATGAATAGACCCAGGGCGAACAACTGCAAGTGATATGGTTATAAACACGATCATACATGTCCAGCCTTCGGGCAAGTTCGTAAACGATATGGTAAGAATAATCATTTTGTCAGATGTTGTCGAACAAATAAAGTTATTCAAAGTATGTATTGAAAACAAAACAGATGACGAAAAATCGATTAAAGGAATGATTCGTACTAAAGAGTTTACTTAATAAAAAATATATGATTAATTGATGAATTGTAATTACGTAGAGCTTGTAAATCCATCTTAACTGATCAGTTGCACAGAAGGAGTGCAACCTTAAATCGTTAAAGTGAGGAGATCGCGTGACGTCGACGACCATAGGTATAGTGCAAAAAAATTAGTACATACATTATAATATTAAGAAATCTCCTTTTTCTGATGGAAACTTTGAATTCTCCACGATTGAGGTTGCCACTGTGCGTGATATTATTGATGCCTTAAATCCTCTTCAGCAGGTTCAGATGGTTTCAGTTTTTATATGTTAAAATTATGCTGCCCTACAGTGCTTCCTTACGTTACACTCATTATTAACACCTGTTTAATTGAAGGTACGGTGCCAGAATGTTGGAAACATGCTATTGTAAAAAAATCTGAACCTTCTTCTTTTGGTGATTTGCGACCCATCAGTATTCTCCCTTTTCTTTCTAAGGTGTTTGAGAGAGTCATTCAACGTCAGCTAACGCATTTTGCCAACCTATATGACGTTTTTCCTTCTACGCAATCTGGCTTCAGGGAGGGATACAGCTGCACAACTGCAATGTTGGCTGTCACAGACGACATCATTGCGGCCACTGACAGGGGCGATATTACTATAATGACGTTGCTAGACTATAGTAAGGCGTTTGATATGGTCAACTATTGCACTTTGTTAAAAATTTTGAGTTTTGTTGGATTTGGTTCGTGCGTACTGCGGCTCATTCATGATTATTTGTCTAATCGTTCTCAAACAGTAGAAATCGATAGTTTATTGTCTACTGCCAGGCCAGTTATGCATGGTTTTACTTGAAAATCTATCAAATTTAATAAATTTCATATGTATGCAGACGACATTCAACTTTATTATAGCTTCAAGGCTGAAAATTAGAATGCGGCGAAAGAGAAAATTAACTTGGACCTTCAAACACTCAACTGAAACTGAATCCTGGAAAGTCTGCGGTCGTAATGTTTGGCAATAGGCGTATCTGCTCGCACCTGAAAAACTTAATACTACTTACTTTTGATATTGCACAAATCGTAGAACCGATAAAGCAAGTAGCGGTAAGCAAGTAGCAAGCCTTTGTAGCGGACTGGTTCAAGCGATATAAATGGCTGCAGTGTTCTGTGGAGAAAGATGCTGCGTTTTGCTATCCTTGCCAACAATTTTTGCCTCATGGTAGCAAACAACTTCTTACACTTCGACAGGTTTCAAAAACTGGAAAAACGCCATTGATGCAAAAACTGATTTCCCAAAACACCAAAAATCAATTTCCCATGCACAAGCCATGGCGATGTGCGAAGACAAACTACGTAGAATATCTACAACTACCAGTGTCGAAACGTTGTTAAATAGAAAAGTATTAGAAAAAAACCGGTATTACGTGAAATCTATTGTTGAAGTAATACAATTTCTAATTATCAACGAGTTAGCGTTGCGTGGAAATTATATCTTGGAGGCAGAAAAAGAACAAGGATTATTTCAGAATTTGTTTGAATACACGTGCATGAAAGATCCGAATTTGAAGGAGGCATGATTCAAGCAGTACGAAGTTCCATTGTTAAAGATATTAAGGAATCTGACGTGAACTGGTTTACTCTAATGGAAGATGGAACGAGAGATAAAAATAACCGCGAAAATATTGCAATAGCAATACGTTACGTTAAGGGTGGAATCGTCAATGAGTCGTTGCTGACAGTTACAACTACTGAAAACCTTGATAAAGCCACTTTTAAAGAATTGACGTTAAATACCCTTAGGGAAAATAACGTTGACCTCTCGGCTATGCTAAGCCAATGCTATGACGGCGCAAGTGTAATGAGCGGAAAAGTTTCGGGAGTTGCGATCAGAATAGAAAACAAATTGGGCCAAAAAGTTCCTTACGTCCACTGCTATAAGCATCGCCTGCATTTGATAGTCCTGATGACTATCTCGGAAATGACTTTCATTCGTTTATTTTTTGACCAATGCGTCATGTTACATGAATTCTTTCACCATGGCAATATAGCTGCTTGGTATGGTGGAAAAAGGATTGGCCGGCTTCTCGAGCAGCGTTGGTCAGGACACTTGGCGGTTACAAAAGTTGTAAACGATAATTATTCAGCGATTTTGGCGACTTTAGATGAAATTAAAAATGACAGATTTAACGGCGATGATGTCGCCAAGAGTGTCGGTATTAAAAAGGTCATGCTCAGTTTGGAATTTCAAATGGCTATGGTTGTGGCCAAAATAATCTTATCCACGCTTCAGCCTGCAGATGCAGCTTTACAAGCCCGGAGCGCAGTATTAAAAGACGCCATAAAAATCATAAACTGCGTCCAATATGAAATAACGAAACTGAGATCAGATGATAGGTATCATCAAATTTTAGGAGAAGCTAAGTCTATGACAAGCGGCGATTCCGAAAATAGGACCCAGATCCAGAATAGGCAAGTCAAAAAATCTAATTGTATGGATGATCACTTGATGTATGGTCCTTCCAGTTCCTGCGCGAGACCAAATATAGAAGACCAGAACGATCAGCCATTTAAACGTTTTTGAAACGTTGGACATACTAATAGCTGAATTACAAAGAAGATTTTCGGACAACGACGATTTATTAAATTCATTAGCGAGTCTTGATGAGTTGGATGTAGACAAAATGGTACATTTGAAAAATTTAGGTAAGTGTGAGAAAATTAAACAAAACTATGTTGCTACTATTGTTTATTTATGTCCAATTCACAATTTTACCTTAATTTTTCAGGTCTAACAATTCCATCAAGGGAAGAAGCTGCTGTGGTTAAAGCTTATGTGAGTCGTCGCGAGGATAGAACGAAAAACACAATGCAAGTTTTGTACAGGCAGCGAGAGGCCTTCAAAGATACTTATGAACTGTTTGCATCTGTGGCGACCATAGGATGCAACACTGCTGTGTGCGAATCTACATTTTCAACTTTAACTGCAATCAATAAGCCTCAGAGGCTGTCAATAGGTTATGAAAGAATAGCAGGCATGGTATTTCTTGCTTTTGAAAAGAACAAAGTCAGTTGATCTCAATGAAGTGCTTCATTTTTAACAATATGGCGAATCGAAGAATTCAGCTGTTTTAAGGAAAGACTTCTATTATTATAGTGATTATAATATGTTTGGAGAATTACCTGAATAAATGAATGTTTTGCTATTATCACCCTCCCGGAAATTATGTACTACCTCACCCATTCAGTCATATTCACAAGTACGATGAAAATCGATGTTCCAGATCAGATCAAGTAAAATTTTTACTTCCGCCCTGTCGGCTGTTCGAGAGTCAGACTTCAATTATTAACCAAGTTCGGCATCTAAATGTATTGCAAAAAAACATCATATTCCATACACTTGGTAAAGTATCCAAATAGCCGGCCATACACAGACTATGATAAGTAACTACTTATGATAAGTTAGTGCAATGTTATCGCAAGGTGGACCCAAATGCTGATGGAGAGCTTGTCTCTAAGCAAATCCAATCGATGAGAGGCTCGTTTCGAAATGAGGTGAAAAAATTTAAGAGAAATGGTGCTTCTAGTGATGATCAGTACGTGCCAAGTCTCTGGTATTTCGATTTATTAATGTTTACCTGAAAACATGAAACACCTACAGAGAGTTTTGATAGTATGGCGAACAGTCCCTCGTCTCTAGAAAAGGTTTTCGCTTCTGAGACCGTGACAACCTTGACATAGAAAACAACAAAACTTCTATCGAAGAAGGATATCCACGTGCTGTTCTTAAAAAGAGAGGGAAACAGGTGTATGCAATGAAATCTTATTTAGTGAGATAACGTTTTAATTATATTTAGAAGCTCATCAAACGTGTTTCCATCCATTCTTAAATAATTTATAGTCATCTGGATTATTATTTCTTAAATCTGGTATCAGCGACATATGACAATATTTTTCGCTGTCGATCAGCCAATTTTTCTGCCATATACGTTGTTTTTTCTTGTTGTCGTTAGAGATTCCTGTGGCCATAACGGCACATGCAATAATAGAAACTTTTCTCTTATCGTATCGTATAGGCGTTATTTCGGCGCCTACTTTGATTGTAATTAGCTGATTTAAGGTTTTCAAAAAACACATTTTTATCCGGTGGTTATTAAAACAAATCGGAGTTAATAAATACCCAGTGTGGTTTAGCCGGGATATAATAAAAGATATTAGAACGAAAAACACTCTTCTTAAGCGCAAAAACGAGTCAGATCACCATTTAAATAAATATAAGTAAATTAGGGCCAGGGTCAAGCGCAATATTGGGGTAGCATACGACAATTATATACGAAGTGTGGAAAACAATATTAAGACAGACCCAAAGGCATTCTGGAACTAGGTTTCTAACAAAAAAGATAGTTTCAATCGAAGCCAGATTCAATTTAACGGGGATATCTCATCTGCTAAAGACGTCAGCTCTGCTTTTGCGGATTATTTTAAATCTGTATATGGGCCTACATCGAATTATTCTCTTTCTTTCTATGACGAAATTATCAGCAATAGTGCTTTAAATTTATTTAGTCTACAACCTATTTCAATGAAGGAGATTGATGATGCTATAATTAAGCTAAAATCAAAACGTACAGAGGGGCCGGACGGAGTTCCCTCGTATATTATTAAAGGCTGCAAAGAATCGTTTCTAACACCCTTATACAGTGCTAGCGTAAAGTAACCCCCCCCCCTGTTTAACTTCTGAACAGATTGAGATATCAATATGAGCAAAAAAACGTCAGTTTCTATATTTTATCAGCACAAATATTGTCTTATGGAAAATTTTGCTATCACTTTTAGTTTTTCCGGAAAATGGATCAACTTTGTTTTTTTAAATGGAACACCCAGTATATTACGGTATCTTTCGAAAGAATAAAACAATACGAATCCAACGATACCTCACAATCAAATATCGGTTTATTAGTTTTTTACTTAAATATTAAACAAAATGCGAAATTTCGAAGGAAAAACCAACGCATCTTCGTTGACTACCTGTCGAGATACAATGGGCCAGATAAATGGTGGACGGTCAGTTAAAGGTCGGTCTACGCTCGGGTTAACCAGGGTTAAAATCGGCAATTCTTTTAGAATGTTTTTATGAAACAATCAATGCAAGAAAAGGATAAAAAGAAAGTTCTTCTTAAAACTTCTAAGAAAAAATTGTCATAACAACAATTTTAAAGTTTGAACGTACCTTCAAATTTTCTATTTAAGGCAGCATGCAAATATTGTCCTTCATTTCTATCTTGGAATTCTACCCGACCAAGTATAACCAAAGAAAAGCGAGATCAAAATGGCTAGAAGGAGTTTAGAGCACAAAATCGGAAGAATTTTAATATTCCCTCGTGCTGACAGAAATGTACATGAAACAGAGCGACAATTTAATGAACGATTTCCTGAACATCCAATTAGTCGAAAATATTTAAGAGAACTTGTAAATAAGTTTTTGGAAACTGGAAGCGTCGAGGACCGCAAAAGAACTGGTCGTCGTTCGATTTCTGAAGACACACAAGTGCAGATGTTAACAGAAGTAGTTAATGCGTGCATGATGTCGTCTGCTGCTATCGCATCAACGTGTGAATATTTTTAGATTTGTTTCAGTGATTAATGTACTTTCTTTTTGGATGGAAAATTGCATCGGCAAAATGTACGTTACTAGAGTGATTTTAGTCCACATGAATATCGTGAAGTTAACACTCAATTTCCCAAGAAAATAAATGTTTGGACAGGCATATTAGAAAATCACATCGTGAGACCAATATTCCTAACCGAAAATTAGACCGGAATTGTATTTAAGATTATTAGAAGAAGATATTAATCCAAGTCTTTTGCAAATTGTACACCAGAATCGTGACGATTTTGAAATGGCTCCTCCATATTATGTGGCAATGGTACGAAATTATCTTGATACAAATTTATTGGACGGTGGATCGGTCGACGTGGGCCGATTGAATGGCCAACAAGATCACCGGATCTGACACCTTTAGATTTCTTTTTATGGTGTTATTGACGAAATTATTGACGTCTGCCAAAATATTGATCCAACAATATTTCCTACAAAAATGTTTGTTCCTAATAAATAAAAAATTCTTTTATTATTCAATAACAACACTAAGCCAATTTTTCAACCAATACGGCAAAATCTTTAATAAAAAAAATTTCATTTCTTATATTGACTTTGATTTGTTTCTTTATAAATATTTTTTGATAAAATATGATTAATTCATAAATTTAATATATGTACTTCAAAAATAAGTAAGGGAACTATCAATTTTAAATCCGTCTTAGCTCGAGCGTATACCTACCGCTAACCTACCGACCACCATTTAACTGGCCGATTGCATTTCGACAGGTAGTCGACGAAGATACGTTGGCTTTTCCGGCGAAATTCCGCATTTTGTTTAATTTTTATGCGAAAAACTAATAAACCGATATTTGATTGTGAGGTACCGTTGGATTCGTATTGGTTTCATCTTTCGGAAAATACCATAATATACTAGGTGTTCCATTTAAAAAAACAAAGTGGATCCATTTTCCGGAAAAACTAAAAGTGATAGCAAAATTTTCCATAAGAAAATATTTGTGCTGATAAAATATAGAACCTGACGTTTTTTTACTCATATTGATATCTCAATCTGTTCGGAAGTTAAAAAGGGGGGGGGTTACTTTACGCTAGCACTGTATATCATCTTTAACTTATCAATTTCAACAAATACATTTCCAAATCAATGGAAACTTGCAAGGGTTACGCCAATTCATAAATCAGGCCACACGGGCGATATAAAGAATTACAGACCTATTTCGGTAATTTCTTGTTTCGCAAAAGTTTTCGAGCAAATAATTTATCACAGAATATTTAATCATGTTAAAATTGTGTTACATATTGACCAACACGGATTCATTCTTAACCGCTCTGTCGAGACCAATTTGTGTATCTTTTCTGACTATGTGTCCAGAGCGTTAGATACAAAAAGTCAAGTTGACGTTATATATACTGATTTTGCAAAGGCGTTTGATAAGGTCGATCACGATACCCTTCTACGCAAGCTGGCGCTTTATGGTTTCTCTTATCCAACTCTTAATTTCTTTGTATCGTACTTATCCAATAGGAATTACTATGTCACATATAAAAACACACTCTCAGATGTGTTGGGGATAGATTCAGGGGTTCCGCAGGGAAGCAATCTGGGACCTTTATTGTTTCTATTATTCATAAATGATTTACCTTTGCTAATTAATCCATCTAGATGCTTACTCTTTGCGGACGATCTGAAAATATTCACATCTGTTCGTGATATAAGTGATTGCCAGTCCTTACAGTCTGATCTGGATAATGTATGCGATTGGTGTCGGCTGAACAAGCTTCACTTTAACGTGGCCAAATGTGAATCAATGACATATTTTTTGGGGAGGAAGCCGATAGAATTTGTGTACAGAATAGATAATAATATATAAATTTGAAATCAGTTGTCAGAAAGAGGGACCTAGGTATTATTTTTACCAACAATTTATGCTTTGCCGAGCACGTGAAAACCATAATTTCCGCAGCACTTCGACTCTTAGGATTTATTATAAGAAATGCTTACAGTTTTTCAAATGTGGAACGTTAAAATTATTATTCAATTCATTGGTGCGATCTAAATTAGAATACGCGGTAATTGTATGGGATCTTGGATCAGACCTTTATTCAAACTTAATCGAAATTATTCAAAATAAGTTTATTCGGTATACTTATTACAAACAATTTAATGCCTTTATCGGGTTCAGATCGTACGAATTTGCGCGTACATTATTTGATATAACTAAGTTATCTATTAGAAGGAAAATCATATCGCTTTGTTTTCTATGTAAAATATTAAATAATAAAATAGATGCACCTTTAATCTTGGAAAAGATTGGTTTTTACGTGCCGGCATACTGTGGACGATTGAAAAATCTATTTTACATTCCCCGCTTTACCACTGAACTCAGAAGAAATACTCCTTTTATTAGAATTCTCTTGTTATATAACAAACTATCTATGGCTTCCTTCATTCCACTATTTGGCGTTGATGTAAAAACAGTAAAAAAGAATTTGATGTCTGTGATGAACGTTGCAACCGCCCAGTGCAGTGGCTGATCTTATAAAATCTTATTATAGTTCATAATTCTTCGCGCATTCTGTTCCATTCCTCTGTTCTGTTTTTATGTAATGTTTTATTTTGTTTATTTTTACTTATTTGTTTTTTTATTGTTTGCTTACAAATCGAGTACGGCTTAGTTTAATATTTAATTTAGTTTAATATTTAGTTCAATTTTGTTTAATTATTATGTAGTAATTCCGAAATCTGTAATTAGGGGAAACTCTGTTTATTTTGGATGAATAAATAAATAAATAAATCTATCTGCTCATCCCATCCAATTTTATTTTTCCACATTTTCTGTAACATCAGCTTAGGATACAAAGTTGTGGGGCTGGTTACTCCAATTGGATCGAATATTCGCTGAGCGTAAGAAAGAACAATTCTCTTCGTAATCACGCCATTCGTTGTCTTAGATGTATAACAAAGCATTATATTAGAGTGTCATGTCTTGTATTCCAATTTAATTCCAAGAATGGTGCAAAGTGATCTTCCAAACTTTCTATCTTGCTACACGTCCACCCTGTCAACTCAAACCCACCTGCGGCCCTCAGTGCAGCGGCTTCTCTTAAGAAAAGATCTTTTGTTTGCTCATCTGGTATGCTAGTGAGACAATCGTCTACATAAAATGCTTTTCTTAACCGGTTTACAGTGGATTCAGAATAAATGTTTTCCCCTTCTCCTCCACAATATTTTTTCGTATGTTGCTCTAAAGTATCGGCGAGTAGAAAAGAACTTGAATTCACCCCAAATACCACCCTTCAGTGAAGATATAGTAAATTTTTTCCTTCGTCTGTCTTCCATATGAATCTCAGGAATTCTCTATCCCTGACATTCAGGCGAATTTGTAAAAACGCTTTTCTGATATGCGATGTTACTCCAACCCTTTCTATTCTAAAGCGTAACAACACACCAGGAATCAACTCAATCAAATTTATACCTTTCTCCAAGCAATCGTTTAGAGATGGTGTTCGCTTTTCCTTGGTTGAAGCATCAAATACCGGACGCACCTTAGTTGTGGTACTGGACTCTTTGAATACGGGTCGATGCGGTAAATAACGTGCAGTATTGTCGATTTCATCTTGGGGTATCCTTTCTATAATCCCTTCCGACAACCACTGTGCAAAAACATCAGAGTATCTTTCAACGTCCCCCGTTGCTTGAAGTTTGTTGTATACAGATTGAAGTCTCTTCTTCGCCAAATTGTAATTATTCGGTAATGGTGGATGTCCTTCCTTCCAAGGCAACTGCACCTCATACCGTCCTTCTTCATTTACCACTGTCGTCTCCTTAAACAATGTTTTAACTGCCTTTTCTAATTCAACTTTAGACCGGTTCTCTTCTGGATCCGAAATTCCTGTCCCCAGCTGCTAAAGTTTTGAAATCGGCATATCTTTTGTCAACAATGACGTGCTATGGCAAAAACGTTCCCTTTTGAAAGTTTTGTCGTTCTTACTTTTCCCATAAGTGTCCACCCGAGTAATGTCTCCAACGCTACGAGTCCACATTTCAACTGCAGTTTCTTACGGTAAGCAGTTTCCCAACAACATCTGCTCCTATCAACACGGATACTTCACGGCAATTGCCCGTGTCACTCAGTTTAATACCAGCGTTTTTTAATTCCGTCGTCCAAGCCCCATTAAAAACATTGGGAATTGCGGAACATATATATAGTCGGCTGATCTACAACTTCAAATTTACAGGCAAATTCACCATCAAGACGTACCAATCTTATTTCATAGCATTGATGTTCTTGTTCTTCAGTTTCAGTTCCTCCAAATAACGCATGAACAATCCTTTCTGTTCGTTTTGTCCGACACTTTATTTCGGTGACAACAGATTTCAATACATAAGACCTTTGAGATCCAGTATCTATAATAGCCCGAACTTTCTTCTCTCCACCAGACCCGGTTATCTTTACCACAAATGTCTGCAGAAAAACGTGCATGTTCGTGCAATTACTCAAATTTACATCTTCGGTCTTCTTTTGAAGTTGACTCGCCGATTTATCTGCTTCTAAACTGGGACACAACAAAACAATATGTTGCTCTCCACAAAGAACGCATCTTAATTTCACGCGACATCTTCTACTCAAATGTTCCAATTGTGTGCATCGAAAAGGCCCTTTTGTTATTCAAAATCTTTTTCTTTTCGTTTAAATCCATTTTCTGAGCATTAAAACATTTGTCCGTAACATGATTCCCTTCACAAAAAACACACTTGCTTGCAAGCCCATTGTTGATGAGCCCCGCTGCTGTGGCTTGTGTTGGTTCCACATTCTTTATCTTCGCAGACTTTCCTTTGGTTTCTACGCCAAAACCCTCCACCGTCAAAGCGATCCGTTCTTCTCCTTCAACATTGGCCTTCAAAAACTCCATAAGGTAATTGAGCCTAGTCTTTGATGGATTACTTGCTTTATTTGTGGGTTCCGGCGTCCTTTTCCAGACACGTAACAATTCCTCTGGTAAGCAGGACTCAACAAGCGGATATAACATGGCCGCACAAGTGTCAGTAGTAATTCCCAACGTTTCCAAGGCTCTTAGTTGTGTTTCTAATCAGTCATACAGTGTTACCATCTGGCATATTCCACCGCGATCCATTGCGTTATTGAGCACTAACTTAAGCAATTTCCTAACATAGACTTCCACGAGCATGTCTTTTCTTCCAAAACGCGCTTCCAAAGTCTCAATTGCTTTGACATAATTGTCCGCAGTCGGGGGAAAACAGTCTATTAAATCTTTGGCCCTCGAGTTTGGTATCATTACTGAAATTAAATATTGAAATTTATCTTCCGGTGCTAAATCCTCGTCCTCGTGTACCTTTTTAAATTGTCTCCAGAAAGCTAACCATTCTCTTTCGTCCCCGTCGAATTTCTTGAGTTCGATCTTAGGTAGTTTGAATTTATGCGATAAACTTTGATTTGCGAGTATCGGCGCAGATGTCGATGCCGTCGATACAGCGTTTGACAATACTTTATTCATCAATATCTTTGTCTGCTACGCCGTTCGCAATCATTAATTTTAAAATTTGAGTATCGCTAACCTTTAGGTCTCCCATTTTCTCTACTAAGAGGTTAAAAACAGCTTCCAAATCATCGAGATCAGGGTTGTTTGCCGCCAAAACAGTGTCCACTTCTCGGGATGATCGAGTAAAAGCGCTGCGAAGAAGCGCACGCCGTTTTCTTTCTTCGTCCATTATCGAAAACCACACCCAAACAAATTCTAACACGCAAAAGTGATAGGTAACGTCACGCGCACGGAAATCTTCACATACAAGAGAACTACCCGTTCTCTGAGTAATCGTACAGTAATTGTGGTTTTCTATTTAGTTTTATTCTTAAATCAGTTGAACACAATAATCAATCGAATTATTTGACAAAACTAATATCAAACTATTTTGCGTTTTGGATTGCAAAACCCGTTCTTTTAAAAATAAAAACTTAAACGTCCCAAATCATCAACAGTATGCAAAAAAAATATATGCATCCCATTTAAAATTACAATGTTGGTTGCCATAGCAACGAAACAATACAAACAAGTAAATATCACCAAAAAATGCGCCATGATTAATAAAGAAACTTGTATTTGAAACATTTTTCTTTAAAACCACAAATGGCGAAGTTATTGGCTATATTCCAGAGATTTGACACATCCTGTATAGCCTGTTGACTGTTTATTATAAAACCGGTTATGAATTGGCGTAAAACAATACCGATAAAAGAGAGGTTGGCGATAACTTTGCGGTATTATTGTTCGCAATATGTATTCTGTGTATCTAAGTAAACCATATCAACATTAAATATAAAAAAATTAAAATTCCGATGAATGAAATTTATTTGTTCTCAACTACCGGTTTCGGAAAAAGTTTCCGTCATCAGGTTGTTGCGTCAATTGAAACTTTTTCCGAAACCGGTTGAGAACAAATAAATTTCATTTATATTTAACATTACTGAACGAAGTCAACAATGGAGTCCTTTATCAAACTTATCAACATTAATCCCCGAAGTGCGTAAAGCTATGACGGATACTCTTTGGGATATGGTAAAGGTAAGAAAAATTTCTTTATTATATTATTTTTATTATCAGTTTAAAGCCATGCGAAATACAATAAGATAATTCGTAGAATATATGTATCAAAACAGCGAATTAACTATGTCAATTTGGATCTTATATTAGTATTAGATGAGTGCGAAACATCCGTCAGAGAAGAGGTAAAGTATTCTGGTCGCTTTTCATCATCCATTTCATCATGGTAGCCGGATGTTTGTTCATTTATACATGCCATATCGGCCTCAAATATAACAGTATTTATGGAATGTTTAACTTTTGTCAATGTTCTGGCATCGTATTTTTTAAGCTCAGCCGCGATATGCATACCAAAAGCAATGTATGGATCGTTACTGTTGTCTGTCTGCTTGCGAATTAATTCAATTGCATCTTCTAGTATTTGGTCTTTAGCATCAGTAACAGAATTGTCATAAGAACGTTTTACTGCTTTATTTTTTAATTTTTTCTTATATCCTCTTAAAGATGTATTGGTTTCAGAGACGTTATTGGCATTTCGATTAGTATTTACAATTTCATTTGTAATTGCATTGTTGCTATCTGTGTCTAAGGAAGAACTGGAATCCTATAACAAATAGTAAACAACGTTTATAACCTATTCATCTGATAATAAACATGGATTTCCTCCCATGTTAACTATAAATATTGCATTTTTCAGATTACACAATCAGAATATGAGTGGCTGGCATTTGCAAAAGAATTCGAGAAAAAATGGAATTTTAAAGAATTTTATTCAAGCTCCTTTTCGAAGTGATATTCACACTGATATTTGTAATTTTTTAGCAAGACATTTTGTAAATAATGCGCCGCGCCGGTTCTATGCCAATGTAAGTGTTAAATACTTATTTTTGTTTAAAAAGTGGGTAAAACTTACCATTGTATCAAATGTCTCCACAGGATTATTTTTGTCATCTAAGAAGTAAAATGATTGATAAGCATACCATTTAGATTTATATGACTTGTTTCTACCTGCAACAATAAAACATGCACTTAGATATTTTTCTTAAGAGCCCACTTTACCAGGTCGGTCAGTTTCTGAGGGGCGCAGACGACTGACGTTCGGAAGCAACGAGATTATAGAGATTTATATATAAAAAAAAACATCGTGTTTATTTTATTACGATTCTTTTTCTCGTCGATGTTGTTAATGAAGAAATCAAACGGCTTCTTCTAAATATTATTGTTTATTAACAATTTTTCTTAATTACGAATCACAATCAATCTTTTTATTGACTTTCCAATTTATTTATTATTTTGATTTTTTATTAATAATCGTAGTTGTAGCCCACTTTTTTACTACGTTTGTTTTTTTTAAGTACATATTTTGGTTCACAACAATTTACATTACGCAAATATCAGTTTTTTAATGCTTTTTTTTGATATGAATAGAATATTAATTTTTTAATAGAGAAATTAGAGAAAGAAGTTGAGAACATCTAAGATTGTGGGTTTATAATTCAATTGAATGTAAGGCAAAAATCATTTTCAAATGCAATAAATAATTTTGCGAGGCATAAAACATTTATAAGATTTTAAAACGAAAATAACATTCATAACTTCATTTTGTATTAAAATAGATACACAGGAAAAAATCGTGTCGTGTAAAAATTTTAGAGTAGTTGGTAAAAAGAATTAGAGTAAAAATTGTAATACCATATGGTAAAAACAACTCTAATGTACACTATATTTAATATTAATATAGAGTTCATATATTATTCACTTAAGAGGATAACCTATTAGCAAAAACAACGAATACCATTTTATTCAGCCATCGTTTAAAATTTTTGTATGTTTGTTACATCAAAATTTCTATTTTTTTATATAGTTTTTAGTGATGCATTTAGTTTTTTCAAAAAATGTCGCGTAACGTTTCTAAAATCACGTTTTAAAAAATTTTTAAAAACGGAATGCATCACGAGGTAGTGAAATGTAAAGTAAATCATATTTAAAGAGTTCAATTTTTTTATTAAATGCAGCAAATTTAAATAAAATGGGTTTAAAACGTGTAGTCGGTTTTGATTGCTTGCGGAGTATAAATACGGCAACATCGCAAATATTGCTCCGTCCCAAACATTGCCCGAGACGCCCGAGATAGTGGTGCTCGGTATTCTCAGATTCTCAGTAACCGAGACGTCGGCGTAGTGTCTCCCAAGAAAAACAAACCTGAAGCGATTAATATTACCGGATAGATCAAAAAATTTGTATATCAATAATTTAAATTTAAACATTTAATTTACGTAGATTGCAATAAATTTTTAATAATGAGAATATTTGCACAATTATCTGATCATCTACTATTAGATTCATTATTAAAATAAATACAAAATAAAAATATAAAGAAGCACCAAAGGTATAATTTAAAATAAATAATACGATATAAATAATAAAAAAATATATTAACTCATAAAAAATTAAAAATTATCTTAATAACAATTTTTAAATTTTTTCAAACATTTTCCAAAGGGTACTAAAATTTTATATCATCGTAAAGAGAAAAACAATCTCTATCAAATGAGTCTAACGAAAGGGTACATTGCCATTTAAAAAAATTCAAGTGTTATTCGTTGCTCATTTGTTTTCTGAAATATAAACAATTGAATGCTGTCTTATTATGGCAAATAAAATATTAAACAACTTTTGTATAAAATGTTTTTTTATAAAGTCAACATTTACCGAGATATAGTATATATCTCTTTATTCCACTTTATTCCATAAATAATGGACACCCTATATAAAAATATATGGTGTTTCTGTAAGTGGTGGTATAATTTCAACCACATATACTGCTAGAGCAGAAATTATGACAGCTAGTCTAAACATTTTTAATCTTTAAATACAGGTTGATTTATTAGCTCACCATCAAACTTTGACATATGATAGCTAATCCAATTACCAAAAAAAAAATGTTAATGAACATATGTCCTATTTCAATTATTTACGAAATTATAACACTTTAAAGTTTTCTGCAGCGAATTTAACAATAGTCAGTAAAATCAAACATTCAACAAAAACAAAGTTGTCATTGTAATATATTAGTTTGCTGTAAGGTTTAATTATTACATACAAGAAGAAACTCAAAATGTACGCTTATAGCACTGAAGAGTATGCTGATATAATTTTCGTGTATGGTTTTTGCAATTGAAACGCTCGACAATCAGTATCAGAATATCAAGAAAGATTTCCACAGCGTCATTTGCCATATTATTCCGTTTTTAGCGATTCTTTCAGAAGATTTTGAGAAACAGGTAATCCTATTCGACCGCATGTAGTTAATGTAGCGGACGAAGAAGCTGTAATTAATGCTGTCATTGATAATCCTTCCATCAGCACTCGAAGAATAGCACACAACATACATGTAAGTCAACATTTTGCATGGCGCGTATTGAATCGCCAAGTCCTTCTTGCATCCGTATCGTAAACAGAACGTTCAAGCTCTACAGCCAGGAGATAATCAGCAACGGTTAGCATTTTGTGAATGGTTATTGTAGTAACATGCCCAAAATAATGACTTCATTTCAAATGATCGTGTTGGACAGATGAATCATGTTTTACACGAGATGGTATAAATAATTATCATAATGAACATATCTGGGCATTACAAAATCCGCATGCGATTAGACCAAGGCAATTTCAACAACGTTTCAGCATCAACGTTTGGGGTGGATTATTTAACAACAATTTACAAGGTTTGCATGTACTTGATGGACGTTTGAACGCTGTAAATTACAGATTTTTTTGAACAACACACTTTTTGATTTACTTGACGATATACCTGTTAATGTATGTAATTCAAAATATGTGGTACCAGCACTATGATGCCCCCCTCATCGCGGAAGAGTAGTTGTCGAGTGGTTAAATCAATATTTTCCAAACAAGTGGATTGGTAATGGTCCATTTGCTTGACCACCTAGATCCCCCGACCTTAATCCATTGGATTTCTACTTATGGGGTCATATGAAACAAATTGTATATCAAGTGGAAATTAACACACGAAAACAGTCATTAAACAGAATACAAATGGCTGCTACTGGAACAATAAATCAACCAGACATTTTAATTCGGCTGAAGAACTCTTTAATTCGTCATTGTGAAGCATGTATAAATCAATAAATGGCTAAGGTATAGATTACCTATAATAATTTCAATGATTTGTCATATACAGATAAAATTTGGTATACTGTCGGGAATTACCCGACAATCGGACAGTCCTAGTCGCCATGGGCCTGGCGCGCCAGCTCGATCGAGTACACATGGAGCGGTGTTGCCGCATTCAGCGTGTTCACGAGCGAATCTCGTTTCGAATTTTTCGCCAGCTAGGTAGGCCTCTTAATAGAGTAGTTTTTACAGTTCTCTGAAGGAGAGTTCTTTTTTACTCATGTTAGTGAAGTTATGTAATATATAAAACATTAAATTTTACACAACACGTGTAAATTGTACTTTTCCTTCAGGTACTTCGTAGGCATCGCACTATTTTGCTCGGGATTACTCGTCGGTACCACGTGATCAACATGTGGTGTGATACAGCCATTGAGGTCTTATATATAATCTCATATATATACTATCTCCTATATCGCTGACTAAGGCAGCAAAAGAGTGTAAACACTAGAGTGCAGATATATATATATCTGTCTCTGTCGTGCCCCCGTCTACTCAAGAGATATGCGTGAACACGTGGTGAGTACGCTTTTATCTTATTGGACGGAGAATTAAAAATTAATAGCAGCTGATGACCTTGATGTTTATAAATCACCAAATAAATGTTTGACATAAACATAACCTAAAATCTAAATATTTAGTTATGTATATTATAGGTTTCATGTTTATAATAACATAATTATTAACATATTTTAGGACTAAGCAATTTAAAATGTAATTATTATTTGTTAAGAAAGTGAAGAAAATTTGTTAAAAGTAAAATAAAAAAGAAAAAGAGTAGGAGAGATATTTTTGAGGCCTAAAAATTGGTTGAGCAAGTAGAAGGAAAGATCTCAGTGTAATAAAAAAGAATTCAAAGCCCTCCTTTTCTTGAAAGATTATTCTTAAAAATTTAATTAATAATTACATCGATATGATGAAAATGTTATGATAGAATATTATGTACATTAAATAGTAAGTACCCTAAGTACATATTTTATATCTTTAATTAATGTAACAACTTTATTAAATGGCGTGAGCTCACAAATTATGTTAAAAATTAATAACTATATTTTGGTACACATATTCAATAATTACTATGTATATATGTATTAATTTAATTTTAAAGAATATAATGTTTAATGAACAACCTACATAAAGTTGATATTTAAAGCAATATTCAACGTCAATTTCACACAAAAGTACATATATTCTAATTTATTTGATGCATCCACGATAATTTATAATTAAAGTCAATTATCTACAATAATTACATTTCAAAGCTGCATAAAATACGCGCGAAACACTTCAAACTCTTTAAAATTTACGATTCACGCAAGCGCCTTCGCGACATGGGGGCACGACAAAGACAAAACATATATCATTCCGTCTGCTTTTGATGGAAACGCTCGCCACTCATTGCTTAGATAGGGAGTTAGCGATATAGGAGATAGTATATATATGTATAATCTAGAGAGCGTATATGGTGGTGGTGGGGGTAATCAGAAAGTCAGACATGTTGGATGTACCGACCTGAACTTAGCTATAGTTTCAAGTCTCTATTGTACCTACAATTATAACCTCACAATTCTCATAAACATATTGTTATTTTTATTAAAATTTGATTTTTGTTGAAAGTTTTCGAATTCTTTTCGTTTCACATATGTTTTTTATAATTTGATAGGTTGGACAATCATTTACAACAGTCCATAAAATGTTTCTGGTTACTTGACTTGGAATTAACAATTAAAGAACTCGGTATAAGAAGGGGACAACTCCTTCTCTTGATAAATGGAGCTACTCCCTTCTTGCAGCAAGGTCTTCAATTGAAGTTCAAGTAAAGTTTATTATTAAGGACTGTTCAGTTTTTTTTAAATAAACTAACAATTATTTATAAGCAAAGGTTAACGTGATCAATCGGAATTGCTTTAAATATTTTCTTCTTAGTTTTTGTTAATTATAAGGGTTATGGCTAAAAATTATTAAGTTCTTTTAAAATATCATATAATTAATAATTATTTATCAATAAAAAATTAATGTTTTGTTTTGGTTATTATTTTCTGCCTTTCCAGTTTATAATAATGTAAATTCTTGCATAAGTATATATAAGAATTTCGAATTTCCCGCTAAGTTGGTACATCTAACATGGCGACCTTTCTGGCTTCATTTTAGGCGTGGTGGGGACAACAGCATACGCACTCTAGATTATATATAAGACCTCAATGGATACAGCTAAAATTTAACGGTCATCTACTGAACGAGTCGGAACTCGACAGCATCTCGAGACCTGATTTACGCGATATAAAGAGAAAGAACGATTATTTTTATTTTAATTATGTTTGCCAAACATTCGTGTTGTGAAATTAGTGGAACTTCCGGAAGATTTTACGTACGAATTCCTTGCGAAGATTGGTAAGTATGTACGACTATACATACAGAAAACTTATAGAAGACTCATTAGATGCAGTTTTAATGGTGACTCGGTGGAATCTTTAAAATGGATTAAGTATGGTTATATAAAAAGAATTTAATTACAAGTAAAAATAAAAACAAATATTTTATAATTTTGATTTTTATTACAAACCTAAAACCTTCCTAAAAATATTCTATACTTCCTATTAAAAATTAACACTAATAAGTGAAAGATACACACTATTTAGTGATATTTTGTCACTTAATAGAGTAAAATTAGAACGAATCTTTAATAATTTACAGTGCTAATTTTACACTGATTAGATTAGAAATGAATCTAATTTGAGTCACGACAACATCTAATTAGATTACATATAATACACTGTTATAGAGTAACGATTTTACACTATTTAATAAACACCATCTTCTCACTATTTAGTGTAAAATTTTAATCTATTCACCTACACTATATAAAGCAAAAAAATAACTCTAAATATATTGGACCGATCTGAACCATGTTTTAGAGTTGATTTTTTACTCTATATTTTTTCCTGTGTATATTTGCAATACAGGGAATGTGAAAAGTTCGGTACAATATTTATAAATATCTTTGTTGTATTATTATGCGTTCGTTTGATATACAGGTGTGTCAGAGTAACCGTGTAAGTAATTTTATTTGAAAACACAGGTAGTTACAAAAATTAAAGAAAAAATGTAATAGCTGAATAAATGTGGTTTCTTGGCTGTGCAAAGCATATCCATTTTATGAATATTATTACTTTTCATTCTAACTTTTTTAATATTTCTGTTTAAAAAAATGGACTGCATGGATGGTCTGCATCACCTATAAGTAATGAAATAATATGTAATACCTAATTAATAATAATATTAAATAATGATTCAAGTATACAAAATATGGCTAATAGTGTAATAAATAAAACAGCCCTGACTAGAAAAATCTTTAGGAAATTTTAATTTGCCATCGTTGAATAGATGTAAGCTCTTGAAATTCGCTGGACACTTCACCTCGATGATGGACATTTTCGTTTTTTATTGTTTCATTTGGACTTGCAACTAAGAATTCATACATCTTACGAATGAATAGCGCTCAAGAGTTTGCTGACAAGTTATATTTACTTTCAAATTTTTTTACTGCAAGCCATTCATAGTCTTGGCCATGTTTAGTGTTATTATTTCGAGTACAAGATTGATTTAACTTTATTTAAGCAAAACGTGTCATTTCTCATCATACATACATCACCAAATCTCGATGCAGTTAGGCACAGATACCTTTCTTGGATCCATTTCCGATTGGTACTTTAGCTTCTGGTAAGAATTTGTATTTTATTTCTGTTAATGCATCCATCTTGCAAGTTTCCAATAAATTCTTCTTTCCTTTATATTCTTCATGTGAAATGTCACTCATAAATTATAACCGAATTGCTATCATTATCAATAGCAACATAACCCTGATCGGCTTTCGCTACCTACCTGAATTACCCTGTATACACAAGTATTTTATTTTATTGTATACAATTATTTTATAGCAGTACCACTCCGTATGATGCATCGTAATTGACGTTGTTCGAGCGTTTAGCGTTTACACCAGGCATCTGTAATTAAGGCTATCATAGGAATTCAGTCTTTATTTACTTCTCCTGAAGCTGTAACTAAACTAATTCTTCTTTACCTGCGTTCTTCATAGACTGCCATGCTTAATCCATGATTTTGTCACTTACGGTTTTCTGATATTTTTGGAATGTTTTTATTAACATAAATGGTATATCCACACATAACAATAATTCTTCAGTCTGTGTATATCCGGTACCGACAGATAACAGAAACAACAGCAGAGTTTATCTCAATAGATTCTTTGTTTTCTTCAGCGTAAAGCTTCTTTTTTATCCCGCACATAAAACATAAAAGAAATGAGCTGCTAAGCCCGTCTTTTGACTCATTAATAAATTTAATGCGAGTTTTGTTGCAGTTGAATGGATTATTCTCCACCATCAGTATTTGGTTTTGCATCATTTATCTTATGGTATCGCTTCAAATAATGTATCGTTTTAATTTTTACTTTTTATATATTTTTACTTTTTATGTGCGCCACAGTTTATTCAATAAAATTAATAAAATTTAACTTACCTTTCGGAATGAATACATTTTTCAATTGAATCTCGGACTATAAAATATGAAATTCTAGATTTTATAAAAATTTATATCGTAAATTATTACCGTCTATTACTCCTTTTTCGAGAACATCTTCAAATGCTAAGGGATAGTTTTTTAGATGAACATACTTACCCATTGTTTATAAAAACTTTACACAAACTAAATTAAACTAACACTATGGTACACAATAAAATAACAACTATTGACTATAAACTCAAAAATTTAGTTAAATTACACAATCATTAGTAGAAAATCACGGAAAATAAAGTTCAAAACGTACTTTTGGAAATGATTATTTTCTCTACCACATTAAAAAAGTAATAGATAAAACAAGGAGCTTCGATGAAGAGAGTCGATATCAGCGCCGCTCAGTCGGCAGGAGGCGGGACTAACGCGGTGGTAAATTTATTTGAAAAATATTACTATTTTCAAGTATACTATCATGCAAACTAAAAAAGAACGACCAAATTCTATAATATTGAGGAAAAAACCCCCTTTTTTTGGAAAATTTTAAAAATTTTCACCATGCGTTGTGTAGAATTGTTAGAAGAAGCTATGTACAAATATTTTCATAAATAATGTATGTTTTTTGTAATTTGCCGAGCTGTATGGTAAAGTAGCCTCTTAACTTACAACGTAAACTATGATTGTGGTACAAATAATAAGCCATTAAACTAACCTGATCTAGTTACATTACTATTCTTTTCTCTGTTTCTTTCTCGTCTATACGCACTTAAAAGACTTTTCATTTTAGCCTTCAATTCCTTCTTAGATAGATCAAAATTTTTGGCTATTTCGTCCCATAGGTGTTCTCGTTTAATTTTATTGTAGTATCCTTTTTCTTGTGGATCCCACAACGTCTTCAACGATCCATATAATTCAATTAAACGAATCGACGTTTCGTTATCCATTTTTTGTATGCCGCAACACGTCCGCACACGCTTACTTACGAATGATTACTAAAAATGTTCGCGAGCGGCAGGAAGGGTGAGGCATACCGCTCGCGCAAGCCGTCCAATCACCGAGCGACACGCCGCGCGCGGCAGCCGCGCTTGAATGCCACGCTATATTTGGACACACCCTTACAGTTTCACAAAAATACACAATTACATAAATTTAAGCTGCTTGAAGATTATAATTTTTATTATATTTACTCTGTAGTAATATAATTTACTTATAATTTAACTAATATAATAAAACAAAGTGTACAGGGTGTCCCGTTAAGCGTACGGAGCGGCAGTATCTCTAGAACGGTAAGGCCTAGAGGTTTGGGAAAAAAATCCTTATAAGCAAAGTGACCAAGAGAAATAGCTGGAAATTATTTTGAAGTTCGTAATTCCACCGCTAGGGGGCGTAACTGCCATTGAGAAACATAAAGTTCCCGCTATCTCAGAAACTTAGACGATGAGCTATAACTTTGACAACATCATTTAATAGCTTGGATAATACCGCATCACTTTTGTTTTGCGATATTTCTCATATCTGTCATAATAAGGGAGGGGGAGGCCATTGCGTTTTCATATGTTTACATTTTAATATCTCCTAGACCATTCAACCGATTTGAATATTTTCGGTGTTGTTTGAAAGAGCATTTTATGCTCTTTTTAAAGATATTTTCAGTAAAGCCGTCTGCTTTAAAACAAATGAGCTAGAGGACGTTATCTGCAGCGATTACATATTTTTGTGATTTTTGAAGAAAAGTTAAATGGAACGATACTATTTACTTCACAGACCCTTAGTCACCTTAAAATTTGCAAAATTTTAGTGAAAACCGCATCTCGATATCGCCACCCGTTCTCGAGTTATAGAAGAAAATGTTAAAAACTCGAGTGCCATCAATCGGATCCAGTTACCTCATCGAGAAAAACAAATCACATAACCATGGTAACTGTAAACATGTCATTTACTAACGCAGAAGCGTATGATAGAGCGTATGATGATTTATTTTCAATGTTTCGAATACGATGCAACTGCATGGCAAAAATGTGCAATGCGATTACGACAAAGAAAGACATTTTTCTCTAGAAGTGTTTTTAAGATTGACTTAGCGATTACGGAAAACTGGCAACATGTAGCCCATTCAGACATCTCTATGAATTCGTAAATCATATTGGTGCGCAATGTGATCCCACATAATCTGGGAACTCCGAAAACAATTGTCCACAAAGGTTCTCAAGAGAATAATATCTCCACCACGTTGTTTTACATCAGACCTTAACAGATACCGATTATGATAACAGACTGAACTATTACCATTGACTTTTAAATATGATTTGGGCAAATCCAAACCTTTTATCACAAATGCTATGGATGCATGAAGCATCTGTTCACAAGCTGATGTAAACTTGCATAATATGCATTCTTGGTTCGAGCAAAACCCACATTGCTTTCACCCCTTTATCTATTGGGTAGACTAAACGACCTGACTTTTCAAGAGAAACCAATAACCAGAGAAAATATGACAAAACACTAAATACCAGTAAAAACGTGTCCAGGGCCGAGACTTAAGCAGCGCTTTTTTTTTCGTCGAAACTAGATTAAATAAATGCATCGAGGTTTATGGAAGGCATTTCGCTCATTAGTGAGTTATTTTTGCCAAAAATTTAAGTTATTCTAAGTGTTTTGGTTTATTTTGTTTTATTATCATTGTTGATGTTTCATTGATCCGTTGGCTTTTCAACACGCCTCAAAAGTAGTTTTGAAGCAGTTCTAAGCTTGGA
Source organism: Onthophagus taurus (assembly GCF_036711975.1). Taxonomy (NCBI): domain Eukaryota; kingdom Metazoa; phylum Arthropoda; class Insecta; order Coleoptera; family Scarabaeidae; genus Onthophagus; species Onthophagus taurus. Next base: position 26,999,094 of record NC_091972.1, on the reverse strand, counting down.
TAAAGTGTGAAGGAAGGTTCTAGATAATAAAATTTTTGTTCTCTCTTATTTGTTTCCTAAGGTAACTTGATCCGATTAAGATATACGAATTTTTAACATTTTCTTTTATAATTCGAGAATGGATGGAGATATCGAGATGCGGTTTTCACTAATATTTAGCAAATTTTATGGTGATTAACGATCTGTGAAGTAAATAGTACCGTTCCATTTAACTTTTTTTCAAAAATCACAAAAATATGTAACCGCTGCAGATAACGCCCTCTAGCTTATTTGTTCTAAACCAAGCAGTCTTACTGAAAATATCTTTTAAAAGAGCATGAAATGCTCTTTCAAACAAGACCAAAAATATTCAAATCAAATGGTCCAGGAGATATTAAAATGTAAACATATGAAAATGCATTGGCCTCCCCCTCCCTTATTATGACAGATATGAGAAATATCGCAAAACAAAAGCAATGCGGTATTATCCAAGCTACTAAATGATGTTGTCAACGTTACAGCTCATCGTCTAACTTTCTGAGATAGCGGGAATTTTATGTTTCTCTATGGCAGTTACGCCCCCTAGCGGTCGAATTACGAACTTCAAACTAATTTCCAGCTATTTCTCTTGCCTACTTTGCTTATAAGGATTTTTTCCCAAACCTCTAGGCCTTACCGTTGTTGAGATACAGCCGCTCCGTACGCTTAACGGGACACGCTGTATATGTTACCGTCAATCTGTATAATTCAGGTACTCTATACAATGCCTAGGTAATGTATAAAATACCTGGGGTGTCTAGGCAATGTATGAAATATTATGAAGATTATTGTCCCTTAGATACTTTACCTAGGTAATGTATACAATTCTTAGGGATTACGTAGAGTACCTGTTGGTCGACGGGCAATGTGTAAAATAAATAGGTTTTGGTCTGTATTTATCAATTTTTACACATAATAAACTTTTTTATAATCTGTAAGTTATTGTACAAAAAAGGCACCTAGTACCTTTCTGTAACTATAGTAAAATCACAATTAAATTACACTAAATTAAAATTTTTCTGGGTTAACTAACATAATGTCATTTGCTTATAAGCAATCAAGTAATCAGTATTAAATGTAAAATTTGTAATAAAATACAACTTTTCTTTACCAATACTTTATTCCGACTAAAACCTAAAATTGAAATGTAACAACAAACATGTGTTCACACACAAAAACCAGTCTTACAAAAATAAACCAAAATAAACCATATTCTACATCTCTCCCCCTAAAAAAAATTAAACTAATCTAGTATATACATATACAAATACTCTCTCCGTCAAAAAAAAATCTATTCATATGCAAGTCGTTCAGGTGCTTTTATTTGTCTTTTTGGTCTATTATTAACACTTACACCTTGTTCAGGAGAATCAAAAATTTCAATTATTTCAGTGTTTTCTTTTGTGTCTGTGATAGGTAAAGGCGCCAGTGAACTCTCAACACTTCTACATTCTTATATTTGATTTGCGTGGCGTTTCCATACTTTACCAACCTCAGACACATTACATAAATAAACACATTTTTCAATTCTTTTAATTATTTTACCCTTAACCCACTTAGTTTTCATTGGAATTCTATAATCCTTAACAAATACATATTGTCCTATGCTAAAATTACATTTCCTAGATCCGTTATTATATTTTAGTTGTCGCCTTTAGCCTTTAATTACATTATTATTTATTGAATAATTTTTCCTACTCCTTTTATAGATTTTAGGATTCATTATATTAAATCTGAAATTAATATGTCTTTTGAACATAAGAACAGAAGGTTTCTCTTTAGTTGTTGCAAAATATCATCGTAAAAACATATTACACAATCTAAACCTTGTAACAAACTTTCCATAACTTTTTGAAAATGAGCCGGTGCTGAAGTTATACCGAACGGTAACCTCGTGTATTTAAACAACCCTTTATGTGTTGAGATTGTTGTTAATTCTCTGGAATTTTCTTCTAATAATATTTGTTGATATGCTTGAGACAAATCTATTTTGGAAAATATAACACTCCCCTGCATTGAATTTAAAAGTTCGTCAATTCTGGGAATTGGATATCTTTCTATTTCCAAACATGGATTTATTGTCACCTTAAAATCTCCACATATGCGCACTGATCCATCTTTTTTTATAATAGGAACAATTGGCGTTCCCCACTTACTAAATGAAACGGGTTCTAGTATTCCTTCATTGACTAATCTATCTAATTCCATTTCAACTTTTCTTTTTAAAATAAATGGCAAAGGTCGAGGTCTAAAAGAATTTGGAGTAACATCTTCAGATTTTAACTTCAAAAATATTGTACAATCTTTAAATGTTCCCAATTTATCGCAAAAAACGTTCTTAAATTCTTTTCGTAATTGAATAAGTTCTTTATTACAACTAACAAAATTTAAATCGCGATTTTCTTTAATTCCTAAATTAAATAATTCTAAAAAATCTCTACCAACGATTGGTAGAGATTTCTACCAATCGAGATTTCACCATTTCTAATCACAAAAAAATTAAAGTTTACATCTTTTTTTGCGTATTTAACTCTTAATTTAACATATCCTATTGGTTTAACTTTTTGACCATTATAAACATATAAAATTTTATTTGTTTTATATAACCTATAATTAGGAAAATTCTCTAAATATAATTTCTCATTAATTGCTGAGATACATGAACCAGTATCTATTTGAAAAATCATCATTTTGCCATGTATTTCGACATTCGCAACAATTTGTTTATTATCATTACTAAATCTAGTAATGTCGAAAATAATGTCGAATAAATATTAAAAATTTGATCTTCTAAAAAATGTTGAAAATTTTTTACTTTATTACGACAATTAGATGCAATGTGACCTTTTTATTACATTTGTAACAAGTAGCATTTTTAAATTTACATGAATCAATCATGTGGCTAATGCGGTTCTGTACAGCTAAAGCGTTTTTTAAGCATAATGGGCAAACAACTTTAGAACCATAGCCTTCTGCCATATCTTTCTCCGGAGCAGCACAAATAGCATGAATGGGTCTATTGCATGTTCTACATGAATGAGCAGCCGTTATCTCTTCAGTACAAACACAGCACAAGAGTGGGGAATCCAATGATTGCTCACGTTCTGATATGAAATTCAGAACATCTAAGGGTTGTCCATGTACCTCAGAAGGAAGACCTTCAACATTCGCAGGTTCATCAAGAATCTCGACACTTCGAATAGTCATGTGTTCATCGTCATGCTCATCAAACGCACTTTGAGCATTTGAAGCTTCATTACGGATTTCAGAACTTTCGATGACGGGGCTTTGTTGATGTTGAGCCTCTAGAGATTGTTTTTGAGTCCGAACTCGATCTACTATTAAAGATTCTAAAGGAATCGGAATACTTGGTGATGACTTAATCACATTTTCTAGATCCTCTTCACTCTCCAGGTTATGAGCATCATCGAGAGGTAAAGATATACCAACTTTTAGTTTAGATCCAAAAAGAGCTTGGTAAGGTGTTCTTTTGATGCCTGAATGGAATGCTTTATTCTTCATGAGTTGTACAAATCGCAGACCATCACTCCAAGGATCACTCTTACTATCTTGCATCCAAGTTGTTAGCATATTTTCGATGTCCTGGTTTGCTCGTTCGACACTCCCCTGACTTTGGGAATATCTAAGCTTGCCAAGTACAATGTTTAAAGTTGGCTAGTACGTTTTAAAACTGCTTACAATTTGATTTGAGAATTCTCTACCGTTGTCGGATTGTAGGATCGCTGGTGCGCCAATTAGTGTAAAAATATCCAGTACATTGTAAGCTACTTCCTCTGCGCGTTTTGTTTTTAGTGCTCTTAATATTATAAACTTCGTGAGATGATCCTGATAGACCATTACAAATTTATATTCTCGGTCTGGATGAGATTGATAGTCAATCAAATCTACTTGACAGCGAGAATTAAATTCAGATGAAAGTATGGGTTTGACGACAATGCCTTTTTTTATTCCTTTTTGTTTTTGCTGGCACGGTTCGCAAAGTTGCAGATATACTTACAATTAGTTGAACATCGTGGCGAGTTGTATTCTTGTATCGTGTAGAAAGCTCGTTCAGCATACGGTCTCGACCGCCATGGCCGATACTTTGATGTGCGTCGTGAAGTACTTGGAATAATTCACTATCAGCAACGTAGTATATACCTAATATTGTTATTTTGTGGTATTCACAGGAAATATTAACCTATGTTTTTGACCAACGGTTATAAAATCATAATGCTTCAATAACCAATAATCCCGCGGTAACTTCTTATTGGCTGTTTTTGCATTTTTTATTTCTGCTAATAATTGTTCATACCCTTGATCGTCAATAAACGTACGATTTTTAGTATTTGCTGATTTTGTTTTAATACAGAGAGAATAAAATCTTTCTCTCGTCCGAGAGACTCGTTTATTGGCCGCCATTTTAATGAATTAGATTCACTAACGAAACCACACGACACTTCACTTGAAATGCAAGCAAAAACAAGTCGCTTGTAAGTACCTGTCACGGTGATTTACCACTGCACAAATTCGACGGCTCGACTATAGGCAAAGTATAAAGTTAATAATATTTCATATATTACCTAAACGTTTTAGGTATTCTATAAATTGCCTAAGTATTGTATAGAATACCGGATTATACAGATTGCCGGTAACATATACAATACTTAGTCTAAAGCCTAATCAATCTAAATTTAAACTTTAATTTCATTTCGTAGAGGTATTAACAAAACCTTAACTAACCAATGTTAAAAAAAGGTAAACAAAAATGCATTGACGCTAAAAAGATAACTAAAAACCCCAAATACTCAGAATTTATTATATGTAAACAATAGTAGGTATTTTCGATTGATGAACCTCCACCTGAAATCTCAAGGTGAAGGTCACAATGTGACGGGCAAATAGATATGAAGGTCAACTTGTGTAACCGGTACGACCTTGACTTACACCCTAAAAACGCTTAAGGTCACGATCGTACCACGTGCCCTTTATCTTGAGATCAAGGTCAACTATAACCTAGTCAAGGTTAGTATCTTTATACGCTTCAGTTTGGTTTGTCAGTTTGTATTCTCATCTGATCATTTCACCAATTTGATTGAGTTTGCGTGTTCCAAATAACCTGTGTTACTGTTAATTTTTGATAGAATTATAAGGATGGCTAAAGAAGTAGGTAGTGGCAAAAAAACAAACGAGTTAGTGCGTCCAGAGATGGTTTATCAATATCGTAACGACATGCAGCGTATTTCCTAGAATGTAGCCACCATAGATTACCGTACAATGGTGGCTTATTAACGCAACCAGAAAGATTAGAAAAAATTAAGGGTGTTGTAAAGGCATACGATAATATACAGGTGCCCATTATGTATGGAACGAGTTAGTGCGTCCAGAGATGGTTTATCAATATCGTAACGACATGCAGCGTATTTCCTAGAATGTAGCCACCATAGATTACCGTACAATGGTGGCTTATTAACGCAACCAGAAAGATTAGAAAAAATTAAGGGTGTTGTAAAGGCATACGATAATATACAGGTGCCCATTATGTATGGAATATTGTATGCTATATTCCATACATACAAGTATCTCACCTAACTGGTTCGTTAGAACTTTTTTAGGTTATTCGTACAGTTTTGAAATTTTAGTAGCATGGGTTGTTCATTCGGAACTTTCGATCTAAAATATTTGTAAGATGACTGCCACTTCCGGTCTAGCGGAAGTAGACCATAACTTCGTTATTTTAAATGGAATGCTATAGATTTTATTGCTCCTTCTAATTGTATGTAAAAAATATGTTGACTTTGATAAAAGTTATTGGTACCTAGGGTTTTTTGTTTTCGAATTATTTTGGTTTTAAGCTTTTTTTGGCAAATTTCACCATGCTCTTTAAAATTCCATATCTCAGCCAACGTTCATTCAAAAAAGCTCTACATTGGCATAATTACTCTTGAGATGCTGTCAAATAGACTGTCCTTTGTTGTTAGAGTGTAGATCCATGTTGCAATTGAATTATTTAAAAATAAAACGAAAAAAACTTCTTAACTTGCTATATTTATTAAATTTGAAGTCAAACTAGTTTCGGGGCTAGCCCCATCCTCAGTGACAACTGAATTTAAAAGGAGAAAATACAATGTTAAAATCATTTGAGAAAATATTAAATTAATTTTGGATAATATTGAAGTTAAACTTATAAAAATATATAAAAATGTAAATGACGAACAGGAGCAAAAATGAAAAACTATTTAAAAAACACACTAAAACATGTTAAAAATATAAAATCCTAAAAACTACTTACTGTCAATAGAAGACTAATATCGTAAAGTGAAGATCATCAAAAGGCAATTGAATGCATGTATAAAGCTGAAGGCGAGATAATGCGGTGTTAAACGTGTACAGCAAATTGATCAAAATGGCGACAGCAAAAAAGCACGTTATTTTAAACACTAACAAAAAGGAGAAGAAAAATAAAAAACAAATAAACGCAGTTAAATAATCACTTAATAACAAAGATATACCTCGTTGAAAAATAATCAAAAACCCACGTTGAACCTTTAAGAAGCGTGAAGAAACAAGACTGAGGACAAATGTGAAAAACACACTGAAAAGAAACGAGAGAAAGAAAAAGAGAAAAATTGAAATAGAAATAAAGAATTTAAAGCTTTGATTAGCTGAACATATGTATATTTTGCAAGTCTTTTAAGTACCGCTGGCAGCAAAGGGTTACAAAAAAACTTCGATGACGTCATAACTCGTTTTAAAAACTCGTTTCAGAGATTTTTTCATAAATTGTTTGTAATGATTTTATCGAATTTATCCCTTACTTTTGAAACGCACTGTATAATATAGAGGTCTGGAAAACGTTCGTACCAGGAATAGGCATATAAAATAATTTATCAAGCAGTTGACATCAAGGAGCAATACGAAAAGTAACGATCGCAAGAAGACTTGGAGAATCAATACTACTATTAATGATTTTATGGAGTTCCATTACTTCTGAAATGACATATTCTTCACTAAATGAGCTATCCTCAATATATGCGTAAATTTACACTATTTTCAAGCCGTAATGTAGATGTTTTGAGGCCAATCGCCAAACCGTCGAGTTGGAGCTTTTATTAGCAGTCTGGTTATGACCCCAAACATCTGATTAGTAAGTTGTCTTCAGAATACTTCAGATACATCTTTGTAACAAGTCAGAAAAGATATCTATATTTAATTCGGGGAAGTACCGAAATATTTTGGGAGTGGGGACAACGGATGAGGGACTTGCGAAAAGAGGAGAGAAAGAAGAAGTTAGAGAGTGTGGTCGAGAGTTAGAGTAGAGGCATGGGTAAGGTGTGGGAGTGAAAAGTGGAAAAAGACTAAAAAAATTAAAAGAGAAAAATAAGAGAAGAAAGCAGAAGAAAAAGGTGTCAATCAACCCAAAAACCGTTATGTGAGTACGATATAGAAATATTTACTGTTTTTTTACTTTTTGTTTATTTGATTTGTGTTTAAAAGAAATTAAATTAAAGTATCTCATTAATTAATTCAAAGTTTTTATTGATCTTTTGTATTTTGTTTTTTTGACATCCGCCGCTTGATCCTTTTCCCCTTGTCTTTTGACACACTGAACCACATTACGAGGCTCCTATAAAGAGTGGACCCGAGGAGAATACCCTTCTCCGAGAATATACTCGGGGGCCTCTTACCACCTCACGCTCGGGGGTGGTAACATCTTCATAAATTGCTTTACTAAATGGTCTGATCCAATTGATTTAACGAGGAACGCGTCCCTGATAAAGCGGTTATAACACCGGAAGTACTTAGAATTATGCTTAAATATTTTACTACCACATTCATAAATCCTTTACGTAAACAGTTCTAGAAACAGGTTATGTGCTGTGATATCTTTTAATACTGCAGGAAGGGAAATTGATTGCTTATGTATCTAAAATTTTAACTAAAACACAAATTAATTATGCACAAATAGAGAAAGAGTAGAAATAACATTCGCAGTTTAAACAGATCATAAACTATTAGAATATGTATTCAAAAAGGGTTTAAATCAAAATACACTAAAACTTGAAAGATTGATACTGAACTTAAAAATGTATGATTTTAAGGTATGTTATAAAGTAGGTTCGTTATTATTGTTCATGGGGTTTTCTAAGCCTTTGATTGAACAAATTCAACAAAATTCAGAAAATGATGAAAAATTGAAATGTTGAATACCAAATACAAAAAAATCTCTAAATGATACAGTTAGACCGTACTTTAATTATAGAAATGAAAATGTTCAACACTTCCTTAAATGAAACACTTCCTATAATTGTAATGAAACATTTAACATATTCAGAAAAAAAATTCGGTGCTTATTTTCCATCACTATACTGAACAATACCTACAATTAATATTTCTAATCCAATAGAAATCCAATAATTAAAATTCAAAATAAAATTAAGGTGAACTAAAACTAGCCGCGAAAGCTAAAAGATGAACAACTGGTCGTGAATTGATGATTAAACACACAGGACAAGGAATTGACTCTTGAAGCTCTTCGGGTTTCAAAAAGTAATTCCAAAGTTCAAAGTAGAACATGAGGGAATATCGCAAAAAGCATTGAAAATGTTGCTTAAATTTTCAGCTTCTTACATGTGTGAGTTAGGATTTTCTGCTCTCAACACAATCAACTTCAAATGTATGCCCCAACATCAAAGAAATAGCTCTGCAACACCAACCTCATGTATCTCATAAACATTAAAATTGTTATTAATATTAAACAATTTAATATGAAATGTATAACATATACAGGTATCTGAATGACTGCAACAAACTTCAAGGGGTGATTCTTTAGTGAATTTTAAGGTTACTTTGATATATGAACCATGGGCGACTTCGGCTCCCCTAAGAAGCTACACCCCTTCAAAAATGTTGGAAAATTTTGGTTTAATTTTTTTTTCTCAAAAACCATAAACGCTAGGAAAATGAAATTTGGGGAATATGTTTAACGCATAATAGGGCACGTTTTGACCCTATTTGTACTTTCAACCTACCCTTCTAAACTACTAAACGTAACCACACCCGTTCAATTTATGCCTAAATTTTTTTATGAAGATGATAAATACATTGGAAAAATTTCAGTTAGATAGATAAAACTATTCTAAAACTTTTTTGTCTCTCTGATGTTCTTCGAAAATTTAATAATTTCTGAGAAAAAAAATAATTAAGCAAACACTAACTGTTAAGTTGTAGGGTTATTAATCGAAAGTTGGAATGAATTTTTAATGAAAAAATCTTAGTAGGCTTTGCAATCTTTGTCAGAAATATTTTTGACGATTAAATGACAGTTTTCTTACTATTATTATTGTTTTATTTAAAATTTTGAAACGTAGAGTGAACGAGCGTAAATGCGATAGAACTTTGTTTAAAAATTAATTTGAAAAACAATAATAATAATAAGAAAAACACTGACATTTAAACGTCAAAAATATTTCTGACAAATATTGCAAAGCCTACTAAGATTTTTTCATTAAAATTCATTCCAACTTTTGATCGACAACCCCGTTGTCTAACGGGCAGTGTTTGCTTTATTATTTTTTTTCTCAAAAATTAGTCGTTTTTGGAAAAATTTTAGAGAGACAAAAAAGTTTTAGGATACTTTCATCTACCTATGTAAAATTTTTGTAATGTATTTATCATCTGCGTAAAAATAATTTTAGCAAAAATGTAAAGGGGGTGGTTACGTTTAGTAGTTTAGAAGGGTAGGTTGAAAGTACAAATAGGGTCAAAACGTGCCTTATTATGAGTTAAACATATTCCCCAAATTTCATTTTCCTAGCGTTTATGGTTTTTGAGAAAAAAAAATTAAACCAAAATTTTTCGCCATTTTTGGAGGGGTGTAGCTCCTTAGGGGAGCCGAAGTCGCCCATGATTCATATGCCAAAGTACCCTTAAAATTCACTAAAGAATTACCCCTTGAAGTTTGTTGCAGTCATTCAGATACACCCTGTATACAGAGTGCCCATTATGTATGGAATATAGTATATATCTTGGTAGGTATCAACTTTATAAAAAAACATTTTATACAAAAGTTGTTTAATATTTTATTTGCCATAATAAAACTGCATTCGATTGTTTTTAATTCAGAAAACAAATGAGTAACAAATAACACTTGAATTTTTTTAAATGGCAATGTACCCTTTCGTTACGCCCATTTGATAGAGATTACTGTTCTCTTTACGATGACGTAAAATTTTTACCCTTACATCAGAAAATTTTTGAAAAAAATGTAAAAATTATTTATTAATAAAAATTAATCAATAACATAAATCTAGATATCCGAGATCGTCAAGTATTTCTCGAATTATTACCGTAAACTAAATTTACATACAAAATAAAACAAATAAACGAATAATTAGTGTACATCACCAATAATTCGAGGTACTTCTAGGTACTTGACGATCTCGTATATCTAGATTAATATTATTAGATTAATTTTCTTAATAAACAATTTTTACATTTTTTTCAAAAATTTTCTTCTATAAGGGTATTAAAATTTAACATTAAAAATTAAGTTATGGTACTTCCAAATTTTGAAAAGTTAACGTGACCAAACGTTCTAGACAGCCGTTCTCTTCACCGAAACATACTCCATCATGTTGCTTAAGCATGTTCTGACTCCTAAATTGATATCCCAAAAATCGAGTGTTCTCTGGTTTTTTGAACAAATGTCTGCTGGAGCAGATTTTTCTAGAAAAATTTAAATATTTCACTGCTCTTCTGCCCGCCTCCACTCTGACCTTATCCACCTTTACCTCTTCCCTCACTATATACCCCGGTGTTTCCCTCGCCACCCCAAGCACCCATCTCCAGTATCTAGCTTGCACGTCCTCCAGCATTGCCTGCTCTCTCCATCCCCATACCTCTGCCCCATACATCATCACACTACTAACCAGACCTTCAAACATAATCTTCCTCGCTGCCACATTCCTTCCAAAGACTCTCTTCCCCCAACCCTATACTTGTCCCATCACTTTATTCGCCTTTTTTGCCATAGCTATCACATGCGACCCCTTCCTGTTGTCCTCCCTGAACACATACCCCAAGTAAGTATACTCCCTAACCTCCTCGATCTCTTTTCCCTCCCATCTCCAGTTATCTGTTCCTTTTCTCCCACCCTTACAAAACTTCATCATCCTTGTCTTCCCCACATTTACTTCCAGCCCCTTCCCCCTAAAATATCTTTCCAATGTCTTTATCATATCATCTTCGCCGATTCTCTCGCCATGACCACGATGTCATCCGCGTATGCTAACATATGCACCTTTCTACCTCCCACCACCAACCCTCCCATTTGCCCTTCCCCAATCTATCCTCCAGGTCCGCCGTATACAGTGCAAACAGACTTGGGCTTAGCGGACATCCCTGCCTCAGTCCCTTCGTCGTCCAGAACACGTCGCTCAGCTTATCTCCCACTTTTATCCTAACCATAGTCTCCATGTATATTTCCTTCACTCTCGCAGTTAGGTGTTCCGTGATCCCCCTCCTCCCGTAACTTTCCCCTATCCACCTTATTAAAAGCCGCCTTCAAATCTATAAACAGGGCGTACAATTTTCCTCCCTTCTTATCCAGCTCTCTATCTGCCAGATGCTTCAGCACGTACACGTTATCGATTGCTCCCATTCCCTTCCGAAAGCCTGCCTGCCCATCCGGCAAAATTCCTCCCAACTCCATCTCCTCCTCCAGTCTTCCCAGTAGTATCTTCGTGTAAGGTATACACGAAGATACTACTGGGAATCCCACCCCCTCTCCAACGCTATTCATCCCCTCCAACAACTTCACTCTCACCACCCTTGATGCTTCCAAACATGCCTCGTTCTGGATCCCATCTTCCCCTGGCGCCTTTCCATTCTTCAATCCCCTAAGCACTGCTTCCATCTCCTCTTCTGCTATCTCCTCTCCCCCATCTCCCTCATAGCCTCCCAAACCCGTTAGCCTCGTTTCTACCCCTCCCAATAATCCTATAAAGTAACTGTTCCATTCTGTCATGTGTATTTCGCTGGTTATCCTCTCCCTACCCATCTTTCTCTTTTTCAGATACCTCCAGACCTCCCCTTCCCTTGTTATCCCTCTAATCTCTGCCGCCTCCTTCTCCCTCAGTTCTGTTTTCTTTCTACTGCATAACTCTCTGTATCCTCTCCTGGCCTCCCTATATCTATCCACCCCTATCTTCCCCCGTCTCCACTGCCTCAACCTCCTTCTCGCCTCCCTCTTCGCCTTCTTGCACTCGCCATCATACCAGTCGTTCCTCCCTACTCTGCCCCCCTACGTACACACTCCCGTTTCAGTGTTGCCTCCCGCACTACCTGGATAAGTTCTTCCAAACCATTGATCTCTTGTATCTTCTGTTGCCAAGTGTCGAGGTTTCCCCTGTAGAATGCTACCCCTTCTTCCGACCAGTCTGTCCTGATGAACTTGCTTCCCAGTTCCGCTCGCCTTCTGCCGTCCTCCCCCTTTACCTCCACCTCCAACGGTTGATGATCCGACTCTACCGCTTCTCCCACTTTAAACCTTTCTTTTTAAAAAAATATACGGGTGTTCCATTAAAAAAAATAAAGTAGGTGGCGACTTCCGGTATAACCGGAAGTGCAAGAAATCTGAAAATATTTTAGTCGAAGAGATCGTAATTGATAATACCGTTGAATTTCTCAGTCAACGATAATACTTAAGTCTGAATTCTCAAATTTTTATTTTCGCCAGAACCCCAGAATCGTCTAATGACCGGTCTCGCTGAGACACCTGTATATCTCGGTAAATGTTGACTTTATAAAAAAACATTTTATACAAAAGTTGTTTAATATTTTATTTGCCATAATAAAACTGCATTTGATTGTTTTTAATTTCGTTACGCTCATTTGATAGAGATTACTTTTCTCTTTACGATGACGTAAAATTTTTGCCCTTACATCAGAAAACTGGTTTTAGACTCACAAGCATCAAACAACGTAAATCAGACTTTGACGTTTTTCAATAAGTCATTAAACATTTGTTTTCCATGGCACACTAGATTAATATCGATATATGTGTGCACTTTTCAAAAAAACCCTAATTATTTGCCAAACTATTAATATTAGTTATAAGACATATGGAGTATAAAAGATGTAAAATGAGACGCCGAAGACGACTAATTGTAAGTAATAAAATATGGGAGATGCCGTTTAAGAAAATAAAGTTATGGTACTTCAAAATTTCAAAAAATTAACGTGAAATAGTAAAGTGACCAAACGATCTACACAGCCACTCCATCATGTTGCTTAAGTATGATCTGAATACTAAAATGATATCTCAAAAATCGAGTGTTCTCTGATTTTTTGAACAAATGTCTGCTGGAGTAGATTTTTCTAGCAAAATTCGAATAATTCGAGAACAACCGAATCAAATTGCAAAAAGTAAAGTTATTTATAAACCTTGAAAACAGACAGATTCAAAGTTGTAAAACTATACAGGATGTTCCATTTAAATAAATAAAGTAGGCGACTTCCGGTATAACCGGAAGAGTTAGAAATCTGAAAATATTTTAGTCGAAGAGAACGCAATTGATAATACTTAAATCTGAATTCTCACATTTTTATTTTGGCCAGAACCCCAGAGATGTTAATGACCGGTCTCGCTGAGACACCTGTATATAATTGTCATAAAAACACACTTCAACCAATATAAGATAATTATGTATAGGTTATAAAATTATATTTATATTGCAGGACTTTAAATTCTGGCCCGGTTAAAACTATTATTATACAATTTAATACACGAGTTACTGCAAGGAAAGTTATATTTGATTAACAAATTGAAATAAGATCATCTATATAATATACATTTTTATTTAACAGAAAGAAAATTATAAACAAAATTGTCGCAATAATGTGTAACAAATGACTTGAAACCCGTCGACGTAGACAAATTAGACAAAAGTACCTTAAACCATAACATATAATTCTCTTCGAGATTTAAAGCTTTTATTCATCATAATTCAATTAATAAAAAAATAGATCGATAACAATAAAATAAGAAGTAACTTGTTGAATGAAATTCGATCAAGGATATGTCAAATTTTGGTTCAGTAGTACCGTATTCGTTCGAATCTAAGACGCACTATTTTTGCTATATAATCGTTTATGGAAATGGGGTGCGTCTTACAATTGGGCGCGTCTTAGATTCGAACGAATTTTGAATATACAAAATGTTTGTATCATTATTATGTAATAAAGTAATTTATTTGCCATCTTTATTTTAATACGAATTTTTTTTCTTCGATATAATCATTCAAAAAAATGGAGTGCGTCTTAGATTCGAACGAATACGATATATCAGGTGAGTAAATTTGTTGTTTCCTTTGTTTTTTGTATAAACGACCTTCACTAAGGTCGTTAATGCGATGAGTAATATTTTTGTGTTTTTTTTTTTGTGTATTCATAAAAATCATGACATTAATTTGGAAATTGGACACCGATTTAATCAGGTTGTTAGAGGGCAAATTCAAAATTCTTTTGGTAAAAGAATTGTCCAACCATCACAGTAGCAAAACCTTATGGAAATAAATATTTCAGCTGTAAAAAGTCCAGCAGCATCCATGGAAGTACATAAAAGACTAGGTGATGAGGTAGTGCAACTAATATGAAAAGTTTGCTTTCAAATTATATAGGATATTGTTAATTTATGGGAAAATGTAATACTATTACTATTTAATAACATTTTGAAAATTTTACAACAAAATAAGATTAGTGATAAATAATAAAACATATGAATGTAAAATTATGTATTGAAGAGAAAATGTGGGTGCAAATTAACCAAAGTAAACTATCTCTTTAATGAATCAATTGTAATTAAAACCTATTGTTTACACCGAACATTCGCATTATAAAATGTATTTAAGGCGTCCCACTGAGCTGTGTGTAGCAAAATATGAGGTCGTTTGTGTTTCATATAATCTACAGCTTCACTTGGAGACAGTCCATTTTTCTGAAACATTAAATTCAATAACATAAATTTTATCTAAGTGGAACTGTTAGCAATATATGCAATCTTTGCTTACCACCATTAAGTAGCATCCGACAAGTGTGGCACTCCTGGTTCTCCCAGCTTTACAATGAACATACACAGTAAATGGTTTTTCTTGATTTAAATTTCCAACGTTATCAAGAGTTGTGCTTGCTTTTGATATTCTATTTATGAAATTAACTCCTTCTAACAATTTAGTTTGGCACGGAACTTCAAACATGTCAACTGTAGCTAACTGAAGAAATTCTACACCAGCTGCTTTCCATTTCTAAAAACAACGAAACATTAGTCAATAATGTATTATTAAGAACAGTAAATAAAGATAGAGGATATAAACTAATTTTATAATGATAAACTAATCACTAATTTTCGAAGTAATTTCTACTTTGCTAAATATTGGCTTTGCCGCAATTTTAGAGGTAATGCTCGATTATGGCATCAACAATATACTTCAGCAATTGCAAAACTAGCCAGGTAAGACCTTGCATGATTTATAATGGAGTCTAATCAAAAAAGCTCTATCAAAAGCCTGATCTACATCTAGAAACTTTCTTTCTTCCAGCGATTTTTCACATATATCTGTGATTCTGATCAATAGTTGAGTTAAACTGGAACTAAATTTTTTTCGCCAATAACAGAGAAGCAGCGAGATTGTCCTAAAAGATAAAACTTCATTTGGTAGTTTCCCTGGCTCAATTTAATAGTCAACATATTTTTTTATGCACAATTAATAAGTGTAATAAAAACTGTAGCTTTCCATTTAAAATAACGAAGTTATGGTCTACTTTCGGTAGAGCGGAAGTGGCGGCCATCTTGAAAATATTTTAGATCAAAATGTAAATGACATCAGTTCTTAAATATTGTTATTTTTTATTGTACAAAAATAAAGATGGCGCTGCGTCAAAAGAAACTTTCCCTTCAACATAAAGTTCCTATTAGGTGTAAGTGATAAAACATCGAAAACTGTGCACTTTCGTTATCAACGTTGATTTGAAAAACTTAGTAGTTTCGAAGATATTTAGTATTAACACTGAGACTATTCAGAAGATAAGTTAAATATGATTTTAATTTATGGTGAATGTCGCTAAAATTCTTCGGAAGCAGTACGATTACACAGACTGCGATATCCCAGTAGACTAATTTCAGACCGAAAACGTTCATAAATTTATCCACAAACCTTACCAATTTTAAAACATTTAAGAAACAGAAACGACAGAGAGATATACGAGATGATGTTCGAGATGATGAAAACTGCAATGGTCTTGCAAATAATAAATGACAACTCGCATAAATCATTGCATCTCAATACCGGTATTCGGTATTCAAAATTATTAAAACCGGGATACCGGTATTAATACCGGTATTACTATAAAAACGTTTACTCACTAAATTACTAGATAATACAATCACTAGATATATCTAATTGTAAGATTTTTTTCCCTTAATTCCTACTATATTTTTAGATTGACAACAAAGCAGAAGATACAGAATCTGAGAAGATAATCAAAAAATGGAAAGATATTAGGAATCTGTACAAAGTACCAATAAACTTAAAGGTCTGGATACCATTATTGCTTTGTTGTCTTTCACTTGGCCCAAAGGTTCCAACTTCACTGCCGCGTCAAAAAATGAAATTACACCACATCATCTGAAGCTCTGTGGAATTCTTTCGAATTCCTGCTTTGGAATTTTCTGGAAAGGTGCAAATTCAAGAAAGAAACTTTAACATAATGGCTCTTGGTAGTTTGTCAGACTTATCATATTACTGTTATACTTGGTGGGACACTACACGAATGAAACTGACCTGAAACACTATTATGGAGTAAAAACTCCAAAAATAGTTGTATGCAGAGAGTATTTTATTGTTGGCTAGGTATGACAAATTTATTGAACACGAACGTTAAGCTGTCGTCATCAAAGGTTGAGTCTTCGTCATCTTCAATATTCTGTCAGAGTGCAAAATGATATTTCTTGTAGATGGTATTCACACTGATCAAAAAATGTCACTTGAAAAAATGAGGTTATTATTATTATTATTGCTGCCGGGCTGAGGAGAGCGGCCCCTCTCGTTACCGCGACCTATAAGATCTATTGTAACTTTAGCCCTCCAAAGGTTTAGGGAAAATGTAGGTCCTTAATGAACCTTAGTATTGTCCTGAGGTCTTGAACCTTTATGTCGGTAGGTAACAGGGGAGTTTTACCGAAGACGTTGTGCCTTAGACGGCCTCTGGCGACGCAATTGCACAGTATATGTTCAGCAGTTTCTGACTCGTCGTTGCATAGTCGACAACTTTGATCCTCAGCTTGTCCAATGTGGAAGAGGTGGTATTTTAGGAGCACATGGCCGGTCAGGTAGAGCGTTCTTAGATCCCCTTTGCTGAGGCATAAAACCTCTTTGGTTTTGTTTTGCGACGGAGTTATCATACTCTTCGCTTGTCTGTGACCTGGAAGTTCTTTCCAGCGTAAGGCTATCTTTGAAGCCTCCCAGTTGTTGATTATTTGTTTCAGGTGGCTTTTTTGTAGTCCACATCCAGGTTGGGGTCCAATGAAGGGCGTGTTTGCTGCCTCTTTGGCCAGCTTGTCGGCCTTCTCATTGCCCTCAATGTTGCTGTGACCTGGAACCCACCATAGGCTAACATCATTGCCCCTAGCGAGTTCTCTCAGGTTGTTGGTACACTCTCTGATCAGTGCGGAGCCGCACGTGTAGGTCTGAATTGCCTTCAAGGCGGCCCGACTGTCTGTGAAAATGTTTATGGATGCACCTTTTTGTCCCTTCTGTAAAAAAGTTCAAAGCGGTGCAGAAGTTTATAGCAAGAACTTCTGCTTGCAAAATTGTTAAGTCCGAGCTGAGGGGCAATTTGATGTGGCTATTTGGTCCACTGATGCCCATGCCTTCTCCAGATCTTACTGTCTTTGAAGCATCGGTGTACCAGGCTAGGGCTCCTCTGTTTAGTTGAGGCCCTCCCTTCGCCCAATCATCCCTGCTACTAAATATGACCTTATACGGTTGGTTGAAATTGTATTCCGTTGGTATGAGGTCCGTTTTAATTTCAATCAGGTGATTTAGACATGGGTCCTTGAGGTTCTCGAGGTGTCCTCTGAGGTTACCCTGCATCAACTTGAGTGAAGAAACTGTTTTCAGTGATAAGGCACTTAAGGCTGCCTCCTTTTGTATATATAAGTGGAGCGGTGTAAGACCGAGTAGGGCTTCCAAAGCAGCCGTCGGACAGGATCTCATTGCACCCGTTATGTTAAGACATGCTAACCGCTGGATTTGTGGCAGCTGTTGTTGAGCTGTCTTATGTTTTGTTTTTGGTTACCAAACGCGACCATGGGTTTGATTATTGCTACGTAGGCCCAATGAGCCATTCGTGGTTTGAGACCCCAGTTCCTTCCTAGGAGCCTGCGGCAGATCTGGTTTGCCATGATGGCCCTTTTCCTTACCTTATCTAAGTGTGAGTTCCAGTTTAGTTTACTGTCAAGTATTACCCCTAGGTATTTAGTTTCTGTTTTGAGGTTAATAGTTCTGCTTTCGATGGAGGGTGCTTTTATTTGTAGCTTCCTTCTCCGAGTGAAAGGGACTATTTCGATTTTATTGGGATTGATGCTGAGCCCATTGCTTCTGCACCAAGTACTGGTGAGTAGTAGGGCTTTCTGCATTAGCTGAGTTATGATTGAATCATATTTACCTCGGATTGTGATTACCAGGTCATCAGCATACCCTTGTATCTTAAATCCGTTTTTAGTTAGGGTGTTCATCAAGTCATCAACTACCAGGCACCATAATAGAGGTGATAGCACTCCCCCTTGGGGACATTCTCTTAGCGCCTTTATAGTCAGCGACTCGCCTCCCAGACTGGCTGTGATCTGCCGACTTTTCAACATGGCTGTACACCACTTGATTGTCGACGGATGTATGTCTTTTACGTTTAGAGCCTTCTCTATGGATTCATATGAGGTGTTATCAAACGCTCTCAAAAACTCAAAAACCCTCTATATCTATGAAAGCACAAAGGGCTATCTCTTTGGTAGCAATTGCCTCCTCTAAGGTGCTAGTCAAAGCATGGAGAGCGGTAATTGTTGATTTTGCTTTCTGGTAAGCATGTTGGCTAGGGTGGAGTGGATTTGTGACAAGCACTCCATTCCTTAGGTATTGATCGATTACCTTTTCCATCCTTTTGAGGAGAAATGAAGTTAGGCTAATTGGTCTGTACGCCTTAGGGTCCGCGTTTGAACGCCTACCACCTTTAGGTATGAAGACCACCTTTACTTTCCTCCATAGAGTGGGTATATAGCTAAAGCTGTAGCTAGCTATACAGTCCTCGGCAAAATTATGGAACATATTCAATAAATTGATAACAAATTTTTTTTTGCAAAAATGCCGAAACGGGTCAATTTTGGTTAATCATAACACACATTATGACACCATATTCACTTCCTGATAATCATTTTTTTATGGGTTATGACGTCATCGACATTTTTTTTAAATGGCACCATATGCATTTGTTTACAGAATCTGAAAGGATATTTTTTTCTGCGACCAACGATGTAAATATCGATATGGGTTATATAAGGAAAATTTGGAGAAAATTAGCTTTAAGGGTACAAATTTTATTTCTTTTTGTGAACGTAAAAATAGCCTTACACATGGGTAACCATGGAAACGCTTTGTTTGGTTTTAATAATGTCTATTCAAAAACGTCAAAATTAGTTTAGTGAGTGTTTAATTGAATTGAAACAATTTTTATAGCGATTAATTCGTGTATTTTTGGATTGTTTTCTGTGTTGTAATTGTTTGTTTGTATTTTTTTTTCTGTTTTATGTTGTTTAGTTTTGTATTAGTTATTTTACAAATTTTATTTTTTTTCGAACAAAAATATATATTACCCTTGCGTAACCATGTACGTTGTCATGGTTCTTTAATTCTTTATTCTCTATTAAAAAACACTAATAATTTAAGTTTTAATGTGCAAGGTTTTAAGTTTTAATATTTAAAGTTATTTAATGTCCGTAGAATATGAATTATGTTATAAAAAAGAAATAAATTCTGATTCTAATCATTTAATCAATTGTTCGAAATGCCCTCCACCCACTTCTTGACAATAAGCAAACCTATTCATACATTCTTTCAAAGTATTATAAATAAATTGCGGACTAATATTACGAATTTCAGCGCTAATACAATTTTTTAATGCGTCTACATTGAGTGGTTTCTCAGCGTACACTTTTGATTTTAGATAACCCCATAGAAAAAAATCAAGGGGTGTAAGATCTGGGGGGCCATTCTATCGGCCCGCGTCTGCCAATCCACCGCTCAGGGAAACTATTATTCAAAAATTCGTGAACAGGATGTGCAAAGTGCGGAGGTGCACCATCCTGCTGAAACCAAATATTGTCGTCCAGTAGGTTGGGGTTATTATTATTTGGGAATGCTTCTAAAAGTACAGGCATCAGTTCATTCCTCAAAAACTCCAGATATCGTTGACCTGTCAGAATTTGTTCAAAGAAGAAAGGGCCAATGATTTTATTGTGAATTATGCCTGCCCATACATTCACTTTTTGAGAGTATTGGGTATGTACCTCGCTTATCCAATGAGGATTTTCGTTACTCCAGTATCTGCAATTTTGTCGGTTTACTGTGCCATTCAGGCAAAATGTAGCTTCATCCGAAAATAAAACGTTGTAAATAAAAAGTGGATTACGGTCACATCGATTCTGCATAATTTCACAGAATTCCATGCGGCGATCTGTGTCATCTTCATTGAGTTCTTGCACTAACTGCACTTTGTAGGGATGGTACCTCTCTGCTCGTAGCACACGTAGTACAGATCGCTGAGAAACTTGATGATCCGCTGCAATTTGTCTCGAATTACTATGGGGATCATCTTCAACAGCTAACAAAATATTATGTTTCACATTTTCGTTGATTTTAGGACGTCCAGCATGTGCAATGTGCTTAACATGTCCAGTTTCTCTAAATTTCTTGTCAATTTTGCTAACTGTTGATCTACTAATAACTCTGTCAGGGTACTTTGCATTAAACAAATTGCATACCTCTTGTTGTGTTCGGGTTTTATCTCCACATCCAATAAGAATTAAAATTTCTATGCGTTGGGTTTCACTTAAATGAGTCATAATTATTTTAAAATAAATACGTAACAACAAATGCTCAAAAATAAAAACAAAACAGTAACAAATATTGAAACAAAACTGGACTAATGAACACAGAACACGGCAAAAAATAACAACAAATAACAATCTCAATCAGAATGTAACGCAAAATAACTAATACAAAACTAAACAATATAAAACAGAAAAAAAATACAAACAAACAATTACAACACAGAAAACAATGCAAAAATACAGGAATTAATCGCTATAAAAATTGTTTCAATTCAATTAAACACTCACAAAACTAATTTTGACGTTTTTGAATAGACATTATTAAAACCAAACAAAGCGTTTCCATGGTTACCCATGGGTAATGCTATTTTTACGTTCAGAAAAAAAAATAAAATTTGTACCTTTAAAGCTAATTTTCTCAAAATTTTCCTTATGGGTTACATATCGATATTTACATCGTTAGTCGCAGAGAAATATATACTTTCAGATTTTGTGAACAAATGGATATGGTGCCATTTAAAAAAAATGTCGATGATGTCATAACTCATAAAAAAATGATTGTCAGGAAGTGAATATGGTGTCATAATGTGTGTTATGATTAACCAAAATTGACCCGTTTCGGCATTTTTGCAAAAAAATATTTGTTATCAATTTATTGAATATGTTCCATAATTTTGCCGCGCACTGTATATAGGGATATTATTAGTGGGAGAAGGTCTTCTAAGCCTTTTTGCAGAAAGAAAAATGAGGTTAGTACGGACATAAGATAGATAACAAATTTCTGTTTGGTTAACATCATTTTCCAGCACAGCTTTAAACAAGCATGGCCGTTTTCGATCGGTCGCCTCCGACTAGCATTTTTTTAATGAAACGACAAAAAAAGTCACTTAGAAACATAGAAAACAATCGATATAGGTCTCATTAAAAAGACCGACGTGATTTCAATGAGATGATGCAGCTCCACATAACGTACAGATAGTGACTGGACCGCGGGTATCCAAGACGATGGATTGGTATAAATAGTCCTGTAAGAGTATGAATATTAATTTGAGGTATAGGACATATGGAATATAAAAGATGTAAAATGAGACGTCGAAGACGACTAAGTAATAAAATATGGGGGTGCCATTTAAAAAGTTGAAGTTATGGTACTTCCAAATTTTGAAAAGTTAACGTGCCATAGTAAAGTGACCAACGATCTAGACAGCCGTTCTCGGCACCAAAACACACTCCATCATGTTGCTTAAGCATGACAATTGCATGATTAGCATGAAATTGATACTTAAATCTGAATTCTCAAATTTTTATTTTAGCCAAAACTCCAGAAACGTCTAATGACCGGTCTCGCTGAGACATCCTGTATAATACTACATATTGTTAAAGACTACTATCCGTGCAAAAAGTCAAGGCCCCTCACTTTAGAGATCGATATCTTCGCAACCGCTCGATAAAAAAAATTGCGACAAAGTTTGTTATAGTCACTGAACATTTCTACGTAACATATATTAATTTGAAAATTTTCGGATCCACAGTTTTCTTTTTATCGCGAGTTAAATGAAAAAAGTACCCGATTTTTTACGGTACCGGCAACTTTGTCAACTTTACATTTTCTCGCGGATTTGACCAAAATATGTCAAATAATGTCGATTATCGGATTTCGTTATCAGTTTTTCAAAATTAGAGCTCCCTAATTTTTTAAGTGCGATTTAATGGAATTACATATTAAAGAGAAACAGAAATAAGCTTTGCGGGGTGACGGGGGTTCCGTTCAATCGGAACAGATGGTGCGTCCTAGACAGGACGTCGCGCCTTATTTCTTTATGTAGGTAAGATAAAGGCGCAACGTACTGTCTGGGATGCACCATCTGTTCCGATTAGCCGGAACTCTCCTCTCCCCGCATCTCAACTTAAAATAAATTCGTGTTGCATTCCGCTTTAATTTTTTTATCGTTTGCCGAATTATTTCCTTATTTGTTCTCTGGAAATAATTGAGAGTAGTACTATAAAACAGCTTCAGCTTGTTAAAAGATGGCTAATAATTATTGACACTTTCAAAGATTTTGCCAAAAGCGACACCTCTTAAAAATATTTCAAACCTTTTTTCAAGCCCTTCACCATTTATAAACAAAATAGTGATTAACTTTTCGTAACATATAATAATATAACACCTATAATAGCTGCGTTATTCAAATTACATTTACTTTAGGTGCTGTATAATAACTTGGTCCTTTTTACTATATCAAACTTGCATGTAACATTTATTTAATAAACTTTGTATAATATAATAGGAAATACTTTTTTGAAATTTGAGAGTATAGGTAGGCAGCCAGTAGCACACTACACCCTTCTCTTACTTCCAAAAACTTTCAAATCCCTTTTTTACAAATTGTTAGTTACAAATGTATGCCTTTGTTTATTTACTAAAACTTTAAAATTATTTGTGTATTTTATTTCATTTATAATAAATTTCTTTTCTTAATGCATCAAAAACCCAAAAGGGACTCTCATTAAGCCTCTCACTGAGCCTGATGGCCTCTCATCCACAATATAGATTAATTTAAAAATTAAACTCTTCTTACCTCTTTATTATTAGACAGCCATAATTCATAATTTTCATTCATCGATACCACACCTCTTACATTTTCTTCATCTACAAGCTTTAAGAAGATTACTTTAAAATGTAACAATGCAATGAACAGTTATTTACATCATGTTTATCTAAAATGAAGTAGGTACCTAATAGAAGATCTTACTTTTGCTGTTTGACTAGGGAATGGTAGAGCCCCCAAAATAACATTTTCATCAATCCGATCATACCATCTCCTGGAAGTAATCTTCTCCATGCAAACATTGTATACCAATGTTGGAAAAAATGTTACCCTAGCAAACATTATTCAATGGTTATTCTAATAAAATCTATTTTCAATATACACTTTCACATTAACTTTCAACAACAAATTAAATCGATTTTCTAGGTCATAGTTGAGGTTAGGTATGAAAAAGAAAAGAAAGTTTATTAAGTGGGGAGGAAGAGAGGGGTTTAATGTAAAAAAGTTGGAATAAGGTAAAAACTTTATGTTAGTCATTATAAATTCGAACCTACCGTGCTAAAACTTCTTGCATGTTCCTTTTTTGTAATTTCTGATTTGGAGATTGGGTAAAATCAAATGTCAAAAATATGCGCAATCAATGACTTTAACTTACAGAATTTACGTCCTTTGCAAAAATTCAATAAATTTTTTTTATCAACTGTTAACGTATTATATATAAATTGTATTTATAATTTGTATCTGTATGTAAAGTAATTACTACAAAACATTTTAAATACAATAATTAAATGTACTTCTCATTCGAACTTTAAAAAAGAAAAAGATAGAAGATGGACTTTGAATAAACTAGCAGAAATCAAAATTTTTTATTTTAAAATTGTTTTGTTATTTTGTAGTAAACATTGTACGTCTTAAATGAAAAACCGCTAATAAACCAAATTTAAACCTATCTTCAAATATAAAAGGTTTATGTTTAGCACAAAATTAGTATTCAGTTCTCATCATAGACTTTAACTGTGACTTTAATCAGCTGCCAATATCGTGTCAACTGGTGTCAACTGTCAAAACTGACAAATCTTAACATTACGTTTTTCTTAAACAAACTGTACTTTACGATTTATTAAATTGAAAAATATTCGAATTAATATTGAAACTCAATAAAAATATGGATTTAATTGACAAACGTTTAACGTAATTTCCTCGAAATAAAATTAAGGTTATGTTAAAAAATGAAGCATTAAGATAAGAGTTTAGGACACGTATGTAATTACAAATATTGTAATAATTTAAAAATCAGTGTAATAGTATCGCAATTCGACTGAAGAAAAGTGAAAATGCGTTATAAACTATTACTTTTTATATTCATTACACTATTGTGTTGTGAGTTTTCTGAGGAATCATTAGAAGGCCCTCCAGGTGATGGAAAGAAAAAGGAAAGTGATCAAGATGATACTAAAAAGGACTATGATAGTGAGAATAGTTTAGAAGTTGAAGATTTGGATGCATTAAAAATTGTTGCAGCCCCTGATTTAAGTAAAGATCAGGATAAACATACTAAAGGTTTGAAACTGTAATATAATATTAATTAATTTAAGTTTAAAAGAACAATTTAGGTTGTTGTAAGAAAGAAGACTTTTCTTTCTTGAAGTCTTTCTTGATTATAACTTATTAAAATATTCATGATGTAAACCATGTCTCTTTATCATTTCTACAGAGAAACCTTTAATGATTTTTTATCCAAAAAAATTATGAAGAACTATAAATTTAAACTTTCTGATATGAAATTTTAAAAAAATACTTTTTTTTTTTAAGGAGAACTAAAGTTAAGCGATGAAATTTCTGAAGCCGTTGACATTTTTGTATTAAATCAAGCAAAATTTCTCCAAAAAGTAGTTCAGGATTTTGATGGTATAAAGTATGCAATCATTCAAAGTGAACAGCAACAAGAAGAAGATGAAGAATTACCTGTGTTAGCGAAGAAATTTCAAGATGATAATCCTCCTCAACTCACTCCTGAACAACAAGAGGCAAAAATATTATATGAAAGAGGCACCTTGATTTTAAATAAAACCAAGCCTAATATAAAAGAAGCTTATAAACTATTTGAAGAATCCTCTGAAAAAGGAAATGCAGATTCAAAAGCTCTCATTGCATGGGCTCTTTTATTTGGTTATCCTTTGAATCAGAACTTAACAGAAGCTAAGATTATGTTCGAAGAATTAGCAGAAATGGGACATGCCCAAGGTCATATGGGAATGGGATTTTTATATGCTTCTGGTTTGGGTGGCGTTGGCGTCAGTCAATCAAAAGCACTGATTCATTACACATTTGGAGCAATTGGGGGTAATTCTTGGGCCCAAATGGCTTTAGGTTATAGATATTTTTCCGGGGTTACTGTTTCGGCAAGTTGTGAAAAGGCTTTGGATTTTTATCGAATAGTTGCTGATAAAGGTAAGTTTGTTGCCCCTCTTTTATATTAATATTTTTATCAAAATAGTTGCAACATTACTATCAACAAATCATTCATTCAATATCAATAACATTATTTTATTTTATTGTGGGACAACATGATCATGTTAAACTGTGGGTTCTAATCATATAGCCATTTATATACTTTATCATAATTAACATATAGGACTAGCGCCAGACGTGAATGCACGTTAGCTCTCTTTGAAGCTTAACTATGTGTGAATGAAATCGATTCAAGTCAGGTGCCCCAGAAAGTTGTTTCCTCCTCCTAGCCATCAGGCTAGGAGGAGTTTAAGTTTTGATGTGTACATAAAGACTTGTAAAGTCGTTCTAAATTAGACTGGTTGAATCTTGTTAATTAGAACCTTACTTAATAATAAAAAGTATATTGTCCTCCTCCTTTACCCTGGTTTGGGACCAACAACAGTGGTGCTCGGTTATTCAACAAACTCAATCCACCCTTCCAGTGCAAGCGGAGTTTAAGTAGACTCAACGCGAAAATAAATCGAAAGACCACAGCAATAAATACAAACGGTGATCTTCCAATGACCACTATACCCAGGATATCTTCTGAAAACAGAGAACCTAAAGCAATATCTAAGCTGCTCCTTTATGCAACTACAGATTAATATGCAGAGGCAACAGGAACAATGGTGCGCAGTGGTGAAAGTATAAGTATACATTCTGCCTGAACTAGGCAAGCTTGTTTTAGCAATATCTAGTCTTTAGCAATACATATTATAAATATTAGCAATATCTAATTTTTTGCCAATCATCAAAATGAACTGAAATATCTAAGCAACTTGTTACAGTCATAATCTTAGTATACAAAATAGTTTTAAAAAAATATTTATTTTTAATTTTACTACATTTTTTCTACATACAGGGTGTCTCAGCGAGACCGGTCATTAGACGTTTATGGGGTTCCGGCCAAAATTAAAATTTGAAAATTCAGACTTAACTATTATCAATTACGTTCTCTTCGACTAAAATATTTTCAGATTTCTAGCACTTCCGGTTATACCGGAACTCGCCACCTACTTTATTTTTTTAAATGGAACACCCTATACAGGATGTACAAAAAGTGTTAAATAAAAGTTACTTGAAACTATTTTCCGCATATCTTGGCGTAGAAATAAAATAAAAATGATGACGGCAGTCTGAGTTACGACATGGTGAGTGTGTTTTTTAAATGGAACGCCCTGTATATTTTAAGGTTTTTGGATTCCTTTTGACTATTTGTTGCAAAATGCCATAAGGTTTTAATGCTTTAAACTGCATAGTTTTCCAGATATTGAAACTTTTATTTAAAAAGATTTGACGACAACCAAATTATGGCGTCATTATGGAATAGACAACCTAAGCCTTGACGTCACAGGGATGGGCGGAGCTTATACCGACTCCAAACATCTTCGTTGCTAACGAAAAATCCCCATATGCAATTTTTCAATAGTCAAAGCTTAGGTTGTCTATAGACTGCCTAAGTCTGACGTCACAGAGGTGGGCAGAGCTTATACTGACTCCAAACAATTTCTTTGCTAACCACAGTTGCTAAGATAAATCGCCAAAAAATGTCATTTGAAATGTCATCACTTAGTTTATTTTATTTTAACACTATACTCTGTTTTTAAACCAGGAGGAGTAAACGCGAAAGTCAGATTTACACTAGGAAAAATCACAAGAAAATATCACTAGATATTTTGGCGGTAAATTTAAATTAATAATAATTATTATTTATTTATTTACTTATTATTGTATTTATTTTCGTTTGTTATCGTCAACACTAAACATACAAATTAACATTGAAGTTATGAGTGTATTTATTTCAAAATATAATAAAGAAGGGTTTAAGAACACAAAATTTACAATAATGATACGAAACTGTCGAATTGTCAATAACCTTCAAATTCAAAATCAAAATTCAAAATTGCCTGTGTGAACCTTCCTCGCATTCAACCAATCACGTGCAAGGTCAATCTGGTGACAAATTTAAACTACTCCTCCTGGTTTAAAAACAGAGTATAATGGAAAATTGCATATGGTGATTAACCGTTAGCAACAAAAATGTTTGGAGTCAGTATAAGCTCCGCCCATCCCTGTGACGTCAAGGCTTAGGTTGTCTATTGGTAACAAAAATGTTTTGAGTCGGTATAAGCTCCACCCATCTCTATGACGTCAAGGCTTAGGTTGTCTATTAATGTTAAAATAAAATAAACTAAGTGACATTTTAGATGACATTTTAAATGATTCTTAATGATTCTAAGAAAGTCTAAGCTCTGTCCATCCCTGTGACGTCAAGGCTTAGGTTGTCTATTCCATAATGACGCCATAATTTGGTTGTCGCTACGTCAAATCTTTTTAAATAAAAGTTTCAATATCTCGAAAACTATGCAGTTTAAAGCATTAAAACCTTATGGCAATTTGCAACACCTTGTTAAAAGGAATCCAAAAACCTTAAAATATACAGGATGTTCCTTTTAACCCTTCGTCTGTAAACGGTTTTTTAGCACCTTCCGTCTGTAAAGGTGGGTCTTTCGGGTTCGGCCGTTTTTTCATCCTGTTAATGCACTCAAAAAATTTTATAAACAATTCATGGTAATGTTCGAGACCTTCAACTTAATAAATCAATCATAAAATTATCGAAAAATTTATTTTTGCATACATATTTTTTTATATGAAATTATTTGCCTAACCAGTTGTAGGTCGGACAGAAAATACCCAGGTTTACAGAGGAAGGGTTAAAAGACACACTCACCATGTCGTAACTCAGACTGCCGTCATCATTTCTTTTATTTCTACGCCAATATATGCGGAAAACAGTTTCAAGTAACTTTTATTTAACAAAGTACCATTGAAATTTCACAAAGAATCCAAAAATGTAATAATATACAGCATGTTCCACTTAAAATAACAAAATTGGTACCCGTTTCCGGTAGAAGCGGAAGTCCGCCGTTACTGAAACTAATTTTAAAATATGTACAATATGATTCGATTCAACTTTTATCTGAAACATTTTTTGAAAAACTCAATCATAATTCGGCTATGGTCCAAGGCAACTAAGGTGGGACACCCCTGTATATTGTAGAAGGTGGTCTTCATTGGAAGTATCATTCTTCTGCCAGCAGCTAATATAAAGAGGGAGATCCGCTCTTCCATTGAAAATATCGTATCTTCTGCCAGTAGTATTTACTATTCTGCCTGAACTAGGCAATCTTCTTTTAGCAGTATCTAACCTTTAGCAATACATGTTATAAAGAATTAGAGAGCGACCCTTTTTACGTTTTTCACTCTTTTATTAATTATTTATTATAAAGAAATACAACAGAACTTTTTATTTGGCACGTAATCACTCGTGTACGGTTCTTTTTCAACTAATGTCTCTACCCGACACCCCACCAGTGTTGCAGGAAGATGCCAGTTTCGCACTACAGATGGTGTTACTGTTGTAGTCGTCCTCGACTTCATTCGGATCGTAGGGTGCACACCATGTTCTTAGGCGGTCAGCTGAGTAAATTTGGTTGAATTTCCTTTGAGAATTTTCAGCTCCTTCTATGTCTACGATTCTATATCTATCGTTCGGGAATACTTCGGCTATCTGGTACGGTCCTTTAAGTGTGGTTTTAGTTGTCTCGGTTCCCCGGTAGCAACAGGATCTTTCTGAATCAGAACAAGATCTTCCACGTGATATTTCGTAGGTTTCCTTCTGTGATTATCAAAATACTCTTTCGGCTTCACTTGTTCGTCTTTGATTCTTTCTAAAGCTTGCAATCTCAAAATCGTCCGATCTATTATGTCTTCGTCGGCGGGTCAGAATTATATGCCCGGTTTACAAAAAGAAAAAGAGTGAATGCACACAAACTTATAGGTATACTGGACTATACTGGAAATAGAAGATGGAAGCAAAAATTACTCTACTAGATGGACAGTCAGGGTTCAGAAGGAGAAGAGGGACTATAAGAACATATTTGTATTGAGACTAAATACAAATTGAGAAAATTGTATGCACTGTTCATAGATCTAAGAGCGGCCTTTGATACAGCAAATAGGGAGAAATTGTGGCAGGATCTGAAGGAAAGGGAAATTAGTGAATATCTTATAGACAAGATGGAATATACCTCTTTCATATTCCACCATATTCCTCAGAGACAGGTATTAACTCTTTTGGACAAACATAAAAACATTGTATAATGCTCTGATGCGGAAGATACGGGACATCTGTATATAACCGGTCGATTGAATCTGGAGTTTTTCCACGTGTTTGGAAGGAGGCTCATGTAATCCCTATCTTTAAATCCGGAAATCGTGGTGAGGTATCTAATTATAGGTAAATTGAATAGATATTACTTTCTATTTTACTGTTAATCGATGTATTAATTAAAATATTTCCTTTACATGTTTCGGCTTATTAGGCCATCATCAGAAGGTTTAACGTTAATATGGTTGGGGAGGAATTGGAACTTTAATTTAACTTTACACTACTAATAACATCAAGGGAACGATGTTCATTTTATTGGGACGAGATTTGAGGTTATAGACGTATCATGCAACGTCGAAGGAAATATTTTAATTAATACATCGATTAACAGTAAAATAGAAAGTAATATTTATTCAATTTACCTTAAATAATATCGATGAAAATGGATTTATATAATAATTTTATCTAATTATAGACCTATTTCTTTATTGCCATTATTTAGTAAAATACTTGAAAAGCTTATTTATAGAAGACTTATTTTTATTGTGAAAAGTAAAATGTACTATAGACAGCACGGCTTCTTTGCATGTCGTTCGGTTGAGAGCAACTTGTTAGAATACACCCACTATATTTTAAACTCTATACATGATTCCTCTCAAGTTGACTCCATTTATACTGATTTTAGTAAGGCTTTCGATCGAGTCGATCATGCTCTGCTTCTTTCAAAACTTCGTATGTTTGATATTGACGAACATCTTGTGCGTTGGTTCGCCTCCTATACGCGTGGAAGGACTGTAAAGGTGAATATCAATGGTGATGTTTCGGATAGCATGATTGTTACCTCCGGTGTACCACAAAGGAGTCACTTAGGACCTCTTCTATTTAATATTTATATCAATAATATTTTGTCAATAATTAAACTCTCTCATTGCTTGATCGAGTTTCTTCACATTTGGATTGCTCGAGGCTTCGAAATTTCTTGACACTGAACTCTGAAAAATGTAATGTTATTTCTTTTACAAGGAGGCCAGGCATGATCAGATACGATTACAGCCTGGGTGATGATACCATAGTTAGAGTGACTCAGGTCAGGAACTTAGGCGGCACATTTGGTGTCAAACTAACGTTTGAGGGCCAAGTTGATGGAGCTGTTGCTAAGGCTTGGCGCATGCTTTTCTTCGTTATGAGAGTCACGCAAAATGTTACAAATATTTATGCTATAAAAAGATTTTATTTCACGTGTGTGCATAGTGTTTTAAGCTATCTATGTTTTAAAAGCATAGATTACGTATCAGCCTCCTTCATCTTCTTATCGCTCCGTCAGCGTCGTTCATGTAGAGATGACATTTGACATTCCATAAAACCATTAATGATAGTATTGACTTTCCTAGCCTTCTTGAGGTCGTTAATTTTCGTATTCATCCCCTGTGTCTTCGGCTCGATTGTTTATTTTACATGTCTTCTCCTCGTATGAATGTCTTCCAGAACTCTCCCATGTTGAGAATGGCGCGCACTTGCGACCATATACATCGTAGCGCGAGGGTTGACGTTTTTTGCGACGAAGGCACGGTGCCATGGGTTCGTCCCGTTTTCGTGCTCAACTGTATGTGTTAAATAAATAAGATATTAGGGGAGTGTTGGAGGAAGGTTAACTGGGGTAGGGGTATAGACAACAAGAATATTGTATCAGGGTACTCAACAGACGAAATACGAAGAAGGAGGGGGAAAGGGTTAACAATATGGAAGACGTCCTTCCATATTGTTAAGTGCTCAGGGAGATACAATAATAAGTATAAGGTCTTAATGACGGAGGAAATTTCGACGTATTTGATGGAGGAGAGTAGAGGGAAGAATAAAAGTATGATTGCGCAATTTAGGTACGGGAATGAAGAGAGGGCGAATAAACATTGGGTGGGGGATGAGGAGTGGATGTGTAGATTGTGTGGGGATGATTGGAACACAATAGATTATGTGCTGAGGTATGAGTTGAGGGAAGGTAGTATGGAGTGGGAGCGTCTACTGGATGGCGGGGGAGAAGGGAGAGCGTGGATGGAGGGGGGAGAGAGGAGAGCGTGGATGGCGGAGGTGATGTTCCTCCACTTGTTCTCAGTGGCTAGTTTTCTGGGCTTGTTTTTTAGAGACGTCACCGATTGGCGACAACAAGTGGAGGGAGGAAATCGTACAAAAGTTTCAAAAGTTTCCCGGACAGTTTAGGAAACGTGCGCCCCTCCACACTAAACGAATACCTTGATAAGCGTACGCTTCGATTTAATTCATTGAATATTGAGACTGGAGTGGGAGGTGTTTTAGGATCACTTTCCTAAACTGTCCGGGCTCTGGTGATGAGGATGTATACTACCTATTGTACAGCCAGAAAAAAAGAGTTGCGTCGACGTTTTTTCGTGTAGGCCGTCCAAATTACACAAAATCCCATATACAGTATCAAGGTCCGTTAAGGCCCATAGACAAAACCCTTGTTGTGACGTCATTGGAAGAATTCTCATTTCTGTTTTCATTTGTACAGTGTGTCCCAGGATAGATGTTACAAGAGGTATAATGACTTAAAATTTTTGAATTTCATTTTTAGGCTGAGAAATTAAGCCCTGCTTGGTGTAAAGAAAATTTTAAAAAAATTTTATTAAAAAAAGTTCAAAATGAGAAATTATGGTCCTATACAAAATTTCAGAAGGATCTATCTACTTTATTATTAATTTTACTTTATTTATAAAAAGTCTAACGTAAACATAACTGTCGTTTATTCAACATAACATCCACCTTTTGTTGCACACTTTTCTATACAATGCCTAAATTCTCTACAGCTAATTTTCTCCTGTCGTTATATTTCTTTTTCTCTCTCTTAACGTTAACAACGCTTCCTGAAGTTAGAAATTTCTTAAGTATTCGCATAACAGTCACACATGTAAGATTGGTATTAGGAAATCTCTCGTTAAACTGCTACACCACTGGTCTTAGTGCACTTTGCCCAAGCGCATAACACTGCACAACGTAAATTTTCTGTTCCAATGTTAACATAATGCAAGAGTAATTAAAATGTGAACTAAAACTTAGGGATAATACATTTTTTTATGGCATATTTCATTGTTGTTTTTCTTCACTCTGATCTCTTTCTGTACTCTTTCTGAAATTTTGTATAGTGTCATAATTTCTCATTCTGAACAACTTTTCTTAATGAAATTTTGTCGTATCATAAATAAAAAGCTTACTTTACCTGAACTAAAAATAGTTTTCGCTTCACTGTCAAGGCAGAGATGATTTTCAAAATATGAAAATATACTTAAAATTCTCTCCACACCTAGCACAGCTTAATTCTCCATCCTTAAAATAAAATTCAAAATTTTTTAGGTCATTATACCTATTGTAACGTCTATCCTGGGACACACTGTATACGTAAACCAACAGAAACTCTTTATTTCTTGAGTTTAATAAGATTTGTTTAATTTTTAAATAATTATTAACATAAATATTATTATAATATTATATTAAATTTACACTTTATCATATTATGTTATATTTTTCCTCCAATGACATCACGTTTCCTACCTCACCCCGCCAACGTCAAGTTGTTCGAGTTGGATAACCTTATAACCGATACTCAACGGACCTTGATACAGTACGTAAAATTAACCCCGAAAATGTAATTTGGACGGCCTATACGAACGAAAGTCGGCACATCTCTTTTTTTTCTGACTGTACATGCAATCCAATATATTATGTATTGTAGCTGTTGTGTATTAATTGTATATTGAAAGTAACAATAAAGAATATTATGTATTACATCCCTTTATTAATACTTTCTCTAGAATTAAAATTTATTTATTTAGTTACTATACCATTCATTTATAATTTGTATATGTCTCTATACCTATTATTTTTACCACTTATTTTTCTAATATGTTTTCTGTGTTCTCAATTTTTATGGTTTCCAATTTTCATAGTTTCTTATTTCCTTGCCGATTTCGGACTTAATTAGTTTGTGTCACAGTTGTAAATTTGATAAAATGATCCATTACGCTCATTATAATTTACTAACTCCCTCGTGTTCACTGTATATAAACTACCTACCTAGTTGGATCCCACACTTCGTTGGAAATTGTTCCATCTTATAGTTTTGTATTGCTGGTACATTTCAACTTTACATTTATTCAGCTTCTTGTATTCTTTACATTCTTTCGTTGTAAATATTTTCAAAGAATATATGGATAATTGAAAATAATTGAATTTTTTGACATTGTTATATTTACGTTGTTTACATGGCGATTTTTATTTAAACCACAAATTTTATTAAAATGTTTATTATAAATTATTATGTTCAGTAACAATATTGTATATTGGACTGTTTCTTTTAAACACTAATTCGTTTGTTTGTTTAAAAAATAGTCAGCCAAGGTGTTTCGTTCGGTGGTGGAACTGCTATTCAACGAATCCGGCTTTTAGATGAATTAGAAAATGGTTACACAACTGGAATTTTGGACAACGATCTAATCGAATACTACCAATTATTAGCCGAAAAAGGTGACATTCAGGCACAAGTCGGTTTGGGTCAATTGTATTATCAGGGCGGTCGAGGGGTCGAATTGGATTACAAAAAAGCTCTGCATTATTTTGGACAAGCGGCTAACGCCGGAAATGCCAACGCCATGGCTTATTTAGGAAAAGTATGTTTTAGAAAATAAATTGTACTAAAAGAAACGTATTAATATTTTAAATATTTAGATTTATCTGGATGGGAGCGATGAAGTTGAACAGAGCAATGAGACGGCATTAAAGTTTTTTAAAAAAGCTTCCGAACTAAATAATCCCGTTGGTTTAAGTGGATTGGGAGTTATGTATTTGTACGGACGTGGAGTTGAGAAAGATTACGTGAAAGCATACAAATATTTTCTTGTAGCAGCTGAACAGGGATGGGTGGACGGACAATTACAACTTGGAAATATGTATTTCAGTAAGTGTTACCACTTGTTTCATGTACTTTTAATAATATTTGAGCTATTTCAAATATTCAAAAACAACTTTTTATAAATATAAAAATGGTTTGATTTGAATCAGATTCGTTTTTTTAGACGGTCTAGGAGTGAAAAAAGATTACAAATTAGCCAATAAATACTTCTCTTTGGCCGCTCAATCCGGTCATGTTCTCGCCTTTTATAATTTGGGTCAAATGCACGCTTTGGGAACCGGGATGATGCGATCCTGTTCCACTGCCGTTGAATTTTTCAAAAACGTCGCGGAAAGAGGTCGATGGGGTGAACTTTTAATGCAAGTAAGTAAACAAAACGTATTTAGCTATACGCCTCTTTAATTTAACATCTATAATATCTAATCCTAATTAAATGGTATCAAACAACTAACATTAGAAATTTGACGTTTTTCAGGCTCACAATTTTTACCGCGAAAAAAATTTTAACGAAGCTTTCGTCCAATATGCTCTTTTATCCGAATTGGGTTATGAAGTTGCCCAAAGTAATACAGCTTTTATGTTAGACCGAGATGAAGTGCCTATCTTTGAATCGCCTCAAGGTCTCTCTAGAGCGTTACTTTATTGGGGACGTGCGGCATCTCAAGGATATTCACCAGCTCAAGTAAAAAAGAAAACAAAGCAAACAACAATTTATATAATTTCTAATGCATTTTTGAAATATTTTTTAAGGTTAAACTAGGTGATTATCATTATTACGGTTTAGGAACTTCAATTGATTACGAAACGGCAGCTTCTCACTATCGTTTGGCGTCTGATCAACAGCACAATGCGCAAGCAATGTTCAATTTGGGTTATATGCACGAACAGGGATTAGGAATGGCTAAGGATATGCACTTGGCGAAGCGATGCTATGATTTGGCCGCGGAAACTAGTGCTGATGCTAGAGTTCCTGTCGCTTTAGCACTTTTCAAATTGAATGTAATGTTCAGTTTGCAAACGATTAATGAGGTATATATATACACTTTTCGTTTCATAAATAATAAGAGAATGACCAATACTGCATTTATTTAGCGCTTAATTTGTTTTTGGTATTGTACATAAATTTCATTATGCCTACTCTAGCTAATACATTACTTACTGCGTACTCAGGGTCGATAGATAGGAAGATAGCGTAAAACAATCCTGAAAGTACATCATCCGTATTACATTACATAGCATTACATACTATATCAGGTAGGCGGACCAACCACCCTTGCAACGCGATCCTAAGGATCTATTTTACCCTGATAGATAACGTTATCAAATTTCACCGTGTAGTCCAATGCTCTTAACGAACATCAATACCTTGCTCAGTGAAAGGTCATTCAGATCCTTCGGGGAGATAAACTGCAACCCAAAAATCGAGAATCTGATATGGTTAACAGCAGGGCAGTGGCATAAAACATGCTCAACTGTCTCTGCTTCCTCCGCACATAGTCAACAAGTTGAGGTGTGATTTTAATCGGCAGTACCCAGTAAAGTCGCCCATTAGAACTTTAATGCTGCTACAAAGTGTTGATATAAATAAACACGTTAGCATATCTCATTCCAGGAGAACTGGTCCACAGTAGGCGAAGTCTCTCTTCAGTCCACAGTCCAATCCTATGTTTTGCCATCGCAAATGATACACCAACTACTGGTTCTGGCCGCACAAACGCTTTAGCGCTGCCCTCTCGTGCTAGCTCATCTGGCGCTTCATTGCCAATAACCCCAGAGTGTCCTGGGACACAGATCAGAGAAACCCTGTTATCAGAACTCAGTGTGTTTAATGATCTCTTACAATCATTAACCAGAGTAGACACCGTTTTCGCGGCTTGCAGCGCCTGGAGAGCGGCTTCACCCCTCTCTCAAGAAGGATTTTAGCACCCTTGCTATTGACAAAGCAAATACTTCCGCCTGGTATACAGTACAGTATGTACC
This sequence comes from Onthophagus taurus, assembly GCF_036711975.1. Classification (NCBI taxonomy): domain Eukaryota; kingdom Metazoa; phylum Arthropoda; class Insecta; order Coleoptera; family Scarabaeidae; genus Onthophagus; species Onthophagus taurus. The sequence goes on along the minus strand of NC_091972.1, from coordinate 26,961,805 downwards.
CAGGCTGCAAGCTTGCTTAATTTCGACTTCTTCCGGCGTTTTTGATCCATCTGTGAACATGCCTGAATCAGACAATTTTCGTTTTCGATACAGGACTGTCATTCAGGTACTACAATCTGATATAGATCATTAATTACTGATAGTGGTCCCGCTAAATCTGACGGCATTGATAGCATAGTATCAGTGCTTATAATGTCTTCCGCAACCCATTGGTAGGACATTTCGGAACAGTTTTGAGCATATTGCCTAAACCTATAAATGATAGTTCTACAGGATGGTCCATTTAACGTGAGACAAGCGATTATCTTGAAAACGGTTCATTTTACATAAAAATGAACCAAATGAAAGTTGTTCTGTGCAAAGGGTGAAGCCATATGACGATAACAATTTTTGACCTTGACCTTATTTTGAAGGTCATATGAAGGTCACGACCAACTTTTTTAAATAGCACCCTATGTTTTTGATTGTAAAATTTAGTGGCGCCTGTAGTTGCGCCAGTTCTATTTGCACGCCAGTAAAGGTTTACACTACATGTGCGAAAACAAAAATAAGTGACACGCCAGTTTCATTTTTAAAGTATACTACAACTATATACAAAAATTAGGACCTCAACCGAAACGAAAATAGATATATTCTAGGTTTAATGTGGATAATTAAACGTTATCTTTGAATCTGTTAACGTAATTGGGATTTAAGTACGAATGCATTGAAACATAACCTAAATTTGACATTAAAATAATGTTGTTAAATTAAAATGTTAAAATAGTAAATGTTGTGTTTTTGTGAATCACTGGCGCCAGTGATTTCCGAAGGATGCAGACTTTTAAGATCCATGCATGTATGATTTCAACTTGCATGCCAGTTGATATTTACACATGCCATTTAATTTTACTGGCGCGCCAGGGTGTATGTCTAAACTCACTATAAAAGTAAAATAATTAAAAAAAAAATTTACCGTGTGGTTTTGCCAGTACGACGGCGACACAAAATCGCCGTCGTACGTTTGTAGACAAAATCTAAATAATTTTTTTATTCAAATAGTTTTAAATATTGTTTATTTATAAAAAAATAATTAAACTATACTATTAATCAACAACAAGTACCTATAAAATTTATAATAAATGTTCAAATATTTCCCCACTCACTTCAATACATTCATAAAGCCTTCTACTAAAACTTTCTTTACATCTTAAAATGTTTTCTTGGCTACTATTTCTGCATGTATTTCTTATCCGCTCTTTTATGTTTTCTGGCGTAGTCGGTACTTCACGATGAACATTATCCTTAAGGACAACCCACAAAAAAAAATTGGAAAAGGAAATTGGACCTACCCTTCCAATCCATCGCCCAGCATAATCCCGATCTAAAGCTTCACGTGCAATATGTGAAAACTGTGCTGGACACCCATCATTTAGCAGCCACATATTTTGTCTTTCTTCCCTGCTTAAATCTACAAGTAACGTTGGTAAGACGTCATCTTATCTTATCTCCTCTTTTATCCATTTTTTTATTTTGTATCTATAATAGTATTTAGTTATATCTAAAAAGACTATTCCCCAAGTATAATTCCTTAGAAATAATTAATACCTTGGTAAATAAGTATTAAAGTTTCGCGCGTTTTACCAGCAAGCAACAACAATTTTAAAGATATGAGCCACAATTAACTACAAAATCAAAGAAATACTGACAAAAACGTGATAAACGTGTTGAGTTGTTCATAGAACCAACGTCACTGACCCACCTTGCCTCTCAGAGGAGGAGAATCGGTATTGGGTAACCTTATGTTCTATAGACCTTGAACAAAGCTATAGTGTTATAACCTAACATTTCTCATGGGCCATATCATACTCTTTTACGTCACGACCAATAGCAGCGCGTTTAAGGCCGCTTGGAATAATTTAAATTTTATGGCATTTTAAATTATTTGTAGTGGCCGTTTGAGACAAAAAAAAATTGTTTTTTTACAAACAATGTTGATACGTGTTTTCATACAATATATACTTATGATATGTAATAATTTTTTCCCCCTTACATTTTTTTTAAATTCCCCATTTTGCTACACCAAACATTAACCGACCAAGGTCGTTGATGTTCTACTTCACGCAACCATCTCGGATATTCAACAAAAATTAATCGATTTTCAAAATCACCTCCATAAAACTGTTGATGCAATGAAACGTGGTATGGGTGATACTTGTTGCACTTTAATATTCTTAAATAATAATTAACTTAATACTGGTCTTCGATATTCCGGCGTGAATTGCAAGTCGTCGAGTGCTAACTTGAGGATTTACCTCAACGCTAGTTAATACCGCAATTTCCTTTTCTTCTCCATAATCACTTTCTCCATAAATAAAAGTCATGGCGACTTTTCCTGCCACACTTAGAGTATCCATGATTTAATGACTTAGTTTAAACACTTTGCCTTCATGTAAAACGATGGAATGAATTCAGAATTTGTTGCCAAGCAGTTTTTATGCAAATTTAGTTTTACCTGTTACATTTTAAAACAATTGAACCAATTAAGTCTCTGAAAGCGATATTCTGAAAATGCCGACATAAGCAGTTCCACGAAGTCCTGTTTTTTATGCGTTTTTCATTATCAAATTGACAAAGGCGGAGAAATGTCGGAACCTGATCACCCGATGTACCTCTTCTCGATTTTTTTTTGTTGAGCATTCTTAAATAGTATTCTAAGAATTAAGAACTAAAGAGAATGTATCGAACCGGGTAGGAAAATGTTTAAAAATTCATAAATCTTATTTGTTTTTGCTAGATTATAAACGTTAGTTAATTGTTTCTGAAGAAGTTTCAATTTTTTTCAAAAGATGTTTTGCCGTTGTACTGTCAAAACCTCGCGTTTTTTTTTAATTACTTTACTTTTATCCACAGATTCAAATTTTACAATAAAATATATAGGATGCCATTTAAAAAATTGGTCGTGACCTTCATATAACCTTGAAAATCAGGTCATGGTCAAAAAATGTTATCGTCATATAGTTTCCCCCTTCGCACAGAACAATTATCATTTGGTTAATTTTTATGTAAAATGAACTGTTTTCGAGCTAATCGCTTGTCTCACGTTAAAAGGACCAGCCTGTATATACAAATTCAAAGGCGATAGGCCAGCAGAACATCCATTGCTAGAGTTGGCGTTGTGCTTATCGCACCAGAGATTGCCAATCCAGCTACTCGTTGAATTCGTGAAAGTTTACTGATAACTGAAGTCTGTCGGACTTTCATATACTAGGCTGCTGCTCCGTATGTGATCATAGATCTAACCACAGCCACATAGAGCCAGTACAGACTTTCAGGGGTTTCCACTTTTTCCACAAAGACTGCGACAAATCCACAAGGATAGTCTAATAGTCTAATGTCTATGCCGGTAATATTTCCAGGCGACCCTCGCTCTAAAAATGTTTACCAAAATTGGCAACAACAGTGACCTTCCTTGCTGTAACAAAGCAGGAAAGATATTGTCTTCTCCGGGCGATTTAAACGGCTTAAACGTTTGAATCGCCTGGTCGACGGATGTGCAAGTAACCACTTTTTTAGCCATACTCCAATCTGTATTTGAGGGGCGCTTTGCCATGCAGGAATAGCCCTCGCTGTGGCATTATCACCCCCCATGAGAAGTTCTAACGAGGCTCTGCTGGAGTCCATAAAACTACCGTCAGGCCGCTTAAGTGACCAGGGGCAGTGCCGGATCTCTAGCGAGAATCTTGTGAATTCTTGTACTGCTGGGTTTGTCTTTTACTTCCTCACAGAACCTCCTCCAAGACTCTTTTTGCCTTACGTATGTTTTTGGTGTAATTCGTTAGGCTTGTTATTTCAATCTGATTACAATTCCTAACGGTAGCGATGACACTAGTTAGGTATCTGCAAGGCAACTCTTAAACATATTTCAATTAGTGCTACGGGGATTACGGTACATACAGTCCGATTTCTTCCCTAGGTCAATTTTAAATGGAAGATGTCTATGATCTGAACACGACGGTTCAGAGGATACCCTCCAGGAGGTTATCTTTGAGCTTAATATGATTGAGCTGAACGTAATTTCAAGTACCTCTGCTCTATTTCTGGTAACAAAGGTTGATTTGGCGCCTACATTATTAAAAGTAAGCTCCTCCCCTAATAGGTAGTCAAAAAGCAACTCGCCTCTTTAATTTGTGTTGGTGCTTGCCCACATTGTGTGGTGCGCATTGACGGCGCATCCAACAACCACTTGTAAGTTATTCCTCCAGCTGTAGGCAATTTATCCGTATAGGACAATACTTATGAAATAATAAACCGTTAAAATAGCCAAAAAAAACTTGCTGATTATCAATTTTATATTACAGCATGTATCTGACAATTAAACTTTATAAAATAAGGCTTTAAATTTTTTTAAAAAGTTAGATCTTCACTAAATAATATTTCTTGTTTATTGGTTTTATTGCGATCATGTTTAAATTAAACTTATAACTAATTTTCATGGTCCAAAGTGTAAACTGAGGTTTAATTTGTAAAACGTGTAAGTTTTTGTTACAGAGTCCAATGTCTTCAATGTTTGATATGGAGGAAGCTATAATGAATTGGGATTTGTATTTAATAACAACATTAATAGCCATTTTGGCCGGGATTGTTTATTTTCGAAGACCTCAATTACCACCGCAAGCAGCATAAACTATTAATACTTTGCTACTATTTGTTATAAATAATCATCCTCATTATGATTATAATTACCTACCTTTGTATATATACATTACTTTATAATTTATCTGAGTGTGGATATTGGAATGAATGTTATTAGGAAAAAAATGAGCATTTAATTGTAATTATATCTTGAAAATAAACGAGATACTTTTAGTTTTTTATTGTTTTTTAATAATTGAAAAAATCATACAAATAAACTTACAGAACATTCCCAAGAAATTAAACGGGCACTTAATTATTATCTAAGCGTAATAATTCAAATTAGCTTTCTTCTTGGCTTGAACTTCCATGATAGCATCCATGTAATCTTCGTGGGTTACAGCTACTGCGCTTCTTCGCAAAGCGATCATTCCAGCTTCAACACAAACGGCTTTACACTGAGCCCCGTTAAAATCGTCCGTTGATCGAGCTAATTCTTCAAAATTAACATCCGGATTTATCGTCATTTTCCGGGAGTGGATTTGCATTATTCTAGCTCTGGCTTCTTCATTAGGATGTGGAAATTCAATTTTACGATCCAAGCGACCTATACAATATTAACAAAATAAGTTGTAGATACTTTAAATTTTGAAAATATTTCTATTTGACAAGAATAATGAATTGGGTTTGCAAAAATTTTCTCCTTGTCCTTCATGCTTGAATCGAAACCGGAAACGGTGGGAGGGAGACATGCAGGAGAGATAAAAATCAGCAATGAAGAAAACGAGCCAATAACTCTTGGGGCGGTGCAAGACGCCATCAAAAAAATAAAGAATGGAAAGGCAGCTGGAGAGAATAAAATAATACCAGAAATGGTGAAGGCAGGATACATGGTATTGAATTTTTGGAAATCTTCTAAACGGTATGGAGAGTAGGGTAGATATCAGCAGATTGGCGAAGAAACGTAATCATCCCTATATAAAAGAAATGGTACTCGACAAGCTGTGAAAACTACATGGCAATATACCCCATTAATGCCATTGCAAAGCTATACTCTAGAATCCTGGAGAGGTGCCTAAGGACTTGCATTGAAGAAGAACTGTTTGAGGAGTAGGCGGGTTTCAGACCAGGATGACAAACACAACATCTCATTCTCTCCCTATAACTAATAAGTGCATCAGCAGAGGGAATCTGCATACCAGACATTCTTGGTATGCACTCTGCGATGAGGCGCTAAGACAAGAGGTCTGTAAAGCACTAGAGAAGAAAGGGATCCTCCACAACTGATGAAGGTCATCAGGTCCAAGTTCCAGAAAGTGGAAGGAACGAAGAGGCTTAACGGGAAGACCTCTACCATGTTCGTCATAGAAAAAGTTATTAGACAAGGAGACAGTTTATCCCTATTGCGATTTGTAGCTTTTATAGACAAAGTGGCGAGGACATGCAAGAGATGAACAGAAACTTCGGTCGTCGGCAGTTCAACCTCAGACCGATCATGTGCCAGGCTGTAATATATGCAGATGATGTAGTCCTCATTGCAGACGGACATTGCAACGGACTGTACTTAAGTGGTCAAAAACTCTAAAGGAGAACAGCACGATGTTGGACAAAGTGAAGAGTGAACTTATGGTGGTGTCGACGACAGAAGAACAGGTGGATCACATCCACAACGAATATGATGATCAATTTCTCACCCAGGTTAGTGGATGAGTAACTTCACTATCAGAGGTGAACAGATTGGACAAGGTTACCAACACTTGCTATGCCCTGAGTTGGTGTGTGTTTGGAAAGGATGAAGTAAACCGGAAGACCAACATAAGGGTTTATAAAATGATTGTAACGGTCAGAACTTACCTATGGCAGTGAAAGCTGGACCTAGACTTGCCAGATGTCCCGTATTTGACAGGACGTCCCGTTTTTCAGCCTCAAAATCAACCTGCATCCCGAATTTTTTAATATGACAGTACGGGACAGCACATCGTCCCTTATTTCGGTTACGAGCGTGTTATGCTGCAAAGAATCCCGTCGTCTTATCGCCACCGTGACTAAACTAGTTAATGATTAAACTAATCAAACTTTAGTTAGTCGGTCGACAGCCTTGCATGTACGAAGTCGCACGCGCGCTTTTTCGTTGATTCGTTTCGATTCGTATATCCTCGTTTTGTTGTAGTTTTGTGTTTTGTTACAGTGTACAATGTATAACTCGACCGCAGTCATAATGTCTGATGATGACAGCAGTGGCAGCGAATCAGTTACTTTTAAAAAACGTAAAGCCTTTACCAATACAAGCATAATTGGGAGACCAGTATTTTTGGATAAAATCTTGTGAGGACAATGTGTTCAAAGTTTTCTGCACGCAATGTCGTAAAACAGCATGACAAGGGTGTCGAACATCAAAATAGAGTCAAACAGATGAAAGCAAACCAATCTATTACGAAGTTCTTTGGATCCCAAGCGGGCACGTCATTATCGACGAAAGTTTCTGCAACGGAACTTACAAACGTATATCAGAACATAGTGCATGGACAATCTTACATTTCGTTAGACTGCACATCTAAACTGGCTCCTATCATATACCCAAGCTTCAAAATTGCTGGTGACATGAAATTAGGACGGACCGAAGCATCCAGCATAGCAAGTTCCATACTGGCCCCTCTAGCCATAGAACCAGCCATGAAGAGATTGGTTGATCAAGACATTTGTTATTCAATAGCTACAGATGCAGCAAACCACGCTAACATTAAAATGTATCCTTTAGTGGTAAGATACTTCACATTACAAGACGGCTTGAGAAACTATTTACTGGATTAATATGAAGACGCTAAAGAGGCCTTAAACGATATATTTAGAAACATAAAAAACAAACTTGCCGAAAATGGCTTGAAATTGGAAAATATCTCCAGTTACTCCGCTGATAACGCCAATGTGAACTTGGCTCGTTTTAATTCAGTCTTCTCACGTTTGAAAAATGAGAATCCACGTATACTTGAAGCTAGATGTTCGGCGCACATAGTTCATAATTGAGTAAAGTATGCCACTGGTGAAATAGACTTTGACATCGAAAGCTTGGTGACAAAAACGTCTCGTATTTTTCAAGTCACGCAAAGAGAACAGGTGAGCTAAAGGAGGTGTTTCAGTTCCTGGATATAGAATACTCGCCCTTGTTTCAAGACTACCATTGCCACAGAATCTGGTTCGGGTACCGAAAATATCAACGAAGATATGTTGATGCAGAAATATATTTAGCGTTTTACCACCATGTCCTGACAATTTTTCAAGAAGCTGTACTTCAACTTGAAGGTGCAAACACGCTAATATGCAGTGTACAGAATTATGGACTGTTTAAGGCAAAAACTGAACACTTCAAAACCTACCTAATACTGAAGCAGAAAAATATAAATCCATATTTCTCTACTGGTACAGAGGCGCAGTCAAGTATCTTGAATCAAGATTTGACTTTAACGAAAACATTAATAGTTTTTATCTACAACTATTGAATTATCTATTCGTTATACATTTGATTTTTGACGGGTAATGATACGCATTACCCATGACTGACAAAGTGTTGAATAATGAAGCCATTATTCCACAGTTCTGACACGGCCTACTAATCAAAAAATGAAATATTAACAGGAATGACAGCTTTCTTATATTGAGGTTATGTCTGAAATGTCTATAAAGTTTTTTTTTTTTTTCCTTTTTTTTTGATTTTTTTTTCAAAATTAAATAGTTGTATAGTATTCAACTTGCGTATAATATATACTCAGATTACAACACTCGCTCGCTTCGCTCGCTCGTGTTGCAACTTCATCTTCATGGGTAACAGCCGCCATTATACGCTTGTTGAATAATATACTATTACTTGTTGCAAAAATTGACACTAAAGAATCCAATTCAGTACGAAGACTTGGTTAATACTGTGTCTGAGCTAAATATAAATGTCGACCTAGATGCATTATACAGGGTGATTCAAAAAACCGCTGACTAAAGAATGTTCTGTGCTCAAATCAATTATATCTAAAGTAATAACGGAAAATGAGTGTAATGAAAATACTAAAGTCCTCGACACCTGGATATGCATTCTAAAGTCAACAACACATGAAATTGATGAAAACCATTTTTTTGTGAAACTACTTCAGTTTGTGTTTTCGATCCCAGTCTTCAATGCACTGGCTGAAAGAATCTTTTTCTTCCAAAAAAAATTGACCAAGAATCGAAACAGATTAAATACACAAAGTGTGAAGGCAGAATTACAAATAAAAAGCAACTTTAATCTGACATGCAAAGACTGTAGGTAATTCTCAAAAGTAAGTAATTTGTTTATGCAAAAATTAATGTACCTTATATTACATAAGTTATGTACCTCAGGGTACTACCACTGTACAGGGTGGGCAAATTTGGGTGTTATTACAGGCTCTTTCTATTATCTCAGAAACTATAAGAGATACGAAAAAAGAATCTATAAGTTTCCAGATAGCCGAGATACAGGAGCTGTCTGAAAATCGTAAATTTTGAAACACTCCCTGTATATCAAAAACGAAGAGAGCTATGAAAATTTGGTTTGCGCCATTGTAAGTTTCACAAAAAAGTAGCTCAGATTCGCGAAAGTCGCAACTTTCTATCTTTCATAATAACTGAGATACCCTACAAACCCATCGAAATTAGGACACCCTGTACATTTAGTATCAAAACAGAAATAAGTGGAGTTTTATTACGTAAACTGCATCTCCCGTATTTTAATCCTAAATCCCGCATTTTCTCCAGGTAGATCCCGTTAAAAGAAAAATAGAGCTGGCAACCCTAGCTGGACCGCAAATACAAGAGACATCAGTAGCGTTAATATGGTCCAAATGAAGTACCTCCAGAGGATAGCAGGAAAGATACGACGGAACAGAGTTCCCGCATTCAAGAAGAGCTTAATATGTAGCCGATCGACAGGATGATTGAGTATAGATTGCTGTCTTGGTTTGGCCATGTAACGGTAATGGTCCAACGAACAGGACAGGTGAGGAAACTACGGATACATGAAGGCCAGAACACAGGCTAGACGACCCATAGGAACACCAAGAACAACATGGGAAGAGACACTTATGCAGATTGCAGCCAGTGGAGGGAAGACTATGTAGCAACTCAAGGGTCTTGCTAGGGAGAAGGAAATCTTTAGAAGATGAATCCAAGCCCACGATAGGGACAAAATGGAGGGAAAGAGAAAGAAGAAAACCAATAATTTTCTTCTAGCTTCTACATTCTTACCTGATCTTAAAAGTGCTGGATCCAAAATATCAACTCGATTAGTCGCAGCTATAACTTTAATATCTGATGTCGAACTAAACCCATCCAACTGATTTAAAAGTTCCAACATAGTTCTTTGAACCTCTCTATCACCCGCCTTTTCAGAATCGAACCGCTTCGTACCGATCGCGTCCAATTCATCAATAAAAATGATCGCCGGACTTTTCTCCTTGGCTAATGCAAAGGCATCCCTCACCAATTTCGCCCCATCACCGATAAACATTTGCACCAATTGTGGTCCGGCCAATTTTAAAAATGTCGATTTCGTTTGAGCCGCGCAAGCTCTAGCTAACAATGTTTTTCCAGTTCCTGGAGGCCCATAGAGCAAAACACCTTTTGGTGGATGGATTCCTAAATTCAAGAATTTTTCTTTATGGGTCATCGGCAAAACGACGGCTTCGATTAACTCTTGAATCTGTTTATCTAAGCCTCCAATATCAGAATACTGTTCCGTTGGGCGCTCATCAACCTCCATCGCTTTAACGCGTGCATCATATTCAGCAGGAAGGGTTTCCAAGATCAGATAACTGTCTTTGTTAACACCGACTAGATCACCTGGTTTTAATTTTTCTTCATCAACCAAGCCGATTACCGGTAAAAAGTAGGTTTGACGCGTGGAAGTTTTAACAACGGCGCATTTTCCTTTTCGCTGTGCGTCCAGATCGACAACTGCACCATCTTCTTCTTCTTCTTGAGGATCGACATCCAAAAGCTCGATCACATTCGAAACTAAATAGGGTAAGGTTTTATTAACTTTGATTTTTTCTGTATTTTCCTTAATTTTTTCATTTTGCGCTTGGAGTTCGTGCGTTACCTGGTAATTAAGAATATTCATTATAAAAATTTAATATACAAGGTGTTGCGGTGATTCGGGGCATAAAATTAACCTCATATACTAGAGCAAAAATGATGACAATTCGTGAAAAAAAATTATTATAAAAGTCTTCAAATGGTATGGGCCATCAAAGTTCAGAAATTTTAACATATTTTTCTAAATATTTTCAATACCATTTATGGTAGAGCGTTGAAATTTGGTACAGGGTAAACAAATATCAAGCAAAATCATTGAACCAATTTTGACTTTGATCGGGCGGCGGCAACCATGCTATACAGGTGTCCCTAAAATTTGTTTGCTCAGAACTTTTTTGTTCTCTAGTAACCCTACATTTATTTTTGTACTTGTTAATAGCAAATTTATTTTAGAAACTTTTATCACTCTGAAAATTTTGATAACAATTCAATGGTAACAATAAAAAAACAAAAATTAAAAAACAAATTGAGCAGTCAACTTTCTTATGTCGTTTAAACACAAACGATAGTTTTTTGTTAGTTAAGTTTTTATTAATTTTAAGTGTTCAAAATGGAGAGTTACACATTTAGTGAACAAACTGACATGATTTTGACATTAGGGGAATGGTCGGGAGAAATTTCCGAACCGTAGGGCGCCCAATCGAAAAACATTTTTAAGGATTGAAACCCGTTTAAGGGAAAATGGGACGTTTAAGCCGAAATTTACTAACAACGGTAACGTAAGATCAGTCCCAACACCCGAACTAGAAGATATTCTAGACTACGTAGAAGAAAATACTACAGCTAGTTCAAAAACAACTGTCTGGCGTGTTCTTCACGAGCAACAGCTTTATCCATTTTATTGTTACAAAGTTCAGGAAGTTCGACTGGCTGATTACCCACTGCGACTGCAATATTGCCAAATAATGCAGCACAAAATCCAAATTGATGATCAGTTTTTAGAAAAAGTGCTTTTTTTCCACATTTTCTAAAGATGGAATCATCAATTTGAGGAATTTACATAGTTGGGCGGACGAAAATCCAAGATTTAAGAAAACTTGGAAATCACAATGGAGATTTTCTCTTAACGTTTGGGCTGGTATTGTGAACGATGTAATTATTGGACCCGTTTTCTTGCCATCAAGGCTGGATGGACATACATACAGGCGACATTTAGAGGAACTAGATGACGTTCCTTTAAACACAAGGCAAGGAATTAGGTATATGCATGATGGTGCTCCTGCGCTTAACACACGGGCTGTCCAAGAAGTTCTGAGGGAACGTTTTCCGGGACAGTGGATTGGACGAGGAGTAGGTGCACCGATAAGTTGGCCACCCCGATCAACTGAGGTTGCGAATTGTTGATTCATTTGATCAACTTCGAACTGAGATCAATGTTCACCGCAGAGTGCGCTTTAATTTAAAACGGCGATATCAGGCGTGCATTGATGCCGGCGGGAGTGCTTTTGAACATCTGCTTTAGTACTTTTTGTTCTTTTTTATTTATTACTATTTGTTTATAATTTTATTGTTCTTGTTAATATTTTTGTTAGAATTTTTGTTATGTTCTTGTTTGTTGTTACCGTGAAAATTAAATTTATTGTTTTGGAAATAACATTCTTTTATTCAACTAAAATAAATTAACACTCGATTTAACTAAATATGCACTTAGAAATTTATGCAAATAATGGTTATTAGCTCAGTTCGTTTTTCAATTGTCATCGCCAACTTAGATCTTGCGGAATATGTTTCCTATTTTTGTTTGTTACGATTGAAATTAAAGCTTAACATTTTCGCGTATAACTCGAAAACGGTCAATGTTATCAAAATTTTCAAAGAGTGACAAAAGTTTCTAAAATAAATTTTCTATTAAAAAGTACAAAAATAAATGTAGGGTTACGAGCGAAGAAAAAAGTTCTGAGCAAATAAATTTTAGGGACACCTGTATAGCATGGTTGCCGACGCCCTATCAAAGTCAAAATTGGTTCAATGATTTTAGTTGATATTTGTTTACCCTGTTTACCAAATTTCAACGATCTACCATAAATGGTATTGAAAATATTTAGAAAAATGTGTTAAAATTTCTGAATTTGATGGCCCATATCTTGGATATTTGAAGACTTTTATAATAATTTTTTTTCACGAATCGTCATCATTTTTGCTCTAGTATACGAGGTTCATATATTCATATGAACCTCATTCATATATGAGAGTCACCGGAACACCTGTATAAAATATTATAAAAAAAGAAATTAGCTATTATACCTTTCCATCACTATACTCTATTTTTTAATTCGGAGGAGTAGAATGAAAAGTCACGTTTACACGGTTTACACTAGACCTAAAACTACAAAAATATCGGGTTTAGTGTTAATTCTAGTTTTACACTAGCACTATCACTAGAACTAATACAAGACCTAAAACTAAAATCACTCGGGTTTAGCCCTCTCGAGAGACGTGCGGCTAACATAAGACCTAGAACTAGAATCCTTCGGGTTTAGCCGTCTTGAGAGACGTGCAACTAAATCCGAATGTTTCTAGTTCTCGGTCTACTGTTATTTCTAGTTTTACACTAGAACTAACACAAAACCTACACCTAGAACCATTCAGGTTTAGCCATACTGAGAGACGTGCGGGTAAACCCGAATGTTTCTAGACGGTCGGCAACATCTCGAATTTTCCTAGTGTAATTTTTGCTTAAAACTGACCAATATTTTTGGCGCTTCAATTTGAAGACACTCCTCCGAATTAAAAAAATAGAGTATAGCACTGTTTCCCAAAGTGTGGGTCGCGATCGGATATTAGCTGGACCATGAAACTGTTAGGAACTAATTTTACTACCAACCTTCCAATAAATACTAGTTCTAATAAAAAATTGGTTGGTAATAAAAAACAGCCGGGGAATCCCCTCTGTTCAAATCACTCACAATCTACACTAAAAAGAACTAGCTACCTAGCAGTTTTAACGTTTCGTTCTCTGATCCGAGTTTAGTTAAGTACTAAACTCGAGTTTTTCTTTTATAAACTCACGCTTATCGCGTGATATCTTTGTGCTTAGTTGTTGTGTTCGGCAATTCGTGGAGTGCTTCCTAGAATAAGACCTTATTGTCTCTAACCTCGATAACTGTGTTATATTATAATAATGGACAAGTGGTTAAAGCGGCCAAAGCGATGCAAAAATAAACGATGTTATTTCGGATGCAAAAGACGATACTGAGCCTGATGAGGCTTCCTCTACGAATTCACGTGAACCAAAACGTCGAAAAATTGTGAGAAATATGATCTCGAATACCTAAAATTAGGGTTCACCTGGAATCAAGATACAATGGATCCTCGTCCTCAATGCGTTATTGGCTGCGAAATATTGGCGAATGAAAGCATGCGTCCGAGTAAGTTATCATGTCATATGGAAACGAAGCACTCCCATTTAAAAAATAAGCCGGTGGATTTTATTCAAAACAAATTATTGAATATGAAGTCTACAAACAATCTTCTTTCACATTTTGTAAATATTAATGAAAATGCTACTTTTGCCTCTTATCTAATTAGCCTGAGAATCACCAGAACATGTAAACCTCATACCATTGGCGAGAATTTAGTATTGCCATCGATTAAAGAAACTGTTGGAGTGATGTTTGGAGAAAATAAAGTAAAGGAAATCCAACGTATCCACTTTCCAACAATACCGTTACACGAAGAATTAAGGAGATGTCCCAATGGGCAGAGGATGAGTTAATTCGTAAAGTAGTCGGTAGTAAGTATTTTACGCTACAACTGAATGAGTCTACCGATGTGCAAGGCCTATCTCAGTTACTTGCTTTCGTGCATTACATGTATATGGCAAAATGACGCGCATGAAGACATCTTGTTCTGCAAACCAATTAGTCGTGGAACGGCCGATGAAATTCTTTGTTCAGTAAAGATTCAAGATATTGATTTTTTCCTACCAAGTAAACTGTGACTTCATTGCCTAAATCCACTAATCTTGTCAAATCTTGGATAGCCAACGTACTTCTGTATGTAAAAGAAGAAATTTATGAAGACTATACCCATCTCTTCGCACAGCTTTTGAAATAAACGTGTTTGTAAGGATCGTGTTTTGATATAGTTCACAATTTTTACAGAGGTATTTTATACTGTTTTTAAATCATCAGGCAATAATTTTGCAACCAGTGCTTCTCTATGCTGGCTGCAATGAGTCCACGAAGTATTGGGATTTCTTTCAAGAACCCTTGTGACCACACTGCTATTTTTGCCACACATAGCTCGAGCTCCGTCGGTACACACGGCAACACAGTTCTTCCAATCCAAGCCTTTTGTCTTTATACAGGCTGGTCCATTTAACGTGAGACAAGCGATTATCTTGAAAACGGTGAAAATGAAAGTTGTTCTATGCGAAGGGGGAAACCATACGACGATAACATTTTTTGACCTTGACCATTTTTAAGGTTATATGAAGGTCACGACCAATTTTTTAAATGGCACCAACAAAAAAATAAAAAAATTTTACTGTGTGCTTTTGCCAGTACAACGGCAAAACATCTTTTGAAAAAAATTGAAACTTCTTCAGAAACAATTAACTGTCGTTTACAATCCAGCAAGAACAAATAAGATTTATGAATTTTTAAACATTTTCCTACCTGTTTCGATTACTTTGGTTTAACTTTGGTGCTTAACTTTGGTGTTAACAACAATAGAAACTTGAACAAAAAACAGAAGTGATCAAAACAGACGAGACTACAAGGTCCTTATGATTAAAATTATTTTCTTTTGTCGGTGCACCTCACAGCAAGCTTCAAAGTGTATGAAAGAAAACACGCATTAGCGTTATTCACCATTGCTGAAATGAAAGAGCGCCAAAATGGGGAAGGCGCCTACAGAAATATTGGCAAAGGGTAGACCTTCCAAATAAAAAAAAACCTTATTCAAATCAAGCAATACGTCCAAAAGTTATTGCAGTTAAGGCAAAGTGTTTAAACTAAGTAATTAAATCATGGATACTCTAAGTCTGGCAGAAAAAGTCGAAATGATTTTTATGTATGGAGAAAGTGGCAGAAAAGTTGCCGATAGTATAGCTTTGTATCGAGAACGTTTCGCTGATCGAAATACGCCTTCGAGAAGTACCTTTTAGAGAGTTGTGAATGATTTCACTAACACTGGAAATGTGGAATCCAGAAAGAGAACTCGGCGAGTAACTGTAACTACGGAAGAAAAGGAAATTGCGGTATTAGCTAGCGTCGAGGTAAATCCTCAAGTTAGCACTCGACGACTTGCAATTGACGCCGGAATATCGAAGACCAGCATTTTAAGAATATTAGAGCGCAATAAGTATCACCCATACCACATTTCATTGCATCAACAGCTTTATGGAGGTGATTTTGAAAATCGATTAACATTTTGTCAATGGGCACAAGAACGAATGCGGTTGGACGTCAATTTCTTTGGTAACGTGCTATTCTCGGATGAGTCTACTTTTACAAACAAAGGGTAAGTCAATAGACATAACATGCACTATTGGAGCGTTGAAAATCCGAGATGGTTGCGTGAAGTAGAACATCAACGACCTTGGTCGGTTAATGTTTGGTGTGACATAATTGGTGATAAACTGATCGGTCCATACTTTATTGATGGTATGCTGAATGGGGAGAAGTACCGACATTTTTTAGATAACGTCTTACCAACGTTACTTGTAGATTTGAGCAGGAAAGAAAGACAAAATATGTGGCTGCAAAATGATGGGTGTCCAGCACATTTTTTACATGAAGCTTTAGATCGGGATTATGCTGGGCGATGGATTGGAAGGGAAGCTCCAATTTCCTGGCCTGCCAGATCACCTGATTTAACGCCTCTCCATATTTTTTTTTGGGCGACCTTAAGGATAATTTTTATCGCGAAGTACCGACTACGCCAGAAAACATGAAACGGATAAGAAATGCTTGCAGAAATAGTAGCCAAGAAAACCTTTTAAAATGTAAAGAAAGTTTTAGTAGAAGGGTTAATAAATGTATTGAAGTGGGTGGGGAAATATTTGAACATTTATTATAAATTTTATACTTGTTGATTAATAGTATAGTTTAATCATTTTTTATAAATAAACAATATTTAAAACTATTTGAATAAAAAAATTATTTAGATTTTGTCTACAAAAGATGTTTCGCCGTCGTACTGGCAAAACAACACGGTAATTTTTTTTTTTTTTAATTATTTTACTTTTATCCATAGATTCAGATCTTGCAATCATAAACATAGGGTGCCATCTAAAAAATTGGTCGTGACCTTCATATGTCCTTGAAAATAAGGTCAAGATTAAAAAATGTTATCGTCATATGGTTTCCCCCTTCGCACAGAACAACTTTCATTTTACATAAAAATGGACCGTTTTCAAGATAATCGCTTGTCTCACGTTAAATGGACCACCCTGTATAAAGACAAAAGGCTTGGATTGGAAGAACTGTGTTGGCGTGTGCACCGACGGAGCTCGAGCTATGTGTGGCAAAAATAGCAGTGTTGTCACAAGGGTTATTGGAAGAACTGTGTTGGCGTGTGCACCGATGAAGCTCGAGGTATATGTGGTAAAAATAACAGTGTGGTCACAAGGGTTCTTGAAAGAAATCTCAATACTTCGTGGACTCACTGCAGCCAGCATAGAGAAGCACTGGTTGCAAAATCATTGCCTGATGATTTAAAAACAGTATAAAATACCTCTGCGAAAATTATGAACTACATCAAAACACGATCCTTACAAACACGTTTATTTCAAAAGCTGTGCAAAGAGATGGGTAGGCTTCATAAATCTCTTCTTTTGCATACAGAGGTACATTGGCTATCCAGAGGGAAAGTTTTGCCAAGATTAGTGGAATTACGCAATGAAGTCACAGTTTACTTGGTAGGAAAAAATCAATATCTTGAATCTTTACTGAACAAAGAATTTATTCTCAAGCTAAGATACTTGGCGGATATTTTTTAAAGTTAAACGAACTTAATTTGTATCTGCAAGGATCGGAGGGATCCGACATTTTTGCAGTTCACACTAAAATTCGAGCGTTCATGAAAAAGCTGGTGTTGTGGAAGAGATGCATCAAGGAAGGCAAATATGATTGTTTTGAAACGTTTCTGGGTCTGCCATTTCACTCATTTAATGGAGTTGAAAAATAACTTTGACGTCTATTTTGGGGAAGAAACAATGAGATGGATTTGTAAATGCGTTTCAAGACAACTTGCCAACTGGATTGTCACTAAAAGCAAGTGAAGAACTTATTGACTTAGCAGAAGACACATCGCTAAACACCACCTTTAATTGTATGCAATTAACGAAATTTTGGCTTTCACTTGCTTGATACCCATCCTTGCTTATTTGATGAAGCCATAAAAGGCCTCCTTCCTTTCACTACCTCCTATTGATGTGAAGTAGGATTTTCAGTCATAGTTCACATTAAAGCTAAGTGCCGAAATAAATTGGATGTGACAAATTCATTGCAATTAAAAGTAAAATCAAAATTGATGCTAAAGCGGTAATGGCAAGAAATAGGAAACAAATACATTGTTCTCATTGAATTATCACATCTTATATTTAGTAAATAAAAATTTCATTAATCTGGATGTCTTTTTTTTATTGAACAGATCTTAGCACAGACAGTTACGATATTATTTTATTATCGAGAAGATGCTGTGTAGTAGCAATAAACAATGCTGCTTCTTTATTTCATATTAGGTAAGGGTACATTGGTCAGTTTTTACAGTAAGCCCACCTTTATCCCATATAAATGTGGTCATTGTGTTAGGTGTGACATAATTGGTGATAAACTGATCGGTCCATACTTTATTGATGGTATTCTGAATGGGGAGAAGTACCAACATTTTTTAGATAACGTCTTACCAACGTTACTTGTAGATTTGAGCAGGGAAGAAAGACAAAATATGTGGCTGCAAAATGATGGGTGTCCAGCACATTTTTCACATGAAGCTTTAGATCGGGATTATGCTGGGCGATGGATTGGAAGGGGAGCTCCAATTTCCTGGCCTGCCAGATCACCTGATTTAACGCCTCTTAATTTTTTTTTTGGGCGACCTTAAGGATAATTTTTTCGCGAAGTACCGACTACGCCAGAAAACATGAAGCAAATAAGAAATGCATGCAGAAATAGTAGCCAAGAAAACCTTTTAAGATGTAAAGAAAGTTTTAGTAGAAGGGTTAATAAATGTATTGAAGTGGGTGGGGAAATATTTGAACATTTATTATAAATTTTATACTTGAAGATGCTGTGTAGTAGCAATAAACAATGCTGCTTCTTTATTTCATATTAGGCAAGGGTACATTGGTCAGTTTTTACAGTAAGCCCACCTTTATCCCATATAAATATGGTCATTGTGTTAGGTGAGTCCCAAACATTGAAAATTTTTTATGATGAGTCATGGTCCAAACAACTTTGGGGTATGCACAGTTAAGATTTTACTTTATATTTTATTACTTACTCTCATAACTTCGCTCTTCATAATTTTAATCTCGTTGTCTAATAACCTTGTCCGGCTTATAATTTCGTCGGTAGGCATTCGAAGTACTTCTTCACCGAGCGATTCTTCGCCATCGTCCCAAATGGACTTATCTTCCAACGTTGACATCTTCATTCGTGCAGTAGTTCCTAATTCGCTTTCTTATTTCAGTTTAGAAATCACAAAGAATACAAATGGGATGACAAGAAGTTAATTGCAATAAAACCCTCACGAAACGGTTTTGTCTTGTGTCGGCTGTCAAAAAAACGCGAATCACAACGAAATGTCAAAATAAGCAAGTCATTTGGTGCCTAGTACCAACCGGTAGTAATTAAATAATTTCTTTATGGATTGATATACATATAAAATGTTGTTAATAGTTTATTTAAGCCGTATGTCTTTGGAATTATTTTATAATCGTAAATTAATATCTAAAATATATAAATACTTAATACTAATTTAAATTGTTTATGTAGATACCAAGAATTATTTATGGTATACGTCAGCAACAGTAAAAATATAAATTTAGTTATATATTTACTATATTTAAATTAATTTTAATTTTAAATTGTTAATGTTTTAGTTATTTTTATATTTAAAGGTTTTGTTTACGTCCTAGACGAACTTCACATCTAAAATTTTTATATTTGACAACCAGTTCATTTCTAACTGTCAATTAGTCAGTTTCTTTCCTGTAATTCAACAAGAAAACAGGTTCAAAAAAGGGGTCTTTTGATCATTACAATGGCTTTAGCTACAATTTTACGTAACGCAGCCAGACCATTAGGTATTATAATAAAACCTATGACATAACCTTAAAAATAACTGTTTTTGTTACATAACCTTTTTACCGGAAAATAATTTTTTTTTCAGTTGCTAATTCGTTCAAATTTTCGCCTGTAATACGTAATGCACCGTTTATTCGACATTCGGCGAACGTTTCAATGTTTCAAAACCAAGGTACATATTTAGGACTGACTGGTTTAAATCAAATTCAGCCAAAAATTCAACAAAACCAGGTACGACAAGCTCATATGGATCATGGTTTATTATGGACTGTTGAAAGGGCTTGGGCGGTAGGTCTTCTTGTTATTGTGCCATTAACTATTATAACACAAAGTACCATTATGGATGATATATTTGCTATTACTACGATTATTCATAATCATTGGTAATATTATTTTATGAAATCTCTTGGAAGTGGTAAAAAATTAAAAAGATTGTTTTTAAAGGGGTCTTGAAGCGATAGTAATAGATTATGTCCGACCTGTAATATTCGGCGAAACCATTCCTAAAATTGCATTGATGATTTGTTATGCCTTCTCTGCCATTATTTTGGGTGGATTACTTTATTTCAATCATAATGATATTGGAATTGGAAAGGCTATTGCTAATTTTTGGAATATAAGATCATTGCCACCTTCCTCCGGGGGAGCCCAAGAAAAAAGGTCAGATAGCACTGAAAGTAATGAATGTTGAAAATTTTTGAAAAAAAAGCTAATACAATTGAAAAGTAATTGTGATGTTTATTAGATAAAATTTTGAATTGTTTGTTTTAATTATTATCTTTTTTTAGATAAATTTATAATCTTGAGGCCATGGATTATTCTTCTTAACTTAATTCTTTAAAGTATTGTGAAACAGGATTAAATAACTTTTCAGGTCTATTTTCATCTGGAGATATGTAAATTATCTAATTTTATTTAAAATTATTTTTGTTTCTATTGAATGAGTGTTAATAAAAGATTCTAAAAATATTTCTTAGTGGTGTTTATATTACGGATGGCAATAAAAACCGGCCTTGATATTGCTTGTGGCTGATCAGCTCATTTCATTGCAGATCCAGTTCTGGCCGAATTATCCAGCAAATTCGACCGGATCGAATTGCAAAGAGGAAAAAAAATTTTGTTACTGATTTTTCAAACTTATCTCAGCATAAATAATGCGTTGGATATGTTGAAACCACTAAATCGCACGAACTTTATATTCTAACTATAGAAGTTAACTAATTATTCCCATTTTTATGTAAAAATTATCCTTTTCCTAAATTAAAAATTTTTCAAATTCAATTTACAATATGTAACTATAGAAACCAATAAAATAAAATAAGAGTTACAACTTATGTTAGTGAAAAATATACGGACAAATCAAATTAAAATATGGCTAATTGAATACTTCCTCTGTCTGATAATAGTTGCTACATTTCAGTTTAATGTAAAAATTATTATAAATATGAAATGCACAAGCGATTTATCTAGATACATAAGGTAGACAATATAACAATCAAAGTGTGCCATGACCAAAACCGACTTATGTAGCTATTGCACTTGTTTTGTGATAATTAGTTTCCTTATGTCAAATTTGAACGATTTAACCGCTATACATACATTCATTCAAAATGGACAAAAATATTTCGGAATACATTTAAACAGGTGGAAAAAAGTGTAAAAAGTTTAACAACGACCAACGTAAGCAAATCTTACATTATTTATTACAAAATGTCAGTCAAGGAAAACTTAAACGAGACGCGATAAATGCCGCTGCACGCAAGTTTTGCAGTCGTTCAACGATCTCCAAATTGTGGAAACGAGCTAAAGGTTGTCAAAATAACAATTTAGTCATTAATGTTGATTCCCTTAAAAAAAGACGTGGACGGAAAGTCAAAGATTATAGCCAGCAAATTGCAAACATTTCTTCTCTTCCTTTGTATAAACGAACTACATTAAGGTTATTAGCTTACGCATGTAAGGTGTCATAAAGTACATTGCATGACAGATTAAAGAAAGGAAAGAAAATAAAAAGAATCACTAGTTTTGTTAAACCATTGTTAACTGAAGAAAATAAAAAGCGACGAATTGAATTTTGTTTAAAGTTTTTATTACCGTCAGGTTATTTCGAAGATTTGCTGAATTATATACATATTGACGAAAAATGGTTCTATATAACCAAAACTAAAAGAAGCTTTTATATAACTCCCGAGGAAAAACAGCCTTATAGACCTTGTAAGAGTAAAAGATTTATTACAAAGGTAATGTTTATGGCGGCAGTTGCTCGTCCACGTTGGTATTTTCATAGAAAAGCGTATTTTGATGGAAAGTTAGGAATTTGGCCATTTGCAAATCCTCATTCAAACAAATTTCCTCCCAATTCGGCACACATTTGAAGATGAGTTCTAAATTCTTTATAAGAAGTACGAATTTCCGCCATTGGTAGAGATTCTATCGCTTTAATTATTCTTAGTTTTAATAGTTCTGCATCATCTTTTGTAATGGTTCACTGTAAACAATTTGTTTCAATTGTCACCAAAAATAAAAATCCATAATTGTAAGATCGGACTACATGCTGGGCATCAAATAGGACCATTTCGTTCAATCCATTTTTGACGAAAATGTAAATTTAACCATTTGGCACAATGTGTGAATGGTAAACTGGGCAACTGTCTTGCTGAAAGTATATTGACCGTATAAAATTTAAAGGTAATTGGATTTACATCGCTCCAATAACGACAATGCTGGGAAGAAACAATGTCATTTGTTGAAAAGCTATCTGAAAAGCAGCGTTTTCCTCATTTAGTCTCTTTGTCTACAAAAATTTTTTCATAAGTTTGCGAGCCCTAACATGAGATTTTCTTGTGTCCAGATATTTTAGCTGGAATTTTTGTATAACCACACGAAAACATGATTCACTAGTACCATAGCACAGTACTAAATAAATTCTCTCTTTCACGGTTAACATCGCATGAAAAGACTTAATCTCACCAACATAAGTTATAACTTTTATGTTTCTATGGTTACATATCATAAATTGAACTTGAAAAATTTTTAATTTAGGAAAAAAATAAATTTTACATAAAAATGTACATTTATTTTCTTCGGTGCAGCAACACTGATTGGTGTGATGTATTGGGAACATGAGTAACGAATCGGATTGCGATCGTGTGGATCTGTTATGAGCTGACAAAAAGAAATTGAATTTGTTAAACAAATATCTGGGGGTTTGATTATGAAGAATTTTATACAAATTTAATAATACACGAAAGGATCGTCGGTTCTCATACGTTTTTAATTATTACGATACGGAGAGATAGTAGCGATCCAGATCAAATATGAAACGTACACAATTGTCTTGTAATCTTTGCAACTTTTTACACAGTGTAATCGATAAATCGGTGCAGACTGTATCAGCATAATCTACATGAGGAAATCTTCCACATGGACGGAAAGGATGATGTTTCAATGAAAAAGTTATAGATATGAGTTAACGGAGACATAATAATATGAAGAATCGGTAAAATCTGTTTCAAGCTAATACCGTCTGCACCGGCGCTGTTAGAACTAGAATAGGTAACTGCCTTGTACACCTCGTCCCCATCAATCACAGTGAGCGAAAAGCTAGAATAAGATTAGATGCCTCAATAGTTTGAATTAAGGTGATTTTGGAAGCAGTATTAAGAGTTACTGGGGGTTTAGCGAAATGGCTCGCTAAAGAATTTCCGTCCACAACACCTTGTGTAGGAGCAGAATTAATGACACCAAGAGACTTTAAAGTTTTCCAGAACGTCTTATGTAAGGAGTAGTCCCAGTCAATTTCTGGTAAAAATGTGCTCTCTTCGCATTTTTACATCTATGATTACAGCGAGTACGCAGTACACGATACCTTTCATAGTTAATATTCCATGAATTGCGTTTAAGAAGCATTTTAGATCTGTTTCGTTCACGCATAAGGTCTCTAATCTCATCATTTAGCCAGGGGGCACGGAAATAGAACACACCCAGTAGTAACCGATCACAATGACACTTAACCTCAATCAATAAGAATTCCATTTGGACAAACATGGAAGAGGGCAATGAAGGCCTAAACCAAGTTTCACTAACCAAGATTACATCAAATATGTTTGACTCAAAAGTATATAGGGTGTCCGGTATCTTCCGCATCAGAACATTATATGGTTGTAGGATACATTATTCTGAAGCGATCTTTCTAATAAATTTTTTTCGAAATGTTGACACGGGAAGAGAAATAAACTTTTTCGGTGAATCAAAGTGACTTTAAACAGCTCCCTTGCGGTTATCATAAACATTTCGAAAAAAATTTATTACAAAGATCGCTTTAGAATAATGTATCCTACAACCGTATAATGCTCTGATGCGGAAGATACCGGACAGCCTGTATAAGAACTCATCAAAATGAGCATAAAGACTCTGGGCATTAATATGACATACAGAAATATGGCTCGCAAATCCACAAAAAAGATTAGTCGGAGGTATTCCCGTGTAAGAATCCGCCTCATCCAAAACTATTAAAAATGAGAATTGATACCACATGAATGATAGTAAGAAAAACATAAAGAAAATAAGTAGTATGAAGAGATTGCTCCCAACAAAATATTACAAATCTTAACTACAATACTGATGCTGGAAATGGTTAACCCTTTATTATTAAGTGGAAACGAAAAATATTATTATTAAACGAATAAAACAATAGTTACGCACTCGAGAAAAAGTGAAAAATAGGTAATTGCTGGTAATAAACAAAAGAAAGAAAAAAAATGAAGGGTTACGCAAATATCTCAATAGTAACGTTTAGCGATCAGCCTTCTGGTTCCTTGTACCAATCCTACGGGATGACTGGAGACGCGGACAATCCTCAAGATCAGCCTTCCCCCGAACTACTTCCTTCTTCCCTTTAGATATAGCAATATAAACACGACTATCCAATGTCCAAGTATTCTGTGTACCAACAATAGCTCTAGATTGATTGTATAAATTAAGTCGCCGTGTTGTTAGGGACTCTGAAATTAAAAAAAAAATGTTGCCCTTTGTTGATCCAAATCAACTGCCTCACATTATAGGAAAGAAGCTTGATTATTATAGGTCGTGGATCCAGCATACAGCTTTACACTCAAAATCCTTCGCTTCAAGATTACCATTAAAAACTGACTTACCAATGCATCCGTATCCTCACCAGCTGCCTCAGGAATACCGTGAATGAGGAGGCAATTTCTTCTGGAGTACGCCTCCAAGTCATCAACACGTTCGTCAAGATTAGATAACATGGCTTTTACCTCATTCATGCAATCTGCAGTGTATTGACTAAAATCATTAAAGTCTTGCTGCAGCTTGTCGAGCGTACTCTCTGAAGTTCCTCCGGCGTGTAACGCAGCCTGAAGACGGGCGTCAAATGCATTCCGATTGATTTTACACCTCCGACTCCGACTTCGGCTCCGATAATTTTGAATCGGAGTTATAACGAAGATGGAAATGTAGCAGTGTATAAAATTCGACGTGTCTCGCACGCTAGCGGGGTTCCCCGATGCAAGCAAATGCTTTATAGGCAGGTAGAACCTTCATTACCAATAAAACTAAATTAACGAAATAAAAAAAAATATATATTTTTTTTTACTAAAAAAAATGCTTTAACGTAAAGTAATTTTGATTATGTTATAAACTCTTTGGCAGCACTGTGCGTCTACGTTAACGTTTGTTTGTTATTTCGTTTTCTTTTTCGGTCGATTTCGGGGAATCCCGGTCGCGTGTATTGTTTAGTTGTATTTTGCTTTTTCATTTGTGTGTTAGTCTAAGCTCGTCGCGCATCGACCCTTTAAAGATTCTAAATAATAACTTGTGAGTTAAGTATTGTTGATGTGATAGTTTTTTATAGACTGAATAATGAAGCCTAAAACGAGTGTTGTATGGAACTACTTCAATGAAGTAGACGCAAATTCGGCAATGTGTAAGATATGTAAGAAAACCTATTCAAGAAAAGGTGGTACAACTACTTCGTTAAAAGGTCATTTAAAGTCGTTGCATATTACTGAATACATTAGAATGCATTAAGATTGAAACTGAAAAAAAGCAGCCCTCGATTGCATCCCCACTTCAAGAAGCTAAAAAACAAATAACTCTCCTAGACGCTTTGATGAAAAATCAAAAATCCTTTCATTCAATTTTGTAGAAGGTGTCGGATTTCGACGACAGTTGCAATTCATCGTGCCGAATTATCAGTTAAGGGGAAGACAGTTTTTTACGTCATTTATTTGTGATGAGTGGTATCCTAAGCTGGCCAGTAAAGTAGTGGATTTGCTGAAAACTTTTACAAAAATTTCATTTACCACCGATGTTTGGACTGAACCCAGTTCCAACGTTTCCTTATTGAGTTTGACAGCGCATGGTATAACTGAAGATTTTAAGAGAATAAAACTGGTTTTGAAATGCCACCCTTTTGATGGCCGACATACAGGAGATGTAATTCAGAAAAAATTTAATAAGAAGCCTCAGAAATAGCAAATAACGTCTGACAAAATCCATTGTTTCATTCGTGATTGTGGGTCAAATATAATACGTGCAATGAGGCTAGCTGATATCCCTGATGTCAGTTGTACCGTACATTAATTACAACTTTGTGTGAAAACTATGTTAGATTCTGATGAAGAAATCAAAATTTGATAGCGAAATGCAAAAAAAATTGTACGCATTTTAATCATTCTCAAATTGCCCAAACGGAACTAAACAGAACAAACAGAACAACTCGACCAAACTGCTTTAGGCGTTGTACAGGAGTATAGTACGCGGTAAAAAGCTTACATAATTTAATTTAATTGAGAATTAAATTTCATATTCTTTTACTTTTATTTACGGGTAGAATAGCACTTTCTACATGCTGGAACGAATGATTAAAATAAAGGGCACAACGAACCCTTGGTACACATCCTGGTAAACATAGTATCCCACAAATATCTTCTGCAGAATGGCTGTATCTCAACAAAAAGTGTCTATTCTTCAACCATTTGAAGAGGTTACCAGAAACATGAGTGATAGTAATACTGGCATTTCATCGGTAATTCCACTTATACACATTCTAAAACATACATTGAAACTGGAAGACTGTGAACCAGATACCTCTACAACATTTAAGTCCGCAATAAAATGTACCATCGAACAATTGAATTTAAGATTTGAAGACCTTTCCTTTAATAACTTCTTTGCAATAGCAACATATTTAGATCCTCGTTCCAAACCAAAATTTTTTATAAAGTGACTAAAAAAAATATTGAGTCTGAATTGATGAGTTTGTTAGACAGCATGGATAACTCTGCAGCAAATCAAGCGCGAGACAACAATGCTGATGCTCCTGCATAGAAACGAGCAAGGTTCGAATCGCCATCAGCGGATGTACCTAACAATAATGTTCACTCAATTTTATCAAATATATTGATGAGTAGCGATGATGATGATGATAACACCGCAAAGGA
The DNA here is from genome assembly GCF_036711975.1 of Onthophagus taurus. NCBI lineage: Eukaryota > Metazoa > Arthropoda > Insecta > Coleoptera > Scarabaeidae > Onthophagus > Onthophagus taurus. The sequence continues at coordinate 26,934,369 of NC_091972.1, read as the reverse complement.
TAGCCAATCAGTTGACAAATTCATCATATGGAAGACCTTACTTAATGAGTACAACAAAGAAAAACGTATTCCTGTCAGTGACGATCCCTTGTTATGGTGGAGAGTAAATACAAAATTTCAAACATTGCGAGTATGTGTGTAATATCTAATTAATATTTTAAGTATTGATTAAAGACTCACCTCCGTAACATCCCTAGAACATACCCTTCTGTTCTATATTAACGCCCATTAAAACCTTGGGCTGGTTTTCAGACCCCTGAATGAACTGTAAATTGTGGGGATCCACAAAGGGTTCGCTGAGGCCTAAGTGCTGTGAAGGAATTCACCCCCACATGAAATTACATACATACATAAATATACAGTGTGTCCCAAGATAGATGTTACAAGAGGTATAATGATTTAAAATTTTTTTAATTTTATTTTAAGGCTGAGGAATTAAGCCCTGCTTAGTGTGGAGAGAATTATAAGTATATTTTCATATTTTGTAAATCACCTCGGCGTTGATACTGAAGCGAAAACTATTTTGAGTTCTGGTAAAGTAAGCTTTTTGTTCATGATACAGCAAAATATCATTAAGAAAAGTTGTTCAGAATGAAAAATTATGCAACTATGCAAAATTTCAGAAAGATCTACCTACATTGATTAAAAAAAGCAATGAAAAATGCCATGAAAAAAAATGACTTAAGTAGTCGCAAATATTCACAAATAAATTGTATTTTCCCTCAGTTTTAGTTCAAATTTCAAATATTATACAATATTTATGTTATTTAAACTAAAATGTGATGGTTCAACCAAAGTAGATAGATCCTTCTGAAATATTGTATAAGACCATAATTTCTCATTTTGAAAAACTTTTCTTAATAAAATTTTTCCGTATCATGATCAAAAAGATTACTTTACCTAAACTAAAAATAGTTTTCGATTCATTGTCAAGGCCGCCTTTGTTTTCAAAATATGAAAATATTCTTAAAATTCTCTTCACACCAAGCAGGGCTTAATTCCTTAGCCTCAAAATAAATTTCAAAATTTTTTCAGTCATTATACCTCTTGTAACATCTATCCTGGGACACACTGTACAATCTCAAAAGAAAAGAGTTTGTGATTAAAAAAATAAAAGTTAATTTAAAAAACCATTTATTAAATTAAATCAACATCTAACATAATTTTTCCTAAAGAACCATTTGAAAAGTGTTCTAACATGATTTTTGCAGCTGTGTTTAAGTCCGGTTTATAGACATAACTACCAGTTGCAACATCTTTACATTTTATTATTTTTTGTTTTGCTAGTGCTATTTGTGCTAAAATGGTTAGTATATCATCAGACTTTTCGGTTAAATTAAAAGTTTTTAAATAATTAAAATTTTCATGTTTGTTAAGCCAATACAACAAATAATCTGCGATTATACTTTCGCCAATTAGATGGTTTTGAGTTAAATTACAAAGTGCCAACTTTAAACCTATTTCTGTATTTGGTACGTTTGGTGTTAATATTCCCGGAGTATCTAGTGTGTAAATCAAAGGATTTTCAGATATTTTAATTCGAGTTAAAACACTTTTAGTGATCCCAGGATTAGCTCCAACTGGTGAAGCTTTACTTTTGTGTAAATACCGATTTCTTAAAGCATTTATTAATGAAGATTTACCCACATTTGGCACCCCGATTATCATTACACAAAATTCATTCAAATTATTCCTATTAAATCTATCAGATTTTGAGATTAAGTCACATGTCATTGGTAACAATTTCTGTATTCCTTTACAGTGTTGGTTCTTGCAGTTTGTTAACACAATTTGTTGGTTTTTATCTTTAAAGTAATTCTTAATGTTAATTATGTGCTTGCTATCAATTAAATCCACTTTATTTAACACTAATATGTGAGGCTTAACACCGAATATTATCGTTTTAAAATCATTATTTCGTCCAGATATTGGAATTCTTGCATCGTGCACTTCTAATACACAATCCACAGATTTTAATTTTTGTTGCATTTGCTTTAAACCTCTTCCCATATGACCAGGAAACCATCGCAATACTTCTTGATCTATTACTCTAAAAGTACTTCTAAACGTTTCGGATACTAATTTTTGTACCATTTTTCTGATATTTAGTGATTGACAATAAAAAGTTAGGTTATGTGAGGTTATGTTCATATGTCATTCGAATGTTTGATAATCTTTTCTAAAATTTAATTTCAACCCTCGTAATTTAAATACTTATTGGTAAATATCTGAAAATTATAAGTATAATAATTTTTATTTAAATTTTTTTCAATACGTTAAGCAATCAACGAAATTACTTAATAATTATAAAATTTACAACCAAAATATTCGATTTTGACAAACGTATACAAACCAGTTTCTAAAAACGTATTTGCAAAAATGTGTTAGGTATAAAATAGTTATTTTTGATACAAGATAGCGAAATGACACTTCTCGAACGATTTTTTTTGCTCGCTAAAGCTCGCAAAAAAAACTTTCTTTCTCGAATGCAAAAGAATTTCACTGTCGTGTATTAAACAATATTTTTTCGAAAACTGAGTATTCTAAAGTTTTAAATTAATAAAAAGACCAAATTCTGTATAATAACATTTAGAATTCATTTAATGTGACATACATATGTATACATATGTATGTATGTCAAAAACTTAACGTCACATCGATTTAACCTCACATATTGAACAAAAATGTACTATTATAAATTTGCATTTAAACATGAAATGAAATGATAAAACAATTAAATGTTGATTGTTTTGTGTTTATAATTTGTTCATAACAATAAATTAACAATTAATAGTATCAAATTCTTTGATTGACTTGTCGTAGCTGAACGTAAAAGTCTTTTTGTAATTCGCTACGGTAATGGAAGCTATAACAGTACTCAAACGGGTGCTGTAATGAGACTCCTTACAGCATCCGATGCTGTAATGAGATTTTAGTAACATTTTATGGAACCAGTTCAAGTTGGTAACATTGGGTCATTAATTAAGAGAAGAAGAAGAAAAAAGAAAAAAAAAAAAAAAAAATCTACTTCTTAACTTTTTTTTTCAGGTGAATATATTTTGTATTTTGACAGTTTCTAATTGTCAATTCAAAGTTTCTATTTTCAAGTGTTCCGGTGTTATCAACTGCTACATACCTATTTCCCAACATTGCCAAAATTTACTTTATTTTTTTTTTTAAAAGTATAAAAACGCGAATTACAAAAAATAGCATAAAAAAACACGTTTCATAAGACTTAAAGCACTCATTCATTAAAAAACTCGTGGCTTCGCCACTCGTTTTTCAACTTGAATTCGTGCATTTCAAGCGTGTCTTACGAAACTTGTGTTTTAATATACTATTACGTCCTGTTGACAAAAAACTATCGTTTGGACGGTCGCTAAGTACTACGCAAAAATCAACTTTTAATAGCAGTTTTCGAAAAATTAATATTAATATCGTTAATTATTATAAATGGAATATTTGTTTAGTTTTTACTAGTGTGGAAAGGTAATAAATGACAATACATATAATAAGTTAGCAAAGATTTCAATAAAATTGTGTTATATTTTTCTATGGTTGTAGGGAGTACTCCGCACATTTTTGCATACAAAAAATTTGCTAAAAGAAAATATTCAGTGTTTATAAACTGTTAAGAAAATATCGTTATTTATTAAAATTACTACTATAATTACTAAAACATTATTAATTTTTGTACTATCGCCCCAGCCTTATTTGCTACATGGCGTAAAAGACAGAAAACAAATCCCCCGCACGGTCGCTTTGCCGAGTACGGCCGAAGAATCGGAGACTGGAGGGGCGTACTCATTTTCTCTCGAACCTGTGCTCTAGCCTTGTGGTCTCTTCGGTCTCTTCAACACTGAAGTGCCGGGCGCCCGACACCAGCTTAATGTTGAGCGCGCCTTGGATTCGAACAAAAATAGTGAAATATATTCATTAAAATAAAATAATTGAACTTTAATAAGTGAAAAAAAATGTTTCTTAATTTTAAAATACGTTTCTGTACTGTATATCTTCGTAAAGTTAAAGAATTTAGTTAAAATTCGATGTAAAAATCATCTCTTAATTTCCATTAGTAATATTTTTTTCTAATCTCATTTAATTATTATTTAATTATTAATTTGACCGTTTAATATTATAGAAAGTCTCAATAATTTCAAGCCATTTACGACCATTAATGCGTTTACGCACCATTTCTTCACATTTTTTTCCCTTTTTTTTAACATAAGGCTTTTGCGATTTTTTTTTCTTGAGTTGATATGTTTTTTTGTAATAAGTCTTGAAATTTTACAATAATTTCACACCTTCATCGTAAATGGGTTAACAATAAACTTTTTATTTTTTGTACACTTTAGTAATGTTAAAAAATTTGTTACCTTATTCACATAAGGTAATATAAAATTTCTGTGGAAACTACCTTAATAAACCTTAATAAAGACAACCTTAATAAAATTAATAGTAACCATCAATATTTTTTTTTTTTGCAATTGAATCCTGGATATAACGGCGGCTCTACTATGAGACGTAAACAATAGAGTTGACTTCCGTAGAAATACCCTGAAGGGTGGCCCGGGAGAAGAGAGGGGGGGTTTTTAGTGGTTAGCAGGGGCTAATTAATTGTAGTCCCACACTCCCGGCCGAAATACGATTTTTCCGACCCACGAACTATAGGGCCATCAGTAGGCTGGGGTGCGTAAGGCATTTTCCCCCCCCTCTGCGCAAAAAAAAAAAAGGAAAATATATATACGAGCCCTAACAACTATATATTGGGACATAATAGAATTTATATAACGATTAATTTATTAACAACAATTGAACAGATTATTTTGTTTTAATACATTTTTCAAATTAATATCATTTAACTAGACAATTAACAACATTTTATCTAATGAACTACACAAAAACAAAATACATATCCTATTACTTCTAATTAAACTAGAAAAATTTAAATTTTGCCTGACAACTAAATATTGGGACACTGCACGATTTGTATTTCTAATATGGAGTAACATCGCCCTTAGATTTTATAACCGCTTGAATTCGGTTGGGCATTGAATTCACAAAGGTTCTACACTGTTCAGGAGTAAATCCATCCCAAATTTGCTTTATTTTGGCTTTAAGTTCTGGCAATGTCCGTTGTGGGTTGTTCCTCAAAGTTTGTTTCATTTTGTGCCACACTGTTTCAATTACATTCAGATCTGGACTGTTGCTAGGCCAATACAGAACATTAATATTTTGATCGCAAACCACTTTTTTGTAGTTTTGGCCGTATGACAAGCCGCTCCATCCTGCTGAAAAATGTAATTTTCGCCAACATTTAACTCCACGATACTTGGTAGTATCATTGATTATACTACTCCAGATTGCTAACCATATGTATAAAATCGGCAACTGTATATGTTGGGTTGCATCACGCACTGTTTATTCTCAAAAAGAGAATAAATGTAGATAAGTGAGATAGAGTCATAATAAGAAAAGAGACGATCAATTAGCCCCGACCTCAAAGGACGTCACCTATATATATATATACACTGTATCTAAATGACATCAAAGAACTAGCATCTGAAAAAGTTTTCTTCATCTCTCTCATTATCCGAGGAATAAAATGCTTTCACTTTGCTCAAGGGTTTAATGTTTAAGGGTCGATAGCTAACAATTAATACATAAAGTTCATTGGTGTTACTTAGATACAATCGTTACTATTTAAAATTCTCCTTAGAAAGAATCTTAAAAACGCACCAAAATGAAGTAGGACTAATAAACATTTTACTGAAGAAAATAATAACAATCTTTAAATGTGGAAATGTCTTTTAGTGTATCTTGTTTAGTGATTTGATGGCGTGAATTGGCGCACGCATCTATTAAAGAAAAAAAAATTAAATAAAATAAAAGTTATGTAAAGCAAACGCTAGGGCCTCCGTGCCTAACCGTGGGATCAACTATTGAAACAAATTATGAAAGAAATAAATAAATATAATCTATTTAAATAAATTAAAGAAAAAATACAATATTTAAGGCATATATTCGAACATAGACGCTACAATACTAATTATTATAAATTATCTTATCGCATATAGTCTAATAACGACTACTTACATAAACTAATTTAGGTACTAAAATAAAAATAAAAAATTCTTATTAGTGGTAATGGTGAGGAAAACGAGAATAAATAAAGAAAACTTAGCGTAAATCTAGCTTAAACTATGGGCACAAACGAGAGAAGAATCATGTTTAAAGAATCTGCCAGTTCCAAGATTCCGGAGGAGACTGAAAGCTATTGTCACGGAAAATCCGATATATACCATTGACATGTTTTTCCAATTTAATGTTTGAATTCAATTTGTATTATATCACAATGTAATTATTGTTAAATTGACGCACTCTATGCTTTTTTGTAAAATGGAGAAATAAAATATTATTATTAAAATATTAAAAATATTATTCCTTGTGGAAAATATATTGAATACTTCCATATCTTGAGCTAGTGTACCATATGTACATATGAATTGAACATTCGTGCAAAATTATTTAATATTAAAATAGTATTATTTAAGTGTTTGCCGAACCTATCCTTTGATATCGACTCCTTCCGCTGACAGAATGAGAGTCATTCGGCTTGCGCATACTACATATCAATCCTATTATTCCACGTGGAAAATAATCATGATGCAGATATACCCACTTCATAGGCATGCTGGAGGGTTTGTAAGCCTCGCTAACGACAATGCCTCCATGAAAGTACTACCTCTCATTGAGATCAGAGCATTATGGTTATTTTCCACGTGGAATAATAGGATTGATATATAGTATGCGCAAGCCGAATGACTCTCATTCTATCAGCAGAGGGAGTCCATACCAAAGAATAGGTTAGGCATACACTTAAATAATACTATTTTAATATCAAATTATTTTGCATGATTATTCTATTTACATATACATATGTAAAACTAGCAGATTCAGATATGGAAGTGTTCAATATACTTTACACATAATTATTCAGCCAGACGCAAGCTTTCGTTTAAGATATAGAACATTAAAATCGGTCAAACCGTTCTTTAGTTATAGCGAATTTAATCAAAATTATTTTTTTTCTAACTAGGGGCCAGACTTTCAGTCGATAGATACGTGGAGTCATTTAAATGGTAGGTTAGACAAATACTTAAATAATAGTATTTTAATATCAAATTATTTTGCACGAATATTTTAGTTATACGTATACAGCTTGTCCCGTATCTTCCGCATCAGAGCATTATACGATTGTACGATACATTATTCTGAAGCGATCTTTCTAATAAAATTTTTTCGAAATGTTTATAATAACCGCACGGGAACTGTTTAAACGAACTGTTTTTCGTCCAATCAGCAGATCGCAAATCAGCCTCAGGTAGTCGGTGCCTCCTTCGGCCGGTCCGCTACGCCGATGATAACTCGTTTCCCATGTGTACTCACCAATAGATTCGTCACGGAAAGAGAAATAAACTTTTTCGGTGAATCAAAGTCGTCCGTTATTGGTGGTTGTTAAACAGTTCCCGTGCGGTTATTATAAACATTTCGAAAAAAATTTATTAGAAAGATCGCTTCAGAATAATGTATTCTACAACCGTATAATGCTCTGATGCGGAAGATACGGGACACGCTGTATATGCAATTTTTAGTATAATTCCTCGTGGAAAATATATTGAATAATTCTATATCTTGAGTCAGTGTACCATATGTACATATAAATAGAAAATTCGTGTAAAATAACTTAATATTAAAATAGTATTATTTAAGTGTTTGCCGAACCTATCCTTTGATATCGACTCCTTCCGCTGACAGAATGAGAGTCATTCGGCTTGGGCATACAGCATATCAATCCTATTATTCCACGTGCAAAATAACCATGATGCAACTATACCCACTTCATAGGCATGCTGGAGGGTTTGGAAGCCTCGCTAACGACAATGCCTCCATGAAAGTACTAACTGTCATTGAGATCAGAGCATCATGGTTATATTCCACGTGGAATAATAGGATTGATATGTAGTATGCGCAAGCTGAATGACTCTCATTCTATCAGCAGGGGAGTCCATATCAAAGAATAGGTTAGGCAAACACTTAAATAATACTATTTTAATATCAAATTATTTTGCATGATTATTCTATTTACATATACATATGGAAAACTAGCAGCTTCAGATATGGAAGTGTTCAATATGCTTTACACATAATTATGCAGCCAGACGCAAGCTTTCGTTTGAGATATAGAACATTAAAATCGGTCAAACCGTTCTTTAGTTATAGTGAATTTAATCAAAATTATTTTTTTTCTAACTAGGGGCCAGACTTCTAGTCGATAGATACGTGGAGTCATTTAAATGGTAGGTTAGGCAAATACTTAAATAATAGTATTTTAATATCAAATTATTTTGCACGAATATTTTAGTTATACGTATATATGCAATTTTTATTATAATTCCTCGTGGAAAATATGTTGAATACTTCTATATCTTGAGCCAGTGTACCATATGTACATATAAATAGAAAATTCGTGCAAAATAATTGAATATTAAAATAGTATTATTTAAGTGTTTGCCGAACCTATCCTTTGATATCGACTCCTTCCGCTGACAGAATGAGACTCATTCGGCTTGGACATACAGCATATCAATCCTATTATTCCACGTGGAAAATAACCATGATGCAACTATACCCACTTCATAGGCATGCTGGAGGGTTTGGAAGCCTCGCTAACGACAATGCCTCTATGAAAGTACTAACTCTCATTGAGATCAGAGCATCATGGTTATTTTCCACGTGGAATAATAGGATTGATATGTAGTATGCGCAAGCTGAATGACTCTCATTCTATCAGCAGGGGAGTCCATATCAAAGAATAGGTTAGGCAAACACTTAAATAATACTATTTTAATATCAAATTATTTTGCATGATTATTCTATGTATATGTATATATGGAAAACTAGAAGCTTCAGATATGGAAATAGCCAACGTTCCACATTGAAGCACCAGACTCATCCGCGAGTCCATCGAAATAGAGAAGAACGGTACCTTCAACAAGAGAGATGACGCCCTGCACTTGTCAGCCACTTGGAAAACGGTCCTACACCGTCCCCGATCCGGAGCAGCCTTCCTGAGGGAGGGGATTTTGGGCAGACCATAGAGGTTGGGGCACCTGCTTGATTTTTCCCGAGGAATTAAGGTTTTCTTGATCTCGGGGCCTATTGGAGATGCCTCTATTATCGATTTGGTGGTTTTTTTCCAGGTAAGTTGTATGGTTTTTTGCTGCTAAAAAAAATTAAAAGTCGTATAAACGATGAAAATATTTTATTTCGGTGCTATCTTCGAAGATTTCGAACAATTATCGTTCTTCTTCAGGCAGGACTAAGGAACATTCAGATATAACAAAAACACAGATAAAAAATATATATAATTACCGTCGGTGTAGGAGCATCGAGAGTGAAGAGAGTATTGTTTCAGAGTATTTCTTCAAAAAGATTCCGTTTACGAAAAATTCAAATGTAAAAAACTTGAAGAGTAAATTGAAAAATCCAAAAAATTAAAATGGCGTTTTTCTATTCATCGTAAATCTCGTTTTTCAAAGTGTTTAAAAATAAATGTTAAAAATTAACGACAAAACAAATTACCAAACCTGTAGAGAAAGAACCATAATAACTAAATATAAGAAATTAAAAAAGAAAGAAAATTTTTAAACTTACAATTAACACGTTTAAAATCCTCGTTTAAATTTCCTTTAAAATTAAATAACTTGAGTCAACATGATGAGGGATGAAATTGGACTGAAGGTCATAAGGAACGTTCGCCAGATGATAAAGGTGAAAGAGTGAGGGATAACGAGTGGGAATAAGAACGTCAACATAAAATCTTTCCATACTAAATTAATTCTTCGCATCATTAAAAATCTGAAACATAAAATTAAAATAGAAAATCGTAAAGAGTCATACATAAAAAAGACATTAATTTTCTTCAAAGAAAATAACATTTTAAAAATTAAGAATAATTTTATCTTTGTTTGTTTATTTATTTATTTATCTTTATCTCTCTAGCTCAACCTCTAGCTCTTCCAGGGATGCGTTCTTCTTCCGAAAGGTTTTCTTCTTAGAAGAAACAACATATGCTTGTATAAAGCTAGATCTACACGATACGCGAACTGGTTCGCCACTTCATTGAAGTATCTCTAGCCAAGTACCCCTACCTCAAGTACCTCTATCTCTATCTCAAGTACCTCTATCACTACCTCAAGTATCTCTATCTGAAGTACCTCTACCTCAAGTACTATAATAAATGTTTCAATATTTTATTTAGGATGGACTTTAATGGAAATCCTCTACTCTCCGCTCAAGCTCGACCTTTTAATATATTTTGTTTCCGTGCCTTTTAACCCCTTGTCTAATTACTATATTATTTCAAAATATTAATAAAAGATAAAGCTTGTTTACAATTAAAGACCAATAATTTTAGGTTTAATAACTAGTTTTAAATAATAATTATAGATATTTAAAGCAAATAAACTAAAATAAACTCCGCCTGCGACGTTAAGCCCGCCTTTACCAAGTTTTTCCGTAGAAACTGGTGGAAACAACTTGTCAGTTATCTCGGGATTTCCCCAAGTACTTAACTTAAAACCAGATAGAACAACTCTTAAAATTGTTCAAAGTATTGAAAAAATTTCTCTAAAAATTAATATTATTTTTTAATGAAAATAAACTGGTAGAAACGTATGGTTTTTACGGAAAACGTATAATGTTTTCTTACAATAAAATTTTATTTATTAATTAAAAAAGAAATATTAAACAATTTTTATTATTAGTACAAGAAAATATAAGAGGGGGAATATAAATCAAAAATAGTGCTGCCATCTCTTAATCATATCCATTATTATTATAAAATCCACCAGCGCCCCCATAGCGGACAAATCCAAAAATAACACTTTCTCGCGTTACCAATTTTTACGTAGCGGTTAGCAGTCTGGTATAAAATAGTCAATGGTAGTATGCTGTTTTGTAGTATTTGTTGATATTTTGCGGCGTTCACGGTGCCATCAATAAATTCAAAGCATCCTTATCCTGAAGCTGTCATACAGCCCCAAATGATTACTCCCTTCGGAAATTTTACACAACGTTTTAAACAATCTTTATGAAGTGCCTCTTGTTTATTGCAAATTTCGATTCATCGCTGAATATTATCCTGGAAAAGTCTTCTGCTGACCAAGACAGTTTAGATTTTGCCCATGTGAGCCTAGCTTTCTGTTGTTTTTCTGTTAACAGTGGTTTTTCTTTTGCTTATAAAACAACAATTATCTTCAACTTTCTAAAAGCGACATTTTTTAATTATTGCTTGTAAGTAAACCTCGTAAACCTTTAATCCATTTTTAAGAATCCATTTGCGACAGCATTCCCTTGATATATTTAATCCAGTTTCATTATTCCATTCAGCGGTAACTTGTCTTAAAATATTTCTTCGTCCTTTTTTACAGATTTTTACAAGTATTCTTTTACGTCTATCAGAAACTAACTTCGGACGAACTGAACTTTTACTCTTTTTTTCTAAAATTTGCCCAGTTTTTCCATAATATTTAATTACTTTCCACGCTGTGCTTTTAGGAATATTAACTTCGTCTGCTTTTTCACGTATTGTTTTATTGTGGCAATAATTTTTAATCACTAATTCACGGATTTTTGACTCTGTATAGATACCACGCACCATTTTAATTGATAAATACAGATTTACTCAACTGCAACAATGTTACAAGCTTTAAAACAAACCGGCAATTTAACATTTCATTTTGCGTTATTTCCACAGTTTACTTATCTTAATTTGTTCCATTTTTATGGAAGTTACTTTGCATTGTCCCAATATTAAGTTGTCAGGTAAAATATACATTTTTCTAGTTTAATTAGATGCAATAGGGTATTTATTTTGTTTTTTGTGTTGTTCATTAGACAAAATTGTTGTTAATTATATAATCAAATGATATTAATCTGAAAAAATTATTAAAAGAAATTAAACTGTTTAATTATTGTTAATTATATACACATTTTATTTTGTCCCAATATATAGTTGTTAGGGCTCGTATAATAACATGTTTTATTGTTAATAACATTTTCTTTGTAAATAAATGAATTATACTCAAAATCAAATGGTTTTTCATTATAATATGGAATATTATTATGCTCATAAATAACAATCTATAAAATTCAGTTTAATTAGTATAATAATTTAGTACATGTAAATGGAGAATTAGGCGAATACATAATTTTAAATCTATAGATGCCGGGAACAAGTAATAGTAAAGATTATTGGTGGAATAGAAACTCCATTAAACTATAGTCGAGCCGTCGAATTTGTGCAGTGGTAAATCACCGTGACAGGTACTTACAAAAAAAGGGGTAGTCGGTTCCTTCGTTATGTAACCGCCTACTCCAGCCAGGGTCTATAAGGCGCAGCTACACTATACGAGAATAAACCTTCCTTTACAGTCAGATAAGAAGTTATGAATACTGTTCACAGTGCGTCGGCGGCTTTTATTATTTTTTTGTCCCCAGTAACGCGCTCAGTGTGCTACCCCCAGGAGGGGTGTGGTCACTTACTTTGACGAATCCGGACAGGGCGACCTTCGATGTGAGAAATTTACCTACCTATCACGGTGATTTATCACTGCACAAATTCGACGGCTCGACTATAGGTATTACTATAAATCGCCCAGCAACAAACTTTTTCCTTTATATTTCCGCCTATTTCTGGGGGCCATATCTTCGTTATCTAGAAAGATAGCGAAAAACTAAGCACACGGTTGGAAAGTTTGGTCTTTTCTCTATCTTAAACCCACTTTTCCGTCGATAGGTTGATAATGAGAGCAAAAAAAAAATAAGAAGAGTCGCACTGCATTCAAATTACCTCAAAATTACCAAACTTTACTGCGATGTGTAGCCGTTATCAGATGGAAATTCAACAAATGGTTTTCATATTCGGAAAGAGCTGACCTTGGACTATCTTATTCCGAGTTTTCGTCCGCCAATATCTATCAGCGTCTGTAAGAAAAACGTACCTGAAAAGCCCCTACCGATGAAAACACGTAAATATTTCTTGCACTAATAACTTTCCTATTTGACAGGGAGAAAACTCTAGAACTATATTCATTTTATGGGAAAGTTTCTGCTTTTTTCAACGGTATATAACACATCTCAATCACACGTTTGCACAATAGTTTTTCAGCCCAGCAACAAACTTTTCTCTTGTATTTCCGTTTACTTTTCCGGTCAATATTTTCGTTATGTAGAAAGATAGCGAAAAACAAAGAACACGGTTGGAAAGTTTGGTCTTTTCTATATCTTAAACCGTGTTTTCTTCCGCCGATATGTTGATAATAAGAGCAGAAAAAAATAAGAAACGACACACTGCATTTAAATCACCTCAAAATTGCCCAACTTTAAGACCTTTTGCAGTTGTTATCAGAAAGAAATTCAACAAACGGTTTACATATTCGCAAAGAGCTAACCTTGGCCTTTTATTTCGAGTTTTCGTCCTTTAATATCTGCCGGCGCACACAGGCGAATTTTTAAATAATTTTGGCCAAAATTGGAAAAATTTAAGGAATAAGATTGAAAATGCAATTATTGCTATTTGATTAAGTAAACCGCAAGGTGCCTAGAAAAACCTTCTTTATAATTATCGCCGCCAAAATATTTTAGTTGTCAATTGATTGCTTAGTAAACAGTTATCACCTAGATAAAACATCGGTAAAAATTGTGGTTCTTAATTAATTTTTTCCTTTACACTTTTTTATATATTTCGAAAATTTATCATAGATCCTATTGCTGGCGGTAAGTAGAATTGTATAATATACAGAAAGCAACAATTCGGTTATTAGTTTTTTTGTAATATTGTTTGATTACATCATATGTTTAAATTGAGAAAATAATTTATTTTTACGATATTTAAAAGGGCAAATTGTTAACATTGTTCAAAAGTAATATTGTATACGTGTTGTAGTATAAGGCCTACTATTGTAGATTTTGCTAGAAATTCTTGCGGTATTTTGCGGTTTTACCTTAAAATAAATTTTTATTATAGTTGTGTATAAAGTTCGGAAAAAAATCATAATTCTGCTATGTGCTGTTTGTTTGGGGAGCGCATTTGCAGTTAGAAAATAAACATAAAGGGATACTTTTTCACCATTAAATTGATAATATAGGGTGTCCACAAAAAAGTTTCTAACCAAAATTACAATTTATTTTCTGAAACACTAATTAATTTTAGTATGAGATGTTAGCGTTCTAAAGTTAATAATTTTCTAGAAAGAAATTAAAAAAATTGAATTGACACTGAGTTTTCGGTAAAATATTAAAAGTTGTTATTGTGTCAATTCAATTTATTATTTGCAAGATTTTTTTCTTGAAAATTATTAATCATAAGTCTTATACAGGGATGGTCCGTTACTAATGGGACACAGAGCAACAGTGAATTCCTTACATTAAATCATTACGATTTAACCCAATTTATCTTAGTCCACTTGTTAATAATAACGAAGATACAGATGGGTAAAGTTTATACAGGGTGCGGCAAAACTCCCTCTCTAATTTGAAGGTTGAATAAAAAAACAGATGGTACAAATTAACGAAACTGTATTAACACGAATGGAATCTTATGTTTTACAAGTTTCTTTTTTTGAACAGTATATCGGTCAAGTGTTTTCCTTCGTTATCAATGCATTGCCGAATGCGAGTTCGGAAGTTACCATTATTGGAGTGCACAAAATCCTCGGGAACTCCATGAAAAGCGTCTGCATAGACGTTTTACCGTGTGGTGAGTGATAAACAGTGTCGGGATCATCGGCCCGTACTTTTTTGAATAAGGAGGAGTTTTATGGCAACCTTTTATGGCAAACTTTTGGCACCACTATTCAATGCGATACAGATTCAACAGGATGTGCGGCTTTAGCACGACGGGGTCACTGCTCACACAAGCAGGAGATCTCTTCAAGAACTGAGACAGCTGTTTCCAGAAAGAATTGATGTCTTTGCGCGAACATCCACTAGCCAGTACGATCTCCAGACCTTATTCCCTGTGATTTTTTTGTATGGGGTTTCTTAAGACCGAAGTTTACAAACATCATCCGAGGACTCTACCAGCCCAACGACAAACGTTTCAAGAAGAGGTTGCTCGTATTCCTCAAGAAATGTTGATTAGAGTAATGGCGAACTTCCGAACTCGCATTCGGCAATGCATTGATAACGAAGGAAAACACTTGAGCGATATACTGTTCAAAAAGAGGAACTTGTGAAACATAATAACGTAACTTCCCATTCTGCAGATTCCATTCATGTTAATACAGTTTCGTTAATTTTTATCATATGATTTTTATTCAACTTTCAAATTAGGGAGGGAGTTTTGCCGCACCCTGTACTTTATTTTCGTTTTTCTTTAATAATTTTCACTGTCAATTAGCATTAATACTCTAGTATTAATGCCAATTGACGGTGTTAGTCTAGTGTTTGACCAAATAAAATCATTTTTAACGCCAACTAATGTTTACTGAGCATAATTAAATTTTGCAAAGTGCCCTTAAACTTTAAAGAAGATTGGTAGGTATACCAAATTTATGTAAAAATGTCCGAGAAACTGTTTGAAGTTGTGTGAGTTGCAAAAATTTTAACGATGAAAAACATATGTCTAGTTTAAAGGAGTTTTTTAAGGCAGGCAGCGCCATCTGAAAGATAAATCAAAACTAATACCAAATTATTATTTATCGTCTTAAAAAATGGTAATGTACTAATTTTCATGGTCATAATGCAAGAGAAAACGAAATTATTAAAGAAAAGCGAAAATAAAGTATTTACTTTAATCATCTGTATTTTCGTTATTATTAACAATTGGATTAACATAAATTGGGTTAAATCGTGACAATTTAATGTAAGGAATTCCCTGTTCCTCTGTGTCCCATTAGTAATGGACCTGTATATAAAAATATAGGTAGATACAATTAACTAAAATCGCAGTATATCATAAAATACTTTATCCTTGTTAATTATAGATATTTTTTAATTTCCACCAATTTTGAAGTAAAAAATTGACAAAAATATCTTTTTGGCCAAGATTTTTAACTAATTCGCTTTTGTGCGGCGTCTGTAAAAGAAACGCACCTGAAAGACAACCTACAGGTAGCAAAACGCAATCACTTTTTACCCTAACTTTCTTATTTGATGAAGGAAAAACTGGGACAAAGTTTTACCCAAGAGAGAACCCTAACCTCTTTTCATGTTGATAAGTTCGAAGCGAACCCGAAAGAGTCTAGTTCTAGGTCTAGTGTTAGTTCTAGTGTAATGTTTAAACTCTTCTTTTCATTTTCTGTATGATTTCTTTATGGGTTTGGAGTGTAATTTATTTAAAATAACTTTTTTCTTTACTTTCTTTATTTAATCTTACGACGACTACATTACAGTTCTAAGTTTAACTTACTTCTAATTACCAATATAAAATCAAACACAATTTATTTGTTAAATTGGCGAATATCGCACTCGTCGCACAAGTATGCCTTCTCGTGCGTTTTTTTGAGTTTATTGACTTTGTCACGCCTACTTTTCTGGATAAAAAAAATAACTAATTGTAAGTAACACCTTGATTAATTATTGTGCAATATTCGCCATCTACAAATACTTTACTTTCCATTACACTAGTGATAGTGTTAGTTCTAGTTTTACGTTTAAAACATGGTAAACTGTTCAAAACGGAAAGATTATTTCACCTATTTTATCCGAATCTGGAAGATTTTGAGCGATTTTAAACTCGAATTCTTGAATTGTGTTTTGATGGTTTTGAATCTGGTAACGTTACCAATCTTTGCATTTTAACTCAGTTTATCAATTTAACAAACGCGTATGCAAACGCGTAAGCGAAGTGCGTCACACACCGTTGGAAAGAGCAGAAAATTTCCCATAAGACGAACATAGTCTTAAAGTTTTCTCCCCGTTCAAATAAGAAAGTTGTTGACCCCAACATGGTTTGGTCCCGGCGAAAATTCGTGGTTTTAGGTAAATTTTGGCAAAGAAACCGTTTGTACAAACGCGTGATTCAAGTGTGTCATACATCTTAGAAAGAGCAGAAAATTTGATATGATATACCTATAAGATGCTATAAGATGATTTAAATAATAAAGTTAATATGGCAAGAAGTATCTACAAGTTGCCCCCTATAGGTTCTTTTCCAGGAGCCTTTTTTTTTACAGACGCCGGTAGATATTGCGGACGAAAACTCGGAATAAGATAGGCCATGGTTAACTCTTTTCGAATGTGTAAACTGTTTGTGTTTTTTCCGTCTGGTAACGGCTCCACAAGGCCTTAAAGTTGGGCAATTTGGAGGTGATTTAAATGTAGTGTGTCGTTTCTTATTTTATTCTGCTCTTATTATCAACATATCGGCGGACGAAGACACGGTTTAAGATATAGAAAAGACCAAACTTTCCAACCGTGTTCTTAGTTTTTCACCATTGGGATCTCAGAAACCGTAAGAGATACAGAAATGGTTAAATGGGGGCAAAGTTGCGTATCTTAGAACTTATCATTTTTCAACTAAGTTTATGGATCTAGCCGTTTTAGTTTTTAAAATATGGCCGAAAAACAACAAAATGACTTTATCAGTTTTTGCCTATAACTTCTTTATTTTTCGTTTTTTCGTGAATCTGAAAAAACATTCTTAAGGCAACTTTTTATGCAAAATGTCATGACACAACTAGATACAACTATAAATTTTCTCAGACGTTTCGTTTTCGTGAAACTATCATCAGGTTTATTTTTTCTTATGAACGCCATATTTGATTTTCACACCAAAAAATAGGATAATTAATAATTCTAATTTCAATCAAACACATTCAGTTATTCAAAAAAAAAATAAACCTGATAATAGTTTCACGAAAACGAAACGTCGGAGAAAATTTCTAGTTGTATCATGACAGTTTTCATAAAAAGTTGTCTTAAGAATGTTTTTTCAGATTCACCAACAAACAAAAAATAAAGAAGTTATAGGCAAAAAACGAAAGTCATTTTTTTTCATGTTGGGCCATATTTTAAAAACTAAAACGGCTAGATCCAAAATCTTTGTTGAAAAATGATGAGGTCTAAGATACGCACCTTTGCCCCCATTTAACCATTTCTGTATCTCTTATGGTTTCTGAGATCCCAATGGTGAAAAACTAAGATTACTAAACTACTATAAGATTACTAAAGGCCTTCCCATGAGTATGTCATTGTCAGGACTTTTATCCGATATTTTTTGCATATGGGATGCTTTTTTTTTGCTACATCAATAATTAGCTTCACTCTAATCTGAATTTTACTTTAGAAATAGAAGAAAACAAATCTCTTAATTTTTTCGATTTACATCTCAGGAATTTGAACAATAAGACTTCGAAATTTCCGCAACACTCTCCCGACCTAGTATTGCTGCGAGTTTTCCGCAATACTTTCCCCGACCTGGTGTTGCTGCGAGTTTTCCGCAACACTCTCCCGCCCTAGTATTGCTGCGAGTTTTCCGCAATACTTTCCCCGACCTGGTGTTGCTGCGAGTTTTCCGCAACACTCTCCCGACCTAGTATTGCTGCGAGTTTTCCACAATACTTTCCCCGACCTGGTGTTGCTGCGAGTTTTCCGCAACACTCTCCCGACCTAGTATTGCTGCGAGTTTTCCGCAATACTTTCCCCGACCTGGTGTTGCTGCGAGTTTTCCACAACATTCTCCCGACCTGGTATTGCTGCGAGTTTTCCGCAATACTTTCCCCGACCTCGTGTTGCTGCGAGTTTTCCGCAACACTCTCCCGACCTGGTGTTGCTGCGAGTTTTCCGCAACATCTTCCCGACCTGATGCTATCGCGAGTTTTCCGTAGCACTTCATCCAGACCAATTTTTCCCTTATGAACAATTATTTCAATTACGTCTGAGGTTATTTACATTTACCGATTATATATTTAAATAAAGATCTTTTTTTACCTTCCTCCGTAAACTCCTATGTTGATTTTTTTTTATTTTATTTTTATTATTATTGATAAACTTTGATTTTATTTCTTAATTTATGAACCGCATGTTTTTATTTTTTTTAACCCTCTCTTAAACACCCTGAATCTCCGACTGTAACCCCCAAAAGCTACTTGGAGGCGAAAGAGTTCCTTAACTCTCTAAACATAAGGTGGCGCCCGAGACCGTTAACATTCCGAACACATAACAGGGCACCAAGACCCCTTTTCTTAGGACCGAACCAGGATAGGACGTCGCAACATGAGCAGATTTTTTTTCAGGGTTGCCTAAAGGACCTTCTGACGTCATTTTCATTTTTTCAAATCGCACATATACTTCTTTCTTTCAACATCTTGACAAACTAATAAATTTAATTAAACTAATAAATTTTCTTATTTTCTGTCTTTTTAAATTTTTCTTTTTTTTTCTTGTTTGCTTTTCTTACCTTTTTCTTTTCATTGGTTGTCTCACAAACTGATGCTATCAAACTGTCATTAGAATAACAATGAACAAGGCCACCTTATTAAAAAGTAACGTATCTTAAGTAAATTGTTAGTGACAAATTCATTTTCCTCTTAAAAGTGAACGAATGCACTTAGAGACAGGAACCACAAAAACAAAAAGTAGGGAACGAATGGTTCTTAACAAAACTTATAATTTTGAAACCATTTATGCACTATATTATTCCACAGGTGTTTTAAAATTAGGATCCTAGAACGATGTTTCAATTAACCCTGTATACCGACTAAATGACCAGCATTTAATAAAGGCTGGATATTGAACATGAAATTAGACATTTTTATCTATAGTTTGCTGAAAAAATCATGAAAATTGAACGAGTTATCACATTTCAAACTTTATCAAATATTAGCTTGTTGCGTTTTTTTGCACCTGAGTATTTGTAATAATAATATTAGTTTCTTTTTTATTTATTTTATTTTTAACGCCGGTTTGTTATTTACAAGCAAATCTAATACAAAGTGTCTAATACATTTATGTTAACATATTTACAATTCTATTGCGTATATTTTGCGCATTTATATCACCATCATCTTCATCATCACTACCATTTTCATCATGATTCTCTATTGCTTCATTAGCATTTTCATTTTCTTCTATATGGATCACGTCACCTAGCGCAATATTATGTAAAACGCAAGCTGCTCGTATGAAATGAACTATAAAAGTTACACTACGTGATTTTAAATGGTATAGCTGCTTGAACTTTTTCTTTAGCAATTCGAAGCAGTGTTCAATTACATAACGACTTTTACTTAGTTGTTTATTGTAGTTTTTTTGTCGATCAGTTAAATTACCTTTGTCTTTAAATGGAGTTAAAACGTTCGGTTTTAAGGGGTAACCTCTGTCCGCTAGAATAAAGTAATTTCCACATTTTTCTTCTAATTTATTAAATAACGACGAATTTCGGAATACTCTGCTATCATTAACTGAACCTGGATAACCAACAAAAAGGTCTATAATTTTTCTGTTATGATTACACACAGCTTGCATCTAAACCAGAATAAGCATATTACATTTACAATTTAGTTTTAACTCTTAAATAAGCCTACTTGGATAGAATAGTATCCTTTCTTATTTTTGTAGCAATCACTATCCTCTAAAGGCTTGTCTATTTTAATATGGATTCCATCTATAGCTCCAATCACCATAGGAAAACCATTTTGACAAAAATATCTCTCACTCTCAATTTTTTCTTCATTTGTTGGCCAGGTAATAATACTTGGTGCCAAATTGCTTATAGTGAATACTACTCTGCGTAATATCCTGTGGACCGAACTTATGGTAATATCAAACCTATTTGCCACATCTCTAAAACTAGACATGTGGCCAATATACCATAGTACTATTAATACCTTAATTAAAATACATGGTTATTGATGAAATCTTTATAAATCAACAAAAATATACTTGATTTCTTGATGAAATGTTTCCATATTGACCAGATGAATCTTTATAGTGTTCGCTGGCTTCAAAATTCTCTACAATAATATCTACAGATTCTCTACTCAAGCGAAAATGATGGAAAAATTTATCATCATCATAACTTGGAACAATTTCCTCTAATAAATAAACTAAATTAATACTTTTTCTACTTATAAATACTCTTCATATAGATTTTCATTAGCTGTAATATATAAATATTTTACCAAGGAAGTTTGTATTATTTATTTTGGGTTTGTCCATGAAGAAATTGCTATCTGAAGAGTCTGAGGAAATATTTGATGCATCACTATCATCACTCATTGTCTTTATGTCCTTATTATTAATATATATGTACAAAAAACCTAAAATACATAATTGAGATTTGTTAAATAAAACACCCAAAACTTAAATAAATAGAGAAAAATCCAAATGAATCCAAACATACCCTTTGACAGTAAACATAACCTTAATAGACACTGACAGACCGACTGCCCAATTAAAAATGAGCCACCGCTAAAATACGGTTGGTTGGAACGGTTGGAAGTTGGAACACTATTTTTCAACTGCGCAATAACATTATGGCAATTTTAATTTTAATTGGTTGTTACTTCATATAATCATCATTATCAATAATTTATCATTCAATAATTAACTATTCAACATTTATTCAAATTAAATAATTAGAAATACGATTTAATAATCCTTTCAAATATCTGTATCAAGTATTGAATAATTTTCTTTTAGATGTTGGTACCTCAAGTAAACAAACTTTTTGACAGTTCCAAGTATTCTTCAGCTTCGACATAACAGTTTATTATATATATTGTTTGATATTCTAAACAGATAGAGAACACTACAAACAATGGTAAATATCATTTAAACATTCGTATTTAATCTTATAATTGTTCTTTTAGAGTCGACGCTCTTCCACAACAACAAAAGTTTTTGTTGGTAACCTACCGGCAAATGCGACTACAAAAGACCTACGAGAATTGTTTGCCCCATATGGCGCGATTGCTGAATGCGATATCGCAATTCGATGCGGATTTCTTCACTTGGAAGATTCTGACATGGCTATGAAAGCAATAGAAGAATTAAACAATTCTACATTTATGGGGGTGAGGATTTCTGTGGAAAAAGGACGTGTCAAACCGTTTGGGCGACGAAATAGAGGTGGCGGCGGTTCAGGACCACTTCATGGAGGTGGAAGAGAACGTTCAGGGCCCTATTCTCGGGATAACTTGGGTCGACCACCTAGAATTGGGGGTGGTGGTTACGGTGGTGGTTATGGCGGTGATGGTGATTATGGGGTTTATGGCGATGATTATGGCTTTAATAGAAATGGTGGACGATATAATGATGATTATGGAGGTGATTCAAGGGGATATGCATATGATGATAGACGAACAGGCGATGTATATGGGCGAAATTATCCTAATGGTTATGGTAAGTATAAGAAATTTGTATAAGAACTTAAAATGAAGTTGATTATGATATACAGTATTCTTAGAATAAGTGGACATCCTTTCTAAGAAAAAAAGTGCTAAACTATTAAAAATATGAGTTACTTTTAGCACCCAAAAAGCTTAAGGGGGGAAACATCTTAAGAATGTGATAGCAAAATTTTAAAGCGAAATTCTAAGTACTTCCGTTAAAACAGCGTATTTTTCCGGTGCGCGTTCTTTGTGAATATCATACATATAAACTATGTGACTCACGCATGATCACATGATCAAAAAGTCGATTATTTTTATAGCAATATCTTGTTTAAGCTCTTGATTCTATGAAGTTTTAATTTAAAACGATTTAAATTGTAGAAGTTATAAACCTTTAACACGTACATTATAGATAACAATCTACAAGTCTTCCCGGTTTTTCTAACACCGTCTCTTTACTTCTGTGGGAAGAAAACGGACAAAAATGGGATTATTCACTAAGGGCCGCATTAAGGTACACACCTTTATTGCAAATTGTAGAGAAATAATAGGTTTAAAATAATTTTAGTTTCAACGAATTTAAATTCGATCCTGTTTTTGTCTGGCCGACTTTTATTTATGATGGTAAAAATCGATGTTGTTTTAAATTGTCGTATAGTTTCCGATATTTCTCATGGTTTTTACGACCCTGAGAAATAGTACTGGCAATAATTATCGCTGGGAAAAATCTATTATTGCTTTTATTTTCATCCCTTCCACTAATCGGATATTACGCTGATAGTATTAATTCAAAACACCAAATTTGAGTTTCTTTAGTCTTGAATGTGAGATATAACTCTTAATATTCAAAATGTCTTCCTATCCGAAATGTAGTAATGCGTCTAGGGCGCGAAAACGCCATTTTCATGGGAATCAGCACACTAAAAAAGAAGAAGAAGAAGTTGCAGGACAGAGTGCAAGTGCAAAAAAACTGTCCACTGGAAGAACTGAACATATTGCACCGAATTGTCAACATTCGTATCGTTTGATAGAGTTTTTTACCGTGTTTTGGCTAAAGTTGTTATTTGTTGCAAATGTAAAGATACCATACAATTTCAGGTAGATAGAATGAGAGGTCTTGGGTTCAAGCTCGTTTTGCTTTGTCGTTGTGGCCGAAGAGACATAAATTCAGGACCGTTAATTCAAACTGGTTATGAAGTAAATCGTAGAATTGTTTTTGTTATGCGTCTGCTGGGCATTGGGAGGCAAGGAATAAATTTATTTTGCAATTTTATGGATATATGCGACGATTTGAGTAATAGTGCATACAATAATATTGTTAAACATCAGCGTTCAGCCACCAAATCGGTGTTCGAATATTTCAGCGGAAAAGCTGTTGAAGAAGAAAAGAAAGAAAACGAAAGGCAAGAAAGGTCAATCTTGAATTTAAAAGTATCTGGTGATGGTTCTTGGAGAAAGCGCGGATTCAAATCATTATAATAATAATAATAATATTCTTTATTATCCCAACGGATTACAATCCAATAAAGAGATAATATTATATAAATCAACAATAATCAATTCTAAAAGAAAAGATGAAATAAGACAAACAATAAAAAACAAAAACAAAAAAGATAAACAAAAAAAGAAAATCAAGAACAAGCTGTCACTCAACCGAATTTGCTGCACGCATTAGTTTGTTTATTGGAGAGTTTAGCCCAACATTGGTGTTAGCACGATTTGGCATATAGGCACTATAAACTCGCGCATTTATCCGCGGCACCTTCACATTCAATTGAGTTAGTATTTCCGATGCAACTAGCGCACCCGACATCACACCGCGCACAAACCTCGCAGACAATAATCTTGTAGCAGATTGTAGCAGATTTATATAGTTTAGTTCTCCTCTAGGTGGATAATACCCAGAATCGAGGTAGTGGATAAACCTAATGAACTTCCTCTGTACTTTCTTGATGGTGGCAATGTGCGTTAAATAAGATGGGGTCCACACAATGCAGCAATATTCAAGTTTACTCCGTAACAGCGTAGAATAAAGATCTATTATTGTTTTTAAATTCGTAAACTCCAACGTATTTCTAGTGATAAACCCCAACGTTCTGAGGGCACCAACCGATGTTCTGTCGATATGTCCATTGAAGGACAAAGTGCCATCAAACCACACTCCAAGATCCTTTACTGTTGAGATACGCAACAAGTGATCCACTCCAAGCACATAATCGAAAAGTATGGTATTACGTTTTTGACTGTATGTCATTACCTCACATTTATTTAAAGTTAATTTGTTCTCAGAACACCATGAATAAAGTTTATCTAAATCTAACTGGAGTGATTCACAGTGCTGCTCACAACTAATAGATCTAAATAGTTTCAGGTCGTCTGCGTATAAGAGTGAATTCGTGTTGAAAATCGCAGGTAAATCATTTATATAGATGTTGAACAGCAAAGGGCCAAGTATAGATCCCTGGGGTACGCCACTAGTAACATGAATCTGTCTTGACTTCATACCACTTAACTCAACATATTGTCTGCGATTGGATACATACGATACTAGGAGTCGTGTGAGAAAGTGATCACATCCAAATCTCCACAACTTTTCGGCCAACAAATCATGATCCAAGCAATCAAAAGCCCGAGAAAAGTCGGTGTATATCACATCCACCTGCTCTCGACAATCTAATGTATTCGATACATACTGAGTGAAACTGAGTAGGTTGGTGGCTGTGGATCTACCTTTGCAAAACCCTTGTTGTTGGTCAGATATACGGGCCTTAGTGTGAAATTCGATTTTGCGTGTTACAATCTGCTCAAAAAGCTTGGAAAAATTATTTATGATGGCTATAGGTCGATAATTTGTTACGCAGTATCTATCACCTTTCTTAAAAACAGGGCAAACTCTGCTCGATTTCCAAATTTTTGGGAATTCAGAATTTTTGATCATTAAATTGAAAATATGCTGAAGAGGCTGTAATAATACAGGCGCACAGTCTTTGACTATATATGCGGGGATACCATCTGGACCAGTCGTAGATTTTGCCTTAAATTTTTTAAAAGCTTCCACAATCTCATCAGGACTTACTTCTGAGATGCCGAAAGAAACGCCATCCCATCCATCAGCAACTTGGGCACCGTTAGGACTGACATCAGGAGCCGGAAGATACATATTCTCAAAATGATCGGCGAACAAATTAATCACAGTCTGCAGATCGGAAAAAGTTTCACCATCGTGTTTGAGAATATTTGGTGAGACAGCACTGTTTCTGGTCAAATTAACAAATCTCCAAAAACTCTTTGGATCTTTCTTTATTTTTTGCTCCAAAGATCTTACGTATTCTCGACGGTCCTCACGCATATGTGTTTTACAGTCCCGGCGGAGATGGACATATCTTATTCGATAAAAGGAGTTATTGGTTCGTCTAGATAATTTGTGGTAATGTTTTTTTGTTTAAGCATTATACGCCGTAACATCGCTTATTGAGTACTATTCTGGTAAAGTTATCGATGTAGCTGTAAAAAGCAGTTATTGTCAAGCCTGTACATTTTATAAAAATAAAGAAAATACAGAAGAATATATTGATTGGTATGAAGAACATAAAGAAAATTGCATGAAAACTCACGAAGGGTCTGCCGGTAAAATGGAAGTCGATGCAATTGTAGAGATGTTTTTGAGATCCGAAGAAAAGTTTGGTGTAAAATACGGCAACTGTATAGAGGACGGAGATTCCAAAACGTTCAAAGCAAATTTACAACAAAATCCATATGGTGACGATTTTTCAGTAATTAAAAATGAATGCATTGGACATGTTGAAAAGAGGATGGGCTCCCGACTACGAAACATAAAAAAAAACTACAAACTTGGCGGAAAAGGAAAATTGACAGATACTCTACTCAGAAAACTTACCACATACTACGGTCTTGCTATCCGTAGAAATATCAGTACAGAGGACATGAAAAAAGCGATAATGGCTACTTATTACCACATGTGCTCTACAGATGAACATCCAAATCACCAATATTGTCTGTCAGGATCCGAGAGCTGGCGCGAGTGGCAAAAAGCTAAATCAAATGGGTCGGATTCCTTGATGAAGCATCCAGCGCCATTGCATCCAGATGTTCAGAAACACATATATTCAATTTATGAAGATTTATCCAGAGAAAATTTATTAATAAGATGTTTGGGGGGGCACACTCAAAATGCCAATGAAAGTTTCAACTCTACTATTTAGCGCTTGGCTCCAAAGCACCTGAATTCTGGCTTAAAAATAGTGGAAATTAGTATATATATTGCGCCTAGTTTATTTAATGAAGGACACAGTAGTATATTGGAAATAATGAGTAAATTAAATCTAATTATTGGGAGACAAGCCAAAATATACGCTGAACAAATGGACGAACATCGAATTACTCGGCAGGAACGACGTAACGAATCTGTGTTTAAAGAAGCTCGAAAAGCACAAAAAGACAAGTTAGCGATCGAAAGTGAATTTTATGAAGAAGCTGTAGGTCTGTTATATGGTTCGGGTATTGCAGACTAGCCAACAAGTTATTTGTGATTGAAAAAAATTTGTTTTTACTACTTGAAACTTTAACGCATTTTTTTCTCAAATCAATGTATTTACACCTTATGAGCACGATAAATAATAAACTACTTGACCGATTTTGCATTAAATTTGTTACACTTATAAATAGTAATATCGCCTTCTATTTGAACCTCTAAGTATAAATAAGTTTTATTCATTTATACATATATCAATATTTTCTTAAAAAGTTTTAACATTATATTAAAACACCTGTATTTTTTAAATGCTTAGTTTTTTTAACTTTTTTTTGGTTCACATAGAAGATATGAATGTTGGGAACAATTTAAATGCATTCGCAAGTAATTCTAACCACTCTAGCGAATGGTAGAATGTTTAAAACGGAAACGCCCACTCCATAACGTTCCCCTATCTGATCACTATTTGCCGTTCGCCTATAAAAGTTTTAGAATATGTGAATACATATTTTTATAGTACAAATCATCACTAAATAGTAGTGGGTATCAAAAAGGTTTGAAACTAATTTCAACTTCACGCAAAAAAAACTTGCGCTTATTTTAGCTCGTCTAAATGTACTTCCCTCCTTAAAGCATTAATGAGGAAAAAATTGCCTGGTCTAAGAGAACTAATAGTATCTAGCACCTGGGTGCTATGCTAAATATGTACTTGTTACAATAATTAAGTACTATTTAAATTAATAGTACTATTTTAAATGTTCTTGAATAGTTTTAAAAGCAAGTTGAGTTCTTTCAAGAATTTCCGCTTATGTTGAGATCAGAACAATTCACAATCAATCTCTTACATTACCAGGGGTGGACAAGCTCTTTGATAGCCCGAGCCAAAATTTTTTTTGCAGAATTAAATTAAATATACTACAAAAAAAAGGTACTCGGGTATATTTATCGACAGTAAATTCCTCTTAATCAAACCCCATCTAAACGGTTCGAACTTTTATACATACTATACGCAAAATGTTCGATTTATTTCATTAAATTATAAATAAATAAATAAGTGCACAAATTGATAAATAATTAGTGTTACCAGTTGAATACTCTGATAATAATAACTTTATTTATTAAAATATAAACGAAGGTAGCATTCTTTTGCATAATAGGAAAATAAATAACAAATTACGTAGAAATAAGAAATAAAATTAATTAACAAGATTCATTATTGCAGTCTACTAAAATGTTACTGGTCTAATTTTCTATATTCGTCTAGAGTTGTTTGACGAATACATTTTAAAGCATTTTTGTAAATAAAGTCTTTGCATAAATTTAGGACTTTGTTTCTTTCAACGACTTCTAGAACTGACGTATCTACGAATTCTCTAATAATCTCGTCTTCATAATTACTTTCGTCTTGATTGACACACTCTAGCGTATCTTAATAAAGTTTTGAATTTTATGTAAATTTCCAAGATCGGCACTGTCAGCAATTTTATCACCTTCCAGAGCGTCATCGTTATTGTCAGAATACAATTTAAATCCGCAATGCCCAAAGCAATTACGTATTCTATCGTTCTTGGCTTCATTCCAACTGTCAGCTATAAAGTGAATAGCCTGGCAAATATGGGATCAGAGGGTGTGTTGCGCAATTGTCGACTATCTTGATGTTTTCGTCAATTTTTTATACCAAGTTTCTAGGTAACGTTTAAAAGTCTTCGCGGTCATCCATGCATTTGGGTTGGATTCGTATTGCACAGGCAACGAATTCATCCGTAATCCTTTAAAGCAACGCGGCTTTGTTGCTTTACCAATTACTAATAGTTTCCGCGTATCACTACCGGACATGTTGGAACAACATAACCAATGTTATTCGGTCTAACGCTTTTTTATGACCAGCTGATATTGTATGTTTGTACACAGGAGAATCGCCAGGTGTTGCACGATAAAACAAACCTGTTTCTAACCTGCGTTATAGATCTTCTTTCCAATTGTCTGCCGCCTCAACATTAGAACTGCTCTTTTCGCCGTGCGCCTTTTTAATTTTAATTCCATGTCGGACCTTCCATCGAGATAACCAC
This sequence comes from Onthophagus taurus, assembly GCF_036711975.1. Taxonomy (NCBI): domain Eukaryota; kingdom Metazoa; phylum Arthropoda; class Insecta; order Coleoptera; family Scarabaeidae; genus Onthophagus; species Onthophagus taurus. The sequence goes on along the minus strand of NC_091972.1, from coordinate 26,905,405 downwards.
CCATCAGTTGCTTTAAAATTCTCATGACCTGGTAGCATTTTATCAAAATTGTCTGCTTTTTCTTTTAGTATGGTACCATTCACTCTGACACCTCGACTAGTAACCGTTGCGAACCATCGATAAACGCTTCGTCTATGTCAGAATTTTTGCCTCCACGCTTTCGTTTTCGCGTGAAATTTTTATTTGTATTTTCCCATTCATCAGCAATCTTATTTTTTTCCTACATAAACCGTAAATGAGTTGTTGTTGACACTCCAGTTATCTGAGCCAACTCTCGTTGTCCACACTTCTTTTTACACTTTCTACGCACATTCTACTGATGTGCGAACGACTTAAAGTAGTAACCGCTTTCTTACTCCTCGTGCACATTAACACGTATAAACTTGTCCGTTCACTAACAAAATGGTGGGGACAAGCAAAACCGTGCGGTCCAATTAAGCGGAATGTTGGACCGATTAAGTGGATAAACTTTTTGGCGATTTGGTCCATATAAACGGCTGGTCGGTTTATGTAGTGGTCCAATAAAGCGACATCTACTGTATATTCTATAATATCTCTCTTTTCAATGGCGCTACAGTCTAAATTGGGCCTTGTCCTCCTTTATCTTTTGCCTCCGATCTGCCGATCAACAGCTACTCTATTTCAGCTGACGCTCATAAGTGGTTGTGCGTTCTCCACCATTTTATCCTTCATTTGTAAAGATTACTCGATTATTGTAGTGTAATCAAGTGTAACCAGTGTTGTTAGCTACGCGGGTATTTATTGTCAAGGGTACATTTATAAAATTTATAAACTACAAAGACCACTAAAAAAATAAATAAGTTTGATTCAAAAATACAAGTTCTTCTTTAATAAAAAAAAACAATAACAATGGTTATTTATACAAAAACTCATAAAAATAAAACAATAAACGCTAAATAATATATTAAGTTATAATCTTAATAACTTGATGTAATCTAAATTACGACAGATTCGTCTGATGATAACATGTCTTCGATCATTGACAATTCCTCGTCTTCAACGTCCATTTTATTATTTTTTAATTTTTTTCCGAATTTGTTACATTTTTACTTGTATCACTTTGTTTGGGTATTTCCCCTGGACCAGGGTAAATACCCGAATAAATACCCATTTTATAAATAACCTACCCGTCGGGTATTTACCTGGCACCCATCACTGTAATGTTACCGACTTTATATCAAAGAAATTGGTATCATTAGAAACCTTGAACCTTTATGCAGGTATCTACGAAGGCAAATTTTCGAATTTTAATAACCCGACTCATAATTACTAGTTATTTGTTATTAAGCTCTCAAACCTGCATTAAAAGGAATAAAAAAACACAATTCAGAAGTAACAATCTAATTATTATTAGAAAATGGTGTTTAAACGGGAAGTATTAAATGTATAATAATAAACAATTAACTAAACTAATGGGTGGAATATGCTTCCACCTATTATTTCAGATACGTATCTGATTGTGGATGATTTAATGTAAACCCATCCCATAGCGTCGAGGCGCTATAGGCGTAATCAAATGAATTTGCAAGATATTATTTAAATAAAATTTATACTTAAGTAACAATTAACCAATATGAATTATATTCAATTCTTATAGCATAATATACAGGTGTTCCAAAACTCAACATCAAGCGGGCACCGGTAAAAATAAGAAAAAAATTCCAGGTCTCTTAGTTAAATGGTAATAGACATTTTGAAAATGTTAAAAATCGTTCCCGTTACATCATATCTTTAGGTACTGTGGTCAGAAATGTTTGCAATTTAATAGTGATTTTCTTAATAATGTATTCTTTATGAACCGTGTTAAGTTGTTAGTTTTGCAAAAAATATTAGTTTGATTGAGTTAAGGTTGAAACAATTTATGTCTATTATGTTTGACACAGGATTTTAAAACAATAGTACAACATCCTTGGCAAGTTATCTTAAAAGATGGGCTGTTTAGTCAAGATTCCAAAATGGTATAACACTTGCCAATTTTCTTTTCCTAAAAAATATTATTGCTTGTTTTCCTACAAAAAACGCGTTATTTAAAAAATTCATGCTTTCGTATGCTATTTGTATTTACTCTTTATTTCCTCTTAACTTTGTTAGAATATGCCACTCAATATCTACGAACGTAGAATTTTGGGACACCTGTATATTTAGCATTTAGGCTAGGTAAGATATTGTAAAAAACTTTTATGTTATAAAGTTCTTTGCATCGTTTATAGTGTTCAGCCATAATAACCACACACTCAATTCGTCCAAAGTCCGCACTCAAATCACTTACATTGCAGATAACGTAGTCCGCACCAGTATTAAGCACGTAAATTATAGTCATACCAAAAGTATCGTCCAAGCGTTGCTATACAAATTTAACTGCTTCTTGACTATGGCGGAGCAATGAAATCTTCGGATATAACTACTTCTTCTCGAATAATCGTTTAGCCTTAGCCAATCAAGATCACAAAATTTTCATCGTGAAAAACATTGATTTAAGATAGAGAATAATATTTGATGTTATACATGGTGATTTATTAGCTCACCATCAAACTTTGACATATGATAGCTAATCCAATTATCAAAAAAAAATTTTAATGGACATATGTCCTATTTCAATTATTTACGAAATTATAACACTTTAAAGTTCTAATTTTTATATCATAATTAACTGCAACGTTTTTTTTGAAACACATAAATATTACAAATATTGTTCAAAATAGCCTCCTGCTAGAATACATGCTTCACAACGACGAATTAAAGAGTTCTTCAACCGAATTCAAATGTCTGGTTGATTTCTTATTTCAGTAGCAGCCAGTTGTATTCTGTTTTATAAACTGTTCTCGTGTGTTAATTTCCACTTTATACACAATTTGTTTCATTTGACCCCATAAGTAGAAATCCAATGGATTAAGGTCGGGGAATCTAGGTGGCCAAGCAAATGGACCATTATTACCAATCCACTTGTTTGGAAAATATTGGTTTAACCACTCGACAACTACTCTTCCGCGATGAGGTGGGGCACCATCGTGCTGGTACCACATATTTTGAATTACATTAAGAGGTATATCTTCAAGTAAGTCAAAACGTGTATTGTTAAAAAAAAATCTGTAATTTACAGCGTTCAAACTTCTATCAAGTACATGCAAACCTAGTAAATTGTTGTTAAATATTCCACCCCAAACGTTGATGCTGAAACGTTGTTGAAATTTCCTTGGTCTAATCGTATGCGGTTTTGTAATGCCCAGATATGTTCATTATGGTAATTATTCTTTTATATTATAATCACTTTTATATTGGGACATAACTCATTTAACGTTATTGGATGCCCTGGGGCATTATCAAGAAGTAGTAATGCTTTAAACGCTAAGTTGTTTTTAGAGCAGTAATCTTTCACTTCTGGAATAAAGTTGTTTCTATACCAATCTTCAAATACAGATTTCGTGACCCAAGCTTTACGATTTGATTTCCAAATCACTGGCATTGATGACTTTGATACACCTTTAAGCGCTCTCGGATTTTCACTATGGTAAACCAACATAGGCTTCAATTTAAAATCACCTGCCGCGTTTCCACCTAGTAATAAAGTTAGACGATCTGTGGCAGCTTTATATCCCGGCATACGTTTCTCATCTTTAGTGATATATATGTTGGAAGGCATCTTCTTCCAAAACAATCCCGTTTCGTCAACATTAAAGATTTGATGTGGACTGTAATTTCCATCATGGACAATAGCTTTTAGTGTTGCTATAAATTCACTAGCAGCGTTAGAGTCTGCACTCGCTGCTTCTCGTGTCAATCAACGTCAATCAAACCATCCCCAACTTGCATTAAACGTATCAGTTGAGTTCTCATCCATTTTTTTTTCTTAATTCTGAATAAATTTCCTTAGCTTTTTGTTGGATAGCAGAAAGACTTAAAGGAATATTTCTGTGTAATTGAGAGTCTAACCAAACTTTCAAAATCCCCTCCATTTCTTCCATCACATTAGAACGTATACGAGTATACCTGAAGTTTGTTGAAGATTTACCCCATCTTTAACATAACACTTCAAACATTCTTTTGATTTTACTATTGTGTTAACTGTTGATCTACTGTATCCTAAATGTCTTCCTATTTCCGCTAGTTTTTCACCCTTCTCTGCCATTTCAATAATTTTCAGTTTTTCAGCAAAAGTAATCGTTTTTCTTCTTTTCGAACCTTGTTCTATCTCGCGGCCACCTTTTCTTTTATTCATTTTCAACTTTTTATTTCTAAAATCCCGTTTGATCGAAATGTATTGATGCGGACGATGTCTGAAACGATCTAAAGCGAACTCAGGACGTGTATCGATTGAATTCACAAAGATATTTTTTCGTCCGGTCTCTTTCGGTAAATCCCCTATGCAAAATGTGGTAAAATAGAGTAGTGTAACGAGCAAAGTAGGAAAGTCCCCAGTCGGCCGTAAGTGTACGTTCGTACGAACAAGTTTGTACATTCGTGCGAACAAAGATCATCTTGGAACAAATTAAACAAATATACGTATTCTTATGGATATTTCGTGTTCGTTTAACGTACATTCGTTATACGTACGGTAACTCAGGAACGCATTGTGTACGTTAAGTGAGCGCTCACCCGCTCACTGTAATATGGCAAATGACGCTGTGGAAATCTTTCTTGGTATTCTCGTATTGATTGTCGAGCATTTCCATTGCAAAAACCATACAGGAAAATTATCAATCAGCATTCTCTTCAGTGCTATAAGCGTACATTTTGAGTTTCTTCTTGTATATAATAATTAAACCTTACAGCAAACGGACATATTACAATGACAACTTTGTTTTTGTTGAATGTTTGATTTTACTGACTATTAATAAATTCGCTGCAGAAAAATCATCATATATTTATATATCATATATTAAAGTTTGATGGTGAGCTAATAAATCACCCTGTATATTATAGAACATACGATCAGCTTTTCTTTGAAACTAATTCTGAGCAGGACAGATGTATACAATGTTTTCGTAAATTTCAAGTAGGCATATGACTTTATCAATAGGAAACAACTCTACCAAATGTTATACAGCTTCCGCATTCCTTCCAAATATATCCAATTTGGGCTACAATAGATTTAACCGACATATTTGATATAAATAAAGGACTAAAACAGGAGGACGGGCTGGTTCCAACATTGTTTAACAAACTCACTAATAAATAAATCCGTACAAATTGCAGCCTGTGCTGACGATATCCGTCATGTCTTCTAGGACAGGATAGATGACGCGGGATCGGTCTTGAAATAAATAAATAAAAGACGAAGATACTAACGCAAAGGAAATAAGAAGGAATGTAAACCACAACAGTCGAGGAGAATGTTGAAGAAGTGACATACGTACCTGGGAGTCAAACTCAATACAGAACGATCGGAGGAATCCAAAATACAAAATGGATTGAAAAAAAATACTGAAAATAATTTTTGGTACAATAAAGGAGAATGGGATATAAAGAGCTACAACGTATAATTTGACCATCTGTTCAAGGAATCTCAGAATTCGTCAGGTTGCAAAGACTCCAATGGAATGGAACCCAACCCATGTGAGGAGATTAAGCTCGAGGGACGGGCCATGCACAGTCATGTAACCACGATGACGCGAGAAATGGTTGGGTGTAACAAAATGGAAATAAATATTGAAAACTCATTTTCAAATCGCCTCATCTCATATTTGCGCGTCGCAACTTTTTTTGTTGAATAAAATATATTTCAAGAACAAATACAGATAAAGGTATTATTGAATGATTAATTAAACTGTTTGACCATAAAGATTTATTTCTAACTAATAAGAAAATAATTATAAAATACTTGAAATATTATACAAAATACTAAAATCTCAATACAAGCCAAAAACATTTATCTTTTAAGCAGGTTATTATGTTTCCATCATTTTACGTTATTTCAGAAATGGTTAGTAATTCACTGTTTTGGAGAGAATTCTAAAAGTTTATTTACCAGTTGGGTGCATAATTTAATTCTAAATTACTTTCATATAAAAAAATGTTATATCGTTTAAGTTCCTCTAAAAAAAAAAAAAAAAAAAAAATTGATGGAGTTAAAAAAGATTGATATTACGCAATTTTTGTAAAGTTACGATTGGTAATGAAAACTTATCATTGTGTCAATTCAATTTTTTAGAAAATTTACTTCCAAAAATAGCTAACATTTCACGCTTATACTTACAATTAGTATATGTTTGATTTCTACAGGTGTTCCGGTGACTCGGGGCATAAAATTAACCTCATATACTAGAGCAAAAATGATGACGATTCGTGAAAAAAAATTATTATAAAAGTCTTCAAATGGCTAAGATATGGGTCATCAAAGTTCAGAAATTTTAACACATTTTTCTAAATATTTTCAATACCATTTATGGTAGAGCGTTGAAATTTGGTACAGGGTAAACAAATATCAAGCAAAATCATTGAACCAATTTTGACTTTGATCGGGCGGCGGCAACCATGCTATACAGGCTGTCCCTAAAATTTGTTTGCTCAGAACTTTTTTGTTCGCTCGTAACCCTACATTTATTTTTGTACTTTTTAATAGAAAATTTATTTTAGAAACTATTATCACTCTTTGAAAATTTTTATAACATTTACCGTTTTCGAGTTATACGCGAAAATGTTAAGCTTTGATTTCAATCGTAACAAACAAAAAAAGGAAACATATTCCGCAAGATCTGAGTTGGCGATGACAATTCAAAAACGAACTGACTTAATAACCATTATTTGCATACATTTCTAAGTGCAGACTTAGTTAAATTCAGTGTTAATTTATTTTAGTTGAATAAAGGAATGTAATTTCCAAAACAATAAATTTAATTTTCACGGTTACATCAAACAAGAAAATAACAAAAATTCTAACAAAAATATTAACAAGAACAATAAAATTATAAACAAATAGTAATAAATAAAAAAGAACAAAAAGATACTAAAGCAGATGTTCAAAAACACTCCCGCCGGCATCAATGCACGCCTGATATCGCCGTCTTAAATTAAAGCGCACTCTGCGGAGAACATCGATCTCAGTTCGAAGTTGATCAAATGAAACAACAATTCGCAACCTCAGTTGATCAACTCATTTTCGATCAACTGATTTAAACGCAGTAAATTAGCAATTTAACGCGTCCCCATAAATAAAAATCTACAGGTGTAAGATCCGGCGATCGGGGGGCCAACTTATCGGTGCACCTACTCCTAGTCCAATCCACCGTCCCTAAAAACGTTCCCTCAGAAATTCTTGGACAGCTTGTGTGCTATGCGCAGGAGCACCATTATGCATATACCACATTGCTTGCCTTGTGTTTAAAGGACCGTCATCTAAAAAATCATCTAATTCCTCTAAATGTCGCCTGTATGTATGTCCATCCTTGCCAGCCTTGATGGCAAGAAAACGGGTCCAATGATTACATCGCCCACAATGCCAGCCCAAACGTTAAGAGAAAATCTCCATTGTGATTTCCAAGTTTTCTTAAATCTTGGGTTTTCGTCCGCCCAACTATGTAGATTTCTTAAATTGAAGATTCTATCTTTAGAAAAAGTAGATTTATCTGTAAAAAGCACTTTTTCTTAAAACTGATCATCAATTTGGATTTTGTGCTGCATTATTTGGCAATATTGCAGTCGCAGTGGGTAATCAGCCAGTCGAACTTCCTGAACTTCGTAACAATGAAATGGATAAAGCTGTTGCTCGTGAAGAACACTCCAGATAGTTGTTTTTGAAATTAAAAAGTGCCTCGCCATATCCAAAGTACTAGCTGTAGTATTTTCTTCTACGTAGTCTAGAATATCTCCTTCTAGTTCGGGTGTTCGGACTGATCTTACGTTACTGTTGTTAGTAAATTTCGGCTTAAACGTCCCATTCTCCCTTAAACGGGTTTCAATTCTTAAAAATGTTTTTCGATTGAGCGCTCTGCAATTCGGAAATTTCTCCCAATAACGCTTAGCGGCTGCTACGGCGTTTCCATGACATTCCCCTAATATCAAAATCATTTCAGTTTGTTCACTAAATGTGTAACTCTCCATTTTGAACACTTAAAATTAATAAAAACTTAACTAACAAAAAACTATCATTTGTGTTTAAACGACATAAGCAAGTTGACAGCTCAATTTGTTTTTTTAATTGCCATGGCCAACCTTGACTTTTTCGAAGATTTTTATTTTTTAGTGTTACCATTGAAATCGAAGCTTAATATTTTCGGGTATAACTCGAAAACGGTCAATGTTATCAAAATTTTCAAAGAGTGATAAAAGTCTCTAAAATAAAATTTCTATTAAAAAGTACAAAAATAAATGTAGGGTTACGAGCGAACAAAAAAGTTTTGAGCAAACAAATTTTAGGGACAGCCTGTATAGCATGGTTGCCGCCGCCTGATCAAAATTGGTTCAATGATTTTGCTTGATATTTGTTTACCCTGTACCAAATTTCAACGCTCTACCATAAATGGTATTGAAAATATTTAGAAAAATGTGTTAAAACTTCTGAACTTTGATGGCCCATATCTTGACCATTTGAAGACTTTTATAGTAATTTTTTTTCACGAATTGTCATCATTTCTGCTCTAGTATATGAGGTTAATTTTATGCCCCGAGTCACCGGAACACCCTGTATAAATAAAGTAATCTGTCTGTAATTCACAAATGTACCTTAGTAACTCACTTAGTATCCCTCATAGCTTTTGCCTTTTTAACAAGTTGTTTAAAAATGTTAATACAGTTTTCTTAATATTTGAAAATCTTTCGCCCAGTAAGTACGTCCATTGTTCCACCAAACTTTTAAACCTGGCTGTTTCACGTCCAACCCAAAAACTTTTCCTATTTTCCATTGGCCCTCATGGAAAATTTTGCCGATGTAAACTTTGACTCCCCGATTATAATAATATGCTCCACCGCCGATAACACAGTTTTGCAAAAATGTTGGCTTCAATTGTTCTACGTTTACGTACATCCATTCAAAAGCCGTAGGTTCTGTCGTACATAATATCTAAAAATAGTGATGAACAAATAAAATAAATTGTCTATGCAAATATCAACGAATTAATAACTTTAATATTATCTTTGAATGTAATTTTTCCATGTGCTGATTCTGAAATAACTATTTTCGATTCGGGATATAAAGTTCCGGGAACCACTCCTAATTCTTCTCTAACATAGTATACGACTTGAGCAATGTAGTTTCCGTGATATGTAGGAAATGCGTCCGAAGGGATTGATCCATTGTAATCTCTCCAATATACATCAGCATCTGAAAGTTAAAATACGCGTTAAAATAATATGAATTATAAATCAAAGCCGTTTGGCTTACCACAAAAGATGCAGTTTTTTTGCCCACAAAAAAATACGAAAATAAATAAGCAACTTGTCGTTGATCGTAACATTACTCAATTATTTACAAGAAATGTAAAAAAAATATTAATTTTTACAGTCTTTATAGATTCGTTTCTTTCAATTAATGTGTATTTAGAGCTGGTGTTGACCTAAAAAAAAAATTTGAACTAGACATTAATTATTGAATGAATAGATTAAAAAGTTAACAGCTTTTACAAACAACGATAAAAATACTACCTTAATTAATGGCGATCGATCGATGTTATGGACGAGATTGGCTGTAATAACACAGATACAATTTATAATTTGAAGAATTTTTCAAGTAAACAATTTGATGCAATGTATACTAGTGCATGTACTAGTACGATGAATGTTGAATAAAAGTTCTCATCATCAGATAACGAATGAAATGCTCTTATCTGTTTTATTTATGAAATTTTAAACAGTTGTATTAACTCATAACGGTAAGTATTTTTCGACTTTTGGGTTTTATAGCAAGTTTTCTGTCTAGTCTGATATTGAGTTATAAGAAACAAAGTAAAGTGTGTATGTTATCTTTAACATTCCTAAAATAACAAGCTGGGCTGCCTCTTAACCACATAACTAACAAGCAAAAGGCAAAAATTGAAAGATAAAATAATGCAAATACACTTGAAAAAGATTATAGATAAAGATAATTCTGTTACTGGGTATTTTACCACTTATACTTTTTATTCTTCTGGAAAGTTTCAGTTTAGAATAGTGTGACATGAGCTTATGATTTGCGAAAAATTTTTGTGTTGAACTGACAAACATTTCGTAATTGTTTTCTTATTAACATTGTTATTTGCTTTTCTACAAATTAGGTAAAATTTCGTTCATGCAAAAACGGCAAACAAATCTTTATAATAAGAAAGTTTTTTTTATAACTTTATCTTTATACGGCATTTCGCTATAACGGCCCTCTTCTATTAAGGCACGTTTTCGATTTACGGCCTAAAATGTTTCGCTATAACTACAAAAAAAAACATTTTTTCGATTAGTATAATTGATTCCTTATACGGCTTTTCACTATGCGGCCAAGTTTCGTGGAACGTATCTAGGCCGTAAAGCAAGGTATGGGTGTATTAAATTAAAAAACTATCTTTATTTTAAAATAAGTTCAATATTAAGCCTCACCAGATTAAGTGAAAAAATCATATACACCAGCAGTGTTGTTAAATACCCGGGTATTTATTTTCAAGGGTAAATTTCCTAGATATATACCCAGGGGTATTTAGAGGTATTCATAAAATTTAATTTAAATTGAGTTGAGGGCAGTTTTGCAAGAACTTCAAGAATGCAGAGTCGATTATCGATATACCATACTTATTTATAACATCTACAATAATGCTACAATTATGGTAAAATTGCATGAAAGTACTGAAGAGAGTAGAAGTAGTAAAGTGAGTAAAACAAGGCGATACATTATTGAACCAAAATTGTTCATCACAGTCCTCAGAGTGCATTTAAACAACTGGATTGGACCCAAAAAGGTATAAACATTGATTGCAAATGCTTAAGTAATTTGCGCTACGCGGACGATATAGTTCTTATATCGGATAGCCTTGGAGAGATTAAACTAATGCTGAACGACTTAAAGGAGGTGTGTGCAAGAGTCGGGCTAAATATCAACGAGGAGAAATCAAAATTTGTGATAAATCGCGTTCCCAGATCTAGCATCAACATTGGGGATAATGAGATTGAGAGGGTTGACAGTGTACCTATGTATATCTTGGCTTGAGGTTCGTGTATCGAGAGATAATCAAACAAGCGAACTAAACAGAAGTATTACACTCGTATGGGCAGCCTACGGGAAACTTAGAGACATCTTCAAGTGAAAAGGCCAAGAAAGGCTTTCAATCAATGCGTGTTTTCGGTTATGACATAAGGCTCCGAAACTTTAACATTAACAGTAGCCACTGCCAGGAGGGTCCAAGTAACGCAAAGATAGATTGAGAGATCGATCCTGGGTCGTACTCTGAGGGACTACATACGAAATGAAGACCTCTGAAGAAGAACTGGCGTAACTGATGTGGTCAACATTGTGGCAAAGCTTAAGTGGAACTGGGCGGATCATGTCGCGAGAATGAAGAATGAGCAGTGGACAAAACGGTTGCTTGAGTGGAGACCGTGAGCGAACAGACGAAGTAGACGTTAAAAGAATGACCAAGAATTGGATTCAGACAGCACAGTATAGAATCGAATGGAACAGAATAAGGGAGGTTTATGTAACAATGGACGCAGAGGGCTGCTTCATGATAATAATCATAATAACTTGATCTAATCTAAATTACGACAGATTCGTCTAATGATAATGCGTCTTTGATTGTTGACAATTCCTCGTCTTCAAGGTCCTCATCATTTTCCTCTTAATTTTTTTGAAATCTGATGTATTTTTACTGGTATCACAGTGGGTATAAAAATACTCACTGTTTGGGTATTTACCCTGGGCTGGGGTAAATACGCGGATAAATACCCATTTTAGAAATACCTACCCACCGGGTATTTATCCAGCGCCTATCACTGCACACCAGTGAGCTGGTCGGTTATTTATTACCCAACCCGCAATAAACCTAGTAAAGGTAGTAGTCTCGGTCCACGGTACCATAAATTTAACTGTCACTTCAGTTTTCTTAATTTTTTTCTTAAATAATGAGTAAATCGCAAATTTTTTGGTGTGAATTTACTTTACTATGACTCCCACGTCATATGGTATAAGAATCGTTAAAACATAAAATCATAAATTTCGTCATTTCTAACATTTTTGCAAATCGTGCAATACAAAATTTATTTGACATGATCACCACCTGGCCAAGTAGGGTGGCTTAATACATATCGCATTTGGAGTTTCTATCTTGAAATTTAGACATCGAAAAATCATAGACCATAAGCGATGGTACACCCTGTAAACCGTCTCTTGTTGTAAATACTCTTGAAGATTAAATTTTCTAGACTGTGGTTTAAATGGATGTAAATCTCCAAAGTTGAATCGGTTTCCACTTCAAACTGATAACAATATTTCTTCTATTAAGTATACAGGAGATATTGTTGATAGATGGTGTTTTTAACTTCTTATAGTTGCAAAATCGCCAATTAAAAAATCTAGGGCTGTGTCGTTTTCATAAACTTATTAAAACCCATAGTGATTGTTAACACAGTTAACAACACGTACTCTATCTTTCTAACTTTTTACTATAATTTCTTTGTATTATACTGTGTCACTGTACATCTACATGAAGAATGTGTGCATTAAACGAGTAATAACGTTCACTTCATTCAATTTTTGTATTAATATTCTCGTCCGCTTATTTTAATTTATTAATTTCTTACTTTCGTTTGTTAATAAAATCCATATCCCTTTTCAATTTGTAGCTTATAAATAAGAAGATTATGAAATATAGTTACTTTTGCATTATGTGATAAACTCTTGAGAAAAAAAATGTTTATGCCAAAGATGAAATTAGTTTCCTGTATTAAAATGGTGTTTTCTAATTACTATATGTATTGGTAGATCTATAGGAACAAGAATCAAAGAACACCAACACAAGCATAACTCCAATTTTGGTAGATATATCATAACAGAATTATTTTGAACCAAGCCCCTTATGTCTACAATGCAGTAATTTGGATTTAAAAGTTAGTAAATCGTTTTTCTTTCGCGGTTGTAACTAGAGGCTATAATAATAATAACGGCTTTATTGCCTCACAAAAATAAATAAACCTATGTTTAATTCATGGTAAAATATTATTAAAGGTAAAAATTAACGGTATTAAAAGTTTGTTAGAAATAAACGGCACTTTGATGTTTATATGTAGAACGGACATGGTTCAATGTCCGTTATCAAAAGTTTTCAAAATACATTAACCACAAAAATTTGTTCCATGTTTAAGCCATGTTCATGTGAAAAAAAACGCGAGTTTTTTTTCGGAGGATTTCCGGAGGAATCGGACAATTTGACCCAAGTGTTTTCAAATAAAACAGATTAGGTTTATTTTTATAGTAGCCTTTTTATTTAAAAAAACTTCCCTTTTTTTTTGTTGTATAAAATTAAATTTACGTGACAACGGTTCGGTAACAACTGTGCTTAAAAACTACGACCAATTGCATAATAGTTTTTAAAGTTATAAGGACACTATAACGTTCGAGGAAGAATTGTATGGGTCTCGTGATTCTTCCGAGGAATGCTATTTCTTTCGTTCCGCATGGCTTATTACGTTTTTCCAACTAGCAGAAGTCAATATCCTGCAAATATCCAAAGTTTCCTTGACAGATACTAGTTCGTAAACTCAGAAAATTGAGAAATCGTAAGTCACATTTTGTTTTCATAAACAAATAAAAGTTGTAAAAGTTGTTACGTGTTACGGTAAAAAGAAGATGAATATGGAAGAAATTGCGAACGTTGCTTGTGAGAATTTATTGGATGCTAAGAAAAAACGCAACAAAGGTGACGGAAACTGTACTGTTGGCGTACATGGTTGAACGCTCCGGAAAACTGCAATCACCTGCTAGTCTACGGTGTAAACATTCAATGTTGACGACCTGTTTCTGATACGAAGAAAATACGGATAACAAAATTCCACAAATTAATAGGGTATTTAAAGAAGAAAAATCATGGATATACTTCGAAAAAGTCGAGAGTTCTTAACCTATTATTTTCCTAGGAATATAATGAATTAAGTTCTGCAACCTTACGATACTTGTAACCATGAATGCAATTTCATCATACGAGATTGCTAGTGGGAAAAGTACACGTAATACGTTTCATGATAATAAATTTAATGCACATCCACGGGAACGCACTTGATGCATTCAACTGTCGGTGTTAATACCAACAAATAATTGTGTAAATCGTTAATAAAATAAAACATTATTTAATGTATTGTGGACAAGATATCACACAGTGTTTCTTTGTTATCACACCTACATATTAGATAGTCAATTAACAATAAGAGGTATTATTACATGTATATTTGATGAAATATTTAGTCAATTTGTGGCATGTATTTAAGCATTGATTTAATATCTCCCTATAGTCTCCCTTTTTCTTTACATCCAACGATGGCTTTTCTACATTATTATTAAGGTAGTCTATATTAACATAAACAAAAATTTGGTAAAACTAATGAAGAATCAAGTTCAAGCTGTAGTGATGGAAACATCCAACCAATGAATGAATCAAAACGTACAAAAAAATCGACGACACGACACGACAATATTTGGATAAATATTTAAATTTTGGATTTACCTGGTCTGGAAGTAACGACTCCCAGATTCCAAAATGTATTGTATGTGGAGAACAACTTGCAAATAGTGCAATGGTTCCTGCGAAATTCGTCATTTTTTTTCAAAACATAATAATTTATCATCTAAAAATAAGGAGTATTTTAAAGGATTATAAGAAGCAAATAAAGATCAAACAAAACATTTTCAGAAGTCAGTTGCCGTTTCCGATAAGGCCCAAATAGCGTCGTATAAAGTAGTGGAACTAATCAGGCTCAAGCAGAAACCGCATAATTCAGCAGAAACTTTTATTTTACCTGCCTCTTTGGAAATTGTAAAGATTATGTTTGGCCCTGAGGCACAGAAAGAAATTGCAAAAATTTCTCTATCTCACAAGATATCGCAAACAAGTTTCTACTAAATTAGCATCCGGAAGAAGTTTTGGGTTGTAGATTTACAAATTTAGTTATACAAGTGGCAAAGATCAGTTAATAGGATTTGTTCGTTTCATTGATGAATATGTAATAATAAATCAGTTTTTATGCTACAGAGAACTAACTGCACGCATACAGGCTAAGATATAACTTGTCGTAGAACTTATCGCCTCGTTAAGAATAGAAATGCTAACATTGTATACATGCATTGTTTCTTACGTAGAGAAACAATCAAACAAATCTAAAGTTAGTGTAAGAGCAAGTGGTATCTGTAGTTATTTACATTAAATCGAGACCATTGAAGCCCGTCTATTTAAACACCTTTGCAATTCCATGGAATCGAAATATGAATGCTTACTTTTACACACCGAAGTAAGATGGTTATCAAGAGGTAAAGTGCTGACTCGGGTTTACGAACTCAGAAATGAGCTCTTGACTTTTTTTCAAAAGGAATGTAAGAATGTGCTAGACTTGCGTATGTATGCAAGGAAGAAACGAAGACATTTTAACTTGCACTGATAAATTGTTAACATTCCAGAACAAAATTTAATTTCGGAATAATCGAATATTAGAAAAAGGACAGTTGATATGTTTCCATTAATTTCAAGTGAAGATGCAACCGAAATTATTTCTATAATAACAGAACATTTATCTCTATCTATTTGTGGATGATTTTTGATGAAATACTACAGTCCAAGAGACATAATGCTATTCCTATTCTGGGGAATACAGCAATTATAATAAATGAACACTTTTTTTTAATTCCGGAAAATCTGTAACAATTTAGTCCACAATTTTTAGTAGACTGCTATAAATGTGATTTCCGGATATCATTTCATGCCAAACAGCGCAATACGTTTTCTTATTTTAAGGGTGCTATTTTAAGGTCCAGTATTGGTTGTTTAATTACACTTTTTCCACTAAATACCACTAAAACACAATCATTAAGTCGTGCTAACAAGAGAGATTTTAACTTTAACTGATTGAAACTATTATTTTGAACCAATTCCTATGTCACGTGGTTGCGTACTCGGTTATCATTGGGAGGGGACTTGCTACAATATGATTGTATACACATAGTTAGGGTTTGTTGGAATGGTAGAAGGTAATTCCTATAATTCTGGCTCTATTAGCTTACGTTCCCTATTAGCTAGATATGGCACAATATAATACAATAAAAACGGTGGTGGGTGTAACTGCGTACAATACAAAAGTGGACATGGTTCAAAATAATTCTTAGGTGACGATATGTTGATTTATAATCATGACTAAGGATAATTCATTTCTATGATATGCACTTTATAGTGGAGCATTTCTATGATACTAGCGACGATCTCTGCTTTGTATGTGATGTTTCATTTATTATATTACATCAAAGCAATTAATCAAAAATGTATTTTTTTAAATGAGTGATTCTGAAGAAATATTTCAAATGCTGTAAAGTATTATATTGTTAACATTGCAAATAAAAAGCTCACATTCAAAACACACCCTATAAATACCAAAAAGTATACACAGGTGTACGTTTGGAGAGTTTCATCACCTTTATAAACACATTAAGGCAACATTCTGCAACATTTATGGAATACACATCACTGTACCCCATGTTTTCATAGATGATGAAGCCTATCCACTTCTCCTTCATCTATTGAAACCTTAGAAGACAATAAATTGAAGCAGATAAAGAATATTTTAATGCTGGATTATCAAGAGCACGAAGAACTGTTGAATGTGCTTTTGGAATACTGTATACTAAGTTGAGAATTTTAGGAATAGTGATACAAACATCTACAGATGTAGCTGATGATATTGTTAAGTGTATCCATTTGCTGCATCACGTTCAAGAAACAAGCACAACCAAACCTAGAAATATCACACCAAGTAATACTGGGGGGATCCAACAAAAACTTCATTAATTAAACAGTAGATATCCATGACGACCACACCTGATAATAGCAAAGAAAATAGGGAATACAATTAGCGTCGCTCTTAAGCGGCCCTAACACGATCAATAATATTGACAATAATATTGACAGTGTAAGGTGAAAAATTTTATTGACGGTAAATATTGGTGGAGTATTGATAAAAACCCGAATATTGGGGTTTTCACTGTAATAAACTCAACATTCAAAATTAAATACCTACTTTTATTTAATTGTAACAATAACAAAACATGTCTATCAACACACTTATTTTAACCCTTTAACAGGCAAATTATTTTTTCGTTTTTAGAAACGATTTAGTTGTGGTAACGCAGCTATTTGTCCTTATTGATAAGTGGTCTCTATAGAAGCCACTTGCCGTTAAAGTGTTAACCCAGATGATTTGAAAACAGGTTTAGTTCTTATTTTCTACATTACACTCAGTTCAGTTCAAGTCGCGCGCCTGTGAAGAAGTGGTGAAAATGACCGACCCATTAACTGACGTTGTTGGCGTTCAACACGGTGAAGATACTGTTGGTTCATGTCTTGTAGGACATTTATAAAGGTTTCACAGCTGATAGTTGCTGGGTACATTATAACAGAAAACTTCAAGTCTTCAAAATTTCTTTCTGTGGCCATGTACCTCAGGGTTAAGGCTAATCTTTCCCTTACACTTGTACTTTCTCTCATATTGCTATACTGTCCTTTCAAAAATGGTTCAACCATCTGTAACAGTTTGTTAAAGGAACTTTCATCCATTCAAAAATCGTTCTTGAAATCATCAACATCGCAGAGGTTGATTTCTGTCAACAGTACTAGATAAGAATGTTCATCTCTCTTCTCCAACCATTCTTTCATCCAGTGTTTGCGTTTCACTCGAAGAGTGGTTCCAAGCGCCAAAATAATAGCAACGCAAGCTTTTGTACGATTTACCTTATTTGGAAAGGAAAAACCGGCAAATAACCGAGTAAAAAAACTACGTAGATTATTTCTGTTCGTATTATAAAAAGTATTGACAATAATATTGATCGTGTACGGTAGTGAAGTATTGAGACTGGTTACCACAAGGATTGATGGTTGTATTGTCAATACTATTGATCGTGTGAGGGCCGCTATCGTTACTCGGCTGTCAATCGTGTGACATCGCGTTGCACCAATATAAACACCTGCATATAAAATAATGACAACATTTTCTTTGCTTTGCTAGTATCGTCGCTATTATAGCTTATCGCAACTCCAACGTAAACGTACCCTAATACTCAGAATAACGTTACTCTTCTACATAAACCGAGTAAAGGCATCTACTTAATTTATTGTTCTTATTCTTATTGTGTATGGAACGCTACATTGATCTCCAATATTCCAGTTTCTTACTCTGTCTATTCTTGTTTTCTCATTATTAGGTTTTGTTTGCTTCTACTCTCATTTCTATTCCGTATATTATTATCGGTCTTATACACGTCGTATATATATATATATATAATGACTGCAACAAACTTCAAGGGGTGATTCTTTAGTGAATTTTAAGGGTACTTTAATATATGAACCATGGGTCACTTCGGATCCCCTAAGGAGCTACACCCAAAATTCCAAAATTCAATCTCTTAGGGGTTTTGTATTGAGTCGTTAAATGCTTCGTATATGTGAGGAATCTATAATAACATTGATTACTGAAATGAATGTAATAGTAGGTTCTATTGAAAAGCAAACAAGTTTATATAAAATTAATTTAATTATTGTAATGTATTTTTGTTAAGGGTATGATGATAGATCGTACGTGGATATTCCCCAAAGTGGTTACGACGATCGAAGGATGGGAATGGCACCTTTAGCACCTACTGGCGATTACGACGATATGAGTCAAAGATATGGATCCATGGGAACAATGGATAACAGACGGGGCATAATGGATCAACCAGGTGCCCAACCTAAACCGATGGCGAGTGGTTATGATCACAGTCAGCCTGATAGTTATGGCCGACGTGATGCTATGAATAAATTAATGTGAGTTTTTTATATCAAATTTTATAGTCAATAACAAATGTGATGGGTATTCAATCTTGACCTAAATTATGTTAATAGGGACGTTATCCAGTTATCGCATTTATAGTTTGGCCACGCGTTTGAGTTGGTTACAAACATCGCAAATTAGATCAACAAGTGCGACGAAGGAGTTTGTTCTTGTTCAGAGACCATAGCAATGGTCATAAGTCGAGTATACGAACACTAACGGAATATGGTTAAAAGTGAATTTTTTTGTTTAAAGTAATTTTACCGATGTTAGTCGGAAAAAAATTCGGTCTGTTCTCTCTGTTTGGATGCGTATTTGCTGAATATGGAACTCGCGTGTTGTTGATCTTATCGTAGCAGCTTATCTGATGAAGCATTAACAGAACGTGCAGCTAGACCATCTAGACATAAATAATTATTGTTCATAAAAGTACATATTTTGAAATAATCGTCCTTTTCATAATTTAATTTTTTGTCATTGGATAGTGGACGTTTTGCTAATTTGTCAAGTTTTTTTTTTAATTTCGTAGATTTTTGACTTACATTAAGTCACGAGTACATAAATAAGTTACGAATAATACAAAAACTTATGATTAATCTAATTTGTATTTATACATATATGTACAACTCTAAACATATAGTTCAGCTTTATGAATACTATTGTTTTTTCTAATTAATTATTGTCCACTTTTCTTAGCGATCGTCAATCAATGGGGTACTCGACCAATCCTAACGTCAATTACGGTGGCGTTGCAGCAACATCCGTTTATGGCCAAACCTCATCTAATTGGAGTGGTGGCGGCGTATCTTCCATGGATTACAGCGATGGTCGTGGATCCACGTCTACCATGGGCGTTGCTAATACTAGTTATGTTGATTCAAGGAACGCACCTGTTGACCCGGGAGTCTACGGCGATAATAATTCTCTGTACGCGGATGGGAGATCGATTGGTAATCATCCAGTGACTCCATTGATAAACTCTTACAATACTGCGTCTCCAATTACTTATGGAACGCCAGCAAATTATGTCAACGTTACGGGTTCTGGTTACGAAAGTGGGTATGGTATGCCAAGGAATGGAGGTGGTGGTGGAGGAATGGGAGGAGGAGGAGGAAGTTATGAAGCTTCTTATCCGCCATTACCGCCGCAAAGAGGGTAAGTTAGAAATTCTATTGAGCTATGAAGAAATAATTCTTTACGAACGTAACAAATTTGAAACGGTTTTGGATCGTTTATGAATGTAAAGATGTTTGCGGTGTTTTATTGTAATGAGTTACTAATGATTGGATTAGTAGCGCTATTTCCTTTCTATTTTCTTGTTGACATGTATTAGTTATAAGTGCACACAAAATCGTCGAACATAAACTATTCGAAAAACTTAACGATAAAAAAAATTAATGAAAATTGATATTAAATTATTCCGTATAAAAGAAATATCTGAAAAAACATCTTGCTCATTAAATTCGATGAACACGTGTAGATCGTACGAAATTTTTTGATATAAAATATGTTGTAAGCGATGCAACAGACTAAATGTAACGACGACAACAATGCGTTTCAGTTGTTTTATAAAGGGCGCAGATCGCCAAACTACTACGAAAAGGAATCCTGCATCTAGTCTGGAACGCACATCTACCCACCGCGAGGAAGAACAAGTTTTCAACGCGAACACAATGCAAACACGTAAATCGGCAGATCCGTTCTATCCTTTACAATTGGATTTCGTGGCACGTCAATCAACGATTTATTTAATTAATAATGCGACTCGAATACTCGTTTATCTTTATATATAACGATAAGACGCTTTGTTAAAAATGTTAGTTACAAACATACAAATTTTATAAAAATAAACTTTCGTCGTCGCCGCTAAGAGAAAAATTAATTAATGCTAGCAATTACTATCAATCGGAAATCGCATTTATCAACGTATCATACAAGCGTAAGTTCTCATCGTCTTTAAATAGTATAGTCAAGTCTGAAATTAATGCTTCGAGGATTATAAATGGCTTAACTTATAAATGAGTTGACTGTACTTTAACGTAATTTGATTTTTTTATTAATGTTCACAATCAATTTTAATGTTTATTTTATTTTGGCTATAAGTATTAAATTGTGGGTGTCATCATGGAACTCAAGCGACCATTATCAGCTGTTTCAATACTTATTTAAAATTTTGAAACTTGATTGCTTAATTATTTTGGTGAAATTACCGCACTGATTTATTTTCCTGGCGGATCAGGTGTGGCGAAATATGTTAAAGGTAAGAGATAAATATGTTAAAGGCACAATTGTTCTATGTGTTGATTGAGATGGATTCCTAACATAATAAGGTGCCAGTTTTTGTGGTCAGTTTTTACGACTCCTATACTATAATTTTCAAAGTGAACAGGTACATTTTTGGACTGTATACAGGTGTGCCGAAACTGAACGACAAGCGGGCACCGGATGAGAGGCCAACCAATACATGTTCTGGAAAAAACATGAAAAAAATTCCATGTTTCTTAGTTAAGTGGTAATAGACATATTTTTGAAAATGTTAAAAATCGTCCCGTACATCATATCTTTAGGTACTACAGTTAGAAATGTTCGCAATTTAATGGTGATTTTTTTAATAATGTATTCCTTATGAGCCATACTGCTATAGAAGTCACAAATCAAATAACAAAAGTCGTTAGTTTTGCAAAACAAAATATTAGTTTGATTGAGTTACGGTTGAAAGAATTTATGTCTATTAAGGGGGTATGCCACCTTGAAGACCCGAAAATAATAGGTATTTTGAAACTTTTTTTTGCAATCAGACGAAAGAAGTTTTCTAAAAACGGGTTGCAGGGTGTGAATAAGCCACTTTTGTAGTTTTAAATACACATTTTATTTATTA
Organism: Onthophagus taurus; assembly: GCF_036711975.1. NCBI lineage: Eukaryota > Metazoa > Arthropoda > Insecta > Coleoptera > Scarabaeidae > Onthophagus > Onthophagus taurus. The sequence continues at coordinate 26,883,558 of NC_091972.1, read as the reverse complement.
ACAGTTATTAAAATTGCACCCGCTAGATGTCGGGAATGTTAGGCTTGCAAATTGTGCAGGGTCAAACTGTGTGCAGGATTTCTCCTAACGCGTAAGTCGAATAATTAAAACTTGAATACGATTACTTTAGAAAACTCAAAAACTAGGGAACTACGTAGGATTTTTAAAAAATATTCATTTTTGACGAAATGGTGACGATTTTACAAGAAATGTCGTATTTATCGATAAAAACGTACATAAAAATGGTTGTAAAACAGAGAATCTGAGACATATCGAAAACGGCTACGTACTTACCTAGAATAAGATAATACAAACTTTTGAAAAAAAATCTTGAAAATCCGTTGAAAAATGTAACTTCCACATCGTGTGCACAGATTTGAAAAATTGAGTTTCCAGAAAAACGCGTTTAAAGTTTTCGAATGTAAAAAAAATGTATATTTTTTCTAGATTCATCTAATCAGCGATTCCTGCACTATAAAGCTGTCCTTCCTGAAGCTTATTTTCATCTTCTGCAGCTTTTCTGTCTGACAGTAGGCTTCTACGAGCTTCTTTAGCCTCAGCAGGCATGGTCAGCGCGAGCAATGCGATTTAAATCCGTCTCATGACAAAAGTCGAAGCACGATCTTCCAATTGTTAATTTCAGTGCTTGCATTATTTCCATAATCCTAACTAAACATCTTGTGAAAACATCATTACTGATTGCTGGCTTGTGAGTGTACTCATCGATTTTTGACAAAGCGTACGCTTTTTTCCAGGAACACCACGAGTCAGCACCAAATGGACAATTGTCATGCTGGTGCGGGTGTTTGTTTTTAGATTTCGTAACCGTCTGACCATTCGTTTCTGAACGTGATCGACGCATTCTTTTTTGGTTACTATTATACTGTCATAGGGCTGAGCGTCCATAATACCTTTGAAGGTTTTGCTGTCTCCGTCTCCTACGTAAAAACAGTACTTCAAATTATGTTTTTCTTCGGATCGTTGAAACATCTCTATGACGGAGTCCACTTCCATTTTTCTTGAAGATCCGACATGGTTTATATCACATATTTCTTTATGATCTTTGACCCAATCTTGAAATTCCACAGTATCTTCTTTACCTTTCCAGTAACTACACTTTTTACAAATTTTTGACTTTATATTTGGAATTACCCCTTTGTTCGATAGAAGTCGGGTAAAGTTTTCTACGAAAATGAGTTTTTGTGGTGCTATTGTTTATTCAGGTACCCAAAAGCCTATTTCAATAGCGTTTTTGAAAAATGATATTTTATGTTTTTTTAAACTTTTTTGTACAACAAGGTCAAAATACCTGCATTACAATGGATAAAAAATGAAACAAAAAGTGGTTACAGAAATCTTAGAATTTACGGTGAGGTGTATTACAAAAATCAATTTTAGACAGAAAAACATTCCGCAAATGTTTTCTGTCAATGGATTCTCATTCTAGACAGTATAAAGAACACTTTTAAGCAAAAAAAACGATTTTTTGTGTGTAAGTTTGACACACGATTCTAAAAAATCACTATCTAAAAAAAGGGGTAGTACAACACCCTTGGCGAGTTATTTTAAAAGATGGCCTATTTAGTCAAGATTCCAAAATGGTACAACACTTGCCATTAAATATTATTGCCTGTTTTTCTGCAAAAAAACGCAAAAAAATATAGAAATTGTTTGAATAATTTGCCCCCAAAGATAACTTACGTCAGTAATTAGATAAATTCGTAAATTTTGTTTAAAATTTCGAGATGAACTGAAATATGCAATAATATACAGAATGTTCCATTAAAGAAGACGTAACTTTGTTTCTTCATAACTTTTTGACTGACCCTGTATACTTAATTTGTCTTTATTCTAATAGATTTAAAAAAACACTAAAACTTTTGCATCTTAACATTTTTCGCTAGCTATCTTACTTTAGGAGATAACTCACCATTTCCATACATATCAGCGACCTGTATAGTAATAGAAAATGACAAAGCAATTTTCTAGGAAGAAACATCTGCTAAAGATATCCAGAATAGGTCTCAATAAAGTCGAAAAACTGTTCGTATGTTAAACTCCTTAATTAACTCCTGATAATACTAATCAGTACTAAAGGAACAGACTAGAACTGTCGTTACTAATCATATTGATTGAGTGAGTTTAAGTTGAATCTTTACATTGGCGATGGCCATCTCGAATGCTAGCATCATGCACATGCATCGACCTCACAGATGAACAGCAGTGTAATGAAGACGTTATTTAAAATGCTTAGTCATTTTTATGACTTGGCAGCCTCTTTATGAAAACTTAAAGAAGAGGCAATCAGTTTATAAAATGAAATATATGGATCTAACAACAAACAGCATAACAGACATAACGCGGCAGAGACACGGGGTCTTCTAAAAATGTTCGTGATCGGCACCCCGCAGATACATTATTTTAACTTGTGTAAATATGCATTGGGATTTATTGGGGCTGTGTTTATGAGTATGTGTTTACATATATGTAGGGTTCACGTTTTATTTAATTTATTTCTAAGGGTGTTATTATAAAACTTGCACTTTATAATAAAAGAATGTTTATTTAAATCGTTTCTAGGGGTACACTTTAACAATTTGTAATTTGTAATAAAAGAATATTAATACAATCGTTTTAAAAAACGGACTGTCGCTCTTCGGGACCTCAAGGCAACTGTGTCGACGGTTCGATCCGTTCGATCCACAGAATAACAGTTATACTGTGGTTCGATTATTTCATGTATTATCAAGTATCTTAAGGAACGATATATCGTTATCAAAAATCGCTTTATTTATGCTGTGGTAGTAAAAAATATTAGGTATGTTTGTCGCGCTCGTAGCCGATTCTTTATATATAGCAAAGGCGATTTAACATTGATTTCATCTATGAGAGCTAGAGCAGTTTGAAGATGGCCAATGAGCGAGCATTAAGTTTCAAAACAAAATTTCCCGTTTTTCTGGGTCCTTGCTGCACCACAATTTCTTATTTAGTGTATCAAAATAAAATAAACTATTGTTATCAAGTTAAATAATATGCATATGATAGCTTTAGAAAGGAAATGGCTGTTACTATAAGGTTATTAACTAATTGTATAGAAATCGTGTTGGTTCGGTTTATGTATGAAATTTAATGGGGAATAAGTAATTTGAATTGGTACTATCTACATATTGATAAAAATCGGAGAGAAAATGTTAATATGGCATAAAATGTTTTCTCGTGTAAACATTTTGAATTAACATTAAATTTCACGAAAAAATATAAGACTTTTACTTTTGGCTCTCATAACATTAAACGAACGTTAATCTTAAGGGGGAAATACATTTAGAACCTTAAAAATACCTAAACAAATTTTTCATAAAAAGGTTCCAAGTATTTCAAATATTTTCAGAGTAATAGCTGCTTTCCCTGAAGTGCATTCTTCGCTAATTCTTTGAAAAAAAAATTTTTTCCGTCAAAATATTCCTAGAATTCCTTCGAGTAATTATAAATGAATTTACTCTGAAACATAAGAAAAACACACAAGCTTGGTGAGAAAGGAAAATTTACAAACGCTCTAAAAAGAAAACTACATGTTATGGCTTATAATATACAGAGTGGTCCGTTACTGATGGGACACAGAGCAACAGTGAATTCCTTACATTAAATTATTGCGATTTAACCCAATTTATGTTAGTCTAATTGTTAATAATAACCAAGATATACATGGTTAAAGTTAATACTTTATTTTCGTTTTTATTTAATAATTTCTTTTTCTCTTACATTATGAACATGAAAATTGGTGCATTATCATTTTTTAAGACGATAAATAATAATTTGGTATTAGTTTTGATTTCTCAGATGGCGCAGCCTGCCTTAAAAGACTGATTTAAAGTAGTCATCTTTTTCATCGTTAAAATTTGTACAACTCATACAACCTGAAACAGTTTCTCAGACATTTTTACATAAATTTGGTATACCTACCAATCTTATCTAAAGTTCTCCCTTTCCAAGATAATCACTGTTTAAGGGCACTTTGCAAAATTTAACTATGCTTAGTAAACATTAGTTGGCGTTGAAAATGATTTTATTTGGTCAAACACTAGAGTAACACTGTCAATTGGAATTAATGCTAGAGTATTAATGCTAATTGAAATTATTATTTGATTATCTTGAAAACGGAGAATTTTAGAGAAGATTGTTAGGAATACTAACTTTATGTAAAACAGTCTGAGAAACTGTTTCAAGTTGTGTGAGTTGTAAAAATTTTAACAATGAAAAAGATATGATTACTTTTAGGAAGTTTTTTAGGGTAGGCAGCGCCCTCTGAAAGATAGATAAAAACTAATACCAAATTATTATCTATCGTCTCAAAAAATGATAATGTACTAACTTTCATGTTCATAAGTTAAGCAAAAACGAAATTATTAAAGAAAAACAAAAATAAAGTATTAACTTTACCCTTTTGTATCTCCGTTATTATTAACAATTGGACTAATAAATTGGGTTAAATCGTAATAATTTAATGTAAGGAATTCACTGTTGCTCTGTGTCCCATTAGTAATGGACCGCCCTTTATATACAATTTCTTTGGTAAATTAGTTTTTATTGTGTTAATTAACAAAAATTAATAAAAACTTAATTGAAACACATAGTGTGTATGGTTAGTTTGGTTTACAGCTAAAGAATATTATGCAAAGTTAGTTTTCTTTTGTAATGTGAGTTATACCCATGTTATATCGTGAAGGATTGTTGAGTAAGGTTAGTTTAACACCGAATTATTTGGTAAGAGCGATGTAACGAATTTCTGTCCAGAGGAGAATTCAGAGAGCACGGAAAAACCAGCTGCCGATGGAAAGTTCATTTTATGAAGAAAAGGAAGGTTTATTGCAGACTAGCAGGCAAGTCATTGGAAAATGTAAAAAAATCAGTTTTTACTACTTGAAACTTTAAACGCAATTTTCTCAAAACTACGTTTTTACAACTGTTGGACAGGATATCTCAAAAACTACTCGACGAATATTCCTGAAACTTGTTATGGATATAAATAGTAATGTTGTTTTCTATTTGAACCTAAAAAATTATATAAATTATTTAAAAGAAGTGCTTTTGTTGGTGAATAATTCATTAAAAATGTTCTTAAAAAATAAGAATATATTTTTTTTAAAACATTGTATTTTCTTTAATTATTAATTTTCTTAAAATTTTTTATGTTCACATAGAAGATATGAATGTATTTGACCAATTTAAATGTATTCTCAAGCAATTCTAACCACTCTAACGAATCCTAGACTGTCCAAAGCGAATTGAAAAAGGACACAGGTCGATCTACGATGATTGTTTATTGGTTTAATTCGGTACTAGTGTTTCGCTCATAGCATGAGCGTCTTCAGGTACCACGTCAAAACTAAGAAAAAATGTTAACCACTTAACCTACGATTTACGTTCAAGAATTTTGGGCCGAAAACGTAAACTAGCATAATATTTACGTTTGGTCTGATCATCGTAGTTGTATACGTAGTTGTAGGTTAAGAAGTTAAAAGGTGAAAAGCAGTCATGTGGAAAATACCTTATGACGGACATTGGACTGTCCGATGTAAACTGTTGCCGTCTGCACATGGTTCAACTTTTTCGATTTATAACACACAAAATTCTTAGTATCACACCGCCTTTAGCTTTTACAGTTTTAAGCTTGCCTTCTGCATGTTTGTATGGATATGGAAGTGCGTACGTTACCACACACCACATCTAGACCCCATTGGACCCCTAGTGCATGCTAGCATCACACACTGGTCATATCAACCAGCCTAGGAATTTGCCAAAGACTAGGACAACTCTCAGAGGTGTGTTCCCGATAACATCTGCGGTTGGCCGTTTCTCCCCGAAGGTCCTCCTTCTGAGGTCGGTCAGAGAGGGGTAATCACACAAGCTCTGTTCGACCGTTTCGGCGCCTGTTCATAGGCTCGACAGAGAGGGGGAGTCAACAAGCTTCATGTTATGGAGGCGATCATTTACCTTATAGTGTCCCGTGAGGAGACCTGTGGCAATGCGGAGGCCACTTTTACCAAGCCCTATGAGCACGTTCTGAATCCTAAATTAATATCCCAAAAATCGAGTGTTCTCTGATTTTTTGAACAAATGTCTGTTGGAGCAGATTTTTCTAGAAAAATTTGAATAACTCGAGAACGGCCGAATCAAATTGCAAAAAGTAAAGTTATTCATAAACCTTGAAAACAGATAAATCCAAATATGTAAAAATATATAGGGTGTTCCATTTCAAAAAATAAAGTAGGTGGCGACCTCCGGTATAACCGGAAGTGCTAGAAATCTGAAAATATTTTAGTCGAAGAGAACGCAATTAATAATACTTAAATCTGAATTTTCAAATTTTTGTATTGGCCAGAACCCTGTAAAGTTCTAATGGACGGTCGTCGTGGATGACCCTGTATAAGTTAGAATATAAACAAATAGAATTAAAAAGGTAAAAAAACACTACAAACTTACAATTCTTAAAGAGTTCTCTAATTAATAAAAATAGAGTCGTTTGTCCGTTATAAAGATGGCTCAGATAAAAAACCGGTCCTTTTTTTTGTGTTATTTTTCGATAACATACGCTTCTTCGGTAATTGTTGGTTAAGCAAAATATGTACTTTCAAAGAAGTACCTCACTTACATCAGTTCCACAGTAGTAGATACACATAACCTTCAAGATCTATGGCTATGATGGTTGCCATGCTCATCGTTATGGGTAAAGGTAAAAAGATATATAGGTTAACGATGAAATCTTTTATTTATTTTTGCAATCACACCCTTACTCGAGTGCAAGACGGACTGCATCGTCTTGCACTCGAGTAAGGCTGTGTCTAACATTGCTCCCTTCCAAAGTGTCGAACTGCTGCCCGCGACCCCATCCTTCATAGTTCCTACTGATTGTAGTCTTATGGTTACTAACGCCACTTCCTGAATGTGTAGGTTAAGTGGTGGTAAATTTAACATGACTTCCATGGTCGCGGTGGGAGTTGATCACAGCGCACCTGTGACATACAGACAATCAATAAACAATCATTGTGGACCGACCTGTATCCTTTTTCAATTAACTTTCACCACGATAAACCTGGAGACCTTAATTGCCAAATGTCCAAAGCGAAGCAACTCACGCAATAACCTTCTCTAAGACGATTGGTATTTACCGGCCATTTTGAAAAGTTTTAGAAATTGTGAATATATATTTTTATAATATAAAAAGCATGAGCAAATAGTAGTGAATGAACAAAATGTTTGAAATTAATTGCATCATAATGAAAAAAAATCTTGAAAACGCATTTATTTTTTCGCGTCCAAATGTATCTCCCTCCCTTAAACTGGGTACATGGATTACTTTTTGTAATTGTATCAATAAAAAGTAATATCCAATTACCCCATTGAAAATTGAGCGCCGCGCCTAGTTATGTTGTTTCTGTGGTTACTGAGCGGCAAAAACATTACACTACACGTACAGTTACTATCACAAATGTAATAATCTTAAATAAAAGAAGCTTGGTTCGTTTTTTTTCGCCTTTTTTAAGACAAGTATACAGGCTGTCTTACGTAACTGGTTCGTTAGAACTTTTTTTAGGTTCCACTATTCGTACAGTTTTGAAATTTTAGCAGCATGAGTTGTTCATTCGGAACTTTTGATCTAAAATATTTTCAAGATAGCTGCCTACTTCCGGTAGACCGTAAGTCCTACCGGAAGTAGACCATAACTTCGTTATTTTAAATGGACTGCTATAGTTTTTATTACACCTTTTAATTACAAGTAAAAAAATATGTTCACTTTTATAAAAGTTATTCGTACCTAGCGTCTTTTGTTTTCGAGTTTGATTTAAAATTTTTTTTTTGGCAAATTTCACCATACTCTTTAAAACCCCATATCCTAGCAAACGTTCATTCAAAAAAGCTGTAAATTGGCACGATTACTGTTTAGATACTGTTAAATAGACTGTCATTTGTTGTATCAGAGTATCTTATACTGCATGGTCAAAAACTGAATTACCGTTTCTCCCGGGTCAAAGTCGAAAATTTTAAATGGAATTGTAAAAGGTTCTTAGTTGTTGTATTTATTTAATGAAAAATACATAATATGGTGTCGACAGTTTTATTACTTTTTTTTATTTACGTGTTAACATTACGATACTCAATACATAACTGCTACTTATTAATTCTATTCTAACTTATTACCTATAATGCTTAATCATTGCATTTTTGCACATGTTCCAATTTCACTCGCGTTCACTAACCTTTTATCTGTAATCAATTTACGCATTGTGCATTACAGAATCCCACATATTTTATTAGCCTGCCACAAAGAGAATTTAATTTTCTACAAATTATCTATAGACTATAAACATTCCTATACCTATTTATTATAGTTTCTCTCATATTGGAAAATATATCAAAACATGCAGGAAATGCCGGTAACCGTTTGTATTTTTATTAGAAAGCCACGACAAAAATTAGCTTTGGATACAAAATATAAATTTAGAATATAAATTTTTTATTAAATTTAATTTGAAAATGCAATAAAATACAATAAAATATTTACTTCGTTATCTTCATCACTGATGACCAGAAATATACGGTTTCTTTTGGTCTCGATATGTCCACAACTAAGAAAATCTGTATCAATTTTTTGGAATTTTTTCTTCGTGATGGGCGTTAGGTTTGTTTAGGCATCTCTCATTAAGTGTTCGACACGTCCTGTAGAAAAGTTTATTACATTTGCCATCAATACAAAATAAATTTCAAATATTGGCGTTGGAATAATTTGCTATGATGTTCAACATTACATCCATCGTTAAATGTAAATGTAAAATGTCGACCAAAAACTGTCAAAATTCCACGGCTCTCTAATAAAGAAGCTTGCATTCCGTGCATGTTTTGATAAATTTCCCAATCTGATGGAAACTACAATAAATAGGTATGGGGTTGTTTGGAGATCATTTGTTGGGAATTAAACTACCTTCCTGACAGGCTAAAAAAATATGGGGCGTTCTATTTAAAATTTTCTACTTTCTCGCTAATGAATATGGAGAAACGGTAATTCAATTGTTGACCATGCTGTATAAGATAGTAAAATACAGCCATAATTGTGCCAATGTAGATCTTTTTTGAATGAATGTTGGCTGAGATATGGAGTTATAAAGAGCATGGTGAAATTTACCAAAAATAGCTGAAAACCAAAATAACTTGAAAACGAAAAACGTTAGGTACCAACCAGTGTTGCCACATGCAAGAAAATAAATGTACCAAAATTCGTACTGGAACTGAAAAAAATGTACTAAATTGACAGAGAAAATTGAGGAGACTTTTTTTTTAGTAATAAGGTAAAACAAAACTTGCAAGAAGTACTGAAAATTACGACTGGATAAATTGTGGTAAGATCAGAAACGGTCAAAAAAAGCATTCCCTAAAAATGTACTGATTTCATTACAATTGTACCGATTAAAAATTTTGTACTGAATTGCTATTTTCACGTACTTTATCCATAAAATCGTACTGAATTCAGTACAATTGTACCAAAACGGCAACACTGATACCAATGACTTTTATCAAAGTCACCCTATTTTTGTACGTACAATTAAACGGTGTAATAAAAACTATAGCATTCCATTTAAAGTAACAAAGTTATGGTCTACTTTCGGTAGACTGGAAGTTGCGGCTATCTTAAAAATATTTTAGATCAAAAGTTCAGAATGAACAATCCATGCTACCAAAATTTCAAACCTCTACGAATAGTGGAGTCTGAAAAAGTTCTAACGAACCAGTTACGTGAGAATATCTGTATAAAATCTTATTATGTAATATTAGCCTGTATCGAAACATATTTCCGAACACTTAAGTTTCTTAGTTGTGTACTCAAACTCGGTTCGGATTTTTAATGTCACCTTGTTTAAATGTGATTAAGAATAACTTAAGCGGTTGTTAACGCCGGTTAAATCTTTATTTAAGCCTTCCGCAACGGTTTTTTAATAAATTCCGTGTTCCCATTTGTTGCATATTAAATGTATTCTGTAACACTTTATTGTGTATTGTATATGACTAATTTGCAAAATAATATAAAGAATGAGTATAATTTGATATTTTTTAGATAATAGAAGTCGTGTTAAGATTCGTTAGAAATAAGCTGCTTTGACAGACAAACTTGGTTTTATTATCAATTTATATTTTATGTAATACACTGTTTTTGCTCTCTTTATATCTGTATTATACAAAGATAAAAGTAGGTTGATCAATGACGTCAATCACCAACTATAGAACTTCAAATAAGCCGAAATTTCTACTGGCGGCATCTAATTTTAATTTGTTAAAATACACATTTTGACAGTGTTCAAACTGTTCAAACCAATGTCATACCAAATATCTGGAAACTCAAACTTAATCATTAATATGTTAGCAAATAGTAGCTGTTTTCACGTTTCACTCAGTTTTTGGGAATTCGTACTTATTTTCCTTTTGTACATTAAGAAGTGCAACTGACAAGAATGTTGTCGAGTCATCCTCACTATTTATATTATGTTGCTAATTAGCCCAATACCAATTTCCTTGAGTAATTGTTTTAATTTTTGTAATTAAAGAAAATATAGTAAAATACAGTATAATGCATCAAGGATGGGGAGCGGATATATGTACTATTCCTCATTAATGAAATGATTCAAAATGTAACCATTGATTTCTAAATTTTGGAAACATAGCAGTTAATGAACTGTAATTTCACCAATCATTAGTAACTCAAAAACCATATCAAATGAAATGCGGCGAACTGTTGTCTATGCTTAAACTTACGATTTGTGTTATCTTATTTTTAGTTATGCGAGCGGCGGTGGCCCAGCCTCACGTAGAGATTTGCCACCAGGTCCGGGGCGTCGATATTAAAAGCGGTGTTTTTTAACCGCTTATTCATTAGTTTTAACATACATTAATCGTATATAACATTATTATTAATTATTGTCATCGCAGTATTGCGGTTTATGTTCAATATTCAATTACAATATTATACATATAAAATGTGTATGGGTAGTCAAGTGTATGCTTTGTAGAATATCTTTGATATATTTCATTTTATCAAAAAACCCAAACCTTTATTCTGTGGGCAATTTAAGAAGAACGTTTAAATCGTCAATAAAAACTAAGCTTAAAGCGGTTTTATTTTAAGTGATACTCTGTAGTTGTTACTCGCGGGTAAAGTGAAGAAGGTGTAAATATGAAGAGTGCGTTTTTTAAGAATCGGTTGTTAGAAAAAAAATCATCATCGATTCGGAGATACGAACCGTTCGAAAGTGTTCATCGTTAAGCGTCTTTATCGCCATATTTCAGGTGAGAACGTTATCTAAAAAACACGAATTGTCATTGTGCGAAATTAATGTAAAAAACGTGGTAATATTTAAATGAGTAAATAGTTCACTTTTGAAGATATCGGTTGCTACCTGTTTATATTTTTAAGATAACTGGAATTTTATCGATGGGGTAGCTTTTGCGGATTATGTTTGTAAAATAAATAAAAAAAAATAGATATTCATTTGAAAAGTTAATTAGAAGAACTAATTGTACGTATTTTTCAGGTAATTACTGAACGTATGGTTTTGTATGGCATCAATGTTGGCTATTGGAATTATAAAAACCATTCAATTAAAAGGTAAGCTTATAAACAATTATAGTATAGTAGAGTGACTCACTATAAAGCCTAATAATTCCATGACTTATTGATATATAAACTTTTACACCTCATGAAGCAAAAACTGTTATTTTATAATTAATTTCATAAATAATTAGGTACAATTCGAAAGCAGCTTTTTATGTAATATGATCAAAATTATAATCAGTATGTACTTTTAGCTGTTGGTATTGGATAACAGATATAGCCAAATAAATATTCTTACAGTTAAAAATACAGGGTGGCTCAGTTTTTAATCGGGGAACTTTACTAGGATGTAGTACTTGCCAAAATAACACAAGTTTTTTTATATAAACGTAGGGTCGCAGCTCGTTTGTTTTCGAGCTATGAGCTGTCAAGGTTGAGCCAAAAATTTACATTTTGTTATGTATTTCGGCTGTAAGTAAAATCTTAAACTTCCCTAGCGCTCTCTAAGGGGATGAAATTCACCACCCCCTTGATTTTTTTATGAGATCTTTTTAATGGGTTGTGAAGCTTATTCTTTAGTGGTACTGTTTTGTCTCTTTAGTATTTTCCTTAAGGCTAATAGTTTCCGTGTAAAAAAATAAAATATCGTGCCATGTACCGCTATGTGCCGTCATGTAGGGCTTGCAATACCGGATCAAAATCTCAATAGCGGTATCCGGTATTAATATAAAAAAGTTTACTCACTAAATATATCTATTTGTAAGAATTTTCCCCCTCTGCGGCGTCACCTCTACTAACAACAGGTTAATTCCTACTATATTTTTAGATTGGCAACAAAGCATAAGATACAGAATCTGAGAAGATAATCAAAAAATTGAAAGATATTAGGAATCTGTACAACGTACCAATAAACTTAAAGGTCTGGATAACATTATTGTTTTGTTGTCTTTCACTTGGTCCAAAGGTTCAACTTCACCGCCGCGTCAAAAAATGAAATTACACTTCATCATTCGAAGCTCTGTGGAAGTCTTTCGAATTCCTGCTTTAGACTTATCATACTACTGTTATACTTGGTGGGACACTACACGAATCAAACTGACCTGAAAGACCATTATGGACTAAATACTCCAAAAATAGTTGTATGCAGAGAGTATTTTATTGTTGGCTAGGTATGACAAATTTATTGAAAACGAACATTAAGTTGTCGTCATCAAAGGTTGAGTCTTCGTTATCTTCAACATTCTGTCAGAGTGCAAAATGATATTTCTTGTAGATGGTATTCACACTGATCAAAAAATGTCACTTGAAAAAATGAGGTTAGTACGGACATAAGATAGATAACAAATTTCTGTTTGGTCAATATCATTTTCCAGCACAGCTTTAAACAAACACGGCCGTTTTCAATCGGTCGCATCCGGCTAGTATTTTTTTAATGAAACGTCAAAAAATGTCACTTGAAAATGTAAATTTAGAACGGACAGAAAATAGATAACAAACACGAATCCTCTACGTCATTTTCCAGCACAACTTCAAACTAGCACGGTCGTTTTCGAAGATATCGGCCACCCCCGGCCATCGAGGGCGCTAAATAAAAGTAATACCGAAATACCGGTATTTTGCCATCAATACCGGTTTTTAATACTGGACAAGAATTCTCCGGGATCCCGGTATTGCAAGCTCTATCGTCATGTTTAGCTAAAATTATTCTAAAAGTTTAGCTTTTAGCATTTACTGTGAATCCTCATAATTGTTGATGATTATTAATAATTTTTGACTATTATTAAGCAATAGTATCAATTTTTTAATATTGTTTAAAACAACGTAATTTGTTCAGGCAAACATTCATCTTCAAACATTCACAATTAATTGGTGTTATTTAGTTAGTACTAGATCCTAGTATTATTATTGCTGCCGGGCTGAAGGGAGCGGCCCCTCTCGTTACCGCGACCTATAAGATCTATTGTAACTTTAGCCCTCCAAAGGTTTAGGGCAAATGAAAATCCTTAATGAGGACCTTCAGATGAGGACCTTAGATCCCCTTTGCTTTTAGTATTGGCCTGAGGTCTTGAACCTTTATGTCGGTAGGTAACAAGGAAGTTTTACCGAAAATGTTGTGTCTTAGACGGCCTCTGGCTACGCAATTGCACAGTATATGTTCAGCAGTTTCTGACTCGTCGTTGCATAGTCGACAAGTTTGAACCTGAGCTTGTCCAATGTAGAAGAGGTGGTATTTTAGGGGCGCATGGCCGGTCAGATAGCCTGAGAGCGTCCTTAGATCCCCTTTGCTGAGGCATAAAACCTCTTTGGTTTTGTTTTGCGACGGAGTTATCATACTTCGCTTGTCTGTGACCTGGACGTTCTTTCCAGCGTAAGGCTACTTTTGAAACCTCCCAGTTGATTATTTGTTTTAGGTGGCTTTTTTGTAGTCCACAACCAGGTTGGGATCCAATGAAGTTCGCTGCCTCTTTGACCAGCTTGTCCGCCTTCTCATTGCCCTCAATGTTGCTGTGACCTGGAACCCACCATAGGGTAACATCATTACCCCTAGCGAGTTGTCTCAGGTTGCTGGTACACTCTCTGATCAGTGCGGAGTCACACGTGTAGGCCTGAATTGCCTTTAAGGCGGCCCGACTGGCTGAGGTGCTATCAAACGCACCCTCTATGTCTATGAAAGCACATAGGGCTATCTCTTTGGTTGCAATTGCCTCCTCTAATGTGGTAGTCAAAGCATGGAGGCGTTCAAAGCGGTAATTGTTGATTTTGCTTTCTGGTAAGCATGTTGGCTAGGGTGGAGTGGATTAGTGACAAGCACTCCATTCCTAAGGTATTGATCGATTACCTTTTCCATCCCTTTGAGGAGAAATGAAGTTAGGCTAATTGGTCTGTATGCCTTGGGGTCCGCGTTTGAACGCCTACCACCTTTAGGTATGAAGACCACCTTTACTTTCCTCCATAGAGTGGGTATACAGCGTGTCCCGTATCTTCCGCATCAGAGCATTATACGGTTGTAGGATACATTATTCTGAAGCGATCTTTCTAATAAAATTTTTTCGAAATGTTTATAATAACCGCACGGGAACTGTTTAAAGGAACTGTTTTTCCTCCAATCAGCAGATCGCAAATCAGACTCAGGTAATCGGTGCCACCCTCGGCCGGTTCGCTACGCCGATGATAACTCGTTTCCCACGTGTACTCACCAATAGATTCGTCATGGAAAGAGAAATAAACTTTTTCGATGAATCAAAGTCGTCCGTTATTGGTCGTCGTTAAACAGTTCCCGTGCGGTTATTATAAACATTTCGAAAAAAATTTATTAGAAAGATCGCTTCAGAATAATGTATTCTACAACCGTATAATGCTCTGATGCGGAAGATACGGGACACGCTGTATACCCACTCTATGGAGGAAAGTAAAGGTGGTCTTCATACCTAAAGGTGGTAGGCGTTCAAACGCGGACCCCAAGCCTTTTTGCAGAAAAATAGCCAGAATTCCATCTCCTCCAGGCGATTTTAGGGGCTTGAAATTAGAAATAGCCCAACTTACTCTGTTGGTTGTGAAAATGTTCCCAGCTATGCTGCGAACCCTACCTGATGGACGGGTTATGTCCATTACTTCAGGGTCGGCATCTGCGTGGGGGCAGACTTTTGAGGAAGGAAAGTGTGTACTCAGTATATACTCAGTGTATTTACCATCTTGTTTGCGTAGGTGGCCTAGATAAGTGTTGTGATCTTTTGCCAAAATCTTATGCAGACGAGCAACTGTAGGCGTATTGTCTATGCCTTCACAGAAGCTGCGCCAGGCTTTTCTTTTGGCTTTGCGGATAGCCAAGTTATATTCCGTTAGGGCTTTCCTATAGAGGTCCCATGTTTGCTCGAGTTTGGAATTCCTGACTTTATTATATAGTCTTCTAACCATGACTCGCTGTTTTTCAAGGTCCTTATTCCATCAATGCACTAGATCCTAGTAAGTGCACAACTTCCATAGCCAGCTATAAAGAAAATTCTTTTTCAATAATAGCAGCGCTTTACAGTACAATGTAGCATATTTTATTTTTTTACGCTAAAATTATTATCTTTAAGGAAAAAACTAAAGAGACAAACAAGTACCAATAATTAATAATGAATAAGCTTTACAACCCATATTTTTTTATGTTAATATTCTATGGCGTTAAAAAGTTGTTATAAAAAAATCAAAGGGGTTGCGAACTTCATCCCCTTAGAGGGCGCTAGGGAAATTTAAAGTATGGTTGAACATAAGGTATTAACCAGTAGTACATCATACAAAATTTCAAATTCTACGGTTTACTTATACCCGAAATAAAAGATAAAATGTAAATTTTTGGCTCAACTTTCACAGAAAAATTTGTGTTATTTTGGCAAGTACTATGTCCTAGCAAAGTTTCCCGATTAAAAACTGAACCACTTTGAATAGATTTTGAACCATTTTCAATATTTACCATTTATACCAAAATAGTTTTCTTTAATTGAATATAAATATATCCACTAATATCTGTTATACCTACTTTCTAAAAATGGCTTTGATAAATGTTAATTATCAATTATGTCATGAATAATGAACGGGGAATGTGTTGCTTATTTCTTAGAAAGCATTCTAATGTTATTCTCTTCTTTTTGTACAGGTGAAAACAAAATGGTGTTTTTGGTTATGGAGGTTATATTTAGGGTGTATTATACCCACACGATAAGCTTCACAAAATTTGAACTGCTATATATGTATAAGCGATGGTGAAATGGCAGCGTCAGAAGTGTTCAAATGAGTATTGAAATAGAGAGGTTAAGAGAGGAAAGACAATGGTGGATGTTTGAGAATTGTTGTACGCTGATTTTTGATGATACAAGAAAATGAATCTCCTCTTGGTGAGTATGCAAGTATTTCAGGGAAGTGCAACAAAGCATATTATATGTCACATATGTAGCCAGATATCTGCAATATATCGAAACCGTGGTAATTATTTAATTATTACATTTAAACTATTAATATTAATGACTTTTGTTGTTTGTTTTTGGACAGACAAAACACTGGTGATATATGTTACACTACCAGTGCAGAATACTATCAGTACATTAACAAGAGGAATGAAAAATAGCTGTGACAGCCATTTGATTCCACTTTTTTGGCAAGTATAGATGTTACTTTCAATATCTTCGTATAATAGTATTCTTGTTATAACTATATAACTATAGAAATAAGTGCGTGATTTTTTCATTATTTCTACGGTCACTACTGTATAGAAATTTGCTTTTGTAATCTTAGATTAACTTTATCTCTCTTCTTTAATTAATTTATTGACGTATGATGTGTATAGTTATCGAATATGTATACATCAATATTACCCTTCTCTATGTTTAAATCAAATTTAAAATTTTTTCTGGGTGCCTTTCCTTGTGAGATCATAAAAGTAGTAACTACTTTAATATTCTAGCTCTCTTCAGCAAATGTTATTTAGCATGTTGATCTAAATATCTAGAATTCTAATTTTGGATAAAAAAATGCTTTTTGTATGTTGAATTTAGCAACATAGAGTGACTGAAGGAAAATTAACTAAAATTAATTAGTTTCTAGGAATTCTCGTTTTAAGAGTGTACTTTGATACATCTTACATATTTACGTATATCTTATATCTTGTTTATATGTTCAAATCTGGGCGTAGATATTTTCTATCTGAATTTCGTTCTCTGCTATAACACCTATGGCGGCAGGAAAGAAATTAATATGTGTAACCATACTGAACTTATTTAGTTCTTACTAGAACCTTACTAGAACTTACTTTATTCTTTTATACTTAACCTGCTTCAAACCCTTATCTCTAACAATAGACAATTTCATACATGTAAATACATCAATAGACTACAATGAGTACTTTGGAGTTATCAAAGATAATATTTATTGCACCCCATCCCAGATGTGTAACATTTTCCCAAAAAGTAATTAAATGAAGTTTCTTTTAAATTAAAAAGCCATAGAGACCTTATTTACTATAACAGATTACGAATGAAACTATTCTGTTTGTTGTAATAATACATCTTAAACCTAACTATTCCGTAACAATAACTAAAAAATTAAATTCCTCCCTTATTTAGTTTTTACTTCTTTCTTAGATCTAATTTTGTCGCTTCCATTGCATTTTCCAATCCATCGCATTTTCCATCTCCTTCTTTACTTGGTCTTGTTCATTGGGGTCCAATTTTCCAACGATTTTCTCATACAATATGTCCCATTTAATTCCATTCTAATATTTGCATCGTTGTCATGATGTTTTATCTTTTTGATTGGCAACTTATCTTTATTTTTTTACCTAGTATACTCCTCTGCGTTTTATTCTGGGTAGTTATGATTCTATCCTCTATTTTTCTTGTTATTACTGGTGGAACGGATATCCGGTAACTATCCGGCCGGATACCGGATAGTTACCAAATATCCGGCTTTGGCCGGATATTAAAAACCTATCACTTGGTACTCCACTATTCACAGGAATTAGTATCTCTTTTAGGTGTTGGACACTGCAGATAATGCTCAAATTCAACCCCAATAGGACTTTTTTCATTGAATACAATTTTATTTATATCAGGTTTGTCATTAGCAACCTCATTATAACAATCCCAATACGATATATAAAATCTCTTGTTGCACTTTTGTCTAGTTTTTTTCTCTTCGCTTGTAATTCATCATCACATTCATTACTAACAGACCTGTCGCTGTTATTACTTTCGATTATTAATTAAAGTATTCTATTTTTAATGCAAAAAGCCGTTTTGAAAAATCACTTTCAGTTCTTGAGAAATAAATTTTTTAAATGGTCGACAATTGTTCCGAATTTTGCAATTTGCGCCGATTAAGTTTTAAAAATTCGTATAAAATCCATTTCTTGGAATATGAGTTTGAAAATTTGCCAAAATGTTAACAATAGTGTCCTCTTTCCAATGAATCAACACGTTTTGAAAAATAACTTTTAGTTTTTGAGAAAACAATATTTAAAGTTTTGACATTTTCGATGTTGCAATCTTCACCGATAATTTTCAAAGTTCGCTTAAAATTAATTTCTTGAAGGATCCTTGTGGAAATATCACCAATTATTAATTAAAGTATTCTATTTTTATTGCAAAAAGCCGTTTTGAAAAATCACTTTCAGTTCTTGAGAAATAAATTTTTTAAATGGTCGACAATTGTTCCGAATTCTGCAATTTGCGCCGATTTAGTTTTAAAAATTCGTATAAAATCCATTTCTTGGAATATGAATTTGAAAATTTCCCAAAGTGTTAATAAGAGTGTACTCTTTCCAATGAACCAACACGTTTTGAAAAATAACTTTTAATTTTGAGAATACAATATTTGAAGTTTAGAGAAAATTTTTTAAATGATCGACAATTTTTTCGAATTTTGCAATTTGCGCCGATTAAGTTTTAAAAATTCGTATAAAATTCATTTCTTGGGATATGAGTTTGAAACTTTGTCAAAATGTTAATAAAAGTGTCCTCTTTCCAATGGACCAACATGTTTTGAAAAATAAGTTTTCGTTTTTGTGAAAATAATATTTGAAGTTTTGATAAATTTTCGATGTTCCAATTTTCATCAATAACTTTCAAAATTCGCTATAATATTAATTTCTTGAAGGATCCTTGTGGAAATATCGCCAATTATTAATTAAAGTATCCTCTTTTTAGAGTTGCTTCGTTAGTTAAATCAGCATCAAAAAAGTTCATTTTGTATCTTAATATTCGATAATTCGCTAATTTGCCGAGAAGCGTTAGAACATACACGAACACAAACGAGTTCGTTCGTTCCTGTTTGGTTCCTCATACAAATTATGCTAGCGTAAACGAACTAATTCACCATTCGCTTCTGTTCGCTCTAATTTAAACGCACCATTAGAGACCATGTTTGTGACTCTTACGTCAACACTGGAGTTATACACATATCAAACACTTTTCTCTTTGTTTCTGTTTTATTTAACTTTGAATGCTATTTTAAGCGAAAAGAAATTGTGTGCTCTGAATATAAATAATCTTCTACATAAGCAATATAATTATTAATACATATTGGTATTTCTTCTGTATTTGATATTATTTTGGTCTTTTGCAGGTTTATGTTTATACCAGCGTTATAAAGCTCGTTTATCTGAT
This sequence comes from Onthophagus taurus, assembly GCF_036711975.1. Classification (NCBI taxonomy): domain Eukaryota; kingdom Metazoa; phylum Arthropoda; class Insecta; order Coleoptera; family Scarabaeidae; genus Onthophagus; species Onthophagus taurus. The sequence continues at coordinate 26,863,821 of NC_091972.1, read as the reverse complement.
TGTTTAACTATAATTTTCAAATAAGAGAATGTCTTCTGGAAATTACATCCCTATTTCTTTTTCCAGAAAATTTAGACCTTTCGTTTCTTGTTTCTCACCCAAATGCGCCCATAATAGAATTTTCTGCTGTTCTTCTTTAAATAATGTTAGCAAATAGATGCTGAATTAATCAAACTCACTTGCTCACAAAATCATAAAAAATGATTTTCTTAGGTTTTTAATAAGTAAACTTTAATAAGTAAATTTATTTCTTTTAAGGATGCTATTATCGGAACATATCATGGATGAAACGAAGAAACAGTATGTGGCTCCCCATTGACCATCGATCTTTAACACGTGATTCAACAGCTTTTTTGTTGAGGATAGTAGCTGTCCATGATGGTGATATAAATACCAGTCATTGATTGAGCTGTATTTTCGGCTACTGAAGAACGGTTTCCAGATGATAAATCAAAGCTTTAAGATTGTTAGTATTCACTGCCAAAATTTTATTGGTACTGAAGAGTATGATATGGAGGAAGAAGAACAAAGTTGTTGATGAACAATACTTATCATTTATGGTCACAGCCTAAACATATGCTTTAATTGATCCAAAAAATTTCAATGTTGCATTTATAATAAAATATTTTCAAGACACACATTGTTTGGTTTCCATTTTTGAAAAGCACCAATGAAAATTACTACTAAATGTAAATAAATTACTGCCGATTTGAATAGGCGTTATTGCATTTTGCAATTGGTGCCATATTGGTGACTTACTAACAAATTCTTTTCTAAAATTCGAACCGAAATACCATGCGTTTAATTAGGTCTTGTATACAGGTGTTCCGTATCTTCCGCAGCAAAGCATTACATAGTTAAAGGATACATTATTCTGAAGCGATTTTACTAATAAATTTTTTTCGAAATGTTTATAATAACCGCACGGGAACTGTTTAAAGTCGTCCAATAGGAGATCGTAAATCAGGCCCGGGAAATCGGCCCGACCTATCGCCGCCGCCGGTCCGCCGCTGCAACATTTCGAAAATATTTTATTAGAAAAATCACTTCAGAATAATGTATCCTTCAACCGTATAAAGTTCTGATGCGGAAGATACGAGACACCTATATACATATATGATGATTTATGAATAAGAGAATTAATATATTAGTGTTTGCGGGTTGTATATAAAAGTGTAAAAAATATGAAAATTAACTTCACTAATCTTGGTAAGTTAATGAGATTGTGGTACATGACTATTAAAAGACAGACTATGTAAATGTGATGTATGTATGTATGTAGGAAAGGGGAGGGTATGCTTCCGCATACAGCACCTAGGCCCCAACGGGCCCCTTGTACATCCTCCTGCACTCTCTCCGGCTACATTAACCAGCCTAAGGAATTTCCGAAGGATAGGATACAGCTCAGAGGTGTGTTCCTGATGCTGCCATCCGCGGTCGGCCATTCCTCTTCGAAGTCTCTTATGTGTCGGACCGTCTCCTCGCTCTTTTCACAGAGGCGACAGAAAGGACTAACAGCAAACTTAAGGTTATAACGATGCTTGTTTACCTTACAGTGACCCGTGACAAGTCCCGTTACAGTTCGTAGAGCGTTTCTACCAAGCCTTACGAAAGATAAGGCTGCTTCTGCTGAGGGATAATGTAATACTTGTTACGTTTTGGTTATTTAATAAACTGTTTTTATTATATTTTAATTGCTTTATTAAACTGTACCATTACAGGCATTACAACTGGTTACAACTCTATTGCAAGAAACTGATTGAAACTGATGTCAATGTCGCCATGACACTTGCACTGGTGCTCACTTCATGGTTACGCGACAGTGCTGACAACTTATAAAACTATTTTATATCTTAATATATAACATCTCCCTTCTTTTGAAAGACTGAACAAAGTTAAACAATGTTACTATAAACTAAACATTCTACTGCTGTTATTATACTTAAACTAAACTTACAATTTATTAATTTATTTAACATAGTCGCTCAAATAAGTAGGAGTTTTTCGAATGCGAACAGGTCTACTTTCACTTTGGGTATTATTAGTACTTTTGGGTAAAGATAGATCAGGAGTTTCCGAAACATCGTTATTGTTAATGACAGGATTGTTATTGTTAGTAATCAAAGGTTTATTAAGATTATAATAATGTTCAAAAACGTTGTCATAAACTTCCCTATCTATATACGGCTTGTTATCTTTAAATTGCTTTAAGAATTTACGATTTCTATCATAGACATCTGCTTTTCCATCATAGGTTATTTTGTATGATCTTGGACGGTTCTTATCTACTTCTACTATTCTTCCCGGTTTCCAAGTTTTATCTTTTTGTTGAACGACTACTCTTTCTCCCTTCTTCAGGTGATAAAGATCTTTTGATTTTTTGTTGTAGAAAGTATTCTGAATAATTTGAGTATTTCTATAGTGGTTCTTGTATATTTCGTTTTTAGGGTTATTATTTAAAAGATTTTCAGAAATAGGTATCAAAGTTTTTATTTTTCTATTGAATAGAATTTCAGCTGGAGAAGGCACTGATTTGTCCAAAAGTGTCGCTCTATATTCTAAAATGACTAAATACATATCATTTCCTTCCTCCTTTGCCTTTTTCATTAGTTTTTTGATCGTTTGTATATGTCTTTCGTTTAGATCATTAGACTGTGGATAATTAGGAGTACTGGTGGTTATGTGTCTAATCTCCCACTCTTGCAAAAATGTTTGAAATTGTTGATTAACAAACTGAGGTCCGTTATCAGTGTATAAAATATCTGGTATTCCATTTCTTGCTAATATTGCTTTGAAATTTTTTATTACATTTTGACTAGTGGTGTTATTTTGGAGACAAATTATTTCTGGAATTTGGAAAAAGCATCCACTATTATTAAATATTCTTTTCCATCAAAATGAAGAAAATCTGCTGCTAATGTTTCCCATGGTCTACTAGGTAGTTCTCGGTTGATAATTGTTTCTTTCATGTTCGAGTTTTGGAATTTCTCACAAGTATAACATTTTTTTATCACATCTATTATTTGATTATTAATGTTTGGCCAATATATTAATTGTCTTGCTTTTAAAATAGTTTTATTTATGCCCATATGTCCATAGTGTAACTTATTTAGTATTTCCTTACGAAGACAACTTGGTATTATTACTTGATCACCCTTAATATTCCTTTTATTTCTGTAATTTCAGCTCGAACTGACCAATATGGTTTAACTAATATATTTACAGCTTTTTTTTGTTCTGGCCATCCCTCTTTTATAATTTTTAATAACTCTATTAATTCAGTATCTTTTTGTGTTCCTTCTTTGATTTTATCATACCTTTGTGGACTTATCTTTGAATATTGTATTAGGTTTAAATGAAGTTCAATTTCTTTTTCTTTTAGATCAAATTGTTCATCATTGTAACTGCTTCTAGATTATGCATCTGCCAAATATAACAGTTTACCCGGTTTATATTTGACTTCAAATTCATAGTTTTGCAGATTTATTAATATTCTTTGTAGTCTGAGTGGGCAATTGTTTAATGGTTTCTTGAAGATTATTTCTAAGGGTTTATGATCAGTCTCCACTAAAAACTTTTTCCCGTACAAATAAAGGCAACTGGCAACCAAAGAGAATTGCAAGAGCTTCTTTTTCAATTTGAGCATATTACATCTGTGTTTCTGTTAGAGATTTTGATACATAACTGACTGGTTGTTCCTTTTGTAAAATAACTGCACCCATCCCTGATTTAGAGCTATCAACTGATAATGCGATCAATTCTTTTTCATCAAAGTACGCTAGTACTGGTTCTGTAACTAATAAATTGTTTAATTTGTTAAATTCTTCATCATGTACCCTTGTCCAATACCAAATTATATTTTTCTTTAGCAATTGTCTTAAATTGTGTGTTGTTTGAGATAAATTTGGTATGAATTTAGAAACATGAGTCACCATTCCTAAGAATCTGCTTAGTTCTTGTTTATTAGTTGGAATTGGAATTTCTTTAATTGCTTCAACTTTATGGATATCTGGTTTAATACCTTTTTGTGTTAGAACATGTCCAATATATTTTATTTCAGTTACCGCGAATTTACATTTTCCTTTGTTAAATTTTACTCCCTTTTCTTTGGCTCTTTCTAAAACTTTATTTAATATTTCATCATGTTCTTCTTTATTTTTTGCAAAAATTATCAGATCATCTATGTAAATGCTTACACCTTGAATGTCTTTGAATACTTCTGTAAATGTCTTTTGAAAAATTTCTGGTGCACAAGCTAAACCGAATGGTAGTCTTAGAAATCAATATCTACCATATGGTGTTGCGAAAGTTGTTAATTTAGATGCCGACTCGTTTAGTGCAATCTGCCTAAAACCTTTATTAGCATCAAGTGTTGTGAAAATTTTTGCTCCATTTAATTTATGTGTCAGTTCCTCAAATCTCTCAGTTCTCTGTTTATTGCCTGATTCAAATTTTTAGGGTCTAAACATATTCGAATATTACTATCAATATTTTTCTTTACTAATACTAAGGGGTTTACGAATCCTGTTGGTTCACTAATATTAATAATTATATCGTCATTTATCATCTTTTTTAGTTCATTTTTTAAAGGTTCCATTAATTGAAATGGCACTTGTCTTGGTGGTACACCAACTGGAGTATAATTATCTTTTAACTTGAACTCATATGGCTCAATTTTTATTCATGTTTTTGAACTATTTCTTGAGTATTACATTGTATTTTATCCATTGTTCTCCTCAGGTGTTATTAAATTGAATTGAGCACGATTAATTAAAATTGTTGGCGGGTGTTATGTAGTTAAATTTAAGGAATAAGACGATGTTTAACACAAATTGATGATTGTCAAAATGTAAGGTGATTACGTTTTATTGGTATTAAGGACTGTTGCATTTTTTATGTAGGAAATTCTTTTTAACGTACTTAATTACTTTGTTGCATTTCTTAATAAAAATCGTGCCATATCACCGTTTTTATACGTAGTTTAAGAATTAAAAAATAGGGCCAGTTGAGTGTATTGTAAACATTTTGAATGTAGTATTGTTACATTTTACTTATTATACATATATCTAGTAAGGTGTTTATAGAATTTGGTGAATTTTACCATTTTAAAATAAAGTTTATCAAGCATTATTAAAATTATTGTTTTTATTCATTCAAACAACAGTTTTTACTTCTTACTACACGTATTATATCTAAGCACAATGTGGCACAAGAGGTCATGTTAATATTGAGATGGACCAGATAGCATACAAAAAACGCTTATTATCCAACCAGAGAACCATATTGATTCATTCCACCTGCGATATTACCACCTCGCCCAATGTTTTATTCAAATCAACCATTTACCAAAAGTCTAACACAATTACAACAATGTCCATTTAGACTTACATCAACAACAAAGAAAGTTCTAATGAGTTACTCTTGAAAACTCAATTAGATTAATGCGCCAGCTGACACTATTAAGAGTACGAGTACAACTTTACAGGTTAGAGATATTGTATTAAAAAACATGGAGAAGGCGTTAATGGATTGCATAAAGGACCGATATCAAAAACGTCCTTTTCTTTATCTGAAAAGAAACTTATTTTCATAGATTTGGATGATTCAAATCAAGAGACTCTTTACATAGTTTAAAGTTAAAAGGTGAATCTGGTTATACAGATCCAGCGCAAAAATATTCAACAATATTTGTTAAAATTCTTGCCAACTAATACAGGGTATCCCGTTAAGCGTACGGAGCGGCTGTATCTCTAGAACGGTAAGGCCAAGAGGTTTGGGAAAAAAATCCTTATAAGCAAAGTGACCAAGAGAAATAGCTGGAAATTATTTTGAAGTTCGTAATTCGACCGCTAGGGGGCGTAACTGCCATTGAGAAACATAAAGTTGCCGCTATCTCAGAAACTTAGACGATGAACTATAACTTTGACAACATCATTTAATAGCTTGGATAATACCGCATCGCTTTTGTTTTGCGATATTTCTCATATCTGTCATAATAAGGGAGGGGGAGGCCAATGCGTTTTCATATGTTTACATTTTAATATCTCCTAGACCATTCAACCGATTTGAATGTTTTCGGTGTTGTTTGAAAGAGCATTTTATGCTCTTTTTAAAGATATTTTCAGTAAGACCGTCTGCTTTAAAACAAATGAGCTAGAGGACGTTATCTGCAGCGATTACATATTTTTGTGATTTTTGAAGAAAAGTTAAATGGAACGATACTATTTACTTCACAGACCCTTAGTCACCTTAAAATTTGCTAAATTTTAGTGAAAACCGCATCTCGATATCGCCACCCGTTCTCGAGTAATAGAAGACAATGTTAAAAACTCGAGTGCCATCAATCGGATTCAGTTACCTCATCGAGAAAAGCAAATCACATTACCATGGTAACTGTAAACATGTCATTTACTAACGCAGAAGCGTATGATAGAGCGTATGATGATTTATTTTCAATGTTTCGAATACGATGCAACTGCATGGCAAAAATGTGCAATGCAATTACGACAAAGAAAGACATTTTTCTCTAGAAGTGTTTTTAAGATTGACTTAGCGATTACGGAAAACTGGCAACGTGTAGCCCATTCAGACATCTCTATGAATTCGTAAATCATATTGGTGCGCAATGTGATCCCACATAATCTGGGAACTCCGAAAACAATTGTCCACAAGAGTTCTCAAGAGAATAATATCTCCACCACGTTGTTTTACATCAGGCCTTAACAGATACCGATTATGATAACAGACTGAACTATTACCATTGACTTTTAAATATGATTTGGGCAAATCCAAACCTTTTATCACAAATGCTATGGATGCATGAAGCATCTGTCCACAAGCTGATGTAAACTTGCATAATATGCATTCTTGGTTCGAGAAAAACCCACATTGCTTTCACCCCTTTATCTATTGGGTAGACTAAACGACCTGACTTTTCAAGAAAAACCAGTAACCAAGGAAAATATGACAAAACACTAAATACCAGTAGAAACGTATCTAGGGCCGAGACTTAAGCAGCGCTTTTTTTTTCGTCGAAACTAGATTAAATAAATGCATCGAGGTTTATGAAAGGCATTTAGCACATTAGTGAGTTATTTTTGCCAAAAATTTAAGTTATTCTAAGTGTTTTGGTTTATTTTGTTTTATTATCATTGTTGATGTTTCATTGATCCGTTGGCTTTTCAACACGCCTCAAAAGTAGTTTTGAAGCAGTTCTAAGCTTGGATAAAGTGTTCTAGAAGGTTCTAGATAATAAAATTATTGTTCTCTCTTATTTGTTTCTTAAGGTAACTTGATCCGATTAAGATATACGAATTTTTAACATTTTCTTTTATAATTCGAGAACGGATGGAGATATCGAGATGCGGTTTTCACTAATATTTAGCAAATTTTATGGTGATTAACGGTCTTTGAAGTAAATAGTACCGTTCCATTTAACTTTTTTTCAAAAATCACAAAAATATGTAACCACTGCAGATAACGCCCTCTAGCTTATTTGTTTTAAACCAAGCGGTCTTTCTGAAAATATCTTTTAAAAGAGCATGAAATGCTCTTTCAAAAAAGACCAAAAATATTCTAATCGGTTGAATGGTCCAGGAGATATTAAAATGTAAACATTTGAAAACGCATTGGCCTCCCCCTCCCTTATTATGACAGATATGAAAAATATTGCAAAACAAAAGCGATGCGGTATTATCCAAGCTACTAAATGATGTTGTCAAAGTTATAGCTCATCGTCTAACTTTCTGAGATAGCGGGAATTTTATGTTTCTCTATGGCAGTTACGCCCCCTAGCGGTCGAATTACGAACTTCAAAATAATTTCCAGCTATTTCTCTTGCCCACTTTGCTTATAACGATTTTTTTCCCAAACCTCTAGGCCTTACCGTTATTGAGATACAGCCGCTCCGTACGCTTAACGGGACACCCTGTAGATAAGGTAAAGTATTCAATTCTGTTGAGCCAGGGTTATTTAGAAAAAAAAAATCAGGGAACCAAATGGTTATTGGTAATGACCAATGGTTATAATTAATAAATCAAAAAATGATTTTTTGCGAAAAGCCGGATACCATATATGCGGTATCCCCTTCGGCCGGATATCCGGCCATTATGGTTATAACTTCTGGTGCATTTCTAAAGTGATACCCTACATTGCCACATTGATGTGATATTTGAATAAAAATGAAATTAATAAGAAAGCTGATAAGATATGTCAACTTATTTGAATTTAAGATACAAAATGAACTTTTTTGATGCTGATTTAACCACGATGCAACTCTAAAAAGAAGATACTTTAATTAATAATTGACGATATTTCCACAAGGATCCTTCAAGAAATGAATTTTATAGCGAATTTTGAAAGTTATCGACGAAAATTGCAACATCGAAAATTTTATCAAAACCTCAAATATTGTTTTCTCAAAAATTAAAGGTTATTTTTCAAAACGGGTTAGTTCATTGAAAAGAGCATACTTTTATTAACACTTTGGGAAATTTTCATACTCATATTTCAAGAAATCGATTTTATATGAATTTTTAAAACTTAATCGGCGAAAATTGCAAAATTCAAAAAATTGTCGATCATTTCAAAAATTTATTTCTCAAAAACTAAAAGTGATTTGTCAAAACGGCTTACTGCATTAATAAGAGGATACTTTAATTAATAATTGGTGATATTTCCACAAGAATCCTTCAAGAAATTAATTTTATAGCGAATTTTGAAAGTTATCGATGAAAATTGCAACATCGAAAATTTTATGAAAACTTCAAATATTGGTTTCTCAAAAACTAAAAGCTATTTTTCAAAACGTGTTGATTCATTGGAAAGAAGACACTTTTATTAACACTTTGAGAAATTTTCATACTCATATTCCAAGAACTGGATTTTATACGAATTTTTAAAACTTAATCGGCGAAAATTGCAAAATTCGAAAAAATTGTCGATCATTTCAAAAATTTATTTCTCAAGAACTGAAAGTGATTTTTCAAAACGGCTTGTTGCATTAAAAAGAGGATATTTTAATTAATAATTGGTGATATTTCCACAAGGATCCTTCAAGAAATTAATTTTATAGCGAATTTTGAAAGTTATCGATGAAAATTGCAGCATCGAAAATTTTTACAAAACTTCAAATATTGTTTTCTCAAAAACTAAAAGTTATTTTTCCAAATCGGTTGGTTGATTGAAAAGAGGACACTTTTATTAACACTTTGGGAATTTATCATACTCATATTCCAAGAAATGGATTTTATACGAATTTTTAAAACTTCAACTTCAAAAACTTCAAAAATGTATTTCTAAAGAACTAAAAGTGATTTTTCAAAACGGCTTTTTGTATTAAAAAGAGGATACCTTAATTAATAATTCCATAACCACACCATAACTTGTTTCTACGTATTCACAACGACTACGGGAAAATGGAAGTTTTAAAAGGAATACTGCTGATAATGGGCGGCCTGTGGAAGTTGCAAATCCCCAAGTAGAAGACGCTGTCCTCAACGAAATTAATGAAAATTCGACCACAAGTACCAGAAAAATTGCTCACAACTTAAACCTGTCTCACTCCACGGCAACTTTTGTGTCCCTACCATATCCAAAGAGTACAAGCCTTATTGCCAAGAGATTTTCCGCCAAGATTCGCTTTTTGCACATAGATGCAAGACAAAATAGCTCAAAATCCTGAGTTTGGAGCCGAAGTTCTGTTTATGAAGCATCTTTTTCGAACGATGGTATTTTCAATTTTCACAATAACCACATATGGGCAGCAGAAAATCCACATGAAATTGCAGAAGGCCATCATCAGCAACAATTTTCCGTAAATGTTTGGGCTGCCATCGTCGGTGATCATTTGATAGGCCTTCATCTTTTACCGAACAGATTATCGACAATTTCTAGAAGAAGTACTGCCAGAACTGCTGGAAGATGTAACGCTTCAAGTAAGACAAAACATATACTTTATGCATGATGGAGCTCCGGCCTACGTTAGTTTGGTTGCTCGCCAATACTTGGACGACGAATACCCAGACGGTTGGATCGGTCGAGGAGGTCCGCACCCTTGGCCACCACGAATCTCCCGAACTTAATTGTTTAGATTTTTTCTTTTGGGGCCATCTGAAAATTGTTGTATCTTGCGACATTATTCGGAACACTCCGGGAATTTTCCTGCGTGTTAGACAGTCAATGGAAACGGCGGACATTTCCAACATTTAATTTGACTGTGTATGATTTGTAATTATTTTTTTTAATTATGCAATTATAAAGTTAACGTTTGCTTTTGTTACTTGTTCTAACGTTTTAGTAAAATAAATTTTTTATTTAAAAAAATTGACCATGTTATTCAACATAACATTTTTCTCGAAAACGGTCAACTTTAGAGCTCATGACCTTCAGTTCCTTTTTTTGTGTAGAAAACATTGGCGGCTCAAATGGGCGTCTTAAAACTGTACTTTTTCCAGTGGCGTAGAAGTTAGGGAGAAAAACAACCACTACCCCTTCAAAATCTTCACCAATTATGACTTTAAAAAAAAATTTTCTTGTACAAAACTTAGCTTATTATGAGTAGAAAATGTTTACAAAAATGCTGTTTTCTGTACGATAAACGGTTCCGGAGATATTCGCAAAAAACAAATTTTTTTTTATTAAATTTCAACACCCTGTATCTCGAAAATGGTGCATTTTAGAGGGTAAGTTGATAGAAACTCTTTTTCACTTTTTTGGACAAGCTATCACATCCTGAAGTCCTGCGCATATATTATGAAACACCCTGTATATAAATGTGATAAGATATACATAAGAATAGCAAGGGAACGCAATAGCTACAAAAAATGAATAAAAATAGACTGGGGATCAATCAAAGAAATCAAGGTGACTGCAGGGCGACAGTCCTAATCCATGTCTTTGTATTTACGCGTGAATTCATGAAATATATCGATTTTTTAATTTGTTATGATTGTTATTTAAATCTTAATGTCGAGTTACACCATTTTCATTCTTTAATATTTGACGTTATGCCCGACGTCTTTGTTTTCACTAAAACGAAACGGTCGCTGCACTTATTTCAATAAATAATTTCATCATAAAGGTACTGTGTTACATTTAAACACAAATAATTTTGTTTTTTAGAAAAGTGATCTGGAATCAGTCATGAAGAAGAGATTTATGAGTGCGGGAAGTTAGCCCCCCATTTTTTGATTTTTAAATTTTTTATTGTTCTAGATTGTTCTAGAGTTGTTCTACATTGTTCTAAAGCGGCAAATCGAAAAAATCAAAACTCCGCGAGAAAACCGTAAAAACAGGATTTTTGACTAGCCCTCCATTTTTGGAAAAATCTAATTTTCTTTGTTGTTCTGGGTTGTTCTAGTTATTGTTCTAGAAAATCAAAATTATGGGATACAGCATTACGAAGTTATAACTAAAAATAGATTTGGCCGCCGAAATGTCTAGTTGATTGCTGTGACCATAGTTTTTCTATTATCAATTCCATATTACAAATATATACTTATTATAGCTAACGCAATCTGGAACAGCTAATATTTTCACTAGAACAACTCTCTAAAGGGCACTTTACTCTTTGAAAATTAAAGTTTTTGGAAGTTTTAGTCAGTAATTCTTGTGCCAGCGGTTTTATATTACACAATAACAATTAAAAAACATAGACCAATCTAAAATAACACAAACTTTGCCGATTCAAATTGTTCTAGATGTGTTTTACGTTTAATACGGACATTAATTTTGCAAAATCACATATTTTTTGTTGCTCTAAATTGTTCTTGTTGTTCTAGGTACTTAAAATGTTTATTTAATCACTGCGGCTTTAGTTCTTTTAATCGACAGGTTTTGTTGAATCAGTGAACCCAACCTTTAATATAATAATAGTTTTAAAAAATTAAAAAATATGGAATAATCTGGCCATCTAATATCCTAAAAATCACCTTTCTCTTTAAACTTATAATAATAAAACATAAGTTGCGATTTAAAGTGTATTTTATTTTGTAAAACAAAGTAATAAATTAATAAATAAACTAAACTAACAAAAGTAGGTTAGGCTGCCAAAATATCTAGTTGATTGCTGTGACCATAGTTTTTCTATTTTCAGTTCCATATCACATATACAGGGTGATTTATAACATACGGAGGAGACTAAATGGGTAGGTACTTGAGGTCAAATTGAAGAGATTTTCTTAATAATGTTTTGTTAAAATCTTAATAGTTACATAGATATCGCATGTTAATTTTTTAAATAAGTTAGCGTCAACTTTTGAGAACCGCTGATATTCAGTAAAGAACAATTAAAATACTTGTCAACGCCATCCTCATTTTTGAAGGAGGTGTCAAAGTAGACAATTTAATTGTTTAGTTTTAATACGTAATTTATGAAAAGAAATAATAGATGTTAATTTATGAAACGGATAATAATAATGTTTTAAATGCAAAATTACAAAATCTCTAAAACAAGAAAATAACATAATAATAATAGTAATAATCTCTTTATAAGATATGTTCAAAGTGCTGTCCTTGCATTTCGACGGACAACTGCGCACGACGAATCCAATTTAACGATAATCGTGGAAATCGTGGACGTATGTCCTCTGTAGCGGCAGTGATGCGATGTCGTAGTTCGTCGATTGTATTAACCTCGGTGGCATATACTCTATCCTTCATGAATCCCCATGAAAAAAAGTCCAATGGGTTAAGATCGGGACTACGTGGTGGCCATGGAATAAGTCCACCTCGACCAATCCATTTTTGCCAAAAAGCATTATCGAGGAAATCTCGTACATTACGACTAAAATGTGCAGGACAACTGTCGTGCATAAACCACATCTCACGTCGCATAAGTAGCGGAATATCTTCCAGGAGTACTGGCAGATTTTCTTGTAAAAACTGTAAATAAGAAGTTCCATTAAGAGTTCCTGGTAATTCGAAAGGTCCTATTAACGTATTGTTCACAATTCCCGCCCATAGATTCACTCTGAATCGTTGTTGAAAAGAGCCCTGACGAATAACGTGTGGATTTTCGTCCGACCACACATGGGAATTGTGAACATTTAGAACACCATTTCTGGTAAAACAGCATTCATCCGTTACCAGTATACTGTCCGCAAAATCTGCTTCTCTGTTGGTACGATTTAGTAGCCACTCGCAAAATTGCAACCGCAAAGGATAGTCAGCGGGAGTCAGTCTTTGCACTTTTTGAAAATGATAGGGTTACTTTTCAACGTACGCCAACAAAATTCTGGGATACCTCGAGTTGGTGAGAAATTTGACTCGTGCTTCGATCCGCTTCCACAATTTCTAGAATTTCTTCTTCCACATTCACTCCATGTCTGTTTAGTCTACCGCCACCAAGACCTTTCTTAGGTTGCAAATTTCCTGTCTCTCTTCCCCGCTGGATTAACCGAAGAAAAGTGTTTTCAAAAGGGATCTGTCGATTTGGATATCGTTCTAAATACAGACGTCTTGCCTGTGCAGCGTTTTCTCCAGCAGCTCCATAAATAATAAGCATATCTACGTATTCTTCGTTACTGTACATTACCATTGTATTTTTTGATTAGTAAAAATTCTAATTTTGACGTTAAATGACATTGATTATTAAAATTAAATGACATGTCCGTTGCTAGGTAACGAAGTCAACTGGATTGACAGCAATAAAAACATGCTATCAGCGGTTCTCAAAAAACAAACACCAGTTTTTGAGTGACTTAACAAATTTTTAAATAGCCGTAACTGCCATATTACAAAGATTTTATTATTGGTGCTAATCAGGCATTGCTTAAGTAACCCCGAAATATTCGCAGTTTGAATTTAAACGTAGTGTAATACCGTATATCGTAAGAAATGCTGGGCAATTAATTCAACTTTAATGCTCTATATCTTTGTGATTATTACGTTGTAGTCAAAACATTATTAAGAAAATATCTTCAGTTTGGCCCCTAGTACTTGCTCTTTTAATCTGCTCCGTATGTTATAAATCACCCTGTATATACTTATTATACCTAAGCAATCTGGTAGTATTTTGCTAATATTTTCACTAGAACAACTCTATAAAGAACACTTTACTTTTTAAAAATTAAAATTTTTGGAAGTTTCAGTTAGTAATTCTTTCATAAGTTCATAAGTAAGTTTCATTAAAATCTATTTCAATAAATGAAATTGCGGATTCGATAGTATATTTCATAGTTAGCATTAGCATTGCATTTTTCATAGCATTTGCCCGTACACACCATTTAGAAATCATGTTGAGAATATTTGCACAGATTGCTTTTGTTTCCTAAAATTATTTTTAAAAACCGGTTCTAGTAAAGTAACATATAAAAAAAGAGCTGAACTATTAACAGGAATAAATTATTTTGGAAGCCAGAATATTGCTGGCGTGATAATAGTGAATGCTATTTCAAATATTGCGTTTCTTTGCACACAACTATTTAAAGAAGAATTTAGTTATTGTAGGACTAAAAACTCCAATAATTGTTTAAACGTTACTTTCCATAAAAACATAATTTTATCAATCGACATTGACATCGTAACAATATTTGGCTATGCGCAGCTAAAGCAAGTAATAGAAAACTACATGCAAACTCTAAGCAACAATTGCAAGAAAATGTGGTCTGTTTATAGAAACAACGAATAGAGAGAACAATAAAACAAAATTGAGTGATTACGCACGCAATTTGTCTTTGTCATGTCAATTTGAAATGTTTGAATGAGGTAGGGCACTCACTACCCGGCATTTGTGCCCAACAATGCCAATTGGATATTATTTAATGACTTACGAAAAAAATCCGTACAAGTTGAAAAAGCTACTTAAATAAACGCACAAATGTGCATATATATTTATAAATGATCAAAGTATGTAACCGTGTTATTCCATGATATTAGTTTATTTACATAATTTAGTTTATTTAGTTATAGTTTACCTTAGAATAAGTTATTGTACTGATCGAATAGATATTGTTTTATTTGTTAGTTTAGTTTATTTATTAATTTATTACTTAGTTTATACAAAATAAAATACACTTTAAATCGCATCTTATGTTTTACTATTATAAGTTTAAAGAGAAAGGTGAAACTTGTGATTTTTAGAAAATTAGGATGGTCAGATTATTCCATATTTTTTTAGTTTTTTAAAACTATTATTATATTAAAGATTGGGTTCACTGATTCAACAAAACCTGTCCGATATCACAACAACTGAAATTTAAGGCTTTTCTAGTGAAAATAACAGCTGTTCTGAATTGTTTTAATTGTTGTAAGTACTAATTTTTAATATGAAAGCACCTAGAACAACAAGAACAATTTAGAGCAACAAAAAATATGTGATTTTGCAAAATTAATGTCCGTGTTAAACGTAAAACACATCTGGAGCAATTGGAATCCGCAAAGTTTGAGTTATTTTAGATTGTTCTATGTTTTTTAATTCTTATTGTGTAATATAAAACCGCTGACACAAGAATTACTGACTGAAACTTCCAAAAACTTTAATTTTCAAAGAGTAAAGTGCCCTTTAAAGAGTTATTCAAGTGAAAATAATAGCTGTTCCAGATTGCGTTAGCTATAATAAGTATATATTTGTAATATGGAATTGATAATAGAAAAACTACGGTCACAGCAATCAACTAGACATTTCGGCGGCCAAACCTATTGTTAGTTATAACTTCGTAATGCTGTATCCCATAATTTTGATTTTCTAGAACAATAACTAGAACAACCCAGAACAACAAAGAAAATTAGATTTTTCCAAAAATGGGGGGCTAGTAAAAAAACCTGTTTTTTCGGTTTTCTCGCGGAGTTTTTATTTTTTCGATTTGCCGCTTTGGAACAATGTAGAACAACTCTAGAACAATCTAGAACAATAAAAAATTTAAAAATCAAAAAATGGGGGGCTAACTTCCCGCATTCGAGATTTATAGTCATTAATGATAATAATAATTATCTATGTTTAATGAATCTTTTAATATTTAGTTATAAGTGGTTTTATTTTTTGCCTTTCCACATGTTTGTGATTTATTCATCTTAAAAATTGAAAAAAAAATCCATAATTAATTAACAACGTAACTATGCATTTTTATATCATTTTTACCACATAAAATATATACCTATAAAACCTAAACTAATGGAGATACAATCCTTTACCTTTAAGGTACAGATATATACACATATTTAATAAAAAGACTTTCATAATTACTCACACATTTTATGTGAAAATAAGTAAACATAATTGTCAGGCGTTTACATTAATATGTTATTGAACGAAAATTTAATAACAAAATTAGCAATGGCCTTAGATCTTCTATACGTATGTTTTTAACAAGATGTTTTGCAGCTGAAGCTAAATTTTCAATAATGTCAGCTAAAACTTTACAATATCCCAGTCCTATAGCAGCTGCTGCACAAGATCCAACAATACCACCTAAAAAATAGGAAATGGGAAGTTAGGAAATAAATTTTTAATAAAAATAATTAAGATAATAAAATGATTAATTACCTATTGCTAAACATATTGGTCCACCAAGTAATCCCCCAAAGAGTGCACTAATTGCAGGCAAAGCTGCTTCTTTTAATGCTTTGAGCACAGCTACAAAGAATTCCGCTGCTTGAGATGAAAGTTTCATTAAAAAATTTTGAATTGATGGAGTTTGTAAATTCATCTTGAAAAATAATGTTGTTGATCTAAACAGTAAACAAAATATTTTTAAATCATTAACATTATATTTGCATGAGAACTTACCGCCTCCTGTTGGATAGAACGTTAGATCTAAAATAAAGAGGAAAGCTATAGAACTGTATTACGACGCTACAATCTATAAATAGGGTGAGAGAGGCAAGTACAGATGTTTCATAAAACAATGGACTTACGTCATCTTAAATTTTATGAATATGGGTGATTATTTATTTTTATCTGGTGGGCGCTGGTTAACAACAAAATCTTGGTTTTACGTTTCCATAAACTTTATTATTAATTACACTTAAACTATACATATAAATTGCGATTAGTTATATAGGGAGCCTTGCTCCGCGTGTATTGAAGGGGTACTGTTTCGGTGGGTGTTAAATCGAAGACTGAATAACTGATACGAGTTGAGCTCGCAGGCTCCTTCTTTATTTTAGGTCATAACTAAAAACCCTTACCTAAACACCGAAATATGCACCTCAACGCATTCCCACACTTAACTCAACCCAATAAATAATACAATAAAAAACCCTAATCTCGCGACTGGAGACACTTCAAATCCAGACTAAACAAATGAGGCGATACAAATAAATCTAATATGAACGAACTAATATAATATAAATCTATCAAATCTAATATAAATTAACCAATGTAATATAAAATCTAACATGCTCCCCGCCTTGAAAGAACTACCTTTCAACAAATAATAACACAAATTCACAATAAGGACTCAACATCAAATGTATGAAAAAAAAAATGGAAAAATTAAATTTACACGACTGATCGTGAGTGATTAATCGCGCACACACAATTCACGCAATCACAAGCAATCACATTAATGAAACACAAGACTGCCATCCCACTGGCAGTGGACACAGTCTGACCGTGGCCCTTTTGACGCTCCCATTTTGTGTGCGTAGCGTGGCCACTCGTGCGACTCCATCCTTACCGCAGTGCAATTCTATAATTCGGCCAGTAAGCCACTTTAAGACAGGCAAATTATCTTCCTTTATTAATGCCAATTGGCCCACCTTTAGGTTAGCGTCACCCGTTGACCACTTGTGGCGACTCTGCAGTCCAAAAATGTTGTTGAATTTGCTGTACACGTTGGAATTGGGATAAGCGGTTTTCACTGATGTGACTCAAGCTCGGATCTGGTGGCGACGTAAGTTTTCTACCAATTAGGAAGTGTGCCGGGGTTAAAGGAGTCGTATCGTTGGGATCGGTGGATAATTGGGTTAATGGCCGGGAATTTAGGATGGCCTCAATCTGAACAAGCAAGGTATAAAAATTTTCGTACGTGAACGAGGCATTGCCGGCAACTCGCCGCAAATGAAATTTGACCGACTTAACACCGGCTTCCCATAATCCGCCAAAGTGTGGCGAGTTAGGTGGAATAAACGACCAACCAATCGAAGCGTTTTCAATCAGAGTTTTGAGTTCGCTAGAGTTGTCAATCAAAAACTGACTTAGCTCCTGTAATTAACGATTACCACCAACGAAGTTAGTTCCGTTATCGGAGAACATTCGATTCGGTTTCCCGCGCCTAGCTGAAAACCGCCGAAGAGCGGCAATAAAACACTCTGTAGTAAGTTCGGTTACCAATTCTAGGTGTATAGCGCGTGTGGTAAAGCAAACAAATAGACAAACATACGCCTTGGATAATTTTGCTCCTCGCCCTTTTTTGTCCTTTAGCAGGAACGGTCCCGCGTAATCTACGCCTGTAGTATAAAAGGGCGGCGCCGGTGTTACTCGCTCACGTGGCAAGTTCCCCATTACCGGTTGCTTGGCGCGCGGATTTGCCCTGTAGCAACGTATACAGTTATGGACTATCGACTTGGCTAAATTACGCCCCCCAATTGGCCAAAACCGATCGCGAATGCAAGCCAACAAATGCTGCGGACCAACATGTAATAGCTGTCTATGTTCCATCTCAAATAGCAATCTTGCGAACGCATGTTTACAAGAAATCACCATGGGAAATTTCTTATCGAATTCGTAATCCGCATTTCCCAATCTACCGCCAACACGCATAATCTCATTTTTATCTAGAAATACGTTTAATTTCGCTAATTTACTATTTTTTTGAATATCTTTATTACTCTTTAACGCCCTTATCTCCTCAGCGAAGGAGTCTCTTTGACTGATCTTAACAATAAATTTAAGCGATTGTTCCAATTCGGTTTTATCTAGCGGTTCCGTGTTACGTATTGCTTTCCTATAACAATTATGACCAAATCGAAATACATACGCGATCACACGCTGCAAACGGATTAACGATGAAAATCGAGAAAAGGATAAAAGATGATCATCCGTCGTCGTAACCGCTGAGAACAGTTTTCTCATTTCTGGTAGCGACTCGTTACGAAAATTTCTAACAGGCCACGCGTTGTCTGTTTCTCTTAACCATTGGGGCCCAGTCCAATACAATTCTAAACCGGACAATTCCGAGACGTTCACCCCTCTCGAGACCGGATCAGCGGGATTATCACGCGTGGGTACATACCTCCAATCACCAATTCGCGATTTCTCCAATATTCGCGAAATTCGGTTACCCACGAACATTTGTAATTTGGTTAAATCGGTCGACAACCACCCCAGGACCACACTGGAGTCGGTCCAATAAACTGTTCGCGTAATATCAATACCCAATGCCGTCTTTACCTTAGCTACCAATTCGGTAAGTAGCAATGCACCCATTAATTCCAAACGCGGAACCGTAACCCGTTTTAGCGGCGCCACTCTGGATTTGGCACAAGTCAATCTTATCAAAACCTCTCCGTCGTTTCCGATAGTCCGAAGGTACACGCACGCTCCATAAGCCTTTGTTGACGAATCTGAGAAACCGTGCATTTCGAATGTGGAGGGATTTTTCAGCGATATATGGCGCGGACAATTGATTAAATGTAAATCCTTCAAACTGTTGCTAAACCGAAGCCAACTTGTGTAAATGTGATTGGGAAGTGCTTCGTCCCACCCCAACCCGGACTCCCAAATTTCCTGTAAGATTATTTTCGCCGTAATAATCACAGGGCTTAATAAACCGAGCGGATCGAATATTTGGGCTATTTTCGAAAGAACCGTGCGCTTAGTAATATGACTGGTTGAATTTTCCTTCATTTTATAACGAAAACAATCTTTAGTGGGGTCCCATAATAAACCTAACGTCCGAGTGTTTTCATTTTTTCCCAAATCAAGCACTTCTGAAAGCTCTGTAGACTGAGTACCCTGAACATCGCGTAATATCTCTGGATCGTTCGAAATCCACTTGTGTAAGTTAAATCCTCCGCCGTTCAACACAATTTTTACATTTTCGCCAAACGAGTAACTTCGGTCAACGAATTTGCTCCCGTCAACAAATCATCTACGTAAAAATGTGAATTAATAACATCCGCGATGACCGGGTCCGCGCATTCTGAACTTAATTGTTTTAAACACCGAGTCGCTAGATAACTAGCCGAAGACGTTCCATATGTTATCGTTAATAACTCGTACGTATCGACGGGTGAATCTTCCGAATCGCGCCATAATATGCGCTGAAATTTCGTCTGCTCAGGATTGATTAGACAGGCACGGTACATTTTTTGAATATCCGCGGTAACCACGTACGCGTACTTCCGAAAACGTATTAAGGCGCTAAACAGGTCAGGCTGTAATATGGGTCCCACCACCTGACAATCATTAAGTGAATATCCCGTTGATGTGGGACATGATGCATCGAAGACGACCCTTAACTTTGTAGTGGCACTATTTTCATTTAATACTCCGTGGTGTGGTATATAATAACCCTCGCGCGTGTCGACAACCTTTTTCATATGACCTAACTCCAAATACTCTCGCATAAATGCATGGTATCGCTCACCGAATTCGCGATTTCGTTTGCATTTTCGCTCGATACCCATTAAACGATTTTCAGCGGTTTTATACGATTCGCCCAACCGATCTAAACTTTCCTTTAGCGGTATCGAAACAATGAATCGTCCGTCTTCTGCACGTTTAGTGGTTTTGTTAAAATGATTTTCGCAAAATGTTTCATTTTTCGATGAGTGAACTAACCCTTCAATCTCCTCGATTTCCCAAAACCGCGCCAACTGCTTGTTTATTACGGAATTGTCATCCTTACAAATTAAATTGCACCGCACCGAATGTGCCGCGCTCGCTTGTATCGGCCCCGAAACGATCCACCCCAAACGGGTGTTTTGCATGATAGGCCCTTTTGCAAGTTTGATTTGCCCGACGCATAACAAATTCCAAAAATAATCAGCCCCGATCAGCATATCTATCTTATCGGATTTATTGAACAAGGGATCCGCCAAGCGAATGTGTGTAGGTATTCTTAAAGTGTTTGCGTTTATTTTAAAATTGGGTAAATCATTCGCGATTGTTGTTACAACCAAACAATTAACCTTAAGTGAAAAATCCGTGCAGTGTGAATGTATTCGCAATGAACAAGAACTCGTTATTGTTGACTGTGTTTGATTTATTGTTGCTACATTAACGTTTGTTGCTGTTCTAGACAATCTTAACCGCTTGCAAGCTTCTACCGAAAGAAAACTACTTTGACTGCCCGGATCCAAGAGTGCGCGTAATGAATGTTTTTTGTTATGTCTGTCGAATGCGTGAACAGTTACGGTGGAGAGTAAGATGTTTGAATGATTTGCATGCTGTGCGAAATTTAGACTGTGTGCTTGGGTGGATGTCGTTGGTTGTGGTGGTGAATCTGAGCGATCGTGCGTCAAATGAAGTAAGGTATGATGACGAGAATTACACCGTTTACAAGAGCTCGAACGGCATTGTTTAACAAAATGTCCCGACCGAAGACAATTCATACACACCTTTAATTGTTTGACCCGGTCTATACGGCCCTGAACTGTAAGTTTAGTGAAATTTGAACATTCCTGTATGTAATGTTCCCCATTGCAGTTTACACAACGCTTAACACCCGAATTAGCAACCAAAAACATTTTTGATTTCGGTTTTGATTTATCGATTATCCGCTTACCCGAACCGTTTTCCAAAGTTTCCAATAAATCAGCGCGTTCTTTCAAAAACCCTAACAAATTTTCTAAATTCGCTTTCTTTAAACCGGACTTTTTTCTTTCCCACTCCCGATTGGAATCAGCGTCCAATTTCGACACGGCTAAATAAATAAGTAGCGTGTCCCAATTATCCGTAGGTTCATTTAGTGCAGCTAATGCGCGCAGATGTTTACGAAAGTCGTCAATAAAACTTCGAATCTGCTGTGGATTATCACCCGAAACCCCTTCAATTTCGAACAATGCCTTAACGTGATTATGAATTAATATCCGCGGGTTATCATAACGCTCGCGAATCAACCCCCAAGCGACTTCATAGTTAGAATTTGTCAATTCTAAGCTTTCGATAACCTGACGAGCATTACCGGTCAGTGCCGACAGTAAGTAATGAAATTTTTGAATGTCGTTGATCATTGGGTTGTTATGAATTAACGATTCGAAAATGTCTCTAAACCCTAGCCATGCGTCGTAACCACCGTCAAACTTTGGTAAATCTATAACCGGTAGCTTTACATGTTGATCCGGGGAAGGTCCTACAATGAACGACGAATCGGCGCATATATTTCTATTTGTCAAAATTCGCTTAGCTTTAGCCGTATTCTCGTAAAAACTCGCCTCGAATGTCTCCCTCTCCGCGTTTTGTGACTCGCCATCAACGCTTAACAAATCTATTTCACCCTGAATTTCCTCGAACTCATCGATAAGATTAATTGCCCGATTGTATCTTTGTTCTAACTCTAACGAAAGTTCCTGATTAATACCGCTTTCTCTGATATTTGATTCAAATTTTATTACAAATTTCGCAAAATTCGTGAGTTTGCCCTTGACAATACCTCGTTTTTTAGTTAAATTTTCTGACTGACTCATGATCGCGATTGACAAGTTTCAGATTGAGAACGATAAAGGAGAAAGCAAAGGGACTTACGGTACTTGTTTCAATGGCGTTGGTCGCTTCCAGTACGTGATGGACGAATTTCTTCTATCTCGAATTTGTTGAGAGTTGCATGAAGTGGAAATTCGGTCTTCGAACACTCCTGGCGAATGTTCTCCAAAAAGCTGCGAAACTGGCGGGCCAACGTTGTCGAATTTAATTTAATTTTACACGCCGCATCAAGGAACCGAAGACACTTAAATCTTCTTATATTTTCCCTATCCGGCTCGAAGGACCATTTCTGATTATTTATTTTTATCTGGTGGGCGCTGGTTAACAACAAAATCTTGGTTTTACGTTTCCATAAACTTTATTATTAATTACACTTAAACTATACATATAAATTGCGATTAGTTATATAGGGAGCCTTGCTCCGCGTGTATTGAAGGGGTACTGTTTCGGTGGGTGTTAAATCGAAGACTGAATAACTGATACGAGTTGAGCTCGCAGGCTCCTTCTTTATTTTAGGTCATAACTAAAAACCCTTACCTAAACACCGAAATATGCACCTCAACGCATTCCCACACTTAACTCAACCCAATAAATAATACAATAAAAAACCCTAATCTCGCGACTGGAGACACTTCAAATCCAGACTAAACAAATGAGGCGATACAAATAAATCTAATATGAACGAACTAATATAATATAAATCTATCAAATCTAATATAAATTAACCAATGTAATATAAAATCTAACAATGGGTAACCCCCCAAAAACGCAACGAATTTATGATTTATTTGAGTTGTTTCAAAAATTGTCTACCCTCACCTTTTTTGCAATTTGGTATAAATATTCCTTAATGTCGTTTAATTTCATAAATTAATTTTGTCTCATATGGACAAAAGCCCATACGAAGGTAAGAAACGTTGCTTTGAGGTCTGTCAAAGCTAGAACTATCTAAAAAATCGATAGATGTCGCAAAAACCAGAAAATTTAACAAATTCTGATTTATTACATTTTTATTAAAAGAATAAATTCAAAGATGAGAACAATTTTCTAATAATCAAAAAAGTATTCTATGCAGCCTTTGAGGAAACACGGATTTATGAAGCAAATAATCGCTCCAATGTAAGTTGCATATATGTGGGTTCGTGCTCACTTTTATTCTAAATCTAGGGGTTATGTTTTTATTTATTCACCAAAACATCGGAATTGTAACTTAAGTTTTATTTAATAGTTTAACAAAATAAGGGTATTATTTGATTTCACTATACTGGTCACCGTTTTGATCGAATCTACAATAGAAAACAGTTTTTACTTTCGCGTTTTAATTTTTCGCCCGTCGTTGATCTTACCGATCTTTTTCGTTCGATTGCTTTTCGACTACTGACTTCCCGCCTAGGAAAGTCGGCTCGTCCCACTCCTGAGAGCCTTCAAGGACAAATCCTACATCTCGGCCATCTTGCAAAGCATTCGTCTCGAATGGACTGTCCAGACACCAGGGCTTCATGAAATCAGCGCTGCTGAACGTTTTTCCGGGACCCTCGTGGTTACCAACTTTTTCCACCTCGTAGCGATCAAGACCAGTTCCTCTAACTACTCTATACGGACCTAGAAATTTTGGCAACAACTTAGATTCATTTTGAAATTGCGTGCGCTTTATGGCCACGAGATCGCCTATACGATAGTTTCTTGCAGGTTTTCTTTTTTTATTATAATTTCGTCGATTTTCTTGTTGAATTTTAATGATCTGCTTTTTAGCCTCTCTTCTCAAATTCTCTCGTTCCTCATTGAATTCCTGAACGTATTCCTCTTCAATTATCTCTCTTAACCGGAGTTCTTCAGGCCGTTTCATTGGTACACCAAACATCAGCTGAAAAGGTGTGCTATTCACACTTCTTTGAAATGTGCTATTTATAGCTTCTTGTACTTTCTTAACGTATTTGTACCAATTTTCTGGTTTTTCAATCGTTAATTTGGAGAGTACGGGGATGATTATTCGATTTATTCGCTCAACTTGTCCGTTTCCACGCGGAACACCCGTTGTAATTGTTACGTGTCTAATACGTTCTTGCGTGCAATAATTATTGAATTCTCGTGATGTAAAAGCGGTTCCTCGATCCGAAATTATTACTGCTGGGTTTCCAAAAGTTGTTTTTTGTATTTCTAATTTGTCTAAGACTTCCTTTGTTGAAGTAGTTTTTGTAGGGTAAATCCATACAAATTTGGTGAAGGCGTCGATGACAGCAAACAAATATTTATAGCTTTTACAGGTTTTCGCCATCGGACCCAGATGATCAATGTGATATGTGTGTAAGGGGACATCACCCTTCTCTATTGGATTTAATAAACCTTCGGCTTTTCCTGATTTTCTTTCTACTAAAATGCATCGTATGCAATTTTGTATAATCTTCTTAATTTTTTCGTCTAAGTTAGGTATGTAATAATCTCGTTTGATCAACTCACTCGTTTTTTTCAAAGCAAAGTGGCCATTTTCATGCGCCTCTCGTATTATGTGCGGTTGCATATTAATTGGAATCGCAAGGAGTCTTTGCCCATCTATATTTTTATACAAAATGTTCTTCACCACCTCATAATTTTCATACTCGCCACTTTCCAAAATTTTCATAATTGTTCGTAGATGTTCGTCGTCCGATTGCGCCTTCGCCACCCTTTCCAAAAATCCGGATTCAATTATCATAGTTATTGGATTTCGACTTAGAGCATCGCAATGCTTCATTCTATGTCCTGGTCTATGCTCAATCGTATAATCAAATTCTTCCAACAAAAGCGCCCATCGTGCGACCCTTGTGCAAAGATCTTTCTTTTGCATTGTGGCTGCAAAAGCTGCACAATCTGTTAAGATTTTAAAATGGTTGCCCAATAAATAAACGCGAAATTTTTTCAACGCCTCTACTATGGCAAGTACCTCGAGCTCATAACTATGATATTTTTTCTGAGCGTCACTAGTTTTTCTACTCCAGTAATAGATTGGATATAATTTTCCGTCATTTGGATTCGTTTGCAATAATACGGCTCCAAAGCCATCTTTACTCGCATCTACGTGGAGTTCCGTTTCGTTGTCATAATTGAAAATTTTCAGTACTGGTTCGCTAGTTAATTTTTCTTTTAGCTGTTCAAATGCTTGCTCTTCATCTTTTTCAAATACAAACCTTTTGCCTTGTTTTAATAAATCCGTTAAAGGTTTCGCAATTAGTGAGTAATCAGCGATATATTTTCTAAAGTATCCAGTAAGTCCCAGAAAACTTTGAACTTTCTTTACCGTCGTTGGTTTCGGAAAATTTATAACGGCCTTGATTTTGTGTTTCGCTGGCTTGACAAAGCCATTCTCTATTTCATGACCCAAATATTCCACAGAATCTTTAAGGAACTGACATTTCGACCATTTAAACTCTAATCCATTTTCCATTGCCGTGATTAAAACTCTTTTCAACCTTTTAAACGCTTCGTTGACGTCTTTGGCAGGAATAATAATATCGTCCATGTATAAAATCACTACATTTTCTCGAATCAGATCTTTAAACACGTTGTTGACATAACGTTGAAAAACTGCAGGTGAATTGCATAAGCCGAACGGAGTACGCAAAAACTCATATTGTCCATTTGGCGTTACGAAAGATGTATACTTTACGCTCTCTTCTGCGACAGGAACATGAAAGAACCCATTTCTTAAATCTAACGTTGTAAATATTGTCGCACCAACCAATAAATCAATATGGTCTTCTATCACAGGAAGAGGATAACGATCCTTTATTATTTTTCTATTCAATTTGCGGTAATCGATGCAAATGCGAGTACTTCCATCCTTCTTCTTCACGAGTACAATAGGGCTTGCAAAGTCGGATGTACTTTCTCTAATTATTCCATTGTTCAACCATTCTTCGATTTGTTTATTTACCTCATGTTTTTCTGGCATTGACAATCTTCTCGGCGTCTGGTAAACTGGTATCTCGTCCTGTAAAATAATTTTAGTTTGCACGTTTGCCGATGGTGAACACTTTTCCGGTTTGTAATTTTCGATTAATCGTTCAACTTCGTCATAATATTCATATCTTCCGACATCTAAAACATTTTCTGTATTTATTAACAATATATCATTTTCTTCGGAAAGATTTAGTTCTTCTTTTTGTCCACGGCTAAAAACTTTAATTTCTTCGGAGGAAATCATCAAGGTAACTTGTTTTAAAATTGATTTTCCGATAAGCAAATCCATGGGAATGGCATCGTCAGGTACAATATGTATTGTCGTCTCAAATTCGCACTTATCTATGCTTATATCAGTGTTAAATTTTCCTAAAGTAGAAACAGCGTTTTTGCCTAGTCCTTTCAGGGAAATCGATGTGCTTTCAAAATTTGGTGAACCCAACTTCAAATAACTGCTAATCTTAATCAGGTTAAGATCACTTCCGGTATCTACAAATCCGTTAAATAATCTTTTGTTAAGGTACAATTGCTTGTATCCGGGCATTACTTCTTCAATCTCTCTTATCACATACGATTGTCTCTTTTCTTTCTCTTGCGACTGACAATTCCTCGAAATATGACCAAAGTTATTGCAGTTGAAACATTTTATGCCTTTTGCCTTGTCGCGGCAATTCTTCGAAAGGTGACCCTTCTTTCCACAGTTGAAACATGTTGGAAAAGAATCTTTTTCGTCGCGTTCATTCTTTTTCTGCCTCAAATCGGTGTCCTTGGTATTTTTTTCTTTATAATCTCGTTTATCTTTATATTGCTTGGATTTCATTTTCTCATAAATTTTTAATTTCGCTTTAAAATCGTTCATACATTTTGCACCATATAGCACGGTTTTATTTACTTCGTCGTCAGTAATCCCGTCAATAATATAGTCGATCAACGCGTCTTCTTCTATGTAACCCCGTGATGCAATTTGTCGCATTTCTAAAAGGTATTGCGTAATCGTCTCATCCTTTCGTTTTTTTCTGGTAGTTAGCATTTTATGTAATGCTGCGCTGTTTATTGTTTGACCATATTCCTTTTTTAACTTATTTTTCAATATTTTCCATGATTTAATCATCGGTTCTGATTTGATAAACAGAAGTGCGTCATCCTTAAGCAATCTTTTTCCGTAAATCAACTTTTCTACGTCGTTCCACCCCATCAATATTGCGGTTTCTTCAAATTCTTCCAGCCACTTCTCGACCGAACAATTATCACGTCCGTTGAATGTTGAAACTGCGTCCTCCACGTCCTTAAACGTTAGTACAAATTTTGGTGGCGCCTTCTTCGATTCAGGAACTATTTTTTGTACGTCATCATTTCCTTCGTCATCGTTTTCTACGTCGTTATTAACGTCATTGTCGGAATTATCCTCGTCGCTGTGGTTTTCGTCGTCATTTGCTTCGTCGTCTTTTGTTAACAAATTTAAATCCGACAATCGTGTACATAAAACTCCCACCAAATCCTCCTTATTATTCGCGTCGTTTGGAATTTCCAAGATGTTACAAATTGAGTTTAAATCTCCCAAAGTCAAACTTTTTATCGCGTAATCTAACTTCTTTTGTTTTTCGTCATTATTTTCAAAAGCAAAACCCGTAAACTCACGTAATCTTTTTCTATTGTTACGATCGCCGTCATTTTCAAAAACCAGTTTATGACATGCCCTTATAGCAGCCGTTTTTGCTCTTGATATGTTTCGTTCAATATTTAAATTATCGGCTAAGCGATCCATTTTTATTTTATTTCTTTTAATAATTTTCGTAGATGAACAAAAGCATGCAACTTATCTTTTTTTTTTTTGTGGACTTCTGGCGTGTCACGTCTCTTCGAAAGCCGTTACTGTAATGGCGTCGCTTCGTCGTTGTCTGTGTCTCCCACGACCTTCACAACTCCCGCGTCGTTGCCGTTTTTGTTGTTTCTTCGGAATTTTACTCTTCGCTTTCCAATTTTCAATACACTTTTACTGTTTGTTAACACATTCGCACATTACCGTTTTTCTTATTCCGGACGGGCCTCCAATTTGTGGGTTCGTGCTCACTTTTATTCTAAATCTAGGGGTTATGTTTTTATTTATTCACCAAAACATCGGAATTGTAACTTAAGTTTTATTTAATAGTTTAACAAAATAAGGGTATTATTTGATTTCACTATACTGGTCACCGTTTTGATCGAATCTACAATAGAAAACAGTTTTTACTTTCGCGTTTTAATTTTTCGCCCGTCGTTGATCTTACCGATCTTTTTCGTTCGATTGCTTTTCGACTACTGACTTCCCGCCTAGGAAAGTCGGCTCGTCCCACTCCTGAGAGCCTTCAAGGACAAATCCTACATATATTCAGACTAAAAATTTATTTCAAGAATGGTAAATGTAAAT
Organism: Onthophagus taurus; assembly: GCF_036711975.1. Classification (NCBI taxonomy): domain Eukaryota; kingdom Metazoa; phylum Arthropoda; class Insecta; order Coleoptera; family Scarabaeidae; genus Onthophagus; species Onthophagus taurus. The sequence continues at coordinate 26,834,890 of NC_091972.1, read as the reverse complement.
AATGGGATTTAAGCAAAAACGTATTAGAATTTATTACGGCGAGATTGTACTTAATGTTTGTATTTTTTAATTAAAATAAAATCAGGCGAATAAAGATTAACACCAGCGTTGAATTTTTGAAATAAATTTATTTACAATTTAGATGACGTTTACAATATCTTCGGGGTTGAGTTAACAGTCGAGTTTGGTGAGTGCATTGAATCGGATGATATTGGAGTTTATTTTTGAAATTTGTAATTTTGGTTAAAATTTTGGAAAAACACATTTAGTGGATTTTAATCAGCCGATTTATTAATTTTTGGAATACCTTCGGGGTGTATAAACGCCACCAATCTTCGTTTTACAAATTTAAAGCCGCCCAACAACTTAGGCGTAAGAAACAAGTTTTTTTTTTAATAGAATTTCGACGCTAATCAGATAATTATATTTTTATTTAGTTTCTTTTCCTTTTGTCAGGGCCGGCGCGAGGCTTTTATACGCCCTAGGCCAAACTGTCCTATCACGCCCTTTGATTTGTACAATATACAGCACAGAATACAGAATCATTTTCTATGTAGTCCAATTTAATGAACTAATAGCATAAATGAATAGGTAAAATATGAATAGGAAAAAAAATTTAAAAACTTTATAAAGAATAACATTGTCTAATATTTTATTAATACTAAAACATAATCGTATCGTTACTTCCAACAATATTAACATTTACGTCATAACATTGTAGATGCCGCACATTTCCCTTTGAAGGCAGGCCACAATATTAAAATGCTACTTTTCGTGCTTTCTCTTGTGCAAATAATGAAATTAATTCACAGAGGTCCAGATTGTAAGCCAGTTCTTGCTCTATTGATATTGTCGCTAATCCAACTAATCTTTCTTCAGTCATCGTTAAGCGCAAGTACGTTTTAATTAATTTCAATCTAGAAAAACTGCGCTCTCCACTTGCTACAGAAACAGGGAGAGTTAATAAAATCCTTAACGCGACGTAAATATTAGGAACGCTATTCTGGAGATCATGCCTTAAAATGAAAAGAACTTCAGATGGGCCCATTACTTTTGGAAGTCTTCGAGACACACTTTGAAGTTCCCAGCATGTCTTTACAGGAATTATGCGTTAAGACACTTTCAAACTTTTTGCATTGCATAAGAATATCAGCTTCGTTTTTATCCTTTAAGTTAATAATATCGTAAAGAAACTCAAATAAAGCACAATACTCTTGCATTTGATTAAATCTTTCCTGTATTGCATTTACTGCATTATCTATAATCATATAATAGAATGATATTTTATAGTTTTGTTTGGGATCTTGTATTGATACACCTTCGGCTTCATAATCAAACTGTAACTTCCAGCTGTTTCGTACATACAAATATGTCTGCATTCTTATTTTGCAGTAATTTGCTTGTAATGTTGATTTCGAAAAGAATATTGTACCATACCATCTATTGTATTTATACCATCTGCAATTCCTTTTGCTTCTACGCGCATGATGTTTCCACTGTAACCTGCTGGATTTGGGTCATTATAAATATCCATAACGGCGTCATATATTTTCGAAATTTGAAATGGCAGCGGCTTCAACGCATCGATACGGCTTTCCCAACGTGTATCACTCAGGGGTTTGATAGTTAAATTTGCTGCATGTTTTTGAAGAATGTTTTGTAGAACCAGCGAAAAAAGTATAAATTTTTTGTACAATGTTAAAAAAAATTGTAGCCTCTAGGGAACAGCTCACAGCATCATTCACCACTAAATTCAAGGAATGGGCATTGCATGGAACAAAGAATGCGCGTGGGTTTTTTTCAATGATTTTTCGTTGAACTCCATTTATTTTGCCCTTCATGTTGCTTCCGTTATCGTATCCTTGCCCTCGTAAGTTATCAATTTGTAATCCCATTTGTTCGAGTTCATCCACGATTGTTTTTGATATAAAAGCACCTGTTGTTTCTTGTAGTGGCACAAACCCAAGAAAATGCTCCCGTATGACCACGTCAGGTTGTTGTGTTTCTTCATCCATTACATCAACAAATCTTATTATAATTGTCATTTGTTCCGTATGACTGATGTCAGGAGTACAATCCAATATGATTGAATAATATTTGGCTAATTTAGCACTATTCAAAATTTTTGCTCTTATAGCTCGTGATAGCAGTTGTATAAGTTCATTCTGAATATCCTTGCCGAGATAATGAACAAATAATTTAGCATCTTTAACGTTTTGCAAATGTTCATTCATGACTGGATCGAATAATGCAAGATATTCAATAAATTTTAAATAGTTGCCGTTATTATGGTCATATAATTTATCCTTTGAACCGCGAAAGGCCAAGTTTTGTCCACCCAGAGTTCTCACCAAGGCTATTAAACGATGTAAAATTTGTTTCCAATAGCTCTCCTGTTGTTTAATTTTCTTTTGGTGCATGGCGTCAATGGTTTTATTTTCACGTAGACGAACTTCTAATTCTCGCCAAACTTGACAATTGTCAATGTGATTTACATTGCGCTCATGGGAAAAGAGGATGGTGCTCATGTTTTTCCAGTCGTTACTTCCTTCTCGGCACAGTGAGGTATATGCAGATTTTTGTTTTTTCTTGAATAACTTGCAGCAAAAACATACAACTGTGTTATTTGATGGAGAATAAACTAACCATTTCCTTGGTATTTTTTCTCCATTACACATTTGTCTATTGAAGTGAACCGTGGTAAACCTACGGTTGTTTTTATCTTTGGGAAACTGACTTGGAATATTTTGTTGAGGGCCGCGTGAGACAATCATTTGTCGCAAATGATCATTTATAGAATCAGGCCAGGTGCCAGGATCGTCATAATCAATGGAAACGTATGCCGATGTATTTGATGCTCCTTCATCCTTTAAATTTTCACCGTGTACTGCTTCTGTTCCCTGCTCCGTAGTTTTCAATATCCGTATATTCTTTACCTTCTCTTTGAAGAAACACAAGGAGAGATCTTTTTAATTTGGCACTTTCTTTCTCTTTTTCGCTTTCCGTTTTCGGTTTTGCGACCCAGAAGGTCGCGTAGGCTTACTAGCATCAGCCATGACAGTTCTATTGAAAGAATATTTTGATTATTCTTGAAAAGCGAACATCTTATATATTCATAGAACACTTTTGGAGGAAGACATCGATAGGTTTTTAACAGAACGCAGAACACCGGAAACGACATTGAGAAAAATTTGCAAGAATCGATTTTTTAACTGCTTTATCTTACAGCATGTTTTTTTTGTGGGCAAGAGGTTTAATGAGTTTTCATTGAAATAAGACAGTTATTAAAAAACAATTTTTGTGAAATTTTATCAGTGTTGTTTACGATGTTCTGATGTTTTAAAAATCCGTCGATATTTTAACTAATTTTAACGTCATAATATTTTCACACTTACCAAATGTTTTAAATCACAACACAATAATAAAGGTTTTTTGGAAAAATGCGATCCGACTACACGCTAAACTACTGCTAAATTTTATAGGTTAGCTATTTAATTCTAGTGACATTTCTTGCGTTGACGGTATTATTGACGTATTACACTGGTATTCCGGGGTTCCCGTGAAAGCAATAGGAAGTAAGGTTATATTTATGTCTACTTCCTTTAGAGACATTAGAGACCATTAGAGAATGTAAAAAAGATCAGGCAATACACTAATTGAAAACCACGTTAAAATTAAAAATATACATAGTCCTTATAGTCCGGTCGAGTATGTAATACGTACAATTGTTAAAGGTTGCCTAATATAGTGGTCGCTTTTGTTAAAAATTTAGCCCAATTAAGATTAATTTAAGAAAGTGCAAAACTTTTGGCTTTTTTCTCGTGCGCCAAAATTTTGCGCCCCCCCAAACTCGCGCGCCCTAGGCAACCGCCTAAATTTCGCTTATGTCGCGCCGGCCCTGCCTTTTGTTGCCGACTTTTCCTGAGTAAATTTCAAATCTGGAAATTAGTTTCAAATGGGTGGATTGATTCATTGAAGGAGGAGATAATTAGCGAATTATTTAGCCATGTTGACCACGCTTTCGTTCGCCATCTATATTCATCCTGCGTCATCTCAACTACATTGACGCGAAACACAAAAAACTAGTACAGGAAAAGAGGTCGGTTAAACAATTTCTTAATTTATTATTTCGTTTGCCTCATAAAATAACATCTACGTTTACGCCCGGTTTCTCTGATTTGTTAGAAGAATTTGGATTCGAATTTGAATTTTATTTCTTTGTTGATTCTAAAAAAAAAAAAGGGATTTTGTTCATAAGAAAAGAATTTAGGGTTATAATTTTATTTTATACTTACATTCGATATTTTTGTACCGGTTGTCACGCTGAAGCGGGATTATTTTTTTTACTTTCAATTTAGAGTAGCTCGCATTTTTTTTTTCACCGTATATTTGGCCAAATTTCGGTTCCGGATTATTGAATTTCTTTATTTTACTTACCGCTTCCTTGTACGCCGTCGCGCTGAAAGAAACATATTTAGTAATTATTTTCTTATTTCTCATTATTATTTTTTTATAAACTTACCTTTCAAATATTATTTTTTTTTCTCTTTATTATTATAATTTTTTTACATTTACCTTTCAAGTATTATTTTTTTATTATCATTAAAAGTATTTTGGTGTCAAAATTTCGTAGTTTTATTCAGTTATTGCGGGTTGATGTTAATTCTGAAACTATATACGTGGCGCTCATTGGCAATAAAATTTTTTTTTGAAGAACTCATACCCCGCCGACTGTTGCACAAGCGGCCATCAATTTTGCAAACATTTTACCACCAGACACTAAGAATTTCATGAATAGAATTTTGCTTATTGTAAATTAGATTTTTTTTTGTTTTGATAAAAAGCCACGTAACAAATTATTGAATATGGCTATAGAAGTCTTAAGAAAATATTGAGTCATCACCATGCTTAGCTTTAGAACTCGTTGTGAACCTAAGTGGGTTTTAAAAAATCGGTTTTTTTAATTTTTTTTTAGCAGATAGAGTCTTGTACATACTCTTGCACTTTCTCCGGCTATATCAACCAGGCTAAGGAATTTCCGAGGGCTAGAATACAGCTCAGAGGTGTGTTCCTGATGCCATCCGTGCTCGGCCATTCCTCTCCGAAGTCTCTCATTCTGAGGTCTTGCATAGTGGTCACACAAGATGTGTCTAACAGTCTCCTCACTCTCTTCACAAAAGCGACAGAGAGGACTAATAGCAAGCTTAAAGTTATGAAGATGCTTGTTATCCTTACAGTGACCGGTGACGAGTCCCGTTACAATTCGTAGAGCGTTTCTACCAAGCTTTACGAAAGACAAGGCTACCTCTGCTAAGGGATAACGAAGTAGTTCCTTAGACAGATGGCAGCCCTTAACCCTATCCCACCAGTTCATAAACTTTTTGTGGATAAAATCTTTAATTATCTCAATCTGAGTTGATAAGGGCGGAGCGATTATCGGTTCAGGCGAACATGGCGCTCGCTTGGCAGCCCTTTTGGCAAGCCTATCAGCGTGCTTGTTACCTGAACAAGTCGAGTGTCCTTTTATCCATTGAAGTATAACACAGTTATGCACTGCGGCCTTCTCCAATGTCAGATGACAATCCATTACAAGTCCTGACGTAATTGTTATTCTACTCAGGGCTAAAATGGCTTGTCTACTGTCAGTGTAAATTGTAAAAGTCTTACCTACCAAGTTGGATCTGACAATAACCCCAGCGGCAAGTTGTATGGCGATTAACTCCGCCTGTATGACGGTGGTACTTTTACCTAGAGGTTCAGATACGTAGAGTCGGGGATCGTACGAGAAGACTCTGGCTCCAGCTTCTTCACGTCTCCTTGAACCATCAGTGTAAATTTTAAGGCTGTTTTTTATCTCTACTTCTGTGGAACTTGAGTGAGTGAGATATTTCTTCGTGAAAATGTGTTGTAGGGATGTGAAATCCGTTACACATTCCAGAATTGGTGAGTAGTCCTATATTTGTCACCCATTAGAATTCTTGCTGCTCGCAGTCGAATCATGGTCACTAATGCCACCTCTTGGATGAACAGATAAAGTGGCGTTAGGTTCAACATGTTTTCCAGGCTGCAGTAGGGGTAATCCGCAGCGCTCCTGTAACATACAAACACGCAAGTCTCTGTACTTTATTAAGTACAGCAGTGGATGTAGACTGTAATGTAAATGTCATATAAACGATTTGATTTTGTACATGGAATGCTATTTTGTTCTATTTGGAATTCTATTTTATTTTCATTTTCTGATAAAATATCCTGTTTAGAGTTATCAAAAAACCGAAGAAAACCGGCTTATTTCGCATGGGACAGTTAGAAATAAACGGCAGCCGTTTAGAAAAGATGGTTGAATCAAATACAACAGCATCTAACTGCCCTTCGACAGTATCTTAGCCTGCTGCCCTTTATCTCGAAATTAATCTATTCTCCTCTTTTTCACGTAATTACATTTAACCATAATCCTATATCGATTAAAAAGCAAACAAACGTGGAACAGACTGACTCAAATGACTTATTTATTACGTCAACACTGACCACACGGTCACAGGTCTTAGTACACGTACGTAATAATTTAAAAAACAAAGTCATTAAAATTTCTGCATTTCTTCCATTTTTGTGAAATTTTAGTTTTTATAGCTTTATGGTAGAAAAAGAATACTAGTTGAGAAAGCGGCAGCTTCGAGGGGAGCCTCGCGGAATAAATTCGCCCAAGCAGCCGCTGAAAATAGAGTAAAAAATATTAACACATTGATCAACATTTAAGGAATTAAACAGATCACACCAATTAACAGTCTCCAGCGGTTTATCACTGGAGACTACGGAATGTCTTACATCAGAATTACATACAATTAAATCTAATGTTCTATCATTTCTATTTAAAACGTTATTGAATTAATAGAAATTATAATAGAACACAAGCAGGAACTCCTTCACCTAAGCATCCAACTCCCCAAGAGGAATGAGCTCTTACCCAGCAGCCATAGACCTGGAAACGCTTGGGTTATTAAAATCATTGATGACCAGAAACCAATCGCGCACATCCTGAAGTTGCCAAAGAAAAGCATTGAACAGGGCAGGATCATTTGGCAGCAGATAAACCCAGCACAAAATCATCCGCGTGTTACCATAACACACACACAACAAATCCTCAGTTACCGTAGTAATGATTCAGATTTATTGGTGTCACAGAACATTACATTCATTACACATGTCACATAAAATACAAACAAAATATACAACAGTAACATACATATATGTATAATAAAGTTAAAATTAAAATACAATGGGTTTGTACAAGCTAAACACATCTTAATTAGTTATGTAAAGTCAAAGTCTTCTACGGAATAAAAGGCACGTCTAAGCAAGTAGTCTTTTATTCTAGTGTTAAAATGTTTCACTGGAAGATCTTTTACATCTTGTGGCAACTTATTATAAAGTGACGGCCTAAAATGGTTGACAGCATTTCGACCTCTATCCACTCTTGTAAAAGGGAGATATTTTGGTGCGATCGTATGGCGTGATTATGCACACTCTGAACTGTTTGGTATCTTGAGAGATTACTTTTTAAATACAGGGTGTTTCAGGTTTTTGTAGCAGGACTTTAACAGTCGATAGATCTTTTAAAATTAACACAAAAACTTCATATAAACATAGGTCGACAAACGCTTTGTTTTGGAGATACAGGGTGTTCAAATTAAATTTTTAAATTGATTGACTCGTGTATTTCAACCAATTCTTTTCAAATTTGGTATACGGAGGTTTTTTGGCATGAGAAAAACGACTATGGAGTCCGTTTTATTATAGCCGACAGAGGGCTTTACGTTTTAAAATAACAATAACTTTTCTGACGGTATACTTTTTGGCTTTTTGATTAAAAATTCTTATTCTGTTTACTTTTTTAAACAAAAAAGGTGCTCTTATCAAAATGCGCTAAAGTTGTTCATTTTCAAGATAGTCCGCTTTTTATTATTCGATATAGACCAATTTTATTAGCGGATACTTAACGATAGGTATAATAATTTGTGCCATGGAAACAAAGTAAGTTCACTAATGTTTTAGTTAATTGTATCAAGTGTCAAATAACCAGTAGTTGTTCATCAGAGTGTTAAATTAATTTTTCTTATTCGTTAACGTGTTAAATTCAATTTTCTTGCTCATTAGTGTGTTAAATTCATTACTCTTTTTCCTTAACGTGTAAAATTATCTTTTTTTTTTAATTTTTAAATCTTTTTGTTTTTTGCATAAAAACTTTATAAAATGCCCTTTATTTTTTCTAACCAAGAGTTAGCGGATATTCATTTTGTTTATGGGTTTGCAAACGGAAACTCACCAGAAGCAGCCCGAGAGTATAGGAGAAGATACATATCCAAATAGAAGACATCCCCATCCGTCTGTGTTTGTGAAAGTGCATAGACAAATAGTTGAACAAGGGCTGAATAATGATCGGGTAGATCCTATTAATGACAATGTTAGACTGCAAAGAAATTTTAGAAGAAGAATTTTGCGTGAGTTCGACAGAGACCCCACTACGAGTGTTAGAAGAGTTATACATATATTAAAATTTTGAAACATCGAGTGAACGAGCCTAAATGCGATAGAACTTTATTTAACAATTAATTTGAAAAACAATAATAATAGTAAGAAAAACACTGACATTTAAACGTCAAAAATATTTCTGACAAAGATTACAAAGCCTACTAGATTTTTTCATTAAAAATTCATTCCAACTTTTGATCGACAACCCCGTAGTTTAACGGGCTGTTTGCTTTATTATTTTTTTTCTCAAAAATTAGTCGTTTTTGGAAAAATTTTAGAAAGACAAAAAGGTTTTAGGATACTTTCATCTATCTATATAAAATTTTTCTAATGTATTTATCATCGGCACAAAAAAAAATTTTGCAAAAATGTAAAGGGGGTGGTTACGTTTAGTAGTTGAGAAGGGTAGGTTGAAAGTACAAATAGGGTCAAAACGTGCCCTATTATGAGTTAAACATATTCCCCAAATTTCATTTTCCTAGCGTTTATGGTTTTTGAGAAAAAAAATTAAACCAAAATTCACTAAAGAATCACCCCTTGAAGTTTGTTGCAGTCATTCAGATACACCCTGTATATAAACATGGAACTGTTATTATATTGTGGCTTACAAAAAAATCCCTCACATCTCTATACTACAATCTCATGATAATACGTATAGCCCGTCGTTGCAATTTAAAGATTCTGTGCTTGTGGTGAGAATGACCCCATGATATTATAGCATACGATGCAACAGAGTGAAATAAAGACAAATAAATCGGCAACATCACTTTTGTACTGATTTTAGTAAGCACTGGCAGTGGGGTAACAGAAATCCCTCTACGTGCCGCATAGACATTTAAACCGTCTATAATACAAAAAAAATTACATAAAAAAATTTTTTTCACTTTGTATTTTTTTATAATATTCACTTGTTGTATAAATCTCATGTAACAATTTTATTTTCATTATTTATTTCAACTTTTTGGTGTTCAAAGCTTTTAATTTTGGTGAGAATTTAATTTGATAATGAAAGCTATTTTGTGACTTTGAAACTCCATGTAATGGTACCAATATATCACATCCATGACGTGTGTTATAGTTGTATGTATCTGCATTCATGGGTACGTGTTCTCTTCCTCTTTGTATGTAATTCAAACAGGATAGAATAAAACATGATGGTATTTTGAGTATTTTTAGTGCCTCGGCTTAACGACTTTTTTTTTACCTGTAAAGATGACCCTTTGATTATATATAATATGGATTGAGCCAACGAGAGAGATAGCTTGCGCAAGGTGATCGAACCGAGATATAGTAGAAACCACGAGAGCTGGCAGTGACAGATCGCTTAGAAATGGTATGAATCAAGATATGGACGTACGACTTAGATTATTTCACCACATACATTTAAATGTAGGTTATGTTAGTAATGGAGGTTATATGTCAAACATTGTCAAAAATATTATTTAATGATTTTCCTTTCAAAGAAAACATTTTCGGCTTGTGAAAACACTGACAGATAAGCGCTCATAAGACGTTTCGATTTGAGGTTATAATTATAGAGTTACATCCCTTAGAAGAACAGACGTACTTTTTCGACGTGGCCATTTGAATTGTACACCAGACATATTAAACTAATGCTATCTCTTTCAAACACACATTACTCTCTAGCGGTTTGTGAACTACGTATGGCATTTGTAAGAGCGGAAAATGATGATTTACTACCAGCTCTCGTGGCGTCTACTATAGACATAGAAGCGTACTGACATATAATGGGCGTGCGTTAATTTATAAGATAAAAAACTATCAATTAGAAGTAACATTTATAATACTTACAGGTGATGTGAAACTGTATTATCGCGAACTTTGCACACGAAACAATATATTTTTAAACATAACGGTGTGACTGGCTGTGACACAACAAAACGATAAACGTCAAATGGAAGAGGTTTGACACTTTTGTGCGCATGCGCCTGTCTGTTTAGTACCGTTTTATGTCTATCTTTGTTACACTTTCATTATCGCTTTCCATCTGCGTCTATTCACCTTGAGCCACATTTTTGTTAGTAGATATAGTCAGTTAGCTCAATCCATATTATATACCTATAATCAAAGAGATGACCTCAATATCGTTTGAAGCACCCCATGAAGAATACTATATGTTGCTATACTGTGAAAGTATGCACACAAAATACACACTTTTTGTTTTTTTGATCGGTAAAACCCTTGACACCACTCTCGGACAATACAAGGATGTTGACAACTTTTGTTTCATTTGTGTTATATGTCCTTTCCACGCTACGGTCGAAGAAAGTGTTATATCTAGGAATTTCACGGTTTCGTCCTTAACATCCATTGTTGGTATAAATGTTGGTATAAAACGTAAGAATTTTGGTTTTTTTCTTATTTGACTCTAGACTATTTGATTCAAACCATTTTTTCGTTTGCTCTAACGTTTCATTAGTTTTTTATTGCAGCTACAGAAGGTCTGTAGAAGAATTAATAAAGGATGTATCGTCTGCATAGAGACACATTGAATCAGCATTTGTATTGCTTGGCAAGTCATTTATGTATAGCAGAAAAAGTAGGGGTCCGAGAACAGAGCTCCGTGGTACGCGCTATTATACTGTTGGAAATAATTCACCAGCACATCCTATATAATCTGAACGCGTGAAGATAAATCCATAATATTTGGACCGTATATGAATGCTTCCATGGCCAGCTCGTTCTCCGGATCTGAATCCGATCGAACATGTTTGGGACATGATTGGTCAGAGACTTCAACGTTATCCGGCTCCCCCGGTTAACGTTGCGGAGCTATGGAGGCGAGTTGAGGCGGCATGGTTGGCCATCCCTCCCGCTACAATACAGCAACTTATCGACTCTATGCCACGTCGTGTAGCGATGGTACGCGCTGCTCACGGGAGGGGGGATACTCTCGTTATTGATGTATCCTCTCCCAGGAGTTGAAAGAGGAAGATGAGGTATTGGAGATACTTAAAGAGGATGACGAAGGGAAGGGAGGAAGTCAGCAGAGATATTCAAATAACTGAATGGAGAACCTACTGCATGGGATTGTTGAGAGGGGCGGAAGAGGGAAGACTGTGAGAGGGAGAGCGAGGGGTGTAAGAAGGAAAAGAGATAACACTGGAAGAAATGTAGGCAGTGTTGAGGGGACTGAAGAGAAGAAGTTCGCCAGGAGAGGTTGAGGTCCAGAATGTGTGGTGAGGCCGCCTCGGAGCGATCTCGACCTTTGGTAATACCGCTGCCACCAGAAACAGTATTTCTATCAGAAACAGTATATATTAATTTATTACAACCTCTTCTGCAATGCATAAGGTACTATTAAGCACTCAAACTTGCTAATAATATAAATCAATAAATATCTTTATTTAGCAAAAAGATTTTATTAACTGGCTATCGAATTAATCACAATTATTTTATTGAACATCATTGTTCCCTGCAGTTGTGTAAATCTGCTACCCTGTACTGAGGCCATTCATGAGGCAGACATGATAACCGCTAAAGCCATAATTCTGGATGCCACTCCTCCTACGTTTACACTAACCTCAGTACGACCGCAAGTACGATTAGGAAGAAACCCACACAGATGGATTGGAGTTTTTGAACATGATCATAATCAATACTATACTGGGTGTGCTGCATTAACTGACCTGAAAAGGCTGTTTAAACGACTATGTCCTCAAGGCGCAAACATTTCTTCAGTATCCGTAAATACGATGGTAGATAGTAAATATTTGGAAGTTGAGTACCTGGTCAACTGTTTTTGTACCAAAATTCCTGCCAGTCGTTGCCGATTTATTTCTATTTGCAATGAACATGGTTATACACGTGAAAGTGGCAATTGTTCCAACAATTAGTATTTAAATTTTCTAGTTGTATACAGAATCATTCAGAAAGAACATGAAATACGATAATGATGTAAAGTGTTTAAAATTGTTTCTTTTTCTTTAATTTATAAATAACTTTTCAAGTTTCAATACCATTTTCGTAAAATTTGGTTTTTTTCATAATACAATAGAATTAATACGTTATTTTATTATATTTTTTTATTATATTATTATACTTTACTATAGGTAGAGAGATCCATAACGTTATTGTAAATTGAATTATGTTTAATAACAAATCTAAAAGAGAATTTACTTTTAAAGGTACTTTTTTACTTCGCCTAAATTAATCGGTTTTCGAGTTATATGCAGTAAAATGTTTCAATATAACAGTAAGAAGAACATGTAGTATCCATGACATTCACTAAAGGCAAACAGTAAAACAATTAGTAACAATAAAAACAGTAATAATAACAAACAGTAACAGTAATAAAAACTTAAAGACTTTAAAGTATTTAAATGCAAATAACTCGATAACATAATTTGGAGAAATGAAACAAAAGTACCGATTTTACATAAAAACAAACTTTCTTTTAAGTTTGTAACTTTTATTGACAATAAAAAAAATTAAAGTTAAGAAATTAAAGAAAAAATACAATTTTGAATCATCATACTTTGCTATTTGGCATTTTCAGATCCGAGATTTGCCATTCTTGCTGATTCACTTTGTATATTATCGAAAAACATTTTTATTTATGTTACATTGTTATATAAGCATTCCACACTAATAAAGCTGAGTTGAAGAAAGCTTAAAATTTGTGGTAGTTTCTTTAATTGTCCCTATCTAACTATTTAATCGAATTGCAGTGGTATCTAGCACTGTAATTATTTAGTATTAAATTAGTATTTTGAATGAAAAATTTCCCTTTAATTAAACAGTTTGAAAGTGAAAAGGATTATTTCTAGAAATATTTTCTTGACAAAGATGTTTACAACTTACAGATTAGATAAGAAGGTGTTCACATAGGTGCTGATGCTCAGCAAAATTGCAATATATAGAAAACCCACGAATATGAATTGTTGATTGTTAAAACCGTTCTGGAACCGATAAATAATGTTACCGAGATAGTTTGGTTGCAAATTGATTAATCTTCTATTTTAATATGATGCTAATACGCATCTTAAACAATGAGTAAGATTTAAAAATTATATGTTAAGAAAACAAAACCACATTTACTTTTTTAAATTAAAAACTTTTTTACTTTTTATACTATTTGTTAAAAATAAGGTTAATAATAAAATCTTTTTGCTAAATAAAGATATTTATTGATTTATATTATTAGCAAGTTTGGGTGCTTAATAGTACCTTATGCATTGCAGAAGAGGTTATAATAAATTCTTATTATTTATTACAATATGTATGGGTTTTTACACGAGTCCAATCCTTATTTCTTAATAAATGTGGATATTTGTTCACATTCATGCTTTTTCGGTGCTTTCTTTTCCTTGATATGTGTTTTGAAATAATGTGTAACAACCCCAATTTGCTCTGTAGTCCATGGTGTTCTACCAGTTAGTTTGCTAGCTAAAAATGAAATGTGTTACAGATTTTGTTTTCACAAAAAAATCATGTTACCTTGCTTTGCACTGACAGAGGAACATGGTTGTGGAGTAGTGTCTTCTATAAAATTATTGGTAACGACATCATTAATTTCATTTGCCAACGGCGTTTCGTCCTCACTTTTATCAGAATCTGCTTCATCTACTTCTGGGTTAATGTCAATTTCACTCAAACTTTTACCCTTGTACATGTGCCCAATACCTTTGTCCATCAATATTAATAATTTCGCAGCCTTTGCCGTTTGGTATATATCTTGTGGCAGCCTACCATAAAAACAGTATGAATTAAACTAGTACAGGAAGTATGAATCAACAGAAAAAAAATTTAATTAATTATTAATTAATTAAAACATAATTGAACAAATAGAGCGTATCTATGATCTCATGTCATTTTATGTAATCATATTTACCCCCAATTTAATTTGTATAAAATATGTACAGCTCTGTTCAAATTTAATGCGAATCGGCCGCTGTTAGCTCCGACATGACGCTGGTACTGGAAGAAGACGGAGACATCTTTTGTTTCTAGTCAATTCGATTTCTGAGACTAAAGGAAGAGGGTAAAACCCAGGTAAAATCGTCCCAGTTTGAAGTGGGCCGTTGAATGGATCACCCTTTTTTGCCCCCTTTTTTGACATTTTGCCGTATCATGAACAGAAAGCTTACTAACATTCAAGAATTTTTAAGTCATTATACCTCTTGTAACACCTATCCTGGGACACACTGTATATAACTTATTATCAATATATCATTTTCATTTCTTTTGAGGTTCGACTTATCCTTCCACTGTATTACCAAAGTAATACAGTAATTATTAGTAATTATTTTACTACAGGAATTGTGTAAAGTAAATGGATTGCTTATACCTATTTATTTTCTTAATTGTTCTTTGTGATTCAGTCATCTTGGCCATAAATCACACCACCCCGCTTGCCTGTTCGGAACTTTTACAAGACTACAGAGCAGGTAAAACCGAATTGAATGCCTCGTGAACGTAGGTCGTTTCTAGTACAATTTTATGCCTCTACGAGCGGCTCTTTTCGCATTATATCTGAACAGAACAGTACATAGTAATATCACGAGCATGCTTACTCGTAAAATTCGTTGTGAGTTTTCTCAGTATGTCCCATAAAATTTGCATAACAGTGGCAATTTGCTTTCTTAATCTATTAGAAGAAATATTTCTGGGATTTTCTAACTGAGCCTTATTAACAAATTTTCTAATCGCAACATCACCTCTTGCCCAATGGTCACTGTTAGGATATGCGAACAAATTTGGGTTGCATTTTGACATATAAAGTGTTGTAGAGTTGGAGGAAACAAATAACGGTAGGCTTACTCCCCTTTCCCCCCGTAACGACTCTTTTATAATGCTTTGTTAATTCCTTTTCGAATTCAGATAGGGAATTAATAAATTCTTCCTGATTCTGAGAGGATGCGTTATTTAGGTACGTTTCAAGCTTGGTGTACTGTACATCTTCTATCCGTCTCCTATTATAAAAAATTGTTAAAACGAGTGTTGTATCTACTAATTGTCTAAAATCTTGTTGACTGCTCGGATTTTTCAGAAGAAAAGTAACAGATTTATTAATTATTTCTGAAACGTATGTTTTAAATTTTAAAATATCTTTGGTTAATGGTAACATTGTAGGTTTATTCCATTTCTTTTCATTCAAGTCCTTGAACGCCAAGCAAACTAACTTCTGTTGTCTATTGTGATACAACAAAATCTTTGCAACGCTTTACTTCCTTTAGCTTAGCTTCTGGGTCACTTAGTTTAATATTGGAATCTCGGTAGGTTTTTTGTGCCGAATCGAGTTAGGTTACTGCTTCTAAATTCTAGCAGTAACCTAATTCTTTCATTTTATTGGAACACACAACTGCCATTTGCTTTCTGTTGTATTTCTTGAGATACTGTTTTCCAAAATAGCAAGTTAAAATATCGGTTTTTACTGCAAATGAAATTTCATCGACTTTCATAACATTCAATACCTCTTCTTTGACATGCAATTTGTGTAAAGTATTATTTGTATCAAGGACGCAGGCTATCAGCGTTTGATGATAGACTTTTAATTTTTTTTGAAACTTTGGCAATGGCGGTTGCGTAACAACGTTTCCTGTGACGGTGTAGAAAAGTTTTTGAATACAGCCCCTTGCAGTCTATACAGGGGTAGTATGTTGTGCTGTCGTTTGACCTTTGGTAAACAGGTCTCACAGTACCTCTTAAAAAACTATCAAAATGCCCTTCATTTCAAAATGCTCTTCATTTTCATTACTTTTTTTAGGAAAACTTAACATTCCTGGACACCTTGTTATCTAGATGTTTCCTTTCTAAATGTCGTTCAGAATTTGTAACTTTTAAGGTGCACAATTTGCAAAATGTTTTCTTTTTCTTGTTTTTCTTTCGCATGGTACTTGCCATCCTTTCCTATCAATTTTTGATTTATTTCAATAAATATTGACACAGAGATTTTTTAATTATATTATAGGTACTTTTAACTTACTGTTTGATACCTCTCCAAAGACATTTCTGTGCGCAATACATGTGTTTCTGATTTTGTCATAACCTGACTAAAAGTTGATGCAGCGTCAGTACGTATAGAGATATTAACATCAATATTTTGATAATTTTCTGACATATTTTGAATTATTTCATGATTTGCCGGTTCTAGATATACAAATAACTACTGCATTGGTATATCACTCGATTGCTTAGAGCTACTTGAAACATAATTTTCCTCAGACTAAAATAATAATAATAAGTTGTTTTCAGTATTGGTAAAAGATGCTGATACTGAACAAATTTTATAAATATAATTAATTTTGTAATTTCTTATTTTAATGACGATTTTTTTAAATAATTGCTACTTCAATTACTACAGAAAGTTAAAATCTAAAAATGATCAATTTATAACTTGCAAATAAATTCGTGAATATAAATATTAATTGTTCAGTTCAAAATGAAATATTTTACTCGGTAGTTCAAGGTGCATACTTAAAATTGTACTTTTTAATATAAGTTTAATTAAGTCATTTAAATTATAAATATACATATAGTTTATTTCTTTCTAATGTGCCATCAATTAAATTTGCAATCAGAGTAGGCTGTGATAATTTTAAAGGTTGTTAGCGTCTATAGTTGCTGATAGCATTTAAATTAAAAATTTAATTAATCTTTATTTTAATTTAATAAATGTAAAATTTAGTAAAATTCCAATTTAATTTTAATTTTACTTTATTTAAAATTTCAATTTGATTAACCCTAAATAGACAACATTCAGTAATCACGGCCTAACCTAATTGTAAATTTAACCTACGAGGAGTGATCAAAAAATTAAGGTTAAATTAAACCGCTTGCAAAAAACGCAATAAAATGTAGAAATTATTGAATACCTCATGTTCCGATGCAGTCAGCTCAAAATCGGGATCATGGTAGGAGTTGTCTTCTGAGAAGTTGTCATCCGAAAATAATTTATCGTGTACATCAGGTTCTTGAAAATGAAAATATAATAAATATCAGAATACTCAGTACAAAAAATTGTAACTTACCGTCTTTATTGTGAGTGAAATTATATATAGCTTTAGCAGCTGCCACTAACCTTCTCGATCTTGATTTAAAAAATAATAATTACCTTGTATTATTGTTTTATCATTTATATTAATAGAAATACTTACCTCCAATTTACTTATCCAATTTACAAAAAAGGAGATGACAACGATTGCTCAAATTACAGACCGATTGCCCTCCTTCCAGTGTTTTCGAAAATCTTCGAAGAAGTAATAAAACGCCGACTAATCAGCTACTTACAAAAAAATAAAATATTTGACGACAGCCAACATGGTTACAGGACGATCACAGCTGTTACCCGAATGATACGCGATGTCACGGAAGCTTATGACAATCGAGAAAGCGTGGAAATGACCTGTTGCGACCTCACCAAAGCTTTTGATACGGTGGACCATAATCTATTACTGGATAAGCTCGCCTTTTACGGCGTACGGGGATCAACACTAAGTCTAATGAAATCGTATCTGAGTAACAGAACACAATATGTCGCTTGGAATAGTTCAATATCCGATGTGAAAAACAATAGATACGGTGTACCCCAAGGATCAATCCTGGGACCGATCTTATTTATACTGTATATGAACGATCTTCCTCGAAACATAAAAAACTCAGAAACGTATATGCGGATGATACGTGGTTCGTAGTAAAAGGGAAAACGAGAGAAGAAACACAATTGAGAACTAACGATGTCTTAGAAGACGCGTCTGATTGGTTGCGAGCGAACAAGCTCATACTCAATGAACAAAAGAATCAAAAAATTAACTTTCTCACGAAAGGAAACTATAACGTGGTGAACTTTCTTGGCTTGAAGTTGAACAATCGTCTCACCTGGGATGACCATGTGAGTGCCCTTTGTAGAAGACTCGCGAGTGCAGTTTTTATGGTGCGAAGATTGGTGAAGTGTACCGAACCTGAAGTAGTAAGAACAGCATATTTCTCTTGTTTTCATGCAGTGGTCTCATATGGCATCTCCATTTGGGGTTCGGGTCCGGGAATCAACAGGGTGTTTAAGCTACAAAAGAGTTGTATCCGCGCTTTGTGTAATCTAAAAAATTTAGAATCATGTAAACAACATTTTAAAAAAATTGATATACTTACCGTGCCCTGCATGTACATACTTACCTGTGTTAACCATGTACATAATAATACACATCTCTATGACATAAACTCCGTACATCACGAATATAATACGCGACAAAAAGACTCTATAAGGGTTCCGTATCACCGTCTTAAGGTGACCCAGCAAGGTGTGGACTACCAGGGTACAAAACTTTATAACAAACTACCGGATTGCATAAAGAACATGAACACCGCGCGTTTTAAAAATCGTGTTAAACATTTTTTGGCGTCTGAGGCCTTTTACTCGGTAGAAGAATTCCTAAGTAATGTCCACCGTATGACCGAACTGTATTAGTTAAGTTACTGTTTTAGATACTCATTGTTGAAGTATACATATATATTTTGTATGACGTCTGTCCAAAAACTTTTTTTTGACATATAAATAAACATTAAACATTAAACCTGTTCATCACGTCCATATAATTTATTTCACTAGAAATAAATCACCGCTTCCAGCTCAGATTGATGTGTGGTCTGTAACTGTTCGAATAAATGCGGATATCTTAAACGCGGTCGACCAGGGGAATGCCCAGCTTTTAAAATGTGTATAGGGAAAGCACCTCGGATAACACACTTATTGCTTTAATCGTGAGACTGTTCTACTGATGAATGCTTTGGCAACATTGCGGGAGGTGAGTATGTTGATAGCTTATAGATGATTAAATACATGAGGAGGCGAGATTGTATCAGAAAATGCGGAGTTGAATTGCTATTTTGTGTACCTCATTTTTTTGTGTATGTTATAGAGGATGTTTCATAATATATGCGCAGGACTTCAGAATGTGATAGCTTGTCCAAAAATTTGAAAAATACTTTCTATCAACTTACCCACTAAAATGCACCATTTTCGAGATACAGGGTGTTGAAATTTAATAAAAAAATTCGTTTTTTGCGAATATCTCCGGAACCGTTTATCGTACAGAAAACAGCGTTTGTAAGCATTTTCTATTTATAATAAGCTAAGTTTTGTGAAAAAAAAAATTTTTTTAAAGTCATAATGGGGTCATACACACCTATTAAATTTAGAGAAAATTTTTACGTCAAACGATATATGCAAGTATATGCATGAACACAAAGTAAAAGAAATATTTTGATCAATTTTATATTTTGCGTAATTTGAAGTGAAAAATAGCAAATATTTAAACGAAATAATTTCGCGGCTTTTCTGTGACGTAGGAACCGCACTGCCTAAAACAAGTTAAATTGTCCGTTAGATAGCGCTTGCGGTGTGACAGTGTCAAAACAAAACCATGGATGTAATAGAGTAATAACTAGGGCCCGGAACTTTTGTAACGGTACGATACGATTTACCCCCTCCACTTGTTCTCCTAGAAAATGATCGGTTGTTATTGACGACCGACGATCGGTTTTTTATTGCGCATCAATGTCAACATTGTCAACTGTCAGTACGATTTCACTGTTGTCCAAATGTGCAGTATTCGACGCTTTTCATCCGCATAATTTCGTCAAATTTGCTATTTATCTTTCTTTAGTTACCTTTAATTGGAAGTTGGAGTTCTGTTTGAGTTCGTATTATTGTTTTTTTAAGAATTGTTTTGTTTCCCTTTGTGGTAAAATTGTTGTTCGGATTTGAGAATTGTTCAACAAATTGCCGAAAACAATATACCTTTAACTCTTAAGGAAAAATATGGTTCAATAGCTCAGTATTTTATTTATGCTACATTTACAAGTTGTGATGTTGAAAGATTATTTTCTAGGTACAAACTCATTTTAACGTCAACTAGAACGTCATTTACAGAAGAAAATTTAGGGATGGTTGTTTCAATATGCGTTAACAGCAATTTTTTTATATCTGTATCCGATTTGTGATTGATATTACAAATCGGATCATGTTTTTTTGAATTAAAGTTATAAAATATATTTTTTTTTTAATATTTTCAAATCGTACTGACAGTTGACACTGACGTGTAATAAACCGATTGTCGGTCGTCAACAACAAACGATGAGGTGAGTTGACTTGACGCCACCGACTTGTTTTCTAGGAGAACAAGTGGTGGGGGTAAATCGTATCGTTCCGTTACAAAAGTTCCGTGCCCTAGTAATAACCTACAAACACTCTATCTCTTTTCAATACAACCTAAATGACGTTCATCTCTATCTCGCATTTGAGCGGGGAGCAGGGGACGCAAAGGTAGATATGTACGTCATCAACGCGGGAATTTTAAAAGCGCAAATGGGTATATAAATTTTCAACAATTTTTTTAACAATGATTTTGTTCGAAAATATTCAAAAAAAAAATAACGGTAACTATATTTTTATACAAACTTTCAGAAAATATAATAAAAAAAAAATCGTGTATGACCCCATTGGTGAAGACTTTGAAGTGGTTGTTTTTCTCCGCCACTGGAGAAAGTACGGTTTTGAGGCGCCCATTTGAAACGTCAATGTTTTCTACACAAAAAAGGTACTGTAAGTCATGAGTTCTAAACTTGACCGTTTTCTAGAAAAATCAACTTTTATGTTGAAAAACATGGTCAATTTTTTGAAATAAAAGTTTTATTTTACAATTAAACAAAATTTATGTAAACGTTAGAACAAATAGCAAAAGTAAGCGTTAACTTCACAATTGCAAAATAAAAAAAATGAAAAATGATACAAAAGTTGTCTTTTCAAAATTCTCCAAACCGTAAAGGTAACGCATTTCGCACATTTCAACGTTTGTGTATAAAATTGTATAATTTATTTTTAACAAGTAGGCTTTAAATTTTATAACAAAAGCTACCTCCTGTCAAAATAACAATTAGTTTGTACCTGTAAAAAGTAAACTTGTATTACAAAATTAAAAATGAATTACACAAACGCTGAAATGTGCGAAATGCATTACCTTTACGGAATGGCGTGCGGTAATTCGGCAGAAGCAAGGCTGGCAGGTGGTATCAAGAAAGACATCCTGATCGCCTAGTACCACACCATAACTTGTTTCTACGGATTCACCAATGACTATGGGAAAATGGAAGTTTTAAAAGGAATACTGCTGATAATGGGCGGCCTATGGAAGTTGCAAATCCCCAAGTAGAAGAGGCTGTAATCAACGAAATTGATGAAAACCCGATCACAGGTACCAGAAAAATTGCTCACAACTTAAACCTATCTCACTCGACGGTTTGGAGAATTTTGAAACGGCAACTTTTGTATCCCTACCATATCCAAAGAGTACAAGCCTTATTGCCAACAGATTTTCCGCCAAGATTTGCTTTTTGTACGTGAATGCAAGACAAAATAGCTCAAAATACTGAGTTAGGAGCCGAAGTTCTGTTTACTGATGAAGCATCTTTCTGGAAGGATGGTATTTTCAATTTTCACAATAACCACATATGGGCAGAAAAAAATCCACATGAAATTGCAAAAGGCAATTCAAAAGGCATCGTCTGTGATCATTTGATAGGTTCACATTTTTTACCGAACAGATTAAACGGTGCAGATTATCGACAATCTCTAGAAAAAGTACTGCCGGAACTGCTGGAAGATGTACCGCTTCAAGTAAGATAAAACATGTACTTTATGCATGATGGAGCTCCGGCCCACTTTAGTTTGGTTGCTCGCCAATACTTGGACGACGAATACCCAGACCGTTGGATCGGTCGGGGAGGTTCGCACCCTTGGTCACCGCAATCTCCCGAACTTAATTGTTTAGATTTTTTTCTTTTTGGGCCATCTGAAAACCCTAGTCTACGCTACTCCAGTTGAAAATGTTGACCAATTAAGAGAGCGCATTGTTGTATCTTGCGACATAATTCGGAACACTCCGGGAATTTTCCTGCGTATTAGACAGTCAATGCGTCGAACAATTGCTGCGTGCTTGAAGCTAACGGCGAACATTTCCAACATTTAATTTAACTGTGTATGATTTGTAATTGTTTTTTTTAATTATGCAATTATGAAGTTAACGTTTGCTTTTGTTACTTGTTCTAACATTTAGTAAAATAAAATTTTTATTTAAAAAAAACGACGTTGTTATTCAACATAAAAGTTAATTTTACTCGAAAACGGTCAACTTTAAAGCTCATGACTAAGGCCCGGATTTATATGCGACAAAAATAAACAATATAAATTTTTTATATGTGTTTAAAATTGGTCAAAATATGCAGTAATATTCCGGAAATATAGACAATATCATGCGGTCAAAACAAAAAAAATGCATATGTGTTACATAAATACTACTTTTAATGTTGCATTGTAACAAATAGTATATAAATATAATAAAATATAATATATAAAGATTACAAAACAGCATAAAAAGATATTATTTACAACGACAATAGCTATAAATTTGAAACAGTAAAGTTTCTGGATTTTCCAATTTTCCAATTTGTTCCATGGTTTACAGTGTGTCCCCGGATTGTGTCCCCATAAGGTATAATTGACGATAAATTTTTGAATTCAAATTCCATCTTTTGCAATTAAAGTCTGGATGTCATAAAACGAAATATAACCAAGTTTTACGTCAAATGTCCTCAAAGTACCAAAGTTAACGCAAGAAGATTGTTAACCATTGCAGGTAAAGTGGCCTTTCTGAGCAATGTACAACAAAAGTTGATTAAGAAAAAATGTTTGTTAAGTTAAATTATAGCGGTGTGTCGAATTTTATTAATTTAGGATATAAAAGCAAAATGCAGATTTTTAAATCATAAGATTAACAAAACATTTTAGATCTAAACTAAATTAACATAAAAGCCTTGTTTATAGATATACATGTATATGTATATCTATAAACAAGGATAAAAGCTTATTCAATGATACCACCACCAACACTAACACATAATTGAGCCCTTTTCCGACATTATTTATAACTTTTTCTAATATGGTCCAACGGAATTTCTCTAATAACAGTTTCAATTTTCTTGTTTTAAACGGTCTAAATTGTTTTTAAAATTTTCAGTGTAGACTTTTTGTTTTATATAAACTCATAAATAAAAATCCATAATAAATAAATCCGGACTTCTTGGCGACTATGGTTGCGGATCATATCTACCAATCCATTTTTTTCGAAATAACGTATTTAAATAATTTCTAATTAAAATGGTCGAATGTGGGCCGCAACCATCTTGTTGAAAATATAATTTATTGCGTTTTTCTAAATCCACGCCGTGAAGATAATTAAATAAATAATTTTCTAGTATTTCCAAATATCGGTGTTAATTCAAATTGCCGTTTATGAAGTGAGGTCCAATAACACCGTCCCACGAAACAGCACACCACGCATTCACTTTCTGGGAATACTGGCGTTTACAAGCTATGCGATAATGTGGATTAGTCTTTGACCAGAATCGACAATTTTGTGATGTAACCACTCCATTAGTGGTGAACGATACTTTCAGGTCATTTGTTTTTATTGTAAAACGGAATATTAGAAAAAAATTAAGCTATTAAAAATTATGCTAAATTAATAAAATTCAGCATATTGCTATAATTTAACATAACGAACATTTTATCTTAATCAACTTTTGTTGTACATTGCTCAGAAAGACCACTTTACCTGCAATGGTTAACAAACTTCTTGCGTTAACTTTGGTACTTTGAGGATATTTGATGTAAAACTTGGTTATATTTTGTTTTATGACATCCAGACTTTAATTGCAAAGGATGGAATTTGAATTCAAAAATTTATCGTCAATTATACCTTACGGGGACACAATCCGGCGACACTGTATATGATTGGGCCATGGCGTTGCATAAATCGAAAAAAAAAACTCATTTCCAGCGATTTGTTGTGAGGATTCAGGCATCGCATCAGAAATAAAACTTTGGTTGAATTTGCTACCTGATCTTTTTTCCGATTCTTGGTGGAGAGTTGTTGATAAATGCTGATCAATTTGATATTTTTGATTACACGCCACCTTAAAAATCAACGAGTTCTAAAAAAATAAAGCTCATATGAAATTAAACGCGATTATATCGAACTATATGGATAACTAAATTTATATGCGATGAAAATGCAAAATGTGAAGTCATATGCAAAACATGCAAAAGCATAAATCCGGTCTCTCCTCATGACCTTCAGTACCTTTTTTGTGTAGAAAACATTGGCGGTTCAAATGGGCGCCTCAAAACCGTACTTTCTCCAGTGGCGTAGATGTTGGGGAGAAAAACAACTACTACCCCATCAAAATCTTCACCAATTATGACTTTAAAAATTTTTTTCTCGCACAAAACTTAGCTTATTATGAATAGAAAATGTTTAAAAAATTTGTTTTCTGTACGATAAACGGTTCCGGAGATATTCGCAAAAAACGAATATGTTTTATTAAATTTCAACACCCTGCTCTCGAAAATGGTGCATTTTAGAGGGTAAGTTGATAGAAACTTTTTTTCAAATTTTTGGACAAGCTATTACATCCTGAAGTCTGGCGCCCATATTTTTTTATAATACTCCATGGGGTTAAAAAGTTGTTATAAAAAAATCAAAGAGGTTGTGAATTTCATCCCCTTAGAGGGCGCTAGGGAAGTTTAAGGTATGGTTGAAAATAAGATATTAATCAGTACTCTTATACCCGAAATAAAAGATAAAATGTAAATTTTTGACTCAACTTTGACAGCTTATATCTCGAAAACAAAACAGCTGCGACCCTATGTTTATATAAAAAACTTGTGTCATTTTGGCAAGTACTACGTCCTAGTAAAGTTTCCCGATTAAAAACTGAACCACCCTTATATTATATTGTAGTATATTAGGAAAGGGAAAATTGTAAGTATAAAAAAAATAAAACGCTTATATTATACATGTACTATATTATTGTAAACTAAGCTTTTTCCCCATTAAACGCGTTAATAATTAAGGTTAAGCGGTTATATAGGAAAATAACATATAAATGTAGATATAAGTTTTTATTTGATTGACATTATTTATTCAAACTATTAATTTTGAAACAGTTAATCACAATACGTATAAAACACGATAAATCATTTCGGACCTAAGTTAATTAATTGATTCAATGTAAATAAATCAAACGGATTTATAATTATATTAATCGGATTATACCAAGCATCGTCAAACTCAAACGTCATATATTGTTCAAAAGTATTTTCTTGCATAAGTTGCTTTTGATTTATTAGTTTGAGACTTTTTAGGACATCTATATCGCCCAAATTTAGTTTAATTAATTTATCTTCAACTTGAAATTGAACCCATTTTTCAACATTTTCGGTTATCATTTTTCTTGTACCTATATTTTCAAATTGCAACTCTTTATTTCTTAATTTTTTAATTATTCTATCATTTAAATTAATCATTAAATGTCTGTCGAAAACCGTAATAATCGCAATAGGTTTCGTAAAGTCAACTTGTTCGTTTTGTTTAACCAAAAACTCCTGTAATTTTTTATTTTTTAAATTCAAATCTATGAATTGACTTGTATTTTCTACATATATCGAGAACAAATCGCAATGTTCCATTGATTTTGGATTTGTTATTAGATAACCTAAGCTTAAAATTTCGTTTAAATTTCTTTGGGTAGGATCCAAGTTAAAATAATAAGTTTTATTCGTCAATTCGTGATTTAATTTGATTGCGAAACCATAAATTTTTTCTAAATCAATTAATTTGTTAAATGTGATTAAAGACACCGGAATTTTATACGTTTTGTATTCATTTAAACCCAAACCTTTGATTATTCCACTAAATAAAATATATGATTTAATTTCACTTTTAATTGTTATTTTAACATTTTCGACTTGTTTAAATTTATTTTTAATTTCATTTTGAATTTGTTGACATCCCAAATCGATTGAAATCGTTTTAAACTGACCGTAATCATCAACGATTTCAAAATAGGCCACTTTATTTTCTGAGTGGCATCCGAATTTATTATCGATATTGTTACTTAAATCCAAGAATGTTTTAACGGTGTTTCGGTTACCCAAGTCAAAAACTACCGGCTTAGTCGAATTTTCCAAGAAAAGAAACGAAATTAGTTTAAATTTTTGTTCAAATTGTGGTTGTATTTTAGAATATATTAGAGTTTGAGTGCTTATATTGTTCAATATATCTTTAACTTTATGTTGAGCTGTATCTAATGTGGTCATAATTAATTGCCCTTGTTTGAAATATTCCAACTGCGTACCTTTAGAATATAATTTAAATAAATTTGTTAAGATATCGATGGTTTTTTGTTTAAATGTGTCTACGGTGATTATCTTTTTCTCGAAAGGATCTTGAATTAAAATCGATTGGAATCGATGTAATATTTTGTTAATTACATCAGATCTTGGAACATTACGATTTTTTAACATCTTATTAATAATTAAGAGCTCTTTTAAAGTTGCAGGGTCGCTTAAATCAATATGGAACGAGTAAGGATTGTTTAAATCGTTAATTAAATGGACTTGAGTTGATGTTGAAAGCTTTGAGCATTCTTTATCGAGGCTTTTTAATTTTCTATTAACAACATCGTTTTCGGTGGAATAATTAAAACTGATTAATCCAGTTTGTGGCGTTTCAGCTACTAAAATCGACCATAAATGTTGGTTCTTTTTTAATTTATAATTGTTGAAAGTATTTGGTTCAAGAATGCTTCTTTTAATCCGCCTTTTACTTCTTCCCCACAGCGATTCGTCTTTTAAAATTTTCATCTTTCGTTTCACTTTAGGGTCATTTAAATTTACGGTAAACATTTTTTGGTTCCCTTCTATATTTACGCTTATCTTGGTCCCTACACCTCGACTCGTTTCGTTTATTTCTTTTAAACCTTCAACAACTCCCGGGTTGTTGAAATCGAAGATAAATTTGAAATTAGACCCCAATTCACCGACGTAATCGATACTAACGGTCAATTTTTCAGTTTCAGCGGAAACAAAGTTGGGGTATTCACCAGTACATCGTTTGTGGAGTTCTTTTAATGTTTGCAATGTGGACGAAGACATTGGGTTGATAAAAACGTGCTGTTTAATTGGTATAGTTAATGTTAACATGATTAAATTTCCATTAAATTTCGTTGGTTCCGTTGGCGTTTGGGAAATAGCTACAAGGGAATCGGCGGTAAAAAAATCATTTAAGCACAAATTGAATTCCCAAGTACTATTGTACGAATCGATTAAAGTAAAATTGTAGCCATTCTCAGTAGTTTCATAAAAAGTCGGTGGAGAATTGAGTTGTTTCGATATGTCCAAAGTGTTATTTCGCAGTTTATTTAAAACCGTTTGATCGTTAAAGTCGATAAAGTAAATTGAGTAACCATCATTTTGAGGCACTTCTATTTTATAACAATCTTCCGTTATTAATTGATCGTTGCTAACCTCCTCCAAAATTTTAATTGTCGAATCCAAATTTAAATTTAATTCTAATTTGTCGTCGATCAAATCGATTATTAAAGTTGGCAACCCCAAATCATTACTTTTAAATTGAATTAATGAATATTTACTAAACTCCTTAAACATTTTCAAGTCGTTTCTATCGTTTAAATCAAACCCATATGCGTGTATATTACCTTCGACGTCTTGTAATTCGAATAAACTTGATTCTTCATTATTTATGTTCCGAGTATTTTTTACAACTAACTCAATTATTTGTGGTTGGTTGAAATCGATGGTAATTTCGGTTAAACTGGAACCTCCGAAAACAGTATTTTTCATGTCCAACATTAAAATCGGAAGGTTTTGGGTAGTTTTAATAACTTTAATCGGCGAAATGTTTAATTCTTGACCATTTTGTAGTGTTACGTAGTATTCAGGAATCGGACCATAATTTTTAAAAGCCTTAATATCTAAATTGTTAAGATTTTGATTAAAAAATGGCAAATAGGTTTGTCGTTGTAAGCCGTCTTGAGATGTCATAAATAATATCGGTAAATTTTCTGCAGTTTCTGTCCGCTCTAAATCTCTTGATATCGAAATTAAGTTGTTTCTTGTAGTTTCAAGATCAAGATCGAGATAAATGCACTCACTCAAACATATTTTTATCACCGAATTTTTGTATCGCCTCCAAATAACCGAAATCGGCGCATTTTGAGTAAGTGATTTTAACGAGGTTTGAACATTTTCATCGAAAAAGTCGACGGGAATTATCTCCGATCGATTTTGATTTAAAAAGAATTGAACTTGATACTGGTTTTCTTCCACGACCTCTTTTAATTCTTGATTAATTAAGACGTTATAAACTTCTTCATTGTTCGGGTCTAAAGTGAAACTATTCCAACACCCGTTTTTTTGATGAACCATTACGTTTAGAATCGGCGCTCGCCCTCCATAAGGAATCAGCGTTAATGGATTAATTTGTATGGGACTAAACGAATTCAAAGTAACAACATCTTCTGGTTTAATTGGAATCGAAACCATACTTAAATGCATTGGAAATTTAATTTTTTTGCCAAAATTTAGCACTTTTAAGTTGTGGTCCATGATGTTAATAACTCTTTGATCATTTGGGTTAAGTGTTAAATTAAAATCGTACTCAAAATTAGGAATTGAATATACTAAGAGGTTTTCAAGACTTTTTGGCGGATAGATTTTGTGCATCGTTGGATAAATAGTTTTTAATGATGACTCCTTTATTAAATCTGTTTGACTTTGGAAGTTTGTATCAATTCTTACGATTTTTGGTAGATTATTAATTAAGTCATAAGTTAAAAATTTTAAATGTTGCGTATTTTTGCTTGTTAAAGATTCTTCTCGGGCGGATGATATCAGGTCCTTTTCGTCTAAGTAAATCTTTACGACTTCCTCCTTCATTTTTAAGGAGAAGTGAACGAAACCTAAACTAATAGCAATCGGAACTTCTAAAGGAGTTACACCAAGTTTATTAATATCTAAGAGTTTTTCTGAAATATCTGATTTAAGAATTGAATTCTTATACTCTCTAAGAGTTGAGAAAACATCTCGTTCGGAATCTTCATAAATGTCTTTTATAACGCTTTTAACTGTCTCTACATTTGGATTTAGAGCGAATACAACATATTCATTTTTAATTTTAGCTGATAAAATGATAATTTTTTCGTAACCATATGGTGTTAACATTTCGAATGGTGCTAAAGGATGTTTTGTTTCTTGAGAAAGTTTTTTAATTAAAGCAACATCGTCTTTGTTGGTTATATCTAGTCTAATTTCTTTCGGGAAATCATCTTGGTCTATTAAATTAAACACACTATAAGATGTTGTATCTTGCAACAAAAAATCGGAATTAACTCTTTTCTTGGTGTAATTTACAAGCATTTGGGTAACATTTTCGTTTTGTTTATCTAAAACGATTACGTCAGTTCCACCTTTCTCATCATCCAAGAAGAAAATTATAACATCTTGTGGTAGTAGTTCGTTGAAAACTACGTCTGGAGCCACACTTGGAGGAACTTTTAAATTTACTTTAATAGGGATTGTTTTGTAATTTTTTTGGCCGTACAAAACTAAAACAGTTTCGTCTTGACTTATTTGTTTTTCTTCGCTTAATAGTTTATCAATAATTTCGGAATCGTCTAGATTATAAACGTATTGTGTAACTTGGTTATGATCATTTATAACCGGTAGTGTTAAAGTTTTTGAAAAAATCCCGTTTTCCATCGGAATATTTTTTAATGCTTCTTTCGGAATGTTAGTTTCGGATATTAACGTCAACGTTTTCAGTGTATTAGAATCGTTTAAATCTAGGATAATTTCGTCTGAACCGATTTCTAAAACATATGGATGACTTGGTGATATCGAGGATAAACTTTTTAATTTTGTTACTACATTTGAGCTCTCTGCGTTTAAAACGATTGGTGTAATTTCTTTATCGTTCGGATTTTCAATTGTGAAAACCAAAAAATATCCTCCACCGACTTTAGGGAATTCGCTCGGACTTATCTTCACTTTAGCCGCTTTGGACATTTCGATTAAAATTGATAAAATTTCCTCAATTTCGCTATTTAGTTTGATCAAAGTATCATCGATGATAAACAATTGAGTCGCTTCATTTAATTTTACTTGATCCGAAATTGATATTAACATATTTTTTGTGTAATCGTCATTTAAATCCAACAAAATTATTCTGGTTATGTTTTCTTTTTTAATTGGGAACATAATTAAACTGCCAGGTTTTGGGATGTAATTCAAAACTAATTCTTGATTTATGTTAAAATCTTCGTTTTCTTCTAGTTGGATGTTTACTTTTGAATCTTGGTCTTCCTCAAATTCGATATCATCCGATTTTATTGGTGGGTCAATTTCAAACGCTCCGGCTGGTAAAATTTCTGTGTCAAGAGTTTCGTTTATGTCTTTGGTGTTGTTGTTTTCTAACCATTTATATAGATCTTGCCATTTGGTGTAATCATCCACATCCGGTAGAACATCTCCCGGTAAGTCTGGAATATCGGCTCCAACATTATTTGAATTTTCATCCTCTACTCGGTGGTCATAACTTTCGTAATCCTCATCGACTTGAATACCTTTATCGACTGAATTGGAAGACGTCAATTCTGTTTTGGTGACAATACCGCCATCAGAATCAATTTGTAAGCTTGTATTTTTACTTAAATGTTGTGTTGGAATTTTAATCAAATCATTGTTATATAAAGTATAAATTGCCATTAATTTTTCTGCTATCCGACTGTCATTAATATTGATAATTAACGTTTTGTAGGGACCGGTTGGTAAAATTATACCTTTTCCATTCGATAAAAAGTCCAATTCTTCTAAAGCTTTTACTACACTTTGATCTTCCAGATTATATGATAACATTTTTCTTGTGCCGTCGTGCTCAACACCGATGATCAAATATTTTTTGTTATCAACGGTTGTTACAAATGGTTCATAGCTTACCTCTAACTTTCTAAATTTTCTAGCAAATTTCTTAATAACGTTCGAATTTACACTCATTGTTCTTGTTTTTAATTTTGCACGGTAGGAAAGCGCTTTAGAATTTTGCGGATTGTTTTGAACGATTTTTGTTGCTTGAATTTCATCCAAGGTTTGTTGTACACCTTCATTTTCGATGTCTAAAATAATTGTTTCAGGCTCACAGTCATCATCTTCAAAGGAATCAACTAAAAGATTTTGAAATTCTGGGTTAATAAACTTCCCAACAGGACAAATTTCCCTTAAATTTTTCACGATTATTTCGTCGTAAGGATTAAAAAATAAGCTCGTTAATTCGTTGGTGATTGGATTTGGAATATAAATCGGATTTTTTCGGCCGTCGATAACACCTGGAATTTCAAACAGTTTTTTCGTCACGTTAGGATCGCTTACATTGCATTCGACCACGTAAACTCCATCTTTCGTAAATTCTAAAGGTATAACGACAATTCCGCTGTCGTCGGTTATTGGCTCCTTAACTTCTGGTATATTACTCATAGAACTTAATCGACGCAACTTATTTAAATTGTTTTCATCCCACAAATCAACATAGGTAACTAACTCGTTCTCTTGTTCGTCGTAAATCGGAATCGGAATTGAGGTAGGTTTCGTTGGATCATTTAATTCGGCTAAAACTTCACATACCGTTGGATTTGAAACGTTGAACACTAATGAATGTGCGCTTGAATTGGCAATTATTTTAAAAACTACTAACCCGATGGTTTTGTGATTATCCGGGATAAAAATCGGGCCTATATTTTCCGCGTTGATTCCTTCAAGTGCTTCAAGAACCTTCACATTCGCTTCGTCGTTTAAATCTATTCTTAAAATGCGACGATTACCCATCGTGTCTTTTACTTGAATAACATCAAGTTCAGATTTAGATTTATCCTTTTTGGCCATTTCAAGTAGTTGTTTCGTAATTAATAGTTCTTGCGAATCCAAAATGATGGGTGTCTTAGTTTTCTTTGGTTTTAAAATTAATAATGATCTACTTTCTGGGATGTGCATGTGGGTAATTGCCACGGATTTAAGTTGATCTTGGACATTTTCGTCGTTTAAGTCAAGACGAATCTGGTAGTTATCTCCGTTAACTCCTTTTACTACTCCTAAAGGCACTGTTTGAGCAGCTTCAGTTGTTAAATCGTTTAAAACCGTTTTGGTAATATCGTTGGTGGTGTTTAGTGTTAATATGTAAGTTTTGCCGCTTTTGGTTCTGTACTTGAGGGCTAAGATTGAATCTGTATTCAAGACTGGTACTTTAATTATACCGGTGAAAGTCGTTAATTTTTTCAATTTTTCGATTTTGCTTTCATCATTCAAATAAGGAACGTTTATGGTCGTGGTGAATCCGTTTTTATAAGTCATCGGGATAGCTACAGTGTCGTCATCTAAATCTTCCATCAGCTCGATTTCTCGTACTGTGATGTCGTCGTTGGGGTTTAAAATAATTGGTATTATTTCGCGACAACTTAAAACGTTTCCTCGTGGTATTGTAAACACGATTAAATCGATGTTTTGAATATTATCGTTAATTCTGGTTGGATTCAAAACGTCAGTGGGCATCAAATCACACGGGGTATGTTTTAAAATATCGAACAATTCTTTGAATTGGATTCTTTCGTAATCTATAACAAAAATTTCTGGTAATCTCAATTTGTTTTTGTAATAAATCGCCACTTTATTTGTGGATGAAGTTCTTACGGATCGTTTTTTAATGATTCGTAATAATTTTCTTACTTCTTTAACATTCAAATCGAAGATGAAAGGATGAAGATTTCCTGCGCTATCCGGTATTTGCATTACTGTAATCGCTGATTGAACGGGCATAGATTGTACTCTAATAATGATTGAACTGAGCAAATTTGAGACTGTTGGATTGCCTAAATCGCAGTAAAATTTATGGTTGGTCCCATTTTTGTAAACAGTGATTTCGCTTCCGTCGGTTGAACCATTACAGGTTGATTGTATTAGACTCACGTTTGAATTTAGAATTGTTAGGTAATTGTACCGTTCCTCATCGAAATCAGCAACAATAACCGATTTTTCCAAAGGTTCCGATTTCTTATTATCCACCTCTTTTATACTTTCAACTTCCCCGTTATCAAATGGTGCAGCACTATTATTATTCGATAATTCTCTTAATACTTCAAACACATTAGGGTCCGAGGAATTCACTTTGACCTCCCCTAAATCTTCGAAATCAAACGTCCATAAGCCGTCAAAGAAGCTGGGTTCATTAATATTTCTTAACTTTTTAGAACTCAACGTGTGATTCAAACTGAAAATTTTTTCGAAGACTTCTTTAGTTTCAGGGATTACGATTGGAACGATTTCATTAGTATCTAAATTTTTGAGAGCCATTACGAAAAAATTTAAATTTTCATTTCCCTTAATTTTAATTGGTTCGAAGGTAATCATTGTCGTTTTCGATAAACCTACTAAGAGTTTATGTGAAATTGGGCTGTCCAAGTTTATGTGAATAGGGAAGTGTTCGCTGTTCTCTGGAAGATGAACTGTTTTTTTATCTTTCTTAAAAAACCTTGTGTTTTGACCAATTTCCTTAACAAGATTCCTAACAAAAGGTAAATCCCATAATATAACAATATATTTATTTTCATGTGACAAAACACCAACGTTGTTTATTCTTATAGAATCATCATCGAATTTGGATGAGGTCATCATTGATAAGAACATTTTAGTGTTTTTCTCATCATCGAAATTTAAACTTACGTTTAACCCATATGGGAAATCTGTTGTTCCGACTATTTGGAAAGTTGGTAAATCATGTTCGCCTTGTTTTGAGAATCGTGAAAGTATTTCCAATTTTCGAATTACAACTGGACTCTTTAGGTCTAAGCTTATCGACGAAAATTCGTTCATTTTATAAGGCAGATAGAAAACGTGATCGGAGTCAATTCTAGCGTCCAATTGTGGCGGGAATTTCCATAGGGAGTTTAAATGCGTTGTTATATATGGGTTATAAATGTCGAAATTGAAAGAAGTGATTCCACCGTTAGTTACATGAACATTTTCGCTTTGTTTACCAATCGAAACCGTTGAAAAGATGTCCAAAACATTCCAAAGGGTTGGGTCATTATTACTGCCGAGCAAAGCTTTCCAAGGTTCATCCAATTTAGATGGAAAAAATAACAGGGAATAATCGGATGGTTGAGTGCGATCGGCAGTACAGCTTAACAGTTCGTTCATAAAGTTTTGATTAAAAATATCGATGTACATATCGTATTTTGATCGATTTCTAGCAATTACTTGCAACTTTGGCACTCCTTCTTTTTTAATACTATTCGCTGCCAACTTTTTGAGTTTAGTAGAAACGCCTGGTTGCGTTAAATCAATTCTTAAAGCCCTCATCTCATTATTTAAAATGGGTATAAAAATAATACATTCCATGAAAGTTCTTAAATTAATTACGGGTTTTCTTAATCCAGACACTTTCTGCAATTTTAAAAATACTCCGGGAATAGAAAAGTCAAAAACAATTGTGTGTTCTGTTTCGTTAAAGTTCACATTTATAACCGTTAATTGTTTACCGAGTATTGAAGCATCGTTTTGATAAGGGAAAATCTTTATCATATTCCGAAGGTGTCCTGGATGATCCAAACTAAACGTGATCGCCTGTTGAATTTCATTTGCCGGTGGAAAAATAATCAGATCGTGAGGAAACATTCCTTTAGTGTATAAATTTGTGCGATTAAAATTGAAAGTTCGTCTCATTAGAGTCTCTTCGTGAATTATTTTGTTTAACCATGGACAAGATTCTAAACTTAAACATTGGACCGGGTTAATTGACTTTGTAATTAAATCTTTGTTGTCGCTCAAAGAGTTTCTTGCGCATAATAAAATTTGATCGACGCATAATTTTACTTCGATACACGGTATTGTACAGTTACTTAAAATGTTTTCTATCTGTGTACTGTATCGTGTTAAGACGTTTTTGGCGACATTCATGCTTGCTTTTACCAGAATATCATTAGTACTACCGGTTAATTTTTCAATTAAGATTTGTAGATCTTCGTCATGTAAGATATTGGAGAGCTTTTTAGTGGCGAAATAATCCTTTAACTCGTCTATAATCGTTTTTGTTGAGTTATCTAAATTTTTATCTGACGAAATAGTTGTTAAAATCTCCAAAAAATCATATTTTTCTTTATCTTTGAAATTATCGTTGTCTTCAAGTAAAGCAGTAAAATTGCTTAATTCGAATCGTTCTATTATATACTCAACTCTTAATTTAACGATTAATGGCATGATTTCGTCTTCGTCAATTTTGCTAAATTCTTTTTGAATATTTCCTATTTTTTCGTACATTTTCGATCCAGTTAATATCCATGGACATTTTTGTTTTGGACAATTTGATGGTGATAGAGCTTCCATGATTAATTTTGAAGTTTTATCCGTTTTGAAATTTACCCCTACAATTAATTCGTTGACGCAATCCCTAAATGTTTTACATCGCACATCTATTGATTGCAAATTCTTTTTTATAGCTCCGATTCTGTTGGAAAACTGGTTTATACTTTGCTCCATTAAGGTTAAAGCTGGAAGGTATTCGGTTCTTGTAGTTAACTTTTGGCAAATATGCTTTAACTGTCTAAAAGTTACTCGATTAGGTAAATTTTTAGTTAGCATATAATTGGCAAGCATTTGAACGCCTTCCAGCATATCGTATTTTGCCTTTATTTGGGGATTTACGGTTAAAAGGATTCCTAAAAGCGGCGATTGATAGTTGAAATCACCTAAACTTAGAAAGTTTTGAATTAAATTTTCACTAACGATAACATAACGAAATTGCTGAAATTCCGTTTTAACTAGGTAACTGTCCGTGTTGTCGTGCCATAATCTCAATTCTTTCATGATTGAAGATTTTGTATGCACAAAGTTGTCTTGAACGGATTGTTTTAGCCATGCACATTTTGCTTTAATACACGATTTTGGTTTTAACACTCTTAATAATAATGTAGCCAATTTTTCGTGGTTGTTAATCAATTTCTGTTCTAATGAATGAACGCAGCTTGTCAAAGAGATGCAATCGACTGGAATCTGCGATAACAACTTTGTTAAAGCAACACGTTTTTGTTCGACTTTTTGTTTTAAAATCATCAACTCTTTTTGTACGTTAGTATCGTTACTTTGTTGAATAAACGCCTTTATTATCGAGATTACGTTTTCGGAATGAAGATGTTTAGGGGAAGCTTCTTCATATAGTAAATTGAATAAATTATTAACGGTGTTTGCAACATCTTGCGGTAACGTTAATTTGCGCATTTCCGTTAGGGTTTTTTTAATTATCGACAGGTTGTTCTCAGCAAACGCAATTTCCTTCGGTATAAATGTATCAACGTTTCGCCTTTTAAGAAATTCGATTAAAAATTCAATGTCACTTTGAAAATGAAACGAATTACTTAGAGGATTATTGATTATTTGTAATTCGTTGATGAACGTATCTATGAATTTTAAGTATTTTTGGCGACTAATTTCGATTTTATGGGGACATTTCTCTTTATTGCACCCTTCAGCTCTTATAATCATCAAAAGCATCTTGAAAACCGGTTTGGTGTGTAAGTTATTTTTTAATATAGCATCATTTAAATCCCACAAACAATTTTCTAAAACCGAGCAATCTATATCTAGCTGTGAAAGATCATAATTAATTTCTCCCATATTTTTCTTTAATTCCCTGTGAAATTTCGCTATTAACTTTTGTATACGGAAATTATCCACGTTTCCGCCAATCATTTCGATTAGTTTTAACAAAGTCACCGAGTTAAATTTGGTTAATGACCTCAACGATGTCATTTTATTTTCTTCATAATATTCTAACGAGCGTGATGATTTAAAATTGTATGGCTTTACTTCTCCATGTACATCAAATACACTCGGAAGATTTGCACGCGTCATGGTTAATGTTCTTGCTTTTATTTCGCTTTGCTTTATAATTTCTGTCGTTGTATATTCTTGTTCAGTCGTTGGTTCTGTTG
The DNA here is from genome assembly GCF_036711975.1 of Onthophagus taurus. Lineage (NCBI taxonomy): Eukaryota > Metazoa > Arthropoda > Insecta > Coleoptera > Scarabaeidae > Onthophagus > Onthophagus taurus. The sequence goes on along the minus strand of NC_091972.1, from coordinate 26,797,456 downwards.
TTAGATTTGATTGTCTTTTCACCCTTTTAGTTCTTTGATGGGATTTCATCTCTTTATCCAGATACTCTTGAAAATCATCTTTATCACCTACGATGTTTAAAAGATCGTCGATGTTATTCTTGGGTTGATCACTATCAAAAATGTCGTTATCATTAGTAAGTTTTGAGTCTTCATCATCAAATATTATAGACTTCCTGGGAGTTAATGGTGAAATAAGTAATCTTTGACTTACTTCATCATCGTATTTGTTTGGATTTTCTTCTTGGTTGTGTGAATACGAATCATATTCATTATTATAATCACTATAATCTGGATTGTAGATATCGCTGTGTTCGGAATACTCATTTTCGTATTCGTGTGAATATTCTTCTTGGTGCGAATCATATTCATCATCGTAATCACTATAATCTGGATTGTAGATATCGCCGTCTTTGGAATACTCATTTTCGTATTCGTTTGGATATTCTTCTTGGTTGTATGAATACGAATCATATTCATCATCGTACTCATTTTCGTATTCATCATATTCATCAGGATTGTTTTCCTGTTGAATTTTAGCACCCTCCGGAATTTTAGTACCTTTGATTCCACCCAACGCTAGTTTTTCCGCTAATCCAAGTTCTTCATTGTTTTTACCTTCTTGTACGATTTTATTCATTATATTCGTAATTTGTTCCTCTTTTGGACGTTGTGCGGGTTGTTGCAACCAATTGCAACTTTGTAATGTGCAAGATTTAGGTGCAACAATTCCTAGAATTATTCTTCCTATATCTTTAAGTTCAATGGATTTGTTTTCAAATTCATTTCTGATATGAAAAGTACAACTTTGGACGTTGAAACAATCGAACATTAAGTTTTCTAAAACGTTTATGACATCGTCTTCACGACTATAAACTTCGGATATGTATTGATTTATTTCCATTTTGGTTTCAAATGATGGTGTTAATTTTATTAAAACTCTCCCTAAGCCTATTAACATAATAGAATTAAGGTGATATGTTTCGGAGGAACCTGTTAGATAATTGTTAATATTCTCAATTGAGATTTTGATGTTTTTAGACGTTTCAGGAAGTTCATAGACCATGTTTAAGAATGATGTAATGATGGTTTGCTCGACAACGTGAGGACGAAGTTTATATTGGGCTAAAACTACATTTAGGTTTGTTTTTCGTAAATAAATCATCAAACCGAAAAAATCTAATTGTATGTGTAATTTGTCAGTGCTTTCCCCAACTTTTTGCATTACCGTTAAGATATATTCTAAGAGAGGGTTTAAAATGGTAGATCCTGCTTCCACAGAAGTTATCCAATGGCATTTAAAGCTATTACAAATTGTTGGTTTTAATAGAAATTGGAGAATGTTTAACTTAATTTCAGGAATTTTTTCACGTTCATATAACAACGTTTCATACACCAAATCAAAACATTCGTAAACAGCTAAATCAAAACAGCTTACAGTGTTTAAAATTGAATTTAATTCATTCTCATGATCCGTAATGTATTTTTTTGATGCGGTTATTTCGCTTGAACAAGTTTTGCCCTCGTCAATTTCTTCCACAATTTTCAAAAGTGTTTTGACGGAAAATTTATTTACGTCGATTCCATTAAGATTTAAATTATTTAATTCTGGGGATAAGCGTGAAAAATACGGGAGCTTATACCCCAAATCTACCTCATTTATTTGATCGACAATCGTGTTATAACAACTTAAGAGGTGTCTGCAGTTTTTGGGGTCGATTCGATTTAATATTAGGTTAATTTGATTTTCGTTTGTACTCAAAAAATTTTCCATTTGATCGAAATGATGTAGATATCTTTCCGAACCTACGGAATTTAATAAAATTATTTTTAACCATTTTATAACTCTGATATCGACTTGTCTTCGGTCTAAAACTTTAAATTTCAATTCGGTAATAACTATTCGAATAGCTTTTTGAATTTTTGTCGGAATTTCTGATACTTTATCTAATATAAACTGCAAACTTTGCAAAATGAATTTAAAATACGAACATTCCACTGATAATTTAATTTCTTTAAAAAAGAAATTTTTCTCATTAAGGTATTGTTTCAATACTTTAGCGGCCTCGACAGTTTCTCTTAAAAACATATCGGGCGTAATTAAATCCAACATATTAATCGTAATCAGATGGGATTGTTGCAATACGAGTTGATGTTTAGATCGATCAATAAAACATCCAGGAAAGTTAAAGCTGATTTTGTGTTCATCGAAAATAGGTTTCAAAATGTTTTGTGCCGTTACAAAGCAAGTATCTAAATCAAAACACTTCTTGAACGGTTCATTATAAATTTTGGCGTTTATGTCGTCCATATTATCCATTAAAACACTTTTAATTTTTCGACCTTGATCTTTAATTTCACTAATCAAATCTGGTGCTAACAAAGCATTGGTTAATTCTAAGAGTGTGTCGAATTTTAGCGAAATCGACTTCATATGGAAAATCAAATGAGATTTTATCGCTAAAATGCTCGATTTGATTCCTTTATTAATATACGGATCTTGTTCTAATAGAAATCCTAGGAAAGCGTATAATTTTGATGTTGGTGTGTTGTAATTGTAAAGAACGAAATCTTTATGGTTCAAAAACGGCAAGATTTTGTCTAAATAAAGTTTAACGCTATCTCGGGCTAAAACGATTTCAAGCGGGAACTTGTCGAAACTTATTATGTTTAATAACATCGGTAAAGCGTTAAATTCGATGTAATTTTCTGTGTTGTGACTATATTGCGTTAAACGATTATTTAAAAGTGCGGCTATTAATGTTTTAGATGAGTCATGAATGTAACTCACACATAGGTTATCTAAAATTTTCATTAAAATTATTGTTAAAAATTCGATTGGTTGATCAACTAATGTTAACGTTTCTTCGGGAATTATTTTACATTTCGACATAAACTCTCTGTTATTTGTTAAAGCCATAGTTATTTGATTTAGGGCGTGAGTTATTTCAAAATTTCCTATTGGGAATGGATAAAACGTTAACAGGTAACCTACCAGTTCTTCCGAAAGAATTACCTGTTCCTCTTTGATTTCTTGAAATATTCTTTTAAGAACAGGAGTAAAGAAGAATAGATTTTCATCGAATTCGTTTTGAACCACGTCTTGAATTGTATTTGAAATTACTTTAATTTCATGAATTCCTTCATTATTCACAACGTCGAATACTTTATGAGTTAAGGGATTATACCCCAAATGGGCTATAATTCTCCGAATATCCAATTTCTTTGACATTAGTTTATTCATAATATACTTCGATGAAAAGCTTATATGACAGTGTCTTTTCTTGTGTTGAGAGCCTATATGTTCCATAATTGCGGTGATTTGTTGATTGGCCTCTTTCTCATATGTCTAAAATGTTATAAAAATGAAGAGACTAAAAGATCAGATTTACATTGAATATTATTATCGTTTCACCTGTGCTAAAACTGGTATTAACCCGAAAGAATCAATTAAATTTTGTTGAAACGCGTCTTTTATCGTGTTAAGTTGCAGAAAAACGTCTTCGCCGATATCTTGAAATTGTTGGTGCATAACAAATCCCAGTAAATTTATCATATTGTTTCTAATATAATAGCCCAGCCTTAATGTGTATAAACCCAAAATATTTTCATTGAACTGATTAGTTTTTAAATCAGAAAATAATCCATACTCGAGTGTATTGAAATCATAACCAATTTCAACGTCAGGAACTTCAGTTGATTGCATTTCATAATCATTTAAAGAGGTATTGTTGTAATCCATTTTATAGTTAAAATCATCGTCTGTTTCTTCGTAATTGTCTTCATAATTCAAATTATCATCTTTGTAATCGAGTAATTCGTAAAATGGTTTGCTAACATCCTCTTTCCCTGCATCATTGGAGATAGTTTGGTTTTCTATGAAATTCATTATCTCCTCTAATTGCGGACTCGGAGTAACTTCTTCACTCTCTACGAGTGATTGAGTATCAATGGAAACACCATGACCTTGATCTTGTTTTTCGATAACATTTAAAACATTTGAACCTATATTGTTACCTTGCAGAATGCCTGGAAAAGATGATTTTAAGTTATTTGTTTTATTAATTACAGTAAAACATCGATATAACGGACCTCGTTAGAACGGACTTTGGATATAACGCACAAAATATTTTTAACTCATAGCATTAATATTATCTATTTAGGCCCACTTTTACCACCTCTTGATAAATTTATCCGATAGATAAATCCAGCTCTTAGCCAATGAGAGCGCTTAAAACCGCCGTAACCATGGCAACTATCCTCTAGATAGTTTATCAGGATGATGGTAAAAGTGGGCCTTAATACATTAGTATATTTAAATATAAATGTTAGCGTTGTATTTTTTATTGAACTACAAGTAGAACTAACACTAGACCTAGAACTAGAAACATTCGGGTTTAGCTGTGCGTCTCTTAAGGGCTAAACCCGAATGTTTCTAGTTCAAGGTCTGATTTTAGTTCTAATGCTGGTGTTAGTTCCTGTTTTAGTTGCCATTCAGCGTTACATTGTTGTATATTTATCATTGAACTAAAACTAAGCGGTTTTAAGAGACGTGTGGCTAAACCCGAATATTTCTAGTTCTACGTCTAGCGTTAGTTCTAATTTTAGTTGTTATACAGGGTGATTTGTTAGCTCAGCATCAAACTTTGATATATGATAGCTAATCCATTAACCAAAAAAAAAAAAATGTTAATGAACATATCGTGGGCGTACAAGGAAAAGCCACTAAGTCCGCCTTCCGGCAATTTAGTGTTTTGTTGCCACTTAGTCCATAATCGTGTATTCTTTAACATTCAAAAAGTAAGTCCATATCACATGGTAAATCAATGCTGTGAAGGTCGTCATATACTTTAAGTGCAGTTTACTACAAACGTCGACAGCTAAAGTCCACTAAGTGCACTTGGTGTATTTTACTTGTTCTGAATAATATGCAAATGTCACTAAGTCCTTAATAGTGAGGTTAAGTCTACCTAACTTTTGACAACAAGTTGATGGCTTACGGTTTTCTCCCACAAAGGTTGTGTTCAAAATGTGTTCGAGAGCCCAAAAAAGGGTTTTGCTTGCATGTAAGCAATTCGATAATAGCAACGCAACTGCAATTTCGACTAGTACTGGAAAAGAAAAAGAAAATATTGACGAATCTATTGAATCTAATCGAAGTTTAAATGGTAAGCTTTATTAGTATGTCATAATACTCATAATATTCATTCATTTGTACAGTCTGTAATAATAACAGTAATATTGCTGAGTGCAGCCCAAACGCAGTTACACAACATGCAAACTCCACGGAAAGTGAATGCCAGGATGAAGATTTGGATTTTACAATAATATTGTCTAATTTCTAGGAGACGAAAGTTATCGCTCTGGGTCAGGTGAAGTGAATAGAGACAAGAAATGTAATAGATGGAAAAGAAGCAATCCAGAAACTTGGCAATACAATGCAGCTAAGAAAAGGAGAAGTAAAGGTTTAGATTATGTAATAAAAAAGAAGCAAAGACCATCTAAAGCACCAGTCGTGGTTAACTGCGAGAAATGTCGCTACAAATGCGATAAACGTTTTTCTGATGAAGATCGGCGTTTATTATGCAATTCTTATTGGAGAATAGGTGATTTTGTAAGACAAAAAGATTTCATTCTTCGCTATGTGTCTTCCAGTATTCCAGAAAGAAGAAGGGTTAGAAAAGTAAACACCGCGCCGCGTCAATATGTAAACAATATCACTTTGAAAAGAATGGAGCCAAATACAGAGTATGCCAGAAATTTTTTCTCACAACACTACACATTAGTAACGTTATGGTTCTAAATGCATTTAAACATAAAGGCCAGTTTGGTACATATGTTGGCGACGATAAAAGGGGGCGATCTGAACCAGGAAATAATACGAAGCCTGAAATTGTGACAGATGTTAAAAGTCACATTGAAAGCTTTCCCGTTGTGGAGTCGCACTATTCGAGAAAATCATCTAAAAGGCGGTACCTGGATAGCACGCTTTCTATATCAAAAATGTATTCTTTGTACAAGAAAATTTGCGAGAAGGAGAGTAAACCTGCTGTTACATTTATAACCTACAAAAGAATTTTTGGAAATAATTACAATCTATCATTTTTCGTAATTTTCGTTATTTTGAACATTTCTACGTAACATATGTTAATTTGACAATTTTCGGATCCATGGTTTTCTTTTTATCGCAAGTTAAATGAAAAAAGTACCCGATATTTTACGGTACCGGCAACTTTGTCAACTGCGATTTTTTTTCTCGAAAACTATCGTACGAAAGAATTTGATTTTTGAACAGGTGGTAGCCTGATGTGTTCTTAATGAGTGGCGTATTTTATTTTTTCGGTATTCCATTCAGTTTCGCGGAAAATCGCGAAGTAGTAAGACGCTGTTATGTCGAAAAGGACTGGGTGGATTTCCTCGTGGATTTAACCAAAATATGTTATAAACGTGTGATGGTGGTTCCGTTCAATCGGAACAGATGGTGCTCCTCTCACCGAATAGCTTATTTCTGTTTCTCTTTAATATGTAATTCCATTAAATCGCTCTTAAAAAATTAGGGAGCCCTAATTTTAAAAAACTGATAACGGAATCCGACAACCGACATTATTTAACATATTTTGGTAAAAACCGCGTTGAAATCCGCCAGGTCGTTTTCGAAATAACCGCATCTTACTAAACCGCGATTTTCCGCGACACTATATGGAATATCGAAAAAATAAAATATGCCCCACATTAAGAACACATCGGTTTACCATCAGTTCAAATTTGGAATTTCTTCGTCAAATAGTTTTGGAGAAAAAAAATCGCAAAGTAGACAAAGTTGCTGGCACTCTCAAAAATCGGGTACTTTTTTTACTTAACTCGCGATAAAAGAAAAACCGCAGACTTGAAAATTTCCAAATTAACATGTCATACGCAGAAATGTTCACTGATTACAACTTTACCGCAATTTTTTCCATCGAGCGGTTAGGAAGATATCGATCTCTAAAGTGAGGGATTTTTTGCACCGATAGTAAAGAATCATAAAAGCTACATTCTTAGATAGTTTATTTCCATGCAATGTGGAGTTTTTTTAGGGATTTTCTGTGATCTCTGAGTATGGATTTTCGTCACTCCAATCACTAGGAAACCACCACTACCACTAGGGATATGCTCCTGATGGTTCAAAATTCCATTTATGAGCGTTTGGGTCATTGCGAGACCGAAGAAGGTCGACAATTTGAACATTTGTAATAAAAATCGTAATAACCGTGCAAAAAAAACATGAAAACACTTTATTTTCCCACTTGGTAGTCTACCCCTCGTAATTCCTGAAAGAATTAAGATATAGGGCTTTGGTTTATGGGGTTGTGTTTCTTTTTCCATTACCTTTAAAATAAGGTAAAACTCGACAGGGGTTGCTATTTAAAAATGTAGGGGTGGTCATCCCCTAAAAAAACTCCACATTGTACGGAAGTTCTAAACTATCTAAGAATGTAGTTTTTATGACTTTTTAGTGATCCCCAAATTTTCAAATATTTTTCTTCACTCGTTCAAAACTTATAGCTCCGTCCCGGGAGTTTTGGGAAACCCTGCATTGTTCAAAAGTATCCTCCTTCTGCTAGAATATATGCTTCACAACGACGAATTAAAGAGTTCTTCAGCCGAATCTAGGTGGCCATGCAAATGGACCATTATTACCAATCCACTTGTTTGGAAAATATTGGATTCCTTGGACTTATCGCATGCGGATTTTGTAATGCCCAGATATGTTCATTATGGTAATTATTTATACCATCTCGTGTAAAACATGATTCATCTGTCCAGAGAATATTTGAAATGAAGTCATTATTTTGGGCATGTTGCTGCAATAACCATTCACAAAATGCTAACCGTTGCTGATTTTCTCCTGGCTGTAGAGCTTTAACATTCTATTTACGATACGGATGAATGACTTCGCGGTTCAATACGCGCCATGCAAAATTTTGACTTACATGTATGTTGTGTGCTATTCTTCGAGTGCTGATATAAGGATTATCAATAAAAGCATTAATTACAGTTTCTTCGTCCTCTACATTAACTACATGCGGTCGAATAGGATTACCTGTTTCTCGAAGTGTTCTGAACGAATTGCTAGAAACTGAATAATATGGCAAATGACGCTGTGGAAATCTTTTTTGATACTCTCGTACTGATTGTCGAGCATTTCCATTGCAAAAACCATACACGAAAATTATATCAGCATACTCTTCAGTGCTATAAGCGTACATTTTGAGTTTCTTCTTGTATGTAATAATTAAACCTTAGCAAACTGACATATTACAATGACAACTTTGTTTTTGTTGAATGTTTGATTTTACTGGCTATTAATAAATTCGCTGCAGAAAACTTTAAAGTGATATAATTTCGTAAATAATTGAAATAGAACATATGTTCAGTAACATTTTTTTTTAGGTAATTGGATTAGCTATCATATGTCAAAGTTTGATGGTGAGGTAATTAATCACCCTGTATAGTGCTAGATTGTTGTATATTTTTTTTTGAACTAAACGTAGAACTAACACTAGACCTAGAACTAGAAACATTCGGGATTAGCCGTTCTAGAACAAATCCCGTATGTTTCTAGTTCTTGGTTTAGTGTCAGTTCTAATACTAATGTTAGTTTCTGTTTTAGTTGTTATTCAGCGTTAAGTTGTTGCATATTTTTCATTGAACTAAATCTATAATTAACACTAGACCTAGAACTGGGAACATTCGGGTGTAGCTGTACGTGTCTTAAGACGGCTAAACCTGAATCTTTCTAATTCTTGGTCTAGTTAGTTCTAGATTTAGTTGTTATTCAGTGCTAGATTGTTGTATATTTTTGCAGTGGTGACCGCAATAGTGTAGATAGCTGTTCGAATTTGTGTGCATTAAAATTATTCATTCAAACAGTTTAAAGTGCAAATTAAAAATTTTTCATATAACGGACACACTTGACTTTTGACTTTTGGCTATAACGGACACACCCTTCCCCATATTAATCCGTTATATCAAGGTTTTACTGTATTACATTTTGATTTTCTGACCTTGGTAATTGTTGTAAGAACTATTCATATCATAGTAGTCATTATAACTTGTAGGTACTTCCATTGCTTCAGTTTCGTCATTTTCTGTTAAATTGTAATCATCTTCGTCATACTTGTAATTATCATAATTGTCAGCAGCATCGTATGAATTTTTTTCCTTTTCCATTTCATAATCCCCCTTTTCATAATCATAATTACTATCACCTGTTTCACTTTCGTTTTCATAATCAGCGTTGTATAAATCTTCTGGTTCTTTATCATTCTGATCTATATAATCTTGATCTGTGTAATCTTCATCATCTCCTGCTTCAATTTGTTCGTAGTACTCATTTCTATTGATATCATCTGTGTAATTATCAGTATCTTCTGATTGTTCGTAATATTCATCTGTTTCACTTTCGTTTTCATAATCAGCGTCATATATATCTCTCTGTTTTTGATCATTTTCATCTAAATAGTCTTGATCTGAGTAATCTTCAACGTCTCTTTCTTCTATTTGATCGTAGTACTCATGTGTTTCAGGTTCATCCTCATATTCATCCTGTTCTTCGAAATCATCATCATCTGTGTAATCATCACTATCTCTTTCTTCTGATAATTCATAATACTGATCTGTTTCACTTTCGTTTTCATAATCATCTTCGTATGCATCTCTCTGTTCTTGATCATTCTCATCTAAATAATCTTCATCTGAGTAATCTTCACCATCTCTCTCCTCTCTTTCTCCATAGTACTCACTTATTTCAGATTCGTCATCATAGTCACCCTCGTATAAATCCCTTTCTTCTGATAGTTCATAATACTGATCTGCTTCACTTTCATTTTCATAGTCATCGTCGTATTCATCTCTCTGTTTTTGATCATTCTCATCTAAATAATCTTGAACTTGGTAATTTTCATCATCTCTCTCTTCTCTTTCTCCATCGTACTCACTTGTTTCAGATTCAGAATCATAATCACTTGTTCCACTTTCGTTTTCATTATCGTCGTCGTATACATCTCGTTCGTCATCAGTATCTCCTGATATTTCTTGATCCGTTTCATCATCATCATCTTCACCAGATATCTCGTCATCTTCTTCTTGTTCAGTACTATTTCCCTCTTCAGCGGAACCCTCCATTTCTTCGAACTGGGATTCTCCCGATTCTTCATCAAAGTGGTTATCGTCAGCCTCATTTTCGTCTATAGAATCATCAGATACATCATTGGAATCATCGTCTTCATTTCCACTTGTTGTAGATGATTCTTCTATGTCGTCGCCAGATTCATTTTCGACATCATCACTGTCTCTCGTAGATGATTCTTCTAATTTGTCTCCAGATTCGTTTTCATCGTCTTCGCTTTCTCCTGTTATAGACGATTCTACTACTTCGTCGCCTGATTCATTGTCATCGTCTTCATTACTTCGTGTTATATAAAATTCTGTTAGGTCATCGGCCGATTCGTTTTCGTCGTCACTTCCTCTCATCATAGATGATTCTACTTGTTCATCGTCAGGTTCGTTTTGATCATCTTTATCTCCTCTGGATATAGCCGATTCTTCTAGACCGTCTCCAGATTCGTTTTCGTCGTCTTCACTTCCTCTGGATATAACCGATTCTTCTTGACCGTCTCCAGATTCGTTTTCCTCGTCTTCACTTCCTCTAGATATGGACGATTCTTCTGGACCGTCTCCAGATACGTTTTCGTCACTTTCACTTCTTGTTATAGACAACTCTTCGTTTTTATCGTTTTCTTCGTCTTGATCTTCACTAGATCTTTCGGCTTTGTATTTTTCAGTAGTTTTAGATTCGTTTGGATTTTCGGTAAAGTTAGACGTTTCTTCTTCATCGATGTTTCTTTCCGTTACGTTATCTTTCTCTTTGTTGTCGTCAGAACCAACTCCTTTCGTTTGATCTGTTTCATCGGCAGAGTCTTCATCAGATCGTTCACTTTCAACTTTTTGTGTTGATACTTCCGATTCTTCGCCAGATTCCTCACCTCTTTCTTGATTATTAGGTAGTGTTGTTTCATTATTGACAGTTTCTGTATCGTTTTCGATATTATCAGATCTTTCACTACCATCTGTGCTTTCTGAATCAGAACGCTCAGAAACTCCACCTTCAGTAACATTATTTTCTGTTTGGTTTTCATCAGCTCGTTCTTCATCTTGAATAGTCGTCACAGTTGTGGACTGTTCATCCGGTGGACTTTCATCATTTGCTTTAACTTTTATTGATCTTAAAGCTACACTCTGATCGTCGTTTGGAATGCTTCCGAACCTCCTTTTTCTACCACTTTGCTTTTTTGGTTCTAAACTGTTTAAAAATTGTAATGAATTCTTACCATATACGCGTGATTCATTGTGAATGTTACTGAGATTTAATTTTTTACGAATTTTATTTGATATTTGACTGTTCTTAATAGGATTTCGCCGAGCTTGAACATTAAAATTTTCATACAATAACAAACAAAAAACTGTTAATAAAGCCAAGTTCTTCATTACAAAGGTTTGATTAAGTATTTAAGAAACAATTGCACTTGAAAACAATGAAAAAATGATAAATAATAAAAAGAAACAATAGACTTTCGATTTTATTCACCATATAAAGAATTATCTTTAATAAACGATTAATTAGATCGTTAAGTTTTAATTGACATCAACTGTATACAAAGTGTTAAGTATGTTCATAAAGGAGAACTTTAACAGGTTATGTGTGAATTTATCTATTTAAAGCTATTGTCTTTTATTTATTTTGTATTAAATTTAATAGTCCATACTCTATTTCGTACAATTTACTATAACTGTTTACAAAGAAGACATTCATATTTGAACTTCCCGAGCAGAAGAATTTTATGTACAGTGTGTTAATTAATTATCGTACCCGACGTCATCATTGGTATTGCAATACACGATTTGCGTATGATGCGTCAGGTACGGTAATTAATTAACACACTGTACTATAGTGTTATATATCCGTATAGACTTTACATCTTCAGTTTACATTTAAAAGGGTTGCTTTTCTTCTTTTTGCATTGGGTGTGATTGTGTTCTACGCCACATTTAACGCATTTAGGCTTAATTGAGCAATATTTTTTATGTGTCCACAACGTTGACAATTAAAACATTGTGGAGTGTTCCGTGATATCTTCCTTGGTTCAACGGTGACAATTGCATATTTCTTTAATGTTAAATACATCTTTTGAGTTTTCAACTACACACACTGGCATCGGATTTTTAGTTTTGTTTAATAAACGGGCCACTGTTATTATTAGTAGCTTATAGGAGAGGAGTTACTATTTGATTTCGTTATCTGTGATTGAAGGAGGAACGTTATGCAGAACTAAAACGAAAGTTCTCTTTGATGGATCTTGAAAAGTGTGGAATTTTAATTTGTTTTCTATATAATGTTTAATTAAAGTTGTAAAGTCGTTAACTAAATATATCACATATTTACGCTTTTCTATGAAATAAACTACATATTTACTAACTAAATTTCACACGCCAAATTCTTAATTGTTCTATAATTAAAATTAGTTTGTCATACAGGGTTTAACAACCCACTTCAGAGATCGTTTAGGTCGCCTATTTAATCCGGTCTGCTGATGCTCCTATGGTGGATTTCCCAAAGATACCTGAATCTTTTGAATATAACTAATTTTATTCAGATGTTTAAATATTTTCCGAATGATATGAATGCTTTGGTTTATCAATATCTTAATAACATCTTCTACAGGTTTAGCTGACGGTTAGCTGACGGTTAGCTGACTTATGTGATTATTTACACTTTTCCCGATAAATGTGCATAATTACCACTTATATGAATTCATCATACACAGGAAAAAATATAGAGTAAAAATCAACTCTAAAACATGGTTCAGATCGGTCCAATATATTTAGAGTTATTTTTTTGCACTATATAGTGTAGGTGAATAGATTAAAATTTTGCACTAAATAGTGAGAAGATGGTGTTTATTTAATAGTGTAAAATCGTTACTCTATAACAGTGTATTATATGTAATCTAACTAGATGTCGTTACTCTAAGTAGATACATTTCTAATCTAATCAGTGTAAAATTAGCACTGTAAATTATTAAAGATTCGTTCTAATTTTACTCTATTAATTGACAAAATATCACTAAATAGTGTGTATCTTTCACTTATTAGTGTTAATTTTTAATAGGACGTATAGAGTATTTTTAGGGAAGTTTTAGGTTTGTAATAAAAATCAAAATTATAAAATATTTGTTTTTATTTTTACTTGTAATATATTGTTATAACATAAATTTAAAAAACATTAAATTCTTTTTATATAACCATACTTAATCCATTTTAAAGCTTCAACCGAGTCACCATGAAAACTGCATCGAATAAGTCTTCTATAAGTTTTGTGTTGTACATACTTACCAATCTTTGCAAGGAACTCGTACGTAAAATTTTCCGGAAGTTCCATTAATTTCACAACACGAATGCTTGGCAAACATAATTAAAATAAAAATAATCGTTCTTTCTTTTTATATCGCGTAAATTAGGTCTCGAGACGCTGTCGAGTTCTGACTTGTTCAGAAGATGACCGTTAAATTTTAGCTGTATCACACCACATATTGATCACGTGGTACTGACGAGAATTCCGAGCAAAATAGTGCGGTGCCTACGAAGTACCTGAAGGAAAAGTACAGTTTACACGTGTTGTGTAAAATTTAATGTTTTGTATATTACATAACTTCACTAACATGAGTAAAAAAGAACTCTCCTTTAGATAACTGTAAAAACTACTCTATTAAGTGAATAATATATGAACTCTATATTAATATTAAATATAGTGTACATTAGAGTTGTTTTTACCATGTGGTATTACAATTTTTACTCTAATTCTTTTTACCAACTACTCTAAAATTTTTACACGACACAATTTTTTCCTGTGTAACCATACGAGTTAGAAACCCAAAAAGTATAGGGATCAGTAATGTAGAATAATATAGAAAGAAGTGGAAAATTGATGTTTATTTCACTTAGTTTCACACAGTTTATTCATTGTCAGCCATCCTGAGCACGTCTTCTCTCTACTTAACCGTTTGAGTCCCAGGGGGTATTGAAAAAATACTGTCGAAGAATCCCAATTGCGCTTTTTCTAAATAAGTACAAAAGACCTGACGAAAAAGTTCTATTAATTAATCTGCCAAAATGTAAACCTTTAAAGAGGTTGTAAACAAAGCTCTACAAACTAAGCTCTTAAAGACTTATAAGTTATAACTGAGGTCCTATAATCTGAGCTGTTAAAAAATTAAAGTCGAGATCGCTTGGAGCTGAGGCTCTTCAATGTAAGTTGTTAAGAAGTAGTTGAGCTTCACAATCAAACTATCTCTTACAAAACTTTGATTAAAGCAACAGTTTTTGATTAGATTAACAAATTTTCTACAAACGTGTTTTTCTTAAAAACTATTGTTTTGATCAAAGTTTTGTAAGTGACCAATTGATAGATAATTGATCACTTTACACGAAAATACTGCCCGTTTGACAAAATTAGCAATGGCGTAGACAATATTTTTAAAAAAAGGCTTTTTATTGCAGATAATGTTTAATTTTAAAGAAACTTTGACCCGCCATATCTCGTTAAGGAGGCATTTCTGAAATTTAGTTTATGCAGGAAGTTCACACCGACCTTCCCATCTAAAGTATTTGAGAGGGTGGCCACTTCCGGTTCCCCGAAAGTAGACCACAACTTCGTTATTTTAAATGGAATGCTATAGTTTTTATTGCACCTTTTAATTATATGCGAAAAAATAAGTTGACTTTGATAAAAGTTATTGGTACCTAACTTAAATTTACCAAACAAAAACTCAAAATCAAAGTAACTAGGTAACGAAAAACGCTAGGTACCAGTAACTTTTTTCAAAGTCAACAAATTTTTTCGCATACAATTAAAAGGTGCAATAAAAACTATAGCATTCCATTTAAAATAACGAAGTTGATGTCTACTTCCGAGGGACCGAAAGTGACCACCATCTTGAAAATACTTTAGATCGAAAGATCGGTATGAACCTCCCATCTAAGCTAAATGTCAGAAACGTTGATGCAATGGAACAGAAATAAAACGGGCATTGCCGACTTTTTGGCGGACACTGTATGTACTTACTCGAGTTTATTTTTTACTTATTTAATTATTTGTAATATGTATTTATGTATATTCATGTATGTATTTATTTAAGTATGTTCATTTATGTGTATTCAATTAAGACAATGTAACATGTGAATATGCTGTATACGGTGTGGACATCACAAATAAATTATTATTAATCTAACTGTAAGCGGTTAAAAACTTATAGTCGGGGTCGCTTGCGGCCGAGGCTTTACATTGTAAGCTAGTAAAGACTAAAGCCGACGTTAAACGTAGCAGTCGACTGCTATGGCAGTAAATACGAAGAGGGCGTGGTTTAACTATTTGCGTCAAAATAACATGTGTAACATGTCTATTGCCATAGCAGTAGCATGCTATAAAAGCTACTGTTATCACTAGAAAATTTTTTAAACTTTTAGTATAGCAGTAGCGTTACACCACGCGCTCTATCACGCCGTGTAACGTCGGTTTAGGAACCGTGCTCGCTTGCGGCCGATGCTCTACAATTTATACTGTTAGAAACTTATTGTTAGTGGTGAGGTCGCCTATAGCGGTGGCACTACATTTATTACTTTACTACATAACCTCATTAGAAAGCACAAGCTTATGATTTTACCGAATTTTTCTCTAATGCCTATAGTTGAATTACATCACGTGAGTTTAGCATACATACAGTGCTAGCGTAAAGTAACCCCCCCCCCTGTTTAACTTCTGAACAGATTGAGATATCAATATGAACAAAAAAACGTCAGTTTCTATATTTTATCAGCACAAATATTTTCTTATGGAAAATTTTGGTATCACTTTTAGTTTTTCCGGAAAATGGAACAGCTTTGTTTTTTTAAATGGAACACCCAGTATATTATGGTATCTTTCGAAAGAATAAAACAATACGAATTCAACGATACCTCACAATCAAATATCGGTTTATTAGTTTTTTACATAAAAATTAAACAAAATGCGGAATTTCGCCGGAAAAACCAACGTATCTTCGTTGACTACCTGTCGAGATACAATGGGCCAGATAAATGGTGGACGGTCAGTTAAAGGTCGGTCTACGCTCGGATTAAGCAGGGTTAAAATCAGCAATTCTTTTAGAATGTTTTTATGAAACAATCAATACAAGAAAAGGATAAAAAGAAAGTTCTTTTTAAAACTTCTAAGAAAAAATTGTCATAACAACAATTTTAAAGTTTGTAGGTACTTTGAAATTTTGTATTTAAGGCAGCATGCAAATATTTTCCTTCATTTCTATCTTTGAATTCTACCCGACCAAGTATAACCAAAGAAAGGCGAGATCAAAATGGCTAGAAGGAGTTTAGAGCACAATATCGAAGCAATTTTAATATTCGCTCGTGCTGACAGAAATCTACATGAAACAGGGCGACAATTTAAGGAACGATTTCCTGAACATCCAATTAGTCGAAAATATTTAAGAGAGCTTGTGAATAAGTTTTTCGAAACTGGAAGCGTCGAAGACCGCAAAAGAACTGGTCGTCAGATATTAACAGAAGTATTTAATGTGCCCATGATGTCGTCTGCTGCTATCGCATCAACGTGTGATGTGTTAAATATTTCCGCGTCGTTGTTGGAAGACGTGGAAATACTTAAAGAAGAATAAATATCATCCATTTTAAATAAAAATGCTTCATGAATTAACAGAAGATGACCCTGATATAGAAGAACAGAATTTTGTGAGCTAATGACAAATATGGTTGAACGAAATCGATTATACTTGAAACATATTTGTTTCAGTGATGAATGTACTTTCTTTTTGGGTGGAAAATTGCATCGGCGTGATGTTAATCCACATGAATATCGTGACGTTATCGCTCAATTTCATTAGAAAGTAAATGTTTTTTTTTCAAGACTTTTGCAAATTGTACAACAGAATTCTGACGATTTTGAAATGGAACTAGTGTTTCATCAAGACGGAGCACCTCCACATTATGCGCCAATGGTACGAAATTATCTTGATAAAAATTTTAATGGACAACAAGATCACCAGATCTGACACCTTTAGATTTCTTTTTATGGGGTTATTTAAAATCCAAGGTATATGAAATTCCGTTGGGTAGTATTGAGGATTTAAAACAAAAAATTATTGACGTCTGCCAAAATATTGATCACATGTTAAGCCGTGTGAGAGAGGAAACACTACAAAGATGGTACCACTGCCTAGAAGTTCAAGGTAATCATATCGAACAATTTACTTAATATTTGATTCTTAATAAATAAAAAATTCTTTTATTATTCAATAACAACACTAAGCAAATTTTTCAACCGTTACCTATACTAGCAAAATCTTTAATAAGAAAATTTCATTTCTTATATTGACTTTTTTTCTTTATAAATATTTTTTGATAAAATATGATTAATTCATAAATTTAATATACTTCCAAACAACTTTTATTTCATTTCTAAAAAAAATAAGTAATTGAACTTGCAATTTTAAATCCGTCTTAGCTCGAGCGTATACCGACCGTCCACCATTTACCTGGCCGATTGCATTTCGACAGGTAGTCGACGAAGATACGTTGGTTTTTCCGGCAAAATTCCGCATTTTGTTTAATTTTTATGCGAAAAACTAATAAACCGATATTTGATTGTGAGGTACCGTTGGATTCGTATTGTTTTCATCTTTCGGAAGATACCATAATATACTGGGTGTTCCATTTAAAAAAACAAAGTTAATCTATTTTCCGGAAAAACTAAAAGTGATGGCAAAATTTTCCATAAGAAAATATTTGTGCTGATAAAATATAGAAACTGACGTTTTTTTGTTCATAGTGATATCTCAATTTGTTCGGAAGTTAAACAGGGGGGGGGTTACTTTACGCTAGCACTGTATATGTGTACAGAATGCTTCTAAATTGATGCGAAAGATTTCAAGGGATAACTTTTTGATCCCGCTAAAATTAGGGAAAAAAATTGTTTTTATTTAATAAATTCACTATGGAGGAATTTAGAAGAATGAAATTTAGCAGATAACTGATGCTAATGAAATGACACCTTTGCATCAGAACTTTTATGCTGCTACGAGCAAGTCCTAAAAAGTTCCCGGGTTTGACAGTGGCGATGTTAATAAACACCTTAGCATGTCTCATTCCAGGAGAAGTAGGCGAAGTCTTTCTTCAGCCCACAGTCCAATCCTATATTTAGTTGAAATGATAAACCAACTGCTGGTTCCGGTCCCACAAACGGTTTACCGCTGCCCTCTAGTGCTAGCTCATCTGCCGCTTCATTTCTAGCAACCCCAGAGTGATCCGGGACTCAGATTATAGAAACTCTGTTATCACAACTCAGTGTGTTCAATGTTCTCTTGCAATCATTAACCAGAGCCGACACCGTTTTCACGACTTGCAGCGCCTGGAGAGCGGCTTGACTGTCTGAGAAAAATCGTACTGTCATGTTCTTCACCCCTCTCTCAAGTAGGATTGATAGCACAGTATCAGTGCTTATAATGTCTTCCGCAGCCCATTGGTACACACAAAATAATTTTGTCTAAAAACAAAACAACCATGCTTATTCTAAAACAACGGTTACATTATACATATATACGCAAAACTTTGTAATGTTATTTGTACAATTTTGTTGTTTTAAATTTAATGTTTTACTCTGAAACTACGTATATTTAATATTGTAACGCATTCTCTTTAGTGAAGAATTTATTAAATTTAAATTAAAAATATATTTTCTTGAAATAAGAATCATATATAAGAATATAAGAATATTTTCGATTAAAATACGCAAATTTCAATAGTAATAGAATATTTATTTCAAACTTTTCAAATACTGTAATGAAAGAATGAATGCTTTGATAAAAAGATATCATTTATTTATAACAAGTATACCATTTTCTTAATTCAAAAATATATTTTCTTGTAATAATAATTTTATATTTTTGATATGATATAATGAAACTTTTGTTTGAATCTTTTCACCATCTTCAAATCTTCGTTAAATAATCCTGTAATTTTCGTACTGTACTGTTTGATCTTAACGAATACGACTTTTTTCAATGTTCAAACACTTCATCAAAAGGCTCATTTCTAAGCGACAACCATTCTTTTGATTTTATTGTTTCTTCACCTTAAAAAAGAACAACAACATTAAATTCCAGACATGTGAAATCGCAGTGAATTGATCTGACGGATCGCTATTAAACAAAACCTTTTTCTTAGGAGTTCGTATCGTTATGCCACTTTTGTGTAATATATTTCTAACCTTATCTACCAATTTGCCTTTGGCCATAATAGTTTTACCAATGCATGAATCATTTTTCGCACCAATGGTACATAATATATCGATCTCGGAAAAATTTCAATGATTTTATTGCAGATTTTTAAGTAGTTGTCATGTGTAATACGACTAAAGGATATAACACTTATTTAAGATCAATTTCTAATGTAGGTACTTACTGTTTAAGTATGAAAGTATAATAGGTGACGGATCACAAGATCAGTCAACTTATTTCGATATGTTGTTTGCAACATACCATGTTCTTCAAAACTGTGATACTTCAAAATATTGGCTCCCATTGGGGAAGTTCGTAACAAAGATTCCAAATTGAAATCAGGAATATGGGTGAGAACCTTATAATTGTGAAATTCTTTTTGACCATAGAATGATACTTGACGATTATCTGCTAATACGATGTCAGCAATATCGCTGCCTTGGGAACTTGAACTTTCGTCAGTAAGCCGTTATAGGTGAATAACATGTCGATGGCGACATGGCGCCAGCACATGCATTAGTAAGCAACCAGCTAAAGTAAAATATATGTGTCATGTTATCTATAAAAATGACGACGAATGGAAACAACGGAAAAGAAAATAGGGAAAACCTCACCTATAAATACCGCATTTAAATGATCTAAACCCCAAGTGTTTAATAAATCTTCCATCATTTGATGTTTTAAATATCGAAGAGTAACCAGGAATGACCAAGCATAATCGACAACGCCAATTAACGTCTGCAAGCATCTAACCACGCAGTAACAAAACGAACTTGTCACGTGCGTATTCAACAGGCAGAAAGACCGATGTGTTTAATGAAGAATTTTATATTCTATATACAAAACACTTAATATTTCATCTAAAACTATGAGCTAAAATGGCAATAATTTTCTATCAAAACAATTTCTTGTTATTATAAAAGTTTATATATTTATTTCAAGAGTATGAATGCTATAGCTAATGATTTAGACCTTTTGAATAAAAATAGGTTGGTTTTCTCGATATAAAAATATGGGAGTTTCTTACTAAAAAGTTCCACTCTTGTACTAAAACATTTCAATAAAAATATACTTTTCTTTTTCCAAACCGATAAATACAGAAAATATTCTTAAGTTGAGAATAATAATTTTTAATTGAAGAGAATAATCGTAAAAATATCATTTTCTTAAATATAAAACTATATTTTTCTGTGTGTAGGACATATCGGAACAGTTTTGACCATGTTGCTTAAATCTGTAAATGGTTGTTCTAGCCACTTTCTCTATATGCAAATGCAGAAGAGATAGGCCAAGTAGAACCTCCATTGCTAGAGTTGGCGTTGTGCTCATCGCACCAGAAATTGCCAATGAGATTGATTTAAGATACTAAGAATACTAAATTTTATGAACACGCTGTATAGTATATCTAATATCTTTGGATACTATCATCTATCTACTAGCTTTGACTATTATCTGACACAGTTTAAACGCAAAATCGACAAAAATGTCATTTTTACATCGTTTTTAAAAAATCTTCGAACAGGCATATTTTGGAAAAACAATTAAATATCTCAGCAACTATTAACACTGCGAGTATAGCAACATAGGTATATGGTTGGATAAACAAATTTAGTTGTACTTATAATATGATGAAATATACATGGCGTTGCACTTAAAAAAATGTACATACTTGCCGTTAAAACTAACTGACACACTCTGTATAAATGAAAATAATTTTACGTTATAGAAAGTGGTGAGTCAAACACCTTTTGTATAAAACATTTCTTCCTTTCTCAAACGATTTAACTTTATCAACCGCCTCGCGAACAGCTCTCTTTCTAATTTTTTTCCTTGTCGTTTACGTTTGTTTATGTTTGTTAGTTTGATTTGATATTATTTTCCCGTAATTTCCGTACTTTTCAGTAGGTATTTTACACGGTTTGTCATTGTGAATTAAACCCCATTAAATTAATATGGAGGCAAATAAAAGGAAAAGTTGCAAGAAATAGTACAACATTTAAAACGAAAAATCTGCATCAATTATTTCAACAAGCTGTAAGCAATATTCCTGCAGATAATTGAAGGAACGCTATTGATCATGCCAAAGAAAAATTATGGCAGGTTGATAATTTAATGGAGGTCAGAATGGAGCAGCTAATAATTAATGTGAGATTCTTCCTCAGAAGAAGAAACTTCCTCCGAAACTCATTCGAACTGAGTTAGATCACCCCAATTTACACTTTACTTTACACAACGAGGTGATAACAATATTATTTTGTGATACGATGCATAAAATACCGTAAAATATTATTTAACAGTAAAGCTATAAGTTAGTGCGAATAATTCTACAATCTTTTATCTATTGTTAAAATTGTATACATAAATAAAATCTTGTTTACATTATATTTATTCTTTGTTTTTATATAACAAGTTCGAAATCATTTTGTATATTAAAACCACAAATTACTTTGACGGTTCACGCCTTTAAGAGTTTCTTCACTTTTTATCGACCACTTATACGTACATCAAATATTATACAATACAGGTGTCCCAATTTCGTTGTCTGCATAGGCTATCTCCGAAACTAAAAGAGATAGAAAAAAAGTAGCTTATGATATCGTTTTTCTAGAAAATGTTAATGCCGAAAACTCCGAACAGCTATCGTCTTTTGTTTTCGCCCTATCTGCAAAAACTGATATTTAGAAAAATTAAATAATCTGCTGTTTGTTCAAAATGTCATCTGGACCGAAGAAGTTCATGTATTTCCCTGGATGTTCTCAAAGAAGATTCAGGTTCAATGTATGGTGTGCCATACACTTTTAAATAATAGAATTTTGGCATATAGTTCTACTATGAAAAATTAAACTGAGGTAGATACTGAGGTCAACAATTTGCTATTAAATATGTCTCAAATGACATATTTTCAATATGACGGAGCACCAGCACATAATGTCGGAGTTGTTAGTGAATTTTTAAATATGTACAGGGTGGGCAAATTTGGGTGTTATTATAGGCTATCTCAGAAACTATAAGAGATTCAAAAAAAGTAGGTGCCATGTCCCGGTCTCTTTTTCCGAGACTAATCCAATCCCGTAAAGACCAAATCTCTATCTTCTTTTGTTTTTAAGTTATAGCCAAAAAGTCAAATTTTAGTGATTACAAAAAATGCTCGTATTTCATTTATTTTTCAAATTAGAGAAATGGGGTTAACGCATTCTTAAGACACTTTTTTGAGTAGAATATACTGCCGTTGAAAATTTTTTAACATAGCTGATAATTTTTGAGATATAACATAAAGTTGTATTTTTTTAAATACAACCTATACTTTATTAGGCGAGGAAAACGCTAAATACTACTTAGTTACTATAGTAACGTGAGTTTACTTGTCATTTCATTCATAAATTTTGCGAAACGAGTTTCCCGTTTAAGAAGTTCCGCATTATCTTTAAAGAAAACGATAAAATTAAATATAGAATATATTGGAGTCCGCTTTGAAGATGATACATAAGTCTTCATATCCCCATTCAAACGGTGTTTCAATGGAAAGTCCGCTCCCAGTTTATGATTCCTAATTTTCCTCTATCTCACCCAATTTCAAAAGAAAAGATTGCTGATATCAAAAAACTTCTACATCTTATGTTTGGGGAAAACTAGGAAAATACTACCGAAGATTTCATTCATTGATACCGAACTGTTCTAATCTTACAACCAGTAAGTTGAGTAGAAGAAGATGACAGTTTATGACTCTTTAGTTGCTGAAGTTGTCCATATTTAATTATTCATTAATTAATACATTTCTTGTATTTTTAATAAACAAACTTTAAATGCTAATCATTTTTTATTGGTGAACAAAGTCAGGGATAAGATGCTGAGAAATTTAAATTAACTATTCAAAGTTTTTATTCGTTGGTACAAAACCAACTTTTCCTGAATAATGGTACAAAACCAACTTTATTCTGTCATATTCGTGTAAAACCATATATTATAGGCACTAGGTAGTATTTACTGTCCGGACCCGCCTACCATAATCAAAATTTTGAACATTAGCGCTTACTATTTTCGAATTGAAAATTAACGCTTATTTTCCGTAGAAACATTATGCGTGCGATACATCATTGGAAAGCTAAAAATATGCTCTTTTCTTTAATATCATAATCGAGTATAGTTTGTATTTAAAAAAACACAACTTTGTGTTATATCTCAAAAATCATCAAGTATATTTAAAACTTTTCAACGGCAGTATATTACACTTAAAAAAGTGTCTTAAGAACGTATCAACCCCATTCCTATAATTTGAAAAATAAACGAAATATGAGCATTTTTTGAAATCACGAAAATTTGACTTTTTGGCTATAACTTAAAAACAAAAGAAGATAGAGGTTTGATGTTTGCGGGATTGAATTAGTCTCGAAAAAAGAGACCGGGACATGGCACCTACTTTTTTCGTATCTCTTATAGTTTCTGAGATAGCCTATAATAACACCCAAATTTGCCCACCCTGTATAAACTTTGGCAGTAATTGGAAACATTGTTTTTCATCATGGTATGGTTATCACCATAGTTGCTATGGTGAGATATAGTAAGTTTTAAATACATACAATACACTGTGTTGTATGTATTTAATCGTAACCCACGTGACCTGTGTAATATTGGCTGCATATCCCAATATGTAGTGGTAGCTTGGATAATTTTAAATTAGTAACCAGTTGTTGACAGCGTTGACAATTGATCGAACGTTATTGTTGTGATTGTCGTACGCTTTGTGAGTTTTCGTGTTTTCTTTGTTCTTTACCGTTTTTTGCTGCCTTTATATTTTTCGAAACAGTGCTTTTTAGAACTATCGTTGTTTCTAGCGGTTGCTTTAAGCGGTAAGTCAATAAACAAATCAAAATGTAATGGATATAGTTAATAATTTACTTTAGTTCAGTTTTAAGCAATTTTTATTATTTTATTTTTGCATAATATTGAAAACGTGTAGTTCACTGAAGAGTCGAAAACATCATATTGAATTGCAATATGCCGACGACACAAGTGTCAGTGAACTACTCGTTTCCTGTCAACTAGAATTAGTTTCTTTTATACAGTCGTAATCATAGACTATCGTTAAGAACTTATCGATACTTGTTAAGGTACTTATAAATAAAATGGTTTAAAATTAATTAAAGTCTTTTCAGTAAAACAGAAAACCATAAGATCACGAATTATTACAAAAATAACGATAACGTTTAGTGAGAAATTCTTTTAGATTTTATATATTTTAAAATTTTTATATTTCAAATATTTTTTTAATTATTAAAATATATCTAAATATACTTTAACGGTTTTTAAAGTTAATGAATTGTCGCCATCGTTTTTAGGAACTTTCGTTCAATACCAATTTGTGATATTGGTTGCATACTTTGTGGGGTACAATAATTAATTACCACACTGTAGTTTTAGAAAGAACAAAAAGAATTTTTGCTAAATATTCAATAACTATAAGAAATATACCCAACAAACTATATATGTATATTTGTTATCAGAAAGAAATAACGAATTATTTTAGGCCATAGTCAACTATGGTTTGTATTTAAAAAATAAAGTTACTTGTAAAATCTCGAAAATAAAGCATAAGAAAAAAATTGTACCTTCGCCTCTGAATTGTTCGTAAAAAGTTGTCCCTACAATGTTTTAATTATAATACTCCATCTTTAGTAATAAGTGAGATATTCGCAAAATTTTCAGTTTTTGTCGATAGGGCGAAAACAAAAGTCGATAGCTGTTTGGAGTTTTCAGTATTAACAGTTTCTCGGAAAACGAGATCATGACATGTAAGCTACTTTTGGAGATAGCCTATGCGAACAACGAATTTGGGACACCCTGTACATCCAGTACATATTACCTTAATGCATATTCCCAAATAAACTTTGAAATGCCCTTTTGACACCTAACTTAACTGCTGGTAACCATTATTTTTATAAAAATATTCATACAATTAAGCAAATTTGAAATTATACATGGCCTGTGTCACTGAAATCACCTGCATGCTTATATACCCAATTTTTGTTTTGTATTTGAAACTGGCTATTGTGTAATAGTGGGGCAAATATGAGTGGCTTCGCTCAGGTTCACTGCATCTGTTGCTGAATAAAGTATAGTAATAACTTACCCTATACAGTTGTCCATAAAGTAGCGGATATATGTGATAAAATCATAATAAACAGTTTATGGGAAAAGACCCCTTGTCTTATGATTTACATTTTTTGCAATTTTTTGATTGGATTTAAAATTTTTTCTGCCATTTTTAAGTGAGTTATGACGTCATCGATATTTTTTTCATATATCTCCCATTTTCATTACGTAATATGAAAGATCATTTTTTCTGAATTTAGTACAGTCATTATTAATGTGTTCATGTTATTGTAAGGGGTATTGGGTCCTATAAATTAAATAGCACCTAAAGTTGACCCCTGAGGAACACCACTTGTAATATTCCCAGGGTTAGACATCACCGAGCTAAATTTAACAAATTCACTTCTATTTGTAAGATAATATGACAAAAGCTTACAAGCGTTCGGGCCGACATTGTAAGCGTACAGTTTACGTATTAAGATAGAATGAGACACACAATCAAAAGCTTTGGTAAGATCCAAAAAACTAGCCTCAGTGTATTGCGAAGCCTCAAAACCATCGACCAGATCCGCGACAAAATTTTGTATAGCCAGTGCCGTAGAGAGTCCTTTTCTAAAGCCAAATTGTTGTTTGTTAAAAATATTATTAGTTTCAAAATAATTGATTTTTCAATAGTATTTCAAAAATTTTTGACAACACCGGCAATATACTAATTTTGAATGTAGGAATTCATGTTGCGAGATTATTTAAATCAAAATATATGGGGCGGTGACCAAGATCATTTGGATAATTTTCCTATTTATCTGAATAATTTACATAAAAACTTAAAATTCACTTTAGAAATCGAAATTAATAAAATACATTAATTTCCTCGACGTAAATGTCGACCATTCCTCCGAAAATATAAAATACAACATCTTTAGAAAACCTTCCATGATATCTACAATAATACCTTACAATTCAGCACACTCTTTGTCGCAAAAGCTTTCTACTTTTCACTATTACATCAATGGAGCCCTACACTATCCGCTATCAAATGAAGATCTCACTACTGAATTTAATTTTATACAACAATTGGCCTTAGATAACGGATACCCCCTAAACTGATAGACAGCCTGTTTAGTAAAATTAAAAAACAAAGGGACCCCCTTTATATAAAACAAGAAAAAGAAACAATATACAAAGCTGTTCCATACAATTCCATTACTCATCAAGCGACGGACATCTTTGCTAAATATAACATAACGTTAGCTTTTAATAACAAAAACTCTATACTTAAAATCTTATCCAACCACCACCTAAAAACCAACAATAACATTTTTCAACAAAATGGCATTTACAAAGTCAATTGCACACAATGTCAATCTTCATATATAGGACAAATGGGACGCCAACTAGAGATGCACTTAAAAGAACATGAGAAAAAAGAAGACTCTAACATCTACAAGCACATTAATGAAACAAACCATACTATGGATTTCGAAGGTGTAAAATTGATCCACAAATGTGAAAATGTTTTCGTATGGACCTTCTGGAAATGATGGAAATATATCGGCACAGCAATCAAAAAAAAACACCAAACTACTCGACGACCAACTTGATTTTAAATATATGCCTATATTTACATACTTAAAGTTAACATAAAAATTAATTTTATTTTAAATTTATAGAATTATGGGTTTCGATCCATACAAAAGTGCCATCTCGTAACATTTCGTAACATCTGTAAAAACAAGTCTTGTTTTTCGTTTTTCGTGTATCTGTTTTGTTTTGTATTTTAGTTATTCTATTTACATATAAGGGTTATTATATTATAACACTAAACTCATAAAACCTCTATGACATTTCACGTTCTAAGAATAAAAACAAATTTTTCAACTTGACTGTAAGTATTTTATAAAAAAAATAAAAAATTGTTCAACGAAAAAACAAATTTGTAATTCTTTTTAATCATAGATTCGACTGATGATGGCTTTATAAGCCGAAACTAGTATCGAGTAAATAAAAAAGCGAGAAGTTGATCTATATTCATTTTCCTTTTAATATACTAATTGGTTTAAAGTTCGAAGGATCATCAATATCACCTTTTTTTAAATAGCGGCAAAACACTTAAATCTTAAATTTATCAGGAAAACATCCTGTGTTTAAATACTGATTGAACAGAGCAGTAAGTACTGGGATCAGACAGTTTTTGACTTTTTTTATCATGACCGCGTTTAAACCAAACGCATCAACCGATTTGCCAGGCTTTTGGGCGTCACAGGAATCCCGTACATACACCTGTGAGAAAGCTTTGAAGGTAAAATATTCCCCATTTGTATAATTGACATGTTCGAAGAGAAACGACAGCGGATCTTCGTTCCCTTCCAAATTATTAGCCAATCTATCCGATACATTTAAAAAGAAATTATTAAATTCATTCGCGTCTAAATTACTATCCTTTCCATCAGCATTCCCAGAAGACTTATGTCACAAACTAGCTCTCGAGAAGTTCTCGTTTCCCGTAGTGGGTTTCCTAGCTAGGTCCACGGAGCGGCTCGCGTACCCAACTGTCCACGCACTACCGTTTTCTTGATAGCTAGCAATGACTGAGTTAGGGTTTGGCACACTGCATTCGTTCACTTGAAAGCGAACGGCAGTAATTTGAAATTAAGAATAAAAATAGATTGAAAGAAAACGAAATTTCACTGCTAAAGAATAAGTTTGCTTTATTTTTGAACAAGAACGTATTATATTATATATATAAAAAAAAACAACTGACAAAGATTTTAAAAAGTAAAAATTACATGACATAAGCTATTCAACAACATCATTACGGAATTTGCCGAGGTGGTTAGCAGGTTCAATGAGAAATCGGAAGTTTAAGATTTTAATAACGCTTACCCGTTTGTTAAAGTAAAATATTCATCGAAGAAAGAGAATCCAATTCAACGAATTTTATAACTAAATTGCTGTAAGTTCAAATCGCACGACTCGAATTTAAAAACACAACAAAAACTTTAATTTCCCGGTTTCGCCCGATGCTTTTCTGTTCCAATCCCGTAACCGACTCCCCGATTTTTTCTTCATTTCTTCCCTGCTCCATCTACTCTAACTGCCACCTCGGCACATTCCTGCCAGAACCGCCTACGTAGTATTTAGTCTGGACCCTCGGTTCTCAAGACGCAACTTCGTAATTAAATTACAAAGTTCTGCCTGTATTGCGTTTTATTATTTTTTTTAATCGCTTTCGAATCCCAAAATGCGGTTTGTTACATCCCTCCCACCTTTTTAAAAGAAGGCTCCCCTAAGAGCCTTATTTATGATACCAAAATGAACAATACAAACCGCATTCTAGTATTTCCGATATCTACTTGAAATCTTAAGAATCAACAATCTCAATCGTTACAAAAAGTCTACATCTAAACACTTCTCAGTAACATAGAGTCCAATTTTCACATAATTTTAATTACGAAAACACATTTTTATTGATATTCTTTTGAAACAAAAAGTCAATTTTTTTTTTTTTTTTTTCATATGCATTTTAGTCACTTTCTTAAGAGTCTTTCACCGATTTTAAACTTAATTTATTAGAAATTATTTTAAAAGTTGTAACATAGTCCTTCACACCAAAACGTTTAAGAACTACCACGCACGCACAGTCAAGTAGTCGAAGTAGAGAAGCTGTCATCACATCTCGGGGCGACCTGACGGGTGCTACTACATTTCTTCGGTGGAAAATAAACATGTTCTCAGCTGGCTCCATTTATGTGTCGACGATAAGACATTGTTGATTTATTTAGAATGTTTTTTTTTTTTATTTAATGATTATTTACAAATGATAGGAATCGTATATTTCAGGATTTTTTTTGAATGAAGGACAATTTCGGAGTAAGTATTCTTGGTTTAATAGGATCTGTAACAGACGAAGTTGTCTGAATCTTGGTTACCATTTATTTCCGCATCCAACTTGGAGAGGTCGGTACCTCAGAATATATATTTGAAACCATCACTTCAGGGCTTGTGGAATTGGTTGCCTCAGGAACTATGTTAGTCGGAGTTTCTGGCGAAGCAAGATCCTCACCCCTTCTCTGATTAAGAAGCCACATCGTAAAATTTTTCCACAACTGGCCAAGATGACGATACCGCATCCCAAGGTTTTATATATTGCGTAGCCATTCAATATCACGCTAGCGAGTCCCTTTACGAAACACAATAAAACAATCACTTGTGCGATAACGTGCTCTTAGCAAATTTACGCAACTCTTCCGCATGAAATAGTTGAATCCAGTCCTTATTTTACTGTCTTCTTTCCCTGGATTTTTCTAATAATGACATTGTTTATAGCTGATCGTTCCAAGCCGACTTGTACTAGTTCTTGTGCTTGTCTGACGTCTTCGTTGTTATAAATTTCGGCCACTCCCAAATTCATAATGGTACTAAATTTTGATTTCTGAATCTTCATAAGGTAGAAGTCCATCAGGTGGTGTCTGGGATACCTGCAGTGGTGTTAAGGCTACCCAGGGCTTTTCAATCTGATACATTGGTGAATTAATGAGGTTGCGGTCAACCTGGTCTGCATAGTCCAGGAGTACATGTGTCATTGGCGACTCAAAATAGGACCGGTTATCTGTATCAGAGACAGGAAGTTCATGGTAACAAGTATACGTTTTTCTTACTTGCACTCTCTTTGGTACACATTTCAATATGTACAGGACTTCTCCGATTGCACGGCCGACATAACTCGTTTCATTCTTAGCGAGCAAACTAACGGTGGTTGGTGATAACGGGGCCAACAATAAGCGATTTTTATGTGTTTCTATATACGATTTGTCGGTGAATCCGGGCTCTTTGGACTATTTGCACTTGTAACATGTTTTCTACATAATTGGACCTTATTTGTGAACAATCTCCAACGTTTTTTTTTTTTTAGCGATATGAGACTAATATTAACACTACGGGCGCTACAATCGTATGCGATAATAAATTGTTAATCCTATATTTATGTAGGCTCCAATCGCCAATAAAGTAGTTAAGAGCGCTGAAACAAACAAAAACAAAAATCCGATTTTCCGGTGTTTAGTAATCAACAACAAAATAGACAATAAAAGCTATTAATTATATATTTTTTTTTTATTATTTAAAAAAAAAAAATAAATAAATTTATTTTCTTTTTAATTTTAGTATTTAACTTATTAATTTACTTATTTTAATATTAATATTTTTATTTATTTATTAGTTATTTATTTTTTTTTCTTTTTTTTTTACCTGTATACCTTATACTTTACCTATACCTAGCTGGAAGTTTTATGGCTCTCCTCTCCCGTCGTATTGCCAACGGTTCTTCAAGGGGTTCATCTATTAATTCTGGTACCTTAATAATAATGCTATCGTCCTCACGTTCTCTTTCTATTTCTGAAGGGTTTTCAGAAGGTTCAGCTATTGACTCCAACAACTCCTTACTCATACATTCATTTTTCCCTTCCAGATTTTCTGCTGTACTAGTATCATCACTCTTTCCTAGAATTAATCGTCTCGGACATATATTAATTTTTGGGCAGGGGGTCTCATTTAGTAAATCTGTTACTCCTGTATTTTTTCGAAAAGTCAGATCCGGTGTATGTAAACTGATTATCGGCATATGTGGCTCAACATACCGGTCTTCGTTTATTTCTTCGAGGTGTACATTCGAATCTAGGCTTTTACACTCTTTCGGGGTTGATTCTTTATTAGTTCGAAATGATTTCAATCTATTACTATGTACAATAGATTTTAGCTTTCCGTTTACTGATGTAATTTCGTAGTTCTCTGGTCCTTTAGTTTTTGTAATCATGTACGGTCCTATCCAAGGTTGGGCTAATTTTCTATTTAGACCTGGTTTTATAGATGTGTCTTTTAAGAGTACCAACTCTCCTACGTAAAAATCTCTGTGCTTACTTCTTTTATTATAATACTCAGCCTGTCTTCGAGCGGCAAGCTGCAAACTTTCAAAAACCGTCTCATACACGTGGTTCATTCGCGCTGCCAATTCCGTCACATAGTTCTCATCACAGTCGTACTTACACCTGGAGGGTCGGAGAAAAACATCCACTGGTAATTCCATTTCCCTGCCGTATAACAAAAAGTGGGGGGTATAGCCCGTACTACTATGCACCGTTGATCTGTACGCCAGAAGAACATAGGGTAGCCATTCATCCCAGGTTCTTTGGTCCTTTTTAACATAGTGAGATAGTACGTCCTTGATCACCCGATGACTTCTCTCGATAAGACCATTGCACTCGGGATGATACGGTGTGGTTTGTATTTTGTCGATATTTAATAGCTTACAAATTTCCTTCATGAGTGACGACACAAAATTTGTACCCTGATCGGTGAGCAACTGCAGAGGAGTACCGTGGCGACTTACTATTTGCGTTACAAAAGCTCGAGCCACAGTATCAGCCTTCTGATCAGGTAAGGCTACTGCCTCTAAATATTTGGTGAAATAGTCCTGGAACGTAAGTATATACTTGTTTCCTTTGTATGTTGTTGGTAACGGACCCACTATGTCCATTGAACTTCTTTCGAATGGCTTTCGAACAGTTGTAAATTTTTGCAAGGGTGCTCTAGACATATGGGGGGAAGTTTTACGTCTATTGCATGACTCACAATTCGAACAATACTTTTTAACATCACGTGTCATAGACGGCCAAAATACCCTATCCTTAAGTAAAGCTAATGTTTTCGCTTGACCGCCATGACCTGCAAATGGTAAATCGTGGTAATCATGCAAAGCCTTCTGCACAAATGATTTCGGCAACACTAGTACTTCTTTTCCTAACTCATCAGTTTTAAATAAGAGCTTATCATTATCTATGAAATAACTATCCCTAAGATCTTTGTTTGATGAAAGCGAATCCCGTATTTCAATGCAAAACTCGTCCTTATCTTGTTCTTTCAAAATAACATTTTTATCCCAAACTGGCGTTGCTATATTTTCCTGTATTTTACATAGTGTTTTGTTTTTAACAAAAGGTAATTTATATACCATTATCATGGTATTCGTTCCCTCAAAACATTCTCTTAATTCTTCTTTAACTAGGCTCCACTTTAGTTTATCGAGACCACATCCTATTCTGGGTATTGCCAAATATCTCTCCCCAGATTTATTCATTTCCTCCCGTAACGTTTCTAGACACTGTCTCAACATGTGGTACGTTGGTTTATGGTAGTATTCGTCCTTTGTAATTAAATGGTATATTTTTCGTTTCTCCGCTATTTGCGGTACTATGTCACCAACTCCTTTCTCCTCGGATCTTAATTTTTCAACGGAGCCAAATCGCTTTTTAAATTCCTTTGCAACACCAGCTCCCATCGCAAAATCAGCCGAAACGCAATGAGCTAATACCCAACCTTGGGGAGCATCAAACAAATTTCCCTCTACTTCATTAATGCATAACTTATCTTTCTCATCCTTTCGGATTAGGGAAACTATACTGTTTCGGCTGAGAGCATCCACGTTTCCATGCTTTCGGCCCGGTCTGTGGATAATCTCGAAGTCATACTCCATTAGCATTAAAGCCCATCGTGCTAGTCTCGAGCTCGGGTCTTTGATATTCATCAACCATTTCAATGGTCTGTGGTCTGTTATGATAGTGAAACGGCGTCCATATAAGTAGCACCGAAATTGCTTTATGCCAAATATGACAGCAAGACACTCTTTTTCGGTAGTCGAATAGTTTAGCTCAGCCTTCTTTAGT
This sequence comes from Onthophagus taurus, assembly GCF_036711975.1. Taxonomy (NCBI): domain Eukaryota; kingdom Metazoa; phylum Arthropoda; class Insecta; order Coleoptera; family Scarabaeidae; genus Onthophagus; species Onthophagus taurus. Next base: position 26,764,248 of record NC_091972.1, on the reverse strand, counting down.
CCTCTACTAGCGAAAGCCACAGGGCGTTCATTTCCCTCTCTCACCTGGCTAAGTATAGCACCTAATCCTGTGTTACTCGCGTCTGTAGCCAAGATGAAAGGCTCATTGAAATCTGGGAAAATTAATACCGATTCTGATGTTATCGCGGCCTTTAAGCTTTCCACCGCTTCCAATTGCTCTTTTTCGAATTTAAACGCGACATCTTTGCGCGTTAACTTCGTAATTGGGGCCGCTAATCGGGTAAAGTCCGGTATAAATTTCCTATACCATCCCACCAGCCCTAAAAATTCTCTACAATTCCTAACGTTTTTTGGAACGGGGAAATTCTGTATCGAGTTGATTTTTCCCGGATCCGGTTGAACGCCTTGGGCAGATATTATGTGACCAAGATAAGACACCTTTGGGACCGCGATCTGGCTTTTCTCCATCTTAAGTTTTAGTCCTGCATCTCGGATTCTATCAAAAATAGTTTGTAGTTTGTTCACATGATCGTCGACACCCGTTCCATTGAAAATTATTATATCATCTAAATAGACGAGGCAATGAGTACCTAATAATCCCGAAAATGTAAAATTCATGAAGCGCTGAAACGTCGCGGGGGCATTTACTAGCCCAAACATCATTCGGTTGCTCTCATAGTGCCCGAACGGCGTGGAGAAAGCTGTTTTTTCTCGGTCATTCTTCTCCACTTCTATTTGATGGTACGCCGACGCTACATCAAACACGCTAAACAGATTAGTCTTCCCTAACACATCTACTGTCTCTTGCAGATTCGGCAACGGGTACACATCTTTCTTAGTTACCGCGTTGAGTCCTCGGTAATCTATACATACTCGGGGTTTTATCGATCCGTCTGACATCTGCCGGTTAACGATTACAACCGGCGCCGACCAGGGTGAATGAGATGGTTTAATAATATTTTTCTTTAACAGCTTATCTATTTCTTCCTGTAAGAACTCTCGTTGATGAACTGGTACTCTATATGGACGTTTACTAATTGGTGGTACATTCTCAGTAATAATTTGATGTTTGACCTTGTGAGTTTTCGTAAACCTTTCGTCACCATTGTCGAAAATATCTCGATAATCCAATAACAATTTTTCAACTTTCTCTTTGTCTGTTTCTGATAGATGAGCCAATGAGATCGATTCCAAAAATGTTGATGTCTCTCCGTCTTCTCTTATCATTGCAACCATCTCGCTTTTTACTTCTGGATTAACCTTCTTATTCGGTATTATACAACTATACGCTCTAGCTATCTCTGTATGCTTTGGGATCGTTATTGATTCTTCTCCTATGTTTGCAACCAATACTCGTGGTTTTTCCCCTCTTGGAACAGCACATCTTCCTATTAATATATTTGGATGAAAGGGCGTTTTACTTGATTCAATTACAATGTCGTTCTTTTTATTATTATTACGCACGTCAACCGCTAACACCTTCTCTGTAAACGGTTCAACGATATCTTCTTCAACGGTGATAACAGGATTACATTGACAGTTTTTATCATTGTTTATTTCGTTTTCTTTCGTATCTTTCATATTAGTTTCATCCTTAATTTCTTCTTCATTTTCGCATTCCCTTAACTCATTATTTTCTGCAACAATTCGTGACTTCTGCGTCACTAATCCACTACTTCCGCTGGGGTCTTCTTGAATTTCGCCTTCTCGGCTCTCCCTATGACTTTCTTTAGTCTTTAATTTCTCTATTTTTTTTTCTTCTTCTTCTATTCTTTTATCGTGACAATCCCTGTCCACATTTACATCGATCATTCGGCGATACCCGGTTTCATAGTCATCGTTGCTATCTGAACTTAACTCCCCAAACTCTTCTACCAAAACATTTACCTCGAGTGGCATAAACCTCGTTCGTTGATTCGTCTCCTCGGTTACGTACTTTTCTTCGACTTCACGTTTCTTTATTAGATACTCCGTCCTCGTTACTTGCGGTTCGATTAAATTTATTTCCGTTGATAATTCTGATACATAATCATTCGCGAGTTCCAAATTATCTACCTGACCTACACCCAAACCTGATGTGGTGGATTCTCTACATTCAAGGGAATCTGTAGACACAATACGCTGCGACCCCAAATTGACGTTCATGATACTTGAAAATCTAACATCAATACCTCCTACATTTAGGCTACCTTTACTAAAATCAATAATTACATTGTGAAATTCCATAAAATCGCGTCCCAATACTCCATCTGTGGTTAAAGGCAAATTGTCCAAACATACATAGCACGAGAAATCTCCTAAATTCGATTCATTCCCCAATGAAAAATTTAACTCAGTCGTACCTAGCATGTCAATTCCGTGTCCCGTTATTCCCGAAATACTAAAATCTCCTGACATAGGTTTAATTGCTTCCGAAATTACACAAGAATGTTTAATTATCGTAACAGGAGAACCGGTGTCTACTAACATCGTTATTGGTTTGTTTTTATTGAACAATTTAATAGAAAAAGGTGTTTCAAAAATGAGTCTCATATGCGGTATAATCTTATTTACAGTTGGGTCATAATTTTCGACAGACTTTATTGACCTATCGTAACCCTTTAATTCGAGTCTCCTGCGGTTCGGGTATTCACCGCAGGACGATATGCGTTTAAAGAGTTCGTCTCATTGTACCTGTTATTTGCGGGAATTTGCGGTGATCTAGTAACCTGCGGGGGCGATTGTCGGCCCGTATAATTGTTATCGTTTACATTACGTCGCGGTTCGTTTTGATAATCTCGCTGTTGGTAATAAAAATTTCTTCGGTCGCGGTTGTTTACCTTATCGGATGAATGACCCTCTTGAAAACTAACACGGCGTGGGAGGTCACGCCTTTGGTCGTAGTTCGGTTGCATTTTATTTGAAGGTAACCTACATTGTTTACTAATATGACCGGGTTTTCCGCAATTATAACAATTAAACACGGTTGTCTGTGCATTACAAAATTTCGCAAAATGACCTGACTTTCCGCATCTGTAACATAATCTAGTAGTCGTATCCACCGCTCCTATATTAATTCGATTTGGACGATTTCGGTTTGTAGCCTGATTTAATTCTTCAAATGATGCGATCTCTTCCGCTTTATCTAGAGTTAAATCCGTTTCACGCATAAGTAACGTTCCTACCATTTGACTTAATTCACGTTTCATTCCCACTTTAAATTGACTTAGTGCTAATTCATTAATTTTTATAATAACTCCCGGTAATTCTGCTGCTGTTACTTTCGCTTTGTCCTCCTCGATAATCTCATTCGCGATAGACTTTATACTGGTTACGTAAGACGACACGGATTCATCGTGTTTTTGGAACGCGCGCATTAATTTCCCTAGTGCTTCTCCCGGTAATTTTCGCGGGGTAAACTTTTTAATTAATTTTTCCCGTAATTCTACATATGTGACCTGATTACTCTGTAAGTTTGTTTCCGCCTTATAAAATTTATAAGCCTCTCCACTCAATCGATACCTAACAATATGAAGCATTTGTGTTTCATTCCAATTATCTAAGATCGCACGTTGCTCTAACCTTTCAAAATACAGTTTAACATTTTCTCGACCTGAAAAAGATTCTACCGTTCCTGCTAACATTCCTAAAGAAATCGGTGTAACCATCATTGGTGTTGTTAGAATAGAACCTTCAGCTTCGCCCGGAATTTCTGCTACGTTATCATCGGCGTTCATAGTGATTAAGATTTTTATTATTTTTAATGATAGTCACAAAATATTCACCTACTAACCCCTGCACGACAAAATTTATTACTTTATACGTACAAACAAAAGAATGATTGCCAAAACATTAAAGAAAATTAACTCGAAATCTTTAAATTTTGAAACACGAAATAGTAACAAAAACAAAATAAAAAAAATAACAATTAGATTTTATTTCTACTTTTACATCAAATTGTGCCAACCCCACACCTGACACCAGTTTGTCACAAACTAGCTCTCGAGAAGTTCTCGTTTCCCGTAGTGGGTTTCCTAGCTAGGTCCACGGAGCGGCTCGCGTACCCAACTGTCCACGCACTACCGTTTTCTTGATAGCTAGCAATGACTGAGTTAGGGTTTGGCACACTGCATTCGTTCACTTGAAAGCGAACGGCAGTAATTTGAAATTAAGAATAAAAATAGATTGAAAGAAAACGAAATTTCACTGCTAAAGAATAAGTTTGCTTTATTTTTGAACAAGAACGTATTATATTATATATATAAAAAAAAACAACTGACAAAGATTTTAAAAAGTAAAAATTACATGACATAAGCTATTCAACAACATCATTACGGAATTTGCCGAGGTGGTTAGCAGGTTCAATGAGAAATCGGAAGTTTAAGATTTTAATAACGCTTACCCGTTTGTTAAAGTAAAATATTCATCGAAGAAAGAGAATCCAATTCAACGAATTTTATAACTAAATTGCTATAAGTTCAAATCGCACGACTCGAATTTAAAAACACAACAAAAACTTTAATTTCCCGGTTTCGCCCGATGCTTTTCTGTTCCAATCCCGTAACCGACTCCCCGATTTTTTCTTCATTTCTTCCCTGCTCCATCTACTCTAACTGCCACCTCGGCACATTCCTGCCAGAACCGCCTACGTAGTATTTAGTCTGGACCCTCGGTTCTCAAGACGCAACTTCGTAATTAAATTACAAAGTTCTGCCTGTATTGCGTTTTATTATTTTTTTTAATCGCTTTCGAATCCCAAAATGCGGTTTGTTACACTTACATGTATTAATTGTTTTCCATATAGCTGCCAGTTGATTTTTATGATTGATGATTATCAGTAGCATTTCGTTTAGCGTGATTCACTGCTAATCTGTATGCTTTATGACATGTATTTCGTTTAATAAGTACGTACGGATTTTTATTGATTCTATATAATTCACAAAGAAAAGTAAGTTTTTCTGTATGTTGCCTAAGTTGTGTGTTATACCAAGCTATATTACGTGAATCACGATTACGAGTATCTTTGACAGTTATAGTATATTTTCATTGAACTAGAAGTAGTACTAACTAATAAAGAACGCAACGGTGTGGATATCTTTTTGAATTTGTGTGCATTACAATTACTCATTCAAACAGTTTGTATGTAAGGAAACGGGAGTGCATGCGTTCTCGCACACCGCACTTAGGCCCCATTGGACCCCTTGTGCATACTCCCAACATAACCTCTTTTCACATCAACCAGCTTAGGGAATTACCGAAGGCCAGGATATTACTCAGAGGTAAGTTCCTGATATCATCTGTGGTCGGCCATGCCTCTCCTCATTCTGAGGTCTGCTAGAGAGGGGCAATCACACAAGATGTGTCTAGCGGTCTCGTCGTCCTGTTCACAGGCTCGACAGAGAGGGGAATTTGCAAGCTTCATATTGTGAAGGTGCTTGTTTACCTTACAGTGTCCCGTGAGGAGACCTGTGGCTAATCGAAGGGCGTTTTTTCCAAGCCCTACGAAAAACTGAGCTGTAGATTTCGAAGGATATTTTAACAAATCCTTAGCAAGATAGCAGCCCGAGGTTTTGTCCCACGCGTTTAGGATTTTTTTGTGGGTAATGTGCTTAATCATGTTGATATGAGTAGCTAAGGAAGGAGTAATTATCGGCTCGGGTGCACAGGGAACTCTGCTGGCAGCACGCTTTGCCAGTCTATCTGCATGTTTGTTGCCCGTAGAGCCGGAGTGCCCCTTGATCCATTGGATAGTGACACGATTGTGTTTCGTGGCTTCTTCCAGTGCTAGATGGCAGTCCATTATTAGTGCAGACGTTATCTTAACGCTGCTTAACGCTAAAACAGATTGCCTACTGTCTGTATAAATAATATAACACTTACCGCGTTCGTTCGAGTCAACAATATAGTCAGCAGCAAGTTTGATAGCGGTCAGTTCCGCTTGTATGACGGAGGTACCTTTACCTAGAGGTTCTGAGAGGCGTATTCGAGGATGATGGGAAAAGACCCCCGCTCCCGCCCCGTTCCGTCTTTTTGAGTCATCAGTGTAGATTTTTAAGGTCTTATTCGCATCTACTACTGTGGGACTGATATAGGTGAGGTAAATTCTTGAGAAAACGTATTTTGCTGACAAGCAGTCCGTCTTGCACTCAAGTGAGGGTGAGTCCAGTACAGCCCCCCTCCAGAGCGTCGAACTGTCCTCATCCTTCATGATTCCTACCGATTGTAGTCTTTTCATGGTTATCAACGCCATCTCCTGAATATGTAGATTAAGTGGTGGCAGGTTAAGCATGACTTCCATGGCCGCGGTGGGAGTAGATCGCAGCGCACCTGTAACAAAAAGACACGCAAGTCTCTGTATCCTATTAAGCGCGGTGGTGGCGGTGGACTTAGAAGTTCTGTTCCACCATACCACCGCACCGTAAGTTAGCATTGGTCGGATTACCGCCGTGTAAATCCATAGAGCTATCTTGGGGGACAACCACCACGTCCTCCCGACAGCCCTACGGCACTGGCCGTAAGCGATGCATGCTTTTTTTACTGTATTATCTAGGTTTGATTTCCACGTTAACTTGCTATCTAAAATTAAGCCCAAGTACTTAACCTCTGTAGACAGTGTAAGTGGAGTAGTAGCGAGCATTGGCAGTTTTGGGTTGCCTATGTTGCGCATGCGTGTAAAAATAACCATCTCTGTCTTCTTGGGGTTAACGGAGAGGGATTGTTTAATACACCAGTTCTCAGTTATATTGAGTGCTTCCTGCATCCTCTCAAGGAGTACCTTGACATACTTCCCTCGAATGAGGATTGCCAGGCCATCTGCGTAGCCAACGGTTTTAAAGCCAGCTAGTTTAAGGCGTTTCATTAGGCTATCCAGGGTGAGATTCCACAGAAGTGAAGAAAGAACCCCCCCTTGCGGACAGCCTCTGGTAACAGCCCTTTGTAGGGTGGCGTGGCCAGCCCTTAATTTAACGATTCTATGCCTTAGAGTGCTCTCGATCCAACCACATAGGGTCGGAGGAACGTTATGCTCTAACAAGGCCTCGTTTATTCCGGAGAAGGTGGTTCTGTCAAAAGCGCCTTCCACGTCAATGAAGACACCCAGGGCGGACTCTTTGTGGTCCAGCGCATCACCAACGAAGCTAGTCACCACGTGAAGTGCTGTTAGTGTGGATTTCCCCTGAGTGTAAGCATGTTGATTAGAGTCTAGTGGCCTGGTGCAAAGGCAAGTATCTCTAATGTAACGGTCGCAAAGTCTCTCCAACGATTTCAGTAAAAAGGAGGAGAGACTAATTGGTCTATATGACTTCGGAAGGAAGTAGTCTTGCTTACCCGGTTTAGGTATGAAGTTAACCGTGACATCACGCCAACTTCCCGGTACATAGCGAAGCGCCAGGCAACCCTGGAAAATTCTCTTCAGGTGCGGTAGCAGGTCGTCCAGTCCACATTGTAGAAGGGCTGGTGCAATCCCGTCCGGTCCTGGAGTTTTGAACGGTGAGAACGTGTTCACAGCCCACCGTATTTTTTCCTCTCCACAGATGATTTTGGGCAAGCCCCAATCATCCACTGTTGGTACGTAACTTGTCTCTGGTTGGACAGCGTTGGTGTAGTCGGAATCTGAGAAATGAACAGACATTAGAAACTGTAAAGTTTCTTGAAGGTTGTCGGTATAGGAACCATCATCCTTCTTCATTAGCCCAATTCGTCGTTCTGGGCTCGCAGCGAGCACCTTCTTAAGGCGGGAGACTTCATTAGAGGAAGTAATTTCCTCACAGAAGTCCCTCCATGCTGCTCACTTCCTTTGATGAATTGTGTTCTTAAAAGCTGACAGTTTTCTCTTGTAGATCTGCCAGTCAGAATCGATCCTAGAGTCCTTTGCTCTGTTAAAGGCTGTCCGCGCCTTGCGTTTAAGTGTGGCAAGTTCGGGCACCACCAGGTGGTAGCGCGCCCAGATACTGCCTCCTTGCGGAGGGGACAGGCCTTTTTATAGGCAAGGACTAGGGAGTCGCTTAAAGAATTGGAGTATTCCTCCATTCTGCAGCAGTTCGCTGGTTGTTTACGACCCAGTTTTTCTAGTAACCTCTTCAAACAGTTTAAAGTGTAAATTAAAAATTTTTCACATAACAGATTTTTTGCTATAACGGACACTCCCTTCCCCGAGGGGAATAGTTATATTGATGTTTTACGGTTTTATTATGAAACCATTTGTATTACCTTTCACGTATGTTATAACCCCACATCCTTTGAGCGACTTTTAAAAATAAATTTTGCCGCGTAATTTTACATGAAGAATAAGGTTTGCTTAAAGCTTGGTAATATCGATAAAAAATGGTTTTTAAAAATACTTTTTCCATGTGAGAATACAATTTCATCATCTTAAGATATTTCAAATAGAAACGTTGAAGAGATTTAAAACGTAACTTAACAAGTACTACAACCTCCTAAAAACTTAAAACAAACCTTTCAGTTTACTCAACTCAAGTACTAATAATAACGGAAATCGAAAGTTATACAGTCTTAAAACGAACGTTGAGGTGTTGACACGCGATTAAAAAAGAGAAATCTATTTCAAGTATTCCAACGCAAACAAATCAAATTTTAAGTTTTTGTTGTGAGAAGTTTAAAAAGTGATCGTTAGTCCCGCATTAATGTGGATAAGAGTTTTTTAATGCTTATTAAAACCTTGAATATTTTCAACAATGGATAATTTCGAAGAGATAGAAGTAATAACAGAAAAAATTAGAAAGTTCGGTTTAAATAAAATGATTTTAATGAATAAAACTTGCAATAGCGAAGTTCCTTCATCATTTGAATACTTATCAGGTTGGTTAGTCATTTTTCACCTAGGATATTAAGAATTTCTTTGTAAATAGGCATGCATAGCATTCGGTAATAAACACAGATTTTAACCCAAATATAAACCAATTTTCTTCAGTACGAATCACATTAATAACTTTATTAATGATTGTTTAATGATCTTAAATGACCTACTTTTACAAAATAATTGTTTATATGTTGAAATACATAATATCCTTTCTATTGTTATAAAAGATACTTATATAATTGATTAAGAAACCAGTATTTCTCATCAAAATCAAAATTTGTGAAAACTCGTTTAACGAAGGAACACTTAGATAAACCACAAGAAAAACTTTCACTTCTTCGCAGCAACATAGCAGCCAATTTCACTTTTTACTTACGAAAGAAACTGTAAAGAAAAAACTTGCTCAACATTAATTAATCCAAAATACTTATGTGACACTTTGGCATATTTAAAAATAAAAAAACACGGTTCTCTTTTGTAATTAAAAACAAATAAATTAAAATTATTGTTAATTATAGTTGCCAGAAACTAATACTCTGATTATTTTACTATTTATCCTACAGCAGATGAACACCAATTATTGTTTTCAAAGTTTCTTCAAATATCATTCCATCATACATATTTTATTTAGTACCCTTTGTTTTAAAACATTATAGTGCAAGCACAATCACTCAAGAACAGATAAATTTCTAAAAATGCTGAAATTTCCACCTAAAGTTTTGATTCGTTGATTTAGATTTTGAACATTTTTCTTCAATACACTAGATTAATGTTAGATTTTATTTTCGTATTTTTCTGGAAACATCCAACCAGTTCATACAGGTATAAATAAATTTAAATATATTGTCATATATGTTTTCAGAAACAATATGCTGATTCTAAGAAAGTAATTATCGCGTATTCTATTTATAAATTTGGAAACGAAATTTTTTTACAAATACTTTTACCCCAACATATTTAAAAAGTTGTTTTGAAAATTATCTTAAAAATGTTAATGTTGCCATTGTTAGATTTCTCTTCAAAAGACTTATATCATCAAAATGTATTCCTACCTGGAATATTCAAGATATTACATTTTATGAAATACATTTCATTTGTCAAATTAGTTCATATGCATACAAGATCATGTAGTATCATACGTAGTATCCCAAATAAAAAGCCATATGAATCTGTGATGAGTTATTACATTACGTGCTCTAATTACAATCACAGTTTCCTAATTAATTCTCTGAGCTGTCATTTAGGATTATAATATTAAATAATTATTCGTGAGACGATCTTTTTTATAAAAAGAAACAATTTTATTTCATATTAATATTTCGATCGTTTTTTTCGATCTTCATCAGAGTATAAAAATTATGTTTCTTAAGGAAATAACATAAATGAAACCATAAAACGTTTATAACAATAATTGGAGATGTAAAAAGTTTATGAAAAATAAAAACATGAAAAGTGACAAATATATTGAAATAAACAATATATTTATTTATATATTTTTATTTGTTTATTTATAAATATATTTAAACAATATATAAACAATATAAATAAACAATAAAAAAATAAATTAACAATATACAGGGTGATTCACATAAGAACATGTAGAGGACAATAAATTAAGATGATTTAACGTAACTTACCTCTATACTAAGTTGTACACCTGAGGAGTTATAGGCCTTCAAAGTTGGCTCTTAAATTTTTAAAAAGTTCAATATCTTCGTAATACATTAAGCTAGAAAAACCAAATTTGGTATGCGTTATGAGTGTACCAAGGGTATTAATTGGTAGCAAATTGAACTCAATTGAAGCATTTCAAAGGGTTGATTAAAGGTGATGGTACCCTAAATTTTGACAGATTTTTTTAATCTTTTGGCAGATTTAATACATTACTACTTTTAATACTACTAAAATTTTTCTTACTCTTATTATTTTTTAAAAAACTTTGTCGTTTTCATAAAAAACTCAAATAACTAAAGACACGTTTTTCGTAATGTTAGTTAAAATAAGCGAAAATTAAGTAGTCGGCTATGAAATTGTACGTCAAACTTGACAAATAGGTTATAAAGTTATTTGACGACAAGGTTTTATAACCTATTTGTCAAGTTTGACGTACAATTTCACAGCCGACTATAAAGTTATTTGACGACAAGGTTTTATACCTATTTGTCAAGTTTGACGTACAATTTCACAGCCGACTACTGAATTTTCGATGATTTTAAGTAGCATTAACGAAATTCGTGTCTTTAGTTAATTGAGTTTTTTATGAAAACGACAATGTTTTTTAAAAAATAATATGATTAGAAAAAGTTTTAGAATTAAATTCCACATGAAATCAGGTAATAATGTGTTAAATCCACCAAAAGGTTAAAAAAATCTGTAAAAATTTAGGGGATTATCACCCGTAATCAACCCTTTCAAATGCCTCAATTGGTCTCAACTTGCTACCAATTAATACCCTCGGTACACTCAAAACGTATACCAAATTTGGTTTTTCAAACTTAATGTATTACGAAGATATTCAATGTTTTAAAAATTTAAGACCCAACTTTGATGGCCTATAACTCCTCAGGAGTACAAGTAGTATAGAGATAAGTTGTGTTAAATCGTCTTAATTTATTGTCCTCTACATGTCCCTGTGCTGTGTCGGTTCTTATGTGAATCACCCTGTATAATAATATATATATAGAAATAAACATATAAGAAATATAGAAATAAACAATATATTTATTTATATATTTTTATTTGTTTATTTCAATATATTTGTCACTTTTCACGTTTTTATTTACTCTAAACTTTTTACATCTCCAATTATTGTTATAAACGTTTTATGGTTTCATTTATGTTATTTCCTTAAGAAACATAATTTTTATACTCTGATGAAGATCGAAAAAAACGATCGAAATATTAATATGAAATAAAATTGTTTCTTTTTATAAAAAAGATCGTCTCACGAATAATTATTTAATATTATTATCAATTACGATCGATTAATTTCTTTTATTTATTTAGGATTATTTCAAAGTATAAGTACATCTCAGACTCGTTGGTGTTATTTGTACATCGTTTCTCTTCAGTTTCTTCCAACACTTCGTGGATGCCAAAAGTAAATCGCCAATTTCTTGCGGAATTTGAAATAACTTGTAGATCCGTTTCAGGAAGTTCCAAGTAGATCCAAACAATGCATTGATTATGTTATACACTGTGATTACAGTCTTCTGATTTTATTTTTAAGTGGTGACTAAACATCTAAAAAGATGGCCATTAACCTAAAAATGTCTTAACAATAGTTGCATAATTTAATAAGAGACATTGTTACAAAATTTGTTGTAGCTTCTTGTAGTTTTTGTAATTTCATTCGACGCATCCATGAATTGGCTTAATTTATTACGCCTTATCGCAGTTTTGTCGCCGTAGCTACCTCAACGAAATTATGAAGATCAATATACATATATTTTCGCAGTACATTCGGTTAAAACGCATATTTTCGGGTGAAATACGGTTGTTTCTTAAGTTTTCGACGCACAACGACTAAAATGTCACAAAACGTGACATGAGTGATTTTTCGGTATGTTCTACACTTTTCCGCACCTTCTTTTTATTTTTAACGTGTTTTCTTGGTCGTATCACAATGATTAAAAAAAAATCGTCGATTTTTAAGCCACATGACGATTCTTGAATTGTTTCCTTCAAAGGCAGTTGGACTTGGAGTGGGCTTCGGATTCAGCAGACCAAAGTGCCACATTAAGATGCTCTTAAGTTCGGATACAATAATTTTTCAGACTGAAGTTCTTGCCATAAACTTCTGCACAGTTGTGAACCTTCAGAACAGAAAGGGGATCAATAAATATCTTTACGGACAGTCGGGCCATTCTAAAGGCAATTCAGCGAGAACGCCCTTTCAACTGCCTTTGAAGTATCGGTGTCTCAAACCAGGGCTCCTCTTTTGAGTTGAAACTCACCCTTCGTCCATTCTTCCCTGCTTCCAATAATGATCTTTTGTCTGGTCGAAATTATATTCTGTCGTTATAAGATCCGTTTTAGTTTTACTCAGGTGGTTTAGGAATGAGTGGTTTAGGCATTTAATCCCTGACAATTTTTAGATGTCCTGTAAGGTTACCCTACATCAGCTTGCATTAAGAGCTTGTCTTCAATGACCAGGCACTCAAAGCTGTCTCTTTTTGTATGTACAAGTAAAGTAGCGTGAGATTGAGCTTCAAGAGCAGCCGCCGGACATGATCACATTGCACTCGTATTAATGAAGCATAGGCGACCATGGGTCTCATTATTGCCACATAGGCCGAGTGAGCCATTCGTGGTTTAATACCCCAGTTCTTACCACAATTTATAATTATTGTGTTACCCCTAGGTATTTGACCTCTGTTTTGCGGTTAATAGCTCTATTTTCCATGGAGGGTGCTGTCGGTTGTTCTTCGGCGAGTGAATGGGAATATTAATAATTTGTTCCGATTGATGCCATTATTCCTGCACCAGATGCTAGCATGTGGTATGACTTTTTGTCTTAATTGGGTTATGATGAAAACTTCGAGTTCACGCCATACCGAATGTGCGTGAGCGTGTATTTCCTTCTAATTTTTTCATTTTTGACGGTTAAAAGTTGTGTTGTATTAGTGGCGTTACAAACAGAGGATATTGATGCCGTTCATCGTGTGCCGGAATTTGGAGATAAGAGCCGACCAAAGAACATCATCGTTCGCTTTTGTAATCGTACAAAGCGCGATTCACGAGGAGCAGACGAGAGGTTTGTCACATACCTACCGAAGTTACACTCGACGGCGTTACTGCTATTGATGGTATGCACATCTGGGATCTGTTCTCCTATTATTTCGGTTCGGTATTTCCCCTACAGTTTGAGCAGGCTGAGGTCTTGAGAGCTCCGGGAGCGGTTAACTCTACTGGGAGGCCCGGCGGAGACGGTGTACCTCCTATTCTCATTAAAAACTGCTGTGAATCTCTTAATGAGCCTTTAACAATTTTGTACAATACATCTTTAAGAGAGTGCGTCTTTCCGCAAATATGGAAGCGTGCCACAGTTGTACCTATATTCAAATCTGGCAGTAGAAGTTCCATCAAAAATTACAGGCCCATCTCTCTACTGCCTATATTCGGTAACGTTATCGAGAGTTTAATTTATAAACCAATTTTTTACATTATTAACCCCTTAACCTACGATTTAGGTTCGAGAATACGTACTAATCGTATTAATCGTTTTAAACCAACGACAGCATGGTTTTTTTGTTGGTCGCTCAGTAGAGACTAATCTTCTTGAATACATTAATTATATTTCGCATTCTTTTGACGATAACTGCCAGGTTGACTCCGTATACACTGATTTCAGCAAAGCATTTGATAAGGTTGATCATCTGCTTTTATTAAATAAAATAGAACAAGTTGGTTTGCCCAGCAACATACAGCAGTGGCTCGCTTCCTATGTGGTTGATAGAACGAAGTGTGTCAGGATTAGAGAGTTTAATGCATGCAGACGATTTAAAAATTTTCTGCCGTGTATCTGGCCCTAAGGATTGTTCTGCTCTTCAGCGCGATCTCCTCGACCTTGCACAATATTGTCTGACAAATTTTATTAGCCTTAATTTTAGTATATGTGTTACCATCACATTTACAAAGAAAGCTAACCCCATACGTTTTGATTACTTTATTGGAAGGGAATTGTTGCAGAGAGTCACGTCTATAAAAGATCTAAGGGTAACCTTTGATAGTAAACTTTTATTTAATGAGCACGTCGACTCGGTGGTCAACAAGGCTTCTCGCATGCTTGGACTTGTCATGAGATCAGCGACTGATTTCACTGATATCAGTCCCATAAAAACTCTATTTTGCGTACGTATTCAGCGTTTTAAATTATTGTTCTGTCGTCTGGAATCCTAAATATGACATGTACGTGAATAGATTAGAACTAGTCCAAAAGTGATTCCTTCGATTTTTATGTCGGAAGTCTCATATCACCTATGTTGACTACGACTAGGCGTGCCAGTCCTTTCGGTTTCTGCGACTGACTCAGCGACGATTTGCTACTGATGTATTGCTATTCTATAAATTAATTCATAATATCTATAATTCGACTTCGCTTACGTCTCTAGTGAATTTGCATGTTGCGCCCAGAACGCTGAGGTATGATTTTCTCTTTTTCAACAATTCCTTATTGTTGTTATTTTTTACTTGTTTATAGAATGTTTCCTTAATTTCAATCTGAATTTTTGATCGTTTATTTTATTTTCTTTTCTACTGTTCACTATTTTGTTTTGTTCTTATTCTTTTCAGTGACAGCTTTTATTGGGTTCGTCCTGTGCTGTGTCCTATGTACATAAATAAATAAAAGAAATAATTGAATCATATTTACGTCGGATTGTGATTATCAGGTCATCTACATATCCCAGAAACGTGAATCCATTCTCTGTTACAAGTCAACATCTGACTTGTGGCATCCTCTAACTGCCTTAATTAATTTATAATAATAAACTAGGATTTATGTAAAAGTAAAAACTTTTTTGAGAAATATTAAAATGTTTTAATTCTATTTAAGTAGACATGTTTCGAAAACTAATGTTTCATCTTCAGTACCTAAATTTATGAAAATATTAAATTAAAACATTTTAATATTTCTCAAAAAAGTTTTTACTTTTACATAAATCCTAGTTTATTATATTTAGAGAAATATGGAGAATTTCATCCCGTTTATAATTTATAATAACCTCTAAATTTAGTATAATAGAGAATTAGTTAATAATTATATATTTTTCAATTATCCAGAATTTCTCATAAATAGATCTCTGACATTAATAAAATAGAGATAGGAAGTTCCTTAATTTTGTTGGTGTACTCTCGACGAGAAGGCTGACACAACAAAAGCCTTAAAAACGAATCGAGTTCATATTTTTATTAAGACAAAAAGCGCTAAATTAGTATTATTAAGAGATATTAAATCTATTAAAAAGATTGATTAAAAATTAACTATTTATTTTTATATTATTTTTGTGTAGCAATCAACGTTTATGGTATCACGTTGCTTTTCATCGGAGGTTTGGCCGTTTTGTTAATTCTTTATACCTTCATAGACACCTTAAAATACATCATAGAACATTCTTCGTCAAGAGTTAAAACGCATTCGACCTTCGTCATCGGCGTCTATCCGGTAAGATTAAGTAAAGAATGTGTATTGTCCTAAGCAAAACTAACTTTCCAATCGTGTTATAACTATAAAACGTTGCGAATATCTCAAGATTATAGATAATTAAAATTTTATTGCGTTTTACTGTCGATTAACCAAAACGCTATATATGATTATTAATGCTAATTGGAAATTGTTATTATGATTTTTTAGGTCGTTGCTTTATCAACGTTCTGCGCAATATTAGTACCTAGAGCCCATTTACTTGCGGAAGCGATGACCCAAGGAACTTTTATGGTGGGAATGTATCAACTATTTTGTCTTTTCGTGGCTTATTGCGGTGGCGAAGCTGAAATGATTAATAGAACGAAACCGGACGAATTAAACTTAAAAGTCGGCCCGTGTTGCTGTTGTTGCTTATTTCTACCTTCGATATCTATAAATAAGTAATTAGTCACACCATCGCCCATTTTAATAAGTTGATTTCAAAATTTTTTAATTTCTCAATTTCTTTTATCGTTTAGAAACCGCATAACGTACTTGAGGTTACTTGTTTTGCAACTACCAATGGTACAAGGACTCGTTTATGCCACTTTATTAGTTTTATGGGCAGAAAGAGAGGTTAGAGACACACTTCAACTTTTCGATTGAAATAAGCTTCTCTTTTTAGAGTCTTTATCAAGTTAATTACATGTACTTTCAACCAATAATTGTACTGTCGATATTAATCGGAATTTGGAGCATGACGATTACTATAAATCTCTTAAAAAATCGTTTGGTCGATTATAACATGCAAGGAAAATTTTTTGTACTTCAAATGGTGCTGATGTTTGCAAAATTACAAGCTTTAATAACGAAAATTCCAGTTTGGACCGGGTTATTACCGTGTAATCCGCCAATAACGCCAACGATGTACGGAAATTGTACGGAATATTAAGTGTTCTTTAACATATTCCAAAAATCTATATAAATTGTTCCGGTGTTCTGCTCTTAATTTTAAAAAATTTTGCATAAAATCTTTTGCGATATTTGACTTGTACTCAAGAAGCCAAAGGAAGAAAAGTTTAAGGACTTAAAAAAGATTTGTTGTCATCATGTCGTTTATACGAGCAATGATAGAAAATTTGAAAAAAATTGAATCAATATTTAGCGACGAAATGGCATGAGGAATTCAATGAAACGATCAGGATAAACATAAAATCACAATGCCAACGTTATTAATCTAAAAAAAAGGTATGGGAATCTTTTGAACACCTGTATATATTCCAATAGTGCTTTACAAACATCAATAACAAGCGTGTTCTTCAATACTTGTAGAAAGTTTAAAAATGTTTCGGAATATTTGTAATTTTCTGAAACTAAACTAATAATTATTATCTTCGATTTTTTAATCCTACATTAAGAGTAGCATGCCTATCAATTTATTTGCGATTTTGGAATATGCATACATTTCATATTTAATCAACTTCAAATTCTTTTTTAGTGATTCATAACACGTTAATGTTAGCCGAAATGGTACTTTTGGGATTTATTGCGAGAAAATTGTACAAGAAGAAACTACCTGATTTGGAACCCATCCAAAATGGATTTGTTATAAAAACGATCGGTGCGATGGTTTTACAAGAAAGTAACAACAATAATAACAGTAATAGTCAACTTGATAATCCAAGTAATACCAATCCAAGTTTCCAATATTAATTTAGAAAGATCTTGTTATAAAAGTGGAACTGACTTCAACTGTAATATTACGTGAACGATATATCGTTTACAATATTGTAATTTTAAGTTATTTATTGCATTAAATATTTGTAAATGTGATTCAAAAGTAAATCAACAAATTTAAATACCAAATAGAAAAGCTAATTATCTGTTGGGTACAGGTAAGATAATAATATTTATTTACATGTGAGATACTCAATTTTGAAACAGCTACAAATTAACAAACAATGTAAATTTACGTTCGGCTTTTACATTCAAGTATATCGGTTAATTATAATTTTAATGACAAACATTTAATTGTTTATTTTTACGATTGGACATGATGGAAAATAAGAAACTCAACTATTTATGTTTGTGGTCATTTTAAAGGATTTGCATATTTATTAATTATTTTCTATAAAAAAGTTCTAAAGTACCTACACAATCGATTTTATATTGTAACACTAATTGTAAGTATTACTAGCAATTAAGTATCTAGTCTTATTAGACGAAAAATTATTTTTTATTTATTATTGTATTTCTTTGTGATTTACATTTGTTATCTTTCTTTTGAATCAACTAATGTATTTAATTTTGAAACTGTATAAATTTATTTATATAATTTATTTAATTCGGTTGTAACATAGAGGTTAGATAAAGGTGTAATATATAGGTTATTTTAAGCTAATATCGTAAATAAAGGAATCCCACACATATTCAAATAAAAGACTTTTGAATTCTATCAGAGTTGAACTAAATCGAAATAGGGTAAAACGCCAGTAATTGACCGTTGGTCAGTGTTTGACCGTTTTTGTAAAAAAATTTTAAAAATAAGGATCCAAGGAATATCTAAAAAAATATAAATATAGCCATAAATAGCCACCAGTCTCCTCTCTACCCCTAGTACGCAAAAAGTCCACGACTATACCGTTCTGGAGTTTTTGTTGTTTAATTTCGCGCTAACTGCCGGCCTATTAGCATCGTGTTAAAAGCGTAATTTTTATGTTAAGAAATTCGCCCAAACTATGATGTTTTTTTTTGTTTGAGAGTGATCTAATAATGTTTTCTATTGGTTATATTAAAAAAATACACCTTTAATTAATTATTTGTTGAAATAAAACCGGTTAATAACTGGTAGTTCTAAATTTAATTGAAAATTAGTGTTTGACCAAACGGTGAAATACTAGACGAATTGGTTGTTTTATAATCTCACAAGGATTTATATTTGATTAATAAAATGGAAAAATGTGTAATACCTGTTTTTAAAACTTATATCTTTCCGTTTAAGTTGTTTAGTATTTGACCAAAACTTTTATACTTTAAAAGTAAGATACAATCAGTTTAAATATGCGGTCAATTACTGGTTCGTCTTTTGATTATTTATAGGACACAAAACTGAGTTTTTTAACCGATTTTAAATTTTATAAATATTTAAGCCTAATATAAATATAAGTGTAAATGTTTGATTCTTTTCTATTTTTTTAAACCTTTTTTATAACAATAAAAGTAATTGAACGCACTTAAGCAGTAATGAGTCTGCAAAATTAAAACGATAAAAGGTTGATCAAACGCTGACTCTTATAGTGGTTAATTATCAAAACATGGAAAATCTATATGGAAAATTTAGCAAATATGAATCAGGTTAACATTTTTTCAGTACCAATATGACAACAAAGCCTAAGTTTAAAAATAGTGAAGAAGATCTTCAAAAGATCTCGATGCAAGAAGTAGCGGTTTACCTTATGAAAAAGCAGCCAAGATGTTTAACTTTAGCGATGAGATACTCCTGGTTCATTGTGTGATGATTATAAGGAATGAAATCTTATGTAGATAACAAAAATTCCACAAAGATGTATATTTCTTCAGAAGTTATGTACAACAATTGTTTCGCTTTTTTAGAGCGTCTTCAGGTATAACGTCAATCAACGAGAAATGATCAAAGGATCGGATAACACTTGTGCATCATGTGGAAAAAGATTGAGAACGAAAAGTATCAAAAAATGATTGGAACCTCGAACGATTAAAAAAAAAAAAAATGTAAAAACTGTAATTATCACTTCATCGTCCTACTCTCAACAAGAAATGGCTGAAGGCGTGTTAAAATGCAAAAAGCTGAAGGCTAATGAGTGAGGCGATGCAGCGAACACACAGTTTTCAAAACAAAAATTAATCTAAAGTTAAGTGCGCACTAAAACGGCCATTTTAATAAGTGTTAAACTTAGTTAACACTAACTAAATTTAACACTTATTAAAATGGCCCTCACAAAATTTGGGTAAAAAGTTAAGTTAAGAACATTTTGCTCCTGTTTTAAAAGATGTTCTTAAAGAGTCAAAATATTTGTGAACAAAATTGTATGGAAAAATAATGAAAATGAATATTATATTAAGAATCGGTCATACATTGACGGTTTTAAGGTCAAAGACTAGATATTATTGGTCAAGTAATGTAATCAAAGTGCTAAATGCGAAATACTGTTTTCCTTTTTAATTTTTAAAAAGTATTACTTCATGATGTTATATTTTATATGTAGGGTAAGTAACTTTAAATGAATCAGATGTGCATTTGATCATATTTTGATCATTTTATGTAAAGGCAGAAAGATCTACCAGAAAAATAATATGACTCGGTCAAACACTGACATTAAAAAATCCTTAACAGGTCAAGCACTGGTGCGTTTACCCTATCACCTTTTGGGAAATGTATTGCTAATAGAGAGGTTTCACTAAGATGACTGTAATTGTGTAAGATACGCTCAGATTCTTACAGTCTTCTCTACAGCCGCATCGGCAAAGTCTTCGTAGGAAGAGATCTTCTTGACCCTGTTGTTAGGAAGGGCAACAAAAATTCCACCATCCGAGGTCCAACAATTCCTGAAACCAACTGCCTTTTTCACAGTCGCAAAGAACTTTATTCTCTTTTTCGTCAGGGACTCGGTTATCAGAAATTTTGTACCTTTAAGCAGTCTCTTGTTATTCCAAATTGTCATCCTGACTCTATAAGAAACAAATTTAATTATTATAGGGCGAGGTCGGGAAAGCGTATCCGCTTTGATTTTCCTTTTAGGACCAATTCGATGAGAACAGTCAAGGAACTCAAGCTTGAAGAAAAATTCCGGAATCTTTAGGTGTCCCTCGATAAACTGAACAACAACGTCATCAGTATCTTCTCCTTCCTGTTCATTTATTCCATAAATAAGGAGACCGTCTTGAGTAATTCTAAAAATTATCAGTTCGGTCTTCGAGATGATTTATAAAATTTTTCATGTCACTTAAACATTTTAATATGTGATTTCTAAATTCATAAAATTCTTTAGCTAGGTCCTCAACCGTGGGAGTCAAACCCTTCTCTTTTACGCTGCTCATAGCCGCCTCAAGTTTTGCCTCAAAGGATGACACAGTATTTTGAAATTTACTCTGAAGCGAGTCCACCGCACTGACACCCAAATTAGCCATGACTGCGTATTTATTTATTTATTTATTATCGAAAACAGCTGAACTCATTATGTTTTGAAACATAATGAAATAAAAGCACACCTTATAGATGCTCTAAATGTGTACTAATATGTAGAAGATACAACGTATAAATAACTGTAAACAGTTTGGGTAAAAAAATTAATAAAGATACTTAAAAAATCGAGATTCTAGACCGGAATGCCCCCTTAAAAAAGATAAAATAGACATTTGCGTTATTTTTGAAACCAAGAAGAAGGGCAAGGAATCAACAGATTATGCAGACTATATGCATGTGTTTTCAATGTGTTTAATTATAAATCAACCAAGAAAATCGCGATTTAGTAGGATGCAGTTATGTCGAAAACGACTGAGTGGATTTTAACGCGGTATGTCAAATGAGCTGAGGGAATGGAGATTCTAAGCAGTGAAAGGAGTGTTGGACATACTCATTCTAAGATACAACAAACAATGGGTAACACTAGTCCAAGGATTTTCGTCAAGAAGAAGAAAAAGGCTTTAAATTGATCTACATGTTTCATAAATGTAACAAATTTATATTTAATAATAGTATATGTTTTATTTTTGATTTAGTTTCGTTCTTTAGTGGATGGTATCTTCTTGGAAGGAGCACGTCAACATATTTTTTATAATTAACTTCCCAAGATTGTTTTAAGTTACTCGCAAAATACCGCATTGTGAGTAGCTCGCCTTAAAAGAATCAACGTGAGCTTAGAACCAGGCGCAAGTTAACAAGAATTAACGATTCCTTATCATTTGTATACTTTTTTCTTGTTTTGTAAACGCTCAATTATCTCACTGTATATACAGATATATACATTTGTCTGTTTTCAAAGCTTATGAATAACTTTACTTTTTGCAATTTGATTCAGCCGATCTCGAGTTATTCGAATTTTTCTAGACAAAATCTGCACCAGCAGACATTTGTTCAAAAAATCAGAGAAAACTCGGTTTTTGAGATATCAATTTAGGATTCAGAACATGGTTAAGCAACATGATGGAGTATGTTTTGGTGCCGAGAACGTCTGTCTAGATCGTTTGGCCACTTTACTATGGAACGTTAACTTTTCAAAATTTTGGAGTACCATAACTTCATTTTTTTAAATGGCACCCCCCATATTTTATTACTTAGTCCTCTTCGGCGTCTCATTTTACATCTTTTATAT
Organism: Onthophagus taurus; assembly: GCF_036711975.1. NCBI lineage: Eukaryota > Metazoa > Arthropoda > Insecta > Coleoptera > Scarabaeidae > Onthophagus > Onthophagus taurus. The sequence continues at coordinate 26,742,015 of NC_091972.1, read as the reverse complement.
GTCCTATACCCAACATTAATAGTTATTACATTAATAGAAAAAATGAAAAATAAAGGAGTTATAGGCAAAAAACGAAAAGTAATTTTTTTGTTTTCCTGCCACCGCAAACCTGAGAGTAACAGGTTCTGGTGTGAAAAAAACTTCGTGGTCGACGAACCGTAACAATACCGAAAAATATGGCGAGTGTAAGAGCGTCCATCCAACAATTCATAAAGTGTTTAGCACTCATTCATGCAGCAGTTCTAGGATTATCTGATTATAGTATAAGAAGAATGCTGCACAAACATCTTCACATACACTAAAATATGGTTATTCAAGGATAAGTACACTTGTCAGGTATTATAAATAAACTATATTTCGACTACTGAGCAGTAAAACATGCTCAGGAATTTTACCAACAACCACTACAGCGTTCGTGTGACAGTTTGGTGCTGCGTTGCTGAATTTAGTATATATGGTCCGTATTTTTCGAAGAAGAGATGCCAAGTTCCTCCAACCTAAATTAAAGCAGTAAATCAAAGATTTTTATGATGAAAAAATTTAATTGATGTAGGTACAACGATCGTTTCGTGTATGAGCACATCCTTATTAATCCCTAATTCCTTCATGTAAAATTAACACTTTAAAATCACAGCAGACACAACTTTTAAACATTATGGTTCAGACGGCGTGTTTATGTGAAGCATTATGAACATGGAGAAAATTTACTCCGAAAATACTACTTGCAACAAGCAGGTGTTCACAATGTAGCAAAGAAAAAATGTAGGTAGACATAATTCAACCATTCTAGTAGTAACATTTTTGGAATCCTTTCCTTCGTTCCCAATAAGAGAAACAACTTTACTAAAAGCGTACCTCATCGATGTTTGAAAAGGAAAAGACACATTACGTATGAAATTGTTTCTGTACAAAAGCAATATTTCTCTTACAGCAACAAGTTTATACCGTATGTCACTGTAAATCGTGGCATAATTTTAATCACAAATACTAGAGTAAAAATGATGACGATTACGCAAATAATAATCAAATTCAACCGCAAAGATCTTTTTCCATTTAATAGATCTTTATTTGTTTCAGGTTTGTCATTAACAACCTCATGGTAATACTCCAAAATGATATATGAATTGAATATCTTGTTTCAGTTTCTTCTAGTTTTCTTCTCTTCGCTTATAGTTCATCATCATATTCATCACTAACAGTTTAGGCCAAAAATGTTTCATGAATCACTTTTACTCATGTATTTGTGATTAAAAATAATGCCACGACTTACAGAAACACCTATACAATGTGCTAATTAATTATCGTACCCGACATCATTGCAAATATGCAACCAATTACTTTTTATTTGCGTATCTCTAAAGCGATTTGCTTATTGCAATACCAATACTGTGATATTGGTTGCATACTTGCAATGATGACGTTGGGTACGATAATTAATTAACACACTGTATAATAGGCCAGTTTTGTTTCAAGAGTTCTGTAGTTCCGAACAATTTTGAACCAAAATGGGTATAATAAGTTATCTAAATTCGTCTAAAATGCTGTCTTCATCAGCTATACTTACCGCTAGAATATTAGGTAAATATAGAAATTTTCTTTTTACCATTTTTTTCTTTAGCTGTTGTTTGTCGAAGGATGAAGCTAAACTACAAAGGTTCTTGTAATATTTGCAATATATCTTAATATATCCACTTTACTTATGGTATAGTACGTGATTATCAATGAATTGGAGACTATAATCTGACAATCGTACTGTATCACTTCCTAACATAATTTAAAGCTATTCTGATCTACAACTGTTAAAAAGATTATTTTCATAATTTATTCAAATCCATCAAGTAACGAATTTTTACCAAAAAGGTCGTACCTTGGTTAACACCAAATATTAAATTGCTTATGGACGAACGTGATACGGCAAAGAATAAATACAAGCGTACTCGTTCAGGTGCTGATTGGGTTGCTTATAAGGAGCTGAGGAATTTTACTACAACCTGCATTAGAAGAGAAAGAAAATATTTGGAATATTTATATCAGACGTCTCGGGGTGCTGAACTGTGGAAACAATTGAATCATTTGGGTATTTGTGGTACGAAATGTTCACAGCAAATCCCTGCTCACTTGAATCGACCAGATGAGGTTAACGATTTCTTTATTGATTCAGTCCCTTCTTTGAACCTCGCAACGCGTTTCAGTTTTAATGACTTACCGCCTTTAAGTTTGATTCAAACTAATTTTAAGTTTGTCTTTGTATCCGAAACTGATGTAATAAAAGCTATTTCCTCAATTTCTTCTAGAGCTGCCGGTGCTGATAATATCAGTATGAGTATGTTGAATATGTGTCTTCCATTTATATTACCCTACTTGACACATTTACTCAATGTTTGCATTGAAACTTCGGAAGTACCCGACTGTTGGAAGTTGTCAATTGTGGTTCCTATCACAAAAAAACATGACCCATCTGAGCCTAAAGATCTGCGGCCGATTAGCATATTGCCAATTTTATCTAAAGTTCTGGAAAGAATTATGTTTAATCAGTTGCATCAATTTGTTCAACTTAATAATATTTTACCAAAGCATCAATCTGGTTTTCGTAGAAACCATAGCTGCGGTACAGCTCTTCTCAAGGTAACTAATGATATTTTACAAACTCGAGATAAAGGATTATGTACGTTGGTTGTCTTGTTGGATTTTAGTAGAGCTTTTGATAGTGTTTGTCATGACTTGCTTGTGGAATTGTTAAAGTATATTGGCTTCAGTGAATCCGCTTTAAACTTAATTGAAAATTATTTAAGTAATAGGCACCAGTCGGTTAGAATCGGTGATGCTTTGTCTGAATTTCGCTGTTTGAGCAAGGGTGTACAAGGGTGTACAAGGTACTATTTTAGGGCCTATTCTATTTTCTTTATATACATCTCAAATCGTTAGGGGGTTAAATCATTGTGACTACCATATGTATGCGGATGACTTGCAGATGTATGTTTCCTTTGATCCACGCGACTTCGCGTTGAGTATTACGAATATGCAAAAAGACCTTGATTACATTTATAAAGTGGCTCGGGAATACGGTCTACATCTTAATCCGAGTAAATCCAATGATATACTTTTTGGCAATTCCGCTATATGTAATGGTTTTCGAGAAAGTATTGATTTGCAAATTGATGGTTGTAACATTCCTTTGGTTAGTGAGGTAAAGAATTTGGGTATGATTATGGACAACAGTTTTCGCTATAAGAAGCATGTATCCAACTGTATATCCAGGGCTTATTATCATCTGAGGATGTTGTTTCCTCATCGACACTACCTTGGTATTCATCTGAAAAAGATGTTGTGCGAAACCTCTGTTTTGGCTCAATTCACTTATTGTGCTGAAGTCTACCATCCGTGCATTGACGTTAGCGATGTAACACGTATTCAACGAGTGCAAAATTCGTGTCTTCGGTATATATATATGGAATCAGAAAATATAACAGAATATCTTATAAACTGAAGGATGCGGGATGGCTTAATATGTATCATCGTAGGAAAGTGCAGTGTTTGTGCCTATACCATAAAATTATAAACTATAAGGAACCACAGTATCTCTACCAACTGATAACTTTCCGAAATGATGTCCACCGAATAAATACGCGATTTCGCGGAAGACTGTCGCCACCCTGCTATCGTTTGTCTTTGTTTCAGAGGTCATACATATTTCAAATAACTTCGAAATATAATGAGGTGGACGATAATTGCAAGGGGATCTCACTATGAAGGTTTAAATTTACACAGAAAAATTCTTGTTTTCTTGAACAATGTCTACATGGGGGCAAACGCTGATCTGACATGTTTTGCAATCTTGTTGTTGTATCTAGCTGTTGCTTTGTAATTTTTGGCCGAGTCATGTTTTTCTTTTTTTGTTTCTTAGGTTAGTTAGAGCAGCTGTACTACTAGTACAAGCTGGAACTCGCCAATTTTCTTTTCTATGTTTTTTTTTCATACAATTAAGCTTATTTTCTAATAAAAGCATTTATTATTATTATTATTAATTATGAAATTTCGTGAAAAATAAAAAAAACAAGTATTCATAATTTTACGCTATTTAAACAAAACATAATATAAACCTTGTATTTCCGATTACCCAAGAACGACATCATTGCAATTACACTATTATTATACTATTTCGGTATACACAAACATCACCTATTTAATACCTACTAACTTCTATTGATTATAATCAATTTAATATAGTAATTATAAATATGGGCACACCAAACATCTCGCGACACCTTTACATGAAATATATTATTAATTGCAAACTTCCCCGATTTCCAACTATCGATTTAACATATGTTGCCTAGAAACACTTTCAATTAGAAATTAACAAGGTGTTTACTGAAATTCTACATAAAAGTTGACAAAAAAAGCTGTCAGTATACAATCTATTTTATACTATTTATTCTTATTAAGCAGGGTATTTAACTGAAAACGATGTTAAATTTTCAATTAATGACCGACAAAGATCGGAAAGAAGCCGCTTTACTAGAAAGAAAGCGCGCAATCGAAGAAGAAAGAAAAAAACGAATCTTCAATCCAAGAACACGACTTTATGGGGTACTTTTTATGCATTTTTGTTCTGTTAACTTAACATCCCTAACAACGAAAAGAAAATGTATTTTTATAGGTCGATTACGAAGCCCTAGAAAAACAACTCGCAGAAAAACATAAACGAGAGGCCGAAGAACGCGAAGTGGAACGGTTTTATTCTATTCAAACAGCCAAATACGATGAAATCTCTAAAGCTTTAGATCTAAAAGAACGGGAGGTAAACATTAACCTACTTGTTTACATTATTAACAACACACTATAATTTTAATTTTGTAATTAAGGAGCGACGTAGAATTCAACAAGAAATTAATGAATTTCGTAAAAATTACCAAAAACCAGAAGATCGTCGGGAATTTGATTTAAACGATCCGAATTACTTTAAAAAATTAATTCCAGCTCGTTTAAGAGATGATGATCCCAGATGTGGTATTTCTTCAGCACAAAAGTAAAGTTTAGACGTACAAGTTGTCTCCATATAAAAATATACAACAATTCAATTTTTATATAGATTTGAAGGTGAAGATTTGGCCAGTGATCTTCGATATAAAGTTCAAAGAGAGCAGATTAAAGCATACTTAGATCAACAAATGTTGGAACGAGAAGCTGCTGACAAAGAAAGAAAAGCAGCTGAGGAAGCTTACAAAGCGGCTGTAATGGCAAGAGATCAAAGAGCTGTCGAATTGGATGTAATGGAAAAAGAGTGTAGGAAAAAATTACTTGTGGCCACTTGTAGATACAATAAAGCGTTGGCCGATGAAAGAGAATTTCAGAAACGATGTGCCGCACAAAAAGAGAAAGAAGATAGCACGGCAGAAATGTATAACATGTTAACAAGCGACCTGATGACAGAAAATCCAGATCAAGCTTTAAGTAATTTGGGCAAAAACCGTCGAATTGGATATATGTATAAAGGAATGAACGAGGCGGAAAGAGCGGAAGTAAGAGCCGGTCAATTAAATCAAATTGCGGAAGCGAAAGCAAGAAGAGAGTTTGAGAAACGCCTTGATTTGGAATGGCAAGCTTATAATAACGGTGTTCAAAAGTCTATTCAAATGATGGATAAAGAGATTGAGAGAAAGAAACGGTAAGTATTTCTGTTGTAAAAATACCTCAAATACTAAATTATATTTTTATGCATTTTTAGGGAAAGCGAACAACAAATTATGGAAGAAAACCGGTTATTGGGAGTTGAACAAAAGAATCACAAGGAGTACTTGAATAAAGTTGTTTATACTAATAAACCAACGGCTGCGTATTTCGATCAATTTAACAAATCGACAAGATAATTTTGTAAAATTCGAAACCAGGAAAATCTCTGTAGACATCATCTGTAAATAAAATCAACAAAGCATTTCGGTTGTGTCAATTTCTAATATAGGCCTTAATTTTATTGAAAATCGCTTTTTGTTTATATAGTAGAAACCACGAGAGCTGGCAGTGACAGATCGCTTAAAAATGGTATGAATCAAGATATGGACGTACGACTTAGATTATTTCACCACACACATTTAAATGTAGGTTATGTTAGTAATGGAGGTTATATGTCAAACATTGTCAAAGATATTATCTAATGATTTTCCTTTCAAAGAAAACGTTTTCGGCTTGTGAAAACACTAACAGACTCATGACAACGCTGACAAGACGTTTCGATTTGAGGTTATAATTATAGAGTTACATCCCTTAGAAGAACAGACGTACTTTTTCGACGTGGCCATTTGAATTGTACAGCAGACATATTAAACTAATGCTATCTCTTTCTAAGACATATTACTCTCTAGCGGTTTGTGAACTTTTTTTTATTTATTATTTACTGCCAGCTCTCGTGGCGTCTACTATACCAGGCTTATTTTCTAATGATTCTTTTTCTATTGCAGCGATGTTGAGAAAAGTAAATCCTTCAAAGACTTATTGTTCTAAGCCGCGAATCAGCAATTGTCTCAGGTTCTCAATTCCTTAATAGTAATGTTCGATTTATTATTGCGTTGATGACATAAAATGAAGAGGACTATTCCAGGAAATTTTTAGAAAATCGAAAATTAATTCCAGCTGAAATAGGGACCAAAATTCGTTAAAAGGTTTTTAGCGGTAGCTTAATACTTTCACTATTTTTAGCACGTTTGACACTTTGGAATTTGAAAAAAAATTACTAAATTAATTGACGATATTTAACGCACTCTAAGACTCGATAAGGACACAACGTACAAGAAAACATAATTGCAGGAAATTCTCGAAATCTACGATAACATAGTCAATTTGAAAATTTTCGGATCCTTTCTTTTAATCGCGAGTTAAATTTGAACAGGTGGTAGACTGTGTTCTTAATGAAGGACATATTTTATGTTTTCGATATTCCATATACAGTGTGTCCGTAAAGTAACGGATATAGGCGATAAAATCATTGTAGAGGGTTTATGGAAAAATCCCTCAAACGGGTCTAAAGATTTAAATTTTTTGCAATTTTTTGGTGTAGATTTTAAATTTTTTCCGCCATTTTTAAACAAGTTATGACGTCATCGATATTTTTTTCAAATGGCAATCCCCCATTTTTATTACGGAATAGTAATAAAATCTAGTACAGAAAAATTACTTTAAAGATCAACTTCTTCAAATTTGCTTGACGTTATAAAAATAGCAGTAGCCATGAGTAACTATGGTAACCAATTATTTTAAACAATGTCCTAAGTGTCAAAAACTGATTTAGTAAAGCTTGTTGAAGTGTGGTGGCACGGCATCTTGTTGGAATAACTACTATTGGAATTCAGGTGGAACAATGTTATGATATCGTTTTGAAAAAATCTAAACATCTCCCTCCAGTTAAGGTTTCCTCAAAAAGTAAGAACTCAGGACAGAATCCCGTACGATTTCGCTCCACACATTGATCTTTTGCGGATATTGGGTGTGCGACATTTTTATCCAACGTGGATTGTCCAATACCGGCAATTTTGTCAGTATAAACAGTTTTGTCAATTTTAAACACTCAATGTGAATGTTCCGTCGTCAGAAATAATATGTTTTTGACAAAGTCTTCGTCATCGTAACAAAATGGTTGTTGGAAAAACTATGACTCATTGCTCGTGACAGAGATTTACTTTATAGGAATAAAATTTGCGGTTTTTAAAATTTTATGAACCGTTTACATTCAAATTTCAAATTCGATCCAATACCCCTGGCAGTAACATAAGGGTTTTCATGCCCAGCCAAAACTACCTTGTGTTGAACCTCCCCTGAAACAGTTGGTCGGCCAGATTTCGAGATATCTCGAAGATGTCCATGTTTTTTAAATTTGGTCACCGCTTGGCTTACCATACTAATAAGCTAAGCAGTTTTCAATCAAGAAATGTTGCATTAAGGACGTCAACTACTTACTAAATCAATTTTTGGCACTTAGAAAATTATTTAAAATAATTGGTTACCATAGTTACTCATGGCTACTGCTATTTTTATGATTTCAACAAATTTAAAGTAGTTAAACTTTAAAGTAATTTTTCTCGAAAATTTTCTTATGTAACCAATATTAATATTGACTGTACTAGATTCAGAAAAATATCCTCTTTCATATTCCATTATAAAAAATTTAAATCTTTAGACCCGTTTCAGGGATTTTTCCATAAACCGTTTATAATGATTTTATCGCCTATATCCGTTACTTTACGGACACACTGTAGTTACGCGGAAAATCGTGGTTTAGTAGGATGCGGTTATGTCGAAGACGATTGGGTGGATTTCAACTCGTATTTAACCAAAATTTGTCAAACAATTAAATTTGTCGACTCCCGTGATTAGTTTTTCAAAGTTGTCTCTCGAATTTTTTTAGAGCGACTTACGCGAATTAAAAAGAAATAATAATAAGACGTACGGGGAGGGGGGGGGGGTCCATCCAAGGGATCAACAAACCATTCACAATGGAAACACGGTTATCATCTTTTTTGTTGCCCAAATGCCACTAATACGATATTATTTATGAGTTTGATATCAAAGGCTTGGATTCAACATTCTTCCAGCTTTGCTTCACTCTATTTGGGAAACTTTTCTTTGAAATCATTGAAGGTTCATAATGCTCAACATGATATGAAGCGGAAGCGAAATGATTTTGTGAAGTCTAACCATATTATAGCCTGTATAGCGGTTATTTAGTGTCAGGGCTATCTTATAGGCATAAAAGGCAACAATATTTCGTGAAACTACTTTATACCCCCCCTGTAAGGAGTTTGTTGTACTCCTTTTAAATCATAGCAAAGTTACCATTCATGATCGTTATATTTGATTGCCTCTAACATTTCATAAGTTTCTTTCATATTTACTGTGTAAACCAAATACACTGATGGGAATGTATTGCCATTATGCGGTAGTACTGCTTTCAAGCTCGTTTTCCTGGAGTCAATAAAAAGTCGCTACTCCGGTGGGTTATATTGTACACCTAGTTGCATCATCATGTCAAAATATTCGGCAAATGAAGTACCTCTTGATCTAAAACAAGAAATTTTTCTCCCTGGAGCTAGAAGGTTCCGTTGTTGCAGTCTTAACCCCAAGAGCTCAGCTTGCACTTTCGAAAGTTTTAGATCGCGAACCAAATCAGTTCCTTTTGATTAAAGAGCTGAGGAGAAGTGTCAGGAGATTGAGAGGCAGCGTGAGAGCACTCTTCTACATGTTAAGCACCTTCTGATTGGGTCTCTTCCCGTGACTGTGCAAGTCAGGAACAGGTAAATGCATTGAAGATACGTGTGGATACTTTATTTTATAATAAAGTCGTAAAATCGGTAAAATTCGTCTTATCCCTGCTCATATTCTATCAATTGTGTTTGTTTCTTTGCTTCATATGCTTTGTACAGTAACTCTCCGTAATACTGTCTACATCTTTCTATAATTTCATTTTCCTTATTCACTCTCTTTCATTTTCAATAGATTTTAGTATTTGATAGAATAGTTTAGTTGATTTTCTGCGCAACTTTCCTCTATCTTCTCAGTTATCATTTATAATTATCCCAATCCTCTTTCTTTACCGTTCCTTGCGTTTTTATCTCTTCTGTCCACTATGCCACCTGCTTTCTGTTATCATTCTTTTCCATACTCAATATCAAACATTTTTAAACATTCTCAGTTATCCTCTATGTTTGCATTTTACATATGCATTTTGTTACTTTCCATTGTCCTATACATTTCTTCTTCGATGTTCTCTGTTGATACAATTTGATGGTATGACCTCGGTACTGATTTCTTTATGTTGTTTACATTATTCTCTCTCTTCTTTGGCATTACATAACACCACAAAGCGGGCACTGTAATTCTTGATCCTCTCCTCATTCTTGTATGTTTATATCCTTCTTATGTTTGTTTTCTATCAGTACGTAATTAATTATAATCTTTCAATTCTGCATTGACTTCCCTTGTGAACTTACGTATTTCTTTGTGTAGGAAAACGTATTTGTTATCAATAGATCATTCAAGACAAAAAAGACAGTATTCTTCTACCATTATTATTCAATATTTAGTTCATTTTTTACATGAACTGCTTTATATACACAAGAACAGAATTCAACGTGATCTTGCAACACACGATCACCTGCTTATCTCTTAATTTTAATAAGTCCACAAAATTTCCTGATTGAGATTCCATCTCACGAAGAGCAGGATGGATTTCGCAACCCATCCATTTCTTTTTATCGTTTTTATGGTAATAAATAAAGGATTTGGCATAACAACTCGATAGCGAACGAAAGTAGTCGTCTAGTTAAAAGAAATTAGTGTTTCATTGTACCCCCGTGTAATGCAAAGAAATTATTCAATACTTCTGTAGAAGGCTAAGAAATGCAAATGCGGGTATTATCGTAGTATCACCCCTTATAAACATTATTAGACAGAACAATGAAATATTTGTCCTAATAGGAAGTCGAGATTCTATTTTATGATCGTTCCTTCTTTTGATTTTGCTACACTATATGACTGTTGAAAAGCAATAGACAAAAAAATCATGCATAACATTAAGAAAAGGAAAAAATGCCATTTCTTAAACACTCATTACTTACCAGTACTTCTATTTCATTAAGAAAGTATCATTACATGAGGCGATCCTATAATGTGGATATGCATATTAAATTTGATGCACACTAAAAGTAACTTAATATTGTTGCATCATCAGTTCGATATTTGCAAAATGATTTGTAGGCAAATTATGAACATTACAATTTTGAGAACTTTTGTCTAAATTAAACCCTATTAAATCAAACTGTCAAATTCACCAAAATAATACACAGGTGCCCATTATGTATGGAATATTGTATATATCTTGGTAAGTATCCACTTTATAAAAAAATATTTTATACAAAAGTTGTTTAATATTTCATTTACCATAATGAGACAGCATTCAATTGTTTTTATTTCAGAAAATTTAACTAATAACATTAATCTCGATATCCAAGATCGTCAAGTACCTCGAATTATGGGAGATGTACAGTAATTTTTCGTTTATTTGTTTTATTTTGTATGTAAATTTAATTTACGATAATAATTCGAGGTACTTGACGATCTCGTATAGCTAGATTAATGTTATTGAGTAATTTTTATTAATAAACAATTTCTACATTTTTTTCCAAAAATTTTCTGATGTAGGAGGACAAAAATTTTACGTAAAGAGTAAATACGTAAAAAGAATCGTAAACAGAAAAGTAATCTCTATCAAATAAGCCTAACGAAAGGGAACATTGCCAATCAAGTGTTATTCGTTACTCATTTGTTTTCTGGATTAAAAACAATTGAATGCAGTCTTATTATGGCAAATAAAATGTTAAACAACTTTTGTATAAAATGTTTTTTTATAATGTCAACATTTACCGAGATATACCGGGTGTAACAGGATCATGGTACACCCCCCGTATGTCCTTTAGTTTTGAAGATAATTGATTCAAATTTGGGACATCCTATACACATAATAAGAGACACTTTTTGACATACAAGTAATTTTTTTTTCAATTCCGGTTTCGCCGGAAGTGACATTAACTTTAGATTTTTAAATGGAACACCTGTATATAATTACATTTTTGAAATCTGAATAATTTTCTGAATCCAATGGTACCACATAAGTGACATTTGAAACGTCAATATTTTTTAGAATTTAGTGTTTAATTTTCCATTTAAGTGTTGTGTACCGCCGCCACCGATATTTATTTCTTCGTTGTGAAGGGCAATTTATTAAATTAAACAACTTTCTTCTGTTCTTAATTTTAGTTAAATTTTATTTAAGAGACGACGATGACCACCGGTAACAATTTGTTCTAAAACTAACTGATCAACTCGATCTAATAGAGACGACTAACTTAATGTGACTGACTTGACTTTTCGACTGCCCTTCGTGAAGTGCCTTTTCGGCTTTTCGGCCCCCCTGTTCCTAGTGAACTCTGTTTTTACAGCAGTGCTTCCCAAGCAAAATATCATACAACTAAGTATGTTTCCATCTGTTTCTTGATATACGCAGAGACAAGGAGAATTAGGGGTTGTTCCCATCTGGTTCGGTCCCCTGATATATTTATTATTCACACATGTCTCTGGTGGTTGTTTGGTTTTTAGTTACAGAATCATTACTTTTGATACCTACATTATTATATTGTAAACTTATTATATTCCTATTATTATAAAGATAAATACTACGTGAGCAGTACTACGTAAACGGGTGGTACCACAACAGTGTGCCATGAGAGTTCCGTCTAATGCTAGAAAAATCTAAATTCCGCCAAAAATACCAAATTACGTGATTTATGTGTAAATAAAGTTCATTAAAACGGTTTTTGGGGTATAACCCAATTTTTTCTAATGGAACCATATTGGTACCGTGGTACCATTTATTAGTACTATTAATAAGAAATTTATTTATACCTAGTATTAGAACATACGATAAATACAATAAAAATTACAGCTAAACAAAATAAGAAAATACAATTTTGATCTAATTAAATGTTAAGACGTTACTACGGTGGCTTTGGAAACAATGAAACTGTTTAATATGTCAAATACAAGGTAGATTGTTTGTTTATCGGTGTTTTTATTGTGTCTTTAAAAAGTGTTTACATTTATTGTTAATTTTGTTCAAAATGCCGCAAACTTATACAAGAGATGAAAAAGTGGACATGTTAATTATTTATGGGGAATGTAGAAGAAATGCCGTTGTAGCTAGAAACCTTCATGCCGAACGATATCCGGATAGACAATGTCCAGCGAGAAATTATTTTAATTGTCTTCAAATCAATTCCGAAGAGAGCCCAACCATGATCCCGAGATAATTCAATTATTAACGTAGAAACGGAAATTAATGTTTTGGCACCAATAGAAGTTGATAAGACTCTTTCTTTAAGACAAATTGGGTTTGAATTAGATATCAGTCACCAAACGGTAAGCCGAATTTTGCACAAATACAAGTATAAATCTTTTAAATACCAATTGCACCAGCACTTGTATGAAAATGATTACGAACGTAGGATGGAATATTACAATTGGATTTTGCAGAATAACGTACAGCCAAACAATGATTTTTTGGGAATGATCTTATTTTCGGACGAATCCAGATTTATGAATTTGGGATTATTCAACAGACAAAATACAAAATATTGGTCACAAGAAAATCAAAATTTATCGCGGGAGGGCAACTTTCAAGTGCGGTTCGGTTTCAATGTCTGGCTTTGAATAATCGGTAGTAGAATCATTGGTCCAATAATATTTGAAGGACCCCTGACTGGAGACAGATACTTAGGATTTCTGCAAAATGAAATTGCGAGTAGATTAGCCCAGTTACCCCATCATTTACAACAGGAAATGTATTTCCAACAAGATGGAGCTCCTCCCCATAATTCAAGAACAATAACTAATGATCTTCAACAAAGATACGGAGACAACGAATGGTCCAATAAGGTGGCCTCCAAAATCACCTGATTTGACACCCCTTGATTTTTTTGTTTGGGGCCATTTAAAAAACATTGTTTATGCAACCGCTGTTACAACCCGTGAAGATCTCAAGCTACGAGTAAGACGAGCACTTAATAGCATAACGGCCGAGCAATTGGAAAATGTTCTTCGGGAAACAGCTGTGAGAGTTCAGAAGTGCAATGACGTTAATGGGCAGCATTTTGAACAACTGATGTAATGTTTTGTGTTTAGATCAAAATTGTATTTTCTTATTTTGTTTAGCTGTAATTTTTGTTGTATTTATCGTATATTCTAATACTAGGTATAAATAAATTTCTTATTAATAGTACTAATAAATGGTACCACGGTACCAATATGGTTCCATTAGAAAAAATTGGGTTATACCCCAAAAACCATTTTGATGAACTTTATTTGCACATAAATCACGTAATTTGGTATTTTTGGCGGAATTTAGATTTTTCTAGCATTAGACGGGTTAATTAGAATAAAACGGAACTCTCATGGCACACTTAAATGGAAAATTAAACATTAAATTCTAAAAAATATTGACGTTTGAAATGTCACTTATGTGGTACCATTGGATTCAGAAAATTATTCAGATTTCAAAAATGTAATAATATACAGGGTGTTCCATTTAAAAATCTAAAGTTAGTGTCATTTCCGGTAAAACCGGAATTGAAAAAACAATTACTTGTATGTCAAAAAGTGTCTTTTATCATGTGTATAGGATGTCCCAAATTTGAATCAATTATCTTCAAAACTACAGGAGATACGAGGGGTGTACCATGATCCTGTTACACCCGGTATACTATATTCCATACATAATAGGCACCTGTATAGTGATAATAAATAACAGTGAAGTGTTTGACTGTATGACAATTTGTGTAGACGAAAGTGTCACTACACGTCTTTATAAAACTGTAGTTCAATAAGGTAGATCTTGTTATTTTGATAAACAGACGCAACACAGGAATCTAGAGGATTACTAATAATCCTGGTACAGGGTGTAACAAAAATAAATGCACTCACTTCCAGATGGGAAAGGCACAGAATAACAGTTATTCTGTGGTAAAGGTGCGCTATAAGGAATAGAAAAAGTAATATTCGCTAATAATTAAAGATTTTTTTTAATTTAATCGAGTCGCAAAGGGGTTTGCGTAAGTATCGTCAATAAAAGCGTCAAAAGATACAAAATTTACAACAATTATAACAAAAATTTCAAAAACAATAAGTAGTGTAATAGTAACAGACAAAATAACCAAGCGAACAAAGCTGAACCAGGAAGAATGTAAGTTATCTAGCACAAAATCTCCGTGTTTTTTTTCAGTCACCACTGTGGCAGCAAATTGTTATCAGTTCGGGATTAACGTGTACTGAGATATACTCTGAACAGTATTTTTTTAAAAATATTAATAATCTATTATCTCTAATTAGACCACGCGTTCATAAGCAACAATCTTAACGTTCATTATTAACTATAACTGCAGTTAGCACTTAATTGAACATAAATGTTAAAGGTAAAAACAATATTTGCAGGGAAAGATTTTTCTGGACAATTTACCTCTTATTATTAAATCTCTTCACGTCATATTTATCCATACAAATAATGGGTGAATTGATTAAAGAGACGGATAATAGTCAGAAAAATTTGTATTGTGTTTGTTGGACTCTATTCTAATGGTGGCGCAAATTTGGAATACAGTTAGTTAAGAAGTAATTAGAAATTGCTTCAAACAATCAGACATCAGTTATGAAAATATTGAATTTGATTTTTAAAATTTTTGAACACCATGAGGGTGTGTTATACAGGGTCTACTGTACAGGTGTCCAAATTTCCATGGGTTTGCAGGGTATCTCAGTTATTATGAAAGATAGAATGTTGCGGCTTTCGCGAACCTGAGCTACTTTTTTGTGAAACTTACAATGGCGCAAACCAAATTTTCATAGCCCTCTTTGTTTTTGATATACAGGGAGTGTTTGAAATTTACGATATTTAGACACCTCCTGTATTTCGGCTATCTGGAAACTTAGTAAAAAAAGTAATAACGGGTTCTAATAGATTTTTTCACGTGGAATCCAATGGTGCACGTAGAATTTTTCTAGTCATCACGGTTTTTGAATTATAAACACAACTCAAATACTGAATACTCAACTTCTAAAATACTTAACTCTTTATAACTCAAAAACCGTGATGACTAGAAAAATTCTACGTGCACCATTGGATTTTACGTGAAAAAATCTATTAGAACCCGTTTTTTCGTTTCCGGATAGCCGAATTTCTAGTATTCGTACTAGTATGTTAACTGCAGTAATAATTTGTTGGCAAACAATAATCAATAAGAAGCTATTAGGACGCCAATAAAATCAGCTGGTAGGTACTTTTTTTAATCAAATATTCGCAATTATATCTATTTAGTATTTATAATGTATCGACAGTTGACAAGAAGTGAACCGACAGATCATTCTTTATATTCTACATGTGTAATGTAAACTAAACATTCATTTCCTTGTGTGTGGCTGAACATGTATTTCATTCGAAATGAAAGCGTCCTTAAGATCCATAGATGGTTTTAAATGTAATCCATTTTCATTGGTTAAATGTAATATAGCGAAAAATGCGATTGCAGGGGTCATCTCCTTTGACATATTCACGGGAAGATTTCGAGTTAAATCGCTGTACACCGAAGAAAATCGTTGAATTTTTAAATGTTCTAAATCATCGCTGGCAACTTTCTATATAAAAAAAGACTATAATGTTTCATATATCGCTAAAGTAATGAATCAAATGTTACCTCTAATAACACTCCGCTTTCTCCTAAAAGCTTCAGCATAGTCGCTTTTATCCGTTTCATATTTATCTTTTTTGACTTCATTGCGTATGGCGGTAACTCAAAGACGTCCTGTTAAAATAATAATAAAGTGATTTTAGTTTTGTAATAAAATCCTTAAATAAACAGTTTCTCATAATTGATAAAGGTTAACTGAAACTTAACTTAAACTCTACTTTAATTTAAATTTAACTGAAGTTACTGTTTAAGATACATTTTACTTACAACCACAGCATCTATTGACAAATTGGCTGGGTCGGCGATGTGTAAATTTCTTACTTCCTCTTCCATTGTTTGTCCAAGTAAATCATTTTGAACGTTATTCAATAAATTTGAATTTTGAATGTTCGTTTCGTTATCATTTTCATTAAGAGGTGCATCATCATGACCATTTTCTTCATTATTCCCCTACATTAACACACAACAAATAAATGTTTCTAGAAAATATACAATTTATAGTAACTATTGATATAAATATTAAAAGCCATAATGATATTTCGGAATACAATAAAACCGTGATATAACGGATTAAAACCGGGAAGGGAGTGTTCGTTATGCCAAAAGTCTATTATATGAAAAATTTTTAATTTGCACATTCAATTGTTTGAATGAATAATTTAATGCACACAAATTCTTCGTTCTGTATTAACAGTACATAATAAACTTTCTAGTTCTACGTCTAGTGTTAGTTTAGTTCAATGAAAAATATACAACAATCTAACGCTGAATAACAACTAAAGCAAGAAGCAACCCTAGACCTAGAACTAAAAACATTCGGCTTTAGCTGTCTTAAGAAACGTACAGCTATACGTCAATGTTTTCAGTTCTAGGTCTAGTGTTAGTTCTACTTTTAGTTCAATAAAAATTATAACAATCTAGCTCTGGATAGGAACTAAAACTAGAACTGACACTAGATGTAGAACTAGAAACATTCGGGTTTGGCTTTACGTCTCTTAAGACGACTAAATCCGAATGTTTCTAGTTCTTAGCGCTGAATAACAATTAAAACTAGAATTACCGTCCTTGATTTTTACATAATCGTCCTTGATTTATACATAACATAGACAACTCAAGGAATACCCCAAGATTATCTATGAACATGGAATAGAGCAACTTGGGGAATAACCCGAGTTGGATTCTCTCTATGAGCGCTAAATAAATATACTGACGTATTAAATAGATAATACATATTAACCCAAATATACCCATACAAATTTCTGAGAGGTGTTTAAGTTATACAGGTCCTGCAACAGTGCGTCAGGCATCCATAGCTCCTATACCAATTAAGTTAGGAATTTCTTTCAAACGAAGACTTGTACTATATACAGGGTGATTCACATAAGAACCGACACAGAGCAGGGACATGTAGAGGACAATAAATTAAGATGATTTAAAGTAACTTACCTCTATACTAAGTTGTACTCCTGAGGAGTTATAAGCCTTCAAAGTTGGCTCTTAAATTTTTAAAAAGTTTAATATCTTTGTAATAAATTAAGCTAGAAAAACCAAATTTGGTATACGTTATGAGTGTACCAAGGGTATTAATTGATAGCAAATTGAACTCAATTGAGGCATTTCAAAGGGTTGATTAAGGGTGATGGTACCCTAAATTTTGACAGATTCTTTTAACCTTTCGGCGGATTTAATACATTACTACTTCATTTCATGTGGAATTTAATTCTAAAACTTTTCTTACTCTTATTATTTTTTAAAAAACTTTGTCGTTTTCATAAAAAACTTAAATAACTAAAGACACTTATTTCGTAATGTTACTTGAAATAAGCGAAAATTCAGTAGTCGGCTATGAAATTGTACGTCAAACTTGACAAATAGGTTATAAAGTTATTTGACAACAAGGTTTTATAACCTATTTGTCAAGTTTGACGTACAATTTCACAGACGACTACTGAATTTTCGATGATTTTAGGTAGCATTAACGAAATACGTGTCTTTAGTAATTTGAATTTTTTATGAAAACGACAATGTTTTTTAAAAAATAATAAGAGAAAAGAGGTTTAGAATTAAATTCCACATGAAATGAGGTAATAATGTATTAAATCCCCCAAAAGGTTAAAAAAATCTGTCAAAATTGAGGGGACCATCACCCTTAATCAACCCTTTGAAATGCCTCAATTGGTCTCAACTTGCTACCAATTAATACCTTCGGTACACTCATAACGTATACCAAATTTGGTTTTTCTAGCTTAATGTACATATTACGAAGATATTCAATGTTTTAAAAATTTAAAACCCAACTTTGAAGGCTCCTCAGGGGCAACTCCTCAGGGGTACAACTTAGTATAGAGATAAGTTGCGTTAAATCATCTTAATGTATTGTCCTCTACATGTCCCTGCTCTGTGTCGGTTCTTATGTGGATCACCCTGTATATGAGTGTATTTCTGGAAAATATTTTCGCATATACGGGTTGGTCCAAAAAAGTGTGACGACACAAATTGTATTTTTTTTAAATGGAACACCTGTATATTTTTACATACAGAGTGCCCATTATCTATGGAATATATCTTGGTAGGTATCAACTTTATAAAAAAACATTTTATACAAAAGTTGTTTAATATTTTATTTGCCATAATAAGACAGCAATCAATTGTTTTTATTTCAGAAAACAAATGAGCAACAAATAACACTTGAAGTTTTTTAAATGGCAATGTACCCTTTTGTTAGGCTCATTTGATAGAGATTTTTTTCTCTTTACGATGACGTAAAATTTTAGTAGCCTTATATTAAAGAAGAAAATTTAATTAATAACATTAATCTAGATATCCGAGATCGTCAAGTACCTCGAATTATTGGAGATGTACTCTAATTTTCCGTTTATTTGTTTTATTTTGTATGTAAATTTAATTTACAGTAATAATTCGAGGTACTTGACGATCTCGGATATCTAAATTAATGTTATTGATTAATTTTTATTAATAAACAATTTTTCCATTTTTCTCAAAAATTTTCTTATGTAAGGATACAAAAATTTTACGCCATCCTAAAAAGAGAATCTTGTAATCTCTATCAAATGAGCCTAAAGAAAGAATACGTTGCCATTTAAAAAAATTTAGTTATTATTCGTTACTCATTTGTTTTCTGAATTAAAAATAATTAAATGCAGTCTTATTATGGCAAATAAAATATTAAACAAGTTTTGTATGAAATGTTTTTTTATAAAGTTGATACCTACCAAGATATATACTATATTCCATACATAATGGGCACCCTGTATTTTGATTTGTCTGTTGTCAAGGTTTATGAATAACTTTACTTTTTGCAATTTGATTCGGCCGTTCTCGAGTTATTCGAATTTTTCTAGAAAATCTGCTCCAGCAGACATTTGTTCAAAAAATCAGAGAACACTCGATTCTCGATGTTTTGGTGCCGAGAACGGCTGTCTAGAACGTTTGGTCACTTTACTATGGCACGTTAACTTTTGAAAATTTGGAAGTACCATAACTTAATTTTTTTAAATGACACCCCCCATATTTTATTACTTGTCGTCTTCGGTGTCTCATTCTACATCTTTTACTCACTTGTTTACATCACTTGATGCTTGTGAGCTAATAATTATCTGTTAGGTCCCTTAATATGTACTGAAAAGAGTTAAAATCGATAACAATAACAAAAGTAATATTTACACAAATCAAGAAATTCTTAATTTATTTTTTATGCATGAAAAGCGCGACAAAGTTCGTAGTATGATTCCCAGATCTTCTTTGGCAGCTCGAATTGAGATGTTGGGACTGGGCTCGAAATAAGCCAAGCTATTCACCTCTTCCGTTACATTATCGACTACATTTTTTGGTCAGTTTAACACGTGATTAATTCGTCCAAAATGCCAAAAATTTGCTTCTATTCTTCTAAATTTACCTTTTGTCATCGGAGGTAAATGTGGATAATTTTCATTAAACATTCTGCAAGTTCTACTAAGAACTTTGTCGCACTTTTCGTGCACAAAAAATAAATTATGGATTTCTTCATTTGTATAAATATTATTTACGTAATTAATAACAATTTTAACTGGTTTTAGACTCACAAGCATCAAACAACGTAAATCAGACTTTGACGTTTGTCAATAAGTCATTAAACATTTGTTTTCCATGGAACACTAGGTTAATATCGATATGATATGTGAGCATTTTTCAAAAAACCCTAATTATTTCTCAAACTATTAATGTTAGGCATAGGACATATGGAGTATAAAAGATGTAAAATGAGACGCCGAAGACGACTAAGCAATAAAATATGGGGGGTGCTATTTAAAAAAATGAACTTATGGTGCTTCGAAATTTCGAAAAGTTAACGCGTCATAGTAAAGTGAACAAACGATTTAGACAGCCGTTCTCGGCACCAAAACATACTCCATAATGTTGTTTAAGCAGGTTCTGAATCCTAAATTGATATCTCAAAAAACCAGTGTTCTATGATTTTTTGAACAAATGTCCGCTGGAGCAGATTTTTCTTGAAAAAATCGAATAACTCGAGAACGGTCGAATCAAATTGCAAAAAGTAAAGTTATTTATAAACCTTCAAAACAGACAAATCCAAATATGTAAAAATAACCCTGTATATTTTTACATATTTGTTCCATTTAAAAAAATAAAGTAGGTGGCGACTTCCGGTAAAACCGGAAGTGCAAGAAATCTGAAAATATTTTAGTCGAAGAGATCGTAATTGATAATACTTAAGTCTGAATTCTCAAATTTTTATTTTCGCCAGAAACGTCTAATGACCGGTCTCGCTGAGACAGCCTGTATATAGCACAAGTCTGCGTTTGAAATAAATTCCTAACTTAATTGGTATAGGAGCTATGGATGGCTGGCGCACTGTTGCAGGACCCTGTATATAAACAAATTTTGTAAAGAAAATTAAAAATTTATTTTGAAAAACACAAAATTCAAGTTGTACTATACAGGCAGGATGATTTATTAGCTCACCATCAAATTTTGACATATGTAGCCAATTCAATTACCAAAAAAAATTTTAAGGAACATATGTCCTATTTCAATTATTTACGAAATTATAACACTTTAAAGTTTTAATTTTTATATCATAATTTACTGCTACATTTTTTTTAAAACACATAAACATTACAAATATTATTTAGACAATAAAATGATCATATACAAAGTGATATCGTTTATTTAATTTTTGTCTTGACCGTTTTCGGTAATTAAATTACCATCTTCAGAAGACACGTCAAATTATTACTTAAAAGTTAAAAGAAATTCCACACATTTTTATACGAACACAATTATGATTTGTTCAAGTCATAAAGATATCACTTTGTATATGATCATTTTATTGTCTAAATAATTAAATAAGTGATAATGGATGAAAACATAATTAAATTACAAATATTGTTCAAAATAGCCTCCTTCTGCTAGAATACATGCTTCACAACGACGAATTAAAGAGTTCTTCAGCCGAATTAAAATGTCTGGTTGATTTCTTATTTCAGTAGCAGCCATTTGTATTCTGTTTAATAACTGTTCTCGTGTGTTAATTTCCACTTGACACACAATTTGTTTCATATGACCCCATAAATAGAAATCCAATGGATTAACGTCGGGGGATCTAGGTGGCCACGCAAATGGACCATTATTATCAATCCACTTGTTTGGAAAATATTACAGGAAGGATATTACAATATCCCCCGCTTCCTCCACTGTCAGCAGCGTCGTAACGTCTGAGACCATCGAACTCCAGGAGTGCATTCAGAAGCTCCAAATTAAAGACAAAAAATTAAGTGGTGCAGTACGAAAAACGCTTAAGTGGCTGCTCAAACAAGGGCTGACTCCCGAGGAAGCCCAAGCAAAGGCCACACAGCCAATCAGTGAGGAGGAGAAGAGGGCTAAAAGGCACAACGCCAAAAGGGCCCGACACCAAACGAGCGGCGACTGAAAGGCGTAGCGTTGCTAGCGAAGGCAATCTTCCGCAGGGGCAAAAGCTATTACAGCTATTATTTTACAGCTGCCAGCTTCAAGCAGATGTTGGAAGGTAAAAAGATGGGAATGCAGATTCCCTATTTCCAGAAGTGAACCTCACAACAGCCTAAACGCAGGCTATTCAAGAGGTTATCATCTCGAGAATAGTGGACCTTAGCGAGGGACACGAAGGCGAAATCAAGCATAAGTTCCTCGGCACCACATTTAAGGCAAGCTGGCTGGTAATCAACTGTGAAAACCAGGAAACAGCAGACTGGATAATGTCCGTAACTCCAACCTTACAACCATGGGAGCGGGCATCCCTAATTGCCCTTGATGAAAAGGAGTTACCCAAAGCGACTATCATGAACGCCTATTTCCCCAACAGTGCGGATGAAAAATCAGACCGAGAAAAGGAACGACAAGCCTACGCCACAGAAGAAACAACCCGAACCGATGCCAGGAACTTCCGGACGTTCAAGGACCCCAAGAAGGGTACAGGTAAGGTAAGCTTCGAAAGGAAGGGTTAGGGCAAAACTGCCGCTCCCAAAACTGCACCCGGCAAACAGCAATGGCGGGAGTAGTCTTCATCCAGGCCAACATCCAGCACTGTAAAAGTGCCTCCGACGTGCTGGTCAAGGGCTTCTACCGTCCTAATATACATGTTGCGCTGATCCAAGAGCCATATGTATATGGAGGAATAGTCAGAAGACTAACAACAAAAGTAGGTAAGTTAATCTATCACAGGGGAGAGTGCCCCGCGAGAGCAGCGATACTCGCCAAATCCTCCGTAAACTGCCTACCTTTAACCCAGTTTATCTCTAGGGACCTGGTTGCAATGTCAGCGGTACTGCCGACGCCGGAAGGTAAACAAGAGGCGATTATAGCCTCGACATATTTCCCCGGTGAATCGGACGATCCACCGCCAAAGGAGTTGAAAGACCTGATAGACTACTGCAATAAGAGGAGGAAACAACTCCTCCCGAGCTGCGATGTGAACGTACACCATCTCGCATGGAACAGCTCAGACACAAACAAAAGGGGTGAGTACCTTTACCAATACTTACAAAGTACAAATTTAGATATTCTCAACAGGGGTAAGGAACCGACTTTTGTTACCAAGAGTCGACAAGAGGTACTAGACATAAGCCTAGCCACGAATCGTCTTTGTTCGCAAATTGCAAACTGGCATGTTTCACGTGAAATCACTTTAGGGGATCACAAGCATATTTGCGCTTTGTCATTGTAGCAGACATGACAAAACAGACAGAATTCAGAACCCTCTCTCTCTCTCACTGATTGGTGCTCTTTTTGCAGACACATCAGCGAAGAGGTCGACAAACTCAAAACAAACATTGAAAGCAGAGAGGAAACAGCCTCTTTTCTATTAAATATCATACATAGTGCATATGAATCAAGCTGTCCAATAAAACACAAAAGAGCACAATTTAATGTGCCTTGGTGGAATAATGAACTTGAACAACAGCGAGTCATGGTTAGAAGACTATATAATAAAGTCAGGCATTCCAAACTCGAGCAAACATGGGACCTCTATACGAAAGTCCTAACAGAGTATAACTTGGCTATCCGTAAAGCCAAAAGAAAAATCTGGCGTAGTTTCTGTGAAGGCATAGACAATACGCCTATAGTTGCTCGCCTGCATAAGATCTTGGCAAAATACCATAACACTGATGTAAACAAGATGCAAACAAGACGATAAATACACCGAGGATGCTAAGGAATCGTTGGAGCTCTTACTGAGTACGCTGAGTAATGGACATAACCCGTCCATGAGGTAGAGTTCGCAGCATAGCTGGGAACATTTTTACATCCAACAGAGTAAGGTGGGCTATTTCTAATTTTAAGCCCCTAAAATCGCCTGGCAAGCAGATCTGCCGCAGGCTCCTATGAAGGAACTGGGGTCTCAAACCACGAATGGCTTATTGGGCCTACATAGCTATAATCAGACCCATGGTCGCCTACACCTCACTAGTTTGGTGGCCAAAAACAAAACATAAGACAGCACAACAACAGCTGGAACAAATCCAGCGGTTAGCATATCTTAATATAACGGGTGCAATAAGATCTTGTTCGACGGTTGCTCTGGAAGCCCTACTCGGTCTCTCACCTCTTCATTTATATATACAAAAGGAGGCAGGTTCAAGTACCTTATCACTGAAAACAGTTTCTTCACTCAAGTTCATGCAGGATAACCTCAGAGGACACTTCGAAATCCTCAAGGACCCATGTCTAAATCACCTGATTGAAATTAGAACGGACCTTATACCGAAAGAATACAATTTCAACCAGCCGTATAAGGTCATATTTAGAAGCACGGATGATTGGGCGAAGGGTGGGCCTCAACTAAAAAGAGGAGCCCAAGCCTGATATACCGATGCTTCAAAGACAGTTAGATCCGGAGTAGGCATGGACATCAGTGGACCAAATAGCCACATTAAAGTGCCCCTTAGCTCGGACATAACCATTTTTCAAGCAGAAGTTCTTTCCATGAACTTCTGCACCGCTTTGAACATACAAAAGGGACAGAAAGGTGCATCCATAAACATTTTCACAGACAGTCGGGCCGCCTTAAAAGCAATTCAGGCCTGCATGTGTGACTCCGCACTGATCAGAGAGTGTACCAGCAACCTGAGAGAATTCGCTAGGGGCAATGATGTTACCCTATGGTGGGTTCCAGGTCACAGCAACATTGAGGGCAATGAGAAGGCGGACAAGCTGACCAGACAGGCAGCGAATCCTTCATTGGACCCAAACCTGGTTGTGGACTACAAAAAAACCACCTAAAACAAATAATCAACAGTTGGGAGGTCAACACTGGAAAGAACTTCCAGGTCACAGACAAGCGAAGAGTATGATAACTCCGTCGCAAAACAAAACCAAAGAGGTTTTATGCCTCAGCAAAGGGAATCTAAGGACGCTCTCAGGTTGGACACATTGGACAAGCTGAGGATCAAACTTGTCGACTTTGCAACGACGAGTCAGAAACAGCTGAACATATACTGTGTAATGGCGTTGCCA
The DNA here is from genome assembly GCF_036711975.1 of Onthophagus taurus. Classification (NCBI taxonomy): domain Eukaryota; kingdom Metazoa; phylum Arthropoda; class Insecta; order Coleoptera; family Scarabaeidae; genus Onthophagus; species Onthophagus taurus. The sequence goes on along the minus strand of NC_091972.1, from coordinate 26,716,723 downwards.
GACACGAAATTTTCGGTAAAGCTCTCTTGACACCTACCGACATAAAGGTATAAGAGCTTGGGGCAATACTAAGGTTCATCAAGGACCTACATTTGCTCTAAACTTTAGGAGGGCTAAAGTTACAATAAATCTTATAGGTCGCGGTAACGAGGGGTCGCTCCCCTCAGCAATAATAATAATAATAATTAACACTTAATTGCAAACCTATGCACATTGACGCAACCACTACTTCTTACTGAATGCCTGTGTGCACCTGAAATGACACTTCCACGTGAACTATATGTAGTACAGTGGGCATATCTGGGTTAATAGTATGACTTAAATATATTTTGTCCATTATATCCGATGTCTACCAACGAGGTCCGTTATATCGAGGTTTTACTGTAATTTTAATTCATACAAGTTTAATTCACCCTGTATTACATAGAAGTTTTTGTTTAATACTAAAAAATGTAACGAACAGTTTTTTAACTTACAGCCAAACAATATTGAGAATCATTTAAATTATCATAATTATAATCGTTGCATTCGTGAGTGAATACGTTTGCTTCTTCGTCATTTTCTTTAAGATTTTCTTTAGGAGCGCTGTAAGTTTTCTCGGGGATGTAATTCATCAACATAAGCAGATCACTATTTCTGCATCTTTTTAAATAGTTTTTTGGTAAAATAAATCTACATAATCAAAAAATAATTAATTTATGGTTTTTATGGAACAAGAAATGAAACTTACTTCGATTCGTCGGTATTGGTTCGATTTAGAACTTTCACTTTAGCGTTAAAATCTATTTTAGGTGGACTTCCAAAAAAGTCGATTTCTTGATCAATTTTTTTTTCTGCACGACGTCTTGCCATCGGCTTTTTTTCTTCTACCGCACCAGAGTATCTTGACACTGAAGGCAAATATAAAAGTAAATCCATTTTGAATGAGAACATATTTTACAGGGAACAATATATTCATTTATAAATGCACTCAACTTCGGTTTGTCATACGGGGTTATCTCGTTTTCCGCAGCTATGCAAGGTGTATGAAAATGGAAAAGAAGAAAAGATGCATTTCACAACAGAATTACTTGAGTTAATGGTAAAGTTAGAAGCTGGTATGAACTGTGCACTAAAAATGTTACCACAAAAAATATAGAAAATTAGCTAGACAAACAAAAGGAGCGTCCAGGATACAAAGATTCGTTCAAATAAGAAGATTGTTATAAAGTGAATTAACAAAACTATCGGATGTGCCCAGCTGTATGGACACTGTACTTAACAAAAACACAAATCTAATCGTTAAGTTTTAGAGAATCACAAACAAACAGAATGAAACTTCAGAATTAACTTACCAGACCTCTTCAATAATTTATTCTTCCAATGACTTGGTCCCACCAACATTGTATTAAGCCATTGAGAAACATTTTCTTTCATATCATTAGCTGTTGATACAGGTTCGCTAACTTTTTCACCTCCTGGGCAAAACGATACTACATGCACCTCATGGTATACCGTATCGAGACCGTTCGCAAGACGACCTTCTACTTCTTCTATCACTACGCCATCCTCTGTACTACCAGCCATATCGCAGCCGCCGTCGTCTTGATTATCAAAAATGTCGTGCATGGAACCGTCAAGAGTGACTATGGGGTGACCATGTTGATCGAAAACGGATTGATGTTGAGTTATGTTGGGTTGGCCAAAACTTAAATTTGTACCTCTAAACAAAAAAAAATAACTCGAAATCACATAAAGTTACAAAAATTATACAGGGTGAGTCAGAAAGAATGGGAAATCCGAATACCGGAGACACTAGACAACAAAATATGACGATTTAACCTAACATGTCTTATACAAATGTCGGTGGTTTTTAATACACAGGGTGTTGAAAGTTAAATTTTTATTTCGAAATTTCTTGATAATTTTGAAGGTTTTTGTACTATTAACATAAAATTTGGTAGTTAGATGTTTACGAGCATGAGAAATACGAATTTCATATTTGTTTTGTGATTACTCGTAGAGGGCGCTAGATGCACACTGTACGTTTGAGATATCAAGTCATGATTATTTTATCAGTTGAGGTATGGTGAATTAGAACCAGAAATCTGAAGGAAAATGTTGACAATTAATAAGCAATTGTCGAAACATGAGCGCAAAAATAAGCCAACTTTGCTTATGTTCAAAAATAAATATTTTAGAAGAAAAAATACATTTAAACATTTAAAAGTAAATAATTCGAAAACCGATAGACTTAGACAATTTCAATAAGAGTAGTTAATAAGAGTAGTTTTATGGAAAATTGAATGCTCTTTGTGATTTGCAGCTCTTATAGGTCGTAGCTGTCGAGCCAAAAAACTTATGATTTGATTTATCAAACGAGCAGCGTGTATCTAGCGCCCTCTACGAGCAATAACAAAACAAGTTTCAAATTCGTATTTCTCATGCTCAAAAACATAAAACTACCAAATTTTATGTTAATAGTACAAAAACCTTCAAAATTATCAAGAAATTTCGAAATAAGAATTTAACTTTCAACACCCTATGCCTCGAAAACCAATGACATTTGTATAAGAGATGTTACGTTAAATCATCATATTTTGGTGTCTAGTATCTCCGGTATTCGGATTTCCCATTCTTTCTGACTCACCCTGTATATTGTCATCAGAAAAAAAGTGTTATATATTGTTTATGATAAAAACTAATAATAAATTAAAGCTATTTATTTGTATAACTGCTAAAAATACTTTGGGCTGATTAAAACTAAAGCTAATTTGCTCTTTGCAGAAAAAAAACAGTAAACTTACCTTGTAGTATTTAAATCACAGTCAACAACATTCACCTCGAAATTCTCGAATTCAGCGCAGAGTCTTAAACCTTTAACTTTCGGAACGACTTTCTCAATCGCATCTTCAGTAATAATTTCTGCGTTAGGATCATCGTCTTTTAAATTATACGTTAAAAAGCAAGCCGCTTCTTTGTCGTTTAAATGTTCTTTGTACGATTGATCAAAAGGAACGGTGTTTGTATAAAGGTTTACTGTTCGTTCTGGATCGCCTTTTGTTTCGATGTTGAACGGCACTCCAGATATTTTCGGTATCGGCCCTAATAACGACTCCATCTCCTTGGCTATGCACTCTGTATTGCTAGCAGCTAGGCGTGAACGCTTTTTCTTCGACTTTCTTTTCGAACCTCTTTGATTATCGTTATTATCATCTTCCTGGTTATCTAAATTAAATGATAGTGGTTTACAAAAATTAACTTAATATATGTGATATCGACAATATAAAATTGTTAAACATCTATCTTATTTTTTTAAGCGCATTTTTTTAGATGTAATGGAAACGTACAGGTGTCCCTAAGTTGACATTTTTAAACAGGAAACCCTATGTTTTGTTGCATTTATGGATTCTACGTAAAATTCTGAGTATTTTCCATGTAGCACAGCCTATGTCGATATTCAAATGTCTTCACAAAAATGGTTTTAATAAACAAAACTGTCGGCATTGGGCAAAGAAAACCCCAGATGGGCCTTACTTTTATGAACAGACATTAAACGGTCTTATTAAACGATATATTGATTTCTTACAACAATGTCTAATCCCCAATTTAAGAAATTCATTTCGCACTGTTAGTAACCCGATGTTACATCATGAAAATTTATAGGTCATGTAAGATGGTGCACCACCACATTATGCAGTTTATGTTAGGCAATATCTCTATGAAGTAGCATTTCCTAAATAGAATGAAAGGCGTCGATCAATTGAATGGCCGCTAAGATCCCCGGATGTACAAAACTAAACTTGAGTCGCTTGATGACTTAAGTTTTCTTAGTAAAGAAATAATTATTAGGGTCCAACATGAATTTATCAATGGTTTGAAATACTACCAGGCACAAGAACAGTTTCAATTTCAGCATTTAAGTAAGTAGAGAATATTAAGATAAAACCATGGTGCAACGGTGCAACTTAAGATATCCCGATATTTTTTTTTAGCACCTACAGAGATATACAGGATGGTTCAGATTTTAACCGGGAAATTTTACTAGGACGTAGTACTTGCCAAAATAACACAAGCTTTTTGCATAAACATAGGGCCAAAATTGAGCCAAAAATTTACATTTTATTTTTTATTTCCGCTATAAGTAAACCGAAGAATATGAAGTTTTGTATGCATTTACTACTAGGGCTTCTCTAGTATCCTAAGTATCCATCTAAGCCTTAGACTAAAATATTTTCAGATTTCTAGCACTTCCGGTTATACCGGAAGTCGCCACCTACTTTATTTTTTTAAATGGAACACTCTATATATTTTTACATATTTGGTTTCTCCATACCATATTATTATCAGATTCAAATAATACTCATTACTAAATTCCAAACGTGGCATTTCTTGAGAACAGATCGCTATAAAAAGTAAGCTAGTCATCACACCAACAGAAATAAACCATAGCTTTAGCAAATGTCAAACTATTTACTCTTTCCTTACTGATCTTCTGATAATACATAACCACAACAACATTCCCAACACAAAATTTTTTTTCCGGCGGTCAAAGTAGATGATTTATAAATTATAAAAAGTAACGTTGTAGTTGACATTTTTGATTGAAAAATTTAATAAAAGTCAGGGTTGGGTTGGCTTCCATTTGAAATATGTCACCTCTTCCGGTGTAACCACATAATACGTCGAAATGCGAACGAAATTAGTAGGAAGAAAAAGTTGCAAATTCATAACCATGACATGAACAGGATCATTTTAAAAAGAAATGAATATGTTTGTGATTTAGGTGTTACATTACATTACATTGCATTGACTATATATCGGGTAGGCGGACCAATCAACCTTGCACCGCGACCCTAAGGATCTATTGTACCCCGATAGATATCGTTATCAAATTTCACCGCCTCGCTCAACCGTCTCTGCTTCCTCCGCACATAGTCGGCATTCAATATCGTCGGCTAAACCCAACAAGTTGAGGTGTGCTTTTAATCGGCAGTGCCCAGTAAAAACACCCATTAGAACTTTTATGCTACTACGGGGAAGTCCTAAAATATTCCCGGGTTTGACAGTGGCGATGTTAATAAACACCTTAGCATGTGTCATTCCAGGAGAACTGGTGCACAGTAGGCGAAGTCTCTCTTCAGCCCACAGTCCAATCCTATATTTGGCCATCGCAAATGATACACCAACTGCTGGTTCCGGCCCCACAAACGCTTCAGCGCTGCTATCTCGTGCTAACTTATTTGCCGCTTCATTGCCAGCAACCCCAGAGTGACCCGGGACCCAGATCAGAGAGACTCTGTTATCACAACTCAGTATGTTTAATGTTCTCTTACAATCGTTAACCAGAGCCGACACCGTTTTCACGGCTTGCAGCGCCTGGAGAGCGGCGTGACTGTCTGAGAAAATTCGTACTGTCATGTTCTTCACCCCTCTTTCAAGAAGGATTTTAGCACCCATGTCCATAGCAAATACTTCCGCCTGGAATACAGTACAGTACGTACCCAGGCTGTAAGCTTGCTTACCTCGAGGTGTCTGGCAGTATACTCCTGCTCCTACCCCTTCAGGCGTTTTTGATCCATCTGTGTACAAGCAAATGTCTGCCTGAACCAGAGAATTTTCATTTTCGATCCAGGACTACCGCTCAGGCAGTACAATCTGGTATCGAGCATTAATCACTGATAGTGATACCGCCAAATCTGACGGCATTGATAGCACAGTATCAGTGTTTATAATGTCTTCCGCAGCCCATTGGTAGGACATGTCGGAACAGGTTTGAGCATATTGCTTAAATCTGTAAATGGTTGTTCTAGCCACTTTCTCTATATGCAAATGCAGAGGAGATAGGCCAAGCAAAACCTCCATTGCTAGAGTTGGCGTTGTGCCTATCGCACCAGAGATTGCCTGATTTAGGTGTTACGTTTGATTTAAAATTTTCATTTTCAAGGCATATTAATAGATTAGCGGTAGATGCATATAGGCAATTGGGATTTATTGTTAGAAATTGTTTTGAATTTCAAAATAGGAATACCTTTAAAGAACTTTTTAATACATTTGTAAGAAGTAAGTTGGAGTACGCCTCATTCATTTGGAATACTGCATATGTGACCTATAAATCTATAATCGAGATAGTTCAAAAAAAATGTATAAGGTATCTTACTTATAAAATAACAGGATCATATCCCACCTTTGAACCGTATATGCAACTTTTGAGTACTAATGAGTTTACTTCCCTTGAGAGAAGGCGTGCTATCTTGGATGCTTATACATTGTATAAAATTTGGTTCAATAAACTTCAAACTGGTAACCAAATTGGTTGAGAACATTGCCTTAAATGTGTTGTACGTAGTTTTGTTGCACGCACCTATTTACAAAGCCTCTTGTTTGGTTAATAATCTTGAGGATGTCGATTTTTTTCGTTTTTCAGAGTAGAAATCTTTTAAAAATTATGTGAAAAATCTTATAAACTCTAATAATACTGGTATTTTTAAGTATTAATTTGAGAATTTGTTTTTCCATTATGTTAACGATTACAACAGTAACTGTTTATTTTCTTTGGTGTTAGATACTCTTCAATTAAATTTTTTGGATTAATGTTAAGTTACGGTCTTAGTAGTATTGTTTTTATTTTGTAAAACCTTTGTAATTGGGGTTTGCCCTGTAGAGCTTTAATGGAAATAAATAAATAAATAAACTGGCTAAATAGGCAGTGAGGACACCAGATGTGGGCTACAAAAAGCTACTTAAAACAGGTGATTAACACATGGGAGGACTCAAAGGTAGCCTTGCGCTGGAGTATGATAACTCGTCGCAAAAGAAAACCGAAAAGGTTTTATGGCTCAGCAAAGGGGACTTAAGGACGCTGTCAAGTTTCCTGACCGGTTACACGTCCCTAAACTATCATCTCTTCATCATTAGACAAGCTGAGGATCAAACATGTTGACTTTGCAATGACAAGTCAGAGACTGCTGAAATGATTTGCGTGAAATGATTTGCGTGACACCTAGTGATATAAAGAAACAAGACTTTGGAGCAATACTCAAGTTCATGAAGAACCTAGATCTGCCCTAAACCTTTGGAGGCCACAAGTTACTATAGATCTTATAGGTAGTGGTTGCGAGAGGGACTACTTCCCTCAGCCTAGCAGTAACAAAAAAAATCACAGTATTACACATAAAAACAGTAATAAAAAATTCAAGACAAATCAAAATTGGTAATATGTATATGTTAGGTTATTTTGCACACATACAAGAATTTGACGAGAAATGTTTAAAAACAAATATTTAGATAATTAATTTTGAATCATACCTTCACCTAAATCTTCTTGTGAAGCTAATGTATTAGCTAATTTAACACCTTCTGCATGTAAATCATCAACCCTACAGGAATATACTTTGGTGCAAATCTCAAGTGTTGAAGCCACTTGTTGAAAATGATCCTTTTCTGACACATTCGTATCAACTACGCTTGTGAAAAAATAAATTATACGTAAATCCCAAGCATTTTTTGGGGTTATTTTCTAAAACAAAAAAGTAATGATAAAACATTTTAAACATTCCACATAAAAAACTTTCTACCTTACATTCTCAAAAAACATTTTTTTACACAGTTCGTAGTGATTTTTAGCTTCTTCTTGACTGATATTTTTCTTATTCGAGGAAACATGTTTCGGTGCAAGACTTTGACGTCTTTGGTGGCGCTCTTCTTCATCATTTTGAATGCTATGAAGAGTCTTGAAAGAGAAACCCCAGATTAAAGTAATTTCCTTTTGTTTTTATAAGTACGACAATCTAAACTTACCATATTTAAAGAAATATCATTTGAAGAATCTCGTACTAATCGTTTTCTTGTTGGTGTCAATGCCACCGCCATTATTAATCTGTTTGAAACATAACAAATATATTAAAATTACTTTTAAAATGTACTTTTATTTACTGCATATTGATATTTTAAGATATTTCTTAGTAAAATCAGTTTTTCGGTCTCCTAATCATCATATTCTTAAATCTAAGGGATTGATATTGATAGCATGTTTTAATCGTTGCTGGATTTAACTATTAAATACTCTTACTTTTAACAAGAAAGTGATAATAAGGAACCTCTATTTTAATTGTTATGGTTATGGTAAATAATAAATTTAAAAGTTTCTTAACTTACGATAATGTATATATTGCTTTGTATCCTAAAGAAAACAGTACTAAAGTTTACGAATATAACAGACATATACTTTCGGGAAAAATATTCGAAAACCCGCAAATACCGTTAAAGTTTAAAATATGTCAACAGTCAAACAAAGCTAGGTTCGGAGCGTTCGGAGTGGTTCGGAGTGTTTGTTTGGGTCGTAACCACAAAATTACAGTTGTCTTCAACAAAATCGTAAGGACGCCAAAAGATGGCGCAATTACTTTTGTATTTGTACATGTTAACACAGTACGTTTCAAAAGTAACGGATAAATTCGATAGAATTATTATAAATAATTGATGAAAAAAATCCCTGAAACGGGTCTAAAGATTTAAATTTTTTGGTGTATATTTTAAATTCTGACTGATGACGTCATAGAAGCTTTTTTTTAAATGGAACACCCCATTTTTTATATTGAAATTTGAAAGAGGATTTTTTTCTGAAGTATGTAGGTACAATAAATATTAATATCGGTTACATAAGAAAATTTTCGAGCAAAATTAATTTAAAGTTTCATTATTTTCCAATCAATTGACAAAAAAATAGTAATAGCCGTGCGTAACCATGGCAACCAATTGTTTTGATTTAAAATTTCCAAGTGTCAAAATTCGATTTGAACCAATTTATTGTGCGTTAATGAGATTATTTTGAGTAGTATTGTGGAGTTTCTTGTGTTAATTATTGTTATTTGTTGCTATTCATCGCTTTTCGTTGTTATTTTTTTGTTGTTATTTGTTTATCTATTATTGGTTATTTTTTAATTATTGACTGTTCGGTAAGTAAGAAAGTAATAATGACGTTTACTAAAACTGAAAGAATCGAGATTCTTATGATGATTGGTTTCGGAAATAGAGTCCAAACATATAACGAAATCCGTGCGTTGTTTAACGAAAATCATCCAAACCGTAACTTACACCGCAACCGTAACCGAAATTTGAACATTTGCTTTAATGATATTGCAAGCTACAAGCAACAAGCTATTGCTACTTTTGTAATGTCAAATCAAAACAATTGATTGTCATGGTTACGCACTGCTACTGCTATTTTCTATATCAAATGAATGGGAAATAATGAAACTTTAAATTAACTTTTCTCGAAAATTTTCTTCTTAAAATTTATTGTACATAATTCAGAAAAAAATCTTCTTTCAAATTCCGATATAAAAAATGGGGTGTTCCATTAAAAAAAATTAAATCTTTAGACCTGTTTCAGCGATTTTTTCATAATTGTTTGTAATGATTTTATCGAATTTATCCGTTACTTTTGAAACGCACTGTTGTTGTTTATTGTCTGTAATTTTTCTTAAAAATTCATATCGTTTTTCGTTTAGGCTCTTGTATCCGGTTTTATTTTTCTGTTTCAGAGTCGTTTTTCTCGTGCTCATGTCAAATTTTGTTTCGTGCGTTTCGTTCTTTTTAAAGTGTTTTACAATATTTTATCTATACAATTTTATTTATACACTGTGTTTTTAACTTTAATTGTTCACAATAACATACATCATTGTTGATTGATATATTTCAATATGTATTCTTTTCATAATTTTTGTTTTAATGACGTCGTGGGTTTCTTTTTAACTATTTGACAGTAAGTTTATGATTGTAATACTTTTATTATGTTTTTCATTATATTTAATTGATCATAATGTAATTACTTTTACGTAGATTCGGCTGATGATGGGCTAAGCTCGAAACCGGTTCCGAATAAATTGATATTAAGCAAGTAAGAAGTTTTTTATATAGTTTAAATTTTAGGATGATTTATAACATTCGGAGTAGATTAAAAGGGTAGGTACTAGGGGCAAACTAGTATATTATTATATGAGCATATAATGAGGGCTATTATTCACGAAGGTAAAGTTTATGTCACGAGCGTGGCGAGTGGCATAATTAACCTGAGTGAATGCTCATTATATGCGAGTAGAATACTATACTTTGTCCACGACTATTGAAATTGATTCCATAAATTTATTTTTTAAATAAATTTTTGAATAAAGGTTAAACGTCAATGTGACACAAATTCAATGTTACTAACTGTAACCAACTTCACAACAATTTGTCAAAATTAAGTGTCAGTTTTATAAAACGTCGTTTTCTTTACGAAAATTAATTAATTTATGCTTAAATCATACGAAAAAACGAATTTGTTTAGGTTTTTTTAATGTCAAACATTTAGAAACTACTAAAAAATTGAATTAAATTGACGTTTTTTGAACTTTTAACGTTTCAAATAATTATTATTAGTCTGGTCAAGATGGCTACCCGTGAATAATGATTATTATTCACCGCTATTATTCACTCCGTGAAAAATGACTACCATTTTGTTTTAGAAAACTCATTCATAAGGTATATATTATAAGGTAGTCGTGGACAATAGCATATTATTGAACAAGCGTATAATGGCGGCTGTTACCCACGAATATGAAGTTGCAACATCCATTATACGCAAGTTGAATACTATACTTTATCTACAACTATTTAATTTTGAAAAAAAAATCAAAAAAATGAAAAAAAATAAACTTGATAGACATTTCAGACATAACCTCAATATAAGAAAGCTGTAATTTCTGTTAATATTTTATTTTTTGATTAGTAGGCCGTGTCAGAACTGTGGAATAATGGCTTCATTATTCAACACTTTGTCAGTCATGAGTAATGCGTGTCATTACCTGTCAAAAATCAAATGTATAATGAATAGATAATTCAATAGTTGTAGATAAACAATTTATTTCAATTAGCCCCATAGGAAAAAATCCATTAATGTTAAATCTGGACTCCTATGAGGCCACTGAACTGGTCCTTGTCTCCCAATCCAGTGGTCGGGAAACGTACGGTCTAACCATTGTCTAACCGTTGCCGCATAATGTGCTGGGTATCCATCTTGTTGAAAATAAAATGAACGACTGTATTCTAATGGAAGATTGTCTAATTCGCCGCCGAGGACATTTCTTAACATAGCTAAATAACTATTCGCATTACAAGTAGTGTCAAAGAAGTATGGCTCTATTCTAAATATGACACTACTCCAATATGTACGATGTTGCGAAGCCACAACACCATTGGCCGAAAAAGTTGATTCATCAGAAAACATTATTTTCTTATGAAATCCTCTTTCCATACTGCCAATCCACAAACAAAAATCTAAAGGTGTTGCTCCATCGCCAACTTCCAAAACATGACTATAAACTGACTTGTATGGATGTTTCTTGTTGTACAAATTGGAGATTTTCAGCTCTTTTCTTAATGATAATTTTGGGTGTACCTCTACTGAATGTAATACCAACAAAGTGCTTGCATTATTTTCATCGTATCTCTTCTTTGCTCTAGGTATTCGCAACAATGACCCAGTGCTTAGAAACTTCAAAATTATTTTACAGCAAGTAGTCTCAGAAACGTACACATTGAGGAAGTTTTCATTAAATTCCTGAATAACACGACGATAACATTTTTCGCCTTTCCCATAACATTGCACCAAGTAAATTTTTTGCTGTAAAGTAAGCATTTTAAGCCAACAATACTACGGCTAATAAAGTATAACAGCGTCAATAAAGCTTGTCACTATCAACGCCTACTAGTACAAAAATGATCACAAATAAATAATAGTAGGCCGATTTTTTCGAAAATTGGTATTAGAGACTACCTTTTATTTTTGAACAATTTTTTCTAGTAACTAGCAAAATTTTGTATCAAGATTAACTTTTTTCGATAAAATTAAAAATAAAAAAGTTTTTCCTATTCAACACCTTTTCCGTGGACATACTGTATATTACAGGGGTGGGCAAGCTCCTTGATAGTCCGAGCCATTTTTGAAAATTCGAAATTTTTCGGGAGCCGCAATTAAATACGTATACATATATTAAAAAGGTATTAAAAACTTTTATTTGATAAACTTTTAAAACGTATATATTAAAATTGAGAAATTATATTTTATATACTAAAAAAAAAAAAAGACCCCGACTACATTTATCGAGAGCCCCAAATAATTTTTCAAAAAGCCGCATGCGGCTCGTCGAGCCGCATTTGCCCACCGTTGGTATATTAATAGCTGACAGAGTGATTAAACCATAACATAACGGTGTTTAAAAGGCTAGTGGACCATTTCAAACCGATTGCGGTAAACAAAGATCATATGACGAACTTAAACAAGTGCTGAATAACTTTTACGGGAAACAAACATACGTATTTAAGGAACGAATAAATTTCGCATGTAGATTTAGGCGCCACGACGAATCGATAAACCAATATGTTTCGGCTCTGCGCGGTCTAGCGGGAAATTGCGATTTCGGTGATAATCTTAAAGAGCAGTTAAGAGATCAATTAATAATTGAAATTAATCAAACGGGTTGGCAAGAACAAATCATTCGTTCACACCCTTCAAACAATGTAACGTTCGAAGAAGTACAAGCGTCGGCATGCGTTTTTAAACAAGCGGCAATACAAACAAAACAAGTCTTTTAAGAAAAGGTTTGACGTTTCGGATGCCATGTTGCAACCTTCTGCCGTGATGCCGTGCGCTTCAGAATAATGCTTCCTACAACCGTATAATGCTCTGATGCGGAAGATACGGGACACCTGTAAAGTGGATGTAAATGGAACACCAAAAAGAAAACACGCAGATCAATTACGTCAAAGGATAGCGGTTGACGATGAAATACCAAGAGTACCATCACCTAAAATTGAGCCATCATATTTTAATGGTTGAAATATGTATTGAAACACCACCGGAAGTGAGTGAACCTACAACAGAACATGATTCTCCACCAGACATAGAAAAGATGGAACCAACTGTAGAAGACAACCATTTGACTCCACAAAAGAACAGATTAAAACACGTTCAAAGAGTTGCTTTACAACTGTTACAGAGAACGGATGCACATTAAAATATTGTACCAAACAGATTGTTATTTGCTTTTAAAGTATAATAATTGGTAATAGAGTGATTAAACCATAACAAAACAGTGTTTAATGTAAACCCACAATACCACACAAACCAAAGCCAACTGATAATTTTAAATTTACTAATAACCAAGAAAATTTAATTTTTTTCAAGTTTCTACGAAAACTATACATTTTAGATATAGGGAAGTAATGACAAAGTTCCCTTATTTTTCAGCGTACAATACGCTAGTGAAGGAAAAAATTGGGTTTGCCATTTCAAAAAATGAAGTTTTTGACTTTTCGAGACAGGGACATACGGAGCAAATTTCTGATCACACTCTATAATTTTTTAAAAAACTTTTTAACGGTTACGAAAGCTGTGGGTCCTCTCTGTACAATCGCTAAGAATATTTGGCCGGACCCGAGTGTAATTTCGAAAAATTATTTTTATTGTGAAGGGTTACATCTGCCAAAATAGTGATGACCAAACATGATTTTTCATGGCAATACTTATGTGTTCAATAAAAGAATGCGAAGAATATGAACAAGAAACCGATGAACTTGTCTTGTTATTGCACAGGACAGGAAATCACCAATACGGAAACTTTGCCAATGCAGGATAAGCACAAAAGCAAAGTAACAGCTGCAGAAATGACGTACCGGGTGCTACAAGATCCGTATAGATAATAAGAGGCTCCCAAAAAGATGATGATAGACACCCAGATAGAAGTAGCTGTCAGTATCAAGAACAAAACATACATAACGTTGGCAGAAGACTAGATACTGCTTCTAAAAAACTAAATACTGCTTTCTGAAGACTAGATACTGCTCTGGAAGATTAAATACTGCTTTCTGAAGACTAGATACTGCCGACAGGTCTAAATACAGCATCTGGACCACTAAATACTGCTTTCTAAAGACTAAAATTGCTTTGTGGACACTAAATACTGCTTTCTGAAGACTAGATACTTCCGGGAGGTCTAAATAGAGCGTCTGGAACACTAAATACTGCCTTCTAAAGACTAAAATTGCTTTGTGGAGATTAAATAATGCTCTCTGAAGACTAGATACTGCTAACAGGTCTAAATACTGCAAAAGAAAGATAAAATATTTTGGAGAAAACATACATAACTTTGGCAGAAGACTAGATACTGCTTCTAGAAGACTAAATACTGCTTTCTGAAGACTAGATACTGCCGACATGTCTAAATACAACGTCTGGAACACTAAATACTGCTTTCTAAAGACTAAAATTGCTTTGTGGAGACTAAATACTGCTTTTTGAAGACTATAAGATAAGATAAGAGAAAACATTAAAAAGGCCCCCTTTTAGACGGCGCCTGGGTGCAGTGCACCCCTTGCACCCCCCGGTAGCGCTGCCTCTGACTATTTCTGCATGCATTTCTTATTCGCTTTTTCATGTTTTCTGGCGTAGTCGGTACTTCGCGATAAACATTATCCTTAGGGACGCCCCACAAAAAAAATCAAGAGGTGTTAAATCAGGTGATCTGGCAGGCCAGGAAATTGGACCTCCCCTTCCAATCCGTCGCCCAGCATAATCCCGATCTAAAGCTTCACGTGCAATATGTGAAAAATGTGATGGACACCCAACATTTTCCAGCCACATATTTTGTCTTTCGTCCCTGGTCAAATCTACAAGTAACATCAATAAAGTATAGACCGATCAATTTATCACCAATTATGGCACACCAAACATTAACCGACCAAGGTCGTTGATGTTCTACTTCACGCAACCATCTCGGATTTTCAGCCGTGCAATAATGCATGTTATGTCTATTGACTTGTCCTTTGTTTGTAAAACTAGACTCATGCGAGAATAGAACGTTACTAAAGAAATTGACGTCCAACCGCATTCGTTCTTGTGCCCATTGACAAAATATTAATCGATTTTCAAAATCCATAAAGCTATTGATGCAATGAAATGTGGTCTTCGATATTCCGGCGTCAATTGTAAGTCGTCGAGTGTTAACTTAAGGATTTACCTCAACGCTAGCTAATACCGCAATTTCCTTTTTTTCCGTAGTTACAGTTGCTGGCCGAGTTCTTTTTCTTGATTCCACATTTCCAATGTTAGTAAAATCATTCACAACTCTGTAAAAGGTACCTCTTGAAGGCGTATTTCGATCAGGAAAACGTTCTCGATACAAAGATACTATCAGCAAGTTTTCTGCCACTTTCTCCATAAATAAAAATCATTTCCACTTTCTCTGCCACACTTAGAGTATCCATGATTTAATGACTTAGTTTAAACACTTTGCCTAAATGTAAAACGATGGAATGTACTCAGAATTTGTTGCCAAGCAGTTTTTATGCAAATTTAGTGTTACCTGTTACATTTTAAAACAATTCAACCAATTAAGTCTCTGAAAGCGATATTCTGAAAATGCCGACATGAGCAGTTCCACGAACTCTTGTTTTCATGTGTTAATCTATTATCAAATTGACAAAGGCGGAGAAATGTCGGAACCTTTTAGACCTCTTTCCAAAGGTATTGAGCCAGATCACCCGATGTACCTCTTCTAGATTTTTTTGTTGAGCATTCTTAAATAGTATTCTAAGAATTAAGAACTAGAGACAATGTATCGAAGCGGATAGGAAAATGTTTAAAAATTCATAAATTTTATTTATTTTTGCTAGATTATAAACGTTAGTTAATTGTTTCTGAAGAAATTTCAATTTTTTTCAAAAGATGTTTTGCCATTGTACTGGCAAAACCAAACAGTAAACTTTTTTATTTATTTTTTTTTAATTACTTTCTTTTATCCACAGATTCAGATTTTACAATAAAATATATAGGGTGTCATTTAAAAAATTGGTCGTCACCTTCATATAACCTTGAAAATAAGGTCAAGATAAAAAATGTTATCGTCATATGATCTCCCCCTTCGCACAGAACAACTTTCATTTGGTTCATATTTGAGCTGCGATTCTTGCATTACGTTTTCAGTATTGCGACTAGTAGACGAAAGAAAGAATACTAAAATAAAATAACAATATTCCTTATTTCGCCCATTATAACGTAAATTCGCTTGTCGTAACCAACTGCTTACTACCAGTTTATATTCTTTATCAGTTAAATGGAAGCTCTTCCTGACTGCCACTAAAATATATGAAAACGTAAAATTCTTTACATACGGTCTCTTTCTTTAAATACTGTTCACCAGCCGTATTTTCATTAATATATTAAGGTGTAAGGGTATAAAATAAAAAAATGACAAAAGAAACAAAATGGTGCTAATTTGAAGATTGCATTCCGTCTATTTATGTTCTTTTTTACATTATAAAGGTCTCTAGAATTAATAAAAATTAATATTTTTATTTGGTTTTAGTTCAGACGAAACCTATGTGTACAAAGTTTGAGCGCAATTTGAGTCAATAGATTATAAGGAATCATGATTACCAATTAAGTTGTGGAAACTCTGAAATACAAGTCTTTACAGTTAGTTAGTAAATTCTTTCATCTCTGTGATGCGTTTCTTATACAATCGGGCGAACATATTCCTGCTTGGCTAATGGGGATGATTGCGGCTATGTGATGCAATTCTGCTTGGTCAATTTTTATTCCCGTCAGATCCATAATCTTCAAAATTAGTATTAATTCATTATTAAGGATTATAATAGTTATGAAAGCTGCACCTTATGTAATTGTAACTGTCCTATAATGTAAATGTTTCAGAGTAAATTGGCGGATTTAACAACTTATTATTATTTTTGGATTCTGCACTAAAGCAACGTTCGAGCAGCTCATCATGGGATAAGTCTTGACAAAGGGACCTTAATTTCTCTATAACATGTAAATCCAGCGGCGAGTTTGATGAGAAATATGTTAAATATGCGAATTCGGCTTTACACCACTTCACATTAACTGTTTCAGTCTTCGGGATACTTTTGATGTTGTGGGTTTTCATCTATGGAACTTTTATAACAGTACACTGCCCAAATTTCTTTGTTAATATCTTCTATAGATTCGGAATGTTTTCAGGTAGCCAAGCCATAGTACGTTGTCAGTTCATTGTACTTTCTTGTACAAATTTGTTGTGTTAAAGTCTCTAAAATATATTACAAAGAAAAATGGTATAAACTAAAGAAGAACATACTAAAACTCGCTTTTTGAAGTGTTCCACGTATACTGCGTGGAAGTATACGTTTCATATGCTATATCTTCTAAAATAATGCGAATTTTTAATATACTTTCACAAACATATTTTACAAGGTATTTAATTGCAAAAAAAATAAAAGACAATGCATTCTTGGATCCTCTCTACCGGAATCCCCTTAAAATGAATAAATAAATTACTTATTTCTAAATTACTATCTAAAAACATACTGTGGCACGTGTCACAATTGTGTACACTTAACACATCTAATGTCGTCTCTCTTTTCAAGAATTATTATACAATCTCGCTTGGACTTTTACAAACTTTGCTAAGTCTTTAGGTAAAAATTTATCACAACAATTGTAGAAATCTTCAATCGTGTACGATTTTTCAGCAGCCTCAGGGAACAACGTTTGCACCTTTAAATTTTCTTGTCGAAGAATTCTCAATATTTTCTTGCGCGGTGTTCTCGAAGACAGAGAATTATTTATTTGCGTCTGGGTTTCTACAAACAAAACAGTCAAAATATTTATATAAAGTAAATATGTATGTGAAATATCAATTAGTAATAATGGTTCTACATCCGCTGTAGTATGATATTTAAATTCATAACATCAAAAATGAATATAGAATGTCGCCAAAAAGTGTATTTTAACACGTTCATTGTCAATCACGCGGTACCACGTGATGTGAATTCTCACCAAACGGCTGATCACGCGATATGGCGTGGAAAAAACTAAAAAAAAAAAGATTTGGCCACCACACGAAATTTCACTTATCTGCTTGGCAATGAACGGATTGAAGCCGTATTTCTCGGTCATTGTAAAAGCAACAAAGTCAAAAAGTTGTATAATTACGCTTCGCTAATTTAATTTTTATTTTTGTTTTAACGTATTTAACATATTCCTTTATAATATTCTAAAAATGGTTAATATCCCGAAATGAGCTCTAATCTTATACTCCTCACACTTAAGGTATCCCCAAAGAAGAAAATACATGGCCGTCCAATGCTACGATTTGGAATCAAATTATGCCAATAATTTCGTATATATCGGGACGAAGTAATTAATATATCAACGAAACGTGTCATTATATCGTGGTGCATCGCTCGCAAGTGGCCTCGGTTTTAATTACACTGGAATGATATGCTTTGGAATCACAGGGAACAGAAATCTTACTACTGCATTCGCGGATAACGTAGTTATTGTAGCTAGAAGCAAAAAAGAACTAAATGTAAGTTTAAATTAATGGAATGGGATTTTGGAATAAAGATGTACAAATCGAAAACAAAAATTATAGTGGAAATGAAAATTTGAAAATAGTGATTGATGGAATGAATATTGAATATTAAGCAATTCAAGTACCTTGGAATCGAAATAGATAACTATGGAAACCAAGAAAAAGAGATAAATACCTACAAGAATAGAAAAGACGTAAAAGGAAAGCGTAAGACAGGAAAAGAGTAGATTGTAGGTTGTAGAGATGAAATACCTGAGAAGAGTAAAGTGAGCGACGAAGACAGACAAGGAGCTACGGACGATTTTATGGAAAAGAAGCAGCTCAGTGGGTGGAAACATCTACAGAGAATGTAGGATATTTGACAGGTGAAACGAATATGGTGGGCAAGAAAGCAACAGAGTGGAGAAAGAGGAAGATCGCGAGACATTTGGGATAAAACAGTAAATAACATAATCACCAAAAGAGGAAACTACACAGGAAGCTAAAAATGTAGCAAGCAATAAGAAAATGTGGGCAATTCCTGCACGTAGTAAGATTGGCAGAAAACAGTTACTTATAAAAAAGGCATATGGACATAGGCATTCTTCTTTCTGTGTATATATATTAATCTGAAAGTGGTCATCATATTGCTACACCTCGTCCACAAGCGGCCTCGACTTAATTACAGTGGGAAGTGTAGGAGATGTACTCCTCGACAGGATGCAGGAAGCACTCAATCTAATTGAGAATTGGTGTAATAAACAATCCCTTTAAGTCAATCCCAAGAAGACAGAGATGGTTCTTTTTACACGCATGCGCAACATAGGCAATCCTAGACTGCCAACCCTTGCTAAAACTAAACTTAAACTGTCTACAGGAAGTGAAGTACTTGGGCTTAATAATAGACAGTAAGTTAACGTGGAAATCCCACCTAGATAATAGAGTTAACCTTTAACTATCCGCACCGGTGTATAAAATACACCATTTCTACTTAAAAAGCGGTTAAAACCCCACTCATGCCTACGACCGAGGTGCTCAGATACTTACACTTTGGTGGCTGGAAAGTTAGTTGGTTTATTGACAATTTATTTGGTGTACTACACCGCGCGGGTAGCTATGTAAGTAATATTGACTGCCATTTAGGGCTCTTATTTGTCCATAGAATTAGTTTTAATTTTTATCATTTTAGGGACAAAGTAAAAATAAAAGATTCCAAAAAATTGAAGCAGGGTGAATTAGAGGAGCTGGCTCAAGTAATTTGCGACTCCGATTCGGAAGAAGAATTACACGACGATGATGCTGATACTTCTTCTGAAATGTACATAGAGGACACTGAACATGACTCCGAATCAGAAATCGAAGGTAACGACTCCGATGATTTAGAAGATGTTGGAAATAGCAGTTACTTTATTGCCAAAGATAAACTGACTAGATAGAGCAAAAATTCGCTAAAAAACAAATTCAGTGTGAAAATTTTTCCCGGTGGCAAACAACAAGCAAGGGACATTCAAAATGAAGTAGATGCTATATGAGAATATTCACTGATGAAATGATACAGTACATAACTGAATGCACGAATCTACACATTTCGAATGTTAGGTCTCAATTTATGAGAGAACGTGACGCTAAAGACGTATAAAAAACAGAAATGCAAGCATTCATGGGTTTGCTATTGTTATCTGGATATAAGAAGCAAAATCATACACTTTTAATAAAATCACTTTTTGGAACTCTGGACAATAGATGGTACCAGTTCTGAAATTTTGCGAGCATGTATGGGTAAAGACAGATTCCTATTTTTACTTGCCGATATCCGATTTGATGATAAAAGTACAAGGAATCAAAGACAAAAGATAGATAAATCAGCTGCAATAAGATGGGTCATAGATAAATTCATAGAGAATTGCAAGAACAACTACTCTGTGGGCGAATTTTTAACAATTAATGAAATGTTGATACCTTTCCGAGGACGCTGTAGTTTTCTTCAGTATATTCCAAGTGTTATCCGCTAGCGAAAGAATTATTGGAAGATAAAATTACTATGATTGGGACCAAGATTTTTTGCCTCATAAAACTAGATCTGTGAAATCTTCGTTGTTTGGATTCCAGAAAAATGTAACATTGGTTTCCTACGTACCGAAAACAAATAAAGCGGTCGTATTAATCTCAACAATGCACGAGGATGGAGATACAGATCCAATTTCGAGTATGCCTGATGTCATCTTACATTATAACGTCACCAAAGGAGGAGTTGATACCGTTGATAAAATGTGTGGCACATACTCAATATCAAGAAGGACAAGAAGATGGCCTTTGTTTATATTCTTCCAACTGATGAACATCGCGGGGATCAATGGATAACTGCTCTATAATGCTACTCATGTCGATGCAGTTTACAAGCACAGAAGAAAATTTTTGTTGGTGCTCTCCTTAGGTTTGATGAAGCCATATCTCTCTGAACGAAGTTGAGAGTAGTTGCACGCAGGTCACTTTGCAAACAACATATGACAACAGTTGTTACATGCGATTCCTGCAAAAATGGTGAAGCAAGCAGCGGATAAAACAAACTAACCATACATAATATGTGAGATATTAATATTTAGAGGCTTTTTTTTTCTTGAATCTTTTCTTTGTTGAAGAGTTTGCCTTTTTTGTTGAGAACTGTAGTTTTTGTATCTCAATAAAACAGCATGAAAAATCGAGGAAACATGTTTTCTTATCCCTATACATCTCTTATTCATATATGTGGTGTACATAATACATTATAGAGCGCGGGTTAAAGGTTAATAAAGCTTGTGTCGCCTTCGGCCAGTAGGGGGACATGGGATTTGTCCCCCCAAGATAGCCCTGTGGATTTATACTGCCGTGGTTCGCCCAATGCTAACCTACGGTACGGTGGTATGGTGAACTAGGACTTCTAAGTCTACTGCCACCACTGCACGCAATAGAATACAGAGACTCGCGTGTCTGTATTTTACAGGTGCGCTGAGATCAACCCCCACCGCGGCCATGAAAGTCATGTTAAATTTACCACCACTCCACCTACATATTCAAGAAGTGGCCTTGGTAACCATGAAAAGACTACAATCAGCAGGAATTATGAAGGATGGGGACGCTGGCAGCAGTTCAACACTCTGGAGGAGAGCAGTGTTAGACACACCCTTACTCGAGTGTAAGACATCACAGACCAGCAAAATATGTTTTCTCAAAGAAGTACCTCACCCACGTCAGTCCCACAGTAGTAGATGGACATAGAATTTTTAAGATCTACACTGATGGTTCAAAAGAACGAAATGGTTCAAGCGTGGGGGTCTTCTCTCACGATCCCCGGATTCGCCTCTCAGAACCTTTAGGATCTAGTACCATCGTCATACAAGCGGAACTGACTGCTATTAAACTTGCTGCCGACTGCATTGTTGACTCCAACAAGCGGGGTAAGTGTTTTACTATTTTTACAGACAGTAAACAATGTCTTTTAGTGTTAAGCAGAGTTATTATAACGTCTGCATTTGTAATGGATTGTCACACAGCACTGCAGGAGGCCGTGAAATATAATCGAGTCAGAATCCAGTGGGTTAAGGGGCATTCTGGCTCCAAGGGTAACAACCACGCGGACAGGCTAGCCAAACGTGCTGCCGGTAGAGCGCTCTGTGCACCCGAGCCAATAATTACCCCCTCTTTAGCTACTCATATCGAGTCAATTAAGCGCATTATCCACAAAAAATTCTTAAGCGAGTGGGACCGAACCCCGGGCTGTCATCTCGCCAAGGAATTGTTAAAATATCCTTCAGCCGCAACAGCTCAGTTCCTCGTAGGGCTTGGGAAAAGTGCCCTTCGAACTGTCACAGGTCTCCTCCGGGACACTGTAAGGTAAATCAGCACCTTCAAAATATGAAGCTTGCTGACTCCCCTCTCTGTCAAGCCTGCGAACAGGATGACGAGACGGTTAAACACATATTGTGTGATTGGGGAGGAATGGCCAACCACAGATGATATCAGGAATGCACCTCTAGGAGCTATCCTAGCCTTTGGCAAAACCTTAGGCTGGTTGATGTGACAAGAGTGTGCAATGGGCGGTAAACGCACGCGCTCCCGAATCCATACATACATACAAGTATAGGGGACAGAGAGATCAATATTTATTTAGGTCAACAAATTAAAATATTTACAATAAGAAAACAAAGATAGAAAGAAAAAAAAAATGTATACAGGGTGATTTATAACATACGGAGCAGACTAATAGGGTAGGTACTAGAGATAAAACTGAAGAGATTTTCTTAATAATGTTTTGTTAAAAATTTAATAGTTACAAAGATATCGCATGTTAATGTTTTGAATAATTTAACGTCCATTTTTGAGAACCGCTGATATTCAGTAAAAAATAATTAAAATACTTGTCCGCTGCTAAGTAACCAAATCAACTGGATTGGCAGCAATAAAAACATGGTATCAGCGGTTCTCAATAAACAAACACCACCATTTGAGTGTTTTAACAAATTTTTAAATAGCCGTAACTGCTATATTATAAAGGTTTTATTATTTTTATTAATTTTGCATTGTGGGAATAACCTCGAAATATTCGCAGTTTGAATTTAAACGTAGTGTAATACCGTATATGCTAAGAAATGCTCGGCCATTAATTCAACTTTAACGTTCTATATCTTTGTGATTATTAAGTTGTGATCAAAACATTATTAAGAAACTATCTTCAATTTGTCTCCTAGTACCTACTCTTTTAGTCTGCTCCGTATGTTACAAATCACCCTGTATATATAAAAAAACGTTGGCCCAAAATGGCTATCGACCGTAGTCTTTCTGCCCTGAAAGTGTATTGATGAGGCTCAGTGGTTAATCGCCTCCAAAATTCAGATGCGTCTTAAACTCAAAATTGATATAAAATTGCCGCCAGTTAAAAATGCTCATATATTCGATGCTGCAGAAAACCAATCTCTATCTGGAAACATTGCATTCTACTGGGAGCAGCAGTGCACCGATGCGACGAGCATGAGTTGCGGGGATTTACAAGCTTGCTAACATTGTTTCAGGTTTATGAAACATCATGGACTTAGCATGCAAACCAAAACCAAAATATTTCAGAAAATGCCGCAAGTACACGAAGAGAAAATATTATCTTTCCATCACTTTATCATTAAATATCGAAAGAAAACTAGTGTGGAACTAAGCCAAATAGCGAATATGGATAAAACTCATCTGACATTTGATATGTCAGATGAGGAGAAAAATGCACTACACTGTTGTTCTTGGCCGCAAGAGGCTTCGGTTTATCAAATGACGTTGTAACTCTTTTAACTAATTAAGCTGATGTCGCTTGCAGCCTAGGTTCAGTGATTAATATTATACATTCCTGACAGTGCTGATATTGTAACGCCTCGATTTAACTAATTAAACTGAGGTCGCTGTGGCCCAAACTCGGTAATTATTATCATATCTACACCTAATTGCGTGTGAACATTTAAAGCATAATTACACAAATTTCCAACATTGTTACTTGTACAGTGGCTAAGAAATACGGTTTAAAACAAACATATTGATAACTGCTGAAAGAAATTGAATATTAAAATAACTGGAAAACGAAAAACTGTAATCAACAATTTTTATCAAAGTCAACGTAATTTTGCCTAAAGAATTTATAATTAAAACCACACTATTCAATTTAAAATACCGATTTTGTGGTCCACTTCCAAATTTACTACAGTAATCAACAGTAATACCTAATAGGAAATATTACAATACCTGATGTAGACCTAGAAGTGGATGGAACTGGCAAAACCTGGGTCGCTTGTGTATCCACTTCACCAAATATTGGGCGGTCTATAAAATATATGCATTTATAATTACAATAAGAAAATTAAATTCATTCTTAATTAATAAAATAATCTTAATTAATTAAATAAATTTAGTTCTTTGATCTAACAAAAAAATAAACCACAATATTTATGTCAGTGATAATAAAAACAGTATGTAGAGAACAAAAAATTAATAAAATTATGAAGATAAAGGCCCAAATAAAAAGTAAAATTTTACCTATGCACTCTGAACGTATTTCTACCAATAAAGGACTGAATACTGCTTCTGAAAATAAAGAATTGTAATAATGGTAAACTAAATAAACATATTTTTGAATTTACCTGATAACTGTTCTTGTGTATCATGAACTTCTATATATTGATCTCTGGATTCTCCTGCTTCTACAAGATATTTAAAAATTAATATACAAGTGTCTCAGCGAGACCGTTTATTAGACGTTTCTGGGGCTCTGGCCAAAAAAAATTTGAGAATTCTAATTTAAGTATTACCAATTGCGTTCTCTTCGACTAAAATCAGATTTCTAGCATTTCCGCTTATACCGGAAGTCACCACCTACTTTATTTTTTTAAATGGAACACCTGTATATTTTTACATATTTGCATTTGTCTGTTTTCAAGGTTTATGAATATGGGATATAAAAGTTGAGACGCCGAAGACAACTAAGTAATAAAATATGGTGGGTACCATTTAAAAAAATGAAGTTATGGTACTTCCAAATTTCGAAAAGTTAATTTTAAAAGTAAAGTGATCAAAGGATCTAGACAGCCGTTCTAGGCACCAAAACATACTTCATCATGTTGCTTAATCATGTTTTGAATCCTAAATTGATATCCCAAAAATCGAGTGTTTTCTAGAGCAGATTTTTTTAGAAAAATAGAATAACTCGAGAACGGCCGAATCAAATTGGAAAAGGTAAAGTTATTCATAAACCTTAGAAATAGACAAATCCAAATATGTAAAAATATATAGGGTGTTCCATTTAAAAAAATAAAGTAGGTGGCGACTTCCGGTAAAACCGGAAGTGCTAAAAATCTGATAATGTTTTAGTCGAAGAGAACGCAATTGATTATACTTAAACCTGAACTTTCAAATTTTCATTTGGCCAAAACCCCATAAACGTCTAATGAACGGTCTCGCTGAGACACTCTGTAGAGATTGAAAATAAAGTACAGTAAAACCTCGATATAACGGACTAATACATAGTACCATATGGTACTGTTTGAATAAATAATTTTAATGCACACAAATTCGGATAGCTATCCATTCCGTTGCGTTCAGTCTAAATAACTTTATATTCATACCAAGTGACGTCACGTATAGGTAAGCAATTACCATTTCACTTTGAATTAGAAAATGCCTAATTTATTCTATACGCGTTTTGTAATGTTGTTAGCTTCAGACTTAAGGTTCACAATATAAAATAAAGATCTTGATCGAGTTTAGCCATGTGTTTTTAAGACGGCTAAACCCGAACGTTTCTAGTTCTAAGATTAGTTGCACTTTTAGTTCAATAAAAATATACAACAATTTAACGCTGAATAATAACACTGTGCTGCAAGATATTTCTACAGTTGATGACTTGAATGTTTATAGTTAATTTTGGGTTGCTGATTTCAAATATGCCTTCCATTTTTCTGTAACATGTCACGTTTTTTTTATTTAAGTGTTTCACTGCTGCTAGACAAATGATTTTATAGGACAACTGTAGATGCAATAAATTTGATATTTGGCACCTTGATATAAGGTGAAGAGATCTACCTTTTAGTGGTAGTGTCATATTTGTACCACTTTCGGCAACGCCGGAAATTGTTACTGACATCACTATTTTTATGAAAATTTAAAATTTTTTTAGCAGTTGGTTATACATATAATGTAATTCTAAATAACTTTTATTTGAAATTTTTTTTTACTTCATATATAATTTCCCAGAAAAAAAAATAAACGAATTGAAAAACACTTTGGAATTACATGCTTCTAAAGCAGATCTTTTTGTTAAGGTCAATTGAGGTAAAACGGGTATAGCGGAATAAAACAACATTAATAATATTGACATAAAAAATATTTTTAAACGTATATTAAAATGTTGACAACAGTTTTTAAAACTGGTTTTAAAAAAATTTTGATAACAGTTTTGAAAACCGGTTTTTAAGACCGCTTATACCCCGCGATACCAGTTTTATACTTTATCCGACTGCCCTAACAGGTGGAGCTAAAATTCATTTTTGCAATTCAATTTCGTAATAAAGAGTTGTTGAAGTTCTAATTTTGAGTTGTGTCTTTGAGTATTTGTTCGAAAAAAATCAGTTTGTTTTGCTACGCTTGTGGTACATATACGTTCAAGTATAAGTTCAAGAAAAAGGAAAATTACATTGCATATTGCCAATTTGTACCTGCAACATTTTAATATGCCAGTCGTACAAAATATCTTATGGGCACCATGCGTGGTTTATTAGTAAATGCAAATGTATGCCATATGGTACTCCATTGATCTGGACAAATTCAGGAACACATTCCATTGACAATTGTTATGTATGTGCAAACAATAGGTCACGTTTACTTTTGAAATATAAAACGGTACCATCAGTACAAACTCCACTACTACATAGTGATGTCAATCCACCTCCAATACATCCAAGTTCAAATGAAGGGAATTCATCGGAGTACACCGCCGTCGCGGTTGGTGCACATGAAACACGTGAAACGTAAGAAAAAATGAAATTTATTTTTGGTATTTTGAAATACGAAGAACATCAATGGAGAATTTATGCTGATCTAAAGATTATCTGATTGTTGACTGGATTACAATTAGGATATACAAAGAACATGTGCTGTTTATGTCTATGATATCACGGAAATCAATATGCGAAAAATAATTAGATGTCACATGAAGAGTATATTATACGTCGTGCAAATGTAATAAACACACCACTTGTATCACAAGATAACGTTTTACTACCACATTTGCACATAAAATTGGGTTTAGTGAAAAATTTTCTGAAATCACTAGGTAGAAAGAGCATTGCTTTTAAACGTCTTGGAGATATTTTCACAAAATTAAGCCAAGCTAAAATAAAAGAAGGTTTGTTAAAATCAAGATAGTATTTATAATATAAAATAATATCTTGATTTTTAGGAATCTCATAAAATATTTATTTTAAGGAATATTGAATGGGCCGGATATTCGCAGATTAATAAAAGATATCCAGTTTGAGGAAGCTCTTTTGCCAAATCAGCAAATTGTCTGGGACAGCCTTAAAGCTGTTATAGAACATTGTCTGGGTATAGATCGAGCTGCTGCTTAATGTTATCTCTTCACCTTATATCAATGCGTTTTTGAATTCGTTTATTTTTTTTCTGGGAAATTATAAATGATGTAAAATAATTTTTCAAATAAAAGTTATTTAGACATTATGTACCCAACTGCCAAATAAAATTTTACAGTTTTTTTTAAATAGTTATGTAGTAACAATTTCCGGTGTAACCGGAAGTGGTACAAACATGACAATACCACTAAAAGGTAGCACTCTTCACCTTATATCAAGGTTTGATTGTATGAATCCATGTTGCAAGTTTATATTATATATGGGAAAATGTATATATTTCTTACATGCTTATATTTTAAATATTTATTGGAACCGGTTTCGACACATAAAGGTCATCATCAGCCAAAATCTTTGCAAGCGGAAAATAAAAAAGAAAAATCATATCAAAATCTAATTTCGTTATAAAAATTATATAACTTACGTCATAAATGAAGAAAGGTTAACGTTGAGTTTTATAAAAATAACACATTTGAAAATTTAAATAAATAAACTATGGTAAAATGTTAAAATTAAATAAATATGTTACAAATTAAAATGAAACGTACGACAAGCCGAACACAGCATACAATAATGGAAAATTTACAATGAAAGTAAGTACACTACCCGAATAAACCGGTTACATATTAAAATCAGATGAATAAAACGATGGTAAAATCGGAAAATTATTATTTTATTTGTTTAGTTTAGCTTTTTGATAAGAAGGAGTATAATGGGTTGTAAAAAGTGTCAACTTGATCGTTGAGAAGATTTATTTTTTTATTTCTCCTATGATTATCGATTTCATATTTTTCTAAAAGATCCAGTTTAAACCCTTTCTCGAAATTATGTAAAACTTTGGTGTTATTCAAGTCGATAATATGACCAGTTAATTTATTAGCCCATATTTTATTAGCCTACACGAAAGGGAAAAATAATTAATTCTCTTAATTCTCTACAATTTATCTATAAACATTCCTATACTTATTTATTGTAGTTTCTCTCATATTCGTAAATTTATCAAAACATGCAGGAAATGCAGGAAACCGTTTGTATTTTTATTAGAAGGCCATGACATTTTGACAGTTTTTTGTTTAATTTATTTCTATTATTATTTGTACTATTAACTACGATTGATAATCTTTTAGTTTACTAGTTTTTACTTACCAAAAATAACAAACAGAAGATCAAATAAATGAAACTATTAAAACAAAAAGATAATGACAAAAATTAGATTTGAATAAAAATATAAATTTATAATATAAATTTGTTATTAAATTGAATTTGGAAATGCAATAATATATGTACGTTAAATTATTTATTTCGTTGTCTTCATCACTGGTGACCGGAAATATGCGATTTTTTTTTGGTCTCGATATATCCAGAACTAATAAATTCCTTATCAATTTTTTGAAATTTTTCCTTGTGATGGGCGTTAGGTTTGTTAGGCATCTCTCATTAAGTGTTCGACACGTCTTGTCCGAAAGTTTATTATATTCGCCATCAATACAAAATAAATTTCAAATATCGGCGTTGGAATAGTTTACCATGATGTTCAATAACTTACACCCGTTGTCAAATGTAACTAATGGCAACAATAATACAAACATAGACCAAAAACTGGCATCTCTCACCTGCATTTCGTGCATGTTTTAATAAATTTCGCAATATGAGGCAAACAACAATAAATAGGTATGGGAATATTTATAGATAATTTGTAGAGAATTAAATTCTCTTTCTGATAGTCTAAAAAAATATGGGGCGTTCCATTTAAAATTTTCGATTTTCTCGCCATTGAATGTGGAGAAACAGTAATTCAATTTTTGACCAGCCTGTATAAGATACTCCAATACAACAAATGACAATCTATTTGGCAACATCTGAAGAGTAATCGTGCCAAAGTAGATCTTTTTTGAATGAACTTTGGCTGAGATATGGAGTTTTAAAGACCATGTTGAAATTTACCAAAAAAAGTTTAAAACCAAAATAACTCGAAAACGAAAAACGCTAGGTACCAATAACTTTTATCAAAGTCAACTTATTTTTTTACGTACAATTAAACTGTGTAATAAAAACTATTGTAAAATAAAATAAAACTAATGGAATGCTACATTTAAAATAGCGAAGTTATGGTCTATTTCTGGTAGAACGAAAGTGGCGGCCATCTTGAAAATATTTTAGATCGAAAGTTCCAAATGAACAACCCATGCTACCAAAATTTCAAATCTCTACGAATAGTGGAACCTTAAAAAGTTCTAACAAACCAGTTACGTGAAACACTGTATAATTTGTATAACGAAATTAGATTTTGATGTAATTTTTCTTTTTTATTTTCCGCTTGCAAGGTTTTGGCTGATGATGACCTTTATGTGTCGAAACCGGTTCCAATAAATATTTAAAATATAAGCAACTAAGAAGTTTTTTATATTTTATACGTATACAAGCTGCCCCGAAACTCAACGTCAAACGGGCACCAGGTGAGAGACCAACTCATACCTGTTCTGGTAAAAATAAAAAAAAATTCTATGTCTCTTAGTTAAGTGGTAGTAGACATATTTTTGAAAATGTTAAAAATCATTCCCGTACATCATATCTTTAGGTATTACGGTCAGAAATGTTCGCAATTTAATAGTGTTTTTTTTAATAATGTATTCCTTATGAACCATGCTACTATAGCAGTCACAAATCAAACAACAAACGTCGTTAGTTTTGCAAAAATATGTATTAGTTTGATTGAGTTAAGGTTGAAAGAATATATGTCTATTTAGTTTGACACACGATTTCTAAACAAAGGAGTGGTATAACACTCTTAGCAAGTTATTTTAAAAGATGGCCAGTTTAGTCAAGATTCCAAAATGGTATAACACTTGCCATTTTTCTTTTCCTCAAAAATATTATTGCCTCTTTTTCTGCAAAAAACGCATTATTTAAACAATTCATACTTTCGTATATTATTTGTATTTCCTCCAAAATAATTTAACAAGTTTCTTAGAAGATGTGCCACTCAATATCTACAGAGAAATGTGGTTTCAATAAGATGGTTGCCCAGCTCATTATGTTTGTCCTGTACGGGATGCATACAGAATAGCCAGATGAATTGGGCGTCTTTGTTCGATTACGTGGCCTCCTCATTCTCTGGGCCTAATTCCCCTTGATTTTTTTTTATTAGGATTACATAAAAGAAACAGTGTATTAAAAACCAATTGAAAGTCTTGCCGAACTGAGCCACAATATTTATACAGCAGCAGAAGAAATAAATGCAAAGAGATTTCCACACCTAGTAAAAAGATCTTTTCTGCGACGATTAGCGCTTGTATTAGTGCCGACGGCAAACAATTTGAGCATTTGCTTTAGTTTTAAGAAAATAATGCTATGAAATTAATAATAAATAAATTAATAATTCATTTTGTTTGTTTAATTTTGAACATTGCCACGCAGAGGGGCACCGAATAGACTTCGAACAAACAAAGGTGCTGGCTAGGGACAACAGATACTACCAAAGACTGACAAGAGAAGCCATAGAGATTCACCGACATAAAAATAACGTCAACAGAGAGGATGGCTGGGAGCTTAGCAGAACATGGAAGATGGTGGTGAACACGAAGACCTCTTCCCGCCTCACACCGGACGCGACGCAATTAGTTATTAATTAGTTTGTTATTAGCATTAACTGATTATTAATTAGTTTTTTCCGACTTATATATAGTTACCGATTTTTTGATCTCGTCACTTCGAACCAGTTTCTGAAGAAGGTTGCAACATGGCATCCGAAACGTCAAACCTTTTATTAAAAGACGCACGGCAAAACCCGAAAGTTTCTAGTGTTAGTTCTAGTTTTAGTTCTAATCTTAGTTTAATTCACACCGGCCGTGAAAGCCTTCGTACTTATACTAACTACTTTTGTTGTTGATTTGTGACTTCTATAGTAGCATGGTTCACAGGGAATACATTATTAAAAAAATCACTATTAAATTGCGAACATTTCGGACCGTAGTACCTAAAGATAGGATGTACGGACACGATTTTTAACATTTACAAAAATACGTCTATTACCACTTAACTAAGAGACATAGAATTTGCTTCTTATTTTTATCAGAACAGGTATGGGTTGGCCCCTCACCCGGTGCCCGCTTGACTTTGAGTTTCGGGATAGCCTGTATATACATAAGTATACAATTTCTCATATATTATATCTGAGTGCCAAATATCAAATTCATTGCATCTATAGTTGCCTTATAAAATCCTAAGTCTCGCAGCCATGAGAAAGCTGAATAAAAACAAACGTGACGTGTTACAAAAAAATGGAAGGCATACAGGTGTCTTAGCGAGACCGGTCATTAGACGTTTCTGGGATTCTGGCCAAAATAAAAATTTGAGAATTCAGAATTAAGTATTATCAACTACGTTCTCTTCGTCTAATATATTTTCAGATTTCTTACATCTCCTTTATTTTTTTAAATGGAACACCTGTATATTTTTACATATTTGGATTTGTCTGTTTTGAAGGTTTATAAATTACTTTACTTTTTGCAATTTGATTCGGCCGTTCTCGAGTTATTCGAATTTTTCTAGAAAAATCTGCTCCAGCGGACATTTGTTCAAAAAATCATAGAACACTGGTTTTTTGAGATATCAATTTAGGCGACTTCCGGTAAAACCGGATGTGCTAGAAATCTGAAAATATTTTAGACGAAGAGAACGTATACTTAAGTCTGAATTTTCAAATTTTTATTTTGGCCAGAGCCCCAGAAACGTCTAATGACCGGTCTCGCTGAGACACCTGTATTTGAAATCAGCAACCCATAATTAACTAAAAACACTCAACTGATCTACTGTACACAAAAAAAGTTAAAATTTGAAGCACAGTGTAATTAAAACTAGAACTACAGGCCTTGATTTATAGATTGTATAGAGCAGCTTAGGGAATAACCTGAGTTGGATTCTATATATGAGCGTTTATATTTAAATATACTGATGTATTAAATAGATAATATTAATAATATGACTGAAAAATATTTTGTCTGTTATATTCGTAGCCCATTCAAACGAGGTTTGTTATATTGAGGTTTCACTGTGCCCTGATTTATACCTGGTAAAGTCTCTTTTTCAAATAATGTAGTTACATTATTTTCTTTTGAGTTAGTAGGTTTAACTAAAATATCTATAACAAAAGTTTGAATAAACAATATACATAGTTTAACAATACTTAAAGGAATTACCATATAAAATACTACTTTTATTGATAGGTTTTCCGCCTGTTTGTGTGAAATGAAATTTGGTGGGAACTGCTGTGGGCAATAACCTTTTTGTGTATGGACCACTGTACATATTTTCTGTGAAATGCAACGAACATACTGAAAAATTTTTATATAGGTGTTCTACAGATTTGCTTTGCAAATCTAATCGATCACAAGCTTCCAACCACTGAGTTGCTCTGAAAATAATATTGATATAAGTTTAATTGCAAGAAAAACAATTATAAAACTAATTTACCGTTCTTGATTTTTTGGAACACGAAAAAAACTTAAAGTTTTCCCCGCTTTTGATCGACAACCCTTCACCATACAGCAACGGTTCGACGTCTTCCTATCCATTACTACTTACTACCACTTACTATTACAAAACACAACGTAAAAGAACGAATGAAAAATATAATAACTGTATCTAAATAACTTCAAATAAGTATTGTAAAATTAAACTAGGTTAAGATAAAATACCAACATTAAGATAATACTAAAAATATGAAGCTAAATCGCAAATGAATACACTAAAACAATCAAACACGTTGTAGACATAAGCGCATAGATACATAACCGTTTAACCACAAGTGAGGTTATCAGAGTTTATCTCACAATCATTCTCACAATAACAACATAACAACTCCCTTCAAAAATATGGCGCCACCGTACTTGCGCACAAAAATCAGTTTGGCGGTATACCTCCAGTGTCACTTCTGGTAATATTATGTTATAGGCACAGATTACTCTGTGGTTATAGGCTAGTCACTAGTGTTTTATCCAGATTCATCGTTGGATACATTAGCGATGCCTTATAAATATTCTATGATAGTTTATAACGCATTTTGTAACACAATTATGCAACATTTATAAAATTATTATATAAAGATAAAGAAAATTATTAAACAATTTTTATTATGGTTTTATAGATGTTTATATAACTATTTTATCCTTGTTTATAGATATACTTTATTATATAGATAGAATTTTATAGATTATTTTCAGCGAAAATTTCGGGGAAAATTACATATAACTTTTTGTTCAAAACCCCTTCTCCTCCAAAATCTGCAACTTTCTTATCTCTTGACATTTTACAACTAACAAATTGTTAATTTGATCATAAAAATTAAAATAATGTTGAGATCAATTTGACATAACTTCATTTCTTTAACTAATAATAATCAATCTCTGAATTAATTCACTTGAGCCTATGTATTATTTTATTTTTTTGTGATCAAACTAACAATTTTAGGAGAAAATATCAAGAGACAAAAAAGTTGCGTATTGAATCCCACTATTTAAATCAAGTTTTTAAATAGAAAAATGTAGACGTATTAAAAAGTTCTAATGCAAACTATTATGGGGTTGATTTGTTCAGCCTCTTGTAATAACATTTTCGAGTTATAGAACATTATACTCCTTGTTTATAGATATACATAGTTATCCAAAGAATTTAGTTCGTGGTCGTGATGCCTAGATGGCAGGGTGACTTATGTGTCGCCATTCATAAAAATTTAAATTTTACTATACGCGCCCTAACGTGTTACTACGAAAATCGTAAAATAAGTTGCATATATTTTAGTATTTCTTGCATAGAGAAAAATCGATAATGTGTCCTTCAAGAATAATACCGAATTGTTGAGACTATTCGTCGGTAGATACCCATTTGTAGACGCCAAATTTTTTAAGTAGGTGTATGAACTGGTTTTATAAGAGGACACCAACTGCGTTGAATCTTTTTAAAAAGTTTTTTTAAAAGACTATATTTCAAATACTGAGTAAGGCATTGAAATTGAGACTACCTAATAATAACTCAGAAAACATCAATTTTATCAAAAAAGTTTCATAAAACTTTCATCGTATAAAGGGGGAAAGTGTTTTGAACGATTTTTTATTGCATTTTAGAAGCGCAATCAATATTTTTCATTTGTTAAGTATGCTTTTCTAAAGCGGTCCTTACACGATCAATATTGACAACACCTTAGCATATTGACAGTGTAAGGTAAAAAAATTTTAGTGACGGTAAATATTGATGGAGTATTGATAAAAATCCGGATTTTTTGATTTTCGGACATCAATACTGAAAATTGGAGGGGATATTGATAATACTATTGACCGTGTAGGGTTGGCGCCAATATTTCCATCAATACTCAGTGTAATAAATTCAACATTCAAAATTAAATATCTACTTTTATTTAATGGTAACAATAACAAAACAGGTCTATCAACACACTGAAAAACATATGTTATTTTACCCTTTAAAGGGCAAATTATTTTTTCGTTTTTAGAAACGATTTAGTTGTGGTAATGCAGCTATTTGACCTTAGTGATAAGTGATCTCTATAGAAGCCACTAACCGTTAAAAGGTTAACCCAGATGATTTGAAAACAGGTTTAATTCTTATTTTCTACATTACACTCAGTTCAGTTCAAGCCCATTACCTGACGTTGTTGACGTTCAAGACGATGAAGATACTGTTGGTTCATCTAGTTCATTCAGTTGGTCTTGTAGGACATATATAAAGGTTTGACAGATTTCTATTACACCTTTGCTGATAGTTGCTGGGGACATTATAACAGAAAACTTCAAGTCTTCAACATTTCTTTCTGTGGAAAAATACCTCAGGGTTAAGGCTAATCTTTCCCTAACACTTGTACTTTCTCTCATATTGCGATCCTGTCTTTTCAAAAATGGTTCAACCATCTGTAACAGTTTGTTAAAGAAACTCTCATCCATTCAAAAGTAGTTCTTGAAATCATCAACATCCCAGAGGTTGATTTCTATCAACAGTACTAGATAAGGCTATAACTTGGAGGAGAAGAACAAAAAGTTATATGAAAATCACCCCGTAATTGTCGCTGAAAAATCATCCCTCGAAATCTTTTACATCAATTTAGAAACACTCGTTAATAAAATCAGAAATATCGTTTTTATTTATTTAATTGATTCTAATTAATATTTCTTAATTTTTGTATTTGTATTTTAACCAAAGAATTCTCAACGACGAAATAATAAAGAACGAATTTGTATACGTGAAATCGTTTATCCAAACTCGAGTAGTTGCAAAAAAATTTTGTTTATACTACCTACTCGTTTGATATGTGGAGGAACGCTCGGCGCTACCACGTCTGGCATTAAGTCTGCAATAGGACGAACAAAAATCAAAAGTCACCATTTAATTAGCAAGGCAATTTTTGGTTCTCTGTTATAAAAAAAGGACACATATTTTTTAAAATATTTAGATGTAATGTTTAATGTAATTAAATATTTTATATGTTAAACAATTTCGTGTTAAATCACATAAATTCACTTAATCTTCTATTCTGAGTATGCAACTTCTACTACAAGTTGGATTTCCAATTTTATTCAATTCATTCATAAATGATGTTTTTCTCGTTTGCCGTTAGAGGCAGCACGAGCTAGAGTACCCCAACTCGTCCGGTTGGATAACTATGTATATCTATAAACAAGGATTATACTTATATTATCTCTGTTATAGAAATCGTCAAAAAGTGTCATTTTATTAACAACAGTTACCTGCAATGATGGATTTAGAGTGCTGTAACTCGGTGGGGAAGGGGTTTTGAACAAAAAGTTATAGGAAAGACTCTCCTTAATTTTTGTTGAAAAATCACTCCTTATACCGCAATATGTCGTTGAAGTTAGCAACGGATTCAGAAACGAAATTCACATTTTTACAGTGGACCAAACAAATAGTACTCTACCTATAATTTCGTATTTATTAGTGATAACAACCAAAAAAACATCAAAATTAGCATTAAAGAGAGTAAAATAGATAACCCCTCTAAAACTTTCAATTAAAATTCATTATTATTAAAATAAAAATCACCCTTTCATTATGTGAAAAACTCCAATTTGCATTGAAAAAGCTTGATGATCCATTAAGTCAACCCCAAATATCAAAATCACTATTTCGAATAACATATCTAAGCACCACCCGGAAATTCAGGGGATAAGGGGTCGAAATCACCCCCGAAATACGTAAAAAATTCATAACTTTCTTAAAAAATTTTGTGACACCACCAAACTCAGTCCAAAGATCGAAAATAAGGTTTCGAATAACATATCCGCGAGATTCGCGGAAATTCAGGGCATAAGGGGTCGAAATCACCCCCGAAATACATAAAAAATTCATAATTTTCTTGAATAATTTTGTGACACCACCAAACTCAGCCCAGAGATCGAATTCCAATAACATATATTATCTATGAGACGCGCAGAAATTATGTTGATAAAGGGTGTATAATAATAATTGTATATATAAATAATTATTGTACTTAAACTTCTTTACCTCCGCCCTTTCTCTACCTTTCAGTTGATAAGCATACTCTTCGTGGTGATTTTCCACGTGAGGACTTTGTAGCATATTCTTATATCTATCAAATCTTCTAAAATATTGTATATAAATTTAAATTCTCTACAAGATGTATGTTTACAAATTGCATACTCGACTATCTGACAAGCCGTTTGCTGCTTTTTTTTGTTTATACGACTTCCTTTGAAAATTAGACGACAAGAAATGCCATATAGACTTATTTGCTGTCGCCAATACTGATGTCTAACTTCGGACTTATAGGATATGTCGTGGTTATCTACATAGCGGTTAATTTTAAATGGTTTAAAAAAGTTAAATTTTAACTTATTGATTGGACTCGATATAGTCTGGGGCATTTCTATCTTTTCTTGTGCATGTTGCAATGCTTCATGTACTACTGTGTTTACATTATCTACCAAGTGGTCATCAACAGCATCAACCTCAAGGGAATCATCGACGTAAGTAGAGGAATTGATGTATTTTTCAATTTCATCAGTATCTCTTTTGGATATACTCTGGGATATTTCTATTTTTTCTCGTGCATGTTGCATTGTTTCATGTACTGCTGTGTTTGCATTATCTATCAAGTGGCCATCAACAGCATCAACCTCAAGAGAATTATCGACGTCAGTAGAGGAATTGATGTATTTTTCAATTTCATCAGCATCTCTTTTGATGTTCATTAGCAACATCTTTCTATTTTTTAAATTATCTTTAATATCAACATATACACAGAGATCTGATAGATGTGATATTTCTGATCGAACAGAGCATTCTCTTAAAACAGTCGTATCAATATTATTTTTACTAAGAAAATTTGCAATTTTCTGTAACCTTAACTGCTTACTTTATTTAACTGGCCTTCCTGGACCGTCCATATTAATATTATAAAGGTAACGAATTGTCAAAGAATCTTATTTATTGCCTTCTCCTAGCAGGAAGTATTTAAAATAAGGAATGAAAACAAAGATAAACTACTATAATTGTCACTTAAAATGATATAAAAAAAATAAAAATTTATTTTATTTTTCCTACTGAAGTCACAACGAAAATCTATGCAGCAATATTACAATGAAATAAAACAGTCACAAAACTCCCAAAGAAAACAGGAAAGTAAAATGAAAAAGAAAATAAATCGAACACTTAAACTAACAACAAAAAGGGAAGAATAAAATGAAAACAAAACAAACCGAACACTTAAACTAGCAACAAGATCAGAAAAACAAAGAGCAAAACAAACAAAAATAACAAATTACAGAATTACTATAACGAAACAACCACCAAATTATACCTTCCGAGGAAAAAAATAAAAATAAACCTTATTCAAATGATTATAATAATACAAACTAAAGACGAAATGATTATAAATATACAAACACCTAAACAACCCAAACTTCTGAATGCAAGACAATATTAATTAATATTATTAATCAATAATAATATTAAAAAACAAAGAAAAAACAGCTCAAGAAATATCAAGGAAATCGAACTAGCCCAAAAATAAAACGTTGATCTAGCGAAACAACTTCTACCAGTGATTGCAGTCGACTAAACGTGAATAAACTACAAAGCAACGAAAAGACATTTTGGCAGTTAAGCCTAGGTCACACGTAACGAGTACACTGGCGAGACAGTAAAATGACACTAGGCCGAGAGAGTAGCGTGGCACTCGGTCCAGTAAATAGAATAGGGTCCGAGTGACTGTCTCGCCCTGGTACTAGGTCGAGCGCTCGGCCGAGCACTCGGTAATATGTTTATACCAACCGAGGACTCGGCCGATTACACTGTCTCGCCACTGTATTCGTTACGTGTGACCTAGGCTTTAAGAGTATAAGCGAGACAAAAATACGTGCTTTTACATAAAATTCATTTTCAATTGATGTTTCCCTTGAAGATATGGTTTAGTGATTGTTTGGTTATACTTTCGTCAACTGTTCTCATATTTTTTAAAAACAATTTTTTTAAATTATTATCGTAGTATTTTCGCTGAAAAGAGCAGAAAATTTCCTATAGGGTTCATGTGGTCCCAGACTTATCTCCATATTATATAAGAAAGTTATGAGGCCGTAAATATTTAAATGCGGCCTTATACGGGATTTTCGTAGTTTTTGTAGAAAAAAAATTTGGTGGTGTCACAAAATTTTTCAAGAAGAAAGTTATGAATTTTTTACGTATTTCGGGGGTAATTTCGACCCCTTATCCCCTGAATTTCCGCGAATCTCGCGGATATGTTATTCGAAACCATATTTTCGATCTTTGCACTGAGTTTGGTGGTGCCACAAAATTTTTCAAGAAAGTTATGAATTTTTTACGTATTTCGGGGGTGATTTCGACCCCTTATCCCCTGAATTTCCGCGAATCTCCCGGATATGTTATTCGAAACCTTATTTTCGTTCTTTGGACTGAGTTTGGTGGTGTCACAAATTTTTTTAAGAAAGTTATGAATTTTTTACGTATTTCGGGGGTGATTTTGACCCCTTATCCCCTGAATTTCCGCGAATCTGGCGGATATGTTATTCCAAACCTTATTTTCGATCTTTGGACTGAGTTTGGTGGTGTCACAAAATTTTTCAAGAAAGTTATGAATTTTTTACGTATTTCGGGGGTGATTTCGACCCCTTATCCCCTGAATTTCCGCGAATCTCGCGGATATGTTATTCGAAACCATATTTTCGATCTTTGCACTGAGTTTGGTGGTGTCACAAAATTTTTCAAGAAAGTTATGAATTATTTACGTATTTCGGGGGTGATTTCGACCCCTTATCCCCTGAATATCCGCGAATCTCGCGGATATGTTATTCGAAACCATATTTTCGATCTTTGCACTGAGTTTGGTGGTGTCATAAAATTTTTCAAGAAAGTTATGAATTTTTTACGTATTTCGGGGGTGATTTCGACCCCTTATCCCCTGAATTTCCGCGAATCTGGCCGATATGTTATTCCAAACCTTATTTTCGATCTTTGGACTGAGTTTGGTGGTGTCACAAAATTTTTTAAGAAAGTTATGAATTTTTTACGTATTTCGGGGGTGATTTCGACCCCTTATCCCCTGAATTTCCGGGTGGTGCTTAGATATGTTATTCGAAATAGTGATTTTGATATTTGGGGTTGACTTAATGGATCATCAAGCTGTTTCAATGCAAATTGGAGTTTTTCACATAATGAAAGGGTGATTTTTATTTAATAATAATGAATTTTACTTTTAAGTTTTAGAGGGGTTATCTATTTTACTCTCTTTAATGCTAATTTTGATGTTTTTTTGGTTGTTATCACTAATAAATACGAAATTATAGATAGAGTAGACTATTTGTTTGGTCCGCTGTAAAAATGTAAATTTCGTTTCTGAATCCGTTGCTAACTTCAGCGACATTACCGCAATTTAGAAACAGCCTGTATATTAATGAACTTTTTTAAGGTTGATTTTATTGTGTTGACTGAACATAATGAAAATCATTAATACATAACAACAAAAAACATAACAAATCCTGCTAACTACTTATAATTGCAAATTACAAATTACTTATGTTGTAAAATAGTAACTTTATTGCTTATTTTAATTATGCACGGAGTGCAAGTACGCTTACGTACAAGTATGCTTTATTGGTTACTAGAAAATTTTTATTGGTTATGTGAAATGAATTACTAACGACGTTGAGCAGTTAATATATTGTGTGGGATTATAGGAAACTTTTCAATTGGCCCTTTCTTCGAAAAACCATGCTTATCAAAAAACATGTACTCGTTGAAAAGCATACTTAACAATTGAAAAATATTGACGGCGCTTCTAATATGCAATAAAAATCGTTCAGAATGCTTTCCGCCTTTATACGATGAAAGTTTTATCTGAAACTTTTTTGATAAAATTGATGTTTTATGAGTTATTAGGTAGTCTCAATTTGAATGCCTTACTCGGTATATAAAATATAGTCTTTTAAACAAACTTAAAAAGATACAACGCAGTTGGTTTCCTCTCATAAAACCTGTTCATACACCTACTTAAAAAAATTTGGAGTCTACAAATCGGTACCTACCGACGAATAGTCTCCAACAATTCGGTATTATTCTCGAAGGACACATTATCGATTTTTTTCTATGCAAGAAATACTAAAATATATGCAATTTATTTTACGTTTTTCGTAGTAATACGTTAGGGCGCGTATAGTAAAATTTAAATTTTTATGAATGGCGACACATAAATTACCCTGCCATCTGGGTATCATGTGCACAAACTAACATCGGTTGAATAACTATGTATATCTATAAACAAGGATTATAGTAGATCAAGACACAGCTATAAAATAATTGAAGAAGACTGATGTATTATATAAATTGTGCCTATTTTGGTGCTATAGTTGTTTTATAAACATTTTTATTACGTTGCTGAGGCTGAATATGTTATATAAAATTATCACTGAAACGTTTTTACAGCTTTAATATAAGAAAATAAGAAATTGCTAGTTGGGAGTATAAAGTTGCTAGTCTAGGAGCAATTACTTTGCTCCTGGACATTAACAAAGCGATCGATAGAGTTTGGCACATGGGATATTTATTCAAAATGAAAAAATGGGTATCAAAAGAAACTTGATTACTTTAATCGATGAATTTCTAAAAAACAGAACGCTTGAAGTAAATATTGATGACACATTTTCATTCTCAGTCAGTCCATGTCAGTTCCACAAAAACAAGCCGTCCTTCACGGTTCCCCACTTTCTCCTACCGTATACAATATTAGAGATGTTGTAAACTAGTATTTTTGTAGAACTGGTACAATATGTTCCTAAAAAGTAACAGTTCCAAATACCTGTTACAACTGTTCCTCTGTTCCAAACGTTATACAATAGTATGTGAGGTATACTTAACCTACGCCTGTATGAATACTACACTCACCGGCATAAAAAACGCATCACCTAAAATGATGACAGATTTCAAAGTGCAACATTTGAACGTATTTCGATTTGTTTTTGAAGTCTACCCTTTGCCAATATTTCTGTAGGTACCTTCCCCATTTTGGCACACTCGAATTTCAGCAATGCTGAATAACGCTAATGCGTTTATTCTTCTTATACTTTGAAGCTTGCTGTGGTGCACCGACAAAAGATATTAA
This sequence comes from Onthophagus taurus, assembly GCF_036711975.1. NCBI lineage: Eukaryota > Metazoa > Arthropoda > Insecta > Coleoptera > Scarabaeidae > Onthophagus > Onthophagus taurus. The sequence continues at coordinate 26,674,547 of NC_091972.1, read as the reverse complement.
CTTTAAACATAAGGAGTTTGTGGTCTTGTTTGTTCTGATCACTTCTGTTTTTTGTTCAAGTTTCTATTGTTGTTAATACCAAAGTTACAAGCTCTAAAATAACGCAACTTCTTCGGCAGCGCCATCAGAAATTAAAGCAATCCATGGAAATTGACGATAACATTTCAGTGACGTTTAGTGCCGTATATAGCCTATTAATAGAAGTCTTCAATTTTGCTAAACTATCGAATAAGCCAATAAAAAAAAAGAATGTGTAACGGCCCCATTACAGTTTAAGGTCGGTGTCTGCAAAATTCACACAGCTCGTCCAAACTATTTTTGCAGGTATCATGGGCCATCTACGAGCATTGCTTGCATTTGAATTCATTATGAACCTCTTTAGCGAAATAGAGACATTTTTCCTTTAATGAGTTGGAGTTTTGTTAATAAAGTTTCAATAATTATTTTTCTGTATGAATCTGCATTTAATGATTTAAATGGCTTATTTGATAATATACAGTCAATCAAATGACAGACAAGAATTCCACAATTGTATCAATCTGCTTGTAAAGGATAATCTAATTTTCGAAATTTGTTTTAAATGCTCCTGGCTGTTGTTAAAAGTCGTATTTTCATACTGTGAATTGTATGTTAATGGATCCATATATGTTATTGGATGAGTGATTAAGTTTACACAATGTCGTTGAACGTCGGGGTATATCGGAACTATTACAACGTCGATGTGGATATGTGGACGCTGGTGTTATTTATTAATTAACATAATATTTCAGAATATTATTCTATTACAAAATTATCTAAGTACATATCAGAGATATTTTTATGCTGTAATGGGTTTGAAAACAGCTGTAGTATAACATTCCTTTATTGAACACGGCTACTATATGTATATTTATTTGGTCGTGAATAAAGTGAACATGAGTAGGGTAAAACGCCGTTAGTCAGTGTTTGACCGTTTTTGCAAAAAAATTTAAAAAATAAGGATCCAAGGAATATCTAAAAAAATATAAATCTATCCATAAATAGCCACCAGTCTCTTCTCCACCTCCTACTAAGAAAAAAGTCCACGACCATACTGTTCTTGAGTTCTTGTTGTTTAATTTCGCGCTAACTGCCGGCCTATTCACATCGTGCTAAAAATGGTATTTTTTATGTTTAGAAATTCGCCCAAACAAGGTAGTACTATTCAACCGTTTTTGCGTGTATAGTGTTGTCGATCACTGGCAAACAAAAAAAAAACACTAATAATCTTTTCTATTGGTTATATTAAAAAATTACCGCTTTAATTAATTATTTGTTAAAATAAAGCCGATCAAAGACTGGTAGTTCTAAATTTAATTAATAATTAGTGTTTGACCAAACGGTCAAATACTAGACGAATTGGTTGTTTTATAATCTCACAAATACTTATATTTGATTAATAAAATGAAAAAATGTGTAATACCTGTTTTTAAAACTTGTGTTTTTCTAATATAAATATAAGTGTAAATGTTTGGTTCTTTTCTATTTATATAAACATTTTTTATAACAATAAAAGTAACTGAACACACTGAAGCAGGAATCAATCTATACAATTGAAAGGATAAAAAGTTGGTCAAACACTGACTCTTATAGTTGTCAATTATCTAAAAATGGAATATCATCAGGTTAACTTTTTTCAGTACCAATATGACAACGAAGCCTAAGTTTAAATATAGTGAAAAAGATCTTCAAAATGCTCTCGATGTAAGAAGTAGGGGTTTATCTTATGAAAAAGCAGCCAAGATGTTTAATGTACCAAAGTCAACTCTTATTTATAAAGAAAAAGGAAAAACACCAATGCAGAGGAAAATGGACCCACCACTTTTAATTCTGATGAAGAAAAACTACTGGTTGAATGGTTGTTTCATTCAGCAGATAGGGGTTTTCCTGTTACAAACACCCAGTTGGAAAACACAAAATTTGGGTGAAAAGTTAAGTAAAGAACATTTTGCTCCTGTTTTAAAAGATGTTCTTAAAGAGTCAAAAAATATAAACATTTTTTGTGAAGAAAATAGTATGGAAAAACAATGAAAATGAATATTATATTAAGAATCGGTCAAACATTTACGGTTTTAAGATCAAAGACTAGTTATTATTGGTCAAGTAATGTAATCAAAGTGGTCAAACACTAAATGCGAAATACTGTTGTCCTTTTTAATTTTTAAAAAATATTACTTCATGATGTTATATTTTATATGAGTAGTATAGATTCGCCGATTCTAGAACCTCCTCCTCGAACCTGCGTTCTAGGAGGAGGTTCTTGAATCGGCAAATTTTTTGGGGGTCAGAGGAGGTTCGATGAGGAGAGGAGGTTCTTGAATCGGCGATTCTTTTAGGGGTCGGAGGAGATTCGGTGAGGAGAGGAGGAGGTCAATTAACTTCAGAAGGTCATGTTATTTTGACGAAATTATTAAAAATTTATCTTTATTTATTTAGGTCATGTTATTTTGAGAAAGTTATTAAAAATTTATCTTCATATGTAACCTGTTTACCTAGATGAAAACAATTACTATATTTATCCTTCGACGCTTCTCAATGAACTGTTAATGTCTTCGATATACCTCTTAATTTGTTATACACAAAGGTATACGGTTTTGAGACATGTAGGTATACCAATAAGTGAGTCATGACTAGAGACCGGATTTATATGCTTTTGCATGTTTTGCATATAACTTCATATTTTACATTTTTATCGCATATAAATTTAGTTATCCATATAGTTCGATATAATCGCATGTAATTTCATATGAGCACATGTTTTACCCATATTTCAATATAACAGTAGTTAATTTGATACTGGCGGTATCTAGTAATAGACAGAGAGTTAAAAGTGCGGCAGTGGTCTGCTTTACAACATAACTTTGATTGTGTGGTTCCCATCCGATTTTCGTAACATAACCTCTAAATCATTTCAAACCACACAAGTGTTCAAGTGATATACGTTAAGTTAGTGTGTTAAAGAAACAATAAATCATAATGCCGAAAGTCGGTTCTTCTAAGGCCGAGTTGCTTGAAATGTGGATAAAAGTATCTAACCAGCTAGTGACTGACGGGAAAGTTGTTTTTTGCAAACCTGTTCCAAACAAGTACGTATAAATTAAAGTTTGAAGGCTTTTTTTTTCTAGAACTCGTTGATTTTTAAGGTGGCGTGTAATCAAAAATATCAAATTGATCAGCATTTATCAACAACTCTCCACCAAGAATCGGAAAAAAGATCAGGTAGCAAATTAAACCAAAGTTTTATTTCTGATGCAATGCCTGAGTCATCACAACAAATCGCTGGAAATGAGATGTGGCTGAAGTTAGATTCATATTCGAATCTGTACCAGATTCAGATTCATAAAATTACAGTTGACCAGACAAGTATTGAACATATCAATTGAAAAATAGTTTTCTGAAATTACAGAGGTTGTAGCAATCTGCGACTACCCTGGATAATTCGAATAGACCCTCTAGTTTGTTCCCTGCCTATCCTCACCCTCAGATTTGCCGTAGGGACCGAGCGGTTCCTCGTTTTCAATAGCATACTTAGATATTATTTTCTCAATAACTAGAGACTGCAGCACCCTGAGACTAGTTCAGATTATTGCATTAGGTCCTCTGGTATCCTTCTAGTCCATCAGCACCCCCAGATTTGCCGTAGGGGCCGAAGGGTGAATTTTTCAAAATTCCTCGTTTTCAATATCAAATGTAAACATTATTTTCTCAATAATTAGAGACTGCAGCACCCTGATACTAGTCTAGATTATTGCATTAGGTCCTCTGGTATCTTTCTAGCCCACCAGCACCCCCAGATTTGCCGTAGGGGCCGAGGGGTGAATTTTTTAATATTACTCGTTTTCAATATCAAATTTAAACTTTATTTTCTCAATAACTAGAGACTGCAGCACCCTGAGACTAGGTTAGATTATTGCATTAGGTCCTCTGGTATCCTTCTAGCCCATCGGCACCCCCAGATTTGCCGTAGGAGCCGAAGGGTGAATTTTTCAATATTCCTCGTTTTCAATATCAAATGTTATCATTATTTTCTCAATAATTAGAGACTGCAGCACCCTGATACTAGTCTAGATTATTGCATTAGGTCTTCTGCTATCCTTCTAGCCCATCAGCACCCCCAGATTTGCCGTAGGGGCCGAAGGGTGAATTTTTTAAAATTCCTCGTTTTCAATAGCAAAATTAAAAATTATTTTCTGAAGAACTAAAGACTACAGCGCCCTGGGACTGGTCTAGATTATTATATTCAAAATTTATTCAATATTTAGTTTGATTTGAAAGTATAATTTTCATATGGCTTTTACTTCTTTATTAATGAAACTTGAACGACATTTTTCTAAATTTTGAGACACATTAAAGCATTTAAATTGAACAAAGATTGCAGGTAAATATGAAGGTAACGTGGGACGCTTGTTCAAAAGACATGTTTGGTGGAATGTTGGCACAATTTTTAAAATACCACCGTTGACATTGATTGCAACAAATGTATTGCGATTCGTTATAGAGACCACACTTAAGGCAGTACTTTTTAATATTTTCAGAATTTTCCAACAAGTACGTTTCTAGCCTAAACCGGTATTCCTCTGTATCCAATTGTTTATTTACATAAAAAAGATCATTAATATTGCCACGTTCTCCTATAACGCTCATAAAATATATAACAAATATTCCACAATTTGTGCTATCCGTTTGTTTAGGATATTTGTGGTCTTTAGCCATTTTCCAACCTTTAATATTTATTTGTTCATTACGACTTTTTGTTTTATTACACCTGTGGAAAAACTTTTTAATTTTGTTAAATATATTATTGTCCGTATTTGTTTGACCGGGATCGAGTAAATAAATTAATTTTTCTGACATACTTAAAACTATTAATATCCAGTGACTAGAGTTTACGTTATATGGAATAAATACGTACTTATAATTATTTAAATTTTCAACAAATACTTTAAATTTAAGCAATCGTTTCCGGAAAACATAAATTGTACTGAAACAGAATCTATGTAATAAATACAATTAGTCATGTTTTTTAAATATGAAAACGCAAATGCATAGATGCAGTAGTCTGACAACCACTTATCTGTTAATGTTTTTGAATTAACTATTGTAGAATTTTTAGTTGAATGTCGCTGTAAAAAATCGTCGCTCATTAATTTAATACTGGTGTTACGATACTTGTATATTCCAATCAAAAAATGTTGGGTGCTTTGTAAATTTTGATTTATTATTGCTTTTAAGTAATATTCATTATTAGATATCAGTCCGTTCATATAACATGACAGTGTACTTGATTTGTAAAATGATGAGGATGATGAGTTATATTCTATATCATGAAAACTAGATGGATCGTCAACATCATCTTCATAACAAGCTATTTTGGTGTTCGAATTGTTTTGTAGGTGGATATGTTTATGTTTTGTATCATGATAACTGGGTGGATCGTCAATATCGTCTTGATCTTCAAAATAAATTGTATCGTTGTTGTAATCATTTAATAGGTGGATATGTTTATTCAAAAAAGCTTCAAGTTTCTTTTTATCGAAATGAGTCCGCTGTTTGTTTACCTTTTGCCGCCACTGTTCCTGACATGTTAAACTATTAATGTTATCAACGTCCTGTGTTTATCTTTTTTGCTTTATTTTTTTGATATCTAATGTAAGTTCTTTTACATTAGTTTGTATAATTCTTTTTAAAATTCTTACTAATCGTCCAACTTTCAAGTATGTGTCATTCACCAAGATATTTTTTTTTACAATTTTGAACCAGCTTTCAACATTTGAATTTGATGAACTTCTTCTGCCGATATATTGTTTATCACAGACGTCCAAAGAGGTACGTACAAATGGCATATAATTCTTTAGCTAAAATTGTGCAAATGGGATACATTGCAGACTATTTTTCTCATCACTATCCTTATTCCATTTTGCTACTGTGTTCTCAACTTCAGTATAAATTTGATGAAAATGTTTATAAAATGGTGTATCTGCATAAGAAGCTGTGATAGTATCGACGTCTTCTTCATCCTTGTTATTTGTTATGTCAAATTCATCTAATTTTAAATATTGCAAGTTAAATTTAGTAAGCAATTTAAAATATTGAATTGTTTCATTGTTAATTACAGGACTAATTACTACAATTAAAAAGCTTCTAAAATGGGCAAATAGTTCTTGAAGATTTCGACTTTGTATTAATACACCGACCATGTCCAATATTACACCTAAGCAGTTTTTATTAATTTTTGCTTTATGTAGGTAATTTGACATCGTCTTCATGAAATGAACGACACATGTTCTTAAAATAATAATGTCGCGTATGCTCTGGTCTTGATCGCACACATATTTATAACATACCTTTAAATACGCATATAACGGCATATTGTTGAGAGCGAGACAAACACCTGTGATTAAAGCAAAGCTCCAATCCGTCACAATTTCAGAAATTATAGGCCATTTTCGATGACATCTTGCAATGACAAAAAGAGATTGTTACGGCATCGTGCATGGAAGAGATTAATTCAAAAATAGGGATTATTTGTCCTTTCACATTTACAACTCCAGCATAGTAATATACACGACGGCCCTTTTCTGTGACGTAAGGACGTACCAGTGAACCGGTTAAATCAAAAAATATTTTTATTTTATTTCCTTTCGGCACTATACTATTTATAGTATTTTTGCAAAAGAGATACACTAAAACTCTACCGTTAGGAAATTGAATATATTTATTGTCATCTAGGTTTTCATGCAGGGCCGTTAGCAGAATGTCAGTTCATGTCAATTCACCCTTCGGCCTCTACGGCAAATCTGGGGGTGCTGATGGGCTAGAAGGATACCAGAGGACCTAATGCAATAATCTAAACTAGTCCCATGGTGCTGCAGTCTCTAGTTATTGAGAAAATAAAGTTTAAATTTGATATTGAAAACGAGTAATATTAAAAAATTCACCCCTCGGCCCCTCCGGCAAATCTGGGGGTGCTGGTGGACTAGAAAGATACCAGAGGACCTAATGCAATAATCTAGACTAGTCCCAGGGTGCTGCAGTCTCTAGTTATTGAGAAAATAATATCTAAGTATGCTATTGAAGACGAGGAACCCCTCGGCCCCTACGGCAAATCTGAGGGTGAGGGTAGACAGGGAACATACTAGAGGGTCTATTCGAATTATCCAGGGTAGTCGCAGATTGCTACAACTTCTGTAGTTTCAGAAAACGATTTTTCAATTGATATGTTCAATACTTGTCTGGACAACTGTAATTTTATGAATCTGAATCTGGTACAGATTCGAATATGAATCTAACTTCAGCCACATGGAAATGAGTTTTTTTTCGATTTATGCAACGCCATGGCCCAATCAAATATACCATGGAACAAATTAGAAAATTGGAAAATCCAGAAACTTTACTGTTTCAAATTTATAGCTATGGTTGTAAATAATATCTTTTTATGCTGTTTTGTAATTTTTATATATTATATTTTATTATATTTATATACTATTTGTTACAATGCAACATTAAAAGTAGTATTTATGTAACACATATGCATTTTTTTTTGTTTTGACCGCATAATATTGTCCATATTTTGACCAATTTTAAACACATATAAAAAACTTATATTGCTTATTTTTGTCGCATATAAATCCGGGCCTTAGTCATGACTTACCTGCGATATATTTTTTTAAATTTATTATGTAAAGGTATACGGGTATTTAAAAATATGCGAGGAGGTTCTTCAATCGGCAAATTTTTTTGGAGAGATAGGTTCGAGGAGGAGGTCAACTATCTGAGGAGGAGGTCAACTAACTTGTTAATAGAGTCATGATCTACCTGCGAGATATTTTTTTTTTGGGAGCTTCTTAATAAATTTGTCATGCGTTGTGTCTGACGTATCACGATATAATGTCGTGTTAGAACATGTATAATAGATATATTCGGTAATGATGTGAAACATCACTCCCCCCACCAAGAACCTTACATTACATTACATTACATAGAATACATATCGGGTAGGCGGACCAACCAACCTTGCACCGTGACCCTAAGGATCTATTGTACCCCGATAGATATCGTTATGAAATTTCACCGTGCACTCCAATGCTCTTAACGAACATTAATACCTTGCTCGGCGAAAGGTCATTCAGATCCTTTGAGGAGATAAACTGCGACCCAAAAATCGAGAATCTGATACGGTTAACGGCAGGGCAATGGCATAAAACATGCTCAACCGTCTCTGCTTCCTCCGCACATAGTCGGCATTCAACATCGTCGGCTAAACCCAACAAGTTGAGGTGTGCTTTTAATCGGCAGTGCCCAGTAAAAACACCCATTAGAACTTTTATGCTACTACGGGCAAGTCCTAAAATATTCCCGGGTTTGACAGTGGCGATGTTAATAAACACCTTAGCATGTCTCATTCCAGGAGAACTGGTCCACAGTAGGCGAAGTCTCTCTTCAGCCCACAGTCCAATCCTATATTTGGCCATCGCAAATGATATACCAACTGCTGGTTCCGGCCCCACAAACGCTTCAGCGCTGCCATCTCGTGCTAGTTTATCTGCCGCTTCATTGCCAGCAACCCCAGAGTGACCCGGGACCCAGATCAGAGAGACTCTGTTATCACAACTCAGTGTGTTTAATGTTATCTTACAATCATTAACCAGAGCCGACACCGTTTTCACGGCTTGCAGCGCCTGGAGAGCGGCTTGACTGTCTGAGAAAATTCGTACTGTCATGTTCTTCACCCCTTTTTCAAGAAGGATTTTAGCACCCATGTCAATAGCAAATACTTCCGCCTGGAATACAGTACAGTACGTACCCAGGCTGTAAGCGTGCTTAATTCGAGGTGTCTGGCAGTATACTCCTGCTCCTACCCCTTCAGGCGTTTTTGATCCATCTGTGTACAAGCAAATGTCTGCCTGAACCAGAGAATTTTCATTTTCGATCCAGGACTGCCGCTCAGGCAGTACAATCTGGTATCGAGCATTAATCACTGATAGTGATACCGCCAAATCTGACGACATTGATAGCACAGTATCAGTGCTTATAATGTCTTCCGCAGCCCATTGGTAGGACATGTCGGAACAGTTTTGAGCATATTGCTTAAATCTGTAAATGGTTGTTCTAGCCACTTTCTCTATATGCAAGTGCAGAGGAGATAGGCCAAGCAGAACCTCCATTGCTAGAGTTGGTGTTGTGTCTATCGCACCAGAGATTGCCAATCCAGCTACTCGTTGAATTCGTGAAAGTTTACTGATAACTGAAGTCTGTCGGACTTTCCTATACCAGGCTGCTGCTCCGTATGTGATCATAGGTCTAACCACAGTCACATAGAGCCAGTACAGTCTTTCAGGGGTAAGACCCCAATTTTTTCCACAAAGACTGTGACAAGTCCACAAGGATAGTCTAGCTTTGTGCAAAACTCCCTGCAAATGTCCATTCCATGACAGGGTTTTGTCTAGGATTACTCCTAGATATTTGACTTCCTTTGAGAAAGGAATTTCTACACCTTGGATAGTTGGGCAGATTAGTCCATCCAACTTTCGCTTCCTGGTGAAGGGCACAACAATTGTCTTTTGCGGGTTTATTGAGAGGTTCTCTCCCTTACACCAAGCGCAAATGGTATCTAGGGTCACCTGGAACCAACAACCTTATGTATTGCTATAAATACAAACGTTGGTTGAAGTTGTACCGCAGAGTGTTGTGCTTCAGAGTAAGGTTTTGTGTATTTCGTACATATTAAAAATATCGTGTAGATTTTTGGTGCATTTAGTACAGAGGATTTTTAACGTAACGAGTAAGTAATTAAAATGTAATACAAGTACATAATGTACTAATATCAGAATTAATTATTATAGGCAGTATCAGAATTGTCCCTCACCGATTTTGTTGAAATTTGGTACAGCGATAGTATGGCCAAAAATAAGGTTTACGAATTTTTTTATACGTGCTAATAAAGCCCCTGGGGCGAGTTATAAGGGTTGGAAATCGGGGCGAAATATATATATTCGCTTGTAGGCTGAAAACGAAAATAGCTATCGAAATGTGGTAAATTTAAACTGATATTCATTTTCATTGATATGTCACACATATATCTGAGGAACTCAGGGGGTAAACTACCCCTAGTTTTTTGGAATATTTTAAAAATTACCCTGTCGATTTTGGCGATATTATGTGTCCTCATAGTACGTTTAAAAATATTAATGACGTGTTTTTTCTTATTTGCCTCTGATCATCCCCTGCAAAATTACGGGGTATGATAGATAACCCCTTTCCTTAAGAATAATGTGATAAACTGTAACACTTTTGAACAATATTTTGAAGAAAACCATAAATTAGTTGTAAATTAAGATTTACGCAGTAAAATAAACCCTATACGACATTAAGAGGTGGCTGGAGTTAACTACCCTAACCACCCCACAAACACGTGTTATTTGGTCGTTCAAACATGTCTGTCCTGGATGGTTATGTTTAAACTTATTAATTTCATAGTTTTCCAAGGTCTCAATTAAGTTATTTTTATTTATTCGGTGTATTAATTGGGAATTGTCTCTTTCATCAAATTTGTGATCTCCGTTGAAGATAAGGTGTCTTCCGAAATTGGACCTTTGTTGATTTTTGTGTTCTTTAATTCTAGTTTTCAATGATCTTCTAGTTTCTCCAATGTAGACCGCACCACATGTGCCGCACTCTAATTTGTATACTCCATTATCTTCCATTTTGTCTATTTTGTCTTTATTGTTTATAAGGATTTGTCCAATGGTGTTCTTACTTTTGGATATGAGTGTGATATTATATCTTTTGAGGATCCTTTTTATTTTATTATTTATATTACCCTGATATTCCAATGTCCTGTATATTTTGTTATTATTTTCTTGTGGAATGTTGAGTGTTATCTGTCTATTAAGACTGTTTTTATTCTTCTGTTTTTCAAACATTCTATCAATCAATTCTGTTCGGTATCCGTTGTTTCGACCTATTTGTTTTATTATGTTAATTTCCTTGTTCAATTCAATCTTGTTTAGGTTCGTGTTTAGGGCTCTGTGTATTTAAGCCCTGAATGCCGCCATTTTTTGTGTGTGATCATGTTGAGAATTTTGCGGAATGATTACATCCGTCTGTGTAGGTTTTCTATATACAGGTGAGTCAGAAAGAATGGGAAATCCGAATACTGGAGATACTAGACACCAAAATATGATGATTTAACGTAACATCTCTTATACAAATGTCGGTGGTTTTTAATACACAGGGTGTTGAATGTTAAATTCTTATTTCGAAATTTCTTGATAATTTTGAAGGTTTTTGTACTATTAACATAAAATTTGGTAGTTTTATGTTTTCGGGCATGAGAAATACGAATTTGAAACTTGTTTTGTTATTGCTCGTACTAGATACACGCTGCTCGTTTGATAAATCAAATCATAAGTTTTTTGGCTTGACAGCTACGACCAATAAGAGCTGCAAATCACAAAGAGCATTCATTTTTACATAAAAAAGGTACTCTTATTGAAATTGTCTAACATAAGTCTATCGGTTTTCGAATTATTTACTTTTAAATGTTTAAATGTATTTTTTCTTCTAAAATATTCGTTTTTAACATAAGCAAAGTTGGGTTATTTTTCCGATTATGTTTCGACAATTGCCTATTAATTGTCAACATTGATCTAATTTCCGTGTGCAATAATCATTTTTACCAACAATAAAGTTATTACCAATTTGAAAATGCCACGACATAATGAGTTTTTTAATAGTGAGAAATCCAGATTTAAGTCCACTGGATTTTTGAAAATAGTCACAATATTCTATTGTTATTAATTAATTATTATTGTAATCGATTATTATCGTTACTAATTGCTATAGTTACTGTGTTATTGATTTTAAATGTTAACCTTAAAATTACTTTGAAACAATTAAAAGCAGATAACTTGGAAACCAGTAGACTTAGACAATGTAAGCAAAAGTACCTTTTCTGTGCAGAATTGAAAACTCCTTCAGATTTCTGGTTCTAATTCACCATACCTCAACTGACAAAATAGTCATGTCTTGATAACTTAAACGTACAGTGTGATTACTCGTAGAGGGCCTACGAGTAATCACAAAACAAATATCAAATTCGTGTTTCTCATGCTCCAAACCATCTAACTACCAAATTTGATGTTAATAATACAAAAATGTTCAAAATTATCAAGAAATTTCGAAATAAAAATTTAACTTTCAACATGCTGTGTATTAAAAACCACCGACATTTGTATAAGTCATGTTAGGTTAAATCGTCATATTTTGGTGTCTAGTGTCTCCGGTATTCGGATTTCCCATTCTTTCTAACTCATCCTGTATATTGTATTTTAGTTTTTCATTTGTTCTTTCTATTGTCATGTCCAAGAAATTGATTTTGTTATCTTCTTCTATTTCTACTGTAAACTGTATGTCCTTATGTAATGTGTTTAAATAGGAGTGCAGAGTGTCGATGATGTTGTTATTATTTTTTGTGTTAACAAATACAATAATGTCGTCAGCATATCGTTGCCATAGAATTATACTATCTCTAAATGGATTGCTATTATTTATAATCTTGGTAATCTCAATTTCATTCAAAAAGATATCTGCCAACAAGCCACTGAGTGGCGATCCCATTGGGAGACCTTTATTGTAACTATTGCATTGGTTATTAAAAATGCAAAAATTTAGTTTTAAGCATATGTCGAACAAATTGTAAATGTTTTTGCTGTCATCTTTGTTTTCTATTTTTTCGTCCAAAACGTTTTTTAAAATTTCCATTGTTTGGTTGGTGGGTACGTTTGTATATAAATTAGTGATATCAAAAGGTATCATAGTGAATTCCTCTGGAAGTTCTGTGTTGTTTATTATGTTGATTAGTTCTTCTCGGTTGTTTAATGTATATTTTGCTTTAAAATCAGTAATATCTTTAAAGATATAAGGAACTTTGATGTTTTATATGTGCTGATGTCGTTTGATGCTATTATTGGACGAATTGGTATATTGTGTTTGTGTAATTTGGGTTGACAAAAGTGATTTTGGGTTTTTATTATGTTTTTCTATTGTATATTTTGAATCCATTATGACTTTTTTGGCTATTTTATGAAATGCTGTAGTAGGGTTTTTTATGGAAATTGTGAAACCGTTTTCTTTTAAAAATTGTTCAGTCTTCTCTAGGTATTCTTCTCTAGGACTGTCATTATGTTGTTTAATTTTATGTCTTATGCTGTTTATAATTTTGCCTTCTTCTCTGATTTTTCTTTCTTTCATCTCCTCCTTTTTCTTTGTTGTTTCCCTTTTTTCTTCTTTGATTAATATCTGTTGAAGTTCCTTTGGTATATTTTCTCTATTCGGCATGTATTTCGTCATGGCTTTCAATTCTAAAGCTGTTCTTCTTAGGTTTGGTTTTGATTGTAGAGCATATTTGTGACCTTTAGTAAGCATCCTCAATTCCTGTTGATCGAATTTTATGTTTGTTAAATTTGTGATTCTTTCATGAAAAATGTGTTGTTGTTTGTCATCGTTATTGTTTGTATGTAACTTATTGTTTCCTATTTGTGCCTTCTTTCTTTCATCTCCTCCTTTTTCTTTGTTGTTTCCCTTGTTTCTTCTTTGATTAATATCTGTTGAAATTCCTTTTGTATATTTTCTCTATTCGGCATGTATTTCGTCATGGCTTCCAATTCTAAAGCTGTTCTTCTTAGGTTTGGTTTTGATTGTAGAGCATATTTGTGATCTTTAGTAAGCATCCTCAAGTCCTGTTGATCGAATTTTATGTTTGTTAAATTTGTGATTCTTTCATGAAAAATATTTTGAAATACGATGACAAACAACAACACATATGTGTTGTTGTTTGTCATCGTTATTGTTTGTATGTAACTTATTGTTTCCTATTTGTGCCTTTTTTTCTTTCCTCAAGTTGTATCGCGACATTCTGGGTCCGTTAAATTTCAAATTTAAAAATATAATATAGGCAACTTCAAAACTGATTTTCTAACCTATAACGGTAACAAACACGTGCACACATAATTCCATCTTGTTCTTTAGTTTAGACTTGATACTTGATACACAATTTTACTATTAATAATAACATAGACACTTTTCAATAAAGCGCTTCATAGAGATTTCAAGATGCAAATTGTCAAGGGAGCTTTAAAATTAAATTGACGTAAGTGTAATCAAATTTAGTATTTAATCTAAAAGACAATTTATTATCAACATTCAATGAATACAATTTTAAATTGATTTTTAACATTTTTAAGTATAGTAGTTGTTATTTTATAATAGGAAATTTGAAGGTTCCTGAAGATGGTTTTATAAAAGGACCGAAACCGGTAGAATTTATAACATTACATCCATTTTAATAAAAATACAGAAAAATAAAAGTATTTTACTTTATTTTTTACTTTGCTTATATAATATGTAAAATATTCTTGTTTTGTTTCATCATAACAGCTCTTTCTACTTTGTTTTTGTGAGTACAACTTGTGTTTTTGTGAGTACCACTTGTTTATTTGTTTGTTATGTTAAATTGTTATTTTTTCAATTCCTACAGGACCTTACTGCTGATCACTTCGATTTTTTTGTTTGATCAGTTCGATCAGTTTTTGGTAATTTCGTAATCTCGGCGACTTTTTTCTGGTAAGTATAGCCTTCTTTTTCTTTGCATATATTGTTGCTAATTTGGTTTTTTCATTCCTATAGCTCCTTCTATTTTAAATTTCAATTTTTGTTGGTAAGCATAACTTTATTATTCGAACGTTTGTATCATAATATCTATAATAATTTTTTATCATTCACATCCTATCATTCAGCACCCACTGCAATTAGATTTTAACGTTCTTTTCATCAAGCGATGTAAGTATACATGATTTTTTATTAAAATAAAATAAATTATTGTATGAATCTTTTTTTATCAAGATGTCTCAAGACGGTTTTAGTCAAATTGATTTAACTGCCCCCGGTTTCGCCAGCAGCCAGGAGTTATTCCTGTTAAACAGTTTTGACATAAACCTGTTGAACATATCGACTGTTGAGAAGGCGCTGGATCCAAACGTGCAACCTAATGAGCAGCCGATGGATCCTAACGTGGAATCTAATGCGCAGCAAGATCCGTCGCTTCTGAACGTCGCAGGTTCCGCGAATGTCGACGATAAAAATGTGAAACGCCTTTCACTTCGTCGGAATTCGGGGAACCGTGAACATTGGAGGAAGGTTGCAGGTGTGTGGGTACCGTCAGAAAAGTATAGAGAGGAAAGAAGGGAGGCACGTGCTCGTTCGCGACGTAGCCAACGCAAGTATGTGTCAGTTGAACCAGCGACCCCGTCGAAGGTTGAAATGACACAGTCGAAAGTGGTTACCGAGAACGAGTCCGATAAATCCAACGACTCTCTTGCTTTAATGGCGGTATCACAACACTGTAGTACCGTAAACCGGAAGTATCTTAAAGCTACTAAGGCTTCTTCTTCTTCTTCTAAAGCTTCATTGGCTCCTGCTCCCGTTACTAACTCAAATATCCCTAACACCGAAATTCCTTCGTTAAGCCCGAAAGTACAGGTAAACGTCGTTTTGCGCCGGTTCGATTTACGCCGATTCACAATTACGCCGGTTGGCGCCGGCGTGGGATTCCCCAGGAGATTCATACAGGAGATTTTTACAGACTGGTATAAAAATTATTTTTGCCCTACTGTGCTTAAATTTTGTGACCGAAATAACCTTCCAAAGAAATCAATCCTCCTATTAGACAATGCCCTAGGACATCAGGAAAATCTTGAAACTTTAGAGACGGAATTGGACGTCAAGGTAATTTACATGCCCTCTAACACAATCTCCGTTTTATAGCACATGGATTAGGGGTAATTTCTACCTTTAAAGTGTATTATTTGCGCATAACATTAAAAGCAATGATTAAGGCGATAGATACTAATTCCAATGGGACCGTCAAAGACTATTGGCGATCATACGACATTTTAAAAGGAATAAATAATCTAAAGTCGGTTTGGGACGAAGTGACAAACAATTGTTTAAGCGGCGTTGGACGTAAACTTTTGCCTGAATTTATACAAGGTGCAAGTGTAGAAGTGGTAAATAACATTAACATAAACGAGGACATCAGGCTTACACGCGAATGTGGATTCGAAGACGTAACAACTGAAGATGTGACCGATCTGTTAGACGGGCATGATCAACCACTCTCAAATCAAGAATTAGAAAAGTTAATCGAGGCATATGATCGCCCTCGATCAGAAAATCCCGAAGAAGAAGAGGAGGATGAGAAAGAAAATGATAGGAAAATCCTAAAAACGGATGATCTAATTCGTATCCATTCCTCTATAGAAAGATTAACATGTGAGCTCTCTGAGATAGATGGGGATTACAATCGAAGCGCAAATGTTAAAAGAAGTGTCACAGCTGCCGTTGGACCTTATGCAAATGAATTTGGAATATATATAGAATATGTATTAAATAAACATGTTAGATTGTTCTTAGAATTTTGACATGGAACCTAACCTTATACCGTCCATTATATTTGTGTTCATTTTACGCCGATTTTGTTTACGCCGGTGTCTCTTGGAACGGAACCCTGGCGTAAAACGACGTTTACCTGCTACTTCAGATATTTCCGATGTGTCTGCCAGCCTTTTTTCAAACGCAACGTGTACAGCAGTAGAAACTACCAAAGGGGTGATTTTAGCCGAAATTAATAGTTTATACCAAAATTTTTATAAAGACCTTCATGAAAAGGTTCGTCAATTGCAAACCTCTTTGAGAGAGCTTTCACAGTTTAGAGAAGGGCTGGCGTCGAGCTGTAACTATTCTTTAACAATATCGCTCGACATCACCATAGCATCATTAACCTGTGAAATTAAAAAGGCTGAATCTATTTTATCTAGTTTCACTACTAATAGCGTAAACTTCCCTTCCTAGCTTAAAGATGACTGCTAACATGAGAGTTAATCATATGATTAGACTGTGCGAATTGGAGCAGAAAGTTGTCTCGTTGGAGGTAAAATTAGAAGCTATATTTAAGTTGGTACGTTATACTTATAATACTTTTTTCCATGTCATTAATTTTATCTTCTCAGCTGCAGAGTGTGTCAGAATCGGCAGTGGTGAGGGGTGAAGTGCATGTGCAAAACATGCACATTAACCATTGTACATCTGTTAGTTCACCGACTCCGGCACCAGCAGCACCACCACCTCCTTACGAAGAAGTAAACCAAAGATATCAAGAAGAGGAGGAGGAGTGCTAATTGCTATTATTTTATAGTTCAATACTCGATATATTTTATGTATCTATATAAAGTTACTTTTGCTATATTTCCTGTATTTCCTGTGTGTCTTATCCTGTTAATGTCATAATTCATTTAGTGGGAGAATCATGATCGATAAGAAACTAAAGTGTTTACCGCAACCGCTAACATTGCCAATATTAAATTTTAGTAAAGGTACGATCGAAGAACACTTTACAAGACACAGTAATTTATTTGGTGGAAAATGTAAGCGAGGTTTAATTGTAGGACCATCTGGTGTCGGAAAAACAAATGCTATGTTATCGCTTTTAGTTGCACGTAATGGCCTGCTCTTCCTAAACTTATACTTATGCTCCAATTCGTTATACCAAAATAAGTACGATTTTTTAAGACGTTTAATTGAACCTATAAAAGATTGCGGTTACACTGAGAGAAAAATGTCATTTTAAAATAAGATGGCATCACTTTTAACCAATATCCTTTTGTTTTAAAAGTGAAAACTGTTGTTACTACCAGATAGTATTTTATTTTAAAATAGATAGGTTGTTACTTTAATAATGTCAGTTGTTGATTTTAAATCGCAAAAATTATTGTATTAAATTATGAAAGACTTTTGTGGTAATATGAATATAATTTTAGCGAAAGATAAAAAGTTCTTGAATTAAAAGTGTGTCCTTGTTGTTTAACAAAACTTCTTGAACATCTTATTTTAAGAAGTAACTTTTTTAATTCAAAACCTTCTAGTTATTGCCATTAAAAATAACACTTTTATATGAAAAGGTACATTATTTTGTTTTGTTCACGTGGTATTATCGCGTGATTTCGATCGACCTCGAACGTGTTCACACGTGTTCATTGGTGTTCATCTTTAGTTTCTGTGCTCCCTGTGCTCCACAGAGATAATCTGTGCTGTGCTCTTAGTTTGGTGGTGATTGCGAATGAGTAGGGACGTACAGTTTAGCCACGTTTAGCGAAGAAAATGGAAGAAATGGACGAGTCCGATATTGTAAGTTCATTGCTCATCAAGTTGAACTTGCCAGAGTTTATAGATGAATTCAAAGGTAAGAAAAAGGAATCATATTTCTAGTTACAAATAACGGCAATTACGGTATATCTCGTTGCTAAGTTAAACAAATTATTTAGGCGCCACCCGTAAATGTACCCGGAAACTTGAAATTATTCGTTTTAAATTCACGTCGCATCAGTGTTGGCTAGGTTACAGAATAGAAAAAGGGGAATATAACATACGCAAACATTTGAATCGGAGGCCTGAAAATGTTTAATAAAATATGCGTCTTATGTTAGATTCGAGCAAAGACTGTTTATGCTTTATGCGGTAGGTTTGCCGGCGCGACGTCGTGACGTCATCGACAAGAGTCAAGAAATTCGTTACAGTATTTTTCTAGTTTTTTATTCATTCTCTTATGATGACTGGTGCGACATGAATTTAAAACGAATAATTTCAGTTTTCCGGATACATTTACGGGTGGCGTCTAAATAATTTGTTTAACTTAGCAACGAGATATACCGTAATTGCCATTGTTTATTACATCGTTAATTAATCAAAAAAAAATTAATTTTAGAAAAAGGAATAGACATAGAAGTTCTCAAAGAACTTACTATATCAGACGTTGATAACTTAATACCGTACGAAAAATTCGGGAAACGAATTAAATTTCGATGCAATCTATTCAAGTGGAAAGAAGAAAATGTATGATATTATGATTGTAGACGCAGTTAAGCAAATACTTATATTTTTTTTCTGTGCACTTAGGGTTATTTCACACCTTTAGCATCAACAAAGTCAGCGGCACAATCAAGTGTGGGTTCATGGTTAGAGAATATTCCGTTAGTAATTAGTCCGGCGCCGGACGATGTAAGTTTTTTATTTATATATTTTTATATTATTATGCGGAATAATAATCTGCTTATTGATTTGTTTATATGTTACTTAAGCTCAGGACTCTCGAACTAAAACAAGCCTATTAGCCAATTTTCTTTTTTACTAATGGAACGCAAATTATAATTTATAATTTAATTAAGTAATTAGTAAACCGAGGTAATTTTTAGTCTACGCCGCCCACTCTCTGGTCCGAGTTTACCAAAGAAAGTTTAGAACAGACATTAAAACAAACCATTAAAGGTCAACTGGTATTGAAATATTTTCAGCAACATCAATCCTTAGACAAAAAACATCAGACAGATCTTGTACATATAATCGTCGAATGTATGTTTTCAGATAACAAAAAAATTACCGCTGATGTGTTTGAAAAATATGCTAAGTCAATAGTAGAGTTGTTTCCTTCTGAAATTCAGGTACATACAACATTTGAAATACAAATCCTAACAAATAAATAATAATATTTATATATGTATAGTTAAAAAAGGTTTTTGTTATACACGATTTCCTACACTCCTAGAAAGAATAAAAAAAATCCGAGTGGAAAACTTTACGACCGTTACAGTAATATACGATACCAATCAAAAAAATTAAAGGTTTCAGAAGAAAATAAAGAAAATAATAGTTTACAAAATCTTGATTTTGTAGAAGGTAAAATAAGTTAGTCGGTGACGGATGTGTATCTCTAATGTCTACATTTGTTCTTATGTAGATGACATCGAATATTATACAGCATTCTTATTAACAAACTCCGATCCATGTCTTTGGGAAAAAGTTAAAAATTATTGGCAGCGCACTGCGAAATACAGATTAAATTCATTTAAATCATTTGATGGGTCATTAAATGATATTTTAAAACAGTGGCCAAAATATAATGATGTAAAAGGATATGAATTGGTATAATATGAATATTATTTATTTTAATTTCATTAAAACATTTAATTTTTTAGATTAATATTGATTTCGAAAATATCCATGAAGGTAAAGGATCTCTTCTACTACAAAATTTTGATGACTTTATAGACAAAATATTACCCATATATAATGCAGATATAAAAGATCAATTTAACAGAGAGCTGTTAGGTCAACTACAAACACCCACACAGTTATCAAAAGGTAAAATAATAATACTTATTTTTTTATATAAGGTGTTACATTATCGTTTATTGACAAGCGAAAATCGTTAATTCACAAGAAACTCTAAACCTTAATGCCCAGTTATAGAGTCAACTTAAAAATTTTAAGTTCACTTTAACATGCTTTCTATAGCCATGGATTTATCGTGGATTACCATGGTAAAACAACAAAGTGAAATTTAAAATTTTTAAATCGGTTATGAAACTGGAGTAAGTTTGTAGTTTGTTATACAAAGTAAACATGTGTCATTAACATTTGATTCTTTTTGTAGATTCAAGGGACTATTTTATAGTAATATTACTGCATGCGATACTCCAACCAAAGCGTATTAATAAATGGCACAAACCTACCATATTAGATGCACAAGAAGATTTTGTGTTACAAGTTAATACAACAAACGATATTTGTTCCAAGATAGAAACGTTAAGAGATAAATACAGGGACAAGAAGATCAGACTGCAACCACGCATAATTGTAGTAGGTACTGACAAAAAAAAATTTCTAGAATTTTATGTGTACAGTGATGGTATACAGTATAAGTTAAATTCTTTTATTGAATGTCTTGATATTACTATAAAACTAATATACGTTTTTAATTTGGAATTCTCGCCAATAAGTAAATTGGTATGGCAATTTTTTGCCACATATTTTTTTAAAATAACTGAAGGAAGTGTAAATGTTGTTGATAGCCTAATTGCGCGGCTTAGTAATCAGACTAATCAGTCAAAATTACTTTAATTAAATCTATCATGTTTACTTGCTTTTTGTGTAGCTTTAAGTTTAATTTAAGTTCAGAGTTACTATAAATTTATGTAAATTTACAAGAGAGTAAATACGATGCATTTAGAGATAAAATTGATTTATCCGCTTGCAAAGTTGTGAAAGAGCTGACTTACAAAGGTAGCAAATATTAAAAAGGTTTTGTGATTTTTGATTCCACTAAGCAGCTCCCAAATATTTTTGAAATAATGAATATTGTTTTTGATAAAAATAAATTTTACTTTCTTTGTTTTCAATGGGAGGTCATAGAATATCTTGAACACTACCTGGTTTATAAGATTGCTTCAAAACATACTTGTGCCATTGTTAAATGTTTGAAGGAGGTGTGTAGTGGCCCAACACATTTTTATTTTTTATGCACAGGGAAAGAGTTGTGAAGCTGTCTGGTGTTACGTTATGCTAACACTTTCAACAAAACCGAAATTACCCTACTTATCATATTGTTTTCTCATACTTGTATTGTATAGCTTTCAAATAAATAACTAGTAACATAATCAATTAAGGTGTTTCACTTACCAAATTCCTACTTTTTCAAATGGTAAAGTATTTTAATATAAAATACGATACCTATTACCATAAAATTGGTATTGTATTAAACTAATAACTTATTCTTTTAACTGAAAATTTAAAACATTTGGTGATAAAAAGGTTAATTTTTTTAAAGAAAAAGAAAACTTTTAAGTGAAAAAACAACCTTTATTGCACTAATAACTTATGTTTTTATCTGAAAATTAAAAATTTTTGTAGTAATAATGTTTTCATTTTGAAATAAAAAGATACAAATTTTAATCAAAAAGGAAAACTTCATTGATTCAATAACTTAAGAGTTTTGTTATAATAAATCGCACTTTTATCGCAATAATGTTCACATATAAGTTTAATATTTAACACATTAAATTTAAAAAGGTAGTTTATTAATTCAATAGTTATTATTTTTACGCCAAAAATTATATATTTTACCATAAATGATTTCCTTATTGAGTTAAAACAGATTTTAACTCTTGAATCAAATACATCTACTATTTTGGGATAACAGAAAACTCTTTTGCTTAAAATCTATTGACGTTTTTCTTTGTGGTAAAATGGAAAAACATTTGGCCCAACAACTTATTTCTCTGGGTGTACTATGAATTTTCTAATATAGATGAGTTCATTCGACCGGAAGATGCGAAAGAATATTCGATAGTCGTATTTGACGATGTTTCCTGTACAGGTCAAAATGTCATTAAGGAATTTTTTTTCGTATGGTCGACATAAAAACAGATTGCTTTCTAATTTGTTAAGTTATAGTGCAATTCCAAAACAATTAGTTCGCGATAATTGTAACTTTTTAGTGTTATTTAAACAAGACTTAACAAATTTAAAACACGTGTTTGAAGATCACATAATGAGCGATATGGAGTTTCATCGGCTAAAGGAAATTAGCGACGCTTGTTGGGAGAATAGACACGGCATCCTAGTTATTGATTTAGATTGTAGTGTATCTAAGGGACGTTACCGTAAGGGTTTTGATAAATTCATTGAAGTTTAAAACTAACGACATCAGCTGTACAGTTCTTAGTAACTTCACATACACCATACAATGAACAAGACGATAGCTGCAGAACTTATCGCAGCACGAGAAGTTGTGAGAGACAAAATTCGTTCTTTAAAAGAGGACTTAGAGGAGTCAAGGATTCGGTCGGAAACCGCATATGCACCCATCGCGAGACCGTTACAGGATATTGTCGCAAAACTTGACACTGCGCCTTTACTATCCATTCCAAAACGAAGTTTATCTCCAAAAGAAGAAAAATTGATATCTAAGATACAACGTTACTCGCCGGATATTTCTGACGTACCAGCTAAAACCGAGACCGAATATTTTATTCGAAAACCGAAAGTTCCATTAAAAGAACAGCGACGAAAATTTGCTACATCGACTCCTGAAAAAAGGTTGGTATCTTCTCCCACGTCTTCTCCTCTTGGTCCATTAGCTCATGCAGAAGAAGAAGTATATGAAGTTCCATCGGGCGAAGAAGAAGAACTCCTCGATTCTAGCGAGGATACCGGAACTCTTATTTTGGACGCACATAATCGAATAGAACGACTTAAAGATGAAATAGAAGAAAGATTGGAGTCTCCAGAGGTACAAGCCGCTTTGAGTCAGTTTCATCCTTTGCCCAGAACGTATATTGTTGGTTTAACAACTGATTTAAAAGATGATTATGATCGTTTATACGGTGTTCGCGAAACTCTCGAAGGTTTCTACATTGGAGTCAGTCCTGTTCACTTTGAGGATCAGGATATTCACGTTGGAAACTTCAAATATACGGGAACCGTTGGTTTATATGATTTACTATTTAAAAACGAACCGGGCAAATTTACAATTCAGGACATGCGCAACTACAAAGATATCTTACTACGTTCAAATGCTCCGTACATTAATTACATTCCAGAGGCAGGTATGACTACTGAGGACGACAGTGAGAAATTTCAGAATATTATCAAGCCTATCGTTGAAGGTAACAAACCCAAGGTGCATTGGGCTAAATACTGGCCGAATCCGAAGAAAAAAGTCGGTGGTGTATTACAAAAACAAGTCGTCCCTGGGGCTCTTATCGAATACGAGTACTGGGACGATCCCAACGAACTTGTCGATAGACTGCGTTTGTTGATGGCCTCGCAAACGGCAGGTCATTCTGCACATGTCAATGAAATATCATCGATAATATCGGAGCTAACAGAGGCCGAGATTATACGTTAAAATATTATCATAAATCTAAAAAACGACTCTCACATCTTTTGTTTTAAACCACCGACGTTTATGAACTAGAGAAGATGAGTTTAAGCAAGTTCGGAAAACATTCGTCTAGTATGACGATCGATAAGTTTGGTAAACACGTACACGGACACAACATTGCTGCTCATTTTAATAAACGTGAAAACGTACAACGATATTTCAAACAACCAACAATACTTACGTTTAGCGGAGATGGAACTACGGATACAACGGATAATTATTACATTATTCAAAATTTAGGTTACGTAAGTAAATATATAAACTTTTTCTATATTGGTGAAATAGTGCATCACCGATTTGAAGGAGACGTTGAAATGATTATTAACGGGAGTATCTTCGATCCAAATAAAAAGTTAAATGTTCTCTCCTTTGAAGATAAAATAGTTTGCAAACCCACAACGAAGACCACTTTACTCAAGAAACCATTTATGGTAGAACTGCTCATTGAAATATCCAGAAAATAAGCGATATTAAAAGATCCGTAGTAAACGAGTTGCACGCGTCCGTGAGGAAAAATTATAAACGCAGATGTGTTATTATTAAAGGTTTAACGGACTTATTTTAAGCTGATTTAGTGGAGATGATACCTTATTCAAAAGCAAATGGTAATTTTAAGTATATTCTAACAGTTATTAATGCTTTCTCAAAGTATGGATGGTCTGTACCACTAAAAAACAAAACTGGCAAAGAAGTTACGCGAGCTATGGAAACAATTCTATCGGAAAAGCGGAAAAACATACCGAAGAATCTGCAAACGGACAACGGAAAAGAATTTTACAATGAGGATTTTAAGAAGCTCATGTCACGATATTACATCAATCACTACAGTTCATTTTCCAATTTAAAGAGTTCTATTGTTGAACGGTTTAATAGAACAATAATAGAAAAAATGTGGAAAGAATTTAGTATGCAAGGTAACTATCGTTGGTTGGAATTGCTTCCCAAATTAATTCTGGATTATAACAACCAAGTACATAGGACGATAGGAATGAAACCTAGCGAGGTAAATAACAGAAACGCACCGACACTGTTAAAAACTGTTTATAATTACATCAAAATTGCTGATCCTTATACTAAAAAATTTAATATCGGTGATCACGTCAGAGTGAGCAAGCATCGACACGCCTTCACCAAAAACTATACTCCCAATTGGTCTAACGAAGTGTTTACAATACATTCTGTTCGTAATACTTTCCCAACAACATATCTGCTCAAAGATGCATCCAATGAAAAAATTATGGGTGGTTTTTATCGAGAAGAATTACAAAAAGTTAAATATCCTGACGTCTACTTGGTGGAAAAAGTGCTACGGCGAAAAGGAAATCAAGTGTTTGTGAAATGGTTACGACTATAAAGTATAAAGTATATACATATAAAGACCTATATAAAAGTTCACAAGAGTTTATTAACAATCGAACAATACAAATACATTATTATTATTATTATTCTTTTGCAATTTTTTTTCTAAAATTAAATTCATTTATTCGCATTCAATCTTTTTATCAACCAATGACCCCACGCCAAAGTATTACATCCGTTCGGTAATATGTATCGTTTATCATCGCACGATGAAAGAGCAATTTCATTCTTTAATTCGGTATACATAGTATGAAATTCGGTCTTAAAAATGTACATTTTTTTATGAATCGATCCGCCACATTCAACCACACGTTTATAATCGGTCACGCTTAAATGTTTATCTATAACATATTTCTTTACTCCTTTAGCCTTTTTTACATTATCATTCAACAAGGTGATGCAGTACGCTTTAGCTCCTGTTCCAACAAATGACGTTATGCACCTGTTTGGATATTCATCTTTCATTCTTCCCAACACAGATCGACCGCGAGGAATATTGTGTATATTCTCTAACGGATAATTGGACGTATCAAAAAATTCAATATTTTCTTTTATATCCTCATATACATTGGGAGTAGTAATTTCTAGGATGAGGGAGTCAGTATCGGTGTATAAAAGTGTTGTGTTATTTCCATATTTAACTTTTAAGTAATCATAGAAGAAGCTGTACATTACGGTTTTCGAAAGCTCTAATATACTGAAACCCACATACAGCGGTTAGCAATAACGAACTTCCGCGACGTTCAATTGAACGGCTATCGAATTATCGCAAAATATTTTTGAAGATTTAAAATTTGGTTTAGCTATTAGGGCTTCCACACCCGGTTTCTTATGACGACATTCCCAGTGGGTAACTAGTCTTATATCCACTCGCTTTTCGACATTTTCCATTGTCTTACCGTATACGATGTTATTCATTGCTTTGTAATGATTTTTTTCAAATTCATTCTTAGCTTTCGCACGTTTATCGGAATTGAAATCGATGTAGCTCCGCATCCAGTTGGATTGTTTAAATTCTAATACTCTGTAAATCTTCGTTAGTTTCAATCCGAACTTGAGACACTGCTTTAGATTCACGTAATGAATGATGTATTTTGTTTTATTTTCCAAATTTGCTATTAACTTTGCATTTTTTGAACCTGGGGGTACAATCCGTTCTGGACAAAATGGTAAATCGTTGTGTTCATCATGTATTGCTTCCGGATACTCTAAATCTACCTCGAACACGTAACCCTTTTCGGAATCGTCTTCCGTATTGTAAATATCTAACTTTTGAATCTCCTCATCTGATAGCCATCGAAATCCTCCCGTCTGTAATTTTCGTCTCATTGCGTGTCCATACAAATTCGTAGCGTCGAGATACAAAATATAAGATGGGTCTTTGGTTTCATCAAATTCCATCATTAATTTATTGTTAGCCTTCGCACTGCGTTTAGTGCACATACTTAATCCACCGCGAATACCATTTTTAAAGAAGTGTAACATGTCTATGTCCGTTAATAGAACTAATTTTACCCCTCTCATTCGTAATAACGCATCCCAACCGAAGCCCGGCGCTGTGAAGTAATGACATGGATCCAAAGAGTAGTACTTCATCGAGATGGTTCGGAAATTCTCAAACACGTCCGCCAAAAGTAAAACGTCAGACGTTAAATAAATATCGCTATATTCGCCTAAAGTGCGACAGTTACATAAGTTCCACACCGTTTGTGCACGACAATAATTTTCTTCGGTTATACTATCGTCGCATAATTGATTGTAAAAACTATTTCGATCTGGTAGAGCGGTAAGATTCAGCTTTTCGAATGAATCTACAACGGAATACGGAAAAACTCCTTTCTGTCGTATATGTCGAAACTGTTCTTCGGTCCTGAAATATTTTCTGATTTGAACGCATTGGTTGTCTTCCAAAAATGAACCCAACTTCTCTAGCGATAAAGCCATAAACCTAAATGAATCCACAAATTTCAATTTCATATGAACCCGCCTTAGCTTTCCCTTGCTGTCAATGTTTTCACGATAATTTTTTTCGAAAATGATATGTACTTTTCTTTATTCTGTGCTATAACATCCACGTCTTCTTCTTTTAATGCCATATCTTTCACAAACATATGACAATCGTAGTTCGAAAGATTGTGAAAAAATATAGTTATGAACTTTGGTAATTGATAATTGATGTTACATACAGCATGTGCGGGTCCTCTATACAACCCAATTAGGTGATCATGATCTCATACTTTATTACCTTCTTTTATTTTGTGCGAACAAATGTGACAGATATCCTACATCTCATGTATTAATCTATCTATAGGTGGTAATGGGAGCAATTCTTTTGATTGGCTTAAATAATTTTTGTATATATTCAGAACAACGCTAGGCGGAGTTTTTGATTGCAAAAACTGTTGACAATACGGTAGGATTAGTGGGTGCGGCGATCAGACACAAAAAGTAACTAACTTATTACTTGCAATATTTCGACACTTTATTGTTTCTTCTACACGCAATTACTAGAAAAAACCACTAATGTTTCAAACACGAACCTTATGCATTTGCATATTATATAAAATGTTCTTATGACGAATCATTGTCGAAGTTTGAAATATATCGCGGACGTAATGCTGCTCAAATTTTCATGAGCAAGTTGGAACATGACGTTCTGAATATAATACGGTAGGATTAGTGGGTGCGGGGATCAGACACAAAAAGTAACTAACTTATTACTTGCAATATTTCGAAACTTTATTGTTTCTTCTACAGGCAATTACTAGAAAAAACCACCGAAGTTACTACATGAAAAAACAACTTTTAAATTTACTTACATCATAGTTAAATTAAATCGGGGTAGTTGAAGTTCATCAAAACAATTCTCGACTACTCATTAAGACCAAAAAACTGTTAACTACATAAAAGGCTTTCAACTTCCATCAGACTATGTCATTATTTCTCTTGATGTGGTGAGCTTGTTCACTAATATACCCTTAGATTTAATTCTCAACATTGTTAAAGATAAATGGGATTTGATTAAGGATAACTGTAAGTTTTCCTCTGAAACCTTTTAAAGTTTGTTTTTGAGAACACCTACTTTTCATTTAATGATCAAGTTTATTTGCAGAAGTTTGGTACACCTATGGGTTCACCTATAAGTCCTATTTTAGCTCTTATAGTTATGGACTTTGTTCTTGATGGTGTTATTCCTCAGTTAGAGTTTGAATTACCATTCATTAAAAAATTTGTTGATGATATTATCACTAGTGTTCCCACATTTTGACGGTCTTTAATTCGTTTAATAGTAACATTCAATTCACTGTTGAGACGGAAAAGGATAATTTTGTCCCGTTCCTTGATTGTAAGGTTATTCGTGAGAACGCCTCTATAGTCATTGACTGGTACACCAAGCCTACATATTCGGGTCGCTACATTAACTTTTATTCAAGTCATTCGTTTAATCATAAGATCAACACTCTGGTGGGAATGAAAAACAGAATTCTGAAAATTTGCAACACTAGATTTCAAACTGAAGCTCTTGCTAAACTTAAGAAAGTTTTTATCAATAATGGTTTTCCTTTGAGGATTATCAATAAGGTTCTGTTTTCCAGTTCCACCCTGAGTGATGTTGGTGGGACTCCTAGTATTTTTGATGCTGTTTCGGTGCAACCTACAAAGTATAGTAATTTTTGATGGTCAAATTGATTGTAACAAATAGTATATAAATATAATATATAAAGATTGCAAAACAGCATAAAAAGATATTATTTACAACTACAAGAGCTATAAATTTGAAATAGTAAAGTTTCTGGATTTTCCAATTAGCTAATTTGTTCCATGGTATATTTGATTGGGCCATGGCGTTGCATAAATCGAAAAAAAAAACTCATTTCCAGCGATTTGTTGTGATGATTCAGGTATTGCATCAGAAATAAAACTTTGGTTTAATTTGCTACCTGATCTTTTTTCCGATTCTTGGTGGAGAGTTGTCGATAAATGCTGATCAATTTGATATCTTTGACTATTTCATTCATTTCGTTAACAGCCAATAGGAATTCGGGGTTTTCCGTCAATTGCGAGTATTTCAGCGGTTATTTGGCCGTAACCATGGAGAACGATAATACGAACCTTTGTATTATCGCTGTAATACGAACCTTTGTATTATCGCTTGTTTGACATTTCATTAATTTCGAGACATCCATGCGTGTTTCCATAACAATCAATGTAATTTATTAAAAAAATATCAGAATCCTAAAAATATGTATATTTTTTATTCGTGAAATAGTCTAGCCATATACAACACGACAATCGAAAATACTCGAATCTCGACATATTGCCTTAAAAAACACCACTCGACCTTCGGTCTCGTGGTGTTTCAGGCAATACGTCTCGTATTATCGAGTATTTTCGATCGTCTTGTTGTATAATATATGATTACACGCCACCTTAAAAATCAACGAGTTCTAGAAAAAAGCTTTCAAAAAACTTTAATTTATACGTACTTGTTTGGAACAGGCGTTGCAAAAAACAACTTTCCCGTCAGCCACTAGCTGGTTAGATATTAATATCCACATTTCAAGCAATTCGGCCTTAGAAAAACCTACTTTCGGCATTATGATTTGTTGCTTCTTTAACACACCAACTTAACGTATAAATCACTTGAATACTTGTATGGCTTGAAATGATTTAGAGGTTATGTTAGGAAAATCGGATGAGAACCACACAATCAAAGCCCATGCAAAACATGCATCATCCGCGTTTTGTATATTTATCATAGCATGCTTTGCTTTTATTTGCGACGGTAAATCGGTGTAATTAGATGCTTTTATAGGATTATATTTGTTTAAATTTAACTCCATACAGAGGATTTGCATTAAAGTCCATCCTAAATAAAAGATTGAAACATTTATTTTTTAATGCATAAGTATGTTATGTCTCATTACGCTTACCTGAATCTCGTTCCTGGAATTCTGTCATTTTTGATGAAATTTCATCAATAAATTCCTTATATATTTTATACAGATCCGACGCTAATGATACTACCTTATTTTTCGTATTGAATGATTTTGTTTCAGAGTCTTCCTTTGATTGTAAAAAATACAAACCAAAACATTCCATATTTAATTTTACATTTCGGTGAATATCGATTGCGCTTTGTATCAGATTTAGTATTTTGTCTCGAATTCTATGTGAAAATTCATCCAAATCCACAAAAAAACCTTCTTCACTTTTTCGATAACTGACGATTTTATCGCCGAATGCTCCAGCTATTCTCTCCACTCCGTCATCGATTATAACAAAAGCGTTACGCTTATGTGCGTTGCTTCGTAAATGTGCAGAGTAACATTGTCTATTTACATAATCATCGCAAGCCTCACATTTTACTGCTTTTGGAATTTGCGGTGCGTCAAGCTTGATTCTCTTGCCAATACAAGATAATCGTTGATGCCTTTTTAAATTGTCAACTCGAGTAAAACTTTTTCCACAATCCTCACACACGACCATTTTACAATTTAATGTTGTACACTTCTACTTGTTATGAAAGAACTACGTCAATACCACATTTCGCAGGCGTTTATAAACCCTCACCGCTCCTGAAACTTATTGGGAGGAGAATGATGCATCGAGTGCGTTTGTATAGATGTATATTTTTAAACTCCGTATACCTCGAACGTATCCCCCAAAAAATTTGCCGATTTAAGAACCTCCTCGCATATTTTAAAGCCCCGTATACCTTTACATAATAAAATAAAAAAAATATACCTTTTTGTGTATAATAAGTTAAAAGATATATCGAAGACATGTTCTAACAGTTCATTGAGAAACGTCGAAGGATAAACATAGTCATTGTTTTCATCTAGGTAAACAGGTTACATATAAAGGTAAATTTTTAATAACTTTCTCAAAATAACATGACCTAAATAAATAAAGATAAATTTTTAATAATTTCGTCAAAATAACATGACCTTCTCAAGTTAATTGACCTCCTCCTCTCCTCATCGAATCTCCTCCGACCCCTAAAAGAATCGCCGATTCAAGAACCTCCTCTCCTCATCGAACCTCCTCTGACCCCCAAAAAATTTGCCGATTCAAGAACCTCCTCCTAGAACGCAGGTTCGAGGAGGAGGTTCTAGAATCGGCGAATCTATACTACTTATATGTAGGGTAAGTAAGTTTAAATGAATCAGATGTGTATTTAATCATATTTTGATCATTTTAAGTAAAGGCAGAGGGATCTACAAGAAAAATAATATGGCTCGGTCAAACACTGACATTAAAAAATCCTTAACAGGTCAAACACTGGTGCGTTTACCCTACTACAATTTAGGTTAACGTCTATTAAATGGGTGGTACCACAACAACTCATTTATAGTAAAGTTAAATTATACCTTTATTTTACTGACCCACTTCTTATACTAACCGTTCAGTTTGTTATCCACTAATAATTATTAATTAAGCAAATAAATTTAGTTTAATTTAATAATACTATAATAATTAATATATTGTTTTATTTCGCTTCAAACATAAACGATTTAATAAAAATAAAACACGAAAGACGTACGTTAGCTCAGCTCGATCTTATTTTTTCTTTTACATATGGTCTCTTTACATTATTATCTTATAGCCGAAGTTTTTAAATTTTTATTTTTGTAAAAATTCGTATAATATACTTATTACCAAAATAGAAAAAAGATAAAATCATAAAATTTTCTAAATTATCGTAGGAGATAGATTCATTACAAACAAAGTTTAAAATTTATTAAAGGGTGAACCAATATATTTGTTTAATTGAGACGAAAAAATAACACTATGAAGCCCAGGTTTTATCGGTAACAGCCTACTGTACTCAAACTAGTATTACATATAGGCATAGGTTAAGTATAGTATACCTTATATAATATTGTATAACGGTTGGAACAGAGGAACGTTTCAAACTCCCCTGGTCAGCCCCAGGGGAGGTTAAACGAATTTCGTAAGGTTATGCACAACACCGTATAGTGGTATCTGGGGATTGGAATGTCGATTTTATTTCTGACAATTCTGGAAAACGAGCAATATGTACTGATATGCTTTCGGTTGATTTAAGTTATGTTTTCACAGAACCCACTAGAATTACGGAATTAACAAGTAGATGTATTGATCAATTTTTTATTAATTCTCTCATAACGGATTATAATACTGAAACAACTCAACCGCATCTATCAGACCATTTGGCCCAAATATTCACTCTGCTGGATGTATCTGAAACTAAGAAAAAACAATATATTACTATAAGAAAAATTAATGCAGCTAATATTTACAAATTCCGACAACTCTTGGAGGATGTACATTGGTGTGAAATGGCATTGCTGCTTCCACACCAGCAATACTCGTTTTTTCATGACCACTTTATGGAATGTTTTATCTCGGCTTTTCCTGAAAAAACAGTAATAAAATCGCATGGGGGTACTACTTTCTTACGATTATCTCCACAACTTGAAGAAATTAAGAAACGTTTGGATGTGTTATATACTATCAATAGAGTAACGAAGAACGCTCAAGTGAATGATCTTTACAATAATACTAGAAGAGAATATAATTCGACGGTCATGACTGAAAAACAAAAACATATTCTCGAAATCATCAATACTGCGACCAATAAACAAAAGGCTATATGACAGCTGATAAACAAGGAGCTAAAAGGAAAGAAAGAAAATAACAGTAATTACTTTTCCAGTTTGGATGCTCAGAATTTCAATAGTTATTTCTCCAGCATCGCAGTAACGTAAGTACAGTAAGTACAGTCGAAACTATCCCTGGTCCTAATCTAAATCATAGTGTATTTGTCTTCAGAATGTTGAACGGGAGTCGACAGTCCTCCTTCTTCTTAAAGCCTACTACTGAACATGAGATTCTCCAGACGGTCCTTTCCCTACAGAATAAAAAAAACCCTGACATATACAACGTCTCAACCTACCTTGTTAAAAATGCTATTGACGTGTTAGCTATACTCTTTATACTAATAAGTAGTACTATGTGGTAAATTGTTGCTTTACAAACGGCATATTTCCTGATGAACTTAAAATGGCCAAAGTGGTCAAGTGGTCTGTTTTCAAATCAGATAGTCCAGATGATTATAAAAACTATAGACCTATTTCTATACTTCCTGTTTTTTCAAAAATCTTAGAATCTCTATTAAAAAGCAGATTTATTAAGTATATGGAAACTAACAAATTATTTAATGAAGCTCAGCACGGTTACCGGGGACAAAAGTCTACCACTTCAGTTCTAACTAGCTTGGTTGATGCTGTAGCACGTGCGTTTGACGAGAAGAAGGATGTTCAATTATTGTGTTGTGACTTGTCAAAGGCCTTTGATTGCGTCCAACATGAAGTTCTGTTGGATAAAGTGAAACATTATGGTATAAGAATTCTACCAAATCAAATGATTCGTAGTTATCTTAACAATAGAGTGCAGTGTGTAGAGTGGAAAGGTCGAGCTTCGGATGTTGCTAATATTATATCTGGTGTCCCACAAGGATCAATTCTGGGCCCAATGCTCTTTATTATTTACATAAATGATCTTACTATTAACATCTCAGGTGATGACATTTATTTATATGCTGACGATACATCTTTTGTGCTAACGTCGAAAGATAGAGTTGAACTTGAAAACAAGTCAGAAGTTGTTATAGCCGAAGCTGCGGAATGGTTTGGGACCAACAGGTTGAAACTTAATGTGGAAAAGACGCAAAAACTACTATTAACAACTAAAATTGCTGGACGGGAGCAAGAACCTATTAAATTCATGGGGATATATGTTATGTCAAACCTAAGCTGGAAGTTTCATGTTGAATGTCTTCAAAGATGCCTGGCTGTAGCAATATTTACGGTCAGGCGCATACGGGCTATAGCTGGTTATGAGGCTGCTAGAGCAACCTACTTTGCCAACTTTCATAGTAGGGCGTCGTACGGAATACTGATTTGGGGGAATTCTCAGGCGGCCAAAGATATTTTTATTTAACAAAAGAAAGCATTACGGGTCTTAGCAGGTGAAAAGAGTACTGCTAGTTGCAAACCACTTTTTCAACAACATAGGATACTTACCTTATCCTCTTTATCCTAAGGAGTCTTTTTTACGTACATTCCTCTAAAACCTCATTTCCAAAAAGTTCTGATGTTCATATCTATGAAACCCGTTATAAATCACATTATCAGATTCCCTACCATCGCATTAATATCTCACAAACCAGCATTAATCACCTAGCCGTGAAATTATATAATAAATGCCCTTTGCCAATAAAAAATATGACTAATTGTCGCTTCGAAAAAGTTGTGCGGCGTATCCTGATGGCTGGCGATTTCTATGATGTGGAGGAGTTTCTTCAACTACCACTTTCGGAGATGGATGTTTTGTAAACTATATAATTTTTTTTCTCTCTATATACATTGCTTTGTTTTGTATGTATTTATATTTTTTCTCTTGACGGTGCTTTATCTGTTTTATATTTTCTTTTATTACATGTAAAACATTTGTAAGCTGAATAAATGTTATTATTATTATTAACAGTTGTAACAGGTATCAAACAGGTTGGAATTGTTACAACTGTGTGGAACATTAGTTACCTGTTCCACAAAAATATTAATTTATAACATCTCTATTCCGAAGAATTTCAATCCTGAGCTGTATATCTTGCAATATGCAGACGATACGACGCTGGACATTGGACAAAGCCACAGCAAACTTACAAACTCTATACCAACAGTGGCCAAAGTGCGGCTCTTTGAAAGATTATTTGTGCCTCTCAATAAATGTACCCGAGTACCTTCTTTTTTTAGTATATTTGATATAATTTCTGTAAAAAAATGTTTTGTAATACCTTTTTTGCATACCGTTTTAATATATACGTACTTAATTGCGGGTCACGAAAAATATCAAATTGAAAAATGGCTCGGATTATCACAGAGCTTGGCCACCCCTGCTCTATACAACGAAATATTGAAATGATTGAATAACATAACTGAAGACTTGGGAGTCAGTATTCCGGAAAATTCCAAATCGTGGTTTCACCGCATTTGTAAAAAATCTCCAACAGTGAATGCTGCCAACTTATGCATAAAATCGGTTAAATACCTGATGGGAATAATTTTGTATAATGGCTTAAAATTATCCAAGCATTACAAAACCAAAAGAGACGAAGTAATCAGAAGTGCTCAAATACAAAAATGTGGCCCGAGTCTCTACAGCAAGGAGACGAGCCGCCAATGACTTGCCCGACAACTTCGCGGCGCTGGTTATTATATTATAAACATTTCGAAAAAAAATTATTAGAAAAATCGCTTCTGAATAATGTATCCTTCAACCGTATAATGGTCTGATCCGAAAGATATGGGACACCTGTATATTAAAAGCGTTTAAATGCGCGCCTTTGATACCTTTCTATAAGTTGGAGGAATTACATCAAGGTCAAAAAACGCGATTTCTCCAATATGAAAGGAACGAACCGACATCGCTGCCCTTTTGGTTATTCTATGACTTGGTACAGCATATAATTCACAACTGTTATACTTATCACTTATCAGGCACAACCTAGTTTATGGACTTTGATCTTATTTACTAAAGTAGTTATAATTTCGCTCGTAAGATGACTATAGCACAGAACTATAGACTTGACAATTATCATATGTTGTTGCTCAATATAGTACACATCTATTGTTATCTATTCAAATCTCTTCTGAACTTAAAAAATAATGAAATTGATACTAACCTTTCTGTAATAGATTACGTAACACGTTTATAACTTTGTATTTAGTAAATAAGCGATTTGCTGGGTCATTAGTTTATTGTGACAAGAATTGTATTATTTTTTCATTTTTTGTAACATTGGAAAAATGTCTGCTTTAGAAAAGGTGAATCGTTTATTAAAATCTGGAAAAGGGTTTTATAAAATTCTGGACAAGGTAAATTTTTAAAATTGATATTCAACAACATGTATATTTATTTATATTTAAATATGTTATTTATTTAAATATCTTGTATTATATTTAAGAGAGTTTGTGCTCAAGATAACTTTAAATAGGTTAAAATTATAGGTTCAAGTAATTTCCACCAAAAATGGTTATTGTAAAGCAGAAGTAAAAATTGACCAAGAACACACAAATCCAATGGGAGGATTACATGGTGGGTTTTCAGCAACTTTAATTGACGCTATCAGTATTGCCAGTTTAAGAACGATAGTTGATGACAACATGATGCATTTATCCAAAGAAATGAATCTAATGTATCATTTAAAGTATTTTTAAAATATCCTTTATTATGTTTACTTCTTTGTAGATATACAAAAGCTGCAAGAGTTGGGGATGAAATTATAATAGAAGGTAAAACTATTAAAAGGGGTGACGAAATCTTTCACTTGGAGGCAGAAGTAAAAAATAAAAAGACGGGAGATTTATTAGTTCGGGGAACTCAAATAGTTTACTTAAAACCAAAGAATCTTTAGATCAATAGAATCATAGAGTGCATAAGCCAGATGAGTTATCTATTATGTATATTTATTATATACATTTTATATATTATATTCATACAAGAAGTGGGGAAAACAAATATGATAGAATTTATAATAGAAAACTAAGGAATTTGTGACTCCTACTATATTAAACAAATAAATGAAACAATTATATTTCTGATGCTGTTTATTTAACACTCTTTATTTGTTTTGTTGTAATGAATGAAGGAAATTAATAGATGCATACTGATTTTTATATGGTAATTAAATCACCAAAGCAAAATTACTTAATTTTTATCTTTAATAAATTGTTTAATTTTTGTGTAAAAAAAACCATACATTTTTTATTTAAAGTTGTTTCTCATTGTCAATCAATTTAATTGAAACACAAAATAAAATACAATCGATACGATACATAGTATTAATATTACATCTCACTAAAAAACTAAGATTTTTGTATGATTTGTACCAAAAGAAAACTAGCGAATATTTTTTCTTTTTTCTTCTCCAATGTTTTAAAAATCTTAATATCCATAACCACTTCCATAACCGCTCCATTGATTATATCCACTGTAACTTCCCTGTGGATACTGCCAACTTCCATATTGATATTGATCTCCTTGTCCATATTGTGTGTAATTGTATTGACCTTGCTGAGAACCTGCATATTGTTGATAAGCACTTGCATTTCCTGACGAATTACTATAATTTCCATAGCTTCCATAAGAATTAGATGCTTGCTGCTCGGATGTCGTCGCCATTTTATCCTTTTTTACGGAATCTTTTCCATCCTTTTTCTTATTTTCTTTACTCAATTTCACGCATTTCTGATATTCATCGTAAGCCGATTGTACAGATAAAATATCGGAACCAAAATCCTCTAAAAATTCTAATTTTCGTTGAGCAAATAAAACTTTTTGATCAATTTCAACAGATTCTTTCTCTAAAAACGTGTCTAAATATCCCAAAATTTCTGTTTCTAAACCACTTGTGTTTTTATGCATTGTCAAATCGATCAATTGTAAATACAACCGGGAATTATTCGGATCTTTACTTAAAGCCATATTGATTACTTCGAAAGCTTTGTCGAGATTATTTAAAATTTTTAAAGCGAATCGAGCATATTTTATCGCTAAATTCGTTGAGATCACCTTATTTTTCGAATTTGTTATATAATGTTCGTATAATTGCGAACATTTTTCATAATCACCTCTTCGACGTTCCAAATTAATTCTTCTATAAGCAATCTAAAACAAATCGAATTTTATTAAAACATAGGCAATTTAAATCAGCCAAATAGATTTTAACAAGCTTTTTGAAATGAATTTTCAACAAATTTAACAAAAAATACAAATATTATTTGCTTAAAAGAATGGAATTGAAACAAAATCAAAAGGGAAACCATTCAAGAAGGACTTTTGTTAACCCGTAACTGCCGTTGCCGGTCTGACAGACCGGCACCTGTTTTTCGAATTCAGTTATCGAGTCTATTTTACGCATCTCACGATCTCCGTCTAGCTATGTATAAAATGACATCACATCAGTTTGCGACAGTAGTTTGCTGTGTTTAGTTGTGTTGTATATTGTGATATATAAAAAAAAACGTTTAAAAGCGGTCTCACAGACTGGCAACGGTGAGTACGTAACTATTTTGGGCACGCATAATTTTTACGGTGACTTTAGGTTATTCGGTTTACACAATTAATTTTTATAGATTATAATACCCAAAATAATGGCTTCCCGTCCAGGACCAGCGTTTATAAGGGCGGGAGATGCTAATTTTGAAGAAACCGTAATGCGATGGTACGATGACAGCGATGAAAACGATTTAGTAGATAAGTGTGAAGATAATGTGATGTTGACTCTGTGAATAACGACAGTGGCGCCGACTACGGGGGGGCTGCGGGGCTTGAGCCCCCCGTAGTCGGCGGCTTGGATTTGAGCCCCCCCTGGAAAATTGTAAAAGTGTACAATTGTATTGTAATAAGGTGTACCATTTGAAAAAGTTCTGGCCCCCTTCAATATTAAAAAGTCGGCGCCACTGAATAACGATATTATGAGCGATCACGATTCAGACACAGAGATAGAAGTTATTGAAAATGAAGGGGAAACAGACACCAAGAGAGGGGAATATTGCGATGGAGGGAAAAACGAAGAGCAAAATGTGTCAAGCGATTCATCTGAGAATGAAGCTGACAGTAATATTCCCCTAACATATATCTATGGAAAGAATAAATTTAAATGGTCGACTGAACCTGAAAACTCCAGAACAAGAACAAGGAAGCATAATATTGTTTTGGAACGTCCTGGATTACGAGGCCCTAACCGTCCGACTAAAGCAAGTCCTGAAGACATATGGAATAGGTTAATTGATGATGCCATACTTGCCATATTGATTATACCATAAGTTTTACGTTGGACAAATATAAAAATACAGAAAGAAAGAGCCAGTTATACTAATAAGGCACGTCCAGAACTCAAAGATTTAGATATGATTGAGCGCAAGGCGTTTATAGGACTTCTCTTTTTCACTGCGGCATTCAAGTCAAATCATCAAGATATAACTCTCTTCGCAACAGATGGAACCGGTGCCGAGATATTTCGTGCTGTGATGTCTAAGAACAGATTTAAGCACTCTTAGATTCGATGACACTAATACTAGAAAAGAACGCAAGAAGACAGTTCCAGCTGCACCAATCTCACTAATTTTTGAAACATTCGTGAAAAATTGCCAACAGGCGTACAGTTTGGGCTCTTGCGTTACTATCGATGAAATGCTCATCAGCTTCCGCGGCCGCTACAAGTTTCGAATGTATATTCCAAAACCAGCAAAGTATGGGCTAAAACTAATGGCGCTCACCGATTCAAGAAACCATTGTTTTTTCAATGGTTATATTTACATTGAAAAAGGATCGGATGGAAATGCATTGCCGCAAAAATATCAAACTTTACTAAAACCAATGCAATCTGTTTTACGTCTTTTCAAGCCCATAGAAAAGTGTAACAGAAACATCACCGCAGACAATTGGTTCACATCAATTGATCTTGTTCTACACCTATTGAGAGAAAACGGTTTGACCTACGTTGGAACTGTGAAAAAAATAAAAGAGAAATTCCGAGTTAATTTCTGCCTAACAAAACTAGAACACCCGGATCAGCATTGTATGGATTCATACGGGAAGTTACCATGGTGTCGTTCGTCCCAAAAAAATCTAAAGCAGTGATATTAGTAACTTCAATGCATAATATAAAATGTACCGATCCAGATGTCAACAAGCCAGAAATTATTGCTTTCTACAACAGCACTAAGGCTGGTGTAGATGCTCTCGATGAGAAATGTGCTAACTATTGTACCGGTCGTAGAACCAGAAGATGGCCTATGGCAATTTTCTTTAGAATTCTGGACATAAGCAACGTCAATGCTTTCGTCCTCTACAACTCTTGCAAGGACAATGAAACTATGCCTAGAATAAACTTCTTGAAAAATCTTGCCAGAGAACTTGTCAAACCTCAACTCGAAAGGCGTCTGAATAATCCTCATGTCATTCAAGGAGTCAAATACATATATAATTGGTAGAATTCTGAATAAAAAGACTCCACCGGCTCCACAACCAAACGCAGAACAGACGTTACCAGAAAGAAAACTACCTAAGCGAAAAACGTGTAACCTTTGCCCTCGCCAAAGAAAAGGAAGACTGCATACGCATGTACAAAATGCCAACATCCTGTATGTCTTGAATGTTCAAGACAGATTTGTTTAATCTGTCTTTAAGATTTTTTTCATTTTGAGAATATTATTCCATTTTATTTGATATTTTATATTTGTTTTTTCTATTATCATATCAATAAACTTTATCACGATTTTGTCTAATTTTTCAAGTCATACATAAATTCAAAAACATAATCAATAAATTAAAACCACAAAAATATCGTTTATATTGTTGTGGTTTCATTCTAACCGTTTTTTCAAATTGCCGGTCTTCTAGACCGCCCGACGGTGAGTACGTAACAATATTGCGGCACGGTAGTTACGGGTTAAATTATAACCACAGAACAACACAAGAGGCAATGCTCAAGTTGAATTCTTGGAATTTGAAGATCAAAATTCGGGAACAAGAAAACATGGTGGAAGAAATTCTTGCTACATTAATATTAATTGAAAAATAAAGAAAAGGAGAATGCGATTGTACAATACTGCATCAGCGTATTCTCTGATCGAAAATAGACAAAAAAAGTCTAATAAATATAGGTCCGAAAATGGACCATTTTCGAGATATTCAAAGTTTTAGTTTCATAAGTTGACCTATTGTTAACATCATGAATTGTAACGCCTCCGTCGGGCGCAACTGGCCTGACAGGCACAAGTAGAATGTTTTCGCTCCTCTCTTGAGTTTTAAAAAGTGTTGCAATCTGTACTTTTTTATAGTCTACTTTCTTTTCCTGCTGCTTACAGTATACCTAGTCCGTTAGCTCGCGCGTTTTTTAGAATGTATTTATTATTACATTAATTTCATAAGTTCATTGGGCCCGGATGCGTCATAAACATTTTTGCCAATAAATCGATTATTTTTTTGATCAAGTGTTTATTTTAGTTGTTTCTGCACATATCACGTAATATTCTATGATACTTCTATTTATTATTTTTTCTTCTACTGATATCTTTTTCGTGAGAACAAATATTTTATCTGCAAAACCTAGTTATAGTAAAAAGTCGTCGCGACGTTTTATATTTCTCAAACCAAATAAAAAAGAATTCTCACAACTGCAAATGTTGCTGTTCCCAGTAGCAAAAGGTATAAAAGAAGGACATAATATTGAAGTAAAATTAGTTCTAAAATAGCTGGTGGTTACGGCGGACCTTTATTTCCGCTAAAATGTCCCAAAAATGTTCAAATCATTTTGATGATATAACAAATCTTCTCGAAGACGACATGGAAGATCCCTCAGTGAACGAGGATTTTGGAGAAGAAAGTGATATTGATTCGGAAGATTGCGTTGAAAAACGTGAAGACGATTCAGAAACGGAGCAGGATGGTGAGGAAGTTCAAGATGAATGCGAACCTGGTACTGAAGCCAATTGCTTTTTGAGAAAAGATAAAACAACCAAATGGTATAAAAATCCGCCATCAAGAAATGTTCGTAGACGATGTCACAATGTTATAACTGAACATTCTGGAATCAAAAGAAACGCTAAAAATGCTCAAACTGCGGTTAATTGTTGGCATAATTTGTTCACAGACGACATTTTGGATACAATAGTTAGATATACAAACCAATATATTGAATCGATAAAGCATACATTTTCTAGAGAAAGAGACGTCGCGCCCACAGACGTCATCCAACTAAAGGCTTTTATTGGTTCGTCAAAGTTTGGAGGAACTTTGGGTAATGAATATCAAACGGTCAAATCAAAACTCGATACGTTGTCTTCGATTTTACTACCACAGTAGAAAGAAAAAAAATCGATCGTCTTGCTCCAATTCGGGACGTGTTTGAAAAATTTGTAGAAAACTGTCAAAATAGTAGTAACGTCGGAGAAAACGTGACAATCGATGAGATGCTACCAGATTTCCGAGGACGGTGTGCATTTTGGCAGTACATACCGTCCAAACCGAACAAATACGGCATAAAATTTTGCCCTTGCTGATGCCAAGACGACATATACATTGAATATGGGGATTTATGCTGGGAAACAGCCTGAACGTGTTTTCGCTGTCAGTAACAAACCGTGTGAGGTAGTAAAAAGAATGGCTAAACCGATATTTAGAAGCGGTCGTAACATTACAGCCGATAATTGGATTACCGATAGATCTCATCGATTTTTTGAAAAAGAAAAACTTATCATACGTTGGAACTGCGAGAAAAAATAAAAGACAGTTGAGAAGAGAAACAAAAGAGGTAATCACTTTTTATAATTTCACCAAGGACGCTGTCGATACTGTAGATCAGATATGTGCCGTGGACCGAAATGTGAAGCGGTGGACGATGGTAATATTTTTCACAATGTTGAATGTGAGTGGTATTAACTCCCAAGTAATTTACCTCGGCAATCAACTGGAACCATTACAAAGACGAGTTTTTCTAAAAACATTGTCCCACCAGCTGACGATGTGACAGCTTACTTGAAGAAGTATGAAGACAGTTGGAATCAATACCAAGCTCCAAATGCGACTAAAACGGTTCCAACCCATCAATGAAGCTGATGACTTAGAAAATTTAACTCCTCCACCTCCAAAATGGCGTAGGTGCTCAACCTGTACAGATGAAAGGAATTGCACGATGACAAATTATGAATGTAAAAAATGTCGGTCTGCAATCTGCATGTCTCACGTAAATATGGTGTGTTGTACCTGTTATGCTGCATGTCAATGTCGGCCTTCTGCCGAAGAAACGGACTCTGAGTGAACAAGACAACAATAATTTTTTACATATTATTTTGAAAATAAATTCGTTTTTTCTAATATTTTCTTTTTCTTAGTTAAATTTTTTTTATAATTTTTTATATGTATTATTTTCTTTAATAAATGCGTTTTCTTTTCACTAATATTGTGCCCGACGGAGGGTTAATAATTTAACAAGACAAGTAACAAAAATTGTCGAAGAAAATCGTTCAACCAGTATAAAAATAACGAATATTTAACAAATTGGAAAGGATTCATGTCATAATAAATGTTCAATATGCGCACCATTTACTTGTAAACACAAACGGATACGTTTTTTAAGTGAACTTCTAATGCGTTCAAAGATACCGGGAATTTGTTTTACTGTGTCAAATGCATTACTAATTTTATTTTTCAAATCCTGCACATTTTGAACGTCTTCAGAAAAAAACTATTTGTTTTAAATGTCCCCAAAACCAAAAATGTAACAGATTTAAATCTGGTGAACGAG
Organism: Onthophagus taurus; assembly: GCF_036711975.1. Classification (NCBI taxonomy): domain Eukaryota; kingdom Metazoa; phylum Arthropoda; class Insecta; order Coleoptera; family Scarabaeidae; genus Onthophagus; species Onthophagus taurus. The sequence goes on along the minus strand of NC_091972.1, from coordinate 26,630,976 downwards.
GTGGCCACGGGACAGGACCTCGTTCACCATCGTTTATACCGTTTTGGCTTGGCAGTGTCGATATGAAAAAAACCGTTACCTGTAATAGATTTGGAACAGATTTTTCGATGTTAACTAAAATTTCAGCGGATTTATTGAAATTTTTAATTGACTCTTCGAACATCGCCCATTGTAGATGTAGAGTTGGCTTCTTAATATGATGAATGGTGCAAGCGCGTTCGTAAACATCTTTGATCTTTCCATGTAAATTTGTATCTTTTAAACCTTCCAAATAGTGAACAAACTGAAAATAAATATGTAAATATATAGTATGTTTATACGCTTTTAAAGATTTGATGTATTTCAAATGCCTTCAGACGTTCATTTGTCCATCATAGCAACAAAACGTATATTATATTGTACTTGCTTTTAAGAGAGACAACAATTTATCAGTTGTTAAATATCATTTAGATTTGTAAAATAAAGCTGTACAAAGCGAGTTTATTTTTTCTGAAACGTTTCGTGCTGGAGAAGTTAAATAAATGTTAAAAGTTAGTGTGGAGTAAGTTACTTTTTTAGTCACTGGTTACATTTAGCTTTTTTTTAATTTCTCATACAGCATAACATTTCTTAATAAACAATACATGATATGGTAACATCAGGCGGAAGGGTCAAATGTTGAAATATGCCTTAAAACAGACACACTGATGCCCACTTACTTGAATGATATTTAATATGTCAAGCTAATACAAGCCAGATATAGCTGTTTATCTTAAGGAGCAAAATTCAATTAATTTTGGTATGTGTTTTGTCTGGAAAATGCTTTGATGTTAAGTGTTGTGGTAATATCTCCATACAATCATGCAAGGATATTCATAAAGTATGGTGAGCAATTTCATCTCATTTAGTGACAATGAATATGAGTCTAAAATACTTACTCTTAACCAAAACTCTTCATAGAGAGCACACGCGATCAAACACCTCTCAAAAAGCACAATTATTCTCGTTTGGTCACCCTGTTCAATTTCAAAGTTCAAATATTCTTGCCAATTTTTCAATTGACATCTTTCCAATGGTTTAACATGAAAATAAGGTCTTTTTATCTACAAAAAAAAATAAATAAATAAATAAAAGCAAACCTAAAACTGGAATCTTTCGGGTTTAACCATACGTCCTTTAAAACTATTTAATGTTTCTGATGGCATATTGCAATGTTCTTCAGTCACTTTTGAACTGATTTGAATTTAATGATTCGAAGTATTTTAATAGACGTACGTAACACAGGCCTTGAGAGCCGTCGAACTAATAAAAAATGTTTTATAAAAGATGAAAATTTTCTAAAAATACTAACCCCTTCTTCAAAATTCCATCGACTTGTAACAGCTGTTGATGTATTTTTATGAATCTTCCTTCGAATCGAAATGATTCTTTCCCGAATCGCCTTCGTTTCTTCATCAGAACTAGTTTCTTCGCGATCTTCGCCTGGAGGAAGATCTGATTTGTCGCCGCTTGTTCCAGTCGGTTCTGACGTAGAAGAACCATCATGTTTTAAAATGTGCTTAACTTCTTTGCGAAGAGCCAAAAATTCGTCAACTTCTAAGATTTTATTTGGTGTGTTATTTGAAACGTGTTCTTGAAAACTAAATATTAACAAAAAATAATTATTAACAAAAACTTGATTATTGAAAAGGAAAAAAAATTATTACACTTTAATTAATATTAAAATCAGATGGCCCTTGCGAAATATCTTCACAGTTTTTAATACAGGATCACATTAGAACAACGTCATAACATGATCTTTAAACAAAATCATCATTGTAGTAATTATTAAACAGTATTTGATTTATGGTTGAGGCAAATTTGGAAATTAGACAACACATTTAAATACATTTAAACTATGTCTATTGTCATCAAAGTCTCGAGATATTACACTCTGAAATTTAGCGTTTAACCTAAGACGATTCTACATATAAGTAGAAAAATAGCAACACGTTTATGCTTGAACAAGGAAAGTAGCCCTAAACTTTTTTCATAAGAATAATAATTTAAATTTCCGGGTCGATTTAGGCAATAAGTATAGTATGATTATTTTCCAACAAGATATTTACTTATCAAAATGAGTGATATATCCTTGAGTGGGCGTTGATAAAAGTCGATCATAAATGGCGGTCGCATGCTGATATCGTTTCGCTTCATTTTCCCATTTGATATAACTCTCCCAAAGACGATCTGAACGAAACTCCAATCCACAAGCGGCGAGCGCCCTTTCAAATTGTGCTCGTGTGAACTCTTCGTCCTCTTCCGGTTGTTTGACCATTGTCCTTACGTACGTCAAATAATGGATCCAAAGATCAACTGATAAAGGAATCGCCTTCAAACCTCGCTCGAACACCTTCGCATTTGATTAGAAATACAATTAAAATTAAAAGAAACGTTTCAAAAACCTATGGACATTAAAATATTTTTATATAATGTTGTAGATCAACCTAGCCATAAATAAGAAGAATATAAATAATATCGTAATATATGATTATATGCATATTTCAAATTTTTTTACGTATTTCATTCGTATCCTTACATTTTTGAGAGTTTATTGTCGTCAAAAACCAACCGGAATTCCATCGTTGACATCGTGACGTCAAAAACCCAACGTTCAGAGAGAGAGAGAGGGTGCTAGTGTCCCGCCGTTTGTTTGACAAGAAGCTCGAATATTTTTATGATTTTTTCATTTACACAACAAACAAACACTATTCTAATGTATATAATACATACTTAAGTAAATCGTAAGTATTGTATATAATAATAAAATACAAAGTCACTATCTCACATAAAATAGGTAATAAATAATAAATAGTAATAATAATAGTAGTACATTTCAATGGCGTAAGATGGAGCTGTGGGGATTTTAAAAAATGAGAATTACGTGTATTGCACAAAACGGAATTAAGTATTGGGATTTTCATAAAAAACAGAAAAATAATACTTACCTCTTCGCATTTCTTTTTATTTCCTTTCCGTTTTTCGTAATCGGCGTATTTTCGCCAATAACCGTAACAGTAGGGGTAATGGGACAAAAAGGCATCATATGCTTCTCGCGCCGCTTCCATATCGTTCTAAATATTGTTGAACAATTAAAATAGAATAAAAATTTTTATAAATTAATAAAATCTTAACACTAGTTGTTATATTAAAGCTTGAGCTGATGGTAATTTTGAATCACAACATTTAATCCTTGATCACTTCTTCAAATTCGCAAACAATTGCATATGATACCATCCAATTGTGTATAGTAAATATGGGAAATAACTTCGAACACTTGTTGTGATTTTATTTCAAAATGTTCCATGATTTAAAAGTAACGTTCACGAATATTAAGAAAAGTAAAAAACGTATAAAAAGTATTAGTCATTATTTGTCATGAGGAATAAATCCTTAAGTTTATATGTATAGGTTGAGAATCACCTGTATATCATTCCAAAATAAAATAATTTATATTTAAAAAATACTTAATCTGTTTGGAATTTTATAATATTATATGTGTGTGGAATAATATAGCTTCCATACCAGATACAACCAAAAAGAACTGATAATGGGGACAAACTGTTTGTTTAAAAATGCATCATTAATATGCTTTATTGACTGAGAAACGAATGAAGAATATTGTTGTGTGTAGCTTATTCACCAATTTATATACACATAGTCAACCTCAAAAAATAGCCATGCATTGTCAATTGTTTGCGTCAATGAACGTAAATGTTACCAGACGTAACATTGCCCTGTTAAGAAACGTCAAAAGTAATCATGAAATGCCACCTAAGCACATATTAAAACTAAGATGTCTGCGTTGATACATAAATAACTACTTTTGGCAATTAAAAATAATTAATTTATTACCTCTTGATCAACATACTGCAGTAAGTACGTCCATCCAGTAAAATCAGTTGGATCATCATTGACAGCCTTCCAATACTTGTCAAGTTCTGGTAACTTTTTCGGCTTCTCTTTTTCCTTTTCCTTTTGATCTAAATCATCCTGATCCAAAAACGGTTTTTTGGCAGATATCTCGCTTTCTGAGGTTGGCGAACCCGGATCGTAGTCACCTTCAGTCAATTTACGTTTGGTACCACCATCACGTTTTACCGCCGGAAGTTCATCTTCAGATACAACCTGCAGGACGGTTATACGGTGTTAGAAAAAGTATAAAAACTGTCAAATATCACGGAAAGGAAGTTCTGAAAAAACTAAGCGCTCTATTTTTTTATGAAACACTAGGTTTAATTACGTCAATATCAAGTAGTTTCCAAAACACTTATGTTTCAGATATGTCATTTTATTGCAAATTGTAAAATTTTTAAATCTTAGTACTAAAGATTTTCATTCTATACGAAATTTTATTATTCTATTTCTTTGTTCTTTTGAAAGTTCAGCTGACTTTCTACCCACATCGAATTTTACGCAATTTTTATAATAATTCACAGACATTGAAGTTTTTTTGAAAAAGACAGTGGTCAACAATCAAAGGGGGAACAAAACACAATTAAAAATCTTGTATAACAGCAGTTATCTTTACAAAAATACAATCTTGCGACCTGTATGAATAAGGTTTTTGCTGTCAACTGTGAATAAACTAAGACATCCACTTTTGCTTTTACTCTTCTATATTATATTTTTTAATTCGGAGGAGTAAAATGAAAAGTCACGTTTAGACAGTTGCATTTTTCAAAATATTTTTTGGCGGCAGTTTTAAAATCAGAGAGGATTAAGTAAACTGTAGTTACGAATTTAATTACTTATTTATTAAAAAATATATACAGGATGTTTCTAAATTGATGCGAAAGATTTCAAGCAGTAATTTTTTAGCAAAAATTAAGGGGGTCTTTCATATAACTTTTTGCTCAAAACCCTTTCCCACCGAGTTACAGCCCTCTAAAGTTAGGGGAAAAAGTTGTTTTTATTTATTAAATCCACTATAGAGAAATTTAGAAGAATGAAACTTAGCAGATAACCGTTGCTAATAAAATGACATTTTTTGACGATTTTTGTAACCGGATTACACAGGCTCAAGTGAATTAATTTAGAGATTGGTTATTATTAGTCAAAAAAATGAAGCATTATTTTATCTTTTGTGATCAAACTAACAATTTGTTAGTTGTAAAATGTCAAGAGATGGGGGTTTTGAACAAAAAATTATATGAAAGACACCCTTTAATTTTTGCTGAAAAATCACCCCTTGGTCACGTAGGTCTGTAGATAAAACCTTTTTAATTATTTAATAATTATTTTTCAAAGTAAGACATTTTCACAAAAAGTTTCTGCACCACTTGGCAAATTTAGAAGAATGAAATTTGGCAGATAACTATTGCTAATAAAATAACACTTTTCGACGATTTTTATAATCCGCAAATGTTATTACAAGGGGCCGAAAAAATCAACCCCTATAATACTTTGCATTAGAACTTTTTAATGCGTCTACATTTTTCTATTTAAAAACTTGGCACTTTTTCTCTTAAAATTGTTAGTTTGATCACAAAAGAATAAAACAATACACAGGCTCAAGTGAATTAATTCAGAGAATTGATCTCATGATTATTTTATTTTTTGTGATGAAACAATTTATTAATTGTAAAATGTCAAGAGATAAGAAAGTTGCAGATTTTTTTTCCTTAACTTTACAGGGCTATAACTTGGAAGAGAAGGGGGTTTTGAACGAAAAATTATTTGAAAGGTACCCCTTAATTTTTGCTGAAAAATCACTCCTTGAAATCTTTCGCATCAATTTAGAAACACCTGTATACTTTTAATCTATAGTAACAAGGGTAACAGCTGTTGTAACAATAAAGCGGCGGCAACCCTAGTTTTTAGCGCTTCCATTTGAAAGGACTCCTCCGAATTAAAAAATAGAGTATAAATGAAATAAATCATCAAAAATATTTGAAATTTCCAATTTTTCGGTGGGTGTACAAATACGGATTTTGTATACTGTAGGTATATTTCGATAAAACGGTAATTAGCTGGTTCATATGTATACAAAAACATGACATCAACACGTTAACAGAAATTCGAAACACAAATATCAAACGAACCGTTATATTATAAAATAATATAAGAGATTTTTGGCCATTTCAACAATATTTTTTAAGATAATTCAATAAAACTTACTTCCGTATCGGCTGGAAGTTCAGCTCTTTTAGGACCAGGAAGTTCCTCGTCTGATACTTCTTCTGTTTCCGGTACTTTCACGACTTGTACACTTGGCAATTCATCTTCTGATATATTTTCCGTATCAGGATCAGGTTGTAACTGAAAAAAACGTTTTATGCAAAATGTATTTAATTGATAAAGCTTAAACAGTGATCGTATAAAATAAAACAATAACGAAAATGATTTGGTAAAAAAACCAAAACGGGTCAATTTTGTTTAATCAAAACACACTTTATTGATTCACTTGTTGTTTATGCGAAAAAATTAACCTTTTATCTGAAATAAAGCAGTACTTAATATTAAGTATTAAAAATTTCAAACATATTCTACTAAAATGTGAATAAAATAAGAGGTATTACTACCTCGAGATCTATGGGATAACTGTCGAGTAATAATTTCTTGTGCAATACTAATAAGTAACGCCTTAAAATTACATGCAGTGCCGTAAGTAAGTCTTCATAATTGGGATGTCGCAGGTGAACAATCAAGTGTACGACGTAAGTGTGCAATATACAGGGTGTATCTGAATGACTGCAACAAACTTCAAGGGCTGATTCTTTAGTGAATTTTAAGGGTACTTTGATATATGAACCATGGGCGACTTCGGCTCCCCTAAGGAGCTACACCCCTCCAAAAATGGCGAAAAATTTTGGTTAAATTTTTTTTTCTCAAATACCATAAACGCTGGGAAAATGAAATTTGGGGAATATGTTTAACTCATAATAGGGCACGTTTTGGCCCTATTTGTACTTTCAACCTACCCTTCTAAACGACTAAACGTAACCACCCCCGTTCAATTTATGCCTAGATTTTTTTTATGAAGATGATAAATACATTGGAAAAATTTCAGTTAGATAGATAAAACTATTCTAAAACTTTTTTGTCTCCCTGATGTTCGTCTAAAATTTAATAATTTCTGAGAAAAAAAATAATTAAGCAAACACCAACTGTTAAGCTGTAGGGTTGTTAATCGAAAGTTGGAATTAATTTTTAATGAAAAATCTTAGTAGGCTTTGCAATCGTTGTCAAAAATATTTTTTTCTTACTTTGTTATTGTTTTATTTAAAATTTTGAAATGTCGAGTGAACGAGCGTAAATGCGATAGAAGTTTATTCAAAAATTAATTTGAAAAACAATAATAATAGTAAGAAAAACTGACATTTAAACGTCAAAAATATTTCTGACAAAGATTGCAAAGCCTACTAAGATTTTGTCATTAAAAATTCATTCCAACTTTTGATCAACAACCCCGTTGTGTTTGTTTTATTATTTTTTTTCTCAAAAATTAGTCGTTTTTGAAAAAATTTTAGAGAGACAAAAAAGTTTTAGGATACTTTCATCTATCTATGTATAATTTTTCTAATGTATTTATCATCTGCATAAAAAAATTTTAGCAAAAATGTAAAGGGGGTAGTTACGTTTAGTAGTTTAGAAGGGTAGGTTGAAAGTACAAATAGGGTCAAAACGTGCCCTGTTATTAGTTAAACATATTCCCCAAATTTCATTGCGGTAGAAATAAAATAAAAATGATGACGGCAGTCTGAGCTACGACATGGTGAGTGTGTTTTTTAAATGGAACATCCTGTATATGTTAAGGTTTTTCGATTCTTTTTGACAAGGTGTTGCAAAATGCTATAAGGTTTTAATGCTTTAAACTGCATAGTTTTCGAGATATTGAAACTTTTATTTAAAAAGATTTGACGTAGCGAGAACCAAATTATGGCGTCATTATGGAATAGACAACCTAAGCCTTGACGTCACAGGGATGGGCGGAGGTTATACCGACTCCAAACATCTTCGTTGCTAACGAAAAATCCCCATATGCAAATTTTCAATAGACTGTAAGTCTGACGTCACAGAGGTGGGCGGAGCTTGTACCGACTCCAAACAATTTCGTTGCTAAACCACAGTTGCTAAGATAAATCGCCATAAAAATGTCATTTAAAATGTCACTTAGTTTATTTTATTTTAACACTAATAGACAACCTAAGTCTTAACGTCATAGAGATGGGCAGAGCTTATACCGACTCCAAACATTTTCCTTGCTAATTGTGTTGCTAACGGTAAATCACCATATGCGATTTTTTATTAGTGTTAAAATAAAATAAACTAAGTGATGACATTTCAAATGACATTTTTTGGCGATTTATCGTTGGCAACGAAATTGTTTGGAGTCCGTATAAGGTCCGCCCATCTCTGTGACGTCAGACTTAGACAGTCTATTGAAAAATTGCATATGGGAATTTTTCGTTAGCAACACAGTTAGCAACGAAGATGTTTGGAGTCGGTATAAACTCCGCCCATGACTGTGACTTCAAGGCTTAGGTTGTCTATTTTCTTATTATCTATAATGACGTCATAATTTGGTTGTCGCTACGTCAAATCTTTTTAAATAAAAGTTTCAATATCTCGAAAACTATGCAGTTCAAAGTATTAAAACCTTATAGCATTTTGCAACACCTTGTCAAAAGGAATCAAAAAACCTTAAAATATACAGGGTGTTCCATTTAAAAAACACACTCACCATGTCGTAACTCAGACTGCTGTCAAGATTTTTATTTTATTTCTACGCCAAGATATGCGGAAAATAGTTTCAAGTAACTTTTATTAAAACTTTTTTTAATATAAGTTGAAGTTTAGGAACCATTATTCCATACTTTTTGTACATCCTGTTCATAGGTTCATACATTGACTTAATCGGTCTTTTTACCCCTTCACTTGGTTGTTCTTATGTTCTCACTGTAACAGAACCTTTTATTTGTTGGCCTTTGAGGGCCTTTCCCCTCAAAGATATCAATTCAGACACAATTGCAAAGATACTTTGGCATCCCCAGCACCGTAACTCACGACGAAGGCCGGCAATTTGTATCAAAATTATTTTCAAAATTCAACACCCTTATAGGGACAATTCAAATCCATACATCGACTTTCCATCCATAAAGCAATGGGATTTTAGAAAGGTTTCACCACACTTTAAAAACCGCAATCATCGCTAGAGGAAATACTATACTCAGTTATTCCTCAAGGAATATATAAGTTGCTCATCTGCAGAGCTAGTATATAGTCAACCACTTCAACTACCTGGAGAATTTTTCGTTAATGCTAAATCATCTCTAGAAGCAGAATTACTACATTCCAGCTACATTCGTCCAACATTTGCAGACCTAAAACCTGTAAATACAGCTTTTCATTTGAATATGAAACCATTTATACCATTTATACCATTTATAATTAAATCCAATTTTGTAGTAATCAAAATTAATGAAATTAAGTCATCTTTATCTCTCAGATATGACGGTCCTTACAAAGTTGTTAAAAGAACACCTAAATATTTTACCATTATAACAAATAACAATGCAAATATTGACCAGCTGAAACCAGCATTTATTTCAAACAATATTGAAGGCTGTAATCATAATGAAACATTAACACCGCCCATTATTTCAATTAAAAGAGTCAAATTTACTTTTTAATTTAAAGATTCTCTTCTTATCTTTTCGTTCATAAGGGGGAGGTGAGTTTAACATGTTCTTTTTTTAATTTGGACAGTGAAAACTTTACCACAATGCTGGACAAATTATAACATTGCTGATTGCATAGAAAGTATTGAACAGTCGTGCCGTGAATTGAAAAAATCCACATGCTGGAGAAAAATCTGGCCAAACGTTGTCAGATCAGAGAAGGAAGATGAGAATTCGCAGAATGATATCCGGGCTACAGTAGCTTTAGGGCAGTCGTTACCAAAAGATGGTTTTAGTGACCATCATTCAACTGCCAGACATTGAAGAGCTACTTAAGTTACATGATTCTGAACTGAAAGAAGAAAAGCTTGCAGATTTAGTAACTGATGATAATCATGAATGCACTGACAGTGACGAAAATAACGAAAACACTTTTCCAGCTATTTTAACTCTCAAACCAGTTAATAAATGTTTAGAAATGGGAGAAAGACTAACTAGAAATGTTGATAGAAAAGGACGATAGAAATAAATTTAAACAAAATTTAAAGACACAACATGAGATCTGTAACAGACACTGCAAAATGAAACAAAATAGCGCAAAATTACAGATTTTTTTTTCTTAGAAGTTTAAACTTCAAATCAGTTCCATATTCATTATCTGTATCCAAATTCTCTATATTTTCAGAGTATGCAGCTGAGAACTAAATATACCAACCTATTTTTTTAATTATATAAACAATAGTGTATTCATAATGCATCATTAATAAAATATATACCTAATAATATATTTAGAATAAATGTAGTATTTTAGAACTCAAGATCTTCTTAATCCTTGGAACCGAACCCCCTTAATTCCATATAATTTAATGCTTCAATTTATGCAATTTCTATTTATGCAGGATTTTCGCGGTTGTAATCCCCGCGTAAATGGAGGGACTACTGTACTACTAAAATATTGAATTTAAATAAATTGCACTTACCAAAGTCTTTTCTGATTTAACATTATTGATTTCATCATATTCATCCTTTTCTTCCATTTCATAATTTTCATCACTTATTTTTGGTTCAATTTGTTCACGTTTTTTGCCATTATCTTCTTCCATCTCCTTTTCTTCCTCAAATTTATTGTTAGTAGACATATTTACACCTTCAATTTCTTCAAATGTGATTCCTTGCTCATCATTTACATTATTCTTTTCATCATTTTCACCATCTAAAGGCATAGTAATTATGGGCTCATTTTCAATTTCATTTCCTGTTTTTTCATCTTTTTCTATAATATCTTCTTCTTTCCCAAGAATTTGTTTATCTTGATCTGAAATCTCTTCATCTAATTTCTCAGATATTTCCTGAAACAATCAATAAATAACTCAAAAAGAAAGTTTTTGGCACACAACAATTTCACACACTTTCGAAATAATTTAACACCATACTTCGACAAATAACTTTACACCTATTCAAAATGTTTAAAATATTGGTTTGAAATGTATTCTAAATTAGAAAACTTCCTTTCTGAAATACAAATGATGTTCAAAGATAAACATTTTGCATCTGAATTATGCTATATTTCAAACCAATTTAAAAGTAAACATAAACCAGCTATTATTTGATTAATTTTACCTCAATCTCCATTACAAATTTAGTTTGGGGTTCACTTTCACCTTCATCCTGTTGCAATCCATTTTCATCAACCATTTCTTCTTTCTTGTTGGATTCCTCCATCCTCAAGGGATCACCCGTTGTGAGCTCCTCTTCATCCGAAACTTCAACTTCCATCAAAACCATTTTTTTCCTTGTTTTTCGTGTAGTTTGCTTCGGTTTTGGGGGAGCAGGAGTGCGACCTGAGCGCGTTTTACGACCTAAAAAAATAAATTTACAGAATATGCTACGAATGCGGTTCGGCTGGAATAAAAGCGGGTTTATCTAACACTTACCTTGAGGTTGATCGAAATTTTCATCGGACAAATCCATAACTATACTGAACTATACTAATGGATTAAACGATTATTAATTCAGGAAAAACAAATACGATATTGAAATGCAAAATTAATGTAATCGTTTTAGTATTGAACAGGAAATGACAACAGGACAACGCACACGGATTATGAACGTTTGTAGAGGGCGCCTGTAAAACGCTTTTCGATGTTCGATATGGAAGATTTTTATTTGTGCTGTGAATGTAGCTAAATATTAATACTATGATATACTTTAAGAAATTGTACTACTTTAAACGTCTTATAAGAGAAGAGCAAATGACATATAAAGTAGAGTAAATTGTTACTATATACATAAATATTAAATTAATTTAAATGTAGGCTTAAATCAATCGAACCAAAAACACACATGTTTCAGTTAAAATGTATGACAATAGATGGCGGTTTTGAACAGCAACTTTTTAGACGTTTAGCTGTTTCAAGCGCTTTTTAAATTTTGTTATTTCTTGTAATGAACCGTTTATTTTTACGAAAGCTTAGTTAATAACCAAAATAACAGAATAACCAGAAAGGATAGTGGAGGAATTCAAAGTTAACTTTAAATTTATGTGTGTATATGTAACGACGCCATTTTCTTAAAGAGTGATAACCTTCATAACCTCACTTGTGATTAATTGTTTATGATTATAATGTGCATTATTTGATGTATTAATTTGCGCTTTTAGCTGTGTTTTTCTTATTAGTTTGTTACTTTTTCATGTTTCTAGCTCAGAATGGCGTCACGTAGCAAGGTTGATAGCAATTGTGTATAAGCTTATATACAGGTGTTTCTAAATTGATGCGAAAGATTTCAAGAAACTCCTTCTTTAACTATAACTTTAACATAAACTCCTTCTGCTCCCTCCCAAGTTACAGCCCTCTAAAGTCAGGCGTAAAAAATTGTTTTCATTTAATAAATCTACTATGGAGAAATTTAGAGGAATGATTTTTGTAACTGGAATACACAGGCTCAAATGAATTAATTTAGAGATTGATTATTATTAGTCAAAAAAATGAAGCATTATTTTATCTTTTGTGATCAAACTAACAATTTGTTAGTTGTAAAATGTCAAGAGATAAGAAAGTTGCAGATTTTTTCCCTTAACTTTAGAGGGCTATAACTTTGAGGAGAAGGGGCTTTGAACAAAAAGTTATATGAAAGACACCCTTAATTTTTGCTGAAAAATCACCCCTTGGTCATGTAGATAAAACCTTTTTAATTATTTAATAATTATTTTTCAAAGTTAGACATTTTCACAAAAAGTTTTTACACCACTTGGCATTGACTTTAAGCATAAGTAGCTTTCGTTCAATTATCACGCGACAAAAATAAATAAAGCAGGTGGCGATGGTTAAAATATGATTCTTTAAATGATTATTCTCACAACAGATTTTAGCGATATAATATGAGAGCACCTTTCAGTCGTTATATCTTTTCAATTTCGGTATTCAATGTGTCTTATACAGTGGAACCTCGGATTACGAGTGAATCAGGTTATGAGTTTTTCGGGTTACGAGCTGAAACTCATGTCTCAAGCAAAATTTCGAAGCAAAACGTTATACAAGATGTATCTGAATGACGTGCCCAAACTTATCTTAGTTTGGGCACATCATTCATTGGGTGTATCTGAATGATGTGCCCAAACTAAGATAAGTTTGGGCACGTCATTCAGATACACCCCCTGTATAATAAGACAACATCTACAATATGACCATTCTGAGGAGTAAAGAGACAATAAAAAGCTTAGATGCAACAAAGGGTCTCGCAATTAACATGTCGACGAGGCAGCGACCACGTGTGATAGAAGAAGTTGAAAAATTGCTGCTGATGTGGATATACGAAAAGCCGAAGATGGTCTCATTCGTCACGGCGAAGCAGCCAGTGCCAACGAAAAAGCAGCAGAAAAATTTATAAAACAATTCAAACCGCTTATTAATTCGGGCCAGTACATCCCCCAGCAGGTCTTTAATTGCGACGAAACAGGCCTCTTCTGGAAAAAATTCCGAAGAGGACCTATATAACACAAGAGGTGGCCAAGTTACCAGATCACAAACCAATAAAAGACCGTCTGACTCTTCTCTTTTGTGCGAATGCGTGTGGCGACATGAAGATAATGCCTCTCCTTGTCAGCATTCAAGAGATGTAATGTGCAAAAGAGCAAGTGCCTGTTATGTGGAGGTCAACGGTCAGCAGGGCATGGATCAACGAAGAGCTGTTTGCTCAATGGTTAAACTGTTTTGCTGGTCCTGATGCTAGCGTTACACTTTCGGCGAGGGTGTTCGTCGAAATCTCTCGGCGAGACTGTCCAAGTGTGTAGGGGTTATTTTTTCATCGAGACGAGACTCGGCGAGAGCCCTTTGACTCGTGCAAAAAAACCGACTCCGGATGGAGCACAGCCGAGGCGAGACGAGCGAGCGTGAGGATGGTGTGGATCTACCATGAGTTAAAAAAATACCTCCTAGACAACAATCTTCCTCAAAAAGCCTTACTACTTATGGATAATGCTCCTGCCCACACAAAAAGAGTACAGGATAAAATTTTGGAGGAGTTTAGTTTTATAACAATTGTATTCCTTCCATCCAACACAATTTCCATCCTGTAGCCGATGGATCAAGAACTTCAAGAAATTGTCAATTGTCTGATAGCAAAAATGCAAGAGAGCAATATTGTTAAGAGTAAGATTTGCTACAACTTTTACTCTAAAAGTTTTTTTGTGATATGCTTTGAATCCCGGTGTTACCATTAACAATTTATAAAACAACGAAATTCATCAAACTTTTCGTAGTTTTCTCAATATCTGTGCATCTGATAACAAAAGTGTAAGAGAGCAATATTGTTAAGAATGAAATAAAAGTTTTCTTATAAAAGTTTGTTTATAATATTATGCTTCATTTCTCAACTATTACCAATAACAACTAACTTAACAAAATAACGAAATTCCGACTTATTAGCTACTTTGTGAAGACTGAAAACTTTGAGCTATCTAAAGAAAATGGAAAGACAATTTGCTAAAGGGCTTTTCAAACTCTGCTTCGACGTACCGAGGTTACACATCTTACCCTACAACAGTTTTGGAAAAACCACTTCGACAGTGTACTTTGCTTAAAACTCATCGACACAGCCTGCCATGATGTGTCGACTAGTGTCACAAAAAGAACACTCAACTCTGCGTGGAGAAAGTTGTGGCCTGAGGTGGTTTTAGAAGCAAACTTAGAGGACGTTGCGAGTGAAAATGAGTCTGTCGAAGAAATCGTGTCACTAGGCAAATCTCTAGGCCTTGAGATAGACGAAACTGACATCGAAGAACTCATTGCAGAACATAGCAAGGACCTCAGATTCCATGAGTTGAAGCAATTACATGAACACCATCAGCTAAACGAAGGTTTGTCGGGAGCAGAGGAAGATAAGAGGAAGAAAAAGAAACTATCAACAGCAGAGATTGAAGCTCATAGTTCAATGTGGTTACGGCTATTGATTTATTTGATTATGTTGCGATGGTTCATTTCAACAGCTAGTTAAAAAGTCGTCAAAAACAGCTACCGATTACAAACTTCTTTAAGAGAAAAGCTAGGGATAGTGATGAATGTGAACCAACATCATCGAGAAAAGTTAAAGTTAGTGATAAAGTGAGTGAATCTTTTGTGTGTTCTACCGAGATACAGCAAATCCAAGTAGGCAGCAGCAGCGACTAATCCTCCCTAAAACATGACACCACGACGCACTGTTGTTCGCAGTGGGACAGGAAGGTTTTCAGGTTTTATATCACACACTTTGACCGTTTGTGCTTGATAGTGGTTTTACTATTGCAACTAGCATCTAGTTCTTACAAGGAGAATAAGCATGACTGTATATCTTAAACTTAACTAAAATCGATGTTGCCAACTGTTTTTTGCGTTCGTGCAACCTTGGTTGCCTAACGTGTATTTTTATTTAATTTATTTACAACACGCACAGTGGTCAATTTCATGAATTTAGGAGGACAAAATTCATCAGTTCAATATAAACTTGCTGTTTAAAGAGAGTTAAACAAATGAAATTATTGTATAAGCGATTAAAATTATGAGAAACATTCATACGGTAAATTTCACTCGAATAGCGTAACCGGAGGTTGTCCTTTATCAGCCCACCATCCATCGTTTTTTATACAGTATGTCCATAAAGTAGCGGATATAGGCGATAAAATCATAATTAACGGTTTATTCAAAAATCCCTGAAACGGGTCTAAAGATTTAAATTTTTTGCAATCTTTTAGTATAGATTTCAAATTTTTTCCGCCATTTTTAAACGAGTTATGACGTCATCGATATTTTTTTCAAATGACAATTCCCCATTTTTATTACGAAATATGAAAGAGGATTTCTTTCTGAATCTAGTACAGTCAAATTAATATTGGTTACATAAAAAAATGTTCTAGAAAAATTATTTTAAAGTTCTCGTACTTCAAATTTGTATAAATGATAAAAATAGCAGTAGCCATGGTAACCAATTATTTTAAACAATTGCCTGAAAGGAAATTGACAACGGTTTTGAAACAATTTAAATATCTCTTTCCACTTAAGGTTTCCCCAAATCTTTTGCGGATGTTGAGTGTGCGACTTTTTTGGCGAATTTGGATTTTGGGTAGCCCAATACCGACAATTTTGTCTATTTTACTTGTTCACTCAGTGTAAATGTTCCTTCGTCGGAAAAAATTATGCTTTTGACAGTCTTCGTCATCGTTGCAAAATTGTTGTTGCAAAAACTACGATTCATTGCTCGTGAATGACGTTTACTTTATGGGAATGATATTTTGTTGGTTTTAAAATTTTGTGAACCGCTGATTTACTAATGTCCAAATTATACCCAATACTCCTTACCCGTAACATGAGGGTTTTCTTGTCCAGCCAAACCACGTTTTGTTGAACCTTCCCTGAAACATTTGGTAGGCCAGACTTGACAGAGAAATGCCCATGCTTTTTAAATTTAGTTACAGTTAGGCTCACCATACTTTGGCTAATGAGTTGGCGATCAGGGTATATTGTATTAAAGAGGTTGACACTTAGGAAATTGTTTAAAATAATTGTTTACTCATGCTTACTGCTATTTTTATCATATCATCAAATTTGAATTAGTTAAACTTTAAAGTAATTTTGTAATAATAAATGTATGAAGTTTATTAATAAATTCTTTGTAGTCATGAAAATATGTAAATATTAAATATCAGTTAAATTGCGTAACCGGAAGTGGTCAAGTTTGTTTATTTATGAGGTTCATATACAAACTTAACGAAAAACGTTCTAGTCGATTAATTTGGAGTATTTTATGAATTTTTATGGATTCATGTCTATTTATATGTTTTTGTTAGAATTAAATTGTAATATAAACTGTAGAATGTGGGAGGATGCGTTAGTATAGCTTTTCAACTGACTTAACCAACCGTTTATTACGATAAATGAAATTTAATTTTTTACTATACAAATTTAATTGTATTATAAAAAAATAAAATGAAATTTAATATCGCGCATAAATTCTATTGAAATTTTGATTTAAAGTATCCGCGTTTGTGACACTCTTTGTTTCATTTCCTTTGGGTTTGACAATGGGGATATGAATCCACTTTACTTGAGATATGAAAGTGTCATAATCATATCACTTCTGCTTTTCTTTCGAAGCGTCAGAATATTGAGATTTAACCCCGAATTTACGCCACTATGTTACCTCATTTTTGTCACATTCCTCATTTGATAGTCAATATTTTCTAAAGTCAGTGGAAGTAAGTAATGTCTTATATACCATCTTATAGCTAATGCTTCAGGTTACAAAATAAAAAAAGAATTGTAATGATTCATTATGAATCGTGTAAGAAAAATCAAATAGAAATGTGAGTATGTGATGTTTATTTTTTTAATTTAAAAACTAAAGCCTAGTGAACTAAATAAACGTAGTTATATACAGTCTGTCCGTAAAGTAACGGATATAGGCGATAAAATCATTATGAACGGTTTATGGAAAAAGCCCTGAAAGGAGTCTAAAGATCTAAATTTTTTGCATCTTTTTGGTGTAGGTTACAAATTTTTTCCGCCATTTTTAACCGAGATATGACGTCATCGATATTTTTTTCAAATGACAATCCCCCATTTTTATTGCGGTATATGAAAGAAATTTTCTGAACCTAGTACAGTCAATATTAATATTCGTTACATAAGAAAATTTTCGAGTAAAATTACTTTAAAGTTTAATTACTTCAAATTTGCTTGACATGGAAAAAATAGCAGTAGCCATGAGTAACTATGGTAACGAATCATTTTAAACAATTCTATAAGTTTTATAAGTGTCAAGCACTGATTTAGTAAAGCTTGTTGTTTCTTATAGCACTGATTTAAACTGTTCTTACATCACTTTTGAGTTAATTTTTGTTTATTGTTTACTTTTATTTGTTTTCGTTGTTAATTTATTAAAATGGTACGTTTGACCGAGCGGGAAAGAATAGAAATTGTGTGTTTGATTGGAATTGGGGATTGAACTCGAACTCAAAAAGAAGTAGTAGAGCTCTTTAATGCAACATATCCTGGCCATGAACCCATAAGCCAAAGTACGGTAAACCGCATTGTCACTAAATTTAAAAATCATGGGCATGTACGGGATCTCTCGAAGTCTGGCCCACCAAATGTTTCAGACGAGGCTCAATATAAGGTTGTTATGGCTGTGCAAGGAAACCCTCATATTACAGTAAGGGATATTGGGTCGAATCTGGCCATTAGTAAAACAACGGTTCACAAAATATTAAAAACCGCAAAATATCATCCCTATAAGTAAGGTAAACGTCATTCATGAGCTCAATGACGGTGATTTCGTTAAAAACATAATTTCTTCCGATGAGGCAACATTTACATTGAGTGGGCAAGTTAACAGACAATATTGTCGGTATTGCGCTACCCAAAATCCACATTGGACAAGAGAATCGCATACCCAATATCCGCAAAAGATTAATGTGTGGTGCGGAATAGTACAGGATACTATCCTGGGCCCTTACTTTTTTGAGGGAACCTTAACTGGAGAGAGATATTTAGATTTTCTACAAACAGATCTCATTCCATAAGGGCCAGATTTCCCGATGATATTGACCCAAGTCGATTTCAACTGCAATTGTTCTTCCAACAATATGGCGCGCCGCCACGCTATACGGTTCCTGTTCGTGCATATTTAAATCAATTATTTCCCAATCAATGGATTGGGAGAAGAGGGTCAATTGAATGGCCTGCAAGATCACCTGATTTTGACTCCGCTGGACTTCTTTCTTTGGGGATATCTGAAGAGTAAAGTTTATACCACTAGATCAAATACTTTGGTTGAACTACAAATCAGAATCCGAGAAGAAGTTCAGTGAATAACTCCTGATATCTTAGAGAATTGTCAGGAAGAATTTAAAAATCGTTTAGGTTACTGTCAAGCTGCCCATGGTGCACAATTTGAACACTTAACTTAATTTTAATTTTTCATTTATTCATTAAATTTATTAATTTTATTTGTTATTTATTCATTTAATTTATTAATTTTATTTTTTATTTGTAATTAAACCGATTGTTATTCATGGCTACTGCTATTTTTTCATGTCAAACGAATTTGAAGTAATTAAACTTTAAAGTAATTTTTTTCGAAATATTTGTTATGTAACCAATATTAATATTGACTGTAATAGATTCAGAAAAAAAATCTCTTTCATATTCCGTAATAAAAATGGAGGATTGCCATTTGAAAAAAATATCGATGACGTCATAACTCGAATAAAAATGGCGGAAAAAATTTAAAACCTACACCAAAAAGTTGCAAAAAATTTAGATCTTTAGACCCGTTTCAGGGTTTTTTCCATAAACCATTCATAATGATATTATCACCTATATCCGTTACTTTACGGACAAACTGTATACTAACTGTATTATAAATACAGTTAAAGGTGTGGACTATCACTATATAAACTCAGTATATGTATGTTCAATACACATTGCATACAACCGTACAGTATAATCAACAATACAATAATCTTAACAAAATTAAAGACCAGAAAAATTAATTAAACATCCGGATTGTGGTAATGAAACGATTCTAATCAAAAAAAAATTACTATATTATAGGCCGGTCATAGAGTAAGCCAAATACCGCATGATTATACCACAGAAAAATGACCAATTTTTGTATTTTGTCTTCCTAAATTTGAGAAAGTTGTAAGTTATAAAGCTTTGGCAAGTTATAATATCATGATAGAATAACACATTTTATACAACTATTTCGCTAAAAGTGATTTTACCATCTTAAACAGGATTCGGCATTCGTTGAGAATAATTTTGGATAAATCACAACATGCTGTATTTTTTTATATTGTGTTTATATTCAATAAAAAAACTGCAAACTTTTTATTTAAAAAATGTATTTTTTGTATTATAAAACCGCTAACCAAATTATAAATTAAAAAATTAAAAGTCGTATTTAGCTTAACATTTTCTCTCGATACAAAAATAACTTTGTGTAACACTTTTTTTCCCTAACTTCCATGTCTTTATTGAATAAATATTCATACCTCGCCGTTCAACAATTCTTTACAAAATAATTTAACAATGTATTTATTTTCGGTTTTGTTCCGTTTTCACGTTCTTCCTTACAACTACTACTTCTCACAGAAGCGACAGCTGAAGAAGCAGTATATTCTGCCCACAATTCTTCTTGAATATCTCTAGGCAGGACCCTGAAAACTTCTTCGGTTGCGTTTAGTGGACATTGAATCGGCTTTAAACTTGAACTAGAAGATGTTGCATTCTCAAAATCGTCAGCACTACCATCATTATTACTCAAATGTAAATCAGCGACTTTCAATTTCGACGGCGATGGAAGATCTTGATCGAAACATGATGATCGTTTTTTTGAAATTATCGCCGGAAATGATCGTCTTTTAATTTTTTTCTTTGGCGACGGTTCGTAATCGGATTCCGATCCGTCCGTAGTCATTGTGGTTACTTCTGGCATAGATATTGAACTGCACTCCATCGGAGTTAAATCGGTTTTGTGTTCTATATTAGTTATGGATTGAACTTCGACATTTTTTCTTAAAAATGAGCTAATTGATGAAGACTTTTTTGCTCTTTCGATGAACTTAGTAAAAGATAAACCCAATAAGGTTATGTTGTATGGTTTATTGGTATGATTTGAAATGATTTTATTCGCCAAATTCATTATGATTGAGATGATTTTTTCGTTCGATTGGGGATTTAAACGGATCTTAGTATTTTCTATTGTGAATAATGAAGTATTTAAATTAGTCTGTTTCGTTTCTTTATGACTGGTTTTTTTTAAAACATCGAATAATCGTATTGTAATTTTTATCGTTCGTGGTATTCGCCCATCCTCGCTTACCAAAATCATTAATCTGGTTAATAAATATAAAAATTTCTCTTTAACTTCTCCTACTGCTGTAATTTTTTTAAAACTATCTTCCAAACCAATACTTTGAGGTTTTCCTGACGGTTTTACTAAAGAGTTATCAATACCTAAACTTAGATTATGAATCAAACGTCCCTTTTCGGCGCCAAATAAAGTTTTTAATCGCCCCAAATTTTCAATACATTGCAAATCGTCCAGTTTTAAACATTCCTTAGTTAAAATTTCTTCCATTACTTTACCAATTCCTGGGATCATTGCAAACGATGATAAGGAACTCATTAATTCTAAAGCATTATTGGGATACAAAACCGTTTGTTGATTAGGTTTATGAATACCGCCTACAATTTTTGCTAATAACTTATTATGAGCTATTCCTGCGCAAGAAGTTAATTGAAAATTTGCTTTTAAGGCATCACGAATTTCTTTAGCAATAATCGTTCCCATAGTTAATCGTTCAAAACAACCACAATCACAATCATCATCCTCATCAAACTTTAAATCACCAAAAATGTGGCCCACGGGCTTTAAAGCATTAAAACTACAAACTTTATTAACACAATCTGAACCTAACCTAGTTTTTACCAAATTGGTTACATCTAAATAATTCTCATCCATACCTAATCTTTCGACTAGAGGTGTAAATTGTTGTAAAAAAGTTGTTACCTTATAAGAGATTTGACGATAATCATGAAGATCTTCGCCATTAACTAAAACTAAATTAGGACACGTTTTTTGAGCGTCTGTAATTAACATGCATTTTTTTACGCCATATTCACGAGCGATATAATTACAAGTGACGACAATGTTTTTTTGTTGAATTCCCAGAGGTTTATCAAACAAGGATGGGTTTTTGTTCATTTCAACTTGGGCATAAAAACAGTCCATATCTACATGGATGATCGTTCGGTCGTGGGAATTTGCGTTTAATGTTGACGGATTCATCTAGAAAGAAGGGCTTTGTGAAAAATATTCACTAATTAGTTTTTTAAACTAACCTTACTTTTTCTATTTTCGATAGAAGCTTAAATGATGATGAGATTCTTACAGTTCGTAACTTATAATGATGAATTCATAATTAATTGATTAAATACATTATTAAAATACTAATTATTTAATAAAATCTTATGAATTTCCAAATTAATATTAAAAGTATGGTTATGTGATTTTTGGGTGGGTTGGTAAAATGAAATTGTGGCAGAATTTGATGAGAGTGGGAAATTTAAACAGTTAATTTATCAAAAATACTTTTTTAATATTTTGTTTATATTTATATTATTAATATATGAAAAATGTATTTATACATAATTATATGAATATAAAGATTATAATATACCTATATAATAATTTAAACATTCTTGAAATTCTAGCGACCAAGTTAATCGAACCATTCTTATTTTTAAAATACTATAAATTTAATTTGTTTGTTAAATCGGTTTACATTTATAAACTTAGTAAAACATAAATTATATCGATATCTAAAATTACTGAAATAATTATCTACTTTAGTTTAAAATTACAGTTCAATCGAACCAATTGTTTTGGACATGTCAAAATTTGACAACAAATAATTGTTTTATGGTGTTTATGGTTTATATAAATATTTTATGGTTCTTGTTTCCATCTTGGCAAAATGCAAGAAGGAATGGAAAATTTAAACCACGCTCATTATTTTCCAATGCCATCCCAAGGAAATGTGAATACCATATGTTTTTTAAAGTTGATAAATGGTACTTATAAAATATTGGTGGCTTCTTTGAAACGACAAGTTTTTTGCTTGGAATATTTAGAAAAGCCTAATTCTATCCTAATTCCAACTACTAAGGAGATTCCATTCACTTATATTCCATGTAAATTATCTTTATTATCTATATTTCTTTTAAATTAAGATTTATTTTTGAAGTTTTTAGCTAGTTCCGAAATTATAACTATTGATGCTTTTAATAAATCAGACAAAAGAAACGATTTTGTTATAGGAATCACTATAATAAAAGTAGGTTCTTATCATTGTTTTAATGCAGATTACTTAGAAATTTTTAGAGTTGTAAGGATTTGGTGGAAACATATCTAAATATTTACTCAGAATATGAGGACAATGAGGAAATTAATATTGATAATATTGCACAGAATTGTTTTAATGTTCAACTGAATTTTATTCCACATTTTCATGGTCACACAGACTTAATTAAATGGAAGGATAATAAGTTAGTTAAGAGAGAACCTGTGTTTATTTTGACTGGAAATGACCGACAAGTTCATATGTATAAAGAAGATAATTTGCTCCATACATTTCAAGAAATCCTTTTTATGGAATATTTCCCTGAATTTTATAAAACACCAGACATGATTACTTGGATTGAAATACAATATTTTAATAATTATTCCCAGTAAGTTGATTACATTATTTAATATAGTGTATTTATTTTTATTATTTATTTTTTTAGGCGATTGACTGTATTTGGTACAGAAGCTGGTTATGTTCGAATGTGTAGAATTTGTGTGAAAACGAAAACGATTATTTTTAATCACAGCACAAATTTTATAAGTTATGTGTCTCAGGTGAAAATTTTTGAGGAGCACAAATCTATTCAAAAGCCTAGAACTTTAATCAAAAATAATAAACATGATCTTAAAGATATGGATGAAAATGATTTTCCAGTTTTAAATGTTATTGTAACAAATACCTCACTGCCATCAGTGGTATTTTTGTATGATTAAACTAAAACTATATACAGTGTGTTTCATTTTGGTTATCATAAGAGATATCTTGATTATTGTTAGAGGTATGACAAAATGTTGCTCACTTAATGTTCTATTATCTACCCTGTTCAAAAAAACCATTGAGTATCAAATGTGTTAGATACAGGGAACATGTCAAAATTTTAAATGGAACATGCCTAATTTTATTACATATTATAAAACTATAAAAAAAATCTATTTACAATGACTTATGCCATAATTATCTAATCAATTAAAAACAAATTCTGAAATTTTAATTTGGTTGACTTATTAAGTTATTGTTATTTAAAACTGACAGCTTCCAAATAATGTCAATTGTTTAACCGCCTACTCTTTTGAGAACAACACTAATCTATGTAACCGTGCATTTGCTACTTAATTATTAATTTGTGTTATTAATTGATTAAATAATCTATCATTGTAAATAGATTTTTTTAGTTTTATAATACATAATAAAGTTGGAAATGTTTTAACAACACATTTGATGCTCAATTGTTTTTTTGAATATGGCAGACAATAGAATATTAAGTGTGGAGCAACTTTCCTTCTATAACATTTTGTCATATCTACAACAATAACCAACATATCTGCTGTGACAACTAAAACCAAACACACTGTATATAAACTAATAATATATTGATATCGATTTTAGTGATTGTATTAAAAACGGATTGGATCAATATAAAACATTAAGAAGATCTGAAGTTGTTAGTATAAGTTCATGTGTGGAAGTTGCTGATTTGGATTTCGATGGTGAGGATGAGATATTGTTAGGAAATAGTAGATAGGTAATGAATTTTAGAAACTTTTACAGTTTAGTTATTAAAATATCCTTGTTATGCCGGGTGTACCCATAAAGGTATGGATTGGCTGCAACTCTCGATAATGATAATGCCCTTTAGGGATCGATATTTTCGTAACCACTCGATGAAACAAATTGCGGTAAAGTTTATTGTAATCACTGAACATTTCTACGTAACATATGTTAATTTGAACATTTTTGGATCCCCGGTTTTCTTTTTATCGCGAATTAAATGAAAAAAGGGGTTTTTTTACGGTACCGGCAACTTTGTTGTCCGGCAACGAAAAAATTTGAGTTTTGAACAGGTGGTAGCCTGATGTGTTCTTAATGAATGGCATATTTTATTTTTTCGATATTCCATATAGTTTCGCGGAAAATCGCGGTTTAGTAGGATGCGGTTATTTCGAAAACGACTTGGCGGAACTCCGCGCGGATTTGACCAAAATATGTCAAATAATGTCGGTTGTCGGATTCCATTATCAGTTTTTCAAAATTAGGGCTGCCTAATTTTTAATCGAATCAAGTTACCTTAATAAACAAATCACACAGCACAAAAATTTTTGTAGGGCCACCATACACACTTTATAATAAGAATAAAACAAAATAAACCAAAACACTTAGAATTACTAAAATTTTAGCCAGAAATAGCTGACAAATGTTCAAAATGTCTAGTTTCGGCGGAAAAAAAACGATGCTTGACGATCAGTCCTGGACACTTTTCTAATAGCATTTCATATTCTCTCCATCATATTTCCCTGGTTGTTGGTTTTTTCTTGAAAAAAACAGGTATTTTAGTCTACCCTATAGATAAATTATGACCTGTTGGTCATAATTTTTGTGCCTATAAGTTTTCCTTCCAGTATTCCGCTCCATACGTTCCAACGTCAAAGGTACAGCATAAAGGGGTTAATATCCACCGGTTAATATCTAGCTATACTTATCTACTAACTGAAAAAAATGTAGCTAATGTGGATTTTAGGTTCATCGTTTTTCTTATTTAGTATAAAAACAATAAAACAAATTATGTTTGCTTTCAAACAATGATATATGTAAATATTTCATTTATTTCATATTTATTTCGGTGTAGCAATTGTTTTGATTACAGGGTTATCTTCATCGAGCACAACTGTGAGAAATAACAGTAAAAATAAAATTAGGTTTTACGCATACTTAGTTATCAAACATGTAAAATACAACGAAGAATAGAAAACAAGTAAAATGACCTCAAATTATTTCTAAAGGTAGATAATATTGGTGAAGGTAACGAAAACATAAACTGTGAAGGCAATGACATGAACGTAGGTATTATAGTATAAAAAGTTTTTTAACAGTAGTATTAGAGAAGGATGAAAAATTACATAAATCTCATAAAACATCTTGTTGCGTTAAAATCGGTAGTATCGTTAAGTAAATTGGGATTATTCTTATTTTTGAATATAAGTAGCTCTTATGTATGTATGTAAGCGTGGAGTGCGTAGTTTTTACGCGCGCACTTAGGCCCCAGTGGGCCCCTTGTGCATTCTCCTTTCGAGGCTTGAGATGGTATGAGAAAGCATCTCGTTAGGTGACGATACCGCTTACTCGTTGCCAATGACGAGTTACCGCCGCCCCAACCCCCCGACCCACACATCATCTCGACCGCAACCTGGCGGAGCGCACGGCAGCTCAACGTCCTGGCGGAGCGCACGGCAGCTCAACGACCTGATAAGTAGCTCTTGTAGATCCAACTCTTTGGATTTTTTTAATTTCTTTATAAGACATAATATATTTTAATAATATTCGTTTTGAGATTTTGTTGTGTTAGGTGTTTATGGAAGCTTTTGAAGAATTTGGGTCGTATGTTCTTTAAATCTTGTGTACAAATTTCTGGCCTATGTAAAAACCTTCGCAATCTTTACAGTTTATAGTATATGTCACTTAACTCTAATTGATTAACTTTATGGTTATTATTAATTAAGGTCTTCCCAATATTGTTATTAGAAGAAAAAACGATTTTTGTATTGAACTGGGATATACTTATTGTTTTTAAAAAGTCTTTGTATTGCAGGGTTGTATGGTAAAGAAATGTATTTATGTTAAGCATAGGAACGAGGGTAGATTAATTTGTTAATATTGTTTTAGAATTCTAGAATAGTATTCTAGAATTAGTCAACATTTCGATGAAGACGTTGATTTCCTTTTTATTCAAATTTAATTTGTCTAAGTTGGAAATCAGAAACCTTTCTATGATGGATATAGAGCAGCGGTTCTCAAACTTATATCCTTGCGTACCACTAAGGCTATTTTAAAAATCAGGTAGTACCACTGAACAAAAAAAAAACAATAATGATAATGCAAATATAAACTGTTTTGCGTACCACTTGAGAACTTCTCGCGTACCATCAGTGGTACGCGTACCATAGTTTGAGAACCACTGATATAGAGTCATTAATGGGGACATTAGTCTACAGATTTTTTATGTCGAATGATATCAGTTTTGAGTTTTTTTTGGAGTTTAATTTTTCTTATCTTTTCTATCAACTCTAATGAGTTGTATATTTTATATAGGATTTCAGTATTGAAAATGTTGTATAAAAATGTATGTATAATTTTAGCGACACGACATGTGGGGGTATTTTTATTACTTATTATGGGTCTAATGCTGTTATCTTTTTTATGAAGTTTTATTAGAGATTTTAAGGTGGGAATTAGTGGGTTCATTTCTAATGAATTGAATTTAGTTATATTAAATTTTCCCAGCAAATCTTGTTTTTCTCTAAATAATTTCTTTAAACCGTTATTAAATTTTATGGTGGGATTATATTTAATTTATTTTATGTTGTTATCCTTAAATAAGTCATATGCTTTATTCAAATAGGTTTCCTTATTTAAGATGACGAGACCGACATTTTTATAACCTAAAGTTACAATTAAATCCTTATTATTTTCTTTAAATCTATAGTATTATTTTTAATTGAATTGTATTTATTACTTATATTACTGTTATGGGAGTTACTGTTTTTGATGTCGAGCGATATCAATCGGTTTGTATTTGTATGGAATTGAGAATTTGTGTCCTAAATTCAGTATTTCTTTATCTTTATCAGTTAAGTTGAAATTACTGAGGTTAGTATATTTAAGTGCAAATTTATGTATTTTCTAGTCTTCATCTTTAATATTAATATTTCTAACGGGATCTTATACTGTTATTCTTCAGGTAGTGAATTTAAAGAATTTTTCTTCATTGTCTTTACTTTCAAAATCTTTTTGTTCTTTTTTATTCTCTTTTTTCTTTTTGTCCTTGTATTATTTTTCGTTATGTTTCCGTTCTTCAATTAGTCTTTTCAGTTTATTATGTTTGTTCTGTTTATTTTTCATAGTTTTCAATATTACTTCTATTCTAAATTCAGAACAAACCACCTGCCTATTGAAAGATGCTTCATCCGTTCATAGTATTTGTGATACAGAATTTCCCGTAATTTGTTTGGATTTTCCCGAATCATATTTAACAGCCAATGACAATAGTTCAATCTGTTATCATAATCGGTATCTGTTGAGGTTAGATGTAAAACAGTGTCGTAGGAATGCATATTATACTCTCAACCTTGTGGACAATTATTTTTGGGATTCGCAGGTCACCGGAAATTTTGCTGGTGCTTAATGTGGGACCGTATTACACGAAAGCCAAAATAATAATATTTTCTTCGATGTGTAGCCTAGGAATTCTGAGAGGTGTCTGAATAATTTAGCATATAGGACTTGTATTACTTTATAGGACTTGATATATGCCATGCTTCGCTACATTGGGTTTGATGATGTTGCATCGGGATTCTTGTACAGTTCTTGACGGGCAGAATGCAGTGCGTGAAGGTGAATGGTCGCGTTTCATCGTTTCTTTCGACAACGTCCGGCGTTCCTTAGGGTTCAATTTTGGGTCCATCGCTATACTCACTTTACACATCGCATTTTAACAGATACATAAAAAGTTGTAATCATTAAAAAATAATATAGGAAAAAAGCATGATAAGCATGATAAAATCGCGACAGCTTTAGCTGGAGCGATTTTATCTTTTGATTTTGATTGAGAGTTATTTCTAAAGGGTAACAAAACTTGAGTGAATTAAAAATAAAATTATCCTGATTTAAAATCAAGCTCGAGCGTAATCAAAATCAGAAGATAAAATCGCTCCAGTTGAAGCTGTCGCGATTTTATCATGCTTTTGATTTTGAGTTATTTCCATGGTAATAATACGTTCGTGTAAAAATAAAATTATTCGATTAAAAGTCAAGCTCTTGTGTATTTACCCCCGATTATTTTTTCATTCGATGTTGAAAGTTAAAATTCTATATAAAATATTGACTGGCATGCTACTTCAGGGCTGTTTTGGGAATTTACCGACTTCTCTGAATGTCTCATTTTAATATTTAAATTAAATAGAGCCTCAAATGATTACTAGAATCCACGTTTTATGTTTGTATTCATTACTAGTTGTTTAATATGAAGTAAAAAAAGAATGATTATTTGATTCCCCATGATAATATGGAGGATGGTCAGTCAAAATACATATTTCAAAGAAAATATTTATTGCACTACATATTACTATTTAAAAACATGATTTCGTTGATCATATTGCTGCTTAACCTACTCCTTCTGTCCTTTGTTAACTCGCCTGCTTTTGAGAATACCCTCTCAGATGGCACTGATGTTGCTGGCACGCAGAGGTACTTATTTGCAAGTTTATATAGTTCCGGGAACATCTCCTTCTTGGACTCCCAAAAGCCGAAAGGATTCAGCTTCCTATCTACCAATGGTAGGTCTAGGTACTGCTTCATTTGTGCTTCGGTAGAATATGTAGGTGTGGACGCGCTGAATTCCTGCTTAGCCTTTATATCACAATGCTCCCAAAGTAAACTAGCTTGGTTGTTCTCGCTGGAATCTAAAATTTATATTCAAATATACTCTATTATCGAACTATTGCAATAACAAACAAAAAAAAACTTTTAACGAAAATGAGTTAACAGTAATAATTTGAGTACAAGATATTTCAGAATTTGGAGTTTCTAGATGTTGAGTGATAGTCACAATCAAATCCTCTACTTCTTCTGTAATCCATTTAAGGTCTTGATTACCATTTATTACCTTATCGAAGGCCAATATCTTTAACCTGGGGTCCAATAATGTCGCCTTTGCACAAATTTTTGAAGATTCAACATAACCCAAACTTCTCAATAGGATATCATAAAAATTAGTTTGCAATATCTTTCCCGTGGAAGTTATTGGTTGTGCATTCTCAACAGCGTGTTAGATACCACGAATTAAGGGGATGATAATGGACAATGTTATATATTTTTCTCCCGACAACTCGGAAGTCATAGCTTCAATAGATTTTAAAATACATATGCAGTCTTTAATTAGTGCCCAGTCTTCCGATGACAAAAGTGAAGGTGATCCGGGAAAATTGGACATTGCTGCTGACAACGGAACTTTTAATTCCTCTAATCTTTGCATCATCGCCAAGCAAGAATTCCATCTTGTTGAAACGTCCTGTTTCACTTTTAGCAGAGGAAGTTTCATTTGATCCTGCATTTTGGCCAGTTCACCAGATGCTACAGTGCTTCTTTTAAAGTGCCCCACAATATTTTTGCATTTCTCGAGCAATTGCTGTAGATCTGCATGTTTAAGGGCGTCCATGGTACATAGGTTCAGCGTATGTGCTATGCAGGGTTGGTGAGTCTTATTGAGATGAACAGTGATAGCGTTTCTCATATTTGAAGCGTTATCTGTTATAATCAAAGCTCGGATATTTCGGTACTGTCTCAGTAGCGTCGACAGCGCAGAACCTATGGGGCACGATTGTAAATGCACTCCGACCACCCGATATACCGTTCCGATCGCTCACACATCTACAAGCACGCTAGGCCTGCATTTATCCGTGTTGCGTTCCGAGTATTCATTTAATATCCTTGTTATCTTCGTTAAAGCCATTTGTTTTTATGAATTAGAACTGTACGAATGTTTCAGTTTTTATAATTTCAAACCGATTGATTATTTTATTTAATTATCATCAATATAGTTTTGTAGTTTAAAACTACTTCTATTAAGAGTTAATTTTTTGATTTTTATTAACTGAATTACCATATTCAGCCCTATTGTTTTAGTTTTTATAATTTATTTCAATGGCACACTTAATAGCGACTTTTGGCGATACGTTCACTTTAATTGACGATAATGTAGCATTTTGCAACTGCTGTTCGGAAAATATCGTGTTTCTTGCAAAGCGGCAGAAATTGCAGGTGCATATAGATACCAAAAAAACATCAGCAAAACATGAAGGGACCATCGACCAAAGAATTTTTGCCAAGCTTTTGTATCTGCAAAAAATATACCTCTTTCAAAGCTCAATAATCCTAGTTTACGAGATTTATTTAAAAAATATACCGGGCGAGAACTTCCTGATGAATCCACAATTAGAAAACTGTACCTTTTACCTGAATATGATAAAACCACTGCAACAATAAAAGATAATGTATCTGATTCTTACATATGGGTAAGCGCAGACGAGACAACAGATATTAAAGATAGATGTGTGGTCAACGTAGTGGTAGGTATTTTGGATCCTCAGAGACATTATCGGCCCTATTTAGTGTCGACGGAATTCAGAAATACCGTAAATGCAGAGGTCATATTTGAGATTATTAAAAAAGCTATTTTGAAAGTGTCCAATTCTCCGGAAAAAGTATTACTTTTTGTATCTGATGCTGCAGCTGTGATGCTCAAAACCGGAAAGCTTTTACAGCAACAGTTTTCCAATGCATTACATTTAACATGTTTAGCCCACGAATTACATCGGATTTGCGAATTTATCAGAGAAACATATCCAGGCGTTAACGTCTTAATTAACAATGTTAAAAAAGTTTTACTTAAAGCACCATTTCGGGTATCTTTATATAAAGAAATGTTCCCCAACTTGTGTCTACCCCCACAACCTGTAATTACACGTTGGGGAACTTGGTTAGAAGCTGCTTTTTTTATTACCAAAATTTTGAGAACATACGATCTTTTATAAAAAAGTTAACAGACACTGCAATGAGTATTAAAGAATGTAAAAAAATTTTAGAGAGGGAAACCTTACACAATGATCTCAAGTTTATTTACGAAAATTTTAAACAAATACCAGAAACGCTACAGTTTTTAGAAAGACAGAATATTGAACTTGCTACGTCGATTTTTAAAATTGAGAGACTTTTGAACCAATTAAAAAATGTAGATGCGGATTTTACTACAAAATTGCAGCATAAAATTCATGCAGTAATTTCACGCAATCCCGATTATAATATTTTAAAAGAAATTGCAACCGATTCATTTTCCAACCAAGAAATATCTTCTAAATATGGCCCGTTAGTTCCAGCATTTAAATTTGCGCCAGTTACCAGTTGTGATGTCGAAAAAACATTTTCTAGATTTAAAGACATTTTAACACCCAAACGGTGGTCATTTTCTGAAGTAAATTTAGAAAAAGTCATTATTATTCAATCATTTCACCAAATAGGAACTGAGAGTCGAGAAAAATTATGATAAAATATATAAATTACTTGCTTATTTAGCATTAATACAGACCCTTGCTAACGCGCGCCTATGGATTACCATGACAACGCTGCAAACCAGAGAACTCGGGACCTTGGCTATGCGTCGTTCGTTAATAACGCAACATTCGTGAACTGGTCGACTGGACTTAGGTACCGAAGAATCCGAGCTCTAGTTATAATACAGTGAACTTTTTCAAAGATATCCCAACTTTCAAAAACTTTGCGAAGTGCACTGGCAACATTTCCTGCTGAATGACGATCAACCAATTGTTTTGTTTCCAGTAGGTAACTGTTCAATTGGCTTCCGTTTATGTAATGAGCAGTAACTGCCAAAACTGCTTTCGTCGATAATGATGTCCATATATCTGTTGTTATAGACAAATTTGACGACAAATTTAACTCATTTTTAACCTTACTCAACGTTGCTGTATATATATTTGGTATCAGGGAAGTTGTAATTTTTTTAATTAAGTTTAATTGTATATTTTATGAACCCCTTATTTTCAACAATGGATAAGGGCTGAAAATCAGAAACTATCATTTCAACTAAACTTTGATCTATTTCGGTTTGCTCATTTTCTGAAATATGTATTATATGTTTGTGTTTTTCCGTAAAGAGCAAGTTGGCGTTTACGTTTGGAAGGCGATGGATGTATTATAGAATGTTGTGAGGAAGTTTCAGTTGTAGAAGTTGACGGGAGTGTACCTCGAATTTCTTCGCATGATGTATCTTCAGTAGGTTTAGATTTTTGTAATAATAAGGCTGGGTGCTTTCGTTTTAGGCGTTCATTTAAATTTGTAGTATTGCTAAAGAATTTAAATTCTCGCTTACATTCACTATACATTGAGACATCTCCTTTTCGTACAAAATGATCCCAGACGAAGGATCTCTTTGCAGTTTGACGCGGCATATCATTAAATCTTAATAAACACAGAACAATACACAAACACTTGACCTGGTTTCAAAACAACACGGTTTTTTGCCGTGTAGTTTGTGCTCGAGTGAACGCCGAACGTAGTTCGGGTAGGGGTGTGCACGTGTATATACATCAAGTTTCAAAGAATTCGGTAAATCCCCGAAACAGCCCTCTGAAGTAGTAATACCGTAAATATTTTAGATAAAATTTTATTTCAACTTTCATCATCGAATGAAAAAATAATCGAGTGAAAAAATAATCGAGTGAAAAAATAATCGAATGAAAAAACAATCGACTATCTCATTCGATTATTTTATAATTGATTATTTTATTCGATTGTAAAATAATCGATTAATAATCAAATAATCGATTATTCATATATCTCGATTATGCCCATCACTAATAGGTACTGAAGATGAAACAATAGTTTCGAAACATGTTTACTATTTGAATTAAATTAAATATTTTAGTATTTCTCATAAAAAGTTTTTACTTTTTCCTATATTATTTTTTAATTATTTGAGAAATATGGAGAATTTCATCCCTTTTAGTTGTAATCATCATTTCTACGTGGATGACACCCAGTTATATATATCTTTTCTGCCATCGGATGTCGATGATGTTTATTTTGGTCTGACTTCGGGTATAGAGGCTTTGGAACTGGTTTTTAGGGCTTTTGATGATTTTATTCGGGCCAAGAAAGGTTATAAGTGACAATTCTGTTCGGGATCGGGTCAAGATAGTTGTCAACAATCAAGTATTGCCGCTGAAAGATTGTGTGAGAAACTTGGGTGTCTTATTGGACGAAAATTTGAGTTTTGATAAACACATCAATAAGTGCACTGGTTCCGCGTATGCTGCTCTTAAGCCGATTTATGACGGTCGGTCGTTCCTCAATCGTAGAACAAGGGTGCTTTTGTGCGAAGACTGAGGCTTTGGTGTTATCGCATTTTAATTATGATACATAAATCGTAATACGAAAAAAATTCAGAAAATTCAAAATTCTTGCTTGCGCTTGTGATATTTGGGTTACGGGGGCGTCAGCATGTTTCGCACAAATTAAAGGATTTGAGTTGGCTCAACATGAAAAACAGGCGCATCCTTCATTCGGCATTGTTGTTTAATATAATTACTTTGAAGAAACCTCCATACTTGTTCAATAGAATAAAATTTCGTACCGATGTTCATACCTTGAATATTCGATTCAAGGGCACTCTTACCCTGCCGATCCATCATCACCAGCTATTTAAGAAATGCTTTTCATACCAAATAACACATATTCTTAATGATTTGCCATCAACTATAAAATGTAGCACTTCTTTAAGGTTGTTTCGTCACAGAATGAGGTTTATATAGAATTAGTTTTATTAGGTTTGAGTGGAAGAGCAAATTAAGCCAAATTTTTCCTGTCTTAATTTATAATAATTTTATGTATACTAAGTCAATGTACATCTAATGGGACAAATAAAGTCATGATAGTTATGCCTAAAATTTCAAAATAATTTCTAGCTATTTCTCTTGCCCACCTTACCCATAAGGATTTTTTTTCCCAAAGTTTTAGGCCTTACCATTGTCGAAATACAGCCTCTCCTACCATTATGGGGACACCTGTGAATATGGACTTTCATCATAAAGATGTCCACGTGAATTGTTTTTCGATTACAATTTTTTTCATTATTAGCGATTATTTGATGAAATTTTGAGACATGCGTTATATTAAGACCAATGAAAGGAAGAAAAAATTATTTTAAAAACATTGTGCAGTTTTTTAACCTTAAAGTTATATGTGCTTAGATTTTGTCATATAATATGGTTATTTCCATTCCCCATCTCCCTTTATTAAATTACAAAAACAATAGTCTCCAAAAAAAGTCATATGAAAATGTACAACCACACTACAGTACTTGTAAACAAAGGCGTATAATGTGACTTTCATATAAAACGGGTCGAGTTAATGAATCCTTTAAATAATCCTATACAATATTTATTGAACCAAACAAAAATGTTTATGTATTTTTCTGGTTTGAATTTAAGGAAATTTTGTTATATAAAAAAAGTCGCGAAGAAAACGAATACAAGATTTTTGAAGTAAAGTACGTGGTGAGCCCAATTTTTCGAATAAAATACTTGGATTTAACCGCAGACAGAGTTAAAGAGTTGATTGTGTTTACCTTAAAAGGATTATATGTTTTTCAGGTAATTAAAATGCCAAGGGCACCTTCGCTTACCAAAAAGCCGATAGGGTGTGAATTATAAACTTTAACATATCGATTTCTATTTTTTGTTAATATAAATATTTTGCGGATAAAATTAAATCAATTTTGTTTTTAATGGAACATACAGCATTTGATAAGCATTGTATATGACTACTTATTTTCTTAGATTTTTCACGTATTTATAACATGTTTCGGTAAAGTTTATGGCTGTTTGGCAAGTAGAAAGTTGGCACCCGTTATATATATATATTTTATTATATATTTTCTGTCATTTTTTAGCACGATGCTGATTTTTTAGAGAAAAAGTTACTAGAAAAGATTGGGAGGATGATTGAATAATCAATTAGGCAGTTCTTGTGCTTAATACAGTTGTTACTTTAAATGTAGATAGACGTGAAATGATGTGTACAAATTGCAACAAGAGAAGTAAATGTGAATAATAATAATTGGCACTTTCAGCAACATGAAATGTAAAAACGAAATTTTTATATGTTAAAATTGATTATATACGAAAAAATAGAGTGAATGTTACTCAATACAAGATTATTTTATTTCAATTATTTTACATAGACAATGTCTCATCGTCTTGCAAACCATCTTAACAAATGAATCTCAATAAGTGTTTGTCGTTTAGAATAATTGCTAGCAATACTAGGTAAAATGCCTTCATTTAGTTTTCAAAAATTCTATTTTTGCTTTTAATTGTTGTAAAATTCCATTAATAAACTAGAACCAGATTCCAATTTTCCATAGGTGTAATACACTATGGCTGTGTCTTTAAAGCAACTTGAAAAAAATAATTAACTGTTCGATGGTTTCTTTTTGTTAGTATATTATTTTAACACTTAAGTGGCTAATACCCAGTTCTTTTATCATAAGAACAGTTACAATTTAACGCCCGTTTTAAATTAAAGAAAATAAAGAATACATAGTTGTAAAGTAAAACAAAAAATTTGAATTATTGATTTGGATTTGCAACTTTTGGCAAGAATTGTTTAGTTAAACTGGTTAACAGATTACATTTTCATTCTAATTCTGAAATTATTTTCAAAAATTGACTATCACATCAGGCTTTTGAGAAATGTTTTTCATATACAGGTTTCCTAAAAGTAACGGATAAATTCTTTAAAACAATTAAAAACAGTTTATGCAAAAATTGTTCAGACAGGTCTAAAGATTTAAATTTTTTGCAATTATTTGGTATAGATTTTTAAACGAGTAATGATGTCATTGTTTTTTTTTAATAGCAATCCCATTTTTATTATGGAATATGAAAGAGGATTTTTTCTGAATTTAATAGAGTCAAAATCAATATTAGCTACATAAGAAAATTATCGAGAAAAATTACTTTAAAGTGGGATATGATAAAAATAGCAGTACCCATTAGTAACTATGGTAA
The DNA here is from genome assembly GCF_036711975.1 of Onthophagus taurus. NCBI lineage: Eukaryota > Metazoa > Arthropoda > Insecta > Coleoptera > Scarabaeidae > Onthophagus > Onthophagus taurus. The sequence continues at coordinate 26,594,314 of NC_091972.1, read as the reverse complement.
CCAATTATTTTAAACAATTTCCTAAGTGTCAAAAATTAATTTAGTAAGTAGTTGACCTCTTTAATGCAACATATCCTGATCGCCAACTCATTAGTCAAAATATGGTAAGCCTAGCTGTGACTAAATTTAAAAAGTACACGATGAAGTCATCGAACGGCCAGCCGAAAGCCGAGACGCCTTTTCGAAGACCGTGAAGATTCTGACGTCGAAGATATCTCTCATTCACGGCACACGTGGAATGGCCCTTACAATCGATGAGAAAGCGGATATCGGGGAAACCATCAAACGCCAATTCAGTCCGAACATTGAGGACGTCAATTTGAACCACCTCCGACGCATCCATCGAACCGTACGACTGATGCTGGAGGAAGCTGATGGAGACGAAATCAACCCAAGCACGTTCGAGGAAGTAAGGGTGGTACTGAAATGTTTCAGCCTGAGGAAATGTTCAGGCAACGACGGAGTCCCGACCAAGGTACTCGTAATGGAATATGAAACGGTTATCACACGCTAAAGTATCTTCCCAGGAAGGCGATAGCCGCACAAACAGCGTAAACGCGATGTTTCTGCTACGGTATTTCCCCAAGACGTGGAAATCCGCAGACGTAATCGTCTTGTTGAAACCAGGACAAATCCCTAGGAGGACTAGCAGAGTAAGTGAAGGAACTGAATGTCATACGAGATGCCCAGTTCGGATTCTGACCCAAACGCATCTCCGAGGGATTCAATCGCCTGGAATACACCGGGGTAGTATTCCTAGACGTATCCAAGGCGTTCATTCAACATGCACCAGGCCGGCTTATCGACTCGGGTGCTACAACTTGTTTGGTCATTCTTACGCGAAAGAACGTTCTAAATTGAGTTTGAATATCACCGATCTACGGCCAGGACCATGACAACGGGAGTGCCACAAGGATCAGCACTCTCAGTTACGTGAGACACCGAAGCAAGTTCGGTGGTACATTATACAGTACCTCAAGTTCGTACAAATAATCTCGAAATCGACGTTCGGGGGAAGCGGACAGCGTCATCCATTTTTCGTGATGGGATTCCATTTTCATGGATGATACCAGTTTGCCAGAAGGATGGGCGAATCGAGTAACTCGAAGCCCAGGTAAAACCATAGAGTCGAAAGGAAGAGCTAATCGAGCGTGTGCACTCCGATAATATGAAGAGGTTAATGGGTAAAAAGCAGACTGAAATTGTAGCTCAGTTGGCACGATAATAGACTTCGTTACCGAAGAAGCCCTGTCTATTTGAGCCCCCACGTTTTAAACTCACACCCGTTGCTGCTAAAACTGTTTTTATTGTTTGAAATTACTATGTTTTAATGTACAGGGTCAGCCAAACTCGACGCCCCACGTCTTTTATGGGAAACAGGTAAAATTTTTGAAAAAACATGTATACCCTTTAAAATAGTATCTTCTCAGCCTTAAGAAACTTCAGGCGTTACAAATTTTGGACGACGACGCTAGGCGTCGCGACGTACACAAATTTATTTTTTCAACGAACACATTTTTTTCTGTTTAAAAATAGGATGCCTATATAATTCTTAGCAACATTGAATAAAAAAGTTTTTTATATCTAGTAGTTTTTAATATACAGGCTGTTTCGGTGACTCGGGGAACAAATGTAACCACATGTACTCAAGTGAAAATGATGACGATTCATATAAAAAAAAATTAGTAAAAGTCTTCAAATTGCAAAGATACAGGCCATCAAAGTTAGGAAATTTTAACACATTTTTCTAAATATCTTAAACTGTATAAACTTTAAACTGTACTGTATAGCAGGATATGTAAATTAATATTGACGAGTGTTATCCTGATATATCTTTTATCATAGGTAGCCATGGATTAAAAATTTACTAATATAAAATATAATAGATCAGGAAGTTGGTTTACAAAACATTATAATAATCTGAATTGTAAGAAAATAAAAACGAAATAAAACTATAGAACAATTTGTTGAGACAATCATAAAATTTTTAAAACTTAAAACAATAAATTTTGATTTCAAATCAAAACAACAGAAACATAATATGTTGCACCTACAAAGTGTGCTCAAGTCGACCGCCATTCGCCGCCAAACAGTGCCGAAACCGGCTTCTCACTTCATTATGAGTAACTTTTCTAAGAGTATCACGACTTATCGTATTACAAGCATCACGAATTTTTTGTTTAAGATGTTGTTACAACGTTGTTTGTGGGACTCGTAGAGGGCGCTAGATACACACTGCATGTTTGAGATATCAAGTCACGACTATTTTGTCAGTTGAGGTATGGTGAATTAGAACCAGAAATCTGAAAGAGCTTTCAATTCTACACAAAAAAGGTAGTCTTGCTTACATTGTCTAAGTCTACTGGTTTCCAAGTTATCTGCTTTTAATTGTTTCAAAGTAATTTTAAGGTTAACATTTAAAGTCAATAACACACAGTAACAATACCAATTAGTACGATAATAATCGATAACAATAACAATTAATTAATAACAATAGAATATTGTGACTATATTCAAAAATCCAGTGGATTTAAATCTGGATTTCTCAGTATTAGAAAACTCATTACGTCGTGGCATTTTCAAATTGGTAATAACTTTCTTGTTGGTAAAAATAATTATTGCACACGGAAATTAGATCAATGTTGACAATTAACAAGCAATTGTCGAAACATGAGCGGAAAAATAAGCCAACATTTAAAAAGTAATGTAATAAATAAAATTAAAATAACTGTAATGTTACATTACATTAATTTTACAATTAGTAAATAATTCGAAAACCGATAGACTTAGACAATTTAAATAAGAGTACCTTTTTTATGTAAAATTGAATGCTCTTTGTGATTTGTAGCTCTTATTGGTCGTAGCTTCACAGCCAAAAAACTTATGATTTGATTTATCGAACGAGTAGTGTGTATCTAGCGCCCTCTACGAGTAACAAAACAAATTTCAAATTCGTATTTCTTATGCTTGAAAACATAAAACTATCAAATTTTATGCTAATAGTACAAAAAGTTTCAAAATTATCAAGAAATTTCGAAATAAAAATTTAACTTTCAACACCCTGTGCCTCGAAAACCACTGACATTTGTATAAGAGATGTTAGGTTAAATCATCATATTTTGGTGTCTAGTATCTCCGGTATTCGGATTTCCCATTCTTTCTGACTCACCCTGTATATATTATAATAAGATGTGGTATCTCTCGTACTTTTTAGATGTACGTTAAAATGGCAATTCATTACAAAAAATAAAAAAAAATGGTTTGTACTTTGACATTACCTTTATTTGTAGAAACGCCCATTTTAAGCAGATTTGTTTGTCTTGTGTGTGCCTGAACCGCTTGTACGAAGAAGTGATTTATTAACAGAGTTACTGACAGATATTACCCATTACGGACATAAACAATATTGTACTGTACAATGCTGTACAATACACTTCCACACGCTGTTGACACAAGTTTGACAGGAACATATAATACCAGAGAAATGGAACACTGGAATTATATACCCAGGATACAAGAAGGGAATACAGTATATAAAGCCCTGTAGGTAATACTTAACAAACGATTGATACCGTATGTGGAAATCATACTGGGAGCTTATCAGAAGGAATTCAAAAGAAAGAATTCAACAATTGATGAAATTTTGTTTATTAGGCATATACTTTACAACACATATGAATTTGATGTCGATTGCCATTACATCTTCGTGGACTTCGAAAAAGATTACGACACTAATGATAAATTAAAGTTATGGTCAGCAATATTGGAATTTGAGTCCTAAGCTCCTTGGTAGAAATAATAAAATTAACAATGAAAATGGTCGAGTGTGTAATTGGAGACCGGGGAGATCTATCAGGCCCATTTGATACGAGACTAATAGAGCACTAAGACAAAGAGATGGCTTGTCTTGCAACCTATTTAACCTTGCCCTTGAGAAGTTTCAGCACAGGATTCAACAAGGAAATATCAATAGAATATGATAGAATATCAATGGAATATAATCAACATAAGTAGTGGAGGATTTTAAGTATCTAGGGTAACTTAAAGACTGCCAAAATGACACAACCAAAGAAATAAAAAAGAATATTCATGGCCAATAGGTGCCACTTCGGCCTATCTTCACATTCTTCACAGTTAAGGTCTCGAAATCTGTCTAAGCAGACAGAACATATGGATTGGAAACCTGTGCTCTCACCAAACGAGATGAAAAATAACTCAGTAAAAATGGTCAAAATGGTTGATGGATAATCAAAGCGTATATATTCATCGAAATCTTGAGGTCAAATTTTTGTATGATTAAATTGCTATCTCTTTATATACTTCGTATATATGAGAAAGTGAAAATTAACAGCGTTATAACAGTGAGAAGATAGACGGCCACAGTAAGTTAAAAAACATGTGTTAAAAGTAAAAGAAATAAGCAAAGTATAATGAGAATTAACTGAGTTTATAACTTACAATCATTAAAAGAATCACTCCTTATCCTCATCTAACTTTAGCAAATCCATTTTTAGTATAAAACTATAAATTTTATATATTTGTAAAACTTAATGTTTGTAATAAATTATAATATTGACAAAAGTGTCCAATTGTTTAATTATACCTAAAGTTTTGTAGCTACTACCTTTATGAATTATAATCCCTAAATATAATCTGAAAAAAATCAAGTTGATCAAAATCAAAAATACCAAACATAAACAAACCACGTGTAATTGTCACGTCATCCTATAAATAAGTTCAAGTACACAACCAACCGTCTAAATTTAAATTTAAAAACTATCCTACACATGATCTAAGAGTCAACGCATTATTCTAAATTTATTTCCCAAAAAGCTCAAGAGAGATAACCCAACAACAATTCAATATAAATATAAACATAACGACTTTAAAGCTGGCTAATCTAGAAACAAACATGAATTATTTAACAATCACCGGCCTTAGACATCTAAGAATGCCGATGATCGGACTGGGAACTTGGCGAGCTCCACCAGAAGAAGTTCAAAACAGTGTTCTACAAGCATTAGACATCGGTTATCGGCATATCGACACTGCTTTTAATTACAATAATGAAGAAGCGATTGGTTTGGCCATCGAAAAATGGTTGGAAATGGGAAAAGGAAGTCGCGAAGACTTATTTATAACAACCAAGGTAAGTTTATTTAGATTGATAACGAATGAAAATTACGGTATACATATATAGGTATGTATATATACTAAATATTAAAATTTGCTGAGATTGTATTTCGTTTTTAGCTCCCTCATATTGGCAATCGATCAAAGGACGTTGAACAGTTCCTAAAACTGTCGTTAAACCGTTTAAAACTCGACTATGTTGATTTGTACTTGATTCACATGCCCTTTGCATTCCAAATGAATGAGAGCACAATGACGCCGTTACAAAATCCGGATGGAACATTTGTTTTGGATTTAGAAACCGATAATGTTGCAACTTGGGCGGTTTGTATCTAATTTAAGTGTAAATGTTTTATGTTTATTGTTTTAAGGGCGTTTCAAACATATCTTGCAAAATATTAAATAAGTCTCGATTACAGACAATAGACAGGAGGCCAGTCAAATTTATTTACGAATAAAAATGCGAATTTATTACTTTTTATAATAAAGAATTTTTTTTTGATAAAAAAAGTGACTAGTTATGTCTAGAGATAACATAGATAAGCAGTACTAGAAGACAGTTTAATATACAGGTGTCCGTAAAGTAGCGGATACAGGCGATAAAAATCATTATAAACGGTTTATGGAAAAATTCTTAAAACGGGTCTAAAGATTTAATTTTGCAATGTATTGATATAGATTTAAATTCTTTCCGTCATTTTTAAACGAGTTATGAAGCCATCGATATTCTTTCAAATTGCAATTCCCCATTTTGTTACAGAATATGAAAGAACATTTTTTTCTGTATGTAGTACAGTCAATATTAATATTAATATTAGATTTACATAAGAAAATTTTCGTGAAAAATTACATTAAAGTTTAACTGCTTCAAATTTGCTTGACACGATAAAAATAGCAGCAGCCATGAGTAACTATGGTAACCAATTATATTAAACAATTTTCTAAGTGTCAAAAACTGATTTAGTAAGTAGTTGATCTCTTTAATGCAATATATCGTGATCGCCAACTCATTAGCCAAAGTGACTGAAATTTAAAAAGCATAGGCATTACGAGATTTCTCGAAGTCTGGACGACCAAATGTTTCAGGATAGGTTTAAGGAAACGTGTTTCTGGCTAGGCAAGAAAACCCACATGTTACTCTAAGGGGTATTGGGTGGAATTTGAACATTTGTAAATCAACGGTTACCATAGTTACTCATGGGTACTGCTATTTTTATCATTTCATGCGAATTTGAAGTAATGAAACTTTAAAATAATTTTTCTGTACTTTTTTACTGTACCAGATTCAGAAAAAAATCCTTTAAACAGGACTGTAATAAAAATGGGGAATTGCTATTAAAAAAATATATCGATGACGTCATAACTCGTTTAAAAATGGCGGAAATCTTTAGACCCTTTTCAGGAACTTTTCCATAAAGCGTTTATAATGATTTTATTGCCTCTATCAGTTACTTTATGGACACAATGTATAGTATAACGTCACGGCTACGTATGATATACTTTATATATCGGTGTCCCGTTAAGGATACGGAACGGCTGTATTTCGACAACGGTAAAGTAGGCCACAAAAATATGTAATCCTTGCAGACAAAATATATTCCCTGTTTATTTGTTTAAAACCAAACGGTCTTACTGAAACTATCTTTGAAAAGAGCATAAATTCTTTTTCAAACAATACCAAAAATTTTCAAATCGGTTGAATAGTCCAGGAGACATTAAAATGTAAACATTTGAAAACGCATTGGCCTCCCCTCTCTTATTATGGCAAATATGCGAAATACCGCAAAACAAAAGCCATGCGGTATTGTCCAAGCTATCAAATGATGTTGTCAAAGTAATAGCGCATCATCTAACTTTCTGAGATAATTTTATGTTAATGTTAAGTTTATGTTTCTCTATGGCAGTTACGCTCCCTAGTGGTCGAACTTCAAAATAATTTCTAGCTATTTCTCTTGCTCACTTTGCCTATAAGCATTTTTCCCAAACCTCTAGACCTTACCGTTGTCGAGATATAGCCGCTCCGTATCCTTAACGAGAGACCCCGTACAGTGTCTTGATTTCAGTTGTTACCACATACAGGATGTCCCGAAACTCCACGTCAAGCGGGTACCGGGATATCTTTAGGTACTACGGTCAGAAATGTTCGCAATTTAATAGTGATTTTTTTAATAATGTATGCCTTATTTGTGACTACTATAGCAGTCACAAATCAAACAACAAAAGTCGTTAGTTTTACAAGAGAAAATATTAGTTTGAATGAGTTAAGGTTGAAAGAATTTTTGTCTATTAAGTTTGACACACGATTTCTAAAAAAGGTAGTAGTACAATACCCTTGACGACTTATTTTAAAAGATGGCCTGTTTAGTTAAGATTCAAAAATGGTATAACACTTGCCATTTTTCTTTTCCTAAAAAATATTATTGCCTGTTTTTCTGCAAAAAAAAAAACGCTCAAAAAACGCTTTTTATTATGGGGCTTTTGAAATGTTATCAACGAACGCGAACATTACCGTCGATGACTTAGCCCAAATTATACCTAAATTAAAACCTTTAACTTTTGATATAGCAGTAAAAAACAGATTACGAATTGAAGCACTTTACGAATCTGCTATTGCAATGCAAATAAACGAAGTGGCCGAATTGAAACGAGATGAAGCTTATCTAATACCAAGAGACATCAATTATAATTCAGAATCTCTTAATTTAAGTTTTGAAGAGAGAGAAAAATTAATGACTTTTCAACCACAAACGGTAATTATTAATTAATACTTTTGTTGTTCTTACTTTTCTTTGTTATTGTAATTTATAGATTGTAGCTGCAAGTCGAATACCTGGAGTAACTCCAGCTTGAATAGTAAAGTTGTTACGGTTTGCAAAACACCGAGGTTGTGATTATCTTGCAAATGTTTAAAACTGATTTTAGTAAATATACCTAATTGACTATAGTGAATTAAGTATAGTTTATAACAAACACATCTTTTTGCCAAAAGTTGACTTTATTAGCTAGTGGTACAACATACATAGTATAATAACAACGAACCACAACATAACTTCTATTTACAACATACAAAGGGGGTTTTTACTGGTTATAGTATTACTATAAATGTTTCACGTTACTTAATACGAGCTATAAATTTGCAATAAATTAATTTTTTCTTTGATTTCCATCGTAAATATACAAATATATCCAAACATACAGAACCCAAAAAAATAGGTTTGCAATTTCATAGCTGCGATCGAAAAAATTTATTTATAAAATTCATACTTTTTTATGTTATTTGTATTTCTTCCAAAATAATTTAACAACTTTGTTAGAAGATGTGCCATTTCATACCTACAGAGAAATGTGGTTTTAACAAGATGGTTGCCCAGTTCATTATGCTTGTACGGGATTGAATACAGAATATTCAGGAAGATGGATTGAGCGTCTTGGTTCGATTCCGTGGCTTCCTCATTCTCTGGGCCTAAATTCCCTTGACTTTTTTATTAGGATTGCCTAAAAGAAACAGTGTATTAAAAACCGATTGAAAATCTTGCCGAACTGCGCCACCATATTTATACAGCAGCAGAAGAAATAAATGCAAAGAGATTTCCATAACTATTTAGTAAAAAGATCTTTTCTGCGATGACGCAAAGCTTGTATTAGTGCCGACGGCAAACAATTTGAGCATTTGCTTTAGTGTTATGAAAATAATGCAAGAACATTAATAATAAATAAATTAATAATTCCTTTTGTTTAATTTTGTCTTTAGGTTAACCTTATTCAAAACAGTCCTTTTGCAAGACATAAGACCAGCTTTTTGAAACCACATTTTGTAGTTCGTAGATATTGCGTGGCACATCTTCTAACAAAGTTAAGACGAAATAAAGAGTAAATACAAATAGCATACGAAAGTATGAATTTTTTAAATAACGTGTTTTCTTTTGCAGAAAAACATGCAATAATATTTTTTATGAAATGAAAAATGGCAAGTGCTGTACCATTTTGGAGACTTGACTAAACAGGCCAACTTTTAAAATTATTTGCCAAGGGTGCTGTACTACCCTTTTTTTTAGAAATCGTGTGTCAAACTTAATAGACAAATTCTTTTAACCTTAACTCGATCAAACTAATATTCTTTTTTGGAAAACTAATGACTTTTGTTGTTTAGTTTGTGACTACTATAGTAGTAACATGGTTAATAAGGATTCCAGTATTAAAAAAATCACTATTCAATCGAGAACATTTCTGACCTTAGTAACTAAACATATGATGTTTGGGAACGATTTTTAACATTTTCAAAAATATGTCTATTACCACTTAACTAAGAGACGTGGATTTTTTTTTATTTTTACCTGAACAGGTATGGGTTGGGTTGGGTTGGGAACCCGCTTGACGTTGAGTATCGGGACACCTGTATACAGGCTAGAGGTACCAGGTTCAAATCCAGTACCGTGCAAACAAAGTAAGCCTTTTTAATGCCTTATTTAATAGTTATTTACGTGTTCAGTTATGAAAAGACTAATTTTGTTTGACAAATGTAATATTTGTCAAAAGGAGCGAAGCGGGCGAGTTTTGCCAATAACGTGAGTTAAACAATATTAGCCGTTTCATAACGCGTTAAGTACAAAATTTTATCTAATTCCGTTGAAAAAGCAATTTTTGTTCAAAACTTATAATGAATCATTACATCACTAATTAGGTATAAAAAAGTGACATTACATAACGTCAGAAAGACATGTAAAATTTAATTTTCATAATGGAATTAGGTAATAGTTATTTACGTAACCAGTTATCAAAAGACTCACGTAATTTGCAAAACTACGTTCGTCAAACAAAATTAGCCGTTTCATAACGTGTTAAGTACAAAATTTGATCTAATTCCATTAAAAAAGCAATGTTTGTTCAAAACTTGACTTATTCTATTAGTGACAGATGTCAATTTATGTAATGAAATCATTGCATCACCAGTTATAAAACGTTAGTGACGTTACATAACGTCAGAAAGACATGTAAAGTTTAATTTTTATAATGGAATTAGGTAAAAATACTTATTTGCCGCTAAATGCACAGTTTACTAGTACAGTAGCACAAACTGTCACTTTACTGCCGCAAATGGATTGCTTAAATTATGTTTTTGCTGCCGGTTGGCGATAATAGTTATTTATGTACCAAGTCCACAAAGTGATGCTTTATCGAACGAGTCTGAGTTTGCGAGTCGAGCGAGCGAGGCGAGTAACAGGCGAGTTCGATAAAGACATTTTGCTGACGTGTTGCATACAACATTTTATCGCCAACCGCAAAATTTAACGATATGAAGATATTCTAACTTACCAATATTTTGACATGTGTCAAACGATTTGTTTTGTTAATATATCTCGATAAAGTTACACTAGGTATCAAAGGTCGGTAGTATAGTGGAGAGGGAAGTGCACTTTCATACAGAAGGTACCGGGTTCAAATCCAGCTGTTCAACGGCATTTTTTTCAAATTGACAGCAATTAGCGGCAGGTAAAGTACTTTGTCTGCCGCATATACGGCAGGTAATAGTATATTGTTTTATATGGAAGAGAAGCAGTGCTTTTTATGGCGTGGTCTGTCGCTTAGCGACGAACGCAGTGAGTCGCTAATGACAGATGAGCCGTTAAAATTGTGGCGTGTCCGACAGTTTGCCGGACGAACGAAGTGAGTCCGGCAATGACGGACCAGCCACAAACGAATCTGCTTCTCTTCCGAATAAAACATAGTATTTTTTCTTCAAACGTCATTTCCAATACGGCGCTAAAGTGAAATGTTCTTCAACGTTATGGCGCTAAAGTGAAATTTACTTTAGCGCCATAACGCTGAAGTACTTTTTTGCTATGTTGATCTTAGCAACCGTCGTTATGCAACAATGACTTACTTCTACCGCGAGTAAACACGACAACAAAGTTGTCATTTAATGACGTTTGAAGAAAATAGTATATTGTTTTATATGGAAGAGAAGCAGTGCTTTTTATGGCGTGGTCTGTCGCTTAGCGACGAACGCAGTGAGTCGCTAATGACAGATGAGCCGTTAAAATTGTGGCGTGTCCGACAGTTTGCCGGACGAACGAAGTGAGTCCGGCAATGACGGACCAGCCACAAACGAATCTGCTTCTCTTCCGAATAAAACATAGTATTTTTTCTTCAAACGTTGCAAATAATACGGCGCTAAAGTGAAATGTTCTTCAACGTTATGGCGCTAAAGTGAAATTTACTTTAGCGCCATAACGCTGAAGTACTTTTTTGCTATGTTGATCTTAGCAACCGTCGTTATGCAACAATGACTTACTTCTACCGCGAGTAAACACGACAACAAAGTTGTCATTTAATGACGTTTGAAGAAAATAGTATATTAAAAAACAAGTTTCGTAAGATACGCTTGAAATGCACGAATTCATGTTGAAAAACGAGTGGCGAAGCCACGAGTTTTTTAATGAATGAGTGCTTTAAGTCTTATGAAACGTGTTTTTTCTTCAAACGTCATTAAATGACAACTTTGTTGTCGTGTTTACTCGCGGTAGAAGTAAGTCATTGTTGCATAACGACGGTTGCTAAGATCAACATAGCAAAAAAGTACTTCAGCGTTATGGCGCTAAAGTAAATTTCACTTTAGCGCCATAACGTTGAAGAACATTTCACTTTAGCGCCGTATTATTTGCAACGTTTGAAGAAAAAATACTATGTTTTATTCGGAAGAGAAGCAGATTCGTTTGTGGCTGGTCCGTCATTGCCGGACTCACTTCGTTCGTCCGGCAAACTGTCGGACACGCCACAATTTTAACGGCTCATCTGTCATTAGCGACTCACTGCGTTCGTCGCTAAGCGACAGACCACGCCATAAAAAGCACTGCTTCTCTTCCATATAAAACAATATACTATTTTATGCTATTTTTTGTAATTCGCGTTTTTATCCTTTTTTTTTTAACAAAAATAAAATAAATTTTGACAATGTAGGGAAATAGGTATGCAGCAGTTGGTAACACCGTAACACTTGAAAATGACAATTTGAAGTGACAATTAGAAACTGTCAAAACACAAAATGCATTCATCTGAAAAAAATGTTTCATGTACACCTCCCAAAATAAGAGAAATTGCTCAGTGTTCAATATCCTCATCATTGTGGACCTTGTATTCGATGCTAAGAACATGTTTAAACATCCATAGACAAAAATTGTCACATTGACAACTAGAAAAATTAATGACCCAATGTCACCAACTTGAACTGGTTCTATAAAATGTTGCTAAAATCTCATTACAGCATCGGGTCTGTAAGGAGTCTCATTACAACACCCGTTTGAGTACTGTTAGAGCTTTTATTACCGTCGCGAATTACAAAAAGTACTTTGTCTGCCGCATATGCGGCAGGTAAAGTACTTTGTCTGCCGCTAAATGCACAGTTTACTAGATAGTAGCACAAAGTGTCACTTTACTCCCGCAAATGGATAGCATAAAGTATGTTTTTGCTGCCGGTTGGCGATAAAAAATATTTCCCTCAGGCGTTACTATGACCACAAATTTAAGTAGAGTAAACAAAAGTGGTATAAGAAAACTCGATACTGCTGCGAAATGTATTTTCTTCAAACATACATTCATTTAATTTTCGTCAATATAAATTTTTCTTTCATATAATGTTATGTATATTATGTATTGTCGAATATAGTATTATTTTTTATTATTAACGACATGTTAAGGGAAGTTGGTAAAAGTTGAAGTCCGCTTGAAGTGTATATTTTCTGCTCGTTGGCACAAATCACTGACCTCTTCTGTTGTGGATGATGGAACAAAGCCCGTACGGAGTCTACGAAGTCTGTAGATATTGTTCGTATGCGCCTAATTTCCATACACTTCCAGTTCTATGCCTTTATTTGTGACCAAAACAGCCTGAAAAATTAACTGTTTTGTAGCTTTCGTTTCCATGGTGATTGGATCATGTGGTGTTGCAAGTTCAGGTGGTCTAAGGGTGTGTTTACGTTGGAGCTGCGATAAACGATAATAGCGACGATACTACCAAAACAACGAAATTGTTGTCATAGTTTTATATGCAGGTGTTTATATTGGAACGAGAGCTGCGATAAACGATAAGAACAATAATGACAGCAGCGATAAGAGCTGCGCAAAATGAATTGAAAACGATTTGTCAGAACAAATCTGTTGTGGTAATTTTTATCTTTTTGGTCCCACAAGGAGGATCTAACAAAAATGTCGACCACACCTGATAATAGCAAAGAAAATAAGGAATACAATTAACGTCGCTCTTATCGTTAGTCGGCTGTCAAGCTTGTGACAATTCGTCGCTCCAATATAAACACTTGCATATAAAACTATGACAACAATTTCGTTATTTTGCTAGTATCGTTTATCGCAGCTCCAACGTAAACGCACCCTTACAGATTCGTGGAGACGCTCTTTTCCATGCCAAATTACAAAGCTGTAGGTCTGTTACAAAACCTAATAAAGTTCTGATGAACCAGTTACGTGAGACACCCGTATAAATAAAATAGTATAGTAGATTATACTTACATATAAGTAGTAAATATTTAATATACATTATACATAATATTTTACATAGGAGGTTACACGACTCTTATAAAAAGTAAATTTTTTTCGATATTAATTGCCAGTTTTTGGGGTTTAGTCCTGCTTGATTAAAGACTAATTTTGAACATATTTTCAATTTTTAAAAAACAAGTGTGCGTTGACAGTGAAAGAAAAACTCTTTTTGTGGCAGGTAAAGTACCTTTTCTGTTTACAGTACGTGAAAGTGTTAGTAAGAAGTTTTGTTCTGAATGAAAAACTTTGATAAAAATCCATATCAAACTGTTTTATTTCTAACAAAGACTGCCATGGAAAAACAAAATTACTTTCCTGTCAATGTTAATCTGTCAAACTGTAATTTAGTAAACTTAAAGTGTTTTTTAAATACAATGTTAACATTAGAGGAAAAAGTTTAAGTGATTAGTGTTATGAAACTGGGGAAAAATCGATAATTATGGTTACTGCTTTATTTAGTGCAAAATTTCAAACTACTGTAATTAAAAGAAGTACTTGTTGGCGTTTAATCAAAAGATTTCTTACAGCAGGAAGTGTTCACTATAAGAAAAGAAAATTATAATGAAACTGATTAACTGTTAGCTATGATTAACTGTTTTGTTTTGTGAGCTTAATTAAATTTGGGCGAATAATTGTGAACATTTTAAGAATGGTTTGTTTATTTCTCCTGAACAATCTGAATCTCAAAACAAAAAATCGTTATAATATACTATTCACGAAAATAATAAACAATGGGTTTTATCAAAGTAGGCCGATGATTCTGAAAATTTGCATATGGCCATAACTTTTCATTCTGAATAAAATTTCTTAGTAACATTTTAGCATACTGTAAAGTGAAAAGGTACTTTACCTGACGCACAAGAAGTTTTCGCTTCAGTATCAACACTCACTTCTTTTTTTAAACTTGAAAATACCTTCAAAATAAGTCTTTAACCAAGAAGGGCTAATCCCCAAAAAATGACAATTAATATTGAAAAAATTTTTCATTTTATAAAAGTCGTTTCACCTATCCGGGAACACACTGTATATTAAAATATAAAAAATTAATAGCTGTTAAGAATATATTCAGCAATGTAAAACAATGTTGCTACAATAATTATTTGAGTGAACAGGCGATGAAATTTCACCCTAACCACCAAAGTAGTTTTATAATATTAAAATAACATACATTGCAAAACTGTTGAAAACTGTTAATAGATATTTGATTCTAGAGTAGTCTAGATGACTTGTGCAAAATCTGGTTCGCATGTTCGCATCTACTGGTGGGTAGTTCACTCCCGTGGTTCTTATGCAAGTGAAAATTGTTAACTGATATTTGATTCTAATGTAGTCTTGATCACTTGTGTAAAGTTTGGTTCGGATCTTCGACCGAATAAGGGCGGTAGGGGCAATTAAAATCTACTGGTGGGTAGTTCACCCCCGCGGTCCTTATGCAAGTGAAAATTGTTAACGGATATTTGATTCTAATGTAGTCTAGATCACTTGTGTAAAGTTTGGTTCGGATCTTCGACCGAATAAGGGCGGTAGGGGTAATTAAAATCTACTGGTAGGTAGTACACCCCCGCGGTCTCTATGCAAGTGAAGATTCTTAACGGATATTTGATTCTAATGTAGTCTGTTACTATCTGTCACTAAACAAGGACAAAACTGAATAGCTTTCATTTCGCACTATGTATCCAAATAGTGATGAAGATGATTATGTCAAATTTTTGTGGATTGTTATTGACTCTCATCTGTGCTGGGAACAACACGTAAAAAACATATACCTAATTCAAAATTTAAAGAATATTGTTTCCGAGGAGGTTATTTGGGTGGCCTACCACGGACTAATTGAATCGCACATCCGTTATGGAATAATGTCCTGGGGTCACTCATGTCATACGGAGAGCATCTTCGGGCTCCAGAGGAGGGTATTACGAATATTAACAAATTTCAAACACAAGATAACGTAAAGAATAAATTCATTGATTGCAAAGTACTCACCGTACCGTCTATTTATATTTTGGTCACTTTGACATATATGAGAAAACACATAAAGGATTACAAATTACACAAAACACTGCATGAATATAACACTAGAAACAAAAACGCAATTGCACCAAAGTTTCATAGAATCAACAAGTGCAGAACGGCAAAAAGTTATTATGGTTCAAAATTATTTAACAAATTACCAGAACTCATAAGAGAGCTCCCACTAGGGACTTTCATAAGACGGGTCGCTGCTATTCTCCTGGGTCGCGCATTCAACAGCGTACAGGAATTTCTAGACAGTGAAATGTAACCTGTAAAGTTTGAAATTTTTGAGTATAAGTAGTTTGTCTGTGTTTCATGTTCTCCGTCAATATTTCGAATTAGTTTTTTGTTTATTTGTAAGCGACTTGTGGCAGATCGAACGACATGTAACCAAATGACGAGTGGAAAAGAATGTAGATTCTTATTTACACAAATAAAGTATTATTATTATTCTAGTAAGTTCTGATAGGTAAATGTCCTGCAAGTTGTAACTTTCCATCTTCCAAAATTCATCAAAAATATTACGATTGTTCTCTGCACATAGATGTCACATAGAATGATTTCCTATCGTTAAAATTAACTGAAAATATAAACAAATTTCTTTATTCTTTTCTTCGCCCATTTTTTGTATTTCCGATACCTATAAAATGATAAAAATCTCATTAAACTGATAGTTTTAATGGTGATCCAAAAAGCTTGGCTTAATATATAAATAATTACTACATTGTCAATATAATTAGTATAATTAAGTTATTATTAAGTTATTATTTTATAATTACTTTATATTTTTTTAGGCTATGGAAGAGCAAGTTAGAAATGGATATGTTAAGGCAATAGGGTTATCAAATTTCAACGCAGAACAAATCGCAAACATTTACCAACATAGTACAATAAAACCGTCGGTTTTACAAGTTGAAATGCATGCTTATTGTCAACAGACGCAATTGATTAAAGACTGCCGACTTATGAATATTTCTTTGACAGCTTATGCCCCTTTAGGAAGTCCTGGAGCTCAAATGCATTTCTCCAAAAAATATAATTACAAGTAAGTTAAAAAATCTAAATAAAAACTACACTGTTCTGAAATCGATACTAAAACATCATTTTTGTGTCTATTATGTGAAATTAGTAAAAGTAAATATAATACAAGATACAGAACAAGCTACATTTTCTCTGCTTAGGGAAGAAAGAATTGACTTGTAATTGTTTAGACGCCTCTTTCTTTATTTAGGCTTATAACATATTAGCGCTTCGACGGTTTAGAGATGGACACTTGATTCTTTTGGTAATACGTGGTTGAAATTACGTACCTTGATATTTCTCTATATCTACAATAACTCTGCCTGGTATAAATGTAACTTAGTTATCTATTCGGAAACCTTCTGAAAATAGCTTTCTTCTTAGAAGCGATTCTAACTGATTCGACACTTGGCGTTCGAGCCACTTATAACATCTAGAAATTTTAAGCACAACCTATTGTATTTCGATTATACTTCTGGAATCAAAGAAGAAATAAGCTAAAGACAACTGTTAATTGAATTAACTTAATACTGTTAAATTGTATTAATTATTACGTATATCTGTTATGCAAGTGTTTTGGAATTTTTCTAAACTATTTTAAGTATGTGTTCTCTAATTTGCAATAAATAAAAAATATTTAGAATGAAATAATTAAGACGTATTGAAAGATTAAATTTTCTAAAAGGGTAATGTTAATCAAGTGATCGTAGATACATTTGCGCAACTTATTACTTGATCCTTGTTTATTTGTTTGACAGGTTATTATTACGGGGAACACCATGTTTGTTCACCTTTACAGAACGAACAAGTATGCTTTTAACTAATGGCGAAGTATATAAAAATGGAGTTGCCGCTATTCGAAGATACGATCTATACCTCTAATCGTAGAAAATTACTAGTCGAGATATATTTGAAGCCATTGAATACAGACAAACGTTGAGGAAGGAATACTGGAGCTATTATGTTACGTGCCACTACTATCTTCAGAAAATGATCACTTCGTTTCGGACTATCCTCAGCCAGTGGATGGTAAACATTACATGAACTACAACTTTTCATTTTACGTTTCGTCTGTGGATGATTTGTTCTAATATTATAACAAGCGCAGAATGTTTCCCCGAAAAATTTCGGGAAAATCTTACATTAATTGATTTTTCTGTAATCATCCTGCGACAGAAATTTTTATTCGGATATTAATTTGAGCATATACGGGGTGCAAGAATGAGGAAAACTTTTTTTCTCGAAATTTGTAATACCCTGTGGGGAGCAGATGCTACAGCAGAGGGTGTTAACTGGAATCAAACGGTAGCCCAATCTTTTTTGAACATTTTGATTTTTTATTCACTCTATTATCTCTGTTAAGCGGCCCATACACGACGACTCTTGCAGCGTCGGATGCAGCGACGCCAAGAGTTGAGCCGCATGAAGCATCGTGTGTAGGGAAGCGCCAGGACTCATGCGACGGCATCGGCGACGGCGACGGATTCAAGACCGTGGCAGGCTCCGGCGCCTTGCAAGAGTCAACGTGTATGGGATTGCGACGTGCATACGACACCGAAAGTATCGCTTTAGTTTATTTCCAACGTCCATCGAAATGGCATCGTTCGCCGAAAAAGATTTTTGGAAAAAATTTATAAACCTATATAGAATGTACCCATGTTTATGGGACTCAAAATCAAAAAATTCCATCAACAGAAACTGAAAAACTACCGCCATAAATGAGCTTGTAAAATTGTCTGGCAGTATTTAGCTTTCTGCCAGCAATATTTAATTTTCTACAAGTAGTATTAGTATTCTGGAACCAATTTGTAGTCTATTGATAGCAGTACCTAGCCTTATATAAACAATATCTATCTTTTTAAGCAGTTTCTAGTATTGCATAGGTAGTATTTGTCTTCCGCAAGGAATTTTTGATGTATGTATGTAGGAAAGCGGAGCGTATGCTTCCGCATACAGCACCTAGGCCCCAACGGGCCCCTTGTACGTCCTGCTACACTCTCTCCGGCTACATCAACCAGCCTAAGGAATTTCCGAAGGCTAGGATACAGCTCAGAGGTGTGTTCCTGATGCCATCTGTGGTCGACCATTCCTCTCCGAAGTCTCTCATTCTGAGGTCTTGCAGAGTGGGGCATTCACACAAGATGGGTCGGACCGAATTTTTGATCGTCTATAGGAAGTATTTAGTCTTCTGTAAACAGTATTAGTATTCTGGAACCAATTCCTTGGCTATTGGTAGCAGTACCTAGCCTTTCATAAACAATATCTATCTTCTGCAAACAGTTTCTAGTATTGTATAGGTAGTATTTGTCTTCCGCAAGGAGTTTTTAGCCTTTTGCTGGCAGTATTTAGTCTTCTACAAGTAGTATTGGTATTCTGCAACCAATTTGTAGTCTATTGGTAGCAGTACTTAGGTTTCTATAGCCGATATCTACCTTTTTAAGCAGTTTCTAGTATTGTATAGGTAGTATTTGTCCTCTATAGGAAGTATTTACTCTTCTGCAAGTAGTATTGGTATTCTACAGCCAATTTCTTGGCTATTGTCTGGCCAGATATGCATTGGTATAGGTCCGTCGATAGCGGTTACAGAAGTGCGGTACGACGCCACAAGAGTCTACGTGTGTAGGCCGTTAAAATCCGTCGCATGCGACGACTCTTGCGGCGGCTGTGGCGGCACCGCCGCAAGAGTCATCGTGTATGGGCCGCTTTACTAACGAAGATGCAGTGTTTTAAAGCGAACGCCTGTGAAAACAAGACAAACAAGCATAAAAAATCTAAGATGGCGCGCTAGGTAGCGTATGTCAGTTGTTTCGAATAGTAAATTGACAGTTGTTAAAGATGCTGTTGTCAGTAACTGAAGTTGCGCGTATTTTTACTTTATTTGAGGATGGCAAAAGTCAGCGGTACGTTGCCCATACGTTGGGTACACCCCGAACAACCGCTATGTGGAAACAGGAAATTTTACTAGGCGGTAAGGTTCCGGTAGAAGACGAGTGACAACAGCAGTTGATGACCGATTTATTGTTCTAAACACTCTAAGGAATCGTAGAACGACAGCTGTAGAAACTCGGCATCGTCTTCAAATGGTGCGTGGGGTTGACGTAAGTGAAAGAACTATTAGTCGAAGACTTGCTGAAAGTGATCTGACTGCCAGAAGACCTGCCAAAAGACAGCGGCTGCTCCAGAGACATCAGCGAGCACGTCTTCAATTTGGGCGCGTACATATGAATTGGGGAATGGAACAATGGGGTAAGGTGCTCTTCACTGATGAGTCCCGATTTTGTCTCCGGTCACCTGATGGTCGAGAACGAGTGTGGAGATGTCGTAATGGAAGGTTTGCGACTTGCACAATTTCGGAAAGGGTTCCTTTTCATGGAGGGTCGGTCATGGTATGGGCAGGTATTTCGACGGAAACGCGTACAGCGCTCATCTTTGTTGAAAATGGCAGGATAAATGCCCACCGTTATATCCAAGATATTCTGCAAGAAGCTGTCGTGCCCCATTCCCATTTTATTGGTGACGAATTCATGCTAATGCACGACAATGCGCGACCGCACGTAGCACGTATGGTTAGCGAATATCTTGATGAGGTGGATATTGAAAGGATGGAGTGGCCAGCGTGTAGCCCGGACCTTAACCCTATCGAACATCTTTGGGACCAACTTCAGAGACGCATTCATCGTCGTCCTGTCCTACTGGACAATTCAGGAGTTACGAATTGCTCTTGAAGAAGAGTTTGCCGCAATTCTTTCGGGAATCAGTTACGAACCTAATCAGTTCGATGCCGCGTCAACTACATGACGTTATTTTGGCTCGCGGGGGGCACACACGCTATTAATTTTCGTGTTATTATTCATTATTACATTAAATTAAATTTGTCTTCTTGTTTATTTGTCTTTGTTTTTACCGCATATCAGAACTGAGAACAGATGTTTACAATAATTAAGGACGTACGTAATTCTGTAATTCTAAGAAAATGTAAGTGCTTCTGCAAAACTGTTTCGGGGCCCAGTTTTTGTTTTCAAGGTCGCCACTTTTAACAAGATAAAAAATCTGTATAGGCTTCTTTGAAAATTCCCGGCCACACCATCATAGAACCACATTGGAAACAATTCGCGTTTCATAATTGTATAGCCCACAAATCTTTCATTTCATCTTTCATCTTTCATTTGTAGGCAAAACCAGTACTCATCCATAAAAAGGATTTCTTTCCTCCATTTTTCTTTCCTCCATTGCTCGATCTCGCAATTCACATGTAAGCGCTCAGATTGAAGACGCACTCGTCGATATCTTGGAAGCAGCCTCGGTCCTTTGGCAGCCTTCTTGCAGCAAGATCTGCTGCAAGAGACTTGCCTTTCAGCAACTTTTCAGCGAATGGTTATCTAACTGACATCAACAACATGCACCATTTGAAGACGACGCCGAGCTTCTACAGGTGTCGTTCTACGATTGCTAAGAACAATAAAACGATCATCAGCTACTATTGTCACTCGTCTTGTTTTCACAGGCGATAGCTTTAAAATACTGCATCCTCGTTAATAACAGAGATAATAGAGTGAATAAAAAAACAAAATGCTTAGAAAAGGTTGGGCTACTGTTTGATTCCAGGTAATACCCTCTGCTGTAGCAGCTGTACCCCACAGGGTGTTAAAAATTTCGAGAAAAAAGTTTTTCTCATTTTTCTCACCCCGTATATGCTCAAATTAAAATCTGAATGAAAATTGCTATCGCAGGATTATTACAGAAGAATCAACCTTTCCATCAAAAAAAGAATCATCAAAAGCGAATGCGCGGTTTGCGAGAAAGCCAGCTTTGAAGTTGTAGCTAATTTATAGTGGCCGGTTTTTTTTGCCGGTCAGTTTATATATAATTTGTGATGCGCATGTGTACAAATGTGCATTCAACAAAGCGGAAGACTTATTTTACAGTTGCTCTAACTATTGCTTGTTAAATAATTCGTCGTTTCGTAACACACGCTTGAAATGCACGAATTCAAGTTTAAAAACGAGTGGCGAAGGCTCTAGTTCTTTAATGAATGAAAGGTTTAAGTCTTATGAAACGTGTTTTTTATGCCCATTTTTGTAATTCACGTTGTTATCCTTTTTTTAAACTAAAATAAAATAAATTTTTACAATGTAGGGAAATAGGTATGTAGTAACTTCACTACTTATGTTCTCGACTTAATATCTCGAAAATAAATTGATTTGTGACATGTTTATATGAATTTTAGTTTTATTTCTTGTTAAAAGACACAGCTCAAATGATATTGGGCAATTCCGAAACATCTGCATATTATTAGTATTTAATAACAAATAATATAATTAGATTTAATAATCCTTTATTTTTATCGCATTTGAACACAAAATAATGAAAAGTGAAAAAATTATATCCACGGAAATGTGAAAAGTAATTTTCTAGTTTTTTTTTGCTGTTTTTTACTTCTTGTTGTGTACAGGGTGTCCAAATTTCGATGGGTTTGCAGGGTATCTCAGTTATTATGAAAGATGGAAAGTTGCGGCTTTCGCGAACCTGAGTTACTTTTTTATGAAACTTACAATGGCGCAAACCAAATTTTCATAGCCCTCTTCGTTTTTGATATACAGGAAGTGTTTCAAAATTTATGATTTTCAGATACCTCCTGTATCTCAGCTATCCGGAAACGTAAAAACGGGTTCTAATAGATTTTTCCACGTAAAATCCAATGGTGCACGTAGAATTTTTCTAGTCATCACGGTTTTTGAGTTATAAAGAGTTAAGTATTTTAGAATTAGAGTATTTAGTATTTGAGTTGTGTTTATAACTCAAAAACCGTGATGACTAGAAAAATTCTACGTGCACCATTGGATTCCACGTGAAAAAATCTATTAGAACCCGATTTTACTTTTTTACTAAGTTTCCGGATAACCGAGATACAGGAGGCGTCTGAAAATCATAAATTTCAAACACTCCCTGTATATCAAAAACGAAGAGGGCTATGAAAATTTGGTTTGCGCCATTGTAAATTTCACAAAAAAGTAGGTCAGGTTCGCGAAAGCCGCAACTTTCTAATCTATCATAATAACTAAGATACCCTGCAAACCCATCGAAATTTGGACATCCTGTACTCCGCAGTACTCGAACATTATTTTGTTTCAAAATTAAATTAGATTAAAAAATGTATATAAGTGGTATGAGTTGCCGAAAAACCATAAATCCAGGCGGACTAGAAAAAAAAATATCTTGTCTCCTCAGCTACAAAATTAATTAAACAAAATTTACAAATTTCAAATTCAGTATGTTAGTAATTTAGGATATTTTAACCAATCACTATATTGGATACATTTTGAAGAGATTTCATTACTTTTGCTGGATAGTATGTAATTATTTTAAAACGTCCAGGTTTACCGCCAAATTCTAATTAATGTAAATGTGTTCTTTTTTCTTACACACAAGTCATGTTTTAGTATCAATTACGAAAAAGCGAATGTTTTTCTAATATTTCTTTTATATAAAATATTTTAGTCTTGCAAACTATCCAGATATTTTAGGTCAGCCTGTAGTAGGTCGTATTGCTGAAAAACATCGTAAAACAAATGGTCAAATTTTACTAAGACATCTTCTCCAAAAAGATGTATCTGTTATTCCTAAAAGTACCAATTCAGAAAGACTGAAAGAAAACTTTAATGTACTTAACTTTACGTTGGATGATGGAGATATGGAGGATTTAAACAATTTAGATAAAGGTGAAGATGGGAGGATATTTGATTTTAAATTTTTTGCCGGCGTAGAAAAACATCCGGAGTATCCATTTCAAAATCTACTCAGAAAAACCGAAGAATTAGCTTAAATATCTTTTGGAAAAAATAATTGTAAATACATTTAAATCATGGATTCGAAATTTACCTAATGGATGTGTCTATATTGCAAATACTAATCGAATTGTTAATAATAATGTTTTAAATAAACGTTAAGTTCTTTGTTTCTTTTCTAAGACCATTCATAATCCAACGTAACTAGCCAAGATATAGGGGAAAGGAGGCAAATATCGACCATTTAAGCAGTGGTCGATGATGCAGTGATGAAGATAAACTCTTGTAGGTTTATGAAAAGATGTCTTAGGCCCGGTATATTCATTTGCCAGTAAACTATTAAGTACTTGTCGGTTATATTTACTGGTAAGATTAATTCAAGTAGGGTATATTCACGCTATTTATTCTTCCAGGTGCTTACTTTCGAGAACCAAACGCTTTTAAAACAACAGACCGTCTCCCTAGTGAAACAAACGTATATGATCAATGCGTGCGTACGACAAGGACAGATAACATTTAAACTTAAATTTTAAAAAGTGCTTACATTTTTCTAACCCTAACCTATCATTCAGAGAACAGGAAGAAAAATTTTTGAAAATTTGTTTTTTATAATTAAGAATTGAAAAAATAGTAATTAAAGTACTTTATTACAAAATAGATGATAAAATAGTAAACTATAAATATTTAAAATATTCAAGAAATGGTCTACGAGAATTATTTTCTACATTTTCGTTTATTTCAATAGTTTCAACATCGTAATCTTCATCTTGGTTAGGTACTTCATCTTTATGTGAGGCAATGTTGTGAAGGATAGCTCTCGCTACAATTTGTTGAGTTAAATGCAGATTACAACAAAAACGATGAATTTGTCGGGTTTAACGGTCAAAATGATGATTAATGAACAACTTTCTAAAAGTGCTAATATTTCGATTGTTTATTCAATCTTCCTCAGAGCTATTCAATGCTAAAAGGTTTTTACAAGAGAAAACACCAACAATTAAAAGTTTGATAATCATTCATGAAAAATTAACCAGCAAAAAACCAACTTACTTGTTTAATGAGGCTGGGGAATGAGCAACGTTTGACTTCATAATTAACTTGTTAAAAAAATTTTTAAAATATTGAAAATTACTAAACTTGTCACATAATAAAATTGAATTAAGAAAAATTACGTTAACAATTTAAAATTTAACACACAACCCTCGGGAAAACAAGATGGACATTACACGTTAAAATATGTTGTTACAATAACTAACTCGTTTTTTAAAATACGGCGTATGCTACATGTCAACCACAGCGCAAACTCCAACAATTAGAAGATAACCAGCGGGAATTTTAAAATTAAGTAACAATGTAAATTGAACAATTTTGCAATAGAAACCAAAAATATACAGACAAAAGTTAATGAAATTTAAGGATTAAATTTAGATTCAAATTAACTTATAAATAAACAGAAAAACTTTATAAAATTTCAATCAAAATACCATGTCAGTAGAATAATTAAAGTTGTCAATACTGTTATTGTGTTGATCCGTGTCACTATGGTGTTGGTTGGAATTATCTTTAGTAAACAAATATGAGTAAATGTTACTGAGATTATTTGTATCATTTTTCGACCACCCTGGTCGATATTAACCTACCGGCGCGGTGGTTCAAACACATTTTGTTCATGAGCACAGAATTAAGTTAGGAAGTAGTATTCCATTGTAAAATTAAAGTTACTATTACGTAAATACGCTGACTACAAAAAAATTCACGCTAGAAAGATATACTTATTAATTTAATTACTAATTAAATTACTAATTAATAATTATTTACTAATTCTTAATTTGGTCTAAACGATTCGTTTTCAATTTACAAAATTACAGTTTACAAATTTTTGAAATTATATTATTGTAATTGATATGTGCTATTCTTATTGATGCAATGGATTAACGAAATTAAGAAAATCTAATTGTCGAAATTAATTCGACAATTCGAACTTTGAATTTCGAATTTTGAAACCTTAAGATAAGTACACCAAATTTAATAAGAAAACCATGTAAAATAAACTGACATTTACACGCTTGGATTGGTCAACTAACACATTCGACAAAGTTAACTGCTCCAACACTGGCTGGGACGTACTCCTGTGTTTCGGTAAATCCACGAGGTAAATCTCGTTGTTGTCTTTAAAATTTAGTGATCGATATTTGACGGCGGTCAATATTCGTCTTCTTTCCCCTATGGTAAAAATTGCAGTTTATGGTTATATGCAACTATTTTGTTTTCGACCTATGAGCTGTAAAAGTTGAGCCAAAAATTTACATTTTATCATTTATTTTGGGTTGCTTATACCGTAGAATTTGAAATTTTGTATGTATGTACTACTGGTTTACTAATCTTAAAACCAGAGGAGAAAGCTGTAGTAATGTTAAATTTTAGTAGGTTTCTTTTAGTTTTCGCTCAAGTAGCTCGAGCAAAAACTCGAGCAAAAACTAAAAAGAAACCTACTAAAATTTAACATTACTACAGCTTTCTCCTCTGGTTTTAAGATTAGTAAACTGCTCATGAATAACAAACAAAAACCTAAACATGAAGAACTCAGCGGTATATATCAAATCAACTGTTCAGACTGCCCAAAAATATACATAGGGCAAACCGGTGGGAACATCTTAACCCGTTTCAAAGAACACTCCTCTAAAGAAAACTCAGCTGTCTTTAAACATAAAAAAGAAACGTCACATAACATTCCTGCAGAAAACATAAAACTGCTGAAGAACCTTAAAAAATCGAGAGAGATGGACCTTTATGAAGAGTTACACATTAACATTAATAACAAAAAGAACATACTAATGAACGATTTCGTTGATACCAATAACAATAGACATTTTTTGAATTTCCTGTAAAAATAAAAATAACTGCCTTATCACACATTTCCCGATGAATGATATCAATTTAAAAACCTGTAACCCCAGCACATGCTCAATAGCACGCCACTTTTCTTATTCTATCGTGTTTTAACCTTCGATGTGATACCTGCTTTATTCGTAAGATTGTCGCGTTATGATTCTATTAAGAATTAAATGTTTTACAGACGGGTTTCAATGTTCAATTCCATCAGACAACCTAATTTTTGACGGTAAACTACCTTTATTATATATTTTATAATTTTAACTCCAATTCTTTATGTAATACTTATATGTCTTTTCCTGTTGTTTTTTCTTAAATTTTAGTCGTGCCAAAGAAGAAGAATCATTAGATTCGAAACATATGTAGCACTGATTTAATAAAGACATTTATACATCGATTCAACTTATGAACTTTTATTCTATGATTTATACGACGTACCTGGAATCCACTATATATAAAAATACTGGTTGAATGTTTAATAATTACTAATTATTCAAGGGGGTGGTGAATTTCACCCCCTTAGAGGACACTAGTGAAGTGTAAGGTATGCTTGAAAATAAGATCTTAACCAGTAGTAAATACGTACAAAGTTTCAAATTCTACGCTTTACTTTCAGCCGAAATACAAAACAAAATATAAATTTTTGGCTCAACTTTGATTGATGAGTTGCGACCCTATGTTTATATAAAAACTTGTATTATTTGGGCAAGTACTACATCCTAGAAAGTTTTCCGATTAAAAACTGAACCATCCTGTATATTAGACAATCGGAGATAAACGAATAATTGTTAAATTTTACTTAATTAGATTAGTTAACTTTACTAATTCTTAATTTGGTCTGAACGGTTCGTTTTCAATTTACAAAATTACAGTTTACAAATTTTTGAAATTATATTATTATAATTGATATGTGTTATTGTTATTGATGCAATGGATTAACGAAATTAAGAAAATATAATTGTCGAAATTAATTATCAGAATTAGTTTCTTCTTTAAGAGAACTAATAAAAAATAATATAAATTTCAAGGGGACAAATGATCATTCAGAAATTTTTTCAAAAATAGAAGATTTAATAACAAAAATTAAAAATTTAAAAATCTTTGATAACAAATTACTTATTGAAATACAATGTGACGCAAGCCAAAATGGTGTTGGAGGATGTTTGCTTCAACAAGGACAGCCAGTAGCATTTTGCTCACGTAGTATGACAGACACAGAAAAGCAATATTCACAAATTGAAAAAGAAATGTTGACTATATGCTTTTGTTTAAATAAGTTCCATCATTATGTATATGGCCGAAAAATAACCATAAAGTCAGATCACAAACCGCTAGTAACAATATGCGAAAAAGAAATTTCGAAAGTAACTAGTAGAGTACAAAGAATGAAGTTAAAAATATTGAAATATAATTTTAAAGTAGAATACTTACCAGGTAAATTCATGTTTATAGCTGATCTGTTATCACGTTCATTTATTAAAACTAAAACTGAAGAAGATCCTGAAATGTCAGAAATAGTTCATTGTGTTGATATTGACTTACCTGTTACGGGTCGTGACAAATAAAGACTGTACTTTAAGTAGTGTTATACAGTATTGTAATGATGGTTGGCCAGAATACAAAAATAAAATTCCAAATATACTAGTTAGGCATTTTCACAAATTGAAAGACAAATTAGTTGTTAAAAATAATATTTTATTTTTTGAAGATAAAATTGTAGTACCAGAAAGTCAAAAGAAAATAATTTTAGAAAAATTGCACACAGGACATTTCGGAATTGAAAAAACAAAGGCAAGAGCTAGGAAAATTTTGTATTGGCCAGATCTATCTGTTGACGTGCAAAACTATGTTGCAAGATGTGTGACGTGCTTAAAGTTTAGCAAAAGTATACAAAAAGAACCGCTCATACAACACACAAGACCAGAGTTACCATTTATTAAAGTGGCTGCTGATATTTTGACATATGCTACTCGAGATTATCTTGTGGTGGTGGATTATTTTAGTAATTGGATAGAATTGATTCCTTTAAAATACAAAACGGCAACACCACGTTTATATCTGATAATATGCCTTGTAATAGTAGAGAGTTTAGGTCTTTTGCAAAACTATGGGAGTTCGACTTAGTTACATCAAGTCCTAGATAATGGTCTAATGGTTAGGCAGAGAAAGCGGTAGGCATTTGTAAATCAATGCTTAGTAAATGTGATGAAACCAATACGGATGTTAATTTGGCATTATTGAACTATAGAAATACTCCTCTTACAGGGTTGAATGTTACTCCATCGGAGTTAATCAATAATAGAATACTTAGAACAATACTTGCAGTTAGTAAAAATTTATTAAACAAAAAATCAATTATAATCTGTTAAATGCAAAACAAAGACAAACATTTAAGGAAGGGGATCGAGTGTGATGATTAACAAAGAAAGAATGTGGGTCCCAGGTGAAATACAAAAATGTACAGAGTTTCCAAGGTCTTGTATTGTCAAAGATAAATTTGGTAATAACTACCGGCGTAACGCATCTTTCATTAAAAATTCACCTAATCCTATTAAATTCGAAATACCAGATCAAGACGAAATACCAGAACAAGACAAAATACCAGAACTTAAAGAAGTTAGTTCGAATACACATAATGACACTGATAATCAAAATGAATTTAGAAAAAATTATGTATCTAATCCCGCAGCTTCTGATACGAATATACAGAGTGATAGTGAAGAAAAGGGGTGATGTGACAACTAGTGCAGTTGCTTGCAATTGGATGTCAAATAGAGACATTACAGGGCGCGATAGTTTGTAGTAAGATTAGGTTAGAGAATAAATAAGCTGTTAGCCATTTAAGTTTGACATCCTAAATCCACCATTAGTCGACCCGTTACGTTACGGAGTTCTGTTACTACTCACCCATTCATATGTTACGTCACCGAACTGAGCTGAGTTGCCCACCAATTCATTCATAATACGGAGCGTACGAAAAACTACCTCATTACTATACAATAATTAACGACTTTAATTTAAAAATAAACATTTATTTCTTTTGTAAATTACATTTTATACAATTTATTTTTGAAGGTGGAGGTCCATCAAAGTGTATTTCAGAATTCTCGTTGTTGTAATGTTCCATGCATGGTAACTTCATCTGCAGCATCTCGGTGTTTTCGTACGAATATGGTAGTTCGCACGAAACTCTTCTTAATTCGGAAGGATTTACTTTATCAACACAGTACAATATTGGTAAATATATCAAATCACGAGATGGAATATCTTCAAACGATGCATCTTTTTCGTATTTTTTCATTATACTCTACACTTTCTTTGGGGATGTTAATGGCCAACAACTGAACATTTCTAACAATCGTTTCATACTGGCTCTACGTGAACTATCGTTGCTTCAAAAGGGGTTTCATCTTTATAGCATTTCATCTCCTGTTGTCTCTCTTCTTCCGATTTTCTCAGTCTACTTTCAACTATTGAATGGAGATAATTCAAGGTAGAAAGGGCGCACATACAAATTTTTCGTTCATGAAATGCACACATTGCAAGACCCATCGAAAGATTTCCTTCTTTTTCTTCTATGTCAATAATTGGAATTGAAATTATATTTCTTAGAAACTTCATTTTGTCATATCCCTTCACATAAACTTTCCTAATATTGCGACATAAATATGTAATGATGTAATCAAAGTGGGAAACTGGTACGAATCCTACATCCCAGTCGATATTCAATGATGATGAACCATTAACCAGTTTGCCGTATTCTTATATTTTGTTGATAATGTCGAGAAATTATGAATTGGTTGGAATACATGGTGAGTAATGCGATTCTCACTATCGTATGATGCTAGCTCTTTAGGTACGAATTGATTTTCGTTGATCATAAAACCTTGTATATCCAGAATGATATATTTACTTTGTTTTGGCCACATGTTAGATTATTCTTACTGTACTACTGTAGACAATATGCGAACTTTTTCTATATCACCCGCGTATTTATATATACATACAGGGTGTATCTGAATGACTGCAACAAACTTCAAGGGGTGATTCTTTAGTGAATTTTAAGGGTACTTTGATATATGAACCATGGGTGACTTCGGCTCCCCTAAGGAGCTACACACCTCCAAAAATGGCGGAAAATTTTGATTTATTTTTTTTTCCCAAAAACCATAAATGCTAGGAAAATAAAATTTGGGGAATATGTTTAACTCATAATAGGGCACGTTTTGACCTTATTTGTACTTTCAACCTACCCTTCTAAACTACTAAACGTAACCACCCCCGTTCAATATATGCCTAGATTTCTTTAATGAAAATGATAAATACATTGCAAAAATTTCATTTAGATTGATAAAACTATTCTAAAACTTTTTTGTCTCTCTGATGTTCTTCTAAAACTTAATAATTTCTGAGAAAAAAAATAATTAAGCAAACACTAACTGTTAAGCTGTAGGGTTGTTAATCGAAAGTTGGAATAACTTTTAATGAAAAAATCTTAGTAGGCTTTGCAATCTTTGTCGTAAATATTTTTGACGTTTAAATATCAGTGGTTTTCTTACTATTATTATTGTTTTATTTAAAATTTTGAAACGTCTAGTGAACGAGCGTAAATGCGATAAAACTTTATTTAAAAATTAATTTGAAAAACAATAATAATAGTAAGAAAACACTGACATTTAAATGTCAAAAACATTTCTGACAAAGATTGCAAATTAAACTAAAATTAGAACTAAAACTAGAACTAACACTAGAAACTTTCGGGTTTTGCCGTGCGTCTTTTAATAAAAGGTTTGACGTTTCGGATGCCATGTTGCAACCTTCTTCAGAAACTGGTTCGAACTCACTTCGAACACCATCTGAATGTATCATATGTAGGTCGACAGAGTTATCGGAACCAAAAGTGATACAAACTGCAAACATGGCTAAAAACGTCGTATAACGTCACCAAATCACATTTTTGGCACATTTTGTTTTTTAGCTTTAGCGTACTCCAATATCACATTTACCATCTGAATGTATCATATGTAGGTGGACAGAGTTATCGGAACCAAAAGTGATAGAAATGTCAAACATGGCTCAAAACGTCGTATAACGTCATCAAATCACATTTTGGGCACATTTTGTTTTTTAGCTCTAACCTACTCCAATATCACATTTACCATCTGAATGTATCATATGTAGGTGGACAGTGTATCGGAACCAAAAGTGATAGAAATGTCAAACGTGGATCAAAACGTCGTATAACGTCATCAAATCACATTTTGGGCACATTTTGTTTTTTAGCTCTAACGTGCTCCAATATCACATTTACCCAAGGACAGTAGAATCTAACAGGACTGCTACATCCATTGTATTTTGGTAGTCCACTACGGGTTGGTTGCCCGCAATCTACTTTACACTATTTTCCACGCCTGGTAACTGTCTGTGTTTTTAGGGGTTATATGGTAGACATTAATACGTCTAAAAACATAAAACTGCAAAAATAATATGAATACATCTAGAATATAACCCCTAAAAATAAACAGCAAACGCATAGAAAATAATAACAGCTGGGCGTGGAAAATGGTGTGACGTAGTTTGCGGGCAGGTTGTCAATGGATGTAGCAGTCCTGTTAGATTCTACTGTCCTTGACATTTACCATCTGAATGGACCGAGGGCAGATCTTGGGAGAGGGGAAGCGATGGATGAGAAGGGTTGTGTGGGTGAGGAGACAAAGGGATGGTGGTGGCGCGGAAGAATAGGGGTTTTGTGTGGATACTGGGGGGTTTAGACAGGAAGCTGATTTTGGGAGAGGGAGGTGAGGGCAAGAGATGAATGAGGAGTTGATTGTGCCGAGGAGCCGAGGGTGTGGAAATGGAGGAGGAGGGTAAAGGGTGAAATAATATTTCAATCATGTAAAAAAATTGTAAACATGTTATTATATACAATAAAACTCTTAAGTAAACAAGTTCAAACCAACAGGAACAACAAAGATGATCGCGACAAAGAGTCAAATCAATACGCCATTTTCAGTTTTATTTATAAGTGTTCATGAAATATCACTATTTATTATTCACTATTTTGGCTAACTTTTAACGTTAACAAATAAATAAATATTTACGGAAACCTTGTTTTCAAAAATGATAATATACGATAGCGTTTTGCTATCTATAACAAATCCGCATTTTTACCTTATACACGCATCAACAACACATCGTTTTAAATGTGTAGTCGTTGATTTAAGATGAGGAGTAAAATGAAGTTTCAATATCTGTTCGATGTGGTTTTAGTGACAATTATCTTTTTAAAATGTTGTGGTGGTTATGTGAGTAAATTATACTTATTTTCAAAATGTTTGTTAAATTAGCTTTTAACCCCCATTTGTTTTAGAAAACAGACGATACTTCATCTGAAGCTGAGACGACAACTAGTGGATATAAGCATCAACATATTAATGATTCCGATGAAGACCAACTACCGCCTAGATGGAATGTGAGTGAAATTTGCTAGTTTTTAAAGTGTTTAATAAATTGATTTTTCAATCTCATGTCTTTTAGACTATGTACTCTTCATACACAACTGAGATAACTACTGACTCACTTCTTCAACGTCCTAAAACTGTTCCACCTGACGACCAAGTAATAAAGTATTGTTCTGATATAACTGATTCAACTGGATTAAAAACTCAAAAATGGTGCAGCACTAATGTAAACAGTAAATTTGTTTTTCCTTGTATAAACCCATGTAAAAACGATGATGGCACCTACGCTATGAGAAGATGCGAATTATTTAATAATACTCCGACATGGTCAAAAACTTATAATCGTTGTAATAAAACCAACAACTTCAACCAATCAAATTTAACGATGTTATTAAATTCCACCCAACACGAATTGTCTCCAAACAAATTAAACGAGGTATCAACACACATCACAACTGAAAAATTAAAATTTACAGAATTAGACATTGATATAGCAGCGAATATTTTAGAAAACACATCGAAGCGGCCTACAAAAATAGAATACACGGAACCGTTTTTTAGCGTCGTAAATAATTTACTCAACGTGAATCACTCCGTATTAAAAACTTGCCGGGATTTTGGTTCGACAGATAAGATTATTAAATCTATAGATAACTTCGTAATCGGTTTATCCCAAGAAAAGACATCGTATTCTTTAAATCTAACAAACATTGCGGTTGAAATTACTAACCCAACACAATCAAATGATAATAATGATTACTTTAGAGTTAATTTCAGCAAGATAGATGTAAAAATACCCATAGAACTTTTAAATACTTGCACATTAACGACCTTTAAATCAAATAATCTATTTTTAGAAGGTAATGTTGTGAGTGAAATAGTCGATTTAAAAGTGTTCGGTGTTAAAGAAATCTTAAACAATTCGATTAGTCTTTATTTACCTGTTGAGGCTCGCGATGAAGTTGTTTGTTCGTTTTGGGAGTTTAACGAGGATGAAGTTGGAAATTGGTCAATGGATGGTGTTGA
The DNA here is from genome assembly GCF_036711975.1 of Onthophagus taurus. NCBI lineage: Eukaryota > Metazoa > Arthropoda > Insecta > Coleoptera > Scarabaeidae > Onthophagus > Onthophagus taurus. Next base: position 26,560,431 of record NC_091972.1, on the reverse strand, counting down.
AACAATAAGATTAAGTGATAATCTTGTAGAGTGTAAAACTAATCATTTAACAGCGTTTGTATTGTTAGGAGTTTCTGATAGAATTATTGAAAGTTTATCGAATTCAAACCAATTAGCTTTAGAAATAATTAGTACAATTTTATGTACTTTTTCGTTAATCGGCTTAATCATGATATTTATAACAAGCTTTGTTTTAAAAAAATGGTACTCAAGAAGAATTAATACAATCCAAATTTCGGGTGTAATAGCGGTAGAAATAATTTTAATTTTCTTGAACGATGTAATAACAATTAAGGAGGGTTTAGGTTGCATAATTTTCGGTATTTTTATGCATTATTTAGTTCTGGTAAAATTTCTTATAATGTTGTTAATAGCTAGAATGCAATATGAAAATTTCGTAATCGTTTTAACCAGTAGAAATAGATCTCGGAATTTCCTATTAGGCACTTTAATTGCTTTTTCGATTCCTATTTTAATAGTTGGTATTTCCGCTGGAGTATTTCCCGACGATTACAATCCTGGAAACGTTAATTTTTGTTATCCAAAAGACGCAGCATTTAGATATTTCTTAATAATCCCTATTGCTTCCACCCTAACCGCAAATATCATCATTTTTTCATTGGTTATGTTTCAAATTTCTAGTAGCATTTCAAGAGATAACAAACAAAAAATTTTACAAATTAAATTGTCGGTAATGTTGTTCTTTATGCTTGGATTAACGTGGATTTTTAGCGTTCTTTCGCATGTGATTGTTACACCGTCGCTTCAATTAGCACTTATTTATATTTTTTCGATTTTATCCCCATTACAAGGCTTTGTTATATTTGTATTTGCAATCGTTTTTGACTCAGATGCGAAAACATTTTGGTTGAATTGTTGCAAGAAATTCAAATATAAAGCTGTGGATACGGAAAGTTCTAAACAAACTACGTCGTCTGCTGTTTTAATGTCTTCTATAGATTTAAATTAGATGTTAGATTTTTATACATATTTTTCAAAGTAATATCGAATCTTTTTCATTTAGAGTAGTCCATGACAATAAAACAAAATGTCATTACAATTAATATTATTATTTATTACGATAAGTGTTTCTTCATTTCTTCATCAGCATAACAGTAGCTTTAAATTAACAAACTGTCCATGAATTTGCATCACTAACATTAACCGACGTAATCAATTTCGTTCATGAAATTCCGGGCATACTAAAATAACGTTAAAGTTTAAAATTAGTTGTTGCCTTTTCTATTTGAAATTTAATTAATTGTCATTAAGCAAACATGGAAACAGAAAAAGTTATTAGGTTTGAATTAAATAAATATATAATTTTTGAAAAAGCTGCAAGTATATTTTCTTTAAGTGTTATCCTGTCATTAGTCAAAGCCAATTTAATTAATCAATAATGTTAACTAACATAATAATAATAACTTAAAAAAGCTACAAACGGTGTGGAACTTATTTATCTGTAGCACTTTAGGCGAATATAGCGATATTTATTTAACGTCTGACGTTTTACTTTTGGCGGACGTGTTTGAGAATTTCCGAACCATTTCGATGAAGTACTACGGCTTCGGTTGGGATGCGTTATTACGAACGACAGGGGTAAAATTAGAATTATTAACGGACATAGACATGTTACACTTCTTTAAAAATGATATTCGCGGTGGATTAAGTATGTGCACTATACGCAGTGCGAAGGCTAACAAGAAATTAATGATGGAATTTGATGAAACCAAAGACCCATCTTATATTTTGTTTGTATCTCGACGCTACGAATTTGTATGGACACGCAATGCGACGAAAATTACCGACGGGAGGATTTCGATGGCTATCAGATGGAGAGATTCAAAAGTTAGATATTTACAATACGGAAGACGATTCCGAAAAGGGTTACGTGTTCGAGGTAGATTTAGAGTATCCGGAAGCAATACATGATGAACACAACGATTTACCATTTTGTCCAGAACGGATTGTACCCCCAGGTTCAAAAAATGCAAAGTTAATAGCAAATTTGGAAAATAAAACAAAATACATCATTCATTACGTGAATCTAAAGCAGTGTCTCAAGTTCGGATTGAAACTAACGAAGATTTACAGAGTATTAGAATTTAAACAATCCAACTAGATGCGGAGCTACATCGATTTCAATTTCGATAAACGTGCGAAAGCTAAGAATGAATTTGAAAAAAATCATTACAAAGCAATGAATAACATCGTATACGGTAAGACAATGGAAAATGTGGAAAAGCGAGTGGATATAAGACTAGTTACCCACTGGGAATGTCGTCATAAGAAACCGGGTGTGGAAGCCCTAATAGCTAAACCAAATTTTAAATCTTCAAAAATATTTTGCGATAATTTGATAGCCGTTCAATTGAACGTCGCGGAAGTTCGTTATTGCAAACCGCTGTATGTGGGTTTCAGTATATTAGAGCTTTCGAAAACCGTAATGTACAGCTTCTTCTACGATTACTTAAAAGTTAAATATGGAAATAACATAACACTTTTATACACCAATACTGACTCCCTAATCCTAGAAATTACTACTCCCAATGTATACGAGGATATAAAAAAGAAAATATTGATTTTTTTGACACGTCCAATTATTCGTTAGAGAATATACCCAATATACCTCGCAGGTACATAACGTCATTTGTTGGAACAGGAGCTAAAGCGTACTGCATCACCTTGTTGAATGATAATGTAAAAAAGGCTAAAGGAGTAAAGAAATATGTTATAGATAAACATTTAAGCGTGACCGATTATAAACGTGTGGTTGAATATTCGGTTTATGAATATATTCATAAAAAAATGTACATTTTTAAGTCAGAATTTCATACTATGTATACCGAATTAAAGAATAAAATTGCTCTTTCATCGTGCGATGATAAACGATACATATTACCGAACGGATGTAATACTTTGGCGTGGGGTCATTGGTTGATAAAAAGATGGAATGGGAATAAATGAATTTAATTTTTGAAAAAATTGTAAAGATTAATAATAATAATGTGTTTGTAATGTTCGATTGTTAATAAAGTCTTGTGAACTTTTATATAGGTCTTTATATGTACAGGTGTCCCGTTAAGCGTACGGAGCGGCTGTATCTCTAGAACGGTAAGGCCTATAGGTTTGGGAAAAAAATCCTTATAAGCAAAGTGACCAAGAGAAATAGCTGGAAATTATTTTAAAGTTCGTAATTCTACCGCTAGGGGGCGTAACTGCCATTGAGAAACATAAAGTTCCCGCTATCTCAGAAACTTAAACGATGAGCTATAACTTTGACAACATCATTTAATAGCTTGGATAATACCGCATCGCTTTTGTTTTGCGATATTTCTCATATCTGTCATAATAAGGGAGGGGGAGGCCAATGCGTTTTCATATGTTTACATTTTAATATCTCCTAGATCTTTCAACCGATTTGAAAGTTTTCGGAGTTATTTGAAAGAGCATTTTATGCTCTTTTTAAACATATTTTCAGTAAGACCGTCTGCTTTAAAACAAATGAGCTAGAGGACGTTATCTGCAGCGATTACATATTTTTGTGATTTTTGAAGAAAAGTTAAATGGAACGATACTATTTACTTCACAGACCCTTAGTCACCTTAAAATTTGCTAAATTTTAGTGAAAACCGCATCTCGATATCGCCACCCGTTCTCGAGTTATAGAAGAAAATGTTAAAAACTCGAGTGCCATCAATCGGATCCAGTTACCTCATCAAGAAAAACAAATCACATAACCATGGTAACTGTAAACATGTCATTTACTAACGCAGAAGCGTATGATAGAGCGTATGATAATTTATTTTCAATGTTTCGAATACGATGCAACTCTGCATGGCAAAAATGTGCAATGTAATTACGACAAAGAAAGACATTTTTCTCTAGAAGTGTTTTTAAGATTGACTTAGCGATTACGGAAAACTGGCAACGTGTAGCCCATTCAGACATCTCTATGAATTCGTAAATCACATTGGTGCGCAATGTGATTCCACATAATCTGGGAACTCCGAAAACAATTGTCCACAAGAGTTCTGAAGAGAATAATATCTTCACCATGTTGTTTTACATCAGGCCTTAACAGATACCGATTATGATAACAGACTGAACTATTACCATTGACTTTTAAATATTATTTGGGCAAATCCAAATCTTTTATCACAAATGCTATGGATGAATGAAGCATCTGTCCACAAGCTGATGTAAACTTGCATAATATGCATTCTTGGTTCGAGCAAAACCCACATTGCTTTCACCCCTTTATCTATTGGGTAGACTAAACGACCTGACTTTTCAAAAAAAACCAATAACCAGGGAAAATATGACAAAACACTAAATACCAGTAGAAACGTGTCCAGGGCCGAGACTTAAGCAGCGCTTTTTTTTCGTCGAAACTAGATTAAATAAATGCATCGAAGTTTATGGAAGGCATTTTGCACATTAGTGAGTTATTTTTGCCAAAAATTTAAGTTATTCTAAGTGTTTTGGTTTATTTTGTTTTATTATCATTGTTGATGTTTCATTGATCCGTTGGCTTTTCAACACGCCTCAAAAGTAGTTTTGAAGCAGTTCTAAGCTTGGATAAAGTGTGAAGGAAGGTTCTAGATAATAAAATTTTTGTTCTCTCTTATTTGTTTCCTAAGGTAACTTGATCCGATTAAGATATACGAATTTTTAACATTTTCTTTTATAATTCGAGAATGGATCCGAGATGCGGATCGAGATGCGGTTTTCACTAATATTTAGCAAATTTTATGGTGATTAACGGTCTGTGAAGTAAATAGTACCGTTCCATTTAACTTTTTTTCAAAAATCACTAAAATATGTAACCGCTGCAGATAACGCCCCCTAGCTTATTTGTTTTAAACCAAGCGGGCTTACTAAAAATATCTTTTAAAACAGCATGAAATGCTCTTTCAAACAAGACCAAAAATATTCAAATCGGTTGAATGGTCCAGGAGATATTAAAATGTAAACATTTGAAAATGCGTTGGCCTCCCCCTCCCTTATTATGAGAGATATGAGAAATATCGCAAAACAAAAGCGATGCGGTATTATCCAAGCTATTAAATGATGTTGTCAAAGTTATAGCTCATCGTTTAAGTTTCTGAGATAGCGGGAATTTCATGTTTCTCTATGGCAGTTACGCCCCCTAGCGGTCGAATTACGAACTTCAAAATAATTTCCAGCTCTTTCTCTTGCCCACTTTGCTTATAGGGATTTTTTTCCCGAACCTCTAGGCCTTACCGTTCTAGAGATACAGCCGCTCCGTACGCTTAACGGGACACCTGTATATACTTTATACTTTATAATCGTAACCATTTCACAAACACTTGATTTCCTTTTCACCAAGTAGCACTTTTTCCACCAAGTAGACGTCAAGATATTTCACTTTTTGTAATTCTTCACGATAAAAACCACCCATAATTTTTTCATTGGATGCATCTTTGAGCAGATATGTTGTCGGAAAAGTATGACGAACACAATGTATCGTAAACACTTCGTTAGACCAATTGGGAGTATAGTTTTTGGTGAAGGCGTGTCGATGCTTGCTCACTCTGACGTGATCACCGACATTAAATTTTTTGGTATAAGGATCAGCAATTTTTATGTAATTATAAACAGTTTTTAACAGTGTCGGTGCGTTTCTGTTATTTACCTCGCTAGGTTTCATTCCTATCGTCCTGTCTACTTGGTTGTTATAATCCAGAATTAATTTGGGAAGCAATTCCAACCAACGATAGTTACCTTACATACTAAATTCTTTCCACATTTTTTCTTTTATTGTTCTATTAAACCGTTCAACAATAGAACTCTTTAAATTGGAAAATGAACTGTAGTGATTGATGTGAAATCGTGACATGAGCTTCTTAAAATTCTCATTGTAAAATTCTTTTCCGTTGTCCGTTTGCAGATTCTTCGGTATGTTTTTCCACTTTTCCGATAGAATTGTTTCCATAGCTCGCGTAACCTCTTTGTCAGCTTTGTTTTTTAGTGGTACAGCCCACATCATAACTGTTAGAATATACTTAAAATTACCATTTGCTTTTGAATAAGGTATTATTTCCACTAAATCAGCTTGAAATAAGTCCGGTAAACCTTTAATAATAACACGTCTGCGTTTATAATTTTTCCTTACGGACGCGTGCAACTCGTTTACTACGGACCTTTTAATATCGCTCATTTTCTGGACATTTCAATGAGCAGTTCTACTATAAATGGTTTCTTGAGTAAAGTGGTCTTCGTTGTGGGTCTGCAAACTATTTTATCTCCAAAGCAGAGAACATTTAACTTTTTATTTGGATCGAAGATACTCCCGTTAATAATCACTTCAACGTCTCCTTCAAATCGGTGATGCACTAATTCACCAATATAGAAAATGTTTATATATTTACTTACCTAACCTAAATTTTGAATTATGTAATAATTATCTTTTGTATCCGTAGTTCCATCTCCGCTAAACGTAAGTATTGTTGATTGTTTAAAATAACGTTGTACGTTTTCACGTTTCTTAAAATGATCAGCAATGTTGTGTTCGTGTACGTGTTTACCAAACTTATCGATCGTAATACTAGACGAATGTTTTCCGAACTTGCTTAAATTCATCTTCTCTAGTTCATAAACGTCGGTGTTTTAAAAGAAAAGATGTGAGAGTCGTATATTTATGATAATATTTTAACGTATAGTGTACAGCTCTGTTCAGATTTAATGCGAATCGTCCGCTGTTAGCTCCGACATGACGCTGGTATAGTCTCCGATTTTTCTGGTGGTTTTTATGACTTAATTGCAGTCATATAACGGACAAAGACGGGGTTGTAAACAGGTAGTTGACGAACCCCAATCTCGGGCGCGAGTTGTTCAGGTCCGCATTAACGGAAATTACAAAAACATAATATTTAAAAACAATATTAATATAATTCGTGAGCAATGTAATAATATTTCATCCGAATTGTGGTCGCAGTGCATAAAACACGTGAAAGATGTCGAAGATTCGCATGTGTCGCCACATGTACATCGTTTTATTAGTGTTGATGATTCTTCTGATGACGACAGCTTAGAATGCGCGGAAAGTGACAACTGTTATTATGACAATGATGAAGAATCTTGAATTAACGACAATCGCCGGTTAGAAATGTTAAATAATTCAAATTGAAATAAAATAAAAAAAGAAGTGCGTCCCTGGACTTAGTTCACTAGGAGGGCCTATCATAAATCACGATCAGGTACTTTTTCGGGGTGATAATTACTGCTGCTACTATTTCTGAGGGTCATAAAAACCACCAGAAAAATCGGAGACTATACTGGAAGAAGACGGAGACATCTTTTGTTTCTATTCAATTCGATTTCTGAGACGAAAGGAAGTTACCCTCTTCCTTAACCCAGGTCAACCCAGGTAAAACCCAAGGTACATGAATATAAGATATGCTCATATGGTGAACGAATTTTAGCACGTACTGCGCATTGGCACGCGTAAAAAATCCTAAGAAAGGGGGAGAAACCTCCGCAAAACAAGATCAACCTACAACAACTACACTGATGAAAGATGCATCTTCGATCATCAGAGGTTCAGTGTCTTTAATATGTTTAAATATATTAGGGTTGATGTTAAAAAAAATTTGAGGAAAAGAAATTGTGTTTTAAAATAAATACATTAATTTTATTTTTATTAAATTTGTGTTTTATTTATCCACTCCTACTTACACCACTCAAATCTAGGTGGCGCCATATTATTTAAATTTTTCTGTTTATTTTCATTAAAAAATCCCTAGATCTCTAGTTACTTTTAATACCAACCTATTTTTTTTCCCCAAACTTCGATTGGCACCACTCCCTATACTTAATACATTGAGGCGTGACGTCACCGCAGGATTGGCAGGATTAATTTCCGCTCTAGAACTCTCATTCTTACACTACTTAAGCCTTGATGCGTGAAATCATAAACATCTGCTATGGTGCATATGGTGCTAAATATTTATCATAAATTCGTTACAATCAACCTTTATTTCATAATCGTTAGTATCCAATTATATAAAATGTAAACTCTCTTGTATTCCTTAAATAATATTTTTTATTGTATTATTTTAAAATTAATTATTACAACTTACAATTCCCAATGCAACATGGGAGAATTGGCCGAAAAATGGTAGCTCGATTGCGAGTGCTTTTTGAGTTATATGAAGGAAAATTTGAATGTTTTTGCGCGTTGATACATCCGCTTCGTACCAATTAAGGTTATATATTTCATCGCCCACTCCAGCAGCCTATTTTGATTAAATTAATAAAAGTGGAAAAAAAGTTAAAGTTTTCATACCGCTGTAGTAAATCTCTGCCCAAAAGTGTGAAGTGCAAATTTTGCTGTTAAGCACATTATGATTATTAAGAAAGTAATCAAATCTTTATTCTAAAAGTATATAAGATTAATTCATAAAGTTTTTGAAATAAATTTAAATCTTACCACAATAAATTTGACAGTAGCCATAGAGAGACAAAATGAAGTACACCATTTTGTGGGTACCAGAAAGCTGCTGAGGAAATCGTTAACGAAGTGAAATTTCCTAAAATAGTTTACTTAATAAAAATAATTAATTAACCCTTTCAATGCATAGTATTTTTTAATAGTGCAGTTACAGAATATTTTCAAAATTAGGATAGCAGTTAAATGAGTGCGTAAAGTTAGCCCCCCATTTTTTTATTTTTAGATTTTATATTGTTGTTCTACATTGTTCCAAAGCGGCAAATAGAAAAAATAAAAACTCGGCGAGAAAAATCGAAAAAACGGATTATATGACTAGCCCCCTATTTTTGTTCTAGAACGACCAAAATTATGGGATGCAGCATGACGAAGTTATAACTAAAAATAGGTTTGGCTGCCAAAATGTCTAGTGAGATTGCTGTAACCATAGTTCCTCTATCTTCAATTCCATATTACAAATGTATACTTACTATACCTAAAGAAATTTGGAACAGCTATTAGTTCCAGTAGAACAACTCTATAAAGAACACTTTACTCTTTGAAAATTAAAGTTTTTGGAAGTTTCAGTCAGTAATTCTTGCGTCAGCGGTTTTACATTACACAATAACAATTAAAAAACATATAACGATCTAAAATAACTTAAACTGTGCTGATTCAAATTGTTCTAGGTGTGTTTTACGTTTAAACTAGGGAAAAAAGGTTTTTCTGGTTACACGAACATTAATTTTGCAAAATCATATCTTCCTAAAATACAGCAGAATGCAGACCTAAAAAGAAAAATAATAAATCAACAAATGAATAATCCACCTATTCGATCAAAAAATTAAAATACACTATTTCTATTATACATTATGTATTAAAAACTAAATGTCTCTGTGTCCCACCCACACAGAGATATATTTATATATACTATATTTGTTCCCATATATTAATAAAATATTAAAATTCGGATGTAGAATTATACAGGTTTCCTAAAAGTAACGGATAAATTCGACGGGTCTAAGAATTTACACTTTTTGCAATTTTTTGGTATAGATTTCAAAATTTTTCCGCCATTTTTAAACAAGTTTAAACAATACCAATGTCCCATTTTTATTATGGAATATTAAAGAGGATTTTTTTCAGAATTTTGTACCGCCAAAATTAATATTAGCTATATAACAAAATTTTCGAGCAATATTACCTTGAAATTTCATGATTTCTCATTCATTTGAGGTAGAAAAATAGCAGTAGCCATACGTAACCATGGCAACCAGTTGTTTCAAATACTTTATTAAGACAATGATTAATTTTTGATATCTGAAACTGTTGGTTGCCATGGTTAGCTACTGCTATTTTATTATCTCAATGGAATAGGACGTGTTCAATGGGATTCAGGTCAGGACAACGCCGGACATTCCATAATCTGAATTCCACGTTCTTGCAAAAAGTTTCTGGTGATGCCGTCGGTATGTGGCTTTGCATTGTTCTGCATTAGGATGAAATTTTGATCGACCCCATATGCAGCACATGTTTCTCCAAGATTTTTTCGATGTAATTCATGGCATTTAGTTTACCAGGAACATCAACAAGATCAGTTCTGTTGTCTATGCTGATTCCAGCCCAAACCATAACAGATCCCTGACCAAATCTATCCACTTCCTGTATAGTAGCGGCTGCGTAGCGTTCACCAGGACGTCTATGTACACGTACTCGACCGTCGCAACGAGTTAAACGAAATCTGGACTCGTCTGTAAACAGTACAGGGGTCCAATGACGAAGATGCCAATCTCTGTGATCCAGAGCAAACCTCATTGGCGCTACTTTGTGATGCTGCGAGTTAAAATTCTAAGATCAGAATTTTTGTTTTTTAAAAAGTTTATTTTATTTAAAACTAAGTTTACAAAAGTTTAAGGTTGCTATTTAATATTTTTATAATTGAAAATTTTACTTGTTTAATCCTATATCTAAGTTTCGAATTTTACGAAGTGTGCTTAGTCTCCTCTTTCGTAATTGTGCTCTGGATTATATACTATCGGAAATGCTTCTTCAGCATTTACTCTTGGAGGGCATCTATAACTCCTCCCGCCTAAAAGGGAAACATAGACTGGAATTTTCTTAAAATGACCATGTCTGTTTCCCTAGATTCTGTTTGGGTCTTCTTTCTTTCGGTGGATTAATTTTCTTTTTTTTGTAAATTTTCTTACTTATCAACCCTGCAATTAAAAGTATGATTAAGCAGTATAATATAATGGTCCATATTGTGATTGCCCTCTCGTGTAGATATGGTTCTTCAATTCTTCTCACATCTTCTGACAGTTTCTCCAATTCACCAATAACGTCTTGAACTACATACTTGAACTAAATAATGCTTCTCAGTTGACGCCATGTATTCTTTCATAAGATCCAATATCAGTTTTTCGTTGTTGTCTTTTGGAATTCGTGCAGTTACTATTTTTCTGTTATCTTTATTCCTTTGTTTCCTAATAGTTCCATTGAAGTTGTTATTTCTTCTCCTCTTCCTACTTTAATGAAGAACTGCACTTTTTGTTTATCGATTGGTTCGTCGATAATTTCGATAGTATTATGAGGTTCTATGGATCGATTAGAATGTCTTGTATCGTCATCTTCACCAGAGAACATTTATTGTTCGTTGTTTCCTCTTAGTTCTTCTCTGAGAATGTACAGATTTTTTCCTGTTGGGAATGATAAAGGGTGACGTGAAACGTAGTATTGGGTAGTTCGCTTATGTTCGGAATTGTTGTTCTTGCAAAAGTTCGTTAACGAGTTGGTCTAATTCTTCACCAATATTGAGTGTTGTGGTTTTGTCATCTTCTATTGCGTTTAGTTCATCGAGTTGGATTCTAGATAAAGCATCAGCGTTTGAATTTAATTTTCCCTTTTTATAAATAATTTCGAAATCGTATTCTTCTAATTTTAGTTTCTATCTCATTCATTTTGAATTTGGTTCTTTTAATTTCCAAAGCCATACTAGGGGTCTGTGATCTGTAAATATTTTAAAGCGATGGCCATATACGTATGGTCTAAAATACTTTACGGCCCATACGATTGCTACCTTTACGGCCGACTGCTACGTTCGATGCATCGGTTGTTACTATGAATTCTTTATTGAAATCCGTGTACTATAATAATGGTTCGTTACTCAGAATATTTTTACAGGTTTCGAATGCATCTTTATAATCGTCGTCCAGTATTATTTTGGCACCTTTTCCTAAACATTTAGTGAATGGCTTCGTAATATTTGCGTAATCTTTAATAAATTTCCTGTAGTATCCTACTAGTCCTAAAAATGATTTTATCTCTTTCGGTGTTTTAGGCAAAGGATAATTACGGATGGCATGTACTCTCTCTGGATTCGGTTTCACTCCGTCTTCCGTTATGAGATGTACCAAATATTTAATTTCTTTCCAGAGGAACTCGCATTTTTCTAATTTGATTTTGAAATTTGCTTTTTCTAATCTATCGGAAACCTTCTGAAGTTTCACTATGTGTTCTTGTAATGATGTCGAATAAATAATTATGTCATCCAGGTAAACTAAACAGGTGTCTTCTAGGAGTTCTTTCAAGATGTTGTCTATTACACGTTGAAATGTCGCCGGAGCGTTTTTTAAACCGAATGGCATTCTTTTGAATTCATAGTGTCCCTGTTCTGTAGAGAACGCCGTTTTTTCTCTATCACTTGGCTCCATCTCGATCTGGTGGTAACCTGATGCTAAGTCTATACTACTAAAGTAATGACATCGACCTAGTTTGTCCAATATATCCGAAATATTCGGTATTGGATATTTATCTTCTATCGTCTGATCATTTAATCTTCTGTAGTCTATTACCATTGTCTTCTTTACTTTTCCGTTCGTTGTTCTTGTAACAATGTTTACAGGGCAACTACAGGGTGATATACTTTCTTTAATTATGTCCTGGTCCAATAACTCAAATATTTGTTTCTTAATTTCCTTTTTTGTATCTTGCGATTGTCTGTACAGGGTGGGCAAATTTGGGTGTTATTATAGGCTATCTCAGAAACTATAAGAGATACGAAAAAAGTAGGTGTCCCGGTCTCTTTTTTCGAGACTAATTCAATCCCGCAAACATCAAACCTCTATCTTCTTTTGTTTTTAAGTTATAGCCAAAAAGTAAAATTTTCGTGATTTCAAAAAATGCTCATATTTCGTTTATTTTTCAAATTAGAGGAGTGGGGTTGATACGTTCTTAAGACACTTTTTTAAGTGGAATATACTGCCGTTGAAAAGTTTTAAATATACTTGATGATTTTTGAGATACAACACAAAGTTGTGTTTTTTTAAACACAAACTATACTTGATTATGATGTTAAAGAAAAGAGCATATTTTTAGCTTTCCAATGATGTATTTGCAGAAAATAAGCGTTAATTTTCAATTCGAAAATAGTAAGCGCTAATGTTCAAAATTTTGATTATAGTAGGCGGGTCCGGACAGTAAATACTACCTAGTGGCTATAATATATGGTTTTGCACGAATATGACAGAATAAAGTTGGTTTTGTACCATTATTCAGGATAAATTGGTTTTGTACCAACGAATAAAAACTTTGAATAGTTAATTTAAATTTCTCAGCATTTTATCCCTAACTTTGTTCACCAATAAAAAATGATTAGCAAGTAAAGTTTGTTTATTAAAAATACAAGAAATGTATTAATTAATGAATAATTAAATATGGACAATTTCAGGAACTAAACAGTCATAAACTGTCATCTTCTTCTACTCAACTTACTGGTTGTAAGAATAGAACAGTTCGGTATCAATGAATTAAATATTCGGTAGTATTTTCCCAGTTTTCCCCAAACATAAGATGTAGAAGTTTTCTGATATCAGCAATCTTTTCTTTTGAAATTGGGTGAGATAGAGGAAAATTAGGGATCATAAACTGGGAGCGAACTTTCCATTGAAACACCGTTTGAATGGGGATATGAAGACTTATGTATCATTTTCAAAGCGGACTCCAATATATTTTATATTTAATTTTATCGTTTTATTTAAAGATAATGCGGAACTTCTTAAACGGGAAACTTATTTCGCAAAATTCATGAATGAAATGACAAGTAAACTCATGTTGCTATAGTAACTAAGTAATATTTAGCGTTTTCCTCGCCTACTATAATTAAAAATTTGAATTTTAATCTTTAATACTTCAAAAATTGAAAAATTACGCTTATTTTCTGCAGAAACATCATGCGTGCGATACATCATTGGAAAGCTAAAAATGTGCTCTTTTCAGTAATATCATAATAAAGTATAGTTTGTATTTAAAAAAATACAATTTTATGTTATATCTCAAAAATTATCAAGAAATCACTAAAATTTGACTATTTGGTTATAAATTAAAAACAAAAGAAGATAGAGATTTGGTCTTTACGGGATTGGATTAGTCTCGGAAAAAGAGACCGGGACATGGCACCTACTTTTTTTGTATCTCTTATAGTTTCTGAGATAGCCTATAATAACACCCAAATTTGCCCACCCTGTACATCTTGACATAAATTGAAGTATCATTTTTTAGATTTAATTTGTGTTTGATACAATGCGTAAAACTTAATCGTTGTCCTTCTACATGAAATATGTGTTTATATCGTTCCAAAAGAATTCGGATGCTACCCCTTTCCTCTAAGGTCATTCCTTTCGTGTTCAAGTGCTTCGTTACGTTTTCTTTTAATAACTTGCTTAATTCTTCTTCAGACATATCTACGTCTACTTCCATGTCTGTTTTGAAATTGTACGAGTTTTGAATGTCTTCTAGATGGTCAACTTCCATTGTGTCGTAAAATATTAGTCCTACTTTTTGTGTTGTATAATTAGTTAGCATAACAAGTGCTTCTCCGTTTACGATGTTTACTACGGAGCCTCTTATCTTTACGTTTGGAATAAATAAATAAATCGTTCTTCTACGTAAGCGTAAGTTTTGATTTAAGGGCTTTTAAAACTACTCTGTTGTCTCTGAAATTTGGGTATATTCAGTAATTAATTTTCTTCTTCGAATATCTAACACTGCGTTTAATTTTTGTAATAAATCTATTCCTATAAGACCATCGATGTACCATGCGCTGAATTCAAAGCATACTTGACATTTTTCCACTTTGTTTTGCGTTATTAATTTACATTTTTAAGTGTAACTTAGAAGTAACTAAGAGTTGTAACATTGTTTTTGTAATTTTCTTTACTTAAATATATGCCGTTGAAGTAAACCAAATTTTATTTGTCTGGAACTATTATTTAAAAAATTGCAGATTTCGAAAAGTGTTCCCCTAATTTTTCTGAGCAGGGTATATAAATATATCTATAGTATATATAAATATATCTCTGTGTGGGTGGGACACAGAGATATTTAGTTTTTAATACATAATGTATAATACAAATAGTGTATTTTTGTTTTCTGATCGAATAGGTGGATTATTCATTTGTTGATTTATTATTTTTCTTTTTAGGTCTGCATTCTGTTGTATTTTTAGGAAGATATGATTTTGCGAAATTAATGTCCGTTTAACCAGAAAAATCTTTTTTCCCTTGTTTAAATGTAAAACACCTAGAACAATTTGAATCAGTAAAGTTTGAGTTATTTTAGATCGTTATATGATTTTAATTGTTATTGTGTAATTTAAAACCGCTGACGCAAGAATTACTGACTGAAACTTAAAAAAACTTTAATTTTCAAAGAGTAAAGTGTCCTTTATAGAGTTGTTCTACTGAAAATAATAGGTGTTCCAGATTGCTTTAGGTATAGTAAGTATATATTTTTAATATGCAATTGAAAATAGAAAAACTATGGTTACAGCAATCAACTAGAGTCTAGTTGATTGCTAATGTTGATTGCTTTATGTCTTACTAGTTGCTAGACTTTTGGGCAGCCAAACCTATTTTTAGTTAGAACTTTGCAATGCTGTATCCCATAATTTTGATTTTCTAGAACAATAACTAGAACAACTAGAACAACTCAGAACAACAAAGAAAATTTGATTTTTTTAAAAATGGGGGGCTAGTCAAGAAACCTTTTTTCTCGGTTTTTCTCGCCGAGTTTTTATTTTTTCTATTTGCCGCTTTGGAACAATGTAGAACAACTCAGTAGATCTCTCTAAGTAATTGTAGAGTCTATTAATTAAAATAATGAGATTTGCCCAAATATGCCTTAACCCAGATATGCCCACCGTACTATAGTACACGTATCTATATCTGAACGTGTCCGAACATGCGTCGAGGTGGCATTTCGGGTGCATAGGTTTGCAATTAAGTGTTAGTTACGTTCATTTTTATTTTTTAAAGTTTGTGAAATACGCGGAATACGGTCTACGATTTGTTAGGTAAGTAGTTTTTCATATATTGTATTATCTATTTTTTCTATTGTTCATTATGGATAAAAAGGCAACAGTAGCAAGTTTTAGATATATCTACAAATTAGTTTTAAAATTTGTTAGAGTATTGTTTCAACCTGTTTTTTTATGTGTACTATATGTACGACGGTAGGACGGAGGTTTCTCGTTAAACGCGGCTTTGGCAATGTTAAAAGATGACAGCGAACTGGTAAAAAACGTCGATTCTTTGACCATTTTTTCACCAGAGAATGCCTGCGGAGATCAAACCGATGAAGATTTTGGAAAGGAGGATGCCACAAATGTAAATAATTTGCTTGGACCACAACTTCAAGCTCCAGCTGAAATCAATTTCCGAAATATTGATAGCCACGATCACAATCAAAAGAATGATGACAATTCTTCTTCAGACGACAAAATTCCTCTTTCAGTCTTGAGGGTAAAGAAAGCAATGGTAAAAGCAAGTTGATGAAAGTGATGACAATATAAGTCCTTTGGAGTTGTTTTCACTTTTCTTTCATGATGAAATACTGGATCTAATAATAATCGAAAGTAATCGTTATGCAAATCAGAAGAATCACCACGGAAGAATAGAGAAAACAGAAATAAAAGCATTCCTAGCTGTACTACTACTCAGTGGATACATGCAAGTACCAAGAAGGAGAATGTACTTGGAGCATGAAAGAGACAGTCAAAATGTGTTGGTGTCCCATTTTGTTCTTGCAGATACTACTAAAAAGTTCCGAATGAGAACTCGGCGAAGACGGGTGCGTTACGCGAGCTGGATACTGAGAGCTTCTTTTAAGGCAAAAAATTTAATAAAAATGTGCAATGATGCATTTAATTACATTAGGGAGATGGACACAGTTAGTTTAATGTAGTTTTAAGTAGCTATTATTGGCATTTTAAGGGTTTTCTTGGACGCTGAATTGCGAGGAAACCATTGTGTTTGTTTACACCGAAGTGTCAAACTTGTAAAATGATCTTAAAAGATCACTTTCAAACTGGAAATCCCATAAATACAGCAAACGATGTCATAAAATTAACAATAATAGAACCGGACGACACGAACATGGACAAAGGAATACAGAAAGTATTCAAGGAGAGGTACTCCGAGCTCCTAGAAATCGACGAAGATCTAGGTTTTGTAGAACAAAGGTTTAGAGTGGGAATACGAAACGCAATGAAGATTAGGTACGATGGTACAAAAGAGGACCTCTTCATAAAATTCGTATACCTTAAGCACGAACTGGAAGATGGACAACACGTGGCAATTCACTTGGTGAATAAAATAAGAGTGGACCACTACAAAAAATGCTAGAATGCATCGTCCATCATACCAAAATCAAAATTAAATATATTAATTATATATATATATATATATATATATATATATATATATATATATTTATATATATATATATAAATAGGTATATATATAAATATATATATTTTTTCAAAACGTTGTTGAAATTAAAAAGGAGACAAAAACACGGAACTCGTACGCTCTGGTGGTTGAGAACGGAGAGAGAACCTACAAAGACGCTTTGAAATACATTAAAGAAGCGTTAAACGAAGAAAGCTTAAAGAAATGCGTCAAAAGTACAAGAAGCACAAGAGAGGGCAAAGTATTGATAACAACAGATAAAAACAGAGAGGCAATCAACAAAACTCAACAAGCGATCCAAGCAGTCTCTAGAAAGCAAATTATGATAAGAAAGTTGGGAGAAGAAACAGAAACATTACACATAAGAGGTATGGATGCAATAACGGAAAAACAAGGGGTGGTAGAAAGAATAGAAGAAGAGTTGCGAGAAAAAGACATAATATTGCAGATGAGCAACTTAAGACCGCTGAGAGGAGACACTGAGGGACAACGGTTAGAATGGACAAGAAGCATGCAGAACGTCTTCTCACAGCAAAAACAATAAAAATAGGCTTCACAAGATGTAGTATTGAAAAGCGTATAAATGTAAAGAAGTGCCACAAGTGTTGGGAATATGGACACGCGTCAAGAGAATGCAAAGGACCAGCTCGCACAGAGTGTGGAAAAGGAGACCATGAGTTTAAGAATTGTGAGAACAACGAAGCATGCCCATTATGCAGAACAGATGGGCACAAGGCGGGCACAGTGAAATGTAAAGCTTTTATGACGGCACGGAGAGAACACAGAAACCGCAATGCCATATAAAAATAAACTAAGTGTGATACAAGTGAATGTAAATAGGTGTACTGAGTCGATATTTGTTATCGAGAAGATAGCTGTAGATAGAAAAATGGATGTAGTTATGATGTCAGAATCGAATAAGAATAAAATTAAACTGGGTGGATGGTATAAAATTAAAGACGGTGATGCAGCTAAAGATATAGATACTAAATAAAGACATAATTGTTATTAAGTGTCAGGAAGGCACTGGATTCGTTATGGTGTTTACAAATATGGGAACTTGGGTTGCATGCTATCTCACACCAAATGAGAGCATAGCAGAGTATACCACTAAATTGAATATAATTGGAGAAAACATCGTCGATAAAAACAAAAAGGAAGCTAGGAAAGACGTAATAGTTGCAGGACACTTCAATGCGAAGTCTTTCGCTTGGGGATCAAATAGCGAAGACAAGAGAGGAGAAATATTTAGCGAATGAATGGCAGAAAGAGGGCTAGCAGCGCTTAACAAAGGACGGAAACCAACTTGGCGGAGAGGGAATCAAGAATCCCATATTGATATTACGATGTGTAATGAAAAGTTGATTAAGAGGGTGAGTGATTGGGAGGTCATAGACGACGAAAACCTGAGTGACCATTTAAATATAGTATTTAATGTAGACACAACCCATGAAAATAAAAATACAGATAGCGGGAGGTTAAACTCTGGGGGGGAAGAGGATTTGGTTGATAAATATAAAGAGACAATACAAAGGAAGTTAAAAGCAACATATTCACTAATACTGGAATTTCTGACAATATTAACAACGATAGCTTGCGATGAAACCTATGGGAAACCAAAAAAAAAGATACCAAGAAGTGGTAACATAATTTGGTGGAATACCACAGTGAAAGAGGCTAAAGAGGAAGCAAATAAATTCAGACGTGCAATAACTAGATGAATAAAAGAACTGATAGCGACGACAAGAAACAAAGCGCTATGAAATTGTAAAGTGAGTGTGAGTAAAGAAAAACGCCTGCAGGAGGTTTTGCAACGAATTGCAGGAAAATATAAACTGGCATTGAAGAAAACGAAAAACCTAGCGAGACTTACGCTGATGCAGGATGAGGGTAAGAAACTAATAAAGGAACTCTTCTCGGACGGAAACGGGGAGAAATACGAGAGGGAGAGCATCGAAAACGACGAAGGAAGGTGTAGAGAGGTAACGAGCGAAGTGATACGACACCTAGCCAAAAACCTAAAGAACCAAAAAGCTCCAGGATCAGATAAGATTACGGCAAAAATAATTAAGGATACCGTAGGCATAGAGGAAGTAAATAAAATAGCGATGATGTACAATGACCTTATAAAAAATAACACATTTCCAAACCTCTGGAAATATGGTAGACTGGTGTTAGTTGAAAAGCAGGCTACCACAAACAAATACCGATCACTATGCCTACTAAATACCTATGGTACATTATACGAGGCCAGCATCAAGAATAAACTCGAGGAGGAGTTGAGGGGGGGCTGGTCAAGGTCCAATACGGCTTTACAAAGGGCAAATCAACAGTAACTGCAATTGAGCAAGTGCTTGGAGAGGCCAGGAACCTGCAAACGTTCAGGCAGGGCAAGAAAAGGAAGTGCTTATTAGTTACTTATTAGTAACTATACGTTAGTAGTATTTTAATCTACTGAATATCATTAAAGACTACCTAAGCGAACGGCTATTGAGTATGATGGTCACACATACAAGATCAGTAGAGGAGTGCCCTTGGGATTCATACTGGGACCAATACTATGAAATGTCTTCTTTGACCAGCTACTGGTAGAAGGACAGAGAGATAACCTAGATGAGGGAAAACTCTTCGCATATGCAGATGATCTGGCCATAGTGATCAATGAATGGGAGGTCGAGGACATACGCCAAAATGAACAAATTACAATGCAGAGAGTGATTACTAAGATGGAGGAAATGGGTCTTGAGATCGCGCCTAAAAAAAAAAAAGGCGAGCTGATTAAAGCAGAAGATGCAAAGAGGAGGTGGAGCTAAAGATAAAGGAACACACTGTCTAATCAAAGAACTCAGTGAAATATCTTGGAATCATGATAGGAAAAGACTTAAAGTGGCATGAATACGTTAGCTACATCACAAGTAAAACACAAAAAACCGTAAATGCTTTGAACATAGTGAAGGAATCAACCTACGGACCGAAAGCAGAAAAGAGGAAGTTGATCGGTTCTGTTGAACATATTGTAATGTTTTTATAATGTGGCTCGAGAATACCCCCTTGAATTGCTTTAATAAAAATAACATTACTAATTTTAATAATTTTAATTGGTTTTTATTACATTAAAAAAAATTTAAATATGTAAATAGAATTGTCGAATTATCTCAGGGTCAAAGGCAGGTTCTGGTAACACCGTCCAGTCGAACACGCGCACAACTTAAGGGCAACTAAAGTGAAATGTTGTCGACAAAATTTACTGATTATATAAACAAATTCTCTAGATTAATTAATTCGAAGTAATATTTATCAACTCGGATATTGTTGTGGTTTTAAATTCGTGAAAATAAAATTAAAATAATTAGGAAAATTGTAATTTTATCCTCAAAATTTTATAATGAACTTATCAAGAACTTTTCGTATTGAAAGTATGAAGAGTTTTTTTTTAATTTGAATCCACAAAACAATAAATTATAAAAAAAATAACTTAACTTAGCCAATTTGTTTTTATGAAAACTTTGGAGGTCAAACTCAGGATAATATTTTCTTCGTGACAGGAACAGTTGGATTCAGGATCGGGAACCAATTTTTCTCTTCACCAGAAGAATAATTTCTACCAGGAACGGAACCAATTGCTTTCTTTGAGCAGGAACGGGTTCAATTGTTTCTTCGAAATTGTTGGACAGGAACAGATTCAATTGTTTTTTTTGATGGTTGTGAACAGGAACGGATATTTTTAAATATGGGACCAAATTAGTTTCTTCGATAGGAACAGGATCGATTGTTTTCAGTGTTGAACAGGGACGGATATTTTTCTTTACACTAGTTAAGCGTTAATTTAATTTATTTTTGGAGCGCAAAAAAATGAGTGCGTCTCTTCAGACAACTGAAACCACTCTTTTTGTTGATAAATTCCGTTTTTCGGATGTCAAATGTTAGAAACCGTTTAAAGAACATTCGAGAACGATTGAAAGAGCAAGCGGCGTGAACGGTTAGTCGTAACCGGACGGTTGTTGGGTGTGAGTCAATTCTTGTAACCTAACCTCACTTGTAACGAGTGATCTTTTCATTCATTCGCACATGAGAGTTTCGGTTGAGAGATTCTAACACTTCAGAAGTGGGATTATACATAAATTAAGCGGGATCAAACGTACAAAAAACAGTTCACGGGTGAAGAGTGGAACAGTTTTCGGGGCCGAATTGAGTTTCAAAATTCGTGGAAACGGTTGCACCAGTCGGGAAAGATTCCCGTTAAGAAATTTCGAAGGGGGTGTGTGATTGCGCGAGTGGTGGAACTGGACTATTCGGTAGAAAATTAAGAATCGACCGTGAAAATGCCAACGACAAGGTCAACAACAGACGCATCCGGGGGCGAAAATAAATGTGAAGCGACGGCAATGTCAACTTCTGGGAATGTTGAGGCAGGCATAACGGCATTACTAACTAGGATGGCGGATCTCTTCTAACAAAGGGAACGGGCGGCGATGTTTACAAATCCTGGTAATGTGCAAATTGCGATGTTTACCGGGGAAGATGATACCGAATTGGGTGATTGGTTAAACTCGCTGGAATATAGCGCCAAGTTGGGTAACTGGAACGACGCGGTTAAGTTGGAAACAGCGCGAATCCATTTAGGGGGAACCGCGAGGGCTTGGTACAGAGCTAGACGCGACAACATAACGACATGGCCAGAGTTTTGCACGGCGTTTCGCTCGAGTTTTGTTAATAAACTAACGTTAACGGAAAAATGGGATCGGATGAAAGCGAAAATTCAAAAATCGAACGAATTGGTAGCGAACTACGCGCACCAAAAGTATATACAATGTCGTGAATTGGGTTTGAGTTTAAGCGAGACTGTAGAACACATTTTACTAGGTGTTACGTCAGTACAGAATGCCGAAACGTTGCTATCATTACCTCACAAAGATATTGACGAGTTTATCGATGATTGAACTGTTCGTTTACGATAGCGATTCGACTACAGACGTGCAGGCTTTCCGTACGACACAAGCAAAATTAAAGGTGGACTCAGTTTATGCAAACGTGAAATTGTGCGTGGTGCGTGATGAAACACACGAATTTTCGGTACACATTTTATTGGACGGAATTTTACGAACTACCACAAATCGCGTATGCTAGGGTTGGTTACTCGCTAAAGTTTGGATGGCGGGAGGAATATCCCGCGGAATCATCGTTTGCGGAGGCGCCGGATATTGTAACGTCGACGAACGGCAGTGTCTTCCAAGGAGGTCGAGTAAACTTGATCTCGGCAAGCACTACAATTGGGGAGAAAATTATCGTTCTAATAATGGGATGCAGCGATAAAGACGTTAAGGTTAATGCAGGACAATTGATCGGTCAGGTGCGGGAAAAATGTGCGGAATTTCGAGGGGATGTTCGCAATGATCCGGAGGTGGAAGCGATACCCATAAGCACTGATATGTTGCGGGCCGGTAAAGACGGACCACTTAGGAATCTTGCGGGACTATGCAATAAATACCGCTGACGACAGAACCGTTGCTAATGTTATTTGATGCCGAAGCAATAAAAACCGAGGTGCATACTGATGCATCACAAGATGGTGTGGCGGGAGTTATGCTATAAGCAAAAGAAGACGAGCAGTTGCGACTAGTTTACTACGTATCGCGAAAAACAACGAATGCAGAAAGAAAATACCATTTGTCAAAGCTGGAATTAATGGCGACTTTGGGTAGGTTGCGACATTACCTATTGGGGATAAAGTTTGTCGTCGTGACGGACTGCCAGGCGATTGTTTACTTAACTGTGCAAAAGACAAAGCTATCACAAATAGCACGCTGGTTTCAATTGCTATAAGAATTTGACATGGAGATGAAGTACAGAGCCGGAGAAAAGATGGCCCATGTAGATGCTCTATCCCGTGCACCGCATGAAGAGGCAGATTGTGATGACACTTTGACAGCTTTTCATGAGCGACTTGACGTGTTACAAACCATTACGGAAGAAGACCAAGCTCCATTTGTCCAAAGATGTGGCGAGGAGATAATGGAAAAAATCAGAATTCTTTTAAAACTACCGGAAAATCGTACTCCGGAAGAACGGCACGAGGTTGTCAACTACACACTGCAAGAGGGAAAATTATTTACTCGAGTGGGTGAGCGGGACTTGTATGTGTTGCCGAAGAGCATGAGGAAGGCAATGGTAGTAAGATTTCATGAAAACGGCGGTCATTTTGGAGTTGATCGGACAGTACCCAGGATCAAGAGAAATTATTGGTTTCCGCGAATGAAGAGTGTATGTTCGAAGGCACATTGCGAGTTGTTTTGTTTGTTTGATGAACAAGCAAAATAGAGGACGACAACCAGGATTTCTTCATCCGTTACCAGTAACTAAACGACCATTTGCAAGGATTCATTGGGATTACTCGTTCGTAAAAACGAAAAAAGGTTATTGTTACGTCTGGTGGCAATCGATTCCTTTACGAAATTCGTTAAGTTGTATCTGGTGCGAGACACTAGAGCTCAAACGATTATAAAATGTGTTAAAAAGTTTATTCATGATTTTGGAGTATCTTTAATGTACGTGCTGGATCGTGGAGGCTGAGGCGTTCAAGGAATTCTGTACGAAACATGATACTGACATAAATTACATTTCATCCTCGACATCCACAAGCAAATGGGCAAGCTGAGATAGTGATGAAACCGTTGGTAAATTCTATGATGAGTACGGCAGCAAGTGAAGATGCTTGGGACCTCACTCTGTCATTAGTCGAGAAAAACATGAATAGTGCGGTAAACAAGTCCACGAAGTATGCCCCGTATGAGGCCGTATTTGGGTATATTCCAAATTTTACTGATGCCAGATTGGAATGAGAATGCCTGATTAATGAGACAGACAATGCTATTAGTGACGTTCAGGAAATGGTTCAAAGAAACATTGAGCGGGCACAGGAATCATACAAGAGGGAGTATGACAGAAAGAGCTACCGGGCAGTAGACTATACCGTTGGTGACATTGTAGTAATGAAATCCTGTCCAAAACCAACTGGAGAGTCCACTAAACTACAATCAAAGTACAGAGGATCCTTAACAATCATTGAATTCCTACCTAACGACACGTATAGGGTTAGTACGGGAGGAAGATTGTGGACAGCAACGGCCCATGTAAGTCAATTGAAAATCTACAGAAATCACGAGGAAAGTGATACTGACGAAGAGAAGTTAAGATTATCGTTTTTAATAGGTTTGAACCGGGTAGATACAGATTTAAATAAATAATTTTGAAAAATTTAAATTGAGGTTATCTGATATCGAGAATTTAAAAAATTACTCCGATCGACTTTACAAGTGATATTTTAGAATTAGAACATTAAAGAACAATAAAATGTATCGAAATTCACTAGTGTATAATATTTAACATTATTTTATATTTGTTCATAAACTCTTCTACGATCAATACGATAATCAAATATGATTCAATTACTGGTAATCGGTTATTATTACAATATATTCGCAAATCTTATATGGATGCAAGGTATGGCGTGAAGCGTTTGAAACAAAAAAACATCTTGAAAAGATCAATAAGATCCAAAGACGTATGATGATAAGAGTGACAACCTCATACAGAACAACATCAACGGAAGCTCTGCATGTGATAAGAAGCACAATACACATAGACTTAATAGCAAAAAGAAGAAGCAGAATAATGGAAGAAACGACAGACAGGGGTGAACTGAACGCACAGATAATAAATGAGTGGGAGACGAGATGGGCAAAGGATACGGGAAAAGCCCGCTGGACGAAGTTTTCTGGTGTTAAAACGATTCCCAGTTTCTCGTAGAGTTCTTCAATTTTCTCTCTGCATCGCATACATTCGAAAAACGTGTACTCTACATTATCTACCTTATCTTTGCAATATATACACATTTCGTCATCCCTCCTCTTGTGAATATAGAGGTAAGCTCTGAAGCACCCATGCCCGCTGAGGATCTAGCTCAGGAAGTAATTTACTTCTCCCCACTTTCTATCAATCCATGGCATCAGTTTTGGAATTAGCTAATTCCAAAACTGTAGAACACACGTTTCTCGAATGTATGCGATGGAGAGATAAAATTGAAGAACTCTACGAGAAACTGGGAAGCGTTTTAACACCAGAAAACTGCGTTGCCACTATGTTGGAATTCGAAAAAAAGTGGAAAACCATCGAAGAATTCGTAAGAGAGATCGTCGTCACGAAGGAAATAGAGGAGAAAACATCGTAGAACTTCGAACAACTTCGAAGAGGAAATTCTAACTATTGTAAAAAGTTAACGGAGTTGTCTTTTTGTTACTGTCTCCCTCACTTTGATAAGAGTAAACCAGAGGAGAAACGAGACTCAGGGTTGAAGAGAAGGTGTGATGGGCTTCCTGGTGTAGGAGGAGAACGGAGATGGGGCTTACACAAAAGCCTCCTCCCTCGGCCAGGTACGGTATAGTGCTATTAAACTGATAAAAATATAATGGATATGTTCTTTTTGTTCTGCAATTGGATTCAATACACGAAGATGTGAAACGGAGGGATGTAAGAAAGACGAGGTAGTTAAATTTCCAAGCAACGCCTTCCCGGCGGTTCTCGGAAGAAGACGAGGAAAGGGGTTTTTAGTGGGTCGGGGCTTCGACCCCATCCCCACACTATCTGGCCGCCTAATATCCCAGGCCAGATGTCTGCTATCAGATTTTCCCCGACCTCGTAAAAAAAAAACTACTAAAATAGAAGCAAGTGACAAATTCGCAAAGGTGAAGCCTTTATTCCAACATCTGAATAAAAAGTTTTTAGAAAATAGTATAAACGAGGAGATGCATTGCGTTGATAAAGTCATGGTACCATACCTTGGTCGTCATGGCTGTAAACAGTTTATACATGGCAAACCCATCCGATATGGATATAAACTGTGAGCCAAAACACAGCTTAGTCAATTTATACAACGCTAATATGGGAGGTGTCGACAGATGTGATCAAAATTTGAGTCTCTATCGTATATTTGTCAGAAGGAAAAAGACATGTTAGTCCACAACGCCTGGCAACAACATAGGAGAAGTTGTTACTCCTTAAATGCCCACCGTGCTACATATACTATAACAAAGTTGTTAAGTTGTTATTTTGGAAGACATACAAATAACATATGAAAGTATGAATTTTTTAAATACCGCGTTTTTTGCAGAAAAATTGCAAGTGTTGTACCATTTTGGAAACTTGACTAGACAGCCATCTTTTAAACGTACTTGCCAAGGGTGTTGTACTACTCCTTTTTTAGAAATCGTGTGTCAAACTTAATAGACATAAACTCTTTTAACCATATCTCGATGAAACTAATATTATTTTTCGGAAAACCATACCAGAATGGAATTAATATTGCAGGTTTAAATGAGGTATTAATAAAAAAACGCTTTAAAAACTCTTTCTTGCTTTATTTTATAAATTTCCTCGGTAACGGTCATCAGTCTGCATGGTCAAATCTTTTTCACTTTTTTTGTTAACATGAATCAACAGCATATCAAACTTCTTTAACATTTATAAGAATCTATTATTTAAACTAAATACTCTTCGGCTGATGATGACCTAATGTAAAGGTCGAAACCGGTACCGGGGAAATTTATAAAATAAAGCAGGAAAGAAGTTTTTTAAAGTGTTTTTTTTTTGTTATTATTACTTATTATTACTTTATTATTTTATTATTATTAATACATACTAGAACAGGTATGGGTTGGCCTCTCGCCCGGTACCAGGTTGACGTTGAGTTTCGAGACACCTGTATATAACTTAAACACTAACATCTCAGAACATCTACTCATAAACAACCACCAAATTTGTATGGGCATCCCTGGGTTAATAAAAATTTTGATTGAAATGATAAAATGGCTTCTTATGTTTAAAAACTAATACGTCATTCCACATACATATATGTTAGGAATAACACAGATTTATTATTTTTTTTTCAACTTAACAATAAACGATAAAAATATGCAATAAAGAATAGACAATGAATAAAATAAGTAAAGTCGATGTTCCCCGATCGCCGTACAACAAAGACTGGCGCTGCGGGAACGTATAGTTTCCGGTTACGCCCGTGCGTCTTAGGAGGGTCCATCACGATGTCTACAAACGGGTGTCCGGTACCGCACCACCCGGGAAGAAATCACTCACATATATGTATAGAAAATGTATTTGTTTCATTGAAAAGATAATAATTTGCATTGCAAATGCTGAGAATCTAATTTAATTTACTTTTTTAATCAAATGTAAGGCACTAAACTCTAAGGCAAGCGTAATCACAACTTAACTATTTATAAATTTGCAGCATCTAGAAAACGTTCTGGTAAAAAAGGTGAAAAAAAGCTCTTAACGTTCAACCAGAAGGGAAGAATCTGATCCCTAACCAAGCACAAACAGAGACACGGCTGCGATAAGTTGGATGTGTTTTATATGTGACGAAGATCGTGAGGAGTACATGCCGTTGTGTAAATTTAAATGATAAGTGATCCCCACAATTAAATTAATAATAAGTGATGGGTCACAGAACATGTTTGCTGATATATCACTAGAGGTCTTCGCAATCGCGCGATAAAAAAACTTGTTACAACGTATGTTGTAATCACTGAACCAATCGCAATTTAGTTACACTCCGCTATGTCGAAAATGACAGAGTGTGCTTGTTTAATTTAAATAGAAATATTAATTTTGTTTATCTCATTATTTTATATGTATAGAATATAATGTTTTTAATTCAATTTTAAATTTAAATGTTGTAACAGAGTTTTAATTAATATGTTTATTTAATAAACATATTACAATACAATTAAGAGCATACACGATTCACACGATGCTTATTATTATTTTTAATATTTTTTCTGTCATCGCGCTGCTTGGATACGCGTACAACGTGGACTAGATGGCGCGGCAATCATATATTCGTTACAACCTCCCCCTTTGGACGGAACTAGTGTCTCGCGTGTTGTCCAATATAGGTTGTTGTTTACAGGGTCTGCCTCGGCGACGGATCAGCTGCAGCGGTTGCGGGTCTATTTGCTCTTGTACCTCTCGGTACGGCGTCAATGAAGAGGTAGGGTAAGTGCCCAGACTTTTGTCTGGTTCTTCGGGTGATACGATTTGGTACCTTTGGCACCAAGACAACTGGTGAAGCATTGGCGGAATCCGACTCTTCAATGATGTCATCCTCAATCATCTGCTGGATTGCCTTTTCTAAGAATTTTCTCTTTGGTTCTGCCAATCGGTACGGAGGTACGGCTATGGGAATATCGTTGGCAAGCCTTATGCAATGCTCTGCATACGGAGTTGGTTCTGAACTTGGCGAGAACATTTCGACATTTTCATGTAGTAATTGGTTCAATTGCGATTTTTGATCAGAATTGAGAGTAGAACATTCATCAACATTCAAACTCACATCAATCGTATCTTCAATTTGAGCGCTCATTACTTCCACACATTCTTTCTTGTAGAAGTCATGTTTTCTTTCGGGCTTATGTGTAAAGTACCATTGTCGTTGGGAGATATCAATGACAATGTTTGCGGTCTCAATAAAATCAGTACCGAGTAACATGTTACTGTTATTATGTTCAGGAATAGTGAGCAATTCCAATGAAAACGAATAACCTTCTATAACTATCGAGGTATTGAAAATCTTTGCTTGAACAGACTGTTCTTGAACATTGGCGAATTTCATTTTCAGAAATTCGGTACGAAACGATAATTGATCTTTGAGTAGTAACTGGTATAATTGTGTATCTGATAAGCTTCTTTTGGCTCCTGTATCAAAACATGCGAGTCCATCGTGTCCAGCGATATTTACCTTAACCATAGGTCTGATATCCTTGTCTGGAACGTCAGTTTCGATCGTGTTTGCCAGCTGAACTTCGGGCAGTTACTCTTGATGTATCCTGGAGTTTGACATCCAAAACACTTTAGCATTGAATTTTCTGTCTTTTCAACGGTTGGCTTGACAGAGTCTTCCTGTTGAGATGTCTTGTTCTTCTTTCGACATTCAGCTTCCGAATGTCCAAAATTTGTACAAAAGTTGCATCTTGGTCGAGGCTTTTTCTCTACATGACATTTTTCTGCATTTAATCTTTCACTTTGTCTTAGTTCACGAAGAGAATGTTCAACGTTACGAGCGCGCGCGAGTAGTACTTCAAATGGAACTAATTCAGAAATAATCAACCGACGGCGGAGTGTTTTTCGCAATAAACTATAGATCATGTCTATTTGCATCCTTTCCGATATGTTATACGGTAATTGGGCGATCAAAGATCGAACACGGCACACAAAATGTTCGGTAAGTTCATTTTCGGATTGTTCTTTAGCAAAAAGTTCACGAAACACGAGGTATGGCGGTAACTTACGCGAGTAGGTATTTTTTAGAGCCTCTACAACTGTTTTCCAGTCCGGAATTGTTGCTTTAACACCAACCCACCAAATCGCAGCGAGATCTTCAAATAAAATCGATAATCCGCGTAATGCGCTCTCATCCGAAACATCGGCACATTCTTTGTAGGTTCTGACAGCGTCCAGAAAATCGCGAAGTACAATTGATGAAGCTTCCAATCTATTGTGTCAATTTGGGAGTGGTTGTTCCAGTTTTATTTATTTCCCTCAACAATTCGTGGAACTGTTCTGTAGAAAATGTTATTCAATTCAGCGTGCTATCCTGCTCTTGGTTAACATCCTTCTTTGGCGGCATTTTGACAGCAACACGATAACAACGCGGCGAGCGAAACTACGTTCGAGAAATCGATGCGTTAGATGCGTTAGGCGTGATTATTACTTAATTCACGAACACGATATGCTAGAAGTCAACGTCACTTTAAAAAAAAACGTTTTTTTTTCGTTTTCACTCTCCGGCACTTCGAGTCCCACGTTGGGCTCCAATTGTAACAGAGTTATAATTAATATGTTTATTTAATAAACATAAACATATTACAATCAGTGATGGGCGCTTGGTAAATACCCGACGGGTAGGTATTTCTAAAATGGGTATTTATCCGGGTATTTACCCCGGCCCAGGGTAAATACCCAAACAGTGGGTATAAAAGTGATACCAGTAAAAATTGTTGGGCGCCAATTGTAACAGAGTTATAATTAATATATTTATTTAATAAACATAAACATATTACAATCAGTGATGGGCGCTTGGTAAATACCCGACGGGTAGGTATTTCTAAAATGGGTATTTATCCGGGTATTTACCCCGGCCCAGGGTAAATACCCAAACAGTGGATATAAAAGTGATACCAGTAAAAATATATCAGATTCAAAAAAAAATGAAGAGTAAAGACGTATTATCATGAGACAAATCTGTTGTAATTTAGATTAGATCAAGTTATTATGATTATTATCATCTAGCACATCAAGCAGCCCTCTGCGTCCATTGTTGGACATAGACCTCCCCTATTCTGTTCCATTCGATTCTATTCTGTGCTGTCTGAATCCAATTGTTGATCATTCTTTTGACGTTTATTTCGTCTGTTCGCACGCGGTCTCCACTCAACTAATCGTTTTGTCTACTGCTCATTCTTCATTCGCGCGACTTGACCCGCCCAGTTCCACTTAAGCTTTGCCATAATGTTGACCACATCATTTACGCCAGTTCTTCTTCATAGGTCTTCATTTCGTATGTAGTTCCTCAGAATTAGACCCAGGATCGACCTAGGATCGAAATCTATCTTTGCGTTACTTGGACCCTCCTGGCAGTGGCTGCCGTTAATGTTAAAGTTTCGGGGCCTTATGTCATAGCCGGAAACATGTATTGATTGAAAGCCTTTCTTGGTCTTTTCTCTTGAAGATGTCTCTAAGTTTCCCGTAGGCTATGCATACGAGTGTGATCTTTCTGTTTAGTTCGTTTGTTATGTTGATTATCTCTCGATACACGAACCTCATAGCCAAGGTATACATAGCTGTCAACCCTCTCAATCTCATTATCCCCAATGTTGATGTTAGAGCTGAGAACAAGATTTATCATAAATTTTAATTTCTCCTCGTTGATATTTAGCCCGACTTATCTTATATCGGCCGCGTAGCGCAAATTACTTAAGCATTTGCAATTAATTTTTATGCCTTTTTGGGTCAAATCCAGTTGTTTAAATGCACTCTGAGGACTGTGATGAACAATTTGGGTTCAACAGTATATCGCCTTGTTTTACTCACAATCAGTGCTTTACTACGTCTACTCTCTTCAGTACTTTCATGCAATTTTACCATCATTGTAGCATTCTTGTAGATGTTATAAATAAGTTTGGTTTATCTATAATCGAGTCTGCATTCTTGAAGTGCTTGCAAAACTGCCATCAACTCAATTTAAATTAAATTTTATAAATACCTCTAAATACCCATCTTGGGTAAATACCCCCGGGTATATATCCAGGAAATTTTCCCTGGAAAATAAATAACCGGGTATTTAACAACACTGATTACAATACAATTAAGAGCATACACGATTCACACGATGCTTATTATTATTTTAAACATTTTTTTCTGTCATCGCGCTGCTTGGATACGCGTACAACGCGGACTAGATGACGTAGCAATCATACAGTGCTAGCGTAAAGTAACCCCCTCCCCCCTTTCACTTCTGAACGGATTGAGATATCAATATGAACAAAAACACGTCAATTTCTATACTTTATCAGCACAAATATTTTCTTATGGAAAATTTTGCTGTCACTTAGTTTTTCCGGAAAGTGGATCAACTTTGTTTTTTTAAATGGAACACCCAGTATATTATGGTACCTTCCGAAAGAATAAAACAATACGAATCCAACGATACCCCACAATCAAATATCGGTTTATTAGTTTTTTGCATAAAAATTAAACAAAATGCAGAATTTCGGCGGAAAAACCAACGTATCTTCGTTGACTACCTGTCGAGATACAATGGACCAGGTAAATGGTGGACGGTCAGTTAAAGATCGGTCTACGCTCGGGTTAAGCAGGGTTAAAATCGGCAATTTTTTTAGAAATTTTTTTATGAAACAATCAATGCAAGAAAAGAATAAAAAGAAAGTTCTTAAAACTTGTAAGAAAAAATTGTCATAACAACAATTTTAAAGTTTGTAGGTACCTTGAAATTTTGTATTTAAGTCGGCATGCAAATATTTTCTTCATTTCTATCTTTGAATTCTACCCGACCAAGTATAACCAAAGAAAGGCGAGATCAAAAAGGCTAGAAGGAGTTTAGAGCACAAAATCGAAGCAATTTTAATATTCGCTCGTGCTGACACAAATCTACATGAAACAGAGCGACAATTTAATGAACGATTTCCTGAACATTCAATTAGTCGAAAATATTTAAGAGAACTTGTAAATAAGTTTTTGGAAACTGGAAGCGTCGAAGACCGCAAAAGAACTGGTCGTCGTTCGATTTCTGAAGACACACAAGTGCAGATATTAACAGAAGTAGTTAATGCGAACATGATGTCGTCTGCTGCTATCGCATCAACGTGTGATGTGAGTCCAACAACGGCACGGAAATGTTTAAAGAAGAATAAATATCATCCATATAAAATTAAAATGCTTCATGAATTAACAGAAGATGACCCTGATAGAAGAACAGAATTTTGTAAGCTAATGACAAATATTAAAATAAAATAAAGAATTGCACATTTTTTTAATGGATAGTTATTATATTTTCATTCTACCGGTTTCGACTCAACTTAGAGTCATCTTCAGGAACACCTAAAGTTACAAACGAAATAAGAACAAACTTTTAGTTACAACAAATACATGTGTTCACTTAAATTTATAGGTTATGTTTTCATTAAAAATAATAAAATAAATGAGCTTGAACTTACGTCACAATTTGAACTAAAGCCATGGTATTATTATTAAACATTTGTTCGTGATTAAAAAACATTAAGGAAATCAAAACTTAATAAATGCGCAAATATGGGCGGATGCGATGAGTGA
The DNA here is from genome assembly GCF_036711975.1 of Onthophagus taurus. Lineage (NCBI taxonomy): Eukaryota > Metazoa > Arthropoda > Insecta > Coleoptera > Scarabaeidae > Onthophagus > Onthophagus taurus. The sequence goes on along the minus strand of NC_091972.1, from coordinate 26,527,314 downwards.
TGAATTGGCTGATAAGATGTTTGTCCGGAACGTGAATGTCAAGGTCAAGCATATATCATGACGTTTGCGACCAAATCAATATATTTTTTCAAATTTCAAAAAGTAATAATAATAATATGTAGAAAATACAATATAAAAAGATTTTTGGGGAGAAGAAAGGAATTTGGTAGCCAAAGGAACCCAGCATGTTGCGAGCTCAAACTGCTACCGTGGCTTGAGTTCCTCGTTCATACTGGGTTATTAAACAATAAATTGAAAAAACTCAAAATTGAAAAACTCAGAAGATAAAAATTAAAAATCAAGCGTCACAAACCAAAATGATTGTTGACATAAAGGCAACAAGATATAGACACAAGGTAGTGTTTTAGTAACAATCAAAATAGGAGATTGAAGATAAACAATATTAAATGTCGATTATTAAGATGGGGGAATGGTGTGATAGTTTTTGGGGTATGGGAATAGGTAGGAATTTTGGGAGAGAGAGGAGGTGTTGGTAGTCAAGGAGCCCAGACGTTGCGACACTCAAGCTACTACCCTAGCTTGAGTTCCTCGTTCGTCTGGGGGTTTTTAGGGGGAGTATATGGTGTTCTGAGAAAGGTTTGACAGTTACCAATGCAGACAAAAATGCGGGTATCGTAATAATGTACAAACAAGAATATATAGATAAAACTAAGAAGTTTCTAATGGACAATAATTTTAATATTACTACAAAAAACCTTACAACATCTTTTCATAAAAATGTGAAAAAGATCTTAGCAGAATCAAAAATGACACTGGAGAAATTTAACGCAAAACCAGCTACATTGATACCGATGAACCCAAAAATACCACGATTATATGCTTTGCCTAAGCTGCACAAACAGAACATACCTATTCGACCAATAATTGCATCAATTGACTCAAGCATATACAGAATCTCCAAGTTTTTGATTGGAATCTTTAGGAACATCACTACCTTTACACCCTTAAACAAACTTGAAGACATATCATTACCCAATAATTACACAATAGTTTCCTTCGACATTACTAATTTATATACAAATATACCAACTGATGAAACACTCAAGATACTGAAACAAATTCTAGACGAGAAGGTCACAAATGCAGAGGATAGTAGAAATATTTTCAATCTCTTTAAAATATGTATACAACAGAATTTTTGTTCATTTAATGATAAAATATACACATACACCAAGGGTCTACCGATGGGATCTCCGCTCAGCGGATTGCTAGCTCACATATTCCTGAACAACATAGAAAAAGATTTCATTTGTAATGACATAAACCCATACAGAAATAATATAATATTATGGCAACGTTACGTGGACGATATTCTTGTTTTCATAAATACGAAGGATGATACTATTATTGAAGGTTTACACACATACATAAATGAACTGCACAAAGACATAAAATTCACAATGGAAAAAGAACAAAACAACAGATTAAACTTTCTTGACATAACATTAGATAAAAATGATAACCACCTTCAATACAAAATATATCGGAAACAAACACAGACAGATTTAATTATCCCACAAGATTCTCACCACGAATACACCCATAAAATGGCAGCATTTAGAGCCTATATAAATAGAGCTCTAAATACAAAATTAGATCAAACCGAAATAAATAGAGAGATAACAATAATTAAGCAGATTGGTGGAAATAACGGTTATGAACCAGAGATTATTGATAGAATGTTTAACAAACAAATTAACAGAAACGCTCTCAACAACATGACAACACTTAACAATCAACAAGAAACTCAAACCTTATCGTACAAATCTATAGAATATCAGGGGAACATTAACAGCAAACTAAAGAAAATCTTTAAGACCTACAACATGAAACTAACATCTAAAAGTAACAACACCATAGGACGAATTTTAATCAACAACAAAGACAAGATAAAGAAATTAAACAACAACGGAGTATATAAACTGGAATGCGGAACCTGTAATGCTACATATATAGGAGAGACAGGGAGATCGTTAAAAACACGGATAAATGAACACAAAACCCAAGACAGATCTAATTTCGGCAGACATTTAATCTTCAATAAAGACCATCAATTCAATGAAGAGGAAAACACCACGTTACTTCACTCCAAAAATAAGAGCAACTTACTCGAAGTCCTCGAGAATTACGAAATTAATGAATTCAAATATAATTATCCAGAGAAGATCTGCCTAAACGACCAGATCACAACCAATACCCGACCAATATACACCTTTCTCAGAACACCATATACTCCCCCTAAAAAAACCCCAGACGAACGAGGAACTCAAGCTAGGGTAGTAGCTTGAGTGTCGCAACGTCTGGGCTCCTTGACTACCAACACCTCCTCTCTCTCCCAAAATTCCTACCTATTCCCATACCCCAAAAACTATCACACCATTCCCCCATCTTAATAATCGACATTTAATATTGTTTATCTTCAATCTCCTATTTTGATTGTTACTAAAACACTACCTTGTGTCTATATCTTGTCGCCTTTATGTCAATCATTTTGGTTTGTGACGCTTGATTTTTAATTTTTAACTTCTGAGTTTTTCAATTTTGAGTTTTTTCAATTTATTGTTTAATAACCCAGTATGAACGAGGATCTCAAGCCACGGTAGCAGTTTGAGCTCGCAACATGCTGGGTTCCTTTGGCTACCAAATTCCTTTCTTCTCCCCAAAAATCCCTCAACAATCCTTTTCTCCCTTACGCTTCACCACAACCACCCCCCCTCCCTTTTATATTGTATTTTCTAGATATTATTATTACTATTTTTTGAAATTTGAAAAAAATTATTGATTTGGTCGCAAACTTCATGATATATGCTTGACCTTGACATTCACGTTCCGGACAACCATCTTATCAGCCAATTCATCACTCATCGCATCCGCCCATATTTGCGCATTTATTAAGTTTTGATTTCCTTCATGTTTTTTAATCACGAACAAATGTTTACCATGGCTTTAGTTCAAATTGTGACGTAAGTTTAAGCTCATTTATTTTATTATTTTTAATGAAAACATAACCTATAAATTTAAGTGAACACATGTATTTGTTGTAACTAAAAGTTTGTTCTTATTACTTTTGTAACTTTAGGTGTTCCTGAAGATGACTCTAAGTTGAGTCGAAACCAGTAGAACGAAAATATAATAACTATGTACGTCACTGGAGTGATGTTAATCTACATGAATATCGCGAAGTTAACACTCCATTTCCCAAGAAAATAAATGTTTGGGCAGGCATATTGGAAAATCACATCGTGGGACCAATATTCCTAACCGAAAATTTGGCAGGAACATTGTATTTAAGATTATTAGAAGAAGATATTAATCCACGACTTTTGCAAATTGTGCAACAGAATCCTGACGATTTTGAAATGGAATTAGTGTTTCATCAAGACGGAGCACCTCCACATTATGCGGCAATGGTACGAAATTATCTTGATACAAATTTTAATGGACGGTGGATCGGTCGACGTGGGCCGATTGAATGGCCAACAAGATCAGCAGATCTGACACCTTTAGATTTCTTTTTATGGGGTTATTTAAAATCCAAGGTATATGAAAGTCCGCTAGACAGTATTGAGGATTTAAAACAAAAAATTATTGACGTCTGCCAAAATATTGATCATCACATGTTAAGCCGTGTGAGAGAGGAAACACTGCAAAGATGGTACCACTGCCAAGAAGTTCAGGGTAATCATATCGAACAATTTATTTAATAGTTTGTTCTTAATGAATAACATATTCAATAACAACACAGCCAATTTTTCAACCGTTATGTATACTAGCAAAATCTTTGTTAAATTTTTTTTTATCTTATCATTTCTTATATTTACTTTGATTTTTTCTTTATAAATACTTTTTGATTAAATATGATTAATTCATAAATTTAATATAGGTACTTCCACCCAATGTTTATTTTATTTCTAAAAAAAATAAGTAATTGAACTAGCAATTTTAAATCCGTCTTAGCTCGAGCGTATACCAACCGTTAACCTACCGTCCACCATTTACCTGGTCGATTGCATTTCGACAGGTAGTCGACGAAGATACGTTGGTTTTTCCGACGAAATTCCGCATTTTGTTTAATTTTTATTCGAAAAACTAATAAATCGATATTTGATTGTGAGGTACCGTTGGATTCGTATCGTTTTAAGAAAATATTTGTGCTGATAAAATATAAAAACTGACGTTTTTTTTTGTTCATATTGATATCTCAATCTGCTCGGAAGTTAAGAAAGGAGGGGGGTTACTTTACGCTAGCACTGTTATATTCGTTACAATGCTATTTTAGTTTTCATTGTAAAAAAACTGGTTTAAGAGTCACGTTCCTGGTTTTATACCGATTCAATTCAGTTCCTTTACAAAAATCTGAGAGAGTACTTCTTCAAAAATTCATAAAAGTGTTAATCGATTCTTATCAAATTGTTAGTTCAGTAAAGTTCATGTATTAAACAGTTAAGTAAATGAATTTATCTACAACCATTGAATTATCTATTCGTTATACATTTGATTTTTGACGGGTAATGACACCCATTACTCATGACTGACAAAGTGTTGAATAATGAAGCCATTATTCCACAGTTTTGCACGGCCTACTAATCAAAAAAAAAATATTAACAGAAATGACAGCTTTCTTATATTGAGGTTATGTCTGAAATGTGTATCAAGTTTATTTTTTTAAAACTTTAAGTTTACAAAAATAACATAAACGATAGAAAACAATAATCATCATTAATTCAAATGTTCAAATTGCTGCCCGTTAGCGGCAAGGCAATATCTTAATCGGGAGACAAATGCTTCTTGAACGTTTTGAATCATATCCGGGCCGATTAATTGAATTTTTTCTCTAAATTTTTGCTTCAGATCTTCTAGGTTATCAGGCTTATTAAAATAAACTTTAGATTTTAAATAACCCCAAAGAAAATAATCTAAAGGGCCATTCAATATGTCCGCGTCTACCAATCCACCGATTGGGAAATTTTTGGTTGAGGTATTCTCGAACAACTAGAGCATAATGAGGAGACGCGCCATCTTGCTGTAGTCAAATTCTGGGATGTAGTGAATTTGGATCTTCTGCATTTGGAAAAATTGCAAATAAACTTGGAATTAATTCTAATTGAAGGAAATTCAAAAACTGTTCACTGCCTACTGTTCCGTTAAAGAAATACGGTCCAATAATTCTGTTCTCCACTATTCCAGCCCACACATTCACCTTTTGGGGATACTGTGTATTTGCCTCGGCTTTCCAATGGGGATTTTCTATTGCCCAATAACGGCAGTTTTGCTTATGGACGGTGCCATTTAAACAAAATGTTGCTTCATCGGAGAATAGAATGTTTTTAATAAATTCCGGATTTGCGTAGCATAGTTCCGTCATTGTTTCGCAGAATTGCACGCGTCGATCAAAATCGTCATCGGAAAGCTCATGCACCAAGTGTACTTTGTAGGGGTGATATTTTTTTTTCTTAAGAAATCTTGATATTGTGCTTCTAGATGTATTTAAATTTGCAGCAATATTGGAGATGTTTGAATGCGGATTTTCCTCTACACTTAACAGGACATCCAATTGACGGTCTTCATTTAAGGCCAATGGACGTCCGGTCTTAGGTTTATCTCGTACATCGTAAGTTCGCGAAATTTACTCTCAATTCGACTTATTGTCGATAGTGATATTAGAGTACGGTTTGGTTGTTTTTCGTTAAACAACGCACGGACTTCGTTATACGTTCGGACTCTATTTCCGAAACCAATCATTATAAGAATCTCGATTCTTTCAGTTTCAGTAAGCGTCATTATTAATTTCTTACTTATCGAACAGTCAATAAATAAAAAATAACCAATAATAGATAAACAATAAGATCAAATAACAACAAAAAAGTAACAACGAATAGCGATGAATAGCAACAAATAGCAACAAATAACAACGAATAACAATGAATAACAACAATTAACACAAGAAACTCCACAATACTACTCAAAATAATCTTATTAACGCACAATACACTGTTTCAAATCGAATTTTGACACTTGGAAATTTTAAATCAAAACATTTGGTTGCCATGGTTACGCACTGCTACTACTATGTTTTATATCAAATGAATGGGAAATAATGAAACTTTAAATTAATTTTCTCGAAAATGTTCTTATGTAACCGATATTAATATTTATTGTGCATAATTCAGAAAAAAATTCTCTTTCAAATTACAATATAAAAAATGGGGTATTCCATTTAAAAAAAACTGCGATGACGTCATAACTCGTTTAAAAATGGCGGAAAAAATTTAAAATATACACCAAAAAATTGCAAAAAATTTAAATCTTTAGACCCGTTTCAGCGATTTTTTCATAAATTGTTTGTAATAATTTTATCGAATTTATCCGTTACTTTTGAAACGCACTGTATAATTCAGAACTTTTCTTATACCCGGCAATTGGTATAATTATGAACAGTGCCAGAGACAGGACGTCGCGCCTTTATTTCTTTATGTAGGTAAGATAAAGGCATGACGCACTGTTTGGAACGCACCAATTTTTCTGATTGGATGGAACCCCCTCTCCCCGCAGAACAATTCCGAAAATTTTCAAATTAACATATGTATGTTACATAGAAATGTTCAGTAATTACAACAAACTTTACCGTAATTTTTTTTATAGAGCGATTGCCAAGATATCGACCTCTAAAGTGACTTTTGGCACGGATAGCAGAGCAGTGAAAAGTTTAAAAAGATTATAATACCTTAACACAGATTGATGATATAAAATGATGGGACGCACCTTTTTAAAATTTCTTTTCTTATTTCTAGTTAGGTTTATATTTTTCACCATATCAACAAGGTGCTCTATACGTACAATCAATAACTCCAACGAATAATAACATGTCATTAATGCTATCAATAAACCATTAACTGTAAAATATATGGTATATATTTGAAATAACATTTTTAATGTTATTATCCAATGCTTCTCAGAAAAAGGAACGTAATACTCAATAATAAAACAATTTGTATAATCACTTAAATCACCACAGTCATCGCTCAACATAACATAATATGTTATGAAATAGGCGAAAAGAAATGCTGCATAACGAATCGTTTTAAATAAAATTTTTAAATTTCTTTCGACGTATTTAACTCTTTGAACATTCACCTGGTTAAAATCACTCAGTAAATTGAACATTTCAAAGAATCGGTGTCGATTTCGCAATAGTTGAATGTTAGTAGATATTAATAATGCTCCCATTGTAATAAATTCCATGTGAAATAAAATTTTCGTAAAATTTATCTTGTAATCTGAAATGGTTAAAATGTAAATAAAAGTACACGTATACGCGTTCAATATCTACTTATAATTGTTGATATAAATGGGTAGATTCCACAAATTATATTTATACCAATCAAAATTGTTGGTCCAAAACCGCGTAGTCCTTGCTGCGTTGGCAAAGATTGGTATTTTAGCAAATATTCTTGTAAAAGGTAAAACCCGAATGTTTTCGACATGTTCAAAGCGAGAAAACTAAAACGATTGAATGAAACGATTACGTTTTTCATTTAGTATCATTAAAAGCTATTAGAGTCTTCAAAATTTAATTATAATGGTTTGTTGTTCTGAATGATGCTTGATGATCTATTTTATCCAATCAATACATCACGTACTTTATTAAATATAAATTGTTTTTATCATTTCTTTTATTATTTCTAATGCGTTTTTTGGCGGAATTGCAAAGTTGTACAAAATCTTTTTCGCAAATTTGATCGTTGCGTTTTTTTTAATGTTTCACTTAATCTACTACGGTTACATAATAAATATAATACAATAAATATACTTCGCCTATGATAATTACTTTATTATAATAGAGACATATGATTCGATTTTAAATAATCGTTCATAAACTCGATATGTGTGTTAAATTGAACCTTAAATATTCTACTATTGAAATTTCCATGGAATAATTATTTAAGAGGAAATTATAAAATTTATAATACACGTAATTTACCAAAAATAATATCTACTGTATTTTTAAGAATTATGATATGTGTAAATTAGAATTTAGTACAGGCAGTAGTATAGGCATTTAGTTATCATTTATCTTTCCTATTTGTATTCATATTTATATCATACTTATTATTCGTTATTAAAATATGATTAATTTAAATAATTAGTTCAAATATAAGTGTATTTAAAAGTGTTGATTTGAATAGTTATTTAAGCATTCGAACTTAGAGTATGAGATCACGGTAATGTCGTGAGTCAGTTCAAATATTTCTTTGTTCCTTAGTTATTGTATATTCCGCATCTACCTGAGTGCCTTATGTAAGGGGTGATATAGTCACCTTAGTAGTATAAGAAGGAGAGTTCTGGAGCAGGATTATCCCATATTTTGCGCTCTGTGATTGGCTGAAATGCCAATATGGCGGTCAAAAATCTAGTAACTTTTGTGATTTTCATTTTACATGTTGGCAATGAATCTCAATTATGTTGGTACTACTGAGGGTGGAGGGAATGTTAATTTTTTAAGTATAGGTAAAAGTACGGTGACCGTCAATATACAGTAAAGCTTCGCTAATCCGAATCGATTAAAACCAGTTCAATTCAGATTATGGAAGCATGCGGATTATTGAAGTCATATTTAAATATTATCAAAAAAAAGTCTTATAAATACTTATTTATAGATTTATTGTACTAGATAATATATGCAATACATGTTTTATACAGTTTATTCAAAAAAATCAAACAACTTTGTTTGTCGCATGCAGCTTGTTTAAATTTCATGGTGCGTTGCCGTAGAATTCTAAGGGTTGTTACGGTGTTTAAATCGACTGCATTTTTACGCAAAACTGAGCGTATAACGTAAACAACTAACTATAAACTATAAAACTAAACGTGTTCCAACTTGTTTAAACGGCCACACAAAAAGACCGTTAATTCCGATTAGCGAATCTTCTAGCAATTCGGATTGCAAGGGACATAATGCAAATTTCACGTTTTCTAATTTTGTTCGGATTACAAGGGAATTCGGATTTGGGGGTGTTCGAATTAGCGGAGCTTTACTGTAATTACAAAAATTAAGATTAATAATTCGTGATCCAATTAGGACTAGGTGTGTGAAAGTGAAAGGAGAATTAAAAAAAAAATGTTAAAATGAACTTGTGTTTTAAAGGTGAGTAACATACATTGAAATGAAGTGTATTAAATTTAAAGAAGATTTAGATGTGTACTATATTGATGAAGACGAATATAGCAAAAATGCTAGAAACGGATCGGAATGGTTGCAAGCAGCTGCAGAGAGGTATCGATTTAAGAGACGTATTGAAGAAACTGAAAAATTATTGTATGAAATATTACGTAAGAAAAATGAGAAGTTAAATAAATAAAACACTTTAAATGATATTTAATATATTATTTATTGATGTAATCTTATGTATCATCTACATAATCTTGTGTGTTTGTAGAGGGCCAATGTGCCGAATCAGGACCGGATTGCCATCCAACTAGTTTCTATTTCTCATGTTGTTTATTAAACATGCCATTATATTCTGGTGTGATATTCGCGACAGAGGCTCAAAATTAAATTCATAGTTGAGTGCTTTGAAAACTTGTATACATCTTTTTACAAATTCATTGCACAATAAAATGCATCGCAAATCAATTTATCACAATAATAACGCAAATTACAGTATTTACATATACGATTATTAATAGAAACAATTCCTTCGTTATCAGCGAATAAATTAGTTAATAAATATTTTTTATACATTTCATCAGTAAATTTAACACTTACGTTACTAGTCAGTGATTTTAGATCTTTGACGTTCAATTCATTGTTGTTGTTTCGCTCGTAACAATTAAGCGATTCTAATGATTGCTTAACAACATAATCAAAATTGAGTTTTTCTCTAAGAATTACTTCTAAAATTTCAACAGAAGCTAGGTGTAGATTTCGATATGTTAAAATCTGGTTTGGAATAATTTTTTTTCCAATATGATATTAATACTATCAAGATGTTACGTGGCTTTTTATCAAAACAAAAAAATTTCAAATTTACAATAAGCAAAATTCTATTCATGAATAGTGTCTGGTGGTAAAATGTTTGCAAAATTGATGGCCGCTTGTGCAACAGTCGGCGGGGTATGAGTTCTTCAAACAAAAATTTTATTGCCAATGAGCGCCACGTAGTTTCAGAATTAACATCAACCGCAATAACTGAATAAAACTACAAATTTTGACACCAAAATACTTTTAATGATAATAAAAAAATAATACTTGAAAGGTAAGTGTAAAAAAAAATTATAATAACAGAAAGGTTTGTTTGTGCAGGCGCCGGTACCACCAAGAATCTACGGACTACCGAAGATTCACAAACCAGACGTCCCCCTCCGCCCTATCGTACATACCAGCTGGCCAAACATCTTGCAAAGATTCTGTCTCCCTTTACAAGTAACACGGAATCGTATGTCAGGGATTCTACACATTTTGTGGAATCGGTAAAAGGTGTAAAGCTGGAGGCTGGGGATATGTTGGTAAGTTTCGATGTGGAATCCCTGTTTACTAGGGTACCAGTTAAGGATGCTGTAGAGGGTCTTCACCGAAAACTCATTCCGGAGGATTTACCAGAATACGTACCAGATCTGGTGGAGTATTGCTTATCGTCGACGTATTTCAGCTGGAAAGGAGAATTTTACGAGCAGTTCGAAGGGGCAGCCATGGGATCTCCACTACCGCCAGTTATAGCTAATTTCTACATGGAATTATTCGAAGAGGACGCTTTGAAGAAGAGCCAGTGGAAACCAAAACTATGGCTCCGATATGTGGATGACACGTTTGTGATATGGCAACATGGTAAAAAACGGCTCCAAGAGTTCTTGGATCACTGAACTCTCAACATCCTATGATTAAGTTCACCATGGAAACAGAAACTGCCAAAAAACTACCTTTCCTAGATGTGTTGGTCAATAGGACGACAAATGGAGATATAGAACTTGGTGTATACCGTAAGAAGACCCATACCAACAGGTATTTACAGGCATGTTCACATCATCATCCCCAACAGAAGAGGTCCGTGATCCGTACATTATTTCAGCGAGCAGCGAGACTATGTGAAGAAGAGAACTTGAAGAAGGAGCAACACTTTCTACGAGGCGTGCTGCAGAAGAATGGATACACTTCGAGGGACATCAACCAGGCCATCAAGCAGCGAAAGCAGAAAGAGGACACGGTAAGTACAAAACCACTTGGATTTATCTGTCTTCCCTATGTTTCTGGTGTAACGGAACGAATTGCTAGGCACCTCAAGAAGAACGACATCGTAGTGCGGTACGGCACGGTCAGCAAAATTCGGAACATACTCCCGATAGCCAAGGACTCCACACTAACTCCATTAAAAGGAGCGGGAGTCTATCGACTATCGTGTAGTTGTGGGAACGTTTATGTTGGCCAAACTGGACGCAACGTCGAGTGCCGCATCAAGGAGCATGAGAGGGATGTAAGGCTGAAGAAGATCCAGCAGTCGGCGGTTGCGGAACATTGCCATGCAGAGGGGCACCGAATAGACTTCGAACAAACAAAGGTGCTGGCTAGGGACAACAGATACTACTAAAGACTGACAAGAGAAGCCATAGAGATCCACCGACATAAAAATAACGTCAACAGAGAGGATGGCTGGGAGCTTAGCAGAACATGGAAGATGGTGGTGAACACGAAGACCTCTTCCCGCCTCACACCGGACGCGACGCAATTAGTTATTAATTAGCTTGTAATTAGCGTTAACTGATTATTAATTAGTTTTTCCGACTTATATATAGTTACCGATTTTTGATCTCGTCACTTCGAACCAGTTTCTGAAGAATGTTGCAACATGGCATCCGAAACGTCAAACCTTTTATTAAAAGACGCACGGCAAAACACGAAAGTTTCTAGTGTTAGTTCTAGTTTTAGTTTAATTCACACCGGCCGTGAAAGCCTTCGTACTTATATTATTAACCTTTATGGGGAGGATATCAACAAACAAATCAAGGATTTGGATAACTCACGAATTAGACAACGCAAGCTGTTGAGCAGTTTGGCCTTTCTACGAAGATGCAGAGAGAAGAAAGTAACGCCAATCTTCTTGAAGGTGAAGCACCACATCGACTCCGCTGCAGCACGTAGAATTTTGATTAGGACAGAACAAGCACTGCTACGAGAAAGAATTCACAAGACCTTCAATGATCTACAAAAAATAAGTGAGAAGTTACTACGACTCCACCTCTCACTTTCCAATTGTATATCCGGAGAAGACTGGGACAAAGTGGACAGACTAACAATGGAGAAGGCTAATCGCGAATTTCAGAAGACCCGTGACACACACATCAAGAAGTTTGAATCTCTGGAACGCCAGTCGCAAAAGAAGAAAGGTAATAGTTTACCAGTAGAAACAATCGTCATTAACAGATCGAATGTCCCACTAACGAAAGACGAAACCTCTGTGCTCGCCAAAGGATTGAACTACGCAATCGCCCCGAAGAAGGTCCCAAAGGAGGAAATCATCTGCGAAGTGGAAGCAGCTGTTCGAGGGATGCCTGCACTGAAAGCCGAAGAGATCCGACAAGAAGTTGCGAGAGTATTGAAGTCAGCAAAACCACCAAAATCCAACTTGACGGTTGGTGAAAAGAAGGCACTCCAATCTATAATAGAAAAGTCAGAAATCGTCGTGTTACCAGCAGACAAGGGGAATGCCACCGTTGTTATGGACAGGAAAGAATATGATGACAAAATGATGATCCTCATCTTTCGCCAGTCGTTCAACCGACAGCTTATAATATGATTTATCCATAATTCAAAATTTAAATAACAACAATATCTACTAATTTGTATTATCGTTACGCCTCGAATAATTTTTATTTCTCTTTTGTTCTGTCCCTCTTTTGTTTATATGGCCCCACGTTGGGCGCCACTTTTGTTACTGTACTTGTTTTGTGACTGTCGCTTGTGCAACAGTCGGCAGGGTATGAGTTCTTCAAAAAAAATTTTATTGCCAATGAGCGCCACGTAGTTTCAGAATTAACATCAACCCGCAATAACTGAATAAAACTACGAAATTTTGACACTAAAATACTTTTAATGATAATAAAAAAATACTTGAAAGGTAAATAATGAGAAATAAAAAAAAATAATATTTGAAAGGTAAGTTTATAAAAAAAAATAATAATGAGAAATAAGAAAATAATTACTAAATATGTTTCTTTCAGCGCGACGGCGTACAAGGAAGTGGTAAGTAAAATAAAGAAATTCAATAATCCGGAACCGAAATTTGACCAAACATACGGTGAAAAAAAAATGCGAGCAACTCTAAATTGAAAGTAAAAAAAATAATCCCGCTTCAGTGTGACAACCGGTACAAAAATATCGAATGTATGTATAAAATAAAATTATAACCCTAAATTCTTTCCTTATCAACAAAATTTTTTTTTTTTAGAATCAACAAAAAAATAAAATTCAAATTCGAATCGAAATTCTTCTAACAAATCAGAGAAACCGGGCGTAAACGTAGATGTTATTTTATGAGGCGAACGAAATAATAAATTAAGAAATTGTTTAACCGACCTCTTTTCCTGTACTAGTTTTTTTTGTTTTTCGCGTCAATGTAGTTGAGATGACGCAGGATGAATATGGATGGCGAACGAAAGCGTGGTCAACGTGGCTAAACCTTCGTTAATTATCTCCTCCTTCAATGAATCAATCTACCCATTTGAAACTAATTTCCAGATTTGAAATTTACTCAGTAAAAATCGGCAACAAAAGGAAAAGAAACTAAATAAAAATATAATTATCTGATTAGCGTCGAAATTCTATTAAAAAAAAACTTGTTTCTTACGCCTAAGTTGTTGGGCGGCTTTAAATTTGTAAAACGAAATTTGGTGGCGTTTATGCTCCCCGAAGGTATTCCAAAAATTAATAAATCGGCTGATTAAAATCCACTAAATGTGTTTTTCCAAAATTTTAACCAAAATTACAAAAATAAACTCCAATATCATCCGATTCAAGGCACTCACCAAACTCGACTGTTAACTCAACCCCGAAGATATTGTAAACAAGTTTTTGATGTCATCTCAATTGTAAATAAATTTATTTCAAAAATTCAACGCTGGTGTTAATCTTTATTAGCTTGATTTTATTTTAATTAAAAAAAATACAAACATTAAGTACAATCTCGCCGTAATAAAGATTATTTTCTTTGATAAAGTTTCTTAAATGATAGAAGTAGGTATTGTTTTTAATGATGTTTTTGTTATTCGTAAAATAATTAACTTTATTTAAGTAGAAAAGTTGCTAATACAAAATGCTTGTCACAACATGCGAACACGGTTCGTTCTGACTGCTTCTCGCCGCGCGATGACGTCTCCCCACTACTACTCTTCTAAGAGCAGCCAACGTAATAAAAATAAAATAAAATGTGCAATCTTAACATAAACGTCCCCCCGTTGAAAGAGTTAAGACTTTCAAATATACAAAACCAAACGATTGATATAAGGTAAGTACAAACTGTATATTCTACTAAATTAATCAAATTGTTCCTTTTTAGTCCACAGGTAAAACACAAATCTTCGAAACACAACGCTTTACAACTGAACCACTACACAATCTCACTGATACCACTCTCACCACTTCATCTGCTCCAGGATGCGTTGTCACTATTCTTCCAAGTTTCCACTGAAGGGGTGGTAGGTTGTTCTCTTTTAGTATTACCATTCTTCCAATATTGATTAATCTTGAACCATTTTTCTTCCATTTCAAGCGTTGCTGTAGCTCTCCAATATATTCCTTTGACCAATGTTGCCAAAAGCGCTGTCGGATCTGCTCAATACGTTTATGAATGGTAAGTCTTGAAGTATTAATATTTGTAATATCCGTTTCAGGAATAGATGTAAAACTTCTTCCAATCAAAAAATGAGCCGGCGCGGCGTTAACGGATTATCATCAGATGGATCTTCGGAAAGAGGAGAAAGGGGTCTAGAGTTAAGGATGGATTCTACTTGCGTAAGTATCGTGTACATATGTTCAAATGTTAAAATTGTATTACCCATAATCCTTTTCAAGTGACCCTTCACCGATTTAATTCCCGCCTCCCAAATACCACCAAAATGCGGTGAATGAGGAGGTATGAATTGCCAACTTATAAATTGATGAATTGTCATCTCCTTTGACAATTCATCTGAACTCAATTTAAGAAAATCCCTCAAACCCTTCAGCTCATTATAAGCGCCACGAAAATTAGTACCATTATCAGAGTATATAATCTTGGGTTTTAATCCGCTGCGTGCGATAAATCTTTTTAATGTGGAGATGAAAGCATTTGTACTTAAGTCCGTTACCAATTTAAGGTGAACCGCCTTTGTCGTAAAACATATAAATAAACACAAATAACATTTTGAAACCTTTGCTCCCCTGCCGTCTTTATTTTTAATAGAAAATGGACCTCCATAATCTATACCCACTATTTCAAACGGAAAAGATGTAGTTATTCTCGTTTTAGGCAATTGCCCCATAATTGGCTTAGATGTAGACGTAACTGTTTGCTTTGCCAAATTGCGTCCACCAATTGTTCAATATTTTTCTCTGGTGCTAGCTAGTAACAACTAGCTAAGGACCAGCATGACATAAGTTTAAGTGTTCAGTTTGAAAGATCAACTTTATGAATGCATGTTTGCTGTGTAAAAGTGCTGGATGTTTCTTTTCATATGCGAAATCAGATTTCTGCAATCTACCTCCAACCCTTAGAATTTGTTCATTATCAATGAATGGATTTAATCCCAACAAATTGCTCTTGATATGGATTTCATCTCGTTTTTGTAATTTTTCGATCTCATCGCTAAACATTTCTCGTTGAGCTATTCTCAATAATGTATTCATAGTTGCATTCAACTCTTCTATGGAAATATTATTTTTCATGCGATAATCTGCAATTTTTTGACAATTATATATGAATCGTTTCACATAGAAAATTACTCTCAGTAATGTAAGTTTGAAAATCTCTGAAATATTAAAAATTCTTCTACATTGCCTACAAGAACGGTATGAGACTGAACTTTTAAATCCTTTAGTTCGTTTCCATTTAATTCTCTCGTCAATAAATCAGCTGGATTGTCTTTAGATTTAACATGATGCCATTGTTCCAAATTTGTAACAGCTTGAATCTCAATTATTCTGTTTGCTACAATTGTTTTTAGAGTGCCTGCATTTGAATTCAACCACGCCAATACGATTTTTGAATCTGTCCAAAGATAAATTTTATGTAAATCTAAAGTCAGTGACCCCTTCACAATGGTTAATATTTTCGCAAAATGTAAACATGCACATAATTCCAATCTAGGAATAGTGGTTATTTTCAGTGGTGCAACTTTTGATTTTGCACAAAGTAATCTAGTGTTTACGTAATCACCATTTTCGGACCTCAAATAAATGTAACAACCACATGCTTTCTCGGAAGCATCTGCAAACCCATGAATTTGAATTTTTTGTTTGCATTCTCCTAATATAAATCTAGGAATTTCAATATTCTCAATAGCCTTTAATGTGGCACAAAATCCTACCCAATCTGCATAAATTTCCATGGGAAGTGATTCGTCCCAAGTAACCTTTGCTTCCCATAATTTCTGAAGGTGTATTTTGGCTTTGACTGTAATAGGACTAAGTAGACCAAGAGGATCGAATATGTGACCAATGATAGATAATATCGTTCTCTTATTTACGTCTTTATAGTGCTTAAGTTTTATTTTGTAATATAAGTTATCCCTTTCATGTGCCAAAACAGACCAAGCGTTTTCGTAACTTGATCGTTTCCCAAAGAAATAATATTTGACGTGGAATCCAAGGTATGTATATCACTAAACCTTTTCATTATATTGCTATTCCATTTTGCCAATTCGAAACCTAAGTAAGATCTTAAAATGTTTGTTATTTGTTCGCAAACTTTGTGGCTTCTTCTACAGAATCGAAACCTGTTATCAAATCATCGACATAAAAGTCTCTTTTAATTCTCAATTATGCCTCTTGTAAGTTTTCATTCTCAAGAGCCGTTTGTAATAAAGATCTAATAGCTAAGTAAGATGCTGCTGCTGTTCTATATGTAACGGTGTTTAATTCATAAACTGAAATATCTTTATCTGCACCATCGCGCCATAAAATTCTTTGTAATGGTCTTTGACTGGGATCAATAAGTATCTGCCTATACATTTTTGAGACGTCAGCAGTCACTGCAATCTTATGTTGGCGAAATCTAATCAAAATAGAAAACAAATCTGCCTGAATTACAGGACCTATCATTTGAAGATCATTTATGCTATAACCACTTGAAGTGCTAGCTGATGCATCGAAAACCAGTCTATGTTTAGTAGTTAAGCTGTCTGCTTTTTGAACGCAATGATGAAGAAAACAAATTGTCAGTAAAGCAAGTGTCAAATTATTTCCCAAGATAAGTTAGTCGGTAACAGTTGTTTAAAATGGCAAATAATTGCAGCTTTAGTGAGCAAACTGAGGCGCTTTTAATATCGGGAGAGTCTGTAGGCAATGCTAACGCAGCGGCGAAACGATATTGCAAAGAATTTCCCAACCGCAGACAACCTGATAAAAAACATTTCTAAAAGATAAATTTTCAATATTTTGGACAATTTCGTATAAGTTTAGATAACTTTGGATAAATAGAAATAGGCTTTTAGAATCAGTTGGAAAATTTAATGGTTTGCGACATAATAGAAATGTTTCTAGGAAATAACTTTTGTGATCCCTGTATAGCATTGATCCTGTGCTTGCACATTTTCAGAAGTGATCTTAAACGATTTCTCATGTAACATTGCACTGTCGGCCAAATTTTATCTTTCTAATTATAAAGCGGAGCCTTCACACGATCAATATACAGTGTGTCCGTAAAGTAACGGATATAAGCGATAAAATCATTATGAACGGTTTCTCGAAAAATTCCTGAAAGTGGTCTCAAGATTTTATTTTTTTGCAACTTTTTGGTGTAGGTTACAAATTTTTTCCGCCATTTTTAACAGAGTTATGACGTCATCGATATTTTTTTCAAATGGCAATACCCCATTTTTATTGCGGTATATGAAAGAAGATGTTTTTCAGAATCTAGTACAGTCAATATTATTAATATTCGTTACATAAAAAAATTTTCGAGAGAAAAATTACTTTAAAGTTTAATTACTTCAAATTTGCTTGACATGGAAAAAATAGCAGTAGCCATGAGTAACTATGGTAACCAATCATTTTAAAAAATTCTCTAAGTTTTATAAGTGCCAAATACTGATTTAGTAAAGCTTGTTGTTTCTTATAGCACTCATTTTTTCTTACATCACATTTGAGTTAATTTTTGTTTATTGTTTATTTTTATTTGTTTTCGTTGTTAATTTATTAAAATGGTACGTTTGACCGAGCGGGAAAAAATAGAAATTCTGTGTTTGATTGGAATTGGGGATCGAAATCGAACTCAAAAAGAAGTACAGTCGGTACGATATTTGTTGAGCCAAAATTCCCAGAAAGGAAAAAATCACTGACGTTCTATTCTCTCTCTACATCCGGCTCGAAGGACCATGTTTTTAATGATGCTTTTGTTATTCCTAAAATAATTAACTTTATTTAAGTAGAATGGTTGCTAATACAAAATGCTTGTCACAACATGCGAACACGGTTCGTTCCATAGATAACTTATATAGATGTGACATTTACGTAAAATTTTTGTACTCGGCACCAGCTCTCCGAACGAGCCGTTCGGCCCATTACTAATATTAAATAGCGGCTAACGTGATAAATCTTAAATATTAAATTTTCTAATTTTTTTGTGTGGAATTAAATAAAAAAATAAAAGACATTTGTGGTTTTTAATAATCTTTTTATTAAAATTATTATCATAAACATAAAGTCTTATTTTAATATAAAAGAACAATAACTATAAACAATGTGTAATGATTAATGATACACTGTTAAAAATTTTACGAAGTGATTTAACTCTTTCGATATAAGATGAAATATTACCGCGAAAAAGTGGTAAATTTAACTAAATTGTAATAGGTTGCAACACATTTGAGTGTCAAAATAATTTGGTTAAAAGATGTTAAAAATACGATGTTAATCTGTTTATTCCTCACAGTGTAACTTTACACTTTATAACACCTTATACCCCTTTCCATTTTGTAGCATTAAATGTAATGCCAATATTTTGTCATCAAGTGTATAACGCCTCCCCTGTAACCTTCTTCCTTCGTTGTCATATTGGCTCAAAAAAAAGGATTGTTTTAGTCTGTCTAAACTTGAAAAAATTATATAAAACGTGCACGGGAACTCCGTTATTATACCCGTCACTAAATCGTCGGGAATCCCGTCACTAAATTACAATAAATTTGTAAGGCGTTCGTTTTATTTATGTTTACTACAAAATCGGATTCCACTTCCGTATCTCTAGGTAATATTTGAGATTTGAAGTCAAGTATCGGTCCTATAGAATTATCGCACGCAAAATTAATTCGACGCGTACTTTTCATTAAAGAATGTTGTGTGTTATTATTCCCCTTAATCTTTATTACGACTCCTTTAGCGTGTCTTATCTCTAGCTGTTCATTCACGAACTCGGCAATATCATCAATATCGTACGTTCCAACAGGTACTATTATATTGTTTTTAAAATGTCCTGTCTTATCTTCGTATTGGATTACGTTATTGCTTTTATCAACGTTTGCTAAACTATTAAACGTTTCGAAATTCAAAAGAACCAACTCGTAACTACCAAATTCGTTCAAGTAGATCGAAGGATTAAAATTAATACAGGTCAATTCGGATGACTTTCCAGTCAACGTAAATGTATACGTCGCGTGTATTGCTTCTTTCTCCATTACTTCTGAAACTAAACGTCTCTAGACTCTAATAGGTCCTTTTATTACTTAGAAACTTCAGACACAACTGTCCGCAATTTTGATTTATTTCTCTTTGATATCGACAGTAATTATACTTTATTCTGCCACCCCTACCGTCTGAGTGGTTACACTGCAACCTCTCTTATAGGGTTTATTGAGGTAACTTGTGCCGGCAACATTATTCCCCTTTCCTTCAATAAACAAATCGCAACCTTTCTTATATGGTTTTATATAAAATCCGCTACCTACGACCTTTGCTACCATAGCCTTGTTATGTCTTCATTCTTCATCTAATTGCTCTCTAGCTGTTTTGGCGTTGTTTATAGTTCTTGCAATAGCGGCAGCACCACCGCCGATACTACCTAGGGCACCTAAAGCTGCAAACAGGGGAATTAAAGGTAAAAAACCTCCCGTTTTCGGAATTGAATAATTCGACCTCTAGGTCCGGAAATGCTTTTTCTTATCTTTTTCAAAGCTCCGTACGCCGCTTTAACGTTTGTCAACAAATTCTTAGTACCTGATCTCGATATTGCGTTGCGAGCGAACCGAAGTGCATCTACAAAAGATATAGCTCCACCACGCTTCACACGCGTTCGAATTTTTTTAAAGGTCGTCGACCCGTACGATTTCTTTTTCTACCTACGCCCATACCGACCGCTACTTTTGCTTTCATTAAGGCGGCAACTGCGGACGATACCACTTTTTCTCCAAGAGTAGAGTCTTTATTTCTTATTCGTTCTTTCGCTGCTTTATACAGGCTGTATCTGAATGACTGCAACAAACTTCAAGGGGTGATTCTTTAGTGAATTTTAAGGGTACTTTGATATATGAACCATGGGCGACTTCGGCTCCCCTAAGGAGCTACACCCCTTCAAAAATGGCGGAAAATTTTGGTTTATTTTTTTTTCTCAAAAACCATAAACGCTAGGAAAATGAAATTTGGGGAATATGTTTAACTCATAATAGGGCACGTTTTGGCCCTATTTGTACTTTCAACCTACCCTTCTAAACTACTAAACGTAACCACCCCCTTTGCATTTTTGCAAAAATTTTTTTGTCTCTCTGAAATTTTTCCAAAAACCACTAACTTCTGAGAAAAAAAATAGTAAAGCAAACACTGCCCGTTAAACAACGGGGTTGTCGATCAAAAGTTGGAATGAATTTTGAATGAAAAAATCTTAGTAGGCTTTGCAATCTTTGGTTCACTCGACGTTTCAAAATATTAAATAAAACAATAATAAAGTAAGAAAACCACTGATATTTAAACGTCAAAAATATTTCTGACAAAGATTGCAAAGCCTACTAAGATTTTTTCATTAAAAATTCATTCCAACTTTCGATTAACAACCCTACAGTTTAACAGTTAGTGTTTGCTTAATTATTTTTTTTCTCAGAAATTATTAATTTTTAGAAGAACATCAGAGAGACAAAATAGTTTTAGAATAGTTTTATCTATCTAACTGAAATTTTTCCAATGTATTTATGATCTTCATAAAAAAAATCTAGGCATAAATTGAACGGGGGTGGTTACGTTTAGTAGTTTAGAAGGGTAGGTTGAAAGTACAAATAGGGTCAAAAGGTGCCCTATTATGAGTTAAACATATTCCCCAAATGTCAGTTTCCTAGCGTTTATGGTTTTTGAGAAAAAAAAAATAAACCAAAATTTTCCCCCATTTTTGGAGGGGTACAGCTCCTTAGGGGAGCCGAAGTCACGAAGTTCATATATCAAAGTACCCTTAAAATTCACTAAAGAATCACCCCTTGAAGTTTGTTGCAGTCATTCAGATACACCTTGTATAATGCTCTATCTGTGTCGTGTCTAAATTTTAAATCTGAACTGACCGTATATGCTATGTCGTGTTTCTTACACGCTTCGTCTAACGGATTCACGCCTCGATCTCCTCTCGATAATCTCTTTTTCAACTTGGTACCCGGTCCACAAAAATTATATCCTGGCAAATGAAGTTCTATCGGAAGTTTATCTATCAACTTGTTAAAAAATCCGCGACCAATTCGTTTGCCTGTCAAACGATAACTGTTACGATTAGGTTCTAACAAATTCATTTTATAATTTCACTCCTTCTTCCTTTTCTTCACAGTTATAAACAAGAAATGAAGCTCTGTTGTGCTTTAAGCTTTTATTCCTTTTAAATAGTTTACAAAAACAGTTGTGCTCTTAATTTATACTTAAATCTATTATTATTATTGTTATTATTATTATTCAGCTACACTTAAATCTACTAATATCCTAAAAATTAATTGTTACTCAGTTAAAAACATTTCGATTACTCTACAGTGCTAAAACGTTCTTGATATACAGCCTGATTCAGAGTAAGCGCCTTATTTTTATTTAGCCACACTATGGGTACTACTTTCAAAATATTTGGCAGTAATATGTTTTAGGACATTCTCTACACGATGGTGATACCACATTTTCAATTGGACGAATTATTTCAAAATGGCGACTGTCAACTTTTTTTTTTTAAATGGAATGCCAAAATTTTTTTTTTATTTTTGAGATCCTAAACACATTCTTTATACGACAGTATTTTGTTTTTTTTTTTTAATTCATTTCTTTCCCCATCAAAAAGCACACATTTTAATCTAGTAGCGCATGAATTTTTTACACTCGATGTTATTTTTGTCCAAATATCAAGTAGCGCTAGACACAAAAGAAACAATTAAACTTTATTTTGTAATAAACATCAACTTATTTATTTATTTGAACAAAAATAACATCGATTGTAAAAATTCATGCGCTACTAGATTAAAATGTTAGGTTGATTTTTGATGGGGAAAGAAATGAATTTTTAAGAAAAACAAAATACTGTCGTAAAAAGAATGTTTTTAGGACCTCAATAATAAAAAAAAATGTTGGCATTCCATTTAAAAAAAAAAGTTGACAGTCGTCATTATTATTGTATATTTAACCTATAATCTACGTCTAAATATTTTTCTAATTACTTATTTACGTTTCTTATCCTAGTCATAAATCTAATTCCGTCCAACATCTTTTCTTCCCAGTCACTTATCCTTGATTGTCTGTAAGCAAACTACCAAGTGTGCATTCGGTAGGTACACTCTATTTTTCGATTCGCAAAACGTCACTTTTTTTCCATTTTGTTCACTTCACATCTTCATTAATGCGTGCAAATCTAAATCCAGTAATACCTTATCCATACCGTATATGAGCAGTTCTTTAGTTACGCACAAATGTTCACTTGGTACACCGTTTGAAGCAACCAATATATTCGATTTTATATCACCTTGCATTGTTGATACCACATCGATCACGCTATCGTAATAATTTTTATATTCCATACACTTTAATACTTCCACCCTACTCGAAACTAAATCATTTTTAACACTTTTCGTACATTTTCTATCCATTGGCTGCTGCAGGTCATGCCGCTTACAACGAAATGTGGTGGTGTTGATTAATCACCAACAAAACTATTCATAATCAGTTGTTTGCTATTCATTTCTCCATTCGTCTTCGGTAAAAGTTATGCATTGCCCTTTTCCCATTAATCTTATAACCGGATCAAAATGTAGATTAGCAGACATGCCAACCGATATCCATTTCGTTCGATTTGTATTTAAATAATATGTACTCTCGGAGTATATTGACGCTTGATTACCTTTTTGGAGATTATTTTTCACTGCTTCATTTAATACTACGTTACTTGTGAAAGGTAACTTTCTTTAATGTTGTTGATTGCTAGGAAATACGTACTCCGTTAAGTCGGAAGCCAACAAATTGATTCCATCGAATACCACATCCTTTTTTCTTTGATGATCACTTCCTAGCAACACATTTGAAGCTGATGTCTTATTACAATTACCCTCCATTTTAATGTTTTGGACAGGTTTTTTATTTTCACCCTTTTCAAATGAATTTACAGCAGCTCTCTTAGTTGGACATTTGGGGTTCGGTCTGGTTGTCAGTAAACATCAATATTGTTGTTTACATTAGTACATTATCTACTTGTATTACATTTTAATTACTTACTTGTTACGTTAAAAATCCTCTGTACTAAATGCACCAAAAATCTACACGATATTTTTAATATGTACTAAATACACAAAAACCTTACTCTGAAGCACAACACTCTGCGATACAACTTCGACCAACGTTTGTATTTATAGCAATATATAAGGTTGGTGGTGGGGGAAGTGATGTTTCACATCATTACCGAATATATCTATTATACATGTTCTAACACGACATTATATCGTGAGACGTCTGACAGAACGCATGACAAATTTATTAAGAAGCTCCTAAAAAGAAACATCTCGCAGGTAGATCATGACTCTACTAACAAGTTAGTTGACCTCCTCCTCAGATAGTTGACCCCCTCCTCGAACCTATCCCCCCAAAAAAATTTGCCGATTGAAGAACCTCCTCGCATATTTTTAAATACCCATATACCTTTACATAATAAATTTAAAAAAATATATCTCGCAGGTAAGTCATGACTCACTTATTTGTATACCTACATGTCTCAAAACCGTATACCTTTGTGTATAATAAATTAAGAGGTATATCGAAGACATTAACAGGTCATTGAGAAGCGTAGAAGGATAAACATAGTAATTGTTTTCATCTAGGTAAACAGGTTACATATAAAGATAAATTTTTAATAATTTTCTCAAAATAACATGACCTTCTCAAGTTAATTGGCCTCCTCCTCTTCTCATCGAATCTTCTCCGACCCCCAAAAGAATCGCCGATTCAAGAACCTCCTCCTCGAACCTGCGTTCTAGGAGGAGGTTCTTGAATCGGCGAATCTATACTACTAATGTCGAACAAGAACACAGTCATTTTTACTGATTCCCTTAGTGCTTCACAAGCTATTAATAATTTTCGACATCACACTGTGGGATACAGGGCAACGAGACGGCGGATAGTTTGGCACGAAGAGGGCTAGAACAGCGACCTTTATCGGTTAGTCTAGAGTGTGAAGAGGTGAGACAGCAATATTCAGATTGGATGTGGGACGAATGGACTAGATGCTGGGATGTCACATCAGGAATGAAAGGGAGATGGTATGGGAGTATTCAACCGCAACTAACGCAGAAGAGTTGGCTTCAGGAACATCCATAATTATCCACACATTTTCGTACGGTAATTTGTTGCTTGCGTACTGGACAACTTATAACAGAAAAGTATCTACAAAAATTGGACAACGAGATAACCCCTTCTGTGAATGTGGAGAAATTGGCGATATTAACCACTTAATTGTTGAATGTCCTCAATACAACTTACAAAGACAAGAACTGATGTATAACTTGTCTCATATAAATTACCATCAACCATATGAATTTAGAGAACTATTAGCTTTAAGAGATGTAGAGATATGTAGATGCATTTATAAATTTATTAAAAACACCAAGAAAATCGGTTAGGGAATATGATATAAATTGATATAATAATTGATGATATAAATATATAGTATATTATTCAACAAGCGTATAATGGCGGCTGTTACCCACGAAGATGAAGTTGCAACACGAGCGAGCGAAGCGAGCGAGTGTTGTAATCTGAGTGGGTAACATCCATTATACGCAAGTTGAATACTATACTTTATCTACAACTATTTAATTTTGAAAAAAAAATCAAAAAAACGAAAAAAAAATAAACTTGATAGACATTTCAGACATAACCTCAATATAAGAAAGCTGTCATTTCTGTTAATATTTTATTTTTTTATTAGTAAGCCGTGTCAGAACTGTGGAATAATGGCTTCATTATTCAACACTTTGTCAGTCATGGGTAATGCATGTCATTACCCATCAAAAATCAAATGTATAATGAATAGATAATTCAATAGTTGTAGATAAAATTGTTTTATATTGGCTTATATTGAGGTTATGTCTGAAATGTCTATCAAGCTTTTTTTTTCTTTTTTGACTTTTTTTTTCAAAATTAAATAGTTGTAGACAAAGTATAGTATTCAACTTGCGTATAATGGATGTTACCCACTCAGATTACAACACTCGCTCTTGTTGCAACTTCATCTTCATGGGTAACAACCGCCATTATACGCTTGTTGAATAATATACTATTTTCTGTTCCATATTTCAGATACCCATATAATTCCAGACCGAGGGGAGACCTTGATTCCTTTGTATAAAGAGCCTACACCCCCGGGCTCGAGAAGAGTTCTTTATGTGTGAGTGTTACCTCTGTTTCCTTTGCTTAGTATTGAAGTGATGCTTTTTGTATTTGCGTTTTGGCTTTTTCTTTTTGCTTTTTATATTGAGTTGTTAGAACTGATATAAGTAGAGAATTTTGTTTGAGTTGGTATCTATGATGCTCTGGCTTGCTTTTCGTTTGCGCATGTCGGTAGAAAAGTTTACTGTTGACAGAATAAATAACTTTAGTTACATTACTAGAACCGCGGGGCTCCTCTTGCATATACATAGGCAGTCACGCACCAGAGACAAAGTGTTATAAATAGACGCTGTACCTGGGATATAAGAAGGACTAGTTCCAAATCCCATATCCAAGCTCATTATAAAGAAGAAGAAGAAGAAGAAGAACACAAAGTCTATTAATACACATTTGGTAGAAACAATTCTATCTAACGACATTTAATTGTCGTTATGCATTCGATAGCAAAAAACAAGGTTTTTATCCAAAAATATTGTATTATTTTATTTTGTTCGTGTTATATATGCAACCAATGCATCCAAAGCACCTCAGCGAACACCAGAAGAGGAGCATTTCGACAGTTCGGCGAGTTCAGAAAAACCACGTTGACGTTATACACCATCGCTTACAAATAACCTTTAGAGTGCTTGTTATTATACTCAATTATTGTAATAAAAAGTTTCTATAATCAAGTTGTTTACATATACAACAAATTGGCGACGAAACGGAGAGGAGAAGAAATGTACACGAGGAAAAATTACAGGTACAATTACAAATTTCTATACATTTACGCGAATACAAGAAAATTACGCAAAAGAAGAAAATAAAAGAAAAATAAATAATAAAGAAATAAAGGATTACGTTCATAATTTTTACTTTTTCAAAGTCACGCGTATAGACGCCATTTTACAGCCACACCCATGTTTCAAGGGCATCCTAAAACCTGCCTCGATAGCCCTCTAGGCACAATCATTTTCCTATAAATACAAATCCTTTACATTATTTCTTGAAATGGCCGAATTGACGAACGTTTTAGCTCAAATCGCAGAAATTTTGAAAAATGTTCAAGCTACGCAAAACCAAATCATTGAAAACAAACAAACAAATTATACGGGAAGAGATAATTTACAACCCTATGATGAAAACAACGAGAATTTCGATTTGTACTTACAGCGTTTAGATAACCACTTACAACTACGCGGCGTAGATAAAAATTCACAAACAAAACTTTGTGTTCAAATTTTAATAGGATGCCTTAGTCCTAAAATTTACCAAATTTTAACTAAACTTACGGCCCCAGATCTTCCTAATACACGATCATACGATGAATTAATCAAGCTTTTACGTGAATATCTAGCACCTCAGGCTAGTGTAACTGCAGAGCAACATAAATTTTACACCCGATTACAAGGAGAAGGAGAATCAATTCAATGCTATGTTGCTGAATTACGAAAACTTACCACAAATTGTGAGTTCAATTGTACAAAATGTAAAACATCTATCATAGAAACGCATTTACGCACACAATTTATTAGAGGAGTCCGTGATGCAGAAGTAAGAGAACGGCTATTACAACAAAAGAATCCAACTGTCGATGATGTGGTACAAATAGCAAAATTAATGGAAGTATCCAAAAAAGAATCTTCATTAATGCAAGCTCCGGGACAAATAAATGCGATCCAGAAGAAACCAAATCATTTTAATGGTAACAGAAAAAACTATACAAAGAATACAGAAAACATGGTTGGTAAATGCTTTAGATGCGGCAAAACAGGCCATAAAGCTAATAATTGCCAAGCGAAAAACTTAAAATGTTACAAATGCAAGAAAGAAGGACACGTACAATCGGTTTGTATGCAACGAAGTACAAATACAAAAGCAAAAACGCAAAAACAAATCGATACTACAAGTGAAAACGAACAAGAAGAAGAAGAAGAAGTTCATCCAGTCAACGAAATTGTTGCAATTAATTCATTACATACATCTAGAATTCTATTGCCAATTCGAATAAACGAAGGAAAATGTAACATGGAACGAAAATGTAACGTTTTTAAATTCATACAGAAACGTGTTGTCCAACGAATTGGGAGAAATTCCAAATTACAAGTACAGCCATAAATTCATCGACCCGAATACTAGACCAATTTTTTGCAAACCAAGACCTGTACCATACGCTTTACAGGCAAAGGTGGAGGAAGAATTGGACAGATTGGAAGGGCAAGGAATCATAGAGAAGACAATCCA
Source organism: Onthophagus taurus (assembly GCF_036711975.1). NCBI lineage: Eukaryota > Metazoa > Arthropoda > Insecta > Coleoptera > Scarabaeidae > Onthophagus > Onthophagus taurus. The sequence continues at coordinate 26,499,014 of NC_091972.1, read as the reverse complement.
TTCTTCGTGGGGTACACCCATCGTACCAGTTTCAAGAAAAGACGGGAGAATAAGAATATGTGCAGCATACAACATTACCATAAATAAATATTTGCAAGATGACCGTTACCCGATTCCAAGAATAGAAGATATTTTCAATAAAATGAAGGGTGGCAAGTATTTTTGTACACTCGATGTAGGAAACGCTTACCTACATACAGTGCTAGCGTAAAGTAACCCCCCCCCCTCTGTTTAACTTCTGAACAGATTGAGATATCAATATGAGCAAAAAAACGTCAGTTTCTATATTTTATCAGCACAAATATTGTCTTATGGAAAATTTTGCTATCACTTTTAATTTTTCCGGAAAATGGATCAACTTTGTTTTTTTAAATGGAACACCCAGTATATTATGGTGTCTTTCGAAAGAATAAAACAATACGAATCCAACGATACCTCACAATCAAATATCGGTTTATTAGTTTTTTACATAAATATTAAACAAAATGCGAAATTTCGCCGGAAAAACCAACGCATCTTCGTTGACTACCTGTCGAGATACAATGGGCCAGATAAATGGTGGACGGTCAGTTAAAGGTCGGTCTACGCTCGGGTTAAGCAGGGTTAAAATCGGCAATTCTTTTAGAATGTTTTTATGAAACAATCAATGCAAGAAAAGGATAAAAAGAAAGTTCTTCTTAAAACTTCTAAGAAAAAATTGTCATAACAACAATTTTAAAGTTTGTAGGTACCTTGAAATTTTCTATTTAAGGCAGCATGCAAATATTGTCCTTCATTTCTATCTTGGAATTCTACCCGACCAAGTATAACCAAAGAAAAGCGAGATCAAAATGGCTAGAAGGAGTTTAGAGCACAAAATCGGAGGAATTTTAATATTCCCTCGTGCTGACAGAAATGTACATGAAACAGAGCGACAATTTAATGAACGATTTCCTGAACATCCAATTAGTCGAAAATATTTAAGAGAACTTGTAAATAAGTTTTTGGAAACTGGAAGCGTCGAGGACCGCAAAAGAACTGGTCGTCGTTCGATTTCTGAAGACACACAAGTGCAGATGTTAACAGAAGTAGTTAATGCGTGCATGATGTCGTCTGCTGCTATCGCATCAACGTGTGATGTGGGTCCAACAACGGCGGGGAAATATTTTTAGATTTGTTTCAGTGATGAATGTACTTTCTTTTTGGATGGAAAATTGCATCGGCAAAATGTACGTTACTAGAGTGATTTTAGTCCACATGAATATCGTGAAGTTAACACTCAATTTCCCAAGAAAATAAATGTTTGGACAGGCATATTGGGAAATCACATCGTGAGACCAATATTCCTAACCGAAAATTAGACCGGAATTGTATTTAAGATTATTAGAAGAAGATATTAATCCAAGTCTTTTGCAAATTGTACACCAGAATCCTGACGATTTTGAAATGGCTCCTCCACATTATGTGGCAATGGTATTAAATTATCTTGATACAAATTTTAATGGACGGTGGACGTGGGCCGATTGAATGGCCAACAAGATCACCAGATCTGACACCTTTAGATTTCTTTTTATGGTGTTATTGACGAAATTATTGACGTCTGCCAAAATATTGATCATCACATGTTAAGTCGTGTGAGAGGAAACACTACAAAAATGTTTGTTCCTAATAAATAAAAAATTCTTTTATTATTCAATAACAACACTAAGCCAATTTTTCAACCAATACGGCAAAATCTTTAATAAAAAAAATTTCATTTCTTATATTGACTTTGATTTTTTTCTTTATAAATATTTTTTGATAAAATATGATTAATTCATAAATTTAATATACTTCAAAAATAAGTAAGGGAACTATCAATTTTAAATCCGTCTTAGCTCGAGCGTATACCTACCGTTAACCTACCGACCACCATTTAACTGCCGATTGCATTTCGACAGGTAGTCGACGAAGATACGTTGGTTTTTCCGGCGAAATTCCGCATTTTGTTTAATTTTTATGCGAAAAACTAATAAACCGATATTTGATTGTGAGGTACCGTTGGATTCGTATTGGTTTCATCTTTCGGAAAATACCATAATATACTAGGTGTTCCATTTAAAAAAACAAAGTGGATCCATTTTCCGGAAAAACTAAAAGTGATAGCAAAATTTTCCATAAGAAAATATTTGTGTTGATAAAATATAGAACCTGACGTTTTTTGCTCATATTGATATCTCAATCTGTTCGGAAGTTAAAAAGGGGGGGGGTTACTTTACGCTAGCACTGTATGAAGATGGACAAAGAAAGCTCCATGATCCAGCGATTTCTACGCACAAAGGGGTCTACAAGGCGAAGAGACTAATGTTCGGAGTTAAAACTGCTCCATCTGCATGGCAACGATTCATGGACAAATTGATGCAAGATTTGTGACATAAGGATTAATACATTAACCTCTTTGATGACCATGCTCCTATAAAAAGGTATCGATTTACTAAGCCTCCTGCTCCCTGGATGACCGATAATATTAAGTTAATGATTACACTTCGTGATGAGGCTAAAACTAGATTTAGGCATTCGGGTGAAGTAGCTCATTGGGAATACTACAAATCTCTTAGGAATTTAACTACTACAGCTGTAAGAAATGAGAAGAGAGCATTTTTCGGTTCCATTGCTGTCCCTGGTCATGGAGGGCAAATATGGTGCAAATTGAAGTCATTGAATATTAAATCACATAAAGATGCTACCTTGCCGTCAAATTTAAGGTTTCCTGATAAGATTAATGAATATTTTGTGGATAGTGTCAAAGAAATTGTTAAAGACTTCCAAGGGTCTGCTTTAGATCTCTATGATAGTTCTAGTTTTAAAAATGACTTTTCTTTTAAATCAGTGGAGGTCTCTTTGGTGTTGGAGATGATTAATTCTATTGCCTCATCTGCAGTTGGAGCGGATGGTGTCTCCATTGACAAGATTAAAATGTCTTGTCCAACTATTTTGCCATATTTAACTCATATACTAAACTGTTGCTAACTGAACATGTATTTCCCATGGAATGGAAGCGTGCTGTGGTTGTTCCGCTGCCTAAGAGGGGTGACCCGCAGGAATATGGCGACTTGCGACCTATTAGTGTGCTCCCTGTGCTTTCCAAAATTTTAGAAAGGATTATGAAGATACAGTTGACAGAGTATGTGGAACTGAAGGGTTTACTCCCATCGCAGCAATCGGGCTTTAGGCGTGGGTATAGCTGCACTACATCAATGCTGAATTTAACAGATGATTTGTTGATTGCTCTTGACAGAGAAATGAATACCGCCGTAGTTTTCTTGGATTACTCTAAGGCATTTGATACTGTTAACCACACTGTTATTTGTAAATTATTTCGATATTTGGGATTTACTGAAGACACAGTATCTATTTTACGTGATTATCTTAGTGATCGCACACAGCGGGTCAGGATTGACGATTCTGTTTCTAGTGATTTGGCAGTAACAAGCGGTGTTCCGCAAGGTTCTGTGTTGGGTCCTATCTTGTTTTCTTTATATACTTCGCAGTTCAGCAAATTTATTCAGTTTTGTAAGATTAACTCTTATGCAGATGATACACAACTGTACGCTTCTTATGTGGATGCGTATAGTGGTGTTGTTGAATATAATATAAACAAAGATCTTGAAAAAATATTTACTCTTGCTTCTTACCATTACTTAAAAATAAACCCTGAAAAATCTATGTGGATGTGCTTTAGTAGTCAAAAGCGTGTTGCTGCTCCTGACTTGGCTATTAAGTTGAATGATACGTTAATTAAAAGAGTTTCAGAGGTTAAGTGTCTTGGTTTGATTTTGGACAATAATTTTAGATTTAAGCAACAAATTGCCATGTATATTAAAAGATCTTACTGCAATTTGCGAATTCTCTATCCGCATCGGTAATACTTGCCCATAAAAGTGAAAATAAGTTTGTGTGACGCATTTGTGCTCTCACATTTTAACTTTATGTCTGCTATATATCATGGCGCTATTGATGTGGTCACTTCGCGAAGAATACAGAGAGTACAAAACAGTTGTCTTAGATTCATCTATGGAATTCGAAAATTTGAAAGAATTTCTTATAAACTTAAAGAGGCTGGTTGGTTGAGTATGTGCAACAGGAGGGAATTTTACAGTTTGGTTCTATTCCACAGAATTGTGGTCTCTGGAATTCCGGAATATCTATATAATAAAATTATATTTAAACCACAGCTTCGTCAAACCAGGTCGGGAATGAGTTTCTATCCGCCGAGATTTAGAACTTCAATGTTCCAGCGATCGTTTACGTATCACATTTACAAATCATACGGATCTTTACCAATTGTGTTGCGACAGTTGTCTTTATCTCGATTTCGCACAGAACTAAGGAGACTAATGTTTTGTCAGCAGTCAGCGGATGTCAGTTGATTCTCATCTGAATTGAGTTTGTTTTTTTATTATTTTCTATTGCAGGCTTTACAAGGGCAACCTTATCAGGTTGTTTTTCTTTTTTCTTTCTTTTTCTTTTCTTTTCTTTCTTTTGTTTTTCTTTTCTGTTTATTCGGTTGGATAGAGCAGATTTTTCTGGATCCCGCCGTTTGTATCTCGATATGTATATGTTTTTAAATTTTAATTTACGATAACACATTGGGGTATCGTTGTTTTCATTTATTGTTTAAGTTATTATAATTTCAAGATTATGCATACATTTATGTACATATTCATTTAGTTATACATTTTGTTGTGTATGTATACATATGTATGTATACATATGTATGTATACATATGTATATATATATATATGTATATATATACTTTTTTTTCTATTTGTTTTATATGGGATACAATAAAGTCATATTATTATTATTTGGACGGTGTCGTTTGTTTTTTCGACGATATCGCAGTTCAGGGTGCAACTATGGAAGAATTGTATCATCGTCTACGCGCAGTTATGCAGAGACTAAGTCAGAACAATTTACAACAAGAAAAAGTGTCAGTTTTTTAGAAAACAGATTTCTTATTTGGGACACATAATTGATGCAAAGAGTTTACACACCGCACCTGAGAAAGTTGCAGCAATTTTAAAAAGTGAAAGACCAACAAACGTTTCACAATTGAGAAGTTTTCTGGGATTAGTTCACTATTACCAGTCATTTGTACCTAACTTAGCATCTAAATTGTATCCTTTATACCAATTATTAAAAACGAATGTTAAATTCATATGGAGTAAACAATGCGAAAATGTATTTGTTGACCTCAAGAAAACCCTTACAAGTACAGAAGTTCTAACGCCATTCGATCCTGAATTACCGTTAACATTGGCTACAGACGCTTCACCCACAGGACTTGGTGCTGTTATTTCCCATACGATGTCGGATGGAAGTGAACGACCAATAGCCTACGCTTCAAGATCCTTAAAGAAAGCAGAACAAAACTACAGCCAACTAGACAGGGAAGCCACTGCGATAGTTTGGGGAATGCGTAAATTCTTTCATTATTGTTATGGACGACGATTTACGTTGATAACAGACAATCAACCACTAGTGCGAATTTTTCATCCACAAAAAGATTTATCTGCTACTTCAGCTATTCGTTTAATCCATTATGCTAACTATATTTCAGGTTTTAATTATGAAATAAAATACTGCAACACCAAGGCTCATGCTAACGTGGATTACTTATCCAGAATGCCAGTTTCTAAGTCATCATTTTTAAATCATGATTCACATGAATTATTCCAAATCAACCAAATCGAACAATTACCTATAACGAAAAATGAAATACGAAGAAGAACACTTCGAGATCCATTGCTGAAGAAGATTTATATTGCAATAGAGACGGACGGTGAAATGCCAAAAGGATTTCCTCGAGAAGAATTCACCATTCAAGACGGATGTCTATTACGAGGAATTCGAGTAGCGATACCAGAGGAATTGCGAGAACAAATTCTAGAAGAATTACATCAGTCACATGCTGGAAACGTAAGAATGAAATCTCTAGCACGAAGTTACGTATGGTGGCCAGGTATTGATGCTGATATAGAAAATTTAACTAAACAACAATGCATTAGTTGTTCTCGGAATAGAAATAATCCTACTAAAGGTATTGTTCATCCTTGGGATTATGCAACGAAACCATGGCAGCGTTTGCACATAGACTACGCTGGACCATTTCATGGTACTTATTTATTCATCTTAGTCGATTCTTACTCGAAATGGCTAGAAGTAATACCTACTAAGTCAATAACATCGTCAATTACCATTAATAGCCATAATAATTACCATAATTCTTAGAGAAATATTCTCAAGATTTGGATTACCGTATACAATTGTATCAGATAATGGTACTAATTTCACATCACACGAATTCAAGAATTTCCTAAAATCTAATGGAATAAATCATAAATTAACTGCTCCTTACCATCCAGCAACTAATGGACAGGCAGAACGATATGTTCAAACAGTTAAGAACAGTTTGCGAGCACAGATTGGCGAGGGTGATTTGTTATTGAACCTCTGTAGATTTCTGATGCAATATAGAAAAATGCCGAATGCAACAACTGGGATTAGCCCGGCAGAAATGTTGTTAAACAGAAAAATAAGAACTAGAATAGACTTAATACGAAGAGATGTTGGAACCGAAATAAATGAGAGGAATTTGATGCCGACTGGAGACCGAAAGGATATCTTAGAAATTGGAACTAAAGTACAAGCTAGAAATTATACAAACCCAACTGATAAATGGAACTTTGGAACCATAGTTGGTAGAAGCGGGACTCAACATTATGATATTGAAATTCAAGGTAAAATCCAAAGAAGACATCGAGACCAACTTTTACCATACGCGGGGAAGATAATTAATAACAGTTCGGCGAGTTCAGAAAAACCACGTTGACCTTATACACCATCGCTTACAAATAACCTTTAGAGTGCTTGTTATTATACTCAATTATTGTAATAAAAAGTTTCTGTAATCAAGTTGTTTACATATACAACAGTTCGATTATTAATTTTTTTATGCAAACCAACAAGCAAACCAATTTATACAAATTAATTATACAAAACGATAATTTACACAAAAATATTTTATTTGATTCGCAACGAACAAAAATACATTTGTATATCAAAAAGAAGATGAATCTCAGGGAATAAAAATAAATCGCAAGTTCATGGAGACATCTATTAACTAAATTTTTAAATTATTAAATTAAACATAAAAACTAGCCTATATAAATACGTCTGTGCAAGAAAGAGTTACCTCGTTGAGAAGAGTGTTGTCGTAGACAAAGCTTATACGCGTTAATTTTATGAGTGTCTTTTAAGTTTGATTTTTAATCGCGATGGTTATAAAAATTAAAGGGTTCTGAAGAAACGGAATGGTTTAAACGAGGAACAGGTATACGATTAAGTTCAAGTAAGTAACGTTCATAGAAAAATAGTATAAATATATATATATAGAAGCATTACTCCCCACTATTTTTTCGGTCAAATTGATTTCAACGCCTCTAGTGGTCTGTGGTACCTACTACTTTTAATAAAGCGCGAAATTTAAAAGTATTTTTATTCAGTTAATGGTTATTAATTATTGATTTCAACTTCCACCAGTCAACATGAAAATGATAACAGTAAAGGTATCATTTTCATGTTGACTGGTGAAAATTTGAATTTTGTTTTCACTTCGTTTTGTCTGCAACAAAACGCATGCACTTTCGACTCTTCAGAGTACCACGAGAAAAAATGAAAGGAATTTTGGCGTAATGTCATCAATAGAACGACATAGTTTTAAAGTTCCCGCTTGACTTTCAAAATGGCGGCAAACCGCGGTACTTTGTAAATCTAGGGACTTTAAGCAATTTGTGCTTACAGTGCCATCTAGCCGTCCGTGGTACCCATTAAATATCTGTCTTTTTTTATACGTATTGAGTTAACACACCGTGGTAACGTTGGATTACCGATAAAAGGAAATATGTTCACTTATCTTGTTTCTTTCCGGAGGTGTGACATGTCAGTTAATAATGGCTGGCTGACCTTGGATGACCCTGGGATGGGTATTCTTCGGTAATAGAAGTTTGGGAAGCTCGGGAAATTTAGTTCTCGGGTCCTTCGAGAACAGGATGGAAAATAGGGTACATATCGAACTAAGGTATGGTTTAGATTTCCTTGAAGATAATTCACAAACGCTTGTTTACTTTTACTTGATAAAGAAAATTGAGCTGTCAAAAAAAAAAAATTCTAAATTCAGACTTAGGTTAGAAAATTTAAGCTTAATTTTACGTAGATTCGACAACGCTTGCCTCTAGCCAAATTTGAACTCTCTTCGGTGTCAATTTGCGCGGCCTTATATACCCGTTTTGGACAAAGGCATCTTGGATATCCAAATTTGATCGTTGTCAGTTTGAATCTGGGCTCTCTGATTGGTTGATTAAGTGGCGGGAATTATAAATTACACAGGTTGGCCAAAATAACTGATTTTTTAAAGAAAATAACTATCAATTTTGAAAATATTCGAAATTATTAATAAATTTTAAATTTGATTAAGGTTTTGTAATTTTGTTGCTAATTTTTGTTTTTTTAGATAAACGTACTTTCGGGTGTCAACAGGTGTCAATTTCCTTCGAGAAAGTCGTAATTTGATGTTGAAGTTTGGAATTGAAAAATTGGAATTTAAATATAAAAAATGATACCGAAATGGATGAAATTGCGGCCTATGGGTTAAATCGATACAATCTATCGATCTCGCATGTTTCTAGAATCTAAATTCGTCTGAAAAGTCGCCTAAATCAATACCTGTCAAAAATGTAAATGACAAGGTCACATTTGAAGGTCATGTTTTTCAATGAATTACCTTTTTCTTGCACATCGCCCTAATTTTTCTTAAATCTAAACGAAAATCATAACGAAACGTAACTTTTATTCTAATGTATAATACTAAATTTCTTAAATTTAGTCTTTTTTCTGTTTCTTCGGAAACAGGGATTTTATTATAATATGTTGTAATCTTAATAAGTTTAGTGAAAATAACTTTATTAAACAATTTCATGTTAGGATGTAATACGAAAATGCATGGTTAACATTGCTTATAACCTCACATAACAAAACGTCAAATCGCAACTTTAAAGTGATTTTTCGGTAAGTACCCACTTGCACTAAAGTACTACACTTATGCGCACTTTTTTTTATCATTACCGCCTCTTTTGAGTCATTTCCTATCGATTAAAAAAAAATCATCGATTTTTAAGACAGACTGCTATATTTTTGTATAAAAACAGTGTTGAGTTGATCTCATCCTTCTTTTTCGTTAAAGTGTTATGACGCCAAACGCGTTAAAAGATTTTAAATCAAAACAAAAAAAATAACGTAATTTTCAACAAGGGCAAAACTAGTTTTATCACCCTGAGATGTACGCTAGTCCTCGACCGGCTCAGTGAAGAAGGGAGGGGTATTTATATGGCGCCACACAGTTAACCCGGCGTACAACACGAACTGTGACGTGAGATGATGGAGTATGGTGATATAAACAAATCACACAACAAAACATAAACGCTCAACAAAATAGGTTTTGAGTTGCAGACAAAATTTATTAAAAACTCCCGTAAATAACAGGTAAGTAAAAGAAAACTAATAACAAAATTATAAAACCGTAAACTTTTGAGGTTCAAACAACAAAAAAACTACCGGGTGTCCCTCAAAAGTGGCTCACCCCCATATTTTTCTTTATTATTGGTGATATAAGAAAACCATTTGGAATGCATAGTTAGGTCGCTAAAACGGATTATTACGACATGAAATCATTCTTTTTGAACTTCCGGTTATACCGGATGTGAGTACTAATTTCGCTATTTTTTTAAATCTATAATTTTTTTTTTCTTCAGTTGGGTAGACGTATAATTTCACATAACTTTTACTTGAAAAAATTTTCACGATCGCTTATAATTTTTGAAAAAAAAAATTATTTTCGTTATTTTTTAACGTTTTAGTACCTTCGGAAAATGTATTACAACTTTTGACGCATGGTAGCTAGGTTAATAGTACAAACTACGTTATGTCCCTCTTGATTTGCTATTCCTCGAGCAGTGATCACTGCTATGCTTTATTTAGTGAATCTTTTTTAATAATGGTGTAAATTAAGAGTTGTATTAAATTAGTTTTAAAAGAAAAACGCTATCCAACAATTAAATTTAATTCAATTGTAAGTTCAAAAAAACTAATTTTCTAAATTTTCAAAATGCTCCCGCCTCGATTTTGACATAATTGTATCTTGCGTATTGTCGATCTAACGACTCGACGTTATTCTTGCGGAGATATTTAGGTAATACAATTTCTAACTCGATTTATTTTCTAATACCTCACGAGACTTTACTGGTGTATTATACAGCTCATTTTTGATTTTGCCCCATAAAAAGAATTTAAAGGTGAGGTCAGGTGATCTGAGAGGTTTTAACCAAAATAAAGTAAACAATCCAAATTGTAATGTACAATGGATATTGTAAGTTACTATCAGCTACAGAACATTTAGTGTAAAAGAACAAAAAATAAAGAAAAAAGTAAAAAATCAAACATAATTGAATTAAACTTGATTGTTTGATCGCGTTTTTCTTTTAAAACTAATTTACTACAACTGTTAATTTACACCATTATTAAAAAAGAACCACTGACTAAAGCATAGCAGTGATCACTGCTCGAGAAATAGCAAATCAAGAGGGACATAACGTACTTTATACTATTAACCTAGCTACCATGCGTCAAAAGTTGTAATACATTTTCCGAAGGTACTAAAACGTTAAAAAATAACGAAAATAATTTTTTTTTTTCAAAAATTATAAGCGATCGTGAAAATTTTGTCAAGTAAAAGTTATGTGAAATTATACTGTCTACCCAACTGAAGAAAAAAAAATTATAGATTTAAAAAAATAGCGAAATTAGTACTCACATCCGGTATAACCGGAAGTACAAAAAGAATGATTTCATGTCGTAATAATCCGTTTTAGCGACCTAACTATGCATTCCAAATGGTTTTCTTATATCACCAATAATAAAGAAAAATATGGGGGTGCGCCACTTTTGAGGGACACCCGGTATATTGATGTTTGCGAGCTTTAAAAAAAAATGAAAGTCAAAACTGAAAGGAAATTTAAATCAAAATACCAAAAAAATGAAAAAGTAACCCGCGTCTGACTCCGTATGGTTGAGCTCAACGTGAAATCAAAATTATAAAAAAAAATCAACGCCAAAAATAGAATTAAAAAAAAATCTCGCCAAACAAGAATTTACAAAAAAAAATTGAAATGATATTAAAAAAAAATTGAAAAGTTTGATGTTCCAATGATTAATTAATTTAGAGATTTTCTTAAGGAAAATCAAAATAAAAAAAAATATATAAGATACGAATTCTTCAATGACCAAAATAATAATATGTTGTTCTATCTGACCTTTACTCCAAGTCTTGATCACCGGTCCGATTCGAAATAAATCCTCAGCAACAAATTCTGGTGACTCAGGAAAGGTAAGGTGATATTCTTTGTTTTGTTCCAAAAAAATAATTAGAATCCTTAGGATGTAATGGAAATTATACCCTTGGACAATGGTTCCTAAAATACCAACAAAAAAGTTGTTCCAATAAGAGATGCCAAAAGTTGCTCCCCTCAACAAAAACCTGGATATAGAAATTAAAAAAAATGAAATGTGGAAATATTAGATTTAAGAATTTTTGTTTGTAGGATAGTTTTTCTTTTTAAGTAATTAGTAATTTTTTTTTTAAAGTAGTTAGAAATTTTTTTTTTAAAGTAGTTAGATTTTTTTTTGAAAAATAGATTTAGTAGATTGTTTATTTCGAGTGATGAATCCCACAAATATGGATTAGAAACAAAATTTTACACCAAAACCAAAAATGGCGAACCAACCAAAATTTCTTTAACACTCGAAGACACGTATTGCTCTGGTAATATAGTAAGAAAGAGAGGGCTCAAGAAGAAACTTGAACGGTCTTTTATACCCAAAGATCGAAAATATCAAAAAAAAATTACGACTGCGCAAGATAACATCATGAATTTACGACACCCTCTCAAAAGCAAAAAGGAGAATTTTAAAGTGATAGGAGTTAAAAGGAAAAAAAAGGAATACTCAGAATATGTTGCTGAAAGAGAAAACAATAAAATGTTATAAACAAACAAAATGAAAACAAAGTAAATAAAAATAATAATAAGTTTCCGAATGTATGCAACTCATAACCCATTACACATAAACAAGTCACCCACACATAACATAAACATTTCGGAATGTAACAGTGTGTGCGTCTTGAATATAAAAAAACCTAACAGAACATTTAGACAAACCCGTTTAAGCGATTTTTCCATAAACTGTTTTTAATTGTTTTAACGAATTTATTCGTTACTTTTGGGAAATCCTGTATGTATATATAATTTTTTTAACATCCTGTGTACGTTTCCTCTAATGAATTAAAATTTCCTTTTTTTTTTGAATCGATGGTTAATATTCAATTCTCTTATTATTTAATGCTAAGTCACAAATACCATAAATTATAATAATTCTACATGATTTAAATCGATTTATTTAAAACGGTTAGATATAAATGCGAGCTATTTCCTGGGAAATTTTTATTAAGAAATTTACTTTCTAACTGAATACCGTAAAATATAAAAATGAGAAGTCCAATTATTGAATTTTACACTGGAAAAACCGTGTTTGTAACGGGAGCAACGGGTTTTATGGGAAAAGTTCTTTTAGAAAAGTTAATCAGAAGTGTACCCGATATTAAGAAAATCTACATTTTATTGCGACCAAAAAAAGGATACAACCCCGAACTAAGAGTTAAACAATTAGCTGACAGCCCCGTAAGTATTTTAAAAAAGAATTTCATATTTTCACCAAATAAATCAATTTTTCTCAAAAAAGATATTTACCTTTAATAATTTAAATGCAAAAGCCAACGCAAAAATTGAAGCGATTTGCGGCGATATAACCAAAGAAGGTTTTGATATGTCCATAAATGATAGGGAAAAATTAATTGATGAAGTATCCGTTGTGTTTCACTTTGCCGCTTCCGTTCGAATGAACCTTTCATTAAAAGAAGCTGTTATTACAAATACTAAATCAACTTATGAGTTGTTTAAATTTTGTATGAACTTGAAAAATTTGCAAGTATGTTTAAAATGTTTTTTATGTTAAATTATTAAAAAAAAATCTTCCTGTAGTCGGTTGTTCATTTATCCACGGCTTATTGCAACGTTGAAATTGAGAATATGGAGGAGAAAGTGTACCCCATTGACGTTAATCCATACAAGATTATCGATATGGTGGAGTGGATGGATGAAAAGTGCTTAAATGGTATTACTAAAAGGTTATTAGGTCCTCATCCAAATACTTATACGTTCACTAAACGACTTGCTGAAATGATCGCCGTTGATATGGGTGATAAAGTACCATTAATAATAACGAGACCATCTATTGGTACGTTTGATATTATTAGAGAAGAAAAAAATACATCGTTTATTTCTAGTTGTCCCTTCTTTGTCTGAACCAACGCCTGGTTGGGTGGATAATTTTTATGGTCCCATGGGAATATTTATAGCGGGTGGAATGGGAATTTTGAAATCATGTTTAGTGGATGGCGAAGCTATACCGGAAATGATTCCGGTGGATTTCGCTATAAATAGCGTAATATGTTGTGGATACCAGAGAGCAAAGACCAAGTAAATATTTCTGTAATTATTTGATAAATTTAAAATTTCTTTCACGTGTTTCAGTTATTTAACAACGCCTACAATAAACATAACTAACAGATTTCCTTATACTTGGCGTTATATAGTGGATTCATTTATGGAAGTTACGTATAAAGAACCATTAAAACATAGTCTTTGGTATCCCGAAGTATACTTTACAAAATCTATTTTGTATTCATGATTGCTTCTTTTTTCTTTCAACTAATTCCGCCGTTGTTGGTCGACTTCCTATTAATCATGTTCCTACAGAAACCTTTGTATGTATTAAATATGATGTGATTATTCTTAAATGATTAACAACCTGTTCTAATTTAGCTTGGTTTCCATTCAAAAACGTCTAATTTTATCGTTTCAAACTTTGAGGCACTTTACAGTGAGAAAATGGACATTTGATAATAGCAATTGCATTAAAGTAGAAGAAAAACTAGATAAAGCTGATAAGGAAATATTTTACGGTGTAATAACTAAAGATTTTGATTTAAAGGAATACGCTGTTAACAGTTACAATGCAGTTAAGAAATATTTGGTAAACGAGGATTCGAAGAACATTGAGCTGTACCGCTCACGGAACAAAATGTAATTTAAAAAATTTTTTTTTTTATTTTTTAATGAACTTACTTTTTCCAGATTTTACTTTCTGAATCTCTTACTTAAATTATATTGGTTATACATGGCGTTAAAATGGTGTTATGTATTTCTTAACTATTGGTTCTAAATAATATTTAAATTGTTTAAAAATAATAAAAAAGTTCGAATTTTACGCTGCCTGGTTTTCTTTTTAACAAATCTTTTTAAAAATCATATCGACTGTATTTTGAAGTATCATGATATGATATATATGTTAAATTGAAGCTTAAAGATTCTAGTATATGATATGATATAAAAAGTATAAGATAATGTTATTGAAATTTTCATGAAAAAATTATTAAATAAGAAACAGTTAGGTTTATAAATCAAAAATAATACGAAACTTTCCAAAAATCATAGCAGCCCCGTTAAAGTTTGATCTTTGTTTCTATGCATAATAAGTAATAAGTTTGATGATAAAGTTTTTTTGTAAAATCGAAAAACGTCAATGTTTAATTGTAGCAGAAATCGATAATCTTGTTAAACTTTAGAAAATCATACCGACATTATTTTTAGGAATTAGGAAATGATGTTTTTATTAAATTAAAGCTAAAACGTTAATCTTTATTTCTACGCATAACAAGTAATAAGTTTGATGATAAAGGTTTTTTGTGAAATCGAAAAATGTCAATGTTTATTTGTAGTAGAAATTGATAATCATTCTTAAACTTTAAAAAATCATACCGACTATATTTTTAGGAACTAACAAATGATTATTTTGTTAAATTAAAGCTTAAACTTTGGTCTTTATTTCTATGCATAATAAGTAATACGTTTGATGATAAAGTTGATTAATAAAATCGAAAAATGTCAATGTTTAATTGTGGCAGAAATCGATAATCTTTGTTAATCTTTAAAAAATCATACCGACTTTATTTTTAGAAACGAAGAAATGATTTGTTTATTAAATTAAAGCTTAAACTTTGATCTTTGTTTCTATGCATAATAAGTAATAGGTTTGATGATAAAGTTTTTTTGTAAAATCGAAAAATGTCAATGCTTATTTGTAGAAGAAATCGATAATCTTTGTTAAACTTTACAAAATCATACCGACTTTATTTTTAGGAACCAAGAAATGTTTTTTTATTAAATTAAAGCTTAAACTTTGGTCTTTATTTCTATGCATAATAAGTAATACGTTTGATGATAAAGTTTATTTGTAAAATCGAAAAATGTTAATGTTTAATTGTAGCATAAATCGATAATCTTTCTTAAACTTTAAAAAATCATACCGACTTTATTTTTAGGAACCAAGAAATGATTTGTTTATTAAATTAAACTTTGATCTTTGTTTCTATGCATAATAAGTAATAAGTTTGATGACAAAGTTTTTTTGTAAAATTGAAAAATATCAATGCTTATTTGTAGAAGAAATCGATAATCTTTGTTAAACTTTAAAAAATCATACCGACTTTATTTTTAGGAACTAAGAAATGATTATTTTATTAAATTAAAGCTTAAACTTTGTTCTTTATTTCTATGCATAATAAGTAATACGTTTGATGATAAAGTTTATTTTGTAAAATCGAAAAATATCAATGCTTATTTGTAGAAGAAATCGATAATCTTTTTTAAACTTTAAAAAACCATACCGACTATATTTTTAGGAACTAACAAATGATTATTTTGTTAAATTAAAGCTTAAACTGTGATCTTTGTTTCTATGCATAATAAGTAATAAGTTTAGTGATAAAGTTTTTTGTAAAATCGAAAAATGGCAATGTTTAAATATACATAGTAGAAATCGATAATTTTTATTAAACTTTAAAAAATCATACCCTCTTTATTTTTAATAACTAAGAAATGATTCTTTTATTAAATTAAACCTAAAACTTTGGTCTATATTTCTATGTATAATAAGTAATACGTTTGATGATAATGTTTTTTTGTAAAATTGAAAGTGTCATACCTTATCTTCTTTTTGATTTGCAACAATGCTTGTTATAAAAGATTTCCTCCGATTCCGAAGTGTTACCTTTAATAACTTGAAAGAGCAACAATTCATAAAATTTTCATATTTTCGTATCTATCTCGATATTGACGCATTTAAGAGCAAAAATGCAAGACAGCAATATTGTTAACAATAAAATTTGCAACAATACCTGTTACAAAAAAGATTTCCTATAGCATGCTCCGATTCCGAAGTGTTACCTTTAATAACGTGGAAGAGCAACAAATTCATAACATTTTAATATTTTCGTATCTATCTCGATATTGACGTATCTAAGACAAAAGTGTAAGAGAGCAATATTGGTAATAATAACATTTGCAACAATGCTTGTTATAAAAGTTTTCTTATAGCAAGCTCCGATTTCCAAGTGTTACCTTTAATAACTTGAAAGAGCAACAAATTCATGAAATTTTCATATTTTCGTATCTATCTCGACATTGACGCATTTAAGACAAAAGTGTAAGAGAGCAATATTGTTAACAATTTTTGTTATAAAAGTTTTCTTAAAGCAAGCTCCGATTATCAAATGTTACCTTTAATAGCTTGAAAAAGCAACAACTTCATCATATTTTCATATTTTCGTATCTATCTCGATATTGACGTATTATGCCGCCAAATGCGTTAAATGATTTTAAATTTTTGGGCACGTTTTGACCCTATTTGTACTTTCAACCTCCTCTTCTAAACTACTAAACGTCCATGGTTCATATATCAAAGTACCCTTAAAATTCACTAAAGAATCAACCCTTGAAGTTTGTTGCAGTCATTCAGATACACCCTATATATTACATACAAATTCTTCAATGACCAAAATAATAATATGTTGTTCTATCTGACCTTTACTCCCAGTCTTGATTACCGGTCCGATTCGAAATAAATCCTCAGCAACAAATTCTGGTGATTCAGGAAAGGTAAGGTTATTCTTTGTTTCGTTCCAAAAAAATAATATTTAACATCCTTAGGATGTAACGAGAATTATCCAAGGACACTGGTTTCAAAATATCAAAAAAAAAGTTGTTCCAACAGAAATGCCAAAGGTTGCTCCTCTCAATAAAAACCTGGATATAGAAATTAAAAAAATTAAACGTGGAAATATTAGATTTAAGAATTTTTGTTGATAGGATAGTTTATCTTTTTTTTTTAAGTAGTTAGTATTTTTTTTTTTTCGTTAAGTAGTTAGAATTTTTTTTTTAAGAATAGATTTAGTAGATTGTTAGTTTAAAAAAAAATTGAAAGAAGAATATGAAAGGGTGGAAGAAAATGCCAAAAATATTTAATAAAGACCTTACAAAAATGCTTACCTCTAATGTTCGAGGTTTAACCAGAAGATAGAAGAAAAATTTATAAAATACGTTGAAATCCGGAATCTCCGTACAATTTGGTAAAAGAAAAACACTTTTCCAAAATTTTATTTCGAGTGATGAATCCCACAAAAATGGATTAGAAAAATTTTACACCAAATCCAAAAAAAACGAACCAACCAAAAATTTCTTTATCGCCCGAAAATATGTATTACTCTGGTAATATTATATGAAAAAGAGAGAGCGAGAAGAAATTTGAACGGTCTTTTATACCCAAAAATCGAAAATATCAAAAAAAAATTACGTCTGCGCAAGATAACATCTGGAACTTACGACACCCTCTCAAAAGCAAAAGAAGAATTTTTTTAATATGATAAGAGTTAAAAGGAAAAAAAAAGGAATACTCAGAATCTGTTGCTGAAAAAGATACAATCAAATGTTGTAAACAACAAAATGTCAAAGTAAATAAAAGTAAAAATAATAAGTTTCCGAATGTATGCAACTCACGTAAACAAGTTACCCACACATAACATAAAAATTTCGGAATGTAACAGTATCTAAGAGCAAAAGTGCAAGAGAGCAACAATCAAATTTGCAATAATTTTTGTTATAAAAGTTTTCTTATACCAAGCGCCGATTCTCAAATGTTACCTTTAATAACTTGAAAGAACAACAAATTCATAAAGTGTTCATATTTTCGTATCTATGTCGACATTGACGTATCAGAGAGCAAAAGTGCAAGAGAGCAATATTGTTAACAATAAAATTTGCATCAATTCTTGTTATAAAAGTTTTCTTATAGCATGCTCCAATTCCCAAGTGTTACCTTTAATAACTTGAAAAACTAACAACTTCATAAAATTTTCATATTTTCGTAACTATCTCGATATTGACGCATCTAATTGTAAGAGCAAAAGTGCAAGAGAACAATATTGTTAAGAATAAAATTTGTTACAACTTTCGTTGAAAAAGTTTTTTTGTGAAAAGCTCCGATTCCCGAATGATTAATAACTTGAAAAAGCAACAAATTCATCAAACTTTAAAAAATCATGCCGACTTTATTTATGGAACTAAGAAATGATGTTTTTATTAAATTAAAGCTTAAACTTTGGTCTTTGTTTCTATGCATAATAAGTAATACGTTTGATGATAAAGTTTTTTTGTAAAATAGAAAAATGACAATGTTTAATTGTAGTAGTAATCGAAAATCTTTGTTAAAATTTAAAAAATCATACCGTTATTTTTAGGATCTAAGGAATGATTTTTTTATTAAATTAAAGCTTAAATTTTGGTCTTTGTTTCTATGCATAAGAAGTAATACGTTTTATGAGACAGTTTTTTTGTAAAATCAAAAACCTCAATTTTAATTGCAGCAGAAATCGATAATCTTTGTTAAACTTTAAAAAATCATACTGACTTTATTTTCAGGAATCAAGAAATGATTTTTCTATTAAATTAATAAGATATTTTTATTGCCTAAATTTATAAATAACCTTTTTTATCATTTCCTTCCTTTAAACAATTTCTTCTTTTTTGTTGTGTTTACATTTTGCAATCTTCAACGCCCTCTTTAATTTGTTATCTCTAAAAATACGACTTTCATTAATAAACAAATTAAAGAGCTTTTGTTAAAACTTACTGATTTCGAACATAACAGCAATAAATCATAACTAATATCACAGCTAAGAAACACACACCAGCTACAAATAGTCCAGCAAGTGATTGAATTTTAAAAAGTTTTTCATTATAATTTCCAATAACTAAAAAAGAAATAAATTAAAAATAATTTTTTTTTTGTGTATTTTCATTATATCTAACTAATTTCCAAATCTTTCCTTTCCAACAAATCCATCTCATTTTCCATAATAAAACTTGTATTTACCACTTGAACGCACTCATTTTCGATCCATTTATGATATTTATCACAATCGCACACGCTGTTGTTGCAAATTAATCGATGATCAATACATTCGTCGTTATTATTACATCGCTCACGATAATCGCCTGTAATTATCATATATCTGTTATATACTATTATCACATTCATCTCAAATTGACTTACTGAAAAGATATCCTTTAGTAATTAAGAAAGATATTAACACAAAGCTGAACCAAAACATTTCGATACACAACAGAATGTTAGTTTTGTTATAAAGTAAATTTAGAATGTTAAAATTAGAATATATAAATGTACAGTGTCCGCCAAAAACGCAGCACAGTACATTTTAGACAATTTGTTTACATGACATATTCATCCCAATCTTTCGTTCTAAAATATATTCAAGTTAAATTAGCAATAATTTTTGTTTGAAACGTTTTTCGAAATTATCGCTTGGTGGCGCTGTGTACTGGTATAAAAGCAAGTACATAAAATATACAGGGTGTTTCAGGTTTTTGTAGCAGGACTTTAACAGTTGATAGATCTATTAAAATTAACACAAAAACTTCATTTAAACATAGGTCGACAAACGCTTTGTTTTAAAGATACAGGGTGTTTAAATTAAATTTCTAAATTGATTTTTATTTAATATTACACGTGTATTTTAACCGATTCTATTTAAATTTGGTATACGGAGGTTTTTTTGGCATGAGAAAGACGATAATGGAGTCCGTTTTACTATTGTTAATTTTAAGTCTATCTTTATTAACAGAACCGATTCGTTTATTCTGTCTTTATATTTTGTAATTCATATTCAGTTTTCTTGTATTGTGTTCCCTCTCTAGACGAGTTTCTTTTTTGTGTACAAGTTCAAGAATTTTCGGGTTTTGTTAAAAAGAAAAAGATGAACATTGTATTGTATTGTAAAACTGAGCCGTGTTAAACTTCGTTCATAATGTTCTTCTCTAGCATTATTTCTTAAATGTTATTAATTAACTCCAAAGAGTAAAATAAAGTTCAGTTTAATTCAAGTAAGTGTTTATAATTCAGTTCGAAAAGTTCTTCATTCTCAAGTAAGTTATTTCGGTACAAAACACTAACTGTAACCGGTAGAGGGCGCTCTGTAACGTATTCTTTACCGACTAAAATAACAACGAAATTAAAAACAATATTGCACTTTAACAATGGAAAATCCTTTATTTTTCAGCTTTTACCGGTTTCGCCCTTAGGGCATCCTCAGAAAGCAACCTGTTGTATAAAACAACATAATGCTTTACAATAATGCTTTATCTTAATATACAGGGTGTATCTGAATGACTGCAACAAACATCAAGGGGTGATTCCTTAGTGAATTTTAAGGGTACTTTGATATATGAACCATGGGCGACTTTGGCTCCCCTAAGGAGCTACGTCCCTCCATAAATGGCGAAAAATTTTGGTTTAATTTCTTTTTCTCAAAAACCATAAACGCTAGGAAAATGAAATTTTGGGAATACAGAGACAGAGTTATCGGAACCAAAAGAGATAGAAAGTTCAAACATGGCTCAAAACGGCGTATAACGTCACCAAATCACTTTTGGGCACATTTTGTTTTTTATCTCCAACTTGCTCCAATATGACATTTGCCACCTGAATATTACATATATGTTCGACAGTAATATCGGAACCAAAAGTGATAGAAAGTTCAAGCATGGCTCAAAACGGCGTATAACGTCACCAAATCACGTTTTGGACACATTTTGTTTTTTATCTCCAACATGCTCCAATATGACATTTGTCACCTGAATATCACGTATATGGTCGACAGAATTATCGGAACCAAAAGTGATAGAAAGTTCAAACTTGGCTCAAAACGGCGTATAACGTCATAATATCACGGTTTGGGCACATTTTGTTTTTTATCTCCAACGTGCTCCAATGTGGCATTTGTCACCTGAATATCACATATATGATCGACAGAATTATCGGAACCAAAAGTGACAGGAAGTTCAAACATGGCTCAAAACGGCGCATAACGTTATAATATCACACTTTGGGCACATTTTGATTTTTATCTCCAACGTGCTCTAATGTGACATTTGTCACCTGAATATCACATATATGGTCCACAGAATTATCGGAACCAAAAGTTATAGAAAGTTCAAACATGGCTCAAAACGGCGTCTAACGTCACCAAATCACGTTTTGGGCACATTTTGTTTTTTATCTCCAACGCGCTCCAATGTGACATTTGTCACCTGAATATCACATATATGGTCCACAGAATTATCGGAACCAAAAGTGATAGAAAGTTCAAACATGGCTCACAACGGCGTATAACGTCACCAAATCACGTTTTGGGCACATTTTGTTTTTTATCTCCAACGTGCTCCAATGTGACATTTGTCACTTGAATATCACATACAATGCGATCAAGAAAGCCGGTCCGCTAAAAACTACTTTCCCAAGCGCGTGATACCAATACTTACTGCCCTCGTCACAGCGGTCACACCCTCCTTCCACTTGATTTAATAGTGGTGGGGAAATGGGAGGAAACTTTTAGTTTAGTAAACATAACCTTAAAAACTGACACGCACAAAATTAAAAATGTTACTCTCGTTAAAGAAAATTCGAAATAAATTCTCTCTGGAGTTAGATTGGTGGATGTAAATTTAAATTATGATGAAAATAATTAAAAAGGATTAATTAATAAAAAGAAAACCCTTTAAACTATTCTTTTGTAATTAATTTATTTCATAAATCAAAAAAAGATCTTTTATTTTATTATAAAAATAAAGGTTTAGAAGTTTTATTTATTATAAAACGAATTCAAAATCTTGACCATTCTTTTCTAAACATAAAGTGATTCTTCTTTTCATATTATCGAAGACCTGTACAAGTTGCTCTGCAGTTATTTGTTGAACATTGTGTCGTATTGCATCTTCCAATTCTTCTATGGTCTGTAAACGGTTTTTGTAGACAGAATTTTTGAAATGACCGAATAAAAAGAAATCTAGTGGGGTTAGATCGGGTGAGCGAGGTGGCCAACATCCTCTACTGATTACTCAATCATCATGAAATTCATGAAGGAATCTTTTGTTTGTTCGTGCAGTTGCATTGTCATGTTGAAAAAACCCTTCTTTCAATTCATCATCATGTAATTATTCAATGAATTCTTGTAACAAAGCACTTTGACAACTTTCCTAATGTCATGACATAAGGTAATTCACTACATTTTCCAGGCATGTCTCCCTAAATTCTTCTACACAAAGACTTGTTGAATATTTTCATACCCCATTTTGATCTTTTACTCTATTTCGAAGATAAGATTGGCGAAGAAACTTTGAAACTTGTCTTCTTCTAAGGTGAACGGTATGATTTAACCTAAAAATAAATCAACGAAATTTATACCAAACCGATTTAAAATAAAATAATTATTTACCTTAGAGAAAAATCACAATCGAATTTTTGTCTTAATAAAGACAGATAATATTAAATAAAACCGCAATAAATTCATAATGAAATATTGAAAACACCAAACGCCAAAACCAAGAACACGACTCAGCTCAGCTGATCGAAACCATTCAAACTAAAAATCGATATCACCTCGTCGACCAATAAGAACGTTGAAAATTAAAAACAAGTAGAAATGGGAGGAGGCTGTGACGAGGAAAGTAAGTATTGGTATCAAGCGCTTGGGAAAGTAGTTTTTAGCGGACCGGCTTTTTTGATCTCTCGGTATATGGTCCACGGAATTATCGGAACCAAAAGTGATAGAAAGTTCAAACATGGCTCAAAACGTCGTATAACATCATAATATAACGTTTTGGGCACATTTTGTTTTTTATCTCCAACGCGCTCCAATGTGACATTTGTCACCTGAATATCACATATATGGTCCACAGAATTATCGGAACTAAAAGTGATAGAAAGTTCAAACATGGCTCAAAACGGCGTATAACGTCACAATATCACGTTTTGGGCACATTTTGTTTTTTATCTCCAACATGTTCCAATGTGACATTTGTCACCTGAATATCACATATATAGTCCACAGAATTATAGGTACCAAAAGTGATAGAAAGTTCAAACATGGCTCAAAGCGTCGTGTAACGTCATAATATAACGTTTTGGGCACATTTTGATTTGTATCTCCAACGTGCTCCAATGTGACATTTGTCACCTGAATATCACATATATAGTCCACAGAATTATCGGAACCAAAAGTGATAGAAAGTTCAAACATGGCTCAAAACGTCGTATAACGTCATAATATAACGTTTTGGGCACATTTTGTTTTTTATCTCCAACGTGCTCCAATGTAACAATTGTCACCTGAATATCAGATATATGGTCCACAGAATTATCGGAACCAAAAGTGATAGAAAGTTCAAACTTGGCTCAAAACGTCGTATAACATCATAATATAACGTTTTGGGCACATTTTGTTTTTTATCTCCAACGCGCTCCAATGTGACATTTGTCACCTGAATATCACATATATGGTCCACAGAATTATCGGAACTAAAAGTGATAGAAAGTTCAAACATGGCTCAAAACGGCGTATAACGTCACAATATCACGTTTTGGGCACATTTTGTTTTTTATCTCCAACGTGCTCCAATGTGACATTTGTCACCTGAATATCACATATATAGTCCACAGAATTATCGGAACCAAAAGTGATAGAAAGTTCAAACATGGCTCAAAACGTCGTATAACATCATAATATAACGTTTTGGGCACATTTTGTTTTTATCTCCAACGCGCTCCAATGTGACATTTGTCACCTGAATATCACATATATGGTCCACAGAATTATCGGAACCAAAAGTGATAGAAAGTTCAAACATGGCTCAAAACGTCGTATAACATCATAATATAACGTTTTGGGCACATTTTGTTTTTATCTCCAACGCGCTCCAATGTGACATTTGTCACCTGAATATCACATATATGGTCCACAGAATTATCGGAACTAAAAGTGATAGAAAGTTCAAACATGGCTCAAAACGGCGTATAACGTCACAATATCACGTTTTGGGCACATTTTGTTTTTTATCTCCAACATGTTCCAATGTGACATTTGTCACCTGAATATCACATATATAGTCCACAGAATTATAGGTACCAAAAGTGATAGAAAGTTCAAACATGGCTCAAAGCGTCGTGTAACGTCATAATATAACGTTTTGGGCACATTTTGATTTGTATCTCCAACGTGCTCCAATGTGACATTTCTCACCTGAATATCACATATATAGTCCACAGAATTATCGGAACCAAAAGTGATAGAAAGTTCAAACATGGCTCAAAACGTCGTATAACGTCATAATATAACGTTTTGGGCACATTTTGTTTTTTATCTCCAACGTGCTCCAATGTAACATTTGTCACCTGAATATCAGATATATGGTCCACAGAATTATCGGAACCAAAAGTGATAGAAAGTTCAAACATGGCTCAAAACGTCGTATAACGTCATAATATAACGTTTTGGGCACATTCTGTTTTTTATCTCCAACGTGCACCAATGTGACATTTGTCACCTGAATATCACATATATGGTCCACAGAATTATCGGAACCAAAAGTGATAGACAGTTCAAACATGGCTTAAAATGGCGTATAACGTCATAATATCACGTTTTGGGCACATTTTGATTTTTATCTCCAACTTGCTCCAATGTGACATTTGTCACCTGAATATCACATATATAGTCCACAGAATTATCGGAACCAAAAGTGATAGAAAGTTCAAACATGGCTCAAAACGTCGTATAACGTCATAATATAACGTTTTGGGCACATTTTGTTTTTTATTTCCAACATGCTCCAATATGACATTTGCCACCTGAATATCACATATATGGCCGACAGAATTATCGGAACCAAAAGTGACAGAAAGTTCAAACTTGGTCAAAACGGCGTATATCGTCATAATATAACGTTTTGGGCACATTTTGTTTTTTATCTCCAACGTGCTCCAATGTGACATTTGTCACCTGAATATCACATATATGGTCCACAGAATTATCGGAACCAAAAGTGATAGAAAGTTCAAATATGGCTCAAAACGTCGTATAACGTCATAATATAACGTTTTGGGCACATTTTGATTTTTATCTCCAACATGCTCCAATATAACATTTACCATCTGAATATCACATATATGGTCGACAGAATTATCGGAACCAAAAGTGATAGAAAGTTCAAACATGGCTCAAGACGGCGTATAACGTCATAATATCACGTTTTGGGCACATTTTGATTTTTATCTCCAACTTGCTCCAATGTGACATTTGTCACCTGAATATCACGTATATAGTCCACAGAATTATCGGAACCAAAAGTGATAGAAAGTTCAAACATGGCTCAAAGCGTCGTGTAACGTCATAATATAACGTTTTGGGCACATTTTGATTTTTATCTCCAACGTGCTCAAATGGGACATTTGTCACCTGAATATTACATATATAGTCCACAGAATTATCGGAACCAAAAGTGATAGAAAGTTCAAACATGGCTCAAAACGTCGTATAACGTCATAATATAACGTTTTGGGCACATTTTGTTTTTTATCTCCAACGTGCTCCAATGTAACATTTGTCACCTGAATATCAGATATATGGTCCACAGAATTATCGGAACCAAAAGTGATAGAAAGTTCAAACATGGCTCAAAACGTCGTATAACGTCATAATATAACGTTTTGGGCACATTCTGTTTTTTATCTCCAACGTGCACCAATGTGACATTTGTCACCTGAATATCACATATATGGTCCACAGAATTATCGGAACCAAAAGTGATAGACAGTTCAAACATGGCTTAAAATGGCGTATAACGTCATAATATCACGTTTTGGGCACATTTTGATTTTTATCTCCAAGTTGCTCCAATGTGACATTTGTCACCTGAATATCACATATATAGTCCACAGAATTATCGGAACCAAAAGTGATAGAAAGTTCAAACATGGCTCAAAACGTCGTATAACGTCATAATATAACGTTTTGGGCACATTTTGTTTTTTATCTCCAACATGCTCCAATATGACATTTGCCACCTGAATATCACATATATGGCCGACAGAATTATCGGAACCAAAAGTGACAGAAAGTTCAAACTTGGTCAAAACGGCGTATATCGTCATAATATAACGTTTTGGGCACATTTTGTTTTTTATCTCCAACGTGCTCCAATGTGACATTTGTCACCTGAATATCACATATATGGTCCACAGAATTATCGGAACCAAAAGTGATAGAAAGTTCAAATATGGCTCAAAACGTCGTATAACGTCATAATATAACGTTTTGGGCACATTTTGATTTTTATCTCCAACATGCTCCAATATAACATTTACCATCTGAATATCACATATATGGTCGACAGAATTATCGGAACCAAAAGTGATAGAAAGTTCAAACATGGCTCAAGACGGCGTATAACGTCATAATATCACGTTTTGGGCACATTTTGATTTTTATCTCCAACTTGCTCCAATGTGACATTTGTCACCTGAATATCACGTATATAGTCCACAGAATTATCGGAACCAAAAGTGATAGAAAGTTCAAACATGGCTCAAAGCGTCGTGTAACGTCATAATATAACGTTTTGGGCACATTTTGTTTTTTATCTCCAACGTGCTCCAATGTAACATTTGTCACCTGAATATCAGATATATGGTCCACAGAATTATCGGAACCAAAAGTGATAGAAAGTTCAAACATGGCTCAAAACGTCGTATAACGTCATAATATAACGTTTTGGGCACATTCTGTTTTTTATCTCCAACGTGCACCAATGTGACATTTGTCACCTGAATATCACATATATGGTCCACAGAATTATCGGAACCAAAAGTGATAGACAGTTCAAACATGGCTTAAAATGGCGTATAACGTCATAATATCACGTTTTGGGCACATTTTGATTTTTATCTCCAACTTGCTCCAATGTGACATTTGTCACCTGAATATCACATATATAGTCCACAGAATTATCGGAACCAAAAGTGATAGAAAGTTCAAACATGGCTCAAAACGTCGTATAACGTCATAATATAACGTTTTGGGCACATTTTGTTTTTTATCTCCAACATGCTCCAATATGACATTTGCCACCTGAATATCATATATATGGCCGACAGAATTATCGGAACCAAAAGTGACAGAAAGTTCAAACTTGGTCAAAACGGCGTATATCGTCATAATATAACGTTTTGGGCACATTTTGTTTTTTATCTCCAACGTGCTCCAATGTGACATTTGTCACCTGAATATCACATATATGGTCCACAGAATTATCGGAACCAAAAGTGATAGAAAGTTCAAATATGGCTCAAAACGTCGTATAACGTCATAATATAACGTTTTGGGCACATTTTGATTTTTATCTCCAACATGCTCCAATATAACATTTACCATCTGAATATCACATATATGGTCGACAGAATTATCGGAACCAAAAGTGATAGAAAGTTCAAATATGGCTCAAGACGGCGTATAACGTCATAATATCACGTTTTGGGCACATTTTGATTTTTATCTCCAACTTGCTCCAATGTGACATTTGTCACCTGAATATCACGTATATAGTCCACAGAATTATCGGAACCAAAAGTGATAGAAAGTTCAAACATGGCTCAAAGCGTCGTGTAACGTCATAATATAACGTTTTGGGCACATTTTGATTTTTATCTCCAACGTGCTCAAATGGGACATTTGTCACCTGAATATCACATATATAGTCCACAGAATTATCGGAACCAAAAGTGATAGAAAGTTCAAACATGGCTCAAAACGTCGTATAACGTCATAAATAACGTTTTGGGCACATTTTGTTTTTTATCTCCAACATGCTCCAATATGACATTTGCCACCTGAATATCACATATATGGCCGACAGAATTATCGGAACCAAAAGTGATAGAAAGTTAAAACTTGGCTCAAAACGGCGTATATCGTCATAATATAACGTTTTGGGCACGTTTTGTTTTTTATCTCCAACGTGCTCCAATGTGACATTTGTCACCTGAATATCACAAGTAGTAGATAAAAGCCGATTCTAGAACCTCCTCTCAGAACTTCAGGTCAAGGCCAAGGCCAAGGTCACGTTGAGTGACCATGACCTTGACCTTGCCCTGAGGTTCTGGGAGGAGGTTCCAGAATCGGCTATTGCAAAGGGGGTCGTTGACCAGTAACCTTGACCTAAACAATGACCTTTACTTTGAGCTCACCTCAGGTCAAGATCACGTTTAGTGACCATGACCTTGATCAGTAACCTTGACCTGAACAATGACCTTTACTTTGATCTCAACGGAGACCTTGAAGTCAACCTTAATTGTGACCATTACATTGACCGTGTACGTGACCTGAAATGAAGGTTACACGACGTGAGGCCATTGAAAACCCCACTTCGGAGGAGGTATGCTTTAAATAGCAGATAGAAAATCGTGTTCAACAGTATTGAAGTAAGAGTGTTGTGAACATAAAGAAATTGAGGAACTTGTAGCTCCTATTTTAAGCAGTTTACATCGCTTAAATATAATGGCATCGAGAAATCCAATTAAAGTCATCGATATGCAAGGGTTTACTTTATCTTCGGGATTTCGAGTTAAAGAATTGGCTATCGGTGATGGTGAGTCGATTTCCCATTTCATATTTCAACCTGATATAAGTTATGAAAGACTCAATAAGCGAGAATGTCGACAAGTGCGTTGGGAGGAGAATAACTTACACCATTTGCATTACGAGAATGGATATGTGCCCTATAATCAACTGAAAGACATTCTGGAACAGCATACATGCGGAGTGGAGGTGGTGTTTGTAAAGGGATCTCAAAAAGAAAAGGTATTGAGAGACCTATTATCATCGGTAAAGCCAGTGATTATTAATTTACAAGATAATATATATTGCCCTTTGCTTTCGTTGAGTCAAAATTCTTGCGCATATCATTATAAATCGGAAAGCAGTTGTGCAATTGAAAATGTTAAATTAATTTTAAAATTTTTAAAAATGGATTTAGATTAGTGTTAAAATTTAAAATTTAAATAAATTAATTTTTATTGTACTGACTTTTTTTATTCAATTTAAATGTATCACATTCCTAATCCTAATATATAAAATGGAAAAGAAAAACAACCGAATTAAATTTCATTTAATTTATTGAACTCGTCTTTAATAAATGATAAACAATTGCATATCTTTTTAACGTATTATTTATGGTGTCAACTCGACGCCCCCGAGTTAGCAGTTCATGATGTTTTTTTTGGTGTACTCAAGTCGAGTGATGACTCTTCTCGGGTGCTCCCGGAGGAGTGGAGCATGACCGGGTTGGATTTACTTTGAGCTCACCTCAGGTCAAGATCACGTTGAGTGACTATGACATTGATCAGTAACCTTGACCTGAACAATGACCTTTACTTTGACCTCAACGGAGAACTTGAAGTCAACCTTAATTGTGACCGTGACGTCCCCACCTAAAATGATGTGCATAAATAGCAAGTCAGGTTCATAAAAGATTAGTTTCATTGAAATCATCCGACGTAGTGGTGACATAACAACGCAGAACAAGTAAGTCCATAAACACTTGTCTTACAGCAGAAGTATTAATGTTATATATACTTAGTGGGTTCCAGACAACAATATACAAAAGCACCGAAGAGAAGTCTCGAGGTTCAACAGGCGGTGTCCAAAAAAGCGAGCATAAGTCCAAAGGTGATAAAACCCTCGTTGACACCCGTGGCATCTGAAGAGGTGTTAAAACAAGAAAAGATTCGTTTGCAGACTTAAGCCCTTTTATTATGACGCAAAGTGTTAACGGTAATAATGAAGTAGTTTCGAGAATAGATAACATGGAGAGCTTAACCAACATGTCGGACAGTACAGTAAGAGCAAGTAGAGGTCCTCTATTTTCGGAAACAGTGTATGCACTAAATAAGAGCCGCACGAAATGTGTGGCAATAGGATTAAGTGCTGACTTACATTTTGAACCAGTGGTAAGGTTAATGGGAAAAGGTCAATGTTTAACATTAACGGAAAACGATTGGCACAACATTATTATGTATAAGTCAACAATCACAAACAGTTTTGCTAATCAGTCTCCGTCGCAGATAGTGTTGTGTGGTGTCAGTATATCGTGCGATTGGATGGAAAATGTTTGCAAGATTTTAAAGTTGGAGAGGGGTGGAGAATATGTATATATTGCATATGAATCGTTGCATGAGCTTTGGAACGTAGCAGATTTAGTAGCAACTCGACTGAAATTATTGAGAACTGTGAATTACAAAGCATATTATGATAGTGTTATAAACGCGTTAGCTGCAATGGATGGAGATGTGAAACGTAATATGTTAACGATGCTCAATGAATCGTGTTCTGAACAAATATGTATAAGTAAGGAAGTGATGTTGTACAATTTCGATAAAATCTTGTTGGATGTAGATTTGTTTAAATTATTTCACAATCAATAAAGACATGGGTAAGGTGCGGATTGATGAGAGTAAAAATGAGATGCATAGAATGTATGCATGGACTTATGCGTATAGACAATCACGAAAGTGTAATTGGGAGGAAATGTATTTAGATCGTCTTAGATTTAAGAATAGAATAAGTTATGTAAATGATATGTTACACCTGTACTTAAGCAGCGAATTTAGAAATAAGATTTTTCATGAAAGATTTAAATATGTAATGACTTAAAATAAATAAAATTTTTTTTCAAATGTGAGCGTATTATTAACCATCCAATATTCACCGAATAATGTGCGAAAGCTATTAAATATAATGGTATGAATGTTAGGACAGTGAAACAGTATGCATCGATCAAGCAAACGGTCTGGTCGAGGTATTGTGAATACATTAATCAATAAGCTTCCGATAGAACTACATTTGCCAGGTTATAATTATTGCGGTCCGGGAACCAAATTGGTAAAGAGATTAGTTCGTGGAGATCAGGGAGTGAATAAATTAGACGACGCCTGTAAAACGCATGATATTGCCTACGCAGCGACATCGAATTTAGCTGAGCGACACATAGCCGATAAAGAGTTGTATAAGACGGCGAAAGAGCGGTTGAGAAGTAAAGACGCAAGCTTAGGAGAGCGACTATCGTCGGCGTTAGTGTCAACGATAATGAAAGGAAAAACAATAATGGGTATGGGAATGCAAATTCGTGCCCTAAGACGTAGAGGGACAACTCGTCAGAAGTTGAAACGTGGCGGTAAGTTGTCGTTTACGCAGGCAATGAACTTAGTGCGGCGAGCGATTGCACAGACCAACAGTACGAATACAAAGGGAGATGTACAAGTGGGTTACAATCTGTTGAAACCTTATCAAGGTAGAATACTTAAACCGCGCGGAAAAATAATCAAGATTCCCAAGACGGGAGGTTTTTTACCCTTAATACTTGCAGCTTTGGGTGCTCTCGGTTCTTTAGGCGGAGGTGCAGCAGCTATTGCAAAAACCGTAAACGAAGCAAAAATAGCAAGGGAGCAGTTGCAAGAAGCCCAACGTCACAATCGGGCTATGGAACCAAAAGCGATCGGCAGCGGTTTGTATATTAAACCATATAAGTAAGGTTGCGGACTAGTCATGAAAACGGTATCACGAAAATCAAAGCGACTAAAACGCCCCAAGAGGGCGAACAAAATTGGTACAGGAATGTTTATTAATCCATATAAAAAGGGTTGTGGTTATAAAACTGTAGCAAAAAACTAATAAAAATACCCCAACATTCTTTAACGGATGTAGAGTTAAGGCGATATGCACGAGCGCTTGATCTGTTAAACTTTCGTGGGGTGTACATGAGAAACAATTTACCGAAGAAAATCCGAAAACGAGAGAGTGGGATAATAAATCTTGATAATCGTACGGGTCCCGGTACTCACTGGACAGCTTACAACAAGGATGGTGTAAATGTTAACTACTTTGACAGTTATGGAGATTTACGACCACCGATTGAAGTGGAGAAGTATTTTATATCGGATGGGGGGAGAAATATTGTGAGGTATAATTATCGACGATATCAAAAAGAAGATCAAACAAATTGTGGACAATTGTGTCTGCATTTCTTAGATAGTTTAAATACCAAGGAAGTATCCGTGTAAGATTAGTCTTGAGAACAACAATGGAACAAGATACAATACATACAAGTTATACATTTACGCTCACCGGAAGGGGGTCGGAGTTGTCTTGTAACTTTAACCCACCGATTTATTTGAATGAACTCGGTACATACGAGTTAGCTCTTTTAAATTTCGAAACGTTCAATACGTTACCTAATATCGATTCAACAAACAATATTTTACAATATGAAGATCATATGGGAAATTTTACAGAGAATATTGAAATACCGCTAGGAACATACGATATTAACGATATTAACGAATACGTTAAAAAAACATTAACAGCGAGGAATATTCTCAGCGTGACTACACCGGGTACACAGATACGCATAAGAGGTAATAATAATACGCAATGTGCTGAGATAAAAACAAACCGGCGAATAAATTTTGCTAGCGATAATTCAATCGGTTCCTTACTTGGTTTTAACCCTAAAGTTATACCTAAAAACACGATAACAGAATCGGATCATATCGTGAATATAAATAAAACGAATGCATTACAAATTTATTGTAATTTGAGCTCCGGATCGTATACGAATGGACAACCCATGCACGTGTTGTATCATTTCTTCCCGAACGTACCGGCTGGTTTTAAAATAATAGAAGCTCCGCAACAACCGATTTACTTACCTGTTACAACGAACGTGATTAGTACATTAATAGTACGCATACTTGATCAGGACGGTCAGTTGGTAAACTTCAGAGACGAAGAAGTGACCGTGAGAGTGCACTTGAAATCGGTGTGAGTAGTAGGGTATTTAATATGGGTATAGTGTACGACGTTCGAAGAAAAGCACAGGAAAATCTGGGTGATAGAGTAATGTATAAAACGGTACGAAAGGATGTAAAACCTAACAGTAAGCGAAAATCAACTACCCAGTTAACACGCGTCAATCGTCAGTATTTAAGCAACTTAGGTTTTCAACTACTATAAATGGAGTCCTTAAACGTCACGGAGAAAATAAAAGTAGATAACTCGATTGTAAGTTACGAATATCATTCCCATCAACCGTTTGGTTCTACTAGCTTCGGTAACAATGATGAAATTCGTATAGGCATACCCGAAATAGACAATTACACATTGCCTCATGAAAGTTTTTTGTATGTGGAAGGGAGCGTACGTAAACTGGATGCGAGTGGTAAAGCAACAAAAGATGCTAGTGCAACTGCAAAATTGATAAATAATCCTGTAGCGTTTATGTTCAGTGATATTCGCTATCTTATAAATGGTGTTCAAATAGATGGAGTGAGAAACGTGGGGTTAACATCATGTATGAAAGGATACTTTTCGTATACCCCTCACGATATAATAAAGTTGGCGAACGCAGGTTGGAACATGGGCGAGGATCTGCTAGGTCAAGTGGTCCCAACATCCCCTGTAACGGATGCAATAATGGATAAAAATGGAAATTTTGGATTGAGTGTACCGCTAAAGACATTAATAGGGTTTGCTGAAGATTTTAAAACAATTGTGATGAATGTGAGACAAGAGCTAGTGTTAATTCGTAATAATGATGATAATGATGTGCTTGTGAATACGGTAGAAGAACCGTTACAGTTAAAAATCGATAAAGTTGTGTGGAGAATGCCCCATCTAGCCGTAGGCTTACGAGAACAATTAGCTCTAACAAAAATAGCAGGACGAAATATTGATCTGCAAATACCTTTTCGCAGTTGGGAAGTACATGAATATCCTTCTTTACCTCAAACAACAAAGCATTCATGGGCTGTGAAAACAGCTCCGCAGTTGGAAACACCTAGATTTATAATAATTGGGTTTCAAACAAAGAAGAAAGGAAAACAGTTGGCGAACATGGCAACCTTTGATAATGTAAAACTCACCAATTTGACGGTATTCCTAAACGGTGAACGCTACCCATACGATAATCTGAACGTGGACTTTGATAGTAATCGTGTCGCAGTGTTATATGACATGTATACACGCTTTCAAAAGTCCTACTATGGGAAGGAAGGAGAACCATTACTCACTCCGAAACAATTTATTGAAAATTATCCACTGATTGGAATTGATTGTACATATCAAGCAGAAGCGCTACACAAAAGTGGGGTAGAAATACGGATAGAATTTACGACAAAAAATCCGATTCCTGATGGTACCACAGCATACTGTTTAGTTTTACATGATAAGGCGTTTCAATATTCTCCACTAACAAAAATCGTCAAACAAATGACTTGAGTATGGGGAAAGAAGGGTTGGTAGTATGTAGTTGGATCGGATCCTGAGCCGCATCGCACCCGTAGCTCATCATCCGAAATGTGAGACTTCTATATTCAGCGTAAACAAAAAAAAGTCGTAGAGTATAAGTTGTGCGACAGATTTCTACGGCTGCATAGTACGACGTTGTACGTTGTATGGATAATCGTGTTGATGTACGGAAGCAAGATGTATTCAAATAAAACTCAATACATAATTCTCGATATACAAGGTTTCATGGTCAACGAAGATCAGTTCGTACCTAAAGAATTAGCATCATGTGATAGTAACAAATGCATAACCCACCACGTTTTTCAACCGAGTAGCAGTATAGCTTCATTACCATCTAAATATAGGAATACTGCAAACTGGTTAATGACACATCATCATTGCATCGACTGGAAAGTTGGTTTTATCCATCCAATGGAATTCGACGCCATAGTCAAATATCTGTGTCGGAATGTCAAGAAAGTGTATGTTAAAGGACCTGAAAAAATTAAATTTTTAAGACATATTATTTCCGCGCCGATATTTGCGTTGGAAGGTAGTATCTATAAACTTGAGATGGGTATACCGAGCTGTGCTTTTCACTCGCGACGAAGAAGTATGTGTGCTCTTTCCAATGTACGCCACTTACAAGAAGTTGTCGAAGAGGGGGTGCAAAACAAGGATGCGAAAGACAGTCGGTGACTATAAAGCAGAGACAAGTCGTAATGGGGGATAGTTAAGAGCTGGTTGCGATGGAACAAGTGTTCACTGTGTTTGGGTGTTGGCCACTTACATCTGCCAAGAAAGTGTACAGCGTAATGAAAAAATATGAACAAGATGCCTCATTTGCGAACATTCCAGCTCGTGATTTAAAATATTTACCAACACAGTATTATTTCGATAAAGTACCATCTATGGAATTACGAAGAATTTGGACCCAACTACCGTTCGCCTACCAGCAATCGAAAATGTTACAAATGAAGTTACCGTGTCTTGAACATTATAATAATGATTGTGCGGAAACTCATTTCGATGGACCACCACCACCTAAAATGCATTGTATTAAATGTACGTTAGAAAAGAAATAAATGTTATTTTTTTATCCATATTGATGAGTTTTATTTAAAGAAACCTCTTCACCTCCCCTTCACGCTGAGAAAAGTGGTTCTTCAGCGCATTGCAAACTTGTCAGACGTGAGCGAACGTATAATTTTAATAAAATAATCCAAATTTTTTGTAACCCTTTTGATTCCTTGAAGTCTTTCCCATTATGCTTCACTTAATTGGTAACAGCCACGCTCGTGCAAGCGATAATACCGATGGTATGACCGACCCACTGGTTGCCGTGCTGCCACGCAATAACGACAGTACGAATGTTGTTGAGTCAAGCCTACCGTCGTTACCATTATATTGCAGCGGCAACTTTGACGGTTTGAGTCGTACCATGCAGGATTTCACTACAGACCCACCACTGTACGAGCAAATAATGAATGAGCTCCGGTCACAGCCAGGGAACGACAATGGTGCGATTGTTACCACCAGTCCAACCTTGTCGTCCTACGGCTTAACTCGCATCAGTATGGAGATACGAGAAGAAGGAACATATCAGGAAGTTGTTGTGCCACCTGAACCTGCTACCAATCAGGCCGACGTGGTACAACCACTTCCAGATATTGTACATACGGATGTCACAAGTCAAGCACCTGCTGAAAACCAGGTGCTTGCGGCACCGTCTGTACCAGCGACGGAAGACGTATCCCAACCCTCCGATAGGATATGTGTTTCGCCTGTCTTCTCGAGTGGACCCATACGGTACACATCCCGCCGTATAAAAAAACGCGTCAACTTGTTGTCAAGGGGTTGCGTGAAACAAACTACCCGCCCAAACCCTTCTCCTGCTTCACAAGACTCCTGTAGATTGCTGCGCAACGCATTAGCCAAACCTCCCCGTAACACACGAAGAGTACCTACACTCGCTACAGTAACCAGACCTGCAACGGTGGTTACATCTCCACCAGAGGTGACCATCGACATCCGTGACAGCCCGCCAACTATCACAACTATCCCACCACAAAATGTGGTGTTCCCACCACCTTTACCTATCCCTACTATCCCGCAGAGGCAAAATCTTCCAGCTGTAAATACCGCACATCCCGACCCATGGGTTGATGCGTTTCTGCATTCAACAACCAACTTGGCAAGCAGTCTTTTGTCCCAAGAGGATTTTTTCATCTTGGGCTTGAAACCTCAATTGCAAACCAAAGTGACGACTTTGGAACATCATAAGCGCCACTTCGTGAACGCGTTGAATGCAGTAAACCAGAATCCCACCGTCTGCTTTGCTGCTTCTTCAAACATCCTTAACATGTACAACACCAAAATTAACCTGTATAAGTCCCTTCTCAGGCTGCTGCCTGACAACGGTTAATAGCGTTTTTTTTTGAAGCTCGTTCAGTTTTTTTGTCTCTTGCAGTGTTAACGTTGCAGGAGTTGGCTATGGAGAGCGTTAATTCGACGATTTCCCGTAAAGACCGTACGTTGCGGTTAGTAGATGTTTTACCAAAGACTCTACTACTAAACGTAATGTACAGCTGGGACATATGCTTCTGGCGTCGAATATCCCGAAAGGGCGATCGAATCAATCTTGGGGAGGTTTGCTTCCCCACCGTGGAACGCTTTGGAAAGAAAATGTCGCAAGGCACCGTACATAAGTTGTTCCACGGTTCTCCGGTTGATTGGAGTTCAACTTTCGGAGTGGGTCTTCAGTATCAAGCAAGGTATGTTTTCTATGAATCACATTTGGGCAACCTTTGCTATCGTTGTCGACGCCGCCTACACCATATTAGTATAACGAACGTTTTACAACTGGATTGTCGTGTGAAATTGCGCTCGAAAATAAAGTATGCATCTTCTGAACGATTGCAGACTATTATTTTAAATAAAAAATATTGGTGTGCGATGTGTTGTCGTGTGTCTTTGTTTCGAGTCTGTTTTAAACCACAACTTGAGGAGGATCAAAGTACTGAGGAATTGTCGGAGGGATGTCTCAGCAACTAATATGTTGTAGGTGGTTTTTTCAAATTTGTACACCATCCTTGTATGATACTGAAAATCGTTCGAATTGATGATATGACAACAAGTTCGCTTCCTTTTCACCTTTTCCGCTCCCATGCTTTTGTTTATATGTATTATTAATTATTTATTTGAATATTTACCGTATCTACTTATTGTTACCGCTCCCATGCTTTTGTTAATATGTATTATTAATTACTTATTTGAATATTTACCGTATCTACTTATTGTTAATTTAATACTAAGTAGTGTAAATTGTACTGTGACTTACACTGCTTTATTTTGTTTAATCACATAACATCTGTATGTGAATAACCCACTGGTGGTTCTACTACATCAACCATACAGATACTTTTGAAATCATGATAATAAATAATTTTGTAAATTTATGTATACCACGTCTTATTGTAAAATAAATATTGTGTAATATTACGCACGCTTTAAATAACTTTCAAACTCAATGTTAACAGTTTATATAGTTAAAGTGTTGTAAACCATTATTTTGAAACAATGATAATAAATAATCTGCTGAAATTTTTTGTATGCTACATTTTATGATAAAATAAACATTGTTTTCTACTACGACTTCATTTCTTGTTAATCTCCCGTTCAAGTATCACCCATCAGCATGGTTGAAGACGTTAAGTTTGTTAGCCAACCTTTAACACTACCAATCTGTAATCTTCATAACGACTTCGCTGCAAATAAATTTAAACGACATAGCGAATTATTTGGTGGGGAATGTAAACGTGGTTTGATAATTGGTTCTTCGGGTGCCGGAAAAACAAACGTAATGTTAACTTTATTGACAGCTCTCAACGGGTTGCGCTTTTTGAATGTATATTTGTGCTCTAATTCACTCTACCAAATCAAATACGAATTTCTACGACAATTACTTAAACCTATCCGCTCTTGCGGCTATTATGAATACTCAGATGTCGGACGATTTCTACCACCGTCAAAGGTGAAAGAATATTCAATTATTATTTTTGATGATATTGCTCCTACAGAGCAACAGATTATCAAGGAATATTTTTCATACGGTCGTCATAGAAACGTTGATACTTTTTTACTCGCTCAAAGTTATAGCGCCATTTCCAAGCAGCTTTTACGTGACAATTGCAACCTTTTAGTTTTATTTAAACAAGATCTCACTAACTTGAAACATATTTACAACGATCATTTGCTAGGGGACATTACGTGGGATGATTTTGTCAGAATTTGTCGAACTTGTTGGGATACACCGCACGGTATATTAGTTATTGATTTAGATTGCGATAAAAATAACGGACGCTATCGGAAAGGTTTCGATGAGTACATTATACTGTAAAACCATTGACTTTACGACTGCATGCTCAGTCTCTGTGCGATCATTACACTATCACGTTGAACTATGAATCGTAATGTTGCACTACAGTTAATAGCTGCGCGAGAAGATGTTAAACATAAAAGACGCACTTTGAAAGGAGATATAAAACAGAAGCAGTCCATTGCCGAAGCTCAACTCGCTCCACTGAAAGAACCTCTGATAGATATTTCCAAAAAATTACAAACTGTCAATTTATTAGCGCTCGACAATAAATTCGGGATAAAACGTGATTTATTTACCCCGAAAAAGGAGCAGTCACCAGATATCTCAGCCTTACTGGCTGACTTGCAGAAACCTTCTAAAGGACTTAAACTGGAAACTCCTAGAGTGAAACCTAAACGTAGAGTTACGTCAACACCCATTAAACCGGGAGCTAGCATGGATGTTTCACCGGAACTCGCACGGAGTCCGCAATTTCTCAGCGACGAAGAGGTGTTCGAGGGTCGAGATACTACACCTGAGTTTTCTGTTCGTGAGTCAGACACATCTTTAGATGTCTACGAGCGGGACGCTAGGGAGCAGTTGGCGCGCATGAAAGAGAATATGGAGGGAATGATGGAACAGACAGTTATTAGAGAAGCTTTAGGGCAGCTGGACCCCTTACCACGTACCTATGTTACGGGTTTAACAGTAGATGTAAATAACGAGTTCGATCAAACTTACGGTGTTCGTGCACTTACCGATGGATTGTATATCGCAAATCAACCAATAACGTTTGACGGGAAAAACATTTTGGTGGGTGAATTTACGTATACAGGAACACCGGGGTTATACGAGTTGTTATTCAAAAATAAACCGGGTAAATTTACTTTACCAGATGCGAGAAATTACAAAGATATCTTACAACGTTCGAATGTACATAAAAGAGATTATGACGCTTCAAAAAGTATCATAACTGATGATGAAAATGAAAAGTTTGTGAACATAATCAAACCAATTTCCTTGGGTCAAAGACCAAATGTGTACTGGGCTCGATATTGGCCAAAACCTAAAACTGGATCAGGTCACTTAAATAAGTTGTTAGTACCTGCTGCAATTAAAGAGTACGAATACTGGGACGACGTGAACGAATTAGTTGATCGGTTGCGTTTACTACTTGCTTCCGAAGCAGCAGGTCATACTGCTCATCATAACGAAATTATATCCCTCATAGAGGAATTACGGGAAGCGCAAGTCATTCGTTAAGGGTATATAAACTTTTTTCTGTTTCTGTGACGCTTCAGATAAATTTTGATAAATTCGATAAATTTGGTAAGCATGTTCACCACCATGTTATACAGAACCACATAGCAAGATCCGAAGTTCTACAACCTTCATCAACATTTATTTTAACTTTACGTGGTGATGGAGATGTTGATCCAAAAACAAAACTTTATAAAATCACAAACAAAAGTGGAATTACGGATTACATCAATTCTTTCTACGAAGGTATGATAAAAGATGTTGTAAAGTCCGCTCATGTTCAGTTACTTGTTAACGATATCGTTATTAAGTCGCTCCAGGGAGTCCAATTCAAACGCGGAGATACCATTAAGTGTAAAAATAATGCACCGATAGGAGGACTACCTTTTCTTGTAGAGTTGTTGATTGAAGGGGTTGTAGAGTAATGGTTAGTGTTAAGCGAGATCTCGTTAACGAACTACATGCACCTGCGAGACGACATTATCGGCGACGCCGCGTTCTGCTTCACGGACTATTGGATCTTTATCAAGCTGATTTGGTTGAAATGATCCCATATGCGTCGGTCAATAAAGGTTACAAGTATATACTGACTGTTATCAACGCTTTTTCAAAATACGCATGGGCCTTACCACTCAAAACCAAAACTGGGAAAGAGGTTACTCAAGCTATGAAGGACATTTTGCATAGTAAAAAGAATATTACTCCGAGCAACTTACAAACCGATAATGGGAAAGAGTTTTACAATAGCGATTTTCAAAAATTAATGGAACAACTTAACATTAATCATTACAGCACCTATTCCACTTTAAAAAGCTCGATTATCGAACGGTTTAATAGAACCCTAAAAAATAAAATGTGGAAAGAATTTAGTATGCAAGGAAATTATCGCTGGTTAGACTTACTACCCAAATTACTAAAATCTTACAACAACACAATACATCGCACCATTTACATGAAACCTTCAGCTGTTAATCGACGAAATGAATCTGCTCTGTTAAATACTGTATACAATTCCATTAAAGTTGTCGACCCCAACCACCATAAATTTAATGTGGGGGAACACGTGCGAATTAGCAAGTACAGACACGCTTTTGCTAAAGGTTACCAACCAACTTGGTCCAATGAAATTTTCACCATAGCGACAGTTCAAAATACTAATCCCAGGACTTACCTTATTAAAGATGGTAGAGGAGAACCCATTCTTGGAGCATTTTACGACGAAGAATTACAACGTGTGAAACACCCGGATGTATTTTTAATTGAAAAAGTTCTTCGTCGAAAAGGAAATAAAGTCCGAGTGAAATGGTTGGGAATGGATAGCTCTCATAATTCTTGGATTGCAAAAAAGGATGTATTATAATTTTTACACTAAGAAAATAAAAAACTTTTTTTTTAATTTCGTTGATTTTATTTCAAGTAACCTTTTTAACAACCTACTTTCTACTTTATATACAAGTTTTGTGATACAAGCAAGTATTTTTTTTTTTTTTTTTTACAAATTAACTGATCGCAATTTAACTAGCCATACATGTTTACGTTTAACAACTCCAATAAGTTGTCCAAAAGATCTTCCCTGCGTAGATCTTCAATAAGATAGTTTCCCCAAGCTAACGTATGACATCCATCCTCCATCACGTAACGTTTATCGTCATGTGCAGAGAGCGCCACTTTATTCTTTAGTTCTGTATACATCGTGTGATAGGAGGAGCGAAAGACATACATCTTTTTTCGCACAGAACCTCCATCTTCGATAATCCGTTTATATTCTGAAACACTTAAGTTTTTATCGATAACATACTTTTTCACACCCTTGGCACGCTTGACAACTCCTTCCAAAGTGTTAATACAATAAGCTTTAGCTCCTGTACCATAAAACGATGTTAATATCGTATTTGGGTACTCATCTTTCATTTTTCCAACTATCGGCGGCCCTGGAGGAATATTATGTCTGTTGTTTAACTTGTAATTAGAGGTATCGAACATCTCTATATTTTCTTTGATATCCTGGTATACATTCTCAGTAAATATTTCGAGAATTAACGAATCCGTATCTGTATATAACAATAATACGTTTTCACCATATTTCTCTTTTAAAAAATTATAAAAAAAGTTATAAATGACCGCTTTCGACAATTCCAGTACGCTAAACCCTACATACAGAGGTTTGTTATATTTGACCTCCACCTTCTGCATTTCAATGGCTGCCAAATTATGGCAGAAAATTTTCGATGACTTGAAAGTCGGCTTTGCGATAAGAGCTTCTGCACCGGGTCTCCTGTAACGATTCTCCCAATGTGACACTAATCGTATATCGACTCTATTTTCAACATTTTCCATCGTTTTCCCATACACGATATTATTCATTTGTTTATAATGATTTTTCCCAAATTCATTCGTAGCATTCATTCGTTTCTCAGAGTTAAAATCGATATATGGTTTCATCCACGGCGATTGTTGAAATTGCAATGCACGGTGTATTTTGGTTAGCTTAAGACCTTTTTTCACACATTCACGTAGGTTTACATAGTGAATTATGTATTTCGATTTATTTTGTAAGTTCGCAATCAACTTAGGATGCTTCGATCCGGGAGCGATTATGTTTTCGGGACAAAACGGTAGATCATCATGCTGGTTGTGTAACCTTTCGGGATACTCCAAATCCACTTCAAAGACATAACCAAGGTGTTCATCATCTAAACACTCCACATCTATATCTGCTATTTCTTGGTTCGACAACCATCGAAAACCGCCTGTTGGTAATTTACAACTCATTGCATACCCATACAAATTGGTAGCGTCCAAGTATAGAATATATGATGATGGTTTTTCCGGGTTAAAATCGTCAAGGAACTTGTTGTTTGCTATTGCAGATCGTTTTACACACATACAGAGACCGCCTCTAATTCCTTTCTTAAAAAAGTGTAACATGTCAATGTCTGATAACAATTCTAATTTTACACCTGTCATTTTTAACAGAGCATCAAACCCAAACCCGGGCGCAGTATAATAATGGCAAGGATCCAGATT
Source organism: Onthophagus taurus (assembly GCF_036711975.1). NCBI lineage: Eukaryota > Metazoa > Arthropoda > Insecta > Coleoptera > Scarabaeidae > Onthophagus > Onthophagus taurus. Next base: position 26,455,592 of record NC_091972.1, on the reverse strand, counting down.
GTAATTCTCCAAAGATATTGTCCTGAAATTTTCAAAGACGTCAGTCAACATTAACACATCTGACGTCAAATACAGGTCACTGTATTCTCCCAACGTTGTACACTTAAATTTATTCCATACAGTCTGTGCTCTAGAGTATTGTTCCTTTGAAATATTACTTGAACTCAATATGTCGTAAAACTGTGTATGATCAGGCAATTTACTATACTCCAACTTTTCAAACGAATCTACGAACGAATATGGAAATACACCTTTCTGGCGCATCAATCTAAATTCTTCAGAGTCTTTGAATTTCTTTTTCACTTCCACACAATCCTTATCATCCAAATATGAAACCAACTTTTCCAAAGAACTCGCCATAAATCTAAACGAGTCGACGAATCTTATTTTCATAAACACTTTGCGTTTCTTTCCCTTGTTATCGGTTGTTTCTCCGACAACTATTTTTTTGGAAAAAGAAATATATTTTTCTTTGTTTTGTGCTATCACCTCTACTTCCTCCTTGTTTAGGGCAATACTTTTCACAAACATGTGGGCATCGTAATTCGACAGGTTGTGGAAAAACACAGGGATAAACATCGGTAATTTATAATTTATATTGCAGACGGAATGCGCAGGACCCCTATACAATCCTGTCAAGTGATCGTGATCACACACTTTCTCTTCTTTGTTTATTGGTTTATCACAAATGTGACATACGGAACTCAGTTCATGTACAAATTGGTCCAGACAGCTTAGCGGTATCATATCCTTTGTTTGCCTCAAATGTTGTTTATAGATCTCTATTACATCCTTCTCCAATCTTATAATAAATTCCAGAGCAGCGTTTCGCCCTCGGTATATTCGGAATTTCGATAAGTTATCATCGTAAGCACACTTAATGTAGTACGCAAACGCGTATGGTTCGTGTTCAAAACATCGGGCCGTATATGGTTTATTATCATCGTAAACTTTTCCTTCTTCGGGCGTTAAGGGTTTCAGAATCGCCTCGAAATCGGCGTACACCACAAACGGAACTTTCATTTTTTTTTTCAAATCCTTCAAATTGTAAAACATTTTCCTTTTCTAGATGTCCGAACTTATTCACTTTTATTTGTTCGCTTGGTACTGTTGCTTTCACTTTTTTACAGTCATCCATCTGATGTCGTACCAACTTGTCTTCAGTTGAAAAGTATTGCAAACAACCCTCACAAATATATCATTGATGTTCATGAGTCGATGATTGTGTATTTATCAGTCGAGATAAGTTTTTTATCCAACAATAGTGGTTATTCCCGAAATTGTCGCTGACTACTAATAAGTTTACATGACGCTCCCGTTTCTGTTTACATATACATACAGTTACAATATCATCTACCATTTTCTCTCCATTATACCAAGAATTTATACCATAGACGTTAATTGAAATGTTATTTTCTTCCTCAAATTTTGGTATGTCTCTGATGGGTACTGGGAATGTTACGCAGTCAAACTTTAATTCTGTTTCCCTATAATCTGGGTATGATGATATTCTTTGCGGTAAACCTGTGGGTTGGTACAGCGCGGACATCAGTGCCCAAGCAAAGCACTTATTATCGTTATTTTGCACGTTTATTACCGCTCTCTTCCCTTTTATGGATGTCGGTAAGTCGATGTAGCTCGATGCTCTTGTAGGATTAAACTTGTTACAGTTCACTTCAAGATATAATATTTCCAACAAGGTCCAACCTGCAGTATTAACACCTTTAGTTTCGCATTTTACTACTTTTCTATTCTTATACTCTTACCTGAGTCCCGTTCTTGGAATTCCGACATTTTCACCATAATCTCGTCCATAAAGTCCTCGTATGTTTGGTACAAGTCTACGGCTACTGTTATAATTTTATTTTTTGTGTTGAATGATTTGATTTCCACTTCTTCCTTCGTATTTATGAAATACAATCCAAAAATTTCCGTATTCACTTTTAAACTACCATTTACATTCCTCACGGACTGTATCAAACTGATAACTTTTTCTCTAATTCGGTTACTGAATTCCTTCATGTCTACGTACTTCCGTTCATGATCGCTCACTCTAAAACTACATATTTTATCTCCAAATATCGAATCTATTTTTTCTACACCATCATCTATTATTACGAAGGCTTTCTGTTTATGTTTGTTGCTGCGCAGATGTGAGGAATAACATTGTCTGGTTACGTGTTCATCACATATTTCACACACTATAACATCTCCTTGTTGATCCTCTTCCACCTTTCGACGTTTCCCAATACATGCTGTGCGTTGATGTCTCACAAGATTATCTGGTCTAGTAAACTCTTTGTAACACACGTCGCAGGTCAACATGTTCACAACACTCTTACTTCAATACTGTTGAACACGATTTTCTATCTGCTATTTAAAGCATACCTCCTCCGAAGTGGGGTTTTCAATGAACTCACGTCGTGTAACCTTCATTTCAGGTCACGTACAAGGTCAATGTCATGGTCACAATTAAGGTTGACTTCAAGGTCTCCGTTGAGGTCAAAGTAAAGGTCATTGTTCAGGTCAAGGTTACTGATCAAGGTCATGGTCACTAAACGTGATCTTGACCTGAGGTGAGCTCAAAGTAAAGGTCATTGTTTAGGTCAAGGTTACTGGTCAACGACCCCCTTTGCAATAGCCGATTCTGGAACCTCCTCCCAGAACCTCAGGGCAAGGTCAAGGTCATGGTCACTCAACGTGACCTTGGCCTTGGCCTTGACCTGAGGTTCTGAGAGGAGGTTCTAGAATCGGCTTTTATCTACTACTTACGCCGTTATGAGCCATGTTTGAACTTTCTATCACTTTTGGTTCCGATGATTCTGTTGACCATATTTGTGATATTCAGGGGCCAAATGACATATTGGAGCATGTTGGAAATAAAAAACAAAATGCGCCCAAAACGTGATATTATGACGTTATACGCCGTTCTGAGCCATGTTTGAACGTTCTATCACTTTTGGTTCCGGTAATTTTGTTGACCATATTTGTGATATTCAGGGGCCAAATGTCATCTTGGAGCATGTTGGAGATAAAAAACAAAATGTGCCCAAAACGTGATATTATGACGTTATACGCCGTTCTGAGCCATGTTTGAACGTTCTATCACTTTTGGTTCCGGTAATTCTGTTGACCATATTTGTGATATTCAGGGGCCAAATGTCATCTTGGAGCATGTTGGAGATAAAAAACAAAATGTGCCCAAAACGTGATATTATGACGTTATACGCCGCTCTGAGCCATGTTTGAACTTTCTATCACTTTTGGTTCCGATAATTCTGTTGACCATATTTGTGATATTCAGGGGCCAAATGTCATCTTGGAGCATGTTGGAGATAAAAAACAAAATGTGCCCAAAACGTGATATTATGACGTTATACGCCGTTCTGAGACATGTTTGAACTTTCTATCACTTTTGGTTCCGTTAATTCTGTTGACCATATATGTGATGTTCAGGCGCCAAATGGCATCTTGGAGCATGTTGGAGATAAAAAGCAAAATGTGCCCAAAACGTGATATTATGACGTTATACGCCGTTCTGAGCCATGTTTGAACTTTCTATCACTTTTGGTTCCTGTAATTCTGTCGACCATATATGTGATATTCAGATGCCAAATGTCACATTGGAGCATGTTGGAGATAAAAAACAAAATGTGCCCAAAACGATATATTATGACGTTATACGCCGTTCTGAGCCATGTTTGAACTTTCTATCACTGTTGGTTCTGATGATTCTGTTAACCATATTTGTGATATTCAGGGGCCGAATGTCACCTTGGAGCATGTTGGAGATAAAAAACAAAATGTGCCCAAAACGATATATTATGACGTTAGACGCCGTTCTCAGCCATTGTTTGAACTTTCTATCACTTTTGGTTCCGATAATTCTGTTGACCATATTTGTGATATTCAGGCGCCAAATGACATATTGGAGCATGTTGGAGATAAAAAACAAAATGTGTCCAAAACGATATATTATGACGTTATACGCCGTTCTGAGCCATGTTTGAACTTTCTATCACTTTTGGTTCCGATGATTCTGTTGATCATATTTGTGATATTCAGGGGCCAAATGTCATCTTGGAGCATGTTGGAGATAAAAAACAAAATGTGCCCAAAACGTGATATTATGACGTTATACGCCGCTCTGAGCCATGTCTGAACTTTCTATCACTTTTGGTTCCGATAATTCTGTTGACCATATATGTGATATTCAGATGCCAAATGTCACATTGGAGCATGTTGGAGATAAAAAACAAAATGTGCCCAAAACGTGACATTATGACGTTATATGCCGTTCTGAGCCATGTTTGAACTTTCTATCACTTTTGGTTCCGGTAATTCTGTTGACCATATATGCGATATTCAGGCGCCAAATGACATATTGGAGCATGTTGGAGATAAAAAACAAAATGTGCCCAAAACGTGATATTACGACGTTATACGCCGTTCTGAGACATGTCTGAACTTTCTATCACTCTTGGTTCCGATAATTCTGTCCACCTTATTTGTGATATTCAGTCGCCAAACAACATCTTGGAGCATGTTGGAGATAAAAAACAAAATGCGCCCAAAACGTGATATTACGACGTTATACGCCGTTCTAAGACATGTTTGAACTTTCTATCACTTTCGGTTCCGGTAATTCTGTCGACCATATATGTGATATTCAGGCGCCAAATGACATCTTGGAGCATGTTGGAGATAAATACAAAATGTGCCCAAAACGTGATATTATGACGTTATACGCCGTTCTGAGCCATGTTTGAACTTTCTATCACTGTTGGTTCTGTTGATTCTGTTGACCATATTTGTGATATTTTGGCGCCAAATGACATATTGGAGCACGTTGGAGATAAAAAACAAAATGCGCCCAAAACGTGATATTAAGACGTTATATGCCGTTCTGAGCCATGTTTGAACTTTCTATCACTTTTGGTTCCGGTAATTCTGTTGACCATATATGCGATATTCAGGCGCCAAATGACATATTGGAGCATGTTGGAGATAAAAAACAAAATGTGCCCAAAACGTGATATTACGACGTTATACGCCGTTCTGAGACATGTCTGAACTTTCTATCACTCTTGGTTCCGATAATTCTGTCCACCTTATTTGTGATATTCAGGCGCCAAATGACATCTTGGAGCATGTTGGAGATAAAAAACAAAATGCGCCCAAAACGTGATATTACGACGTTATACCCCGTTCTAAGACATGTTTGAACTTTCTATCACTTTCGGTGCCGGTAATTCTGTCGACCATATATGTGATATTCAGGCGCCAAATGACATCTTGGAGCATGTTGGAGATAAATACAAAATGTGCCCAAAACGTGATATTATGACGTTATACGCCGTTCTGAGCCATGTTTGAACTTTCTATCACTGTTGGTTCTGATGATTCTGTTGACCATATTTGTGATATTCTGGCGCCAAATGACATATTGGAGCACGTTGGAGATAAAAAACAAAATGCTCCCAAAACGTGATATTATGACGTTATACGCCGTTCTGAGCCATGTTTGAACTTTCCATCACTTTTGGTTCCGGTAATTCTGTTGACCATATATGTGATATTCAGATGCCAAATGTCACATTGGGGCATGTTGGAGATAAAAAACAAAATGTGCCCAAAACGTGATATTACGACGTTATACGCCGTTCTGAGCCATGTTTGAACTTTCTATCACTGTTGGTTCTGATGATTCTGTTGACCATATTTGTGATATTCAGGGGCCGAATGTCATCTTGGAGCATGTTGGAGATAAAAAACAAAATGTGCCCAAAACGATATATTATGACGTTATACGCCGTTCTGAGCCATGTTTGACCTTCCTATCACTTTTGGTTCCGGTAATTCTGTTGACCATATATGTGATATTCAGGCGCCAAATGACATCTTGGAGCATGTTGGAGATAAATACAAAATGTGCCCAAAACGTGATATTATGACGTTATACGCCGTTCTGAGCCATGTTTGAACTTTCTATCACTTTTGGTTCCGATAATTCTGTTGACCATATTTGTGATATTCTGGCGCCAAATGACATATTGGAGCACGTTGGAGATAAAAAACAAAATGCGCCCAAAACGTGATATTATAACGTTATACGCCGTTCTGAGCCATGTTTGAACTTTCTATCACTTTTGGTTACGATAATTCTGTTGACCATATTTGTGATATTCAGGCGCCAAATGACATGTTGGAGCATGTTGAAGATAAAAAACAAAATGCGCCCAAAACGTGATATTATGACGTTATACGCCGTTCTGAGACATGTTTGAACTTTCTATCACTTTCGGTTCCGGTAATTCTGTCGACCACATATGTGATATTCAGATGCCAAATGTCACATTGGAGCATGTTGGAGATAAAAAACAAAATGTGCCCAAAACGTCATATTATGACGTTATACGCCGTTCTGAGCCATGTTTGAATTTTCTATCACTTTTGGTTCCGGTAATTCTGTTGACCATATATGTGATATTTAGGCGCCAAATGACATATTGGAGCATGTTAGAGATAAATACAAAATGTGCCCAAAACGTGATATTATGACGTTATACGCCGTTCTGAGCCATGTTTGAACTTTCTATCACTTTTGGTTCCGATAATTCTGTTGACCATATTTGTGATATTCAGGCGCCAAATGACATGTTGGAGCATGTTGGAGATAAAAAACAAAATGCGTCCAAAACGTGATATTATGACGTTATACGCCATTCTGAGACATGTTTGAACTATCTATCACTTTTGGTTCCGGTAATTCTGTTGACCATATATGTGATATTCAGGCGCCAAATGACATCTTGGAGCATGTTGGAGATAAATACAAAATGTGCCCAAAACGTGATATTATGACGTTATACGCCGTTCTGAGCCATGTTTGAACTTTCTATCACTTTTGGTTCCGATAATTCTGTTGACCATATTTGTGATATTCTGGCGCCAAATGACATATTGGAGCACGTTGGAGATAAAAAACAAAATGCTCCCAAAACGTGATATTATGACGTTATACGCCGTTCTGAGCCATGTTTGAACTTTCCATCACTTTTGGTTCCGGTAATTCTGTTGACCATATATGTGATATTCAGATGCCAAATGTCACATTGGAGCATGTTGGAGATAAAAAACAAAATGTGCCCAAAACGTGATATTACGACGTTATACGCCGTTCTGAGCCATGTTTGAACTTTCTATCACTGTTGGTTCTGATGATTCTGTTGACCATATTTGTGATATTCAGGGGCCGAATGTCATCTTGGAGCATGTTGGAGATAAAAAACAAAATGTGCCCAAAACGATATATTATGACGTTATACGCCGTTCTGAGCCATGTTTGACCTTCCTATCACTTTTGGTTCCGGTAATTCTGTTGACCATATATGTGATATTCAGGCGCCAAATGACATCTTGGAGCATGTTGGAGATAAATACAAAATGTGCCCAAAACGTGATATTATGACGTTATACGCCGTTCTGAGCCATGTTTGAACTTTCTATCACTTTTGGTTCCGATAATTCTGTTGACCATATTTGTGATATTCTGGCGCCAAATGACATATTGGAGCACGTTGGAGATAAAAAACAAAATGCGCCCAAAACGTGATATTATGACGTTATACGCCGTTCTGAGCCATGTTTGAACTTTCTATCACTTTTGGTTACGATAATTCTGTTGACCATATTTGTGATATTCAGGCGCCAAATGACATGTTGGAGCATGTTGAAGATGAAAAACAAAATGCGCCCAAAACGTGATATTATGACGTTATACGCCGTTCTGAGACATGTTTGAACTTTCTATCACTTTCGGTTCCGGTAATTCTGTCGACCATATATGTGATATTCAGATGCCAAATGTCACATTGGAGCATGTTGGAGATAAAAAACAAAATGTGCCCAAAACGTCATATTATGACGTTATACGCCGTTCTGAGCCGTGTTTGAATTTTCTATCACTTTTGGTTCCGGTAATTCTGTTGACCATATATGTGATATTTAGGCGCCAAATGACATATAGAAGCATGTTAGAGATAAATACAAAATGTGCCCAAAACGTGATATTATGACGTTATACGCCGTTCTGAGCCATGTTTGAACTTTCTATCACTTTTGGTTCCGATAATTCTGTTGACCATATTTGTGATATTCTGGCGCCAAATGACATATTGGAGCACGTTGGAGATAAAAAACAAAATGCTCCCAAAACGTGATATTATGACGTTATACGCCGTTCTGAGCCATGTTTGAACTTTCCATCACTTTTGGTTCCGGTAATTCTGTTGACCATATATGTGATATTCAGATGCCAAATGTCACATTGGAGCATGTTGGAGATAAAAAACAAAATGTGCCCAAAACGTGATATTACGACGTTATACGCCGTTCTGAGCCATGTTTGAACTTTCCATCACTTTTGGTTCCGGTAATTCTGTTGACCATATATGTGATATTCAGATGCCAAATGTCACATTGGAGCATGTTGGAGATAAAAAACAAAATGTGCCCAAAACGTGATATTACGACGTTATACGCCGTTCTGAGCCATGTTTGAACTTTCTATCACTGTTGGTTCTGATGATTCTGTTGACCATATTTGTGATATTCAGGGGCCGAATGTCATCTTGGAGCATGTTGGAGATAAAAAACAAAATGTGCCCAAAACGATATATTATGACGTTATACGCCGTTCTGAGCCATGTTTGACCTTCCTATCACTTTTGGTTCCGGTAATTCTGTTGACCATATATGTGATATTCAGGCGCCAAATGACATCTTGGAGCATGTTGGAGATAAATACAAAATGTGCCCAAAACGTGATATTATGACGTTATACGCCGTTCTGAGCCATGTTTGAACTTTCTATCACTTTTGGTTCCGATAATTCTGTTGACCATATTTGTGATATTCTGGCGCCAAATGACATATTGGAGCACGTTGGAGATAAAAAACAAAATGCGCCCAAAACGTGATATTATGACGTTATACGCCGTTCTGAGCCATGTTTGAACTTTCTATCACTTTTGGTTACGATAATTCTGTTGACCATATTTGTGATATTCAGGCGCCAAATGACATGTTGGAGCATGTTGAAGATGAAAAACAAAATGCGCCCAAAACGTGATATTATGACGTTATACGCCGTTCTGAGACATGTTTGAACTTTCTATCACTTTCGGTTCCGGTAATTCTGTCGACCATATATGTGATATTCAGATGCCAAATGTCACATTGGAGCATGTTGGAGATAAAAAACAAAATGTGCCCAAAACGTCATATTATGACGTTATACGCCGTTCTGAGCCGTGTTTGAATTTTCTATCACTTTTGGTTCCGGTAATTCTGTTGACCATATATGTGATATTTAGGCGCCAAATGACATATAGAAGCATGTTAGAGATAAATACAAAATGTGCCCAAAACGTGATATTATGACGTTATACGCCGTTCTGAGCCATGTTTGAACTTTCTATCACTTTTGGTTCCGATAATTCTGTTGACCATATTTGTGATATTCTGGCGCCAAATGACATATTGGAGCACGTTGGAGATAAAAAACAAAATGCTCCCAAAACGTGATATTATGACGTTATACGCCGTTCTGAGCCATGTTTGAACTTTCCATCACTTTTGGTTCCGGTAATTCTGTTGACCATATATGTGATATTCAGATGCCAAATGTCACATTGGAGCATGTTGGAGATAAAAAACAAAATGTGCCCAAAACGTGATATTACGACGTTATACGCCGTTCTGAGCCATGTTTGAACTTTCCATCACTTTTGGTTCCGGTAATTCTGTTGACCATATATGTGATATTCAGATGCCAAATGTCACATTGGAGCATGTTGGAGATAAAAAACAAAATGTGCCCAAAACGTGATATTACGACGTTATACGCCGTTCTGAGCCATGTTTGAACTTTCTATCACTGTTGGTTCTGATGATTCTGTTGACCATATTTGTGATATTCAGGGGCCGAATGTCATCTTGGAGCATGTTGGAGATAAAAAACAAAATGTGCCCAAAACGATATATTATGACGTTATACGCCGTTCTGAGCCATGTTTGACCTTCCTATCACTTTTGGTTCCGGTAATTCTGTTGACCATATATGTGATATTCAGGCGCCAAATGACATCTTGGAGCATGTTGGAGATAAATACAAAATGTGCCCAAAACGTGATATTATGACGTTATACGCCGTTCTGAGCCATGTTTGAACTTTCTATCACTTTTGTTTCCGATAATTCTGTTGACCATATTTGTGATATTCTGGCGCCAAATGACATATTGGAGCACGTTGGAGATAAAAAACAAAATGCGCCCAAAACGTGATATTATGACGTTATACGCCGTTCTGAGCCATGTTTGAACTTTCTATCACTTTTGGTTACGATAATTCTGTTGACCATATTTGTGATATTCGGGCGCCAAATGACATGTTGGAGCATGTTGAAGATAAAAAACAAAATGCGCCCAAAACGTGATATTATGACGTTATACGCCGTTCTGAGACATGTTTGAACTTTCTATCACTTTCGGTTCCGGTAATTCTGTCGACCATATATGTGATATTCAGATGCCAAATGTCACATTGGAGCATGTTGGAGATAAAAAACAAAATGTGCCCAAAACGTCATATTATGACGTTATACGCCGTTCTGAGCCATGTTTGAATTTTCTATCACTTTTGGTTCCGGTAATTCTGTTGACCATATATGTGATATTTAGGCGCCAAATGACATATTGGAGCATGTTAGAGATAAATACAAAATGTGCCCAAAACGTGATATTATGACGTTATACGCCGTTCTGAGCCATGTTTGAACTTTCTATCACTTTTGGTTCCGATAATTCTGTTGACCATATTTGTGATATTCAGGCGCCAAATGACATGTTGGAGCATGTTGGAGATAAAAAACAAAATGCGTCCAAAACGTGATATTATGACGTTATACGCCATTCTGAGACATGTTTGAACTATCTATCACTTTTGGTTCCGGTAATTCTGTTGACCATATATGTGATATTCAGGCGCCAAATAACATCTTGGAGCATGTTGGAGATAAATACAAAATGTGCCCAAAACGTGATATTATGACGTTATACGAAGTTCTGAGCCATGTTTGAACTTTCTATCACTGTTGGTTCTGATGATTCTGTTGACCATATTTGTGATATTCAGGGGCCGAATGTCATCTTGGAGCATGTTGGAGATAAAAAACAAAATGTTCCCAAAACGATATATTATGACGTTATACGCCGTTCTGAGCCATGTTTGAACTTTCTATCACTGTTGGTTCTGATGATTCTGTTGACCATATTTGTGATATTCAGGGGCCGAATGTCATCTTGGAGCATGTTGGAGATAAAAAACAAAATGTGCCCAAAACGATATATTATGACGTTATACGCCGTTCTGAGCCATGTTTGAACTTCCTATCACTTTTGGTTCCGGTAATTCTGTTGACCATATATGTGATATTCAGGCGCCAAATGACATGTTGGAGCATGTTGAAGATAAAAAACAAAATGCGCCCAAAACGTGACATTATGACGTTATGCGCCGTTCTGAGACATGTTTGAACTTTCTATCACTTTCGGTTCCGGTAATTCTGTCGACCACATATGTGATATTCAGATGCCAAATGTCACATTGGAGCATGTTGGAGATAAAAAACAAAATGGGCCCAAAACGTGATATTATGACGTTATACGCCGTTCTGAGCCATGTTTGAGCTTTCTATCACTTTTGGTTCCGGTAATTCTGTCGACCATATATGTGATATTCAGATGCCAAATGTCCCATTGGAGCATGTTGGAGATAAAAAACAAAATGTTCCCAAAACGATATATTATGACGTTATACGCCGTTCTGAGCCATGTTTGAACTTTCTATCACTGTTGGTTCTGATGATTCTGTTGACCATATTTGTGATATTCAGGGGCCGAATGTCATCTTGGAGCATGTTGGAGATAAAAAACAAAATGCGCCCAAAACGTGATATTATGGCGTTATACGCCGTTCTGAGCCATGTTTGAACTTTCTATCACTTTTGGTTACGATAATTCTGTTGACCATATATGTGATATTTAGGCGCCAAATGACATATTGGAGCATGTTAGAGATAAATACAAAATGTGCCCAAAACGTGATATTATGACGTTATACGCCGTTCTGAGCCATGTTTGAACTTTCTATCACTTTTGGTTCCGATAATTCTGTTGATCATATTTGTGATATTCAGGCGCCAAATGACATGTTGGAGCATGTTGGAGATAAAAAACAAAATGCGTCCAAAACGTGATATTATGACGTTATACGCCATTCTGAGACATGTTTGAACTATCTATCACTTTTGGTTCCGGTAATTCTGTTGACCATATATGTGATATTCAGGCGCCAAATAACATCTTGGAGCATGTTGGAGATAAATACAAAATGTGCCCAAAACGTGATATTATGACGTTATACGCCGTTCTGAGCCATGTTTGAACTTTCTATCACTGTTGGTTCTGATGATTCTGTTGACCATATTTGTGATATTCAGGGGCCGAATGTCATCTTGGAGCATGTTGGAGATAAAAAACAAAATGCGCCCAAAACGTGATATTATGGCGTTATACGCCGTTCTGAGCCATGTTTGAACTTTCTATCACTTTTGGTTACGATAATTCTGTTGACCATATATGTGATATTTAGGCGCCAAATGACATATTGGAGCATGTTAGAGATAAATACAAAATGTGCCCAAAACGTGATATTATGACGTTATACGCCGTTCTGAGCCATGTTTGAACTTTCTATCACTTTTGGTTCCGATAATTCTGTTGATCATATTTGTGATATTCAGGCGCCAAATGACATGTTGGAGCATGTTGGAGATAAAAAACAAAATGCGTCCAAAACGTGATATTATGACGTTATACGCCATTCTGAGACATGTTTGAACTATCTATCACTTTTGGTTCCGGTAATTCTGTTGACCATATATGTGATATTCAGGCGCCAAATAACATCTTGGAGCATGTTGGAGATAAATACAAAATGTGCCCAAAACGTGATATTATGACGTTATACGCCGTTCTGAGCCATGTTTGAACTTTCTATCACTGTTGGTTCTGATGATTCTGTTGACCATATTTGTGATATTCAGGGGCCGAATGTCATCTTGGAGCATGTTGGAGATAAAAAACAAAATGTGCCCAAAACGTGATATTATGACGTTATACGCCGTTCTGAGCCATGTTTGAACTTTCCATCACTTTTGGTTCCGGTAATTCTGTTGACCATATATGTGATATTCAGAAGCCAAATGTCACATTGGAGCATGTTGGAGATAAAAAACAAAATGGGCCCAAAACGTGATATTATGACGTTATACGCCGTTCTGAGCCATGGTTGAACTTTCTATCACTTTTGGTTCCGATAATTCTGTTGACCATATTTGTGATATTCAGGCGCCAAATGACATGTTGGAGCATGTTGGAGATAAAAAACAAAATGCGTCCAAAACGTGATATTATGACGTTATACGCCATTCTGAGACATGTTTGAACTATCTATCACTTTTGGTTCCGGTAATTCTGTTGACCATATATGTGATATTCAGGCGCCAAATGACATCTTGGAGCATGTTGGAGATAAATACAAAATGTGCCCAAAACGTGATATTATGACGTTATACGTCGTTCTGAGCCATGTTTGAACTTTCTATCACTGTTGGTTCTGATGATTCTGTTGACCATATTTGTGATATTCAGGGGCCGAATGTCATCTTGGAGCATGTTGGACATAAAAAACAAAATGTGCCCAAAACGTGATATTATGACGTTATACGCCCTTCTGAGCCATGTTTGAACTTTCCATCACTTTTGGTTCCGGTAATTCTGTTGACCATATATGTGATATTCAGAAGCCAAATGTCACATTGGAGCATGTTGGAGATAAAAAACAAAATGGGCCCAAAACATGATATTATGACGTTATACGCCGTTCTGAGCCATGTTTGAGCTTTCTATCACTTTTGGTTCCGGTAATTCTGTCGACCATATATGTGATATTCAGATGCCAAATGTCACATTGGAGCATGTTGGAGATAAAAAACAAAATGTGCCCAAAACGTGATATCACGACGTTATACGCCGTTCTGAGCCATGTTTGAACTTTCTATCACTGTTGGTTCTGATGATTCTGTTGACCATATTTGTGATATTCAGGGGCCGAATGTCATCTTGGAGCATGTTGGAGATAAAAAACAAAATGCGCCCAAAACGTGATATTATGGCGTTATACGCCGTTCTGAGCCATGTTTGAACTTTCTATCACTTTTGGTTACGATAATTCTGTTGACCATATTTGTGATATTCAGGCGCCAAATGACATGTTGGAGCATGTTGAAGATAAAAAACAAAATGCGCCCAAAACGTGATATTATGACGTTATACGCCGTTCTGAGACATGCTTGAACTTTCTATCACTTTTGGTTCCGATTATTCTGTTGACCATATTTGTGATATTCAGGGGCCATATGTCGTATTGGAGCATGTTGGAGTTAAAAAACAAAATGTGCCCAAAACGTGATATTATGACGTTATACGCCGTTCTGAGCCATGTTTGAACTTTCCATCACTTTTGGTTCCGGTATTTCTGTTGACAGTATATGTGATATTCAGGCGCCAAATGACATATTGAAGCATGTTGGAGGTAAAAAACAAAATGTGCCCAAAACGTGATATTATGACGTTATACGCCGTTCTGAGCCATGTTTGAACTTTTTATCACTTTTGGTTCCGGTAATTCTGTTGACCATATATGTGATATTCAGATGCCAAATGTCACATTGGAGCATGTTGGAGATAAAAAACAAAATGGGCCCAAAACGTGATATTATGACGTTATACGCCGTTCTGAGACATGTTTGAGCTTTCTATCACTTTTGGTTCCGGTAATTCTGTCGACCATATATGTGATATTCAGATGCCAAATGTCACATTGGAGCATGTTGGAGATAAAAAACAAAATATGCCCAAAACGTCATATTATGACGTTATACGCCGTTCTGAGCCATGTTTGAACTTTCTATCACTTTTGGTTCCGATGATTCTGTTGACCATATTTGTGATATTCAGGGGCCAAATGTCATCTTGGAGCATGTTGCAGGTAAAAAACAAAATGCGCCCAAAACATGATATTATGACGTTATACGCCGTTCTGTGACATGTTTGAACTTTCTATCACTTTTGGTTCCGGTAATTCTGTCGACCATATATGTGATATTCAGATGCCAAATGTCACATTGGAGCATGTTGGAGATAAAAAACAAAATGTGCCCAAAACGTGATATTACGACGTTATACGCCGTTCTGAGCCATGTTTGAACTTTCTATCACTTTTGGTTACGATAATTCTGTTGACCATATTTGTGATATTCAGGCGCCAAATGACATGTTGGAGCATGTTGAAGATAAAAAACAAAATGCGCCCAAAACGTGATATTATGACGTTATACGCCGTTCTGAGACATGTTTGAACTTTCTATCACTTTCGGTTCCGGTAATTCTGTCGACCATATATGTGATATTCAGATGCCAAATGTAACATTGGAGCATGTTGGAGATAAAAAACAAAATGTGCCCAAAACGTCATATTATGACGTTATACGCCGTTCTGAGCCATGTTTGAACTTTCTATCACTTTTGGTTCCGATAATTTTGTTGACCATATTTGTGATATTCAGGCGCCAAATGACATGTTGGAGCATGTTGGAGATAAAAAACAAAATGCGTCCAAAACGTGATATTATGACGTTATACGCCATTCTGAGACATGTTTGAACTATCTATCACTTTTGGTTCCGGTAATTCTGTTGACCATATATATGATATTCAGGCGCCAAATGACATCTTGGAGCATGTTGGAGATAAATACTAAATGTGCCCAAAACGTGATATTACGACGTTATACGCCGTTCTGAGCCATGTTTGAACTTTCTATCACTTTTGGTTCGGATGATTCTGTTGACCATATTTGTGATATTCAGGGGCCAAATGTCATCTTGGAGCATGTTGGAGATAAAAAACAAAATGCGCCCAAAACGTGATATTATGACGTTATACGCCGTTCTGAGCCATGTTTGAACTTTCTATCACTTTTAGTTCCGATAATTCTGTTGACCATATTTGTGATATTCAGGCGCCAAATGACATATTGGAGCATGTTGGAGATAAAAAACAAAATGTGCCCAAAACGTGATATTATGACGTTATACGCCGTTCTGAGCCATGTCTGAACTTTCTATCACTTTTGGTTCCGGTAATTCTGTTGACCATATATGTGATATTCAAGCGCCAAATGACATATTGGAGCACGTTGGAGATAAAAAACAAAATGCGCCCAAAACGTGATATTATGACGTTATACGCCGTTCTGAGCCATGTTTGAACTTTCTATCACTTTTGGTTCCGGTAATTCTGTTGACCATATATGTGATATTCAGGCGCCAAATGACATATTGGAGCATGTTGATGATAAAAAACAAAATGCGCCCAAAACGTGATATTATGACGTTATACGCCGTTCTGAGCCATGTTTGAACGTTCTATCACATTTGGTTCCGGTAATTCTGTTGACCATATATGTGATATTCAAGCGCCAAATGACATATTGGAGCACGTTGGAGATAAAAGCAAAATGCGCCCAAAACGTGATATTATGACGTTATACGCCGTTCTGAGCCATGTCTGAACTTTCTATCACTTTTGGTTCCGGTAATTCTGTTGACCATATATGTGATATTCAAGCGCCAAATGACATATTGGAGCACGTTGGAGATAAAAAACAAAATGCGCCCAAAACGTGATATTATGACGTTATACGCCGTTCTGAGCCATGTTTGAACTTTCTATCACTTTTGGTTCCGATAATTTTGTTGACCATATTTGTGATATTCAGGCGCCAAATGACATGTTGGAGCATGTTGGAGATAAAAAACAAAATGCGTCCAAAACGTGATATTATGACGTTATACGCCATTCTGAGACATGTTTGAACTATCTATCACTTTTGGTTCCGGTAATTCTGTTGACCATATATATGATATTCAGGCGCCAAATGACATCTTGGAGCATGTTGGAGATAAATACTAAATGTGCCCAAAACGTGATATTACGACGTTATACGCCGTTCTGAGCCATGTTTGAACTTTCTATCACTTTTGGTTCGGATGATTCTGTTGACCATATTTGTGATATTCAGGGGCCAAATGTCATCTTGGAGCATGTTGGAGATAAAAAACAAAATGCGCCCAAAACGTGATATTATGACGTTATACGCCGTTCTGAGCCATGTTTGAACTTTCTATCACTTTTAGTTCCGATAATTCTGTTGACCATATTTGTGATATTCAGGCGCCAAATGACATATTGGAGCATGTTGGAGATAAAAAACAAAATGTGCCCAAAACGTGATATTATGACGTTATACGCCGTTCTGAGCCATGTCTGAACTTTCTATCACTTTTGGTTCCGGTAATTCTGTTGACCATATATGTGATATTCAAGCGCCAAATGACATATTGGAGCACGTTGGAGATAAAAAACAAAATGCGCCCAAAACGTGATATTATGACGTTATACGCCGTTCTGAGCCATGTTTGAACTTTCTATCACTTTTGGTTCCGGTAATTCTGTTGACCATATATGTGATATTCAGGCGCCAAATGACATATTGGAGCATGTTGATGATAAAAAACAAAATGCGCCCAAAACGTGATATTATGACGTTATACGCCGTTCTGAGCCATGTTTGAACGTTCTATCACATTTGGTTCCGGTAATTCTGTTGACCATATATGTGATATTCAAGCGCCAAATGACATATTGGAGCACGTTGGAGATAAAAGCAAAATGCGCCCAAAACGTGATATTATGACGTTATACGCCGTTCTGAGCCATGTTTGAACTTTCTATCACTTTTGGTTCCGGTAATTCTGTTGACCATATATGTGATATTCAGGCGCCAAATGACATATTGGAGCATGTTGGAGATAAAAAACAAAATGCGCCCAAAACGTGAAATTAGGACGTTATACGCCGTTCTGAGCCATGTTTGAACTTTCTATCACTTTTGGTTACGATAATTCTGTTGACCATATTTGTGATACTCAGGCGCCAAATGACATGTTGGAGCATGTTGATGATAAAAAACAAAATGCGCCCAAAACGTGATATTATGACGTTATACGCCGTTCTGAGCCATGTTTCAACTTTCTATCACATCACGTTTTGGGCGCATTTTGTTTTTTATCTCCAACATGCTCCAAGATGACATTTGGCATCTGAATATCACATATATGGTCGACAGAATTACCGGAACCAAAAGTGATAGGAAGTTCAAACATGTCTCAGAATGACGTATAACGTCATAATATCACGTTTTGGGCACAATTTGTTTTTTATCTTCAACATGCTCCAATGTGACATTTGGCATCTGAATATCACATATATGGTCGACAGAATTACCGGAACCAAAAGTGATAGAAAGTTCAAACATGTCTCAGAACGGCGTATAACGTCATAATATCACGTTTTGGGCGCATTTTGTTTTTTATCTCCAACATGCTCCAATATGTCATTTGGCGCCTGAATATCACAAATATGGTCAACAGAATTATCGGAACTAAAAGTGATAGAAAGTTCAAACATGGCTCAGAACGGCGTATAACGTCATAATATCACGTTTTGGGCACATTTTGTTTTTTATCTCCAACATGCTCCAATACGACATTTGGCCCCTGAATATCACAAATATGGTCAACAGAATTATCGGAACCAAAAGTGATAGAAAGTTCAAACATGGCTCAGAACGGCGTAAAGCGTCATAATATATCGTTTTGGGCACATTTTGTTTTTTATCTCCAACATGCTCCAATATGTCATTTGGCGCCTGAATATCACAAATATGGTCAATAGAATTATCGGAACCAAAAGTGATAGAAAGTTCAAACATGGCTCAGAACGGCGTATAACGTCATAATATCACGTTTTGGGCGCATTTTGTTTTTCATCTCCAACATGCTCCAATATGTCATTTGGCCCATGAATATCACAAATATGGTTAACAGAATAATCGTAACCAAAAGTGATAGAAAGTTCAAACATGTCTCAGAACGGCGTATAACGTCATAATATCACGTTTTGGGCGCATTTTGTTTTTTATCTCCAACATGCTCCAATATGTCATTTGGCGCTTGAATATCACATATATGGTCAACAGAATTACCGGAACCAAAAGTGATAGAACGTTCAAACATGGCTCAGAACGGCGTATAACGTCATAATATCACGTTTTGGGCGCATTTTGTTTTTTATCTCCAACATGCTCCAAGATGTCATTTGGCGCCTGAATATCACAAATATGGTCAACAGAATTATCGGAACCAAAAGTGATAGAAAGTTCAAACATGGCTCAGAGCGGCGTATAACGTCATAATATCACGTTTTGGGCACATTTTGTTTTTTATCTCCAACATGCTCCAATACGACATTTGGCCCCTGAATATCACAAATATGGTCAACAGAATTATCGGAACCAAAAGTGATAGAAAGTTCAAACATGGCTCAGAACGACGTATAACGTCGTAATATCACGTTTTGGGCGCATTTTGTTTTTTATCTCCAACATGCTCCAATATGTCATTTGGCGCCTGAATATCACATATATGGTCAACAGAATTACCGGAACCAAAAGTGATAGAAAGTTCAAACATGGCTTAGAACGGCGTATAACGTCATAATATCACGGGGCACATTTTGTTTTTATCTCCAACATGCTCCAATATGTCATTTGGCGCCTGAATATCACAAATATGGTCAACAGAATTATCGGAACCAAAAGTGATAGAAAGTTCAAACATGGCTCAGAACGGCGTATAACGTCATAATATCACGTTTTGGGCGCATTTTGTTTTTTATCTCCAACATGCTCCAATGTGACATTTGGCATCTGAATATCACATATATGGTCGACAGAATTACCGGAACCAAAAGTGATAGAAAGTTCAAACATGTCTCAGAACGGCGTATAACGTCATAATATCACGTTTTGGGTGCATTTTGTTTTTTATCTCCAACATGCTCCAAGATGTCATTTGGCGCCTGAATATCACATATATGGTCAACAGAATTACCGGAACCAAAAGTGATAGAAAGTTCAAACATGTCTCAGAACGGCGTATAGCGTCATAATATCACGTTTTGGGCGCATTTTGTTTTTTATCTCCAACATACTCCAATGTGACATTTGGCATCTGAATATCACCCATATGGTCGACAGAATTACCGGAACCAAGAGTGATAGAAAGTTCAAACATGTCTCAGAACGGCGTATATCGTCATAACATTACGTTTTGGGCGCATTTTGTTTTTTATCTCCAACATGCTCCAAGATGACATTTGGCCCCTGAATATCACAAATATGGTCAACAGAATCATCGGAACCAAAAGTGATAGAAAGTTCAAACATGGCTCAGAACGGCGTATAACGTCATAATATCACGTTTTGGGCGCATTTTGTTTTTTATCTCCAACATGCTCCAAGATGACATTTGGCGCCTGAATATCACAAATATGGTCGACAGAATTACCGAAACCAAAAGTGATAGAAAGTTCAAACATGTCTCAGAACGGCGTATAACGTCATAATATCACGTTTTGGGAACATATTGTTTTTTATCTCCAACATGCTCCAACATGTCATTTGGCGCCTGAATATTGTCACCAAGTACGATCTGCTTGGCCATTGGTCGTCAACACTACCTACGGATCGGTCGGTCGCCAACCAACCACAACGCCCGGTTGATAGGGTTTTACCCAAGGGCGCCTATATAAGGCGGCCGGGTTTCCATCAGCGGTTAAAATGAAAAAAAAAAAAAAAAAAAGTCCGTGTAGTGCCTTGAGGAGTGCAACATCGCCTGAAGAGAAGTTGAAGAATTCGTCCGACCTGCTGCGAAAGCAAAGGAAGGGGGAAGGTTCATATTCTACTTGGGTGACCTCGTCAAAGCGTAATCCGGAGTAGGTAAGTTTCTTTCGAAACTAAGAGCGCCTTTTTTAGGGTTTGTTCCTGCAAGGGAAAGTGAGTTGTTGCCTCATTTTTAATCGGCAGAAATGCCTTTTAAATTTGGAAAAGGCACATCCGTATCGTGTGAAGACTTTAGCTTGCTAGCAAGCTTGGTCGACACACACATCGTTGACAAGAACGGGAAGTTGGTTCCTGTTCTTTCCAGCCGTCCGCCTTCTCTGCTGGAGGCGGCGACGAAACCTCCACGCTTGGTCAGTTCCGCCTCCCTCGCGGAGGCGGCAGCCAAAACGTCATGCCGCCCGCCTTCCATGTTGAAGGCGGCGACAAAACTGCCACGTCCGGTCAGTTCCGCCTCCCTCGCGGAGGCGGCAGCCAAAAAATCAGGCCGTCTGCTTTCCTCGTTGAAGGCGGCGACCAAAACGTCACGTTCGGTTAGTTCCGCCTCCCTAGTGGAGGTGGCAGCCAAAAAGTCAGGCCGTCTGCCTTCCCCGTTGAAGGCGGCGACTAAAAAAGCCCGCCCGGTAAGTTCCGCTTCCCCCGTGGAGACGACAGCCACAACGTCAGGCCGACTGCCTTCCTCGTTGAAGGCGGCAACCAAATCGTCAGGCCGTACGGTCTCCCCCGTGGAGGCGACGACCAGCGCGGCAGGCCGCAACGCCTCCCTCGTGGAGACGGCGACCACCACACTACCGAGGTCCTTCGCTGAGGCGCTGACTTCCGTCCCAACGGGTGAAATGGACGTCGATGTAGCAGTCGACCCATCCAAATCCGCAGGGAAAAGGAAGGCGAGCAGCGACTTGGAGGAAGAATCTTCGGAGGCGGTGCGTCCCCGCATGGAACCAGTTTCCAAGCGGATCCCCCCGGTAATCCTTCACGCTAAGGAGAACTGGGATTCGATTTCGGCGGAGATGGCGAGACTTAGGATCGCCTTTTCGAAAGCCAGAGCGGTTCCGCAAGGTATCAAGATAGAGCTCCCCACCGTGGAAGCCTACCGCGCTCTGGTGAAAATGTTGATGGCTGGTAAACACCAGTACCATACATTTGCCCTCCCCGATGATAAGCCGTTAAAGGTTGTCTTTAGAGGCGTCCCTACCAGTATTGGGGAGGACAGCATAGCTGCCGACCTGAGAAAACAGGGATTCTGGCCTGAAACCGTGAAGCGGTTGCGCCAGGGCTCTGAACGGAGGCCAATTCCCCTGGTTCTGTGCGTCTTGAAAAAGACCGCGGACGCCAAGAGGATTTTCGACCTCAAGACGGTAAAGGGATTAACCATTACCGTCGAGAGCGCTAAAAAGAAGACGGAAGTTGGTCAGTGTCATCGCTGTCAGCGTTACGGCCACTCCCAACGAATGTGCAATGGTGCACCTCGTTGCGTTAAGTGCGCCGGTGATCACTCGACGGCTTTCTGCTCCAAAGCAAAGGATGCGCCCGCCAAGTGCGTCCTTTGCGGTGGCCCTCATACCGCCAACTACAAGGGGTGCCCAAAACACCCGAAGGCGGCGGAAACGAGGGCGCCGGCGGCAGCCCCAAAGGTCAAAGCGACCGTTCTCCCGAAAGCACCTACTCAGGCGCAAAAGGGGGATAAAAAGGCTCCAGTAGTCGCGGCGAAACCCGTGACAGCGGTTAGTAGTCAGACGAAAAAGCCCAAAGGCAACGCTAACGTCGCCCCCAAAGCGAACGCTCCAGCTACCAAGGTAGTTCGGAAAGAGGTCGCGGCGCCCAAAGCTAAGCTCAACGAGCCGAAGCAAAAGGCGACCGACGACCCTCCGAAGCTGTCGAGGTCGCAGAGGAGGCGTCGCAATAGGAGGCTTTGTAAAAGCGGGTCGATCGCGGTGGCTGAAACACCATCACCGGTCAATGTTGCGGAACAGGCGGCGGTTGAACCCCCAACCGACCCCCTCGTCAACATACTGGCGATGATGAGCGAGGTCATCCGGATCGACAAATCCGATAGGGACGCACGAGTTAAGTTGTGCCTCCAAATCATGTCCGAGATGATGAAACTCTTATGATGACTCATCGAAGACCGAGAGTACCTCATTCGCTTGAGTTGGCTTATTGGAATGCCAACGGCCTTGTCTGTAAACAGAATGAGCTTCGCGAGTTCGTCGAAAGGTACAACCTTGACGCGATACTCATCTGCGAAACTCATCTGCGAGCGGGCGACAGGCCGCGGCTGCCCAATTATCGCTTCTATCGAAACGATAGAGTTGGAGCAAGAGGCGGCGGGACAGCCATCTTCGTAAGGACCAGTTTGGATCATTACGAGGATCTGACTCCCCCTCTTCAACATCTCGAAGCTACTACGATTGTGGTACGAATACTATCGGGGTGCGTCCGCTTGGTCGCCGCCTACAATCCGCCGAATCGGCGGTTGTTGGAAGACGATCTAACGGGTGTCTTGGATACGGACAAAGGCGTGGTTATCGCCGGCGACCTAAACGCCAAGCACCCATCGTGGAACAGTCGGATCGCAAACGCGAACGGTAAAATACTGCGGAGTTTTACCGACGAGACGGGCATTGTCACCGATGCCCCCGCCGACCACACGTATTACCCGTCGAACGAAAGGCAACGATCTGACGTTTTGGACGTGGTTGTAATGAAAGATGTCAGACTAGTTCATAGAGTTACCACGCTCAACGAACTTAGTTCCGATCATCTCCCTGTGCTGCTGCAGCTAGGAGACGTCCCGGACGTTCGCGTCCCGGTTGAACGTTCCACTGTATCGTGGCCGGCTTTTACCGACCACATGCACCACAATATGGGACAAATACGACCGATCCACAACGCTCAGGAACTGGATGAGGCTGTTGAACGACTCACGGTCGCTATCGAGGATTCTCTTCGATACGCGACCAACACGATTCCCGTAAAGGACCGTCGATGGGCGCTACCAGCGCGCATCAGGGAACTTATGCGGGAGCGTGATCGCGTCAGACGGACTTATCAGCGAAATTGGGATCCCGATCTCAAAAGACGCTATAACCGTCTGCGCGATGATGTGAGAAGGGAACTCGCGGAGTTCCGATACGCGTCTTTCGATGCCAAACTCGACGCCCTGAACACCGAAGGCGATCACTCCTGTTGGAAGATGGTCAAGGTGCTGAAGGGGAACACGTCACGCATGCCGCCCATTCACGGTGAAACCGGAATGGCTTTCACTCTCGAAGAGAAAGCGGAGGCTCATGCCGATAACTTCGAAAACCAGTGCAGCCCGCTATGCCACGAAGTGGAAAAGCGCGGACGTCGTCGTGTTACCGAAACCCAGTGCGAATCCAACGTTCCCGCAAAATTATAGGCCCATCAGTTTGCTTTCTTGTCTCGGCAAGGTATGTGAGAGGGTTGTCCAGACGAGGCTACAAAGATCCGTTCAAGATCTTAACCTCATTCAGGACGAACAGTTTGGTTTCCGACCCAAACATTCGACCGTACACCAGGTACTGCGACTTGTCGAACACATAACCGATGGCTTCAATCGAAATCAAAGCACTTGTGCTGTGTTTTTCGACGTTGCCAAAGCGTTCGACAAAGTATGGCATGAAGGACTTTTGTTCAAAATACTAGAAGCGGGCGTGCCCCTGGCGTTAGTTCAATTGATCGCGTCCTACCTTGACGGTAGAAAGGCGCGCATCAAATTGAAAGGTAAGCGTTCGAGAGAGCGAATCCTAACTGCAGGCGTCCCTCAGGGGTCGTTGCTTTCACCGATACTCTTTTGTATCTTTGTGAGCGACCTACCCCGTTCTCGGGCACTCAGTTAGCGATGTACGCCGACGATGTGTGCATCTACAGCAGATCTTGGTCCCCCGAGGTCGCCGCTCGTAGACTGCAGGCAGCATCGGACGAACTGCTAGACTACTTCGCAAAGTGGCGGGTCAAAATCAACGCTGATAAAAGTACCGCAATACTTTTTACTCGGCGTAGAAAGAGACCCCCCGATGCGATGGTACTGCAAGGGGACGAGCTCCCCTGGCGTTCTGAAACCAAGTATTTGGGTGTCATTCTGGACTCTAAACTAACTTGGAAAAGTCACATCGAGTCGATGGCGAACCAGGCGAAAGCAGCTCTGGTCAATCTGTACGCTCTGATAAATCGCCGAAGTAAGTTGGATCCTCTACGGAAGATTCGACTCTACAAAGCGGTTATCAGACCTACGATGAAATACGCCTCTTCCGTCTGGGGTTACGCCGCGCACTCGCACGTGCAAAAACTCCAAGTTGTTCAGAACAAGGTCCTAAGGATGGCATTTGATGCACCTTGGTTTGTCAGTAATGCGACACTGCACAATGATTCCCAGATGGCGACCATCGAGGAGTTCATTCGTGACAAGGCCAGTACCGAGTTTACGCGGCTCGAAAACCACCCCAATCCCCTCCTAGCGGGATTAACGGATTACGACGTTGAACACCTTCGCCACAAACGGCCAAGGCTGCTTCTCGTCTGACGATCCAGGAGTCCGACTGTCCTTCCCAATTCCACTTCCGATGTCACTATTAATTAGTGAAAAATTTTGTAATATATTTTCCGTTTGTTTTAGGTCCGATGAGGAGGGTTAGGGAAGAAATTCCAGGTACCTCAAGAGGCCCGTCATGTTCACCGTTCACCATCAGCGGTTAATTCCAACCGAACTCCGAAGCGACAACAACAGCGACAACGATAACAGCGACAACAAGCCAGCACTTCAACCGCCAATTCGAAGACGACCCCTTTCGTCTTAAAAAAACCTTTGAGGGTTTTTTTTTGTACATATTTTGTAAATAAATTATTTCGTTATTCAACAACTGTTGTTTCTTCTTCGGCGCAATCCATCCCCCGTAACAATATCACAAATATGGTCAACAGAATTATCGGAACCAAAAGTGATACAAAGTTCAAACATGTCTCAGAACGGCGTATAGCGTCATAATATCACGTTTTGGGCGCATTTTGTTTTTTATCTCCAACATACTCCAATGTGACATTTGGCATCTGAATATCACCTATATGGTCGACAGAATTACCGGAACCAAAAGTGATAGAAAGTTCAAACAAGTCTCAGAACGGCGTATAGCGTCATAATATCACGTTTTGGGCGCATTTTGTTTTTTATCTTCAACATACTCCAATGTGACATTTGGCATCTGAATATCACCTATATGGTCGACAGAATTACCGGAACCAAAAGTGATACAAAGTTCAAACATGTCTCAGAACGGCGTATAGCGTCATAATATCACGTTTTGGGCGCATTTTGTTTTTTATCTCCAACATACTCCAATGTGACATTTGGCATCTGAATATCACCTATATGGTCGACAGAATTACCGGAACCAAAAGTGATAGAAAGTTCAAACATGTCTCAGAACGGCGTATAGCGTCATAATATCACGTTTTGGGCGCATTTTGTTTTTTATCTTCAACATACTCCAATGTGACATTTGGCATCTGAATATCACCTATATGGTCGACAGAATTACCGGAACCAAAAGTGATAGAAAGTTCAAACATGTCTCAGAACGGCGTATAACGTCATAATATCACGTTTTGGGCGCATTTTGTTTTTATCTCCAACATGCTCCAAGATGACATTTGGCCCCTGAATATCACAAATATGGTCAACAGAATCATCGGAACCAAAAGTGATAGAAAGTTCAAACATGGCTCAGAACGGCGTATAACGTCATAATATCACGTTTTGGGCGCATTTTGTTTTTTATCTCCAACATGCTCCAATATGTCATTTGGCGCCTAATATCACAAATATGGTCAACAGAATTACCGGAACCAAAAGTGATAGAAAGTTCAAACATGGCTCAGAACGGCGTATAACGTCATAATATCACGTTTTGGGCGCATTTTGTTTTTATCTCCAACATGGTCCAAGATGACATTTGGCCCCTGAATATCACCTATATGGTCGACAGAATTACCGGAACCAAAAGTGATAGAAAGCTCAAACATGTCTCAGAACGGCGTATAACGTCATAATATGACGTTTTGGGCACATTTTGTTTTTTATCCCCAACATGCTCCAATGTGACATTTGGCATCTGAATATCACATATATGGTCAACAGAATTACCGGAACCAAAAGTGATAGAAAGTTCAAACATGGCTCAGAACGGCGTATAACGTCATAATATCACGTTTTGGGCGCATTTTGTTTTTATCTCCAACATGCTCCAAGATGACATTTGGCCCCTGAATATCACCTATATGGTCGACAGAATTACCGGAACCAAAAGTGATAGAAAGCTCAAACATGTCTCAGAACGGCGTATAACGTCATAATATGACGTTTTGGGCACATTTTGTTTTTTATCCCCAACATGCTCCAATGTGACATTTGGCATCTGAATATCACATATATGGTCGACAGAATTACCGGAACCAAAAGTGATAGAAAGTTCAAACATGTCTCAGAACGGCGTATAACGTCATAATATCACGTTTTGGGCGCATTTTGTTTTTTATCTCCAACATACTCCAATGTGACATTTGGCATCTGAATATCACCTATATGGTCGACAGAATTACCGGAACCAAAAGTGATAGAAAGTTCAAACATGTCTCAGAACGGCGTATAGCGTCATTATATCACGTTTTGGGGGCATTTTGTTTTTTATCTCCAACATACTCCAATGTGACATTTGGCATCTGAATATCACCTATATGGTCGACAGAATTACTGGAACCAAAAGTGATAGAAAGCTCAAACATGTCTCAGAACGGCGTATAACGTCATTATATCACGTTTTGGGGGCATTTTGTTTTTTATCTCCAACGTACTCCAATGTGACATTTGGCATCTGAATATCACCTATATGGTCGACAGAATTACCGGAACCAAAAGTGATAGAAAGCTCAAACATGTCTCAGAACGGCGTATAACGTCATAATATCTGGTTTTGGGCACATTTTGTTTTTTATCTCCAACATGCTCCAAGATAACATTTGGCGCCTGAATATCACCTATATGGTCGACAGAATTACCGGAACCAAAAGTGATAGAAAGTTCAAACATGTCTCAGAACGGCGTATAACGTCATAATATGACGTTTTGGGCGCATTTGGTTTTTTATCTCCAACATACTCCAATGTGACATTTGGCATCTGAATATCACCTATATGGTCGACAGAATTACCGGAACCAAAAGTGATATAAAGTTCAAACATGTCTCAGAACGGCGTATAACGTCATAATATCACGTTTTATGCGCATTTTGTTTTTTATCTCCAACATGCTCCAATACGACATTTGGCCCCTGAATATCACAAATATGGTCAACAGAATTAGCGGAACCAAAAGTGATAGAAAGTTCAAACACGGCTCAGAACGGCGTATAACGTCATAATATCACGTTTTGGGCGCATTTTGTTTTTTATCTCCAACATACTCCAATGTGACATTTGGCATCTGAATATCACCTATATGGTCGACAGAATTACTGGAACCAAAAGTGATAGAAAGTTCAAACATGTCTCAGAACGGCGTATAACGTCATAATATCACGTTTTGGGCGCATTTTGTTTTTTATCTCCAACACACTCCAATGTGACATTTGGCATCTGAATATCACCTATATGGTCAACAGAATTACCGGAACCAAAGTGATAGAAAGTTCAAACATGGCTCAGAACGGCGTATAACGTCATAATATCACGTTTTGGGCACATTTTGTTTTTATCTCCAACATGCTCCAATACGACATTTGGCCCCTGAATATCACAAATATGGTCAACAGAATTAGCGGATCCAAAAGTGATAGAAAGTTCAAACATGGCTCAGAACGGCGTATAACGTCATAATATCACGTTTTGGGCGCATTTTGTTTTTTATCTCCAACATACTCCAATGTGACATTTGGCATCTGAATATCACCTATATGGTCGACAGAATTACCGGAACCAAAAGTGATAGAAAGTTCAAACATGTCTCAGAACGGCGTATAACGTCATAATATCACGTTTTGGGCGCATTTTGTTTTTTATCTCCAACATACTCCAATGTGACATTTGGCATCTGAATATCACCTATATGGTCGACAGAATTACCGGAGCCAAAAGTGATAGAAAGCTCAAACATGTCTCAGAAAGGCGTATAACGTCATAATATGACGTTTTGGGCACATTTTGTTTTTTATCCCCAACATGCTCCAATGTGACATTTGGCATCTGAATATCACATATATGGTCGACAGAATTACCGGAACCAAAAGTGATAGAAAGTTCAAACATGTCTTAGAACGGCGTATAACGTCATAATATCACGTTTTGGGCGCATTTTGTTTTTTATCTCCAACATACTCCAATGTGACATTTGGCATCTGAATATCACCTATATGGTCGACAGAATTACCGGAGCCAAAAGTGATAGAAAGCTCAAACATGTCTCAGAAAGGCGTATAACGTCATAATATGACGTTTTGGGCACATTTTGTTTTTTATCCCCAACATGCTCCAATGTGACATTTGGCATCTGAATATCACATATATGGTCGACAGAATTACCGGAACCAAAAGTGATAGAAAGTTCAAACATGTCTCAGAACGGCGTATAACGTCATAATATCACGTTTTGGGCGCATTTTGTTTTTTATCTCCAACATACTCCAATGTGACATTTGGCATCTGAATATCACCTATATGGTCGACAGAATTACCGGAACCAAAAGTGATAGAAAGTTCAAACATGTCTCAGAACGGCGTATAGCGTCATTATATCACGTTTTGGGGGCATTTTGTTTTTTATCTCCAACATACTCCAATGTGACATTTGGCATCTGAATATCACCTATATGGTCGACAGAATTACCGGAACCAAAAGTGATAGAAAGCTCATACATATCTCAGAACGGCGTATAACGTCATTATATCACGTTTTGGGGGCATTTTGTTTTTTATCTCCAACACACTCCAATGTGACATTTGGCATCTGAATATCACCTATATGGTCGACAGAATTACCGGAACCAAAAGTGATAGAAAGCTCAAACATGTCTCAGAACGGCGTATAACGTCATAATATCTCGTTTTGGGCACATTTTGTTTCTTATCTCCAACATGCTCCAAGATAACATTTGGCGCCTGAATATCACCTATATGGTCGACAGAATTACCGGAACCAAAGTGATAGAAAGTTCAAACATGGCTCAGAACGGCGTATAACGTCATAATATCACGTTTTGGGCACATTTTGTTTTTTATCTCCAACATGCTCCAATGTGACATTTGGCATCTGAATATCACATACATGGTTGACAGAATTACCGGAACCAAAAGTGATAGAAAGTTCAAACATGTCTCAGAACGGCGTATAACGTCATAATATCACGTTTTGGGCGCATTTTGTTTTTTATCTCCAACATGCTCCAATACGACATTTGGCCCCTGAATATCACAAATATGGTCAACAGAATTAGCGGAACCAAAAGTGATAGAAAGTTCAAACATGGCTCAGAACGGCGTATAACGTCATAATATCACGTTTTGGGCGCATTTTGTTTTTTATCTCCAACATACTCCAATGTGACATTTGGCACCTGAATATCACCTATATGGTCGACAGAATTACCGGAACCAAAAGTGATAGAAAGCTCAAACATGTCTCAGAACGGCGTATAACGTCATAATATCACGTTTTGGGCGCATTTTGTTTTTTATCTCCAACATACTCCAATGTGACATTTGGCATCTGAATATCACCTATATGGTCGACAGAATTACCGGAACCAAAAGTGATAGAAAGTTCAAACATGTCTCAGAACGGCGTATAACGTCATAATATCACGTTTTGGGCACATTTTGTTTTTTATCTCCAACATGCTCCAATGTGACATTTGGCATCTGAATATCACATATATGGTCGACAGAATTACCGGAACCAAAAGTGATAGAAAGTTCAAACATGTCTCAGAACGGCGTATAACGTCATAATATCACGTTTTGGGCGCATTTTGTTTTTTATCTCCAACATACTCCAATGTGACATTTGGCATCTGAATATCACCTATATGGTCGACAGAATTACCGGAACCAAAAGTGATACAAAGTTCAAACATGTCTCAGAACGGCGTATAGCGTCATAATATCACGTTTTAGGCGCATTTTGTTTTTTATCTCCAACATACTCCAATGTGACATTTGGCATCTGAATATCACCTATATGGTCGACAGAATTACCGGAACCAAAAGTGATAGAAAGTTCAAACATGTCTCAGAACGGCGTATAGCGTCATAATATCACGTTTTGGGCGCATTTTGTTTTTTATCTTCAACATACTCCAATGTGACATTTGGCATCTGAATATCACCTATATGGTCGACAGTATTACCGGAACCAAAAGTGATAGAAAGTTCAAACATGTCTCAGAACGGCGTATAACGTTATAATATGACGTTTTGGGCACATTTTCTTTTTTATCTCCAACATGCTCCAATGTGACATTTGGCATCTGAATATCACATATATGGTCGACAGAATTACCGGAACCAAAAGTGATAGAAAGTTCAAACATGTCTCAGAACGGCGTATAACGTCATAATATCACGTTTTGGGCGCATTTTGTTTTTATCTCCAACATGCTCCAAGATGACATTTGGCCCCTGAATATCACAAATATGGTCAACAGAATCATCGGAACCAAAAGTGATAGAAAGCTCAAACATGTCTCAGAACGGCGTATAACGTCATAATATCACGTTTTGGGCGCATTTTGTTTTTTATCTCCAACATGCTCCAATACGACATTTGGCCCCTGAATATCACAAATATGGTCAACAGAATTAGCGGAACCAAAAGTGATAGAAAGTTCAAACATGGCTCAGAACGGCGTATAACGTCATAATATCACGTTTTGGGCGCATTTTGTTTTTTATCTCCAACATACTCCAATGTGACATTTGGCATCTGAATATCACCTATATGGTCGACAGAATTACCGGAACCAAAAGTGATAGAAAGTTCAAATATGTCTCAGAACGGCGTATAACGTCATAATATCACGTTTTGGGCGCATTTTGTTTTTTATCTCCAACATGCTCCAATACGACATTTGGCATCTGAATATCACAAATATGGTCAACAGAATTAGCGGAACCAAAAGTGATAGAAAGCTCAAACATGTCTCAGAACGGCGTATAACGTCATAATATGACGTTTTGGGCACATTTTGTTTTTTATCCCCAACATGCTCCAATGTGACATTTGGCATCTGAATATCACATATATGGTCGACAGAATTACCGGAACCAAAAGTGATAGAAAGTTCAAACATGTCTCAGAACGGCGTATAACGTCATAATATCACGTTTTGGGCGCATTTTGTTTTTTATCTCCAACATACTCCAATGTGACATTTGGCATCTGAATATCACCTATATGGTCGACAGAATTACCGGAACCAAAAGTGATAGAAAGTTCAAACATGTCTCAGAACGGCGTATAACGTCATAATATGACGTTTTGGGCACATTTTGTTTTTTATCTCCAACATGCTCCAATGTGACATTTGGCATCTGAATATCACATATATGGTCGACAGAATTACCGGAACCAAAAGTGATAGAAAGTTCAAACATGTCTCAGAACGGCGTATAACGTCATAATATGACGTTTTGGGCACATTTTGTTTTTTATCTCCAACATGCTCCAATGTGACATTTGGCATCTGAATATCACATATATGGTTGACAGAATTACCGGAACCAAAAGTGATAGAAAGTTCAAACATGTCTCAGAACGGCGTATAACTTCATAATATCACGTTTTGGGCGCATTTTGTTTTTTATCTCCAACATACTCCAATGTGACATTTGGCATCCGAATATCACCTATATGGTCGACAGAATTACCGGAACCAAAAGTGATAGAAAGCTCAAAAATGTCTCAGAACGGCGTATAACGTCATAATATCACGTTTTGGGCGCATTTTGTTTTTTATCTCCAACATACTCCAATGTGACATTTGGCATCTGAATATCACCTATATGGTCGACAGAATTACCGGAACCAAAAGTGATACAAAGTTCAAACATGTCTCAGAACGGCGTATAGCGTCATAATATCACGTTTTGGGCGCATTTTGTTTTTTATCTCCAACATACTCCAATGTGACATTTGGCATCTGAATATCACCTATATGGTCGACAGAATTACCGGAACCAAAAGTGATAGAAAGTTCAAACATGTCTCAGAACGGCGTATAGCGTCATTATATCACGTTTTGGGGGCATTTTGTTTTTTATCTCCAACATACTCCAATGTGACACTTGGCATCTGAATATCACCTATATGGTCGACAGAATTACCGGAACCAAAAGTGATAGAAAGCTCAAACATGTCTCAGAACGGCGTATAACGTCATTATATCACGTTTTGGGGGCATTTTGTTTTTTATCTCCAACATACTTCAATGTGACATTTGGCATCTGAATATCACCTATATGGTCGACAGAATTACCGGAACCAAAAGTGATAGAAAGCTCAAACATGTCTCAGAACGGCGTATAACGTCATAATATCTCGTTTTGGGCACATTTTGTTTTTTATCTCCAACATGCTCCAATGTGACATTTGGCATCTGAATATCACATATATGGTCGACAGAATTACCGGAACCAAAAGTGATAGAAAGTTCAAACATGTCTCAGAACGGCGTATAACGTCATAATATCACGTTTTGGGCGCATTTTGTTTTTTATCTCCAACATACTCCAATGTGACATTTGGCATCTGAATATCACCTATATGGTCGACAGAATTACCGGAACCAAAAGTGATACAAAGTTCAAACATGTCTCAGAACGTCGTATAGCGTCATAATATCACGTTTTGGGCGCATTTTGTTTTTATCTCCAACATACTCCAATGTGACATTTGGCATCTGAATATCACCTATATGGTCGACAGAATTACCGGAACCAAAAGTGATACAAAGTTCAAACATGTCTCAGAACGGCGTATAGCGTCATAATATCACGTTTTGGGCGCATTTTGTTTTTTATCTCCAACATACTCCAATGTGACATTTGGCATCTGAATATCACCTATATGGTCGACAGAATTACCGGAACCAAAAGTGATAGAAAGTTCAAACATGTCTCAGAACGGCGTATAGCGTCATTATATCACGTTTTGGGGGCATTTTGTATTTTATCTCCAACATACTCCAATGTGACACTTGGCATCTGAATATCACCTATATGGTCGACAGAATTACCGGAACCAAAAGTGATAGAAAGCTCAAACATGTCTCAGAACGGCGTATAACGTCATTATATCACGTTTTGGGGGCATTTTGTTTTTTATCTCCAACATACTCCAATGTGACATTTGGCATCTGAATATCACCTATATGGTCGACAGAATTACCGGAACCAAAAGTGATACAAAGTTCAAACATGTCTCAGAACGGCGTATAGCGTCATAATATCACGTTTTGGGCGCATTTTGTTTTTTATCTCCAACATACTCCAATGTGACATTTGGCATCTGAATATCACCTATATGGTCGACAGAATTACCGGAACCAAAAGTGATACAAAGTTCAAACATGTCTCAGAACGGCGTATAGCGTCATAATATCACGTTTTGGGCGCATTTTGTTTTTTATCTCCAACATGCTCCAATATGTCATTTGGCGCCTGAATATCACATATATGGTCAACAGAATCATCGGAGCCAAAAGTGATAGAAAGTTCAAACATGTCTCAGAACGGCGTATAACGTCATAATATCACGTTTTGGGCACATTTTGTTTTTTATCTCCAACATGCTCCAAGATGTCATTTGGCGCCTGAATATCACATATATGGTCAACAGAATTACCGGAACCAAAAGTGATAGAAAGTTCAAACATGGCTCAGAACGGCGTATAACGTCATAATATCACGTTTTGGGCACATATTGTTTTTTATCTCCAACATGCTCCAAGATGACATTTGGCCCCTGAATATCACATATATGGTCAACAGAATTACCGGAACCAAAAGTGATAGAAAGTTCAAACATGTCTCAGAACGGCGTATAACGTCATAATATCACGTTTTGGGCACATTTTGTTTTTTATCTCCAACATGCTCCAATATGTCATTTGGCGCCTGAATATCACATATATGGTCAACAAAATCATCGGAACCAAAAGTGATAGAAAGTTCAAACATGTCTCAGAACGGCGTATAACGTCATAATATCACGTTTTGGGCACATTGTGTTTTTTATCTCCAACATGCTCCAATATGTCATTTGGCGCCTGAATATCACATATATGGTCAACAGAATTACCGGAACCAAAAGTGATAGAAAGTTCAAACATGGCTCAGAACGGCGTGTAACGTCATAATATCACGTTTTGGGCACATTTTGTTTTTTATCTCCAACATGCTCCAATATGTCATTTGGCGCCTGAATATCACATATATGGTCAACAGAATTACCGGAACCAAAAGTGATGGAAAGTTCAAACATGGCTCAGAACGGCGTATAACGTCATAATATCACGTTTTGGGCGCATTTTGTTTTTTGTCTCCAACATGCTCCAATATGTCATTTGGCACCTGAATATCACATATATGGTCAACAGAATTACCGGAACCAAAAGTGATGGAAAGTTCAAACATGGCTCAGAACGGCGTATAACGTCATAATATCACGTTTTGGGCGCATTTTGTTTTTTGTCTCCAACATGCTCCAATATGTCATTTGGCACCTGAATATCACATATATGGTCAACAGAATTACCGGAACCAAAAGTGATAGAAAGTTCAAACATGGCTCAGAACGGCGTATAACGTCATAATATCACGTTTTGGGAACATTTTGTTTTTTATCTCCAACATGCTCCAAGATGACATTTGGCCCCTGAATATCACATATATGGTCAACAGAATTACCGGAACCAAAAGTGATAGAAAGTTCAAACATGGCTCAGAACGGCGTATAACGTCATAATATCACGTTTTGGGCACATTTTGTTTTTTATCTCCAACATGCTCCAAGATGACATTTGGCCCCTGAATATCACATGTATGGTCAACAGAATTACCGGAACCAAAAGTGATAGAAAGTTCAAACATGGCTCAGAACGGCGTATAACGTCATAATATCACGTTTTGGGCACATTTTGTTTTTTATCTCCAATATGCTCCAATATGTCATTTGGCGCCTGAATATCACATATATGGTCAACAGAATCATCGGAACCAAAAGTGATAGAAAGTTCAAACATGGCTCAGAACGGCGTATAACGTCATAATATCACGTTTTGGGCACATTTTGTTTTTTATCTCCAACATGCTCCAATACGATATTTGGCCCCTGAATATCACAAATATGGTCAACAGAATTATCGGAACCAAAAGTGATAGAAAGTTCAAACATGGCTCAGAACGGCGTATAACGTCATAATATCACGTTTTGGGCGCATTTTGTTTTTTATCTCCAACATGCTCCAAGATGTCATTTGGCGCCTGAATATCACATATATGGTCAACAGAATTACCGGAACCAAAAGTGATAGAAAGTTCAAACATGTCTCAGAACGGCGTATAACGTCATAATATCACGTTTTGGGCGCATTTTGTTTTTTATCTCCAACATGCTCTAATGTGACATTTGGCGCCTAATATCACAAATATAGTCAACAGAATTATCGGAACCAAAAGTGATAGAAAGTTCAAACATGGCTCAGAACGGCGTATAACGTCATAATATCACGTTTTGGGCACATTTTGTTTTTTATCTCCAACATGCTCCAATATGTCATTTGGCGCCTGAATATCACATATATGGTCAACAGAATCATCGGAACCAAAAGTGATAGAAAGTTCAAACATGGCTCAGAACGGCGTATAACGTCATAATATCACGCTTTGGGCGCATTTTGTTTTTTATCTCCAACATGCTCCAAGATGACATTTGGCCCCTGAATATCACAAATATGGTCAACAGAATCATCGAAACCAAAAGTGATAGAAAGTTCAAACATGGCTCAGAACGGCGTATAACGTCATAATATCACGTTTTGGGCCCATTTTGTTTTTTATCTCCAACATGCTCCAACATGTCATTTGGCGCCTGAATATCACATATATGGTCAACAGAATTACCGGAACCAAAAGTGATAGAAAGTTCAAACATGGCTCAGAACGGCGTATAACGTCATAATATCACGTTTTGGGCACATTTTGTTTTTTATCTCCAACATGCTCCAATACGATATTTGGCCCCTGAATATCACATATATGGTCGACAGAATTACCGGAACCAAAAGTGATAGAAAGTTCAAACATGTCTCAGAACGGCGTATAACGTCATAATATCACGTTTTGGGCGCATTTTGTTTTTTATCTCCAACATGCTCCAAGATGTCATTTGGCGCCCGAATATCACAAATATGGTGGACAGAATTATCGGAACCAAAAGTGATAGAAAGTTCAGACATGGCTCAGAACGGCGTATAACGTCATAATATCACGTTTTGGGCACATTTTGTTTTTTATCTCCAACATGCTCCAAGATGACATTTGGCCCCTGAATATCACATATATGGTCAACAGAATTACCGGAACCAAAAGTGATAGAAAGTTCAAACATGGCTCAGAACGGCGTATAACGTCATAATATCAAGTTTTGGGCACATTGTGTTTTTTATCTCCAACATGCTCCAAGATGACATTTGGCCCCTGAATATCACATATATGGTCAACAGAATTACCGGAACCAAAAGTGATAGAAAGTTCAAACATGGCTCAGAACGGCGTATAATGTCATAATATCACGTTTTGGGCGCATTTTGTTTTTTATCTCCAACATGCTCCAATATGTCATTTGGCGCCTGAATATCACATATATGGTCAACAGAATCATCGGAACCAAAAGTGATAGAAAGTTCAAACATGTCTCAGAACGGCGTATAACGTCATAATATCACGTTTTGGGCACATTTTGTTTTTTATCTCCAACATGCTCCAATACGATATTTGGCCCCTGAATATCACAAATGTGGTCAACAGAATTATCGGAACCAAAAGTGATAGAAAGTTCAAACATGGCTCAGAACGGCGTATAACGTCACAATATCACGTCTTGGGCACATATTGTTTTTTATCTCCAACATGCTCCAAATTGTCATTTGGCGCCTGAATATCACAAATATGGTCAACAGAATTACCGGAACCAAAAGTGATAGAAAGTTCAAACATGGCTCAGAACGGCGTATAACGTCATAATATCACGTTTTGGGCGCATTTTGTTTTTTATCTCCAACATGCTCTAATGTGACATTTGGCATCTGAATATCACATATATGGTCGACAGAATTACCGGAACCAAAAGTGATAGAAAGTTCAAACATATCTCAGAAAGGCATATAACGTCAAAATATCACGTTTTGGGCCCATTTTGTTTATTATCTCCAACATGCTCCAAGATGTCATTTGGCGCCTGAATATCACATATATGGTCAACAGAATTACCGGAACCAAAAGTGATAGAAAGTTCAAACATGTCTCAGAACGGCGTATTACGTCATAATATCACGTTTTTGGGCGCATTTTGTTTTTTATCTCCAACATGCTCTAATGTGACATTTGGCATCTGAATATCACATATATGGTCGACAGAATTACCGGAACCAAAAGTGATAGAAAGTTCAAACATATCTCAGAACGGCATATAACGTCATAATATCACGTTTTGGGCCCATTTTGTTTATTATCTCCAACATGCTCCAAGATGTCATTTGGCGCCTGAATATCACATATATGGTCAACAGAATTACCGGAACCAAAAGTGATAGAAAGTTCAAACATGTCTCAGAACGGCGTATAACGTCATAATATCACGTGTTGGGCGCATTTTGTTTTTTATCTCCAACATGCTCTAATGTGACATTTGGCATCTGAATATCACATATATGGTCGACAGAATCACCGGAACCAAAAGTGATAGAAAGTTCAAACATGTCTTAGAACGGCGTATAACGTCATAATATCACGTTTTGGGCGCATTTTGTTTTTTATCTCCAACATGCTCCAAGATGTCATTTGGCGCCTGAATATCACATATATGGTCAACAGAATTACCGGAACCAAAAGTGATAGAAAGTTCAAACATGGCTCAGAACGGCGTATAACGTCATAATATCACGTTTTGGGCACATATTGTTTTTTATCTCCAACATGCTCCAAGATGACATTTGGCCCCTGAATATCACATATATGGTCAACAGAATTACCGGAACCAAAAGTGATAGAAAGTTCAAACATGGCTCAGAACGGCGTATAACGTCATAATATCACGTTTTGGGCGCATTTTGTTTTTTATCTCCAACATGCTCCAAGATGTCATTTGGCGCCTGAATATCACATATATGGTCAACAGAATCATCGAAACCAAAAGTGATAGAAAGTTCAAACATGTCTCAGAACGGCGTATAACGTCATAATATCACGTTTTGGGCACATTTTGTTTTTTATCTCCAACATGCTCCAAGATGACATTTGGCCCCTGAATATCACATATATGGTCAACAGAATTACCGGAACCAAAAGTGATAGAAAGTTCAAACATGGCTCAGAACGGCGTATAACGTCATAATATCACGTTTTGGGCACATTTTGTTTTTTATCTCCAACATGCTCCAATATGTCATTTGGCGCCTGAATATCACATATATGGTCAACAGAATTACCGGAACCAAAAGTGATAGAAAGTTCAAACATATCTCAGAAAGGCATATAACGTCAAAATATCACGTTTTGGGCCCATTTTGTTTATTATCTCCAACATGCTCCAAGATGTCATTTGGCGCCTGAATATCACATATATGGTCAACAGAATTACCGGAACCAAAAGTGATAGAAAGTTCAAACATGTCTCAGAACGGCGTATTACGTCATAATATCACGTTTTTGGGCGCATTTTGTTTTTTATCTCCAACATGCTCTAATGTGACATTTGGCATCTGAATATCACATATATGGTCGACAGAATTACCGGAACCAAAAGTGATAGAAAGTTCAAACATATCTCAGAACGGCATATAACGTCATAATATCACGTTTTGGGCCCATTTTGTTTATTATCTCCAACATGCTCCAAGATGTCATTTGGCGCCTGAATATCACATATATGGTCAACAGAATTACCGGAACCAAAAGTGATAGAAAGTTCAAACATGTCTCAGAACGGCGTATAACGTCATAATATCACGTGTTGGGCGCATTTTGTTTTTTATCTCCAACATGCTCTAATGTGACATTTGGCATCTGAATATCACATATATGGTCGACAGAATCACCGGAACCAAAAGTGATAGAAAGTTCAAACATGTCTTAGAACGGCGTATAACGTCATAATATCACGTTTTGGGCGCATTTTGTTTTTTATCTCCAACATGCTCCAAGATGTCATTTGGCGCCTGAATATCACATATATGGTCAACAGAATTACCGGAACCAAAAGTGATAGAAAGTTCAAACATGGCTCAGAACGGCGTATAACGTCATAATATCACGTTTTGGGCACATATTGTTTTTTATCTCCAACATGCTCCAAGATGACATTTGGCCCCTGAATATCACATATATGGTCAACAGAATTACCGGAACCAAAAGTGATAGAAAGTTCAAACATGGCTCAGAACGGCGTATAACGTCATAATATCACGTTTTGGGCGCATTTTGTTTTTTATCTCCAACATGCTCCAAGATGTCATTTGGCGCCTGAATATCACATATATGGTCAACAGAATCATCGAAACCAAAAGTGATAGAAAGTTCAAACATGTCTCAGAACGGCGTATAACGTCATAATATCACGTTTTGGGCACATTTTGTTTTTTATCTCCAACATGCTCCAAGATGACATTTGGCCCCTGAATATCACATATATGGTCAACAGAATTACCGGAACCAAAAGTGATAGAAAGTTCAAACATGGCTCAGAACGGCGTATAACGTCATAATATCACGTTTTGGGCACATTTTGTTTTTTATCTCCAACATGCTCCAATATGTCATTTGGCGCCTGAATATCACATATATGGTCAACAGAATCATCGGAACCAAAAGTGATAGAAAGTTCAAACATATCTCAGAACGGCGTATAACGTCATAATATCACGTTTTGGGCACATTTTGTTTTTTATCTCCAACATGCTCCAAGATGACATTTGGCCCCTGAATATCACATGTATGGTCAACAGAATTACCGGAACCAAAAGTGATAGAAAGTTCAAACATGCCTCAGAACGGCGTATAACGTCATAATATCACGTTTTGGGCGCATTTAGTTTTTTATCTCCAACATGCTCCAAGATGTCATTTGGCGCCTGAATATCACATATATGGTCAACAGAATTACCGGAACCAAAAGTGATAGAAAGTTCAAATATGGCTCGAACGGCGTATTACGTTATAATATCACGTTTTGGGCACATTTTGTTTTTTATCTCCAACATGCTCCAACATGTCATTTGGCGCCTGAATATCACAAATATGGTCAACAGAATTATCGGAACCAAAAGTGATAGAAAGTTCAAACATGGCTCAGAACGGCGTATAACGTCATAATATCACGTTTTGGGCGCATTTTGTTTTTTATCTCCAACATGCTCCAAGATGTCATTTGGCGCCTGAATATCACATATATGGTCAACAGAATTACCGGAACCAAAAGTGATAGAAAGTTCAAACATGGCTCAGAACGGCGTGTAACGTCATAATATCACGTTTTGGGCGCATTTTGTTTTTTATCTCCAACATGCTCCAAGATGTCATTTGGCGCCTGAATATCACATATATGGTCAACAGAATTACCGGAACCAAAAGTGATAGAAAGTTCAAACATGGCTCAGAACGGCGTGTAACGTCATAATATCACGTTTTGGGCGCATTTTGTTTTTTATCTCCAACATGCTCCAAGATGTCATTTGGCGCCTGAATATCACATATATGGTCAACAGAATTACCGGAACCAAAAGTGATAGAAAGTTCAAACATGGCTCAGAACGGCGTATAACGTCATAATATCACGTTTTGGGTGCATTTAGTTTTTTATCTCCAACATGCTCCAAGATGTCATTTGGCGCCTGAATATCACATATATGGTCAACAGAATTACCGGAACCAAAAGTGATAGAAAGTTCAAACATGGCTCAGAACGGCGTATAACGTCATAATATCACGTTTTGGGCGCATTTTGTTTTTTATCTCCAACATGCTCCAAGATGTCATTTGGCGCCTGAATATCACATATATGGTCAACAGAATTACCGGAACCAAAAGTGATAGAAAGTTCAAACATGGCTCAGAACGGCGTATAACGTCATAATATCACGTTTTGGGCGCATTTTGTTTTTTATCTCCAACATGCTCCAAGATGTCATTTGGCGCCTGAATATCACATATATGGTCAACAGAATTACCGGAACCAAAAGTGATAGAAAGTTCAAACATGGCTCAGAACGGCGTATAACGTCATAATATCACGTTTTGGGCACATATTGTTTTTTATCTCCAACATGCTCCAACATGTCATTTGGCACCTGAATATCACAAATATGGTCAACAGAATTATCGGAACCAAAAGTGATAGAAAGTTCAAACATGGCTCAGAACGGCGTATAACGTCATAATATCACGTTTTGGGCGCATTTTGTTTTTTATCTCCAACATGCTCCAAGATGTCATTTGGCGCCTGAATATCACATATATGGTCAACAGAATTACCGGAACCAAAAGTGATAGAAAGTTCAAACATGGCTCAGAACGGCGTATAACGTCATAATATCACGTTTTGGGCGCATTTTGTTTTTTATCTCCAACATGCTCCAAGATGTCATTTGGCGCCTGAATATCACATATATGGTCAACAGAATTACCGGAACCAAAAGTGATAGAAAGTTCAAACATGGC
This sequence comes from Onthophagus taurus, assembly GCF_036711975.1. Classification (NCBI taxonomy): domain Eukaryota; kingdom Metazoa; phylum Arthropoda; class Insecta; order Coleoptera; family Scarabaeidae; genus Onthophagus; species Onthophagus taurus. The sequence continues at coordinate 26,412,604 of NC_091972.1, read as the reverse complement.
TCAGAACGGCGTATAACGTCATAATATCACGTTTTGGGCGCATTTTGTTTTTTATCTCCAACATGCTCCAAGATGTCATTTGGCGCCTGAATATCACATATATGGTCAACAGAATCATCGGAACCAAAAGTGATAGAAAGTTCAAACATGTCTCAGAACGGCGTATAACGTCATAATATCACGTTTTGGGCACATTTTGTTTTTTATCTCCAACATGCTCCAAGATGACATTTGGCCCCTGAATATCACATATATGGTCAACAGAATTAAAGGAACCAAAAGTGATAGAAAGTTCAAACATGGCTCAGAACGGCGTATAACGTCATAATATCACGTTTTGGGCACATTTTGTTTTTTATCTCCAACATGCTCCAATATGTCATTTGGCGCCTGAATATCACATATATGGTCAACAGAATCATCGGAACCAAAAGTGATAGAAAGTTCAAACATATCTCAGAACGGCGTATAACGTCATAATATCACGTTTTGGGCACATTTTGTTTTTTATCTCCAACATGCTCCAAGATGACATTTGGCCCCTGAATATCACATGTATGGTCAACAGAATTACCGGAACCAAAAGTGATAGAAAGTTCAAACATGCCTCAGAACGGCGTATAACGTCATAATATCACGTTTTGGGCGCATTTAGTTTTTTATCTCCAACATGCTCCAAGATGTCATTTGGCGCCTGAATATCACATATATGGTCAACAGAATTACCGGAACCAAAAGTGATAGAAAGTTCAAATATGGCTCGAACGGCGTATTACGTTATAATATCACGTTTTGGGCACATTTTGTTTTTTATCTCCAACATGCTCCAACATGTCATTTGGCGCCTGAATATCACAAATATGGTCAACAGAATTATCGGAACCAAAAGTGATAGAAAGTTCAAACATGGCTCAGAACGGCGTATGACGTCATAATATCACGTTTTGGGCGCATTTTGTTTTTTATCTCCAACATGCTCCAAGATGTCATTTGGCGCCTGAATATCACATATATGGTCAACAGAATTACCGGAACCAAAAGTGATAGAAAGTTCAAACATGGCTCAGAACGGCGTATAACGTCATAATATCACGTTTTGGGCGCATTTTGTTTTTTATCTCCAACATGCTCCAATATGTCATTTGGCGCCTGAATATCACGTATATGGTCAACAGAATCATCGGAACCAAAAGTGATAGAAAGTTCAAACATGGCTCAGAACGGCGTATAACGTCATAATTTCACGTTTTGGGCACATTTTGTTTTTTATCTCCAACGTGCTCCAATACGATATTTGGCCCCTGAATATCACAAATATGGTCAACAGAATTATCGGAACCAAAAGTGATAGAAAGTTCAAACATGGCTCAGAACGGCGTATAACGTCATAATATCACGTTTTGGGCGCATTTAGTTTTTTATCTCCAACATGCTCCAAGATGTCATTTGGCGCCTGAATATCACATATATGGTCAACAGAATTACCGGAACCAAAAGTGATAGAAAGTTCAAACATGGCTCACAACGGCGTATAACGTCATAATATCACGTTTTGGGCGCATTTTGTTTTTTATCTCCAACATGCTCCAAGATGTCATTTGGCGCCTGAATATCACAAATATGGTGGACAGAATTATCGGAACCAAAAGTGATAGAAAGTTCAGACATGGCTCAGAACGGCGTATAACGTCATAATATCACGTTTTGGGCATATTTTGTTTTTTATCTCCAACATGCTCCAATATGTCATTTGGCGCCTGAATATCACGTATATGGTCAACAGAATCATCGGAACCAAAAGTGATAGAAAGTTCAAACATGGCTCAGAACGGCGTATAACGTCATAATATCACGTTTTGGGCACATTTTGTTTTTTATCTCCAACATGCTCCAATATGTCATTTGGCGCCTGAATATCACATATATGGTCAACAGAATCATCGGAACCAAAAGTGATAGAAAGTTCAAACATATCTCAGAACAGCGTATAACGTCATAATATCACGTTTTGGGCACATTTTGTTTTTTATCTCCAACATGCTCCAAGATGACATTTGGCCCCTGAATATCACATATATGGTCAACAGAATTACCGGAACCAAAAGTGATAGAAAGTTCAAACATGCCTCAGAACGGCGTATAACGTCATAATATCACGTTTTGGGCGCATTTAGTTTTTTATCTCCAACATGCTCCAAGATGTCATTTGGCGCCTGAATATCACATATATGGTCAACAGAATTACCGGAACCAAAAGTGATAGAAAGTTCAAATATGGCTCGAACGGCGTATTACGTCATAATATCACGTTTTGGGCGCATTTAGTTTTTTATCTCCAACATGCTCCAAGATGTCATTTGGCGCCTGAATATCACATATATGGTCAACAGAATTACCGGAACCAAAAGTGATAGAAAGTTCAAATATGGCTCGAACGGCGTATTACGTCATAATATCACGTTTTGGGCACATTTTGTTTTTTATCTCCAACATGCTCCAACATGTCATTTGGCGCCTGAATATCACAAATATGGTTAACAGAATTATCGGAACCAAAAGTGATAGAAAGTTCAAACATGGCTCAGAACGGCGTATGACGTCATAATATCACGTTTTGGGCGCATTTTGTTTTTTATCTCCAACATGCTCCAAGATGTCATTTGGCGCCTGAATATCACATATATGGTCAACAGAATTACCGGAACCAAAAGTGATAGAAAGTTCAAATATGGCTCGAACGGCGTATTACGTTATAATATCACGTTTTGGGCACATTTTGTTTTTTATCTCCAACATGCTCCAACATGTCATTTGGCGCCTGAATATCACAAATATGGTCAACAGAATTATCGGAACCAAAAGTGATAGAAAGTTCAAACATGGCTCAGAACGGCGTATGACGTCATAATATCACGTTTTGGGCGCATTTTGTTTTTTATCTCCAACATGCTCCAAGATGTCATTTGGCGCCTGAATATCACATATATGGTCAACAGAATTACCGGAACCAAAAGTGATAGAAAGTTCAAACATGGCTCACAACGGCGTATAACGTCATAATATCACGTTTTGGGAGCATTTTGTTTTTTATCTCCAACATGCTCCAATATGTCATTTGGCGCCTGAATATCACGTATATGGTCAACAGAATCATCGGAACCAAAAGTGATAGAAAGTTCAAACATGGCTCAGAACGGCGTATAACGTCATAATATCACGTTTTGGGCACATTTTGTTTTTTATCTCCAACGTGCTCCAATACGATATTTGGCCCCTGAATATCACAAATATGGTCAACAGAATTATCGGAACCAAAAGTGATAGAAAGTTCAAACATGGCTCAGAACGGCGTATAACGTCATAATATCACGTTTTAGGCGCATTTAGTTTTTTATCTCCAACATGCTCCAAGATGTCATTTGGCGCCTGAATATCACATATATGGTCAACAGAATTACCGGAACCAAAAGTGATAGAAAGTTCAAACATGGCTCACAACGGCGTATAACGTCATAATATCACGTTTTGGGCGCATTTTGTTTTTTATCTCCAACATGCTCCAAGATGTCATTTGGTGCCTGAATATCACAAATATGGTGGACAGAATTATCGGAACCAAAAGTGATAGAAAGTTCAGACATGGCTCAGAACGGCGTATAACATCATAATATCACGTTTTGGGCATATTTTGTTTTTTATCTCCAACATGCTCCAATATGTCATTTGGCGCCTGAATATCACGTATATGGTCAACAGAATCATCGGAACCAAAAGTGATAGAAAGTTCAAACATGGCTCAGAACGGCGTATAACGTCATAATATCACGTTTTGGGCACATTTTGTTTTTTATCTCCAACATGCTCCAATATGTCATTTGGCGCCTGAATATCACATATATGGTCAACAGAATCATCGGAACCAAAAGTGATAGAAAGTTCAAACATATCTCAGAACAGCGTATAACGTCATAATATCACGTTTTGGGCACATTTTGTTTTTTATCTCCAACATGCTCCAAGATGACATTTGGTCCCTGAATATCACATATATGGTCAACAGAATTACCGGAACCAAAAGTGATAGAAAGTTCAAACATGGCTCAGAACGACGTATAACGTCATAATATCACGTTTTGGGCGCATATTGTTTTTTATCTCCAACATGCTCCAAGATGTCATTTGGCGCCTGAATATCACAAATATGGTGGACAGAATTATCGGAACCAAAAGTGATAGAAAGTTCAGACATAGCTCAGAACGGGGTATAACGTCATAATATTACGTTTTGGGCACATTTTGTTTTTTATCTCCAACATGCTCCAAGATGTCATTTGGCGCCTGAATATCACATATATGGTCAACAGAATTACCGAAACCAAAAGTGATAGAAAGTTCAAACATGGCTCAGAACGGCGTATAACGTCATAATATCACGTTTTGGGCACATTTTGTTTTTTATCTCCAACATGCTCCAATACGATATTTGGCCCCTGAATATCACAAATATGGTCAACAGAATTATCGGAACCAAAAGTGATAGAAAGTTCAAACATGGCTCAGAACGGCGTATAACGTCATAATATCGCTTTTTGGGCACATATTGTTTTTTATCTTCAACATGCTCCAACATGTCATTTGGCGCCTGAATATCACAAATATGGTCAACAGAATTATCGGAACCAAAAGTGATAGAAAGTTCAAACATGTCTCAGAACGGCGTATAACGTCATAATATCACGTTTTGGGCACATTTTTTTTTTATCTCCAACATGCTCCAAGATGTCATTTGGCGCCTGAATATCACATATATGGTCAACAGAATTACCGGAACCAAAAGTGATAGAAAGTTCAAACATGGCTCAGAACGGGGTATAACGTCATAATATGACGTTTTGGGCACATTTTGTTTTTTATCTGCAACATGCTCCAATATGTCATTTGGCCCCTGAATATCACAAATATGGTCAACAGAATCATCGGAACCAATGGTGATAGGAAGTTCAGACATGGCTCCGAACGGCGTATAACGTCATAATATCACGTTTTGGGCACATTTTGTTTTTATCTCCAACATGCTCCAAGATGTCATTTGGCGCCTGAATATCACATATATGGTCAACAGAATTACCGGAACCAAAAGTGATAGAAAGTTCAAACATGGCTCAGAACGGCGTATAACGTCATAATATCACGTTTTGGGCACATTTTGTTTTTTATCTCCAACATGCTCCAAGATGACATTTGGCCCCTGAATATCACATATATGGTCAACAGAATTACCGGAACCAAAAGTGATAGAAAGTTCAAACGTGGCTCAGAACGGCGTATAACGTCATAATATCACGTTTTGGGCGCATTTTGTTTTTTATCTCCAACATGCTCCAAGATGTCATTTGGCGCCTGAATATCACAAATATGGTGGACAGAATTATCGGAACCAAAAGTGATAGAAAGTTCAGACATAGCTCAGAACGGGGTATAACGTCATAATATTACGTTTTGGGCACATTTTGTTTTTTATCTCCAACATGCTCCAAGATGTCATTTGGCGCCTGAATATCACATATATGGTCAACAGAATTACCGGAACCAAAAGTGATAGAAAGTTCAAACATGGCTCAGAACGGCGTATAACGTCATAATATCACCTTTTGGGCACATTTTGTTTTTTATCTCCAACATGCTCCAATACGATATTTGGCCCATGAATATCACAAATATGGTCAACAGAATTATCGGAACCAAATGTGATAGAAAGTTCAAACATGGCTCAGAACGGCGTATAACGTCATAATATCACTTTTTGGGCACATATTGTTTTTTATCTGCAACATGCTCCAACATGTCATTTGGCGCCTGAATATCACAAATATGGTCAACAGAATTATCGGAACCAAAAGTGATAGAAAGTTCAAACATGTCTCAGAACGGCGTATAACGTCATAATATCACGTTTTGGGCACATTTTTTTTTTATCTCCAACAAGCTCCAAGATGTCATTTGGCGCCTGAATATCACATATATGGTCAACAGAATTACCGGAACCAAAAGTGATAGAAAGTTCAAACATGGCTCAGAACGGGGTATAACGTCATAATATGACGTTTTGGGCACATTTTGTTTTTTATCTGCAACATGCTCCAATATGTCATTTGGCCCCTGAATATCACAAATATGGTCAACAGAATCATCGGAACCAATGGTGATAGGAAGTTCAGACATGGCTTCGAACGGCGTATAACGTCATAATATCACGTTTTGGGCACATTTTGTTTTTATCTCCAACATGCTCCAAGATGACATTTGGCCCCTGAATATCACATATATGGTCAACAGAATTACCGGAACCAAAAGTGATAGAAAGTTCAAACATGGCTCAGAACGGCGTATAACGTCATAATATCACGTTTTGGGTACATTTTGTTTTTTATCTCCAACATGCTCCAAGATGACATTTGGCCCCTGAATGTCACATATATGGTCAACAGAATTACCGGAACCAAAAGCGATAGAATGTTCAAACATGGCTCAGAACGGCGTATAACGTCATAATATCACGTTTTGGGCGCATTTTGTTTTTTATCTCCAACATGCTCCAATATGTCATTTGGCCCCTGAATATCACAAATATGGTCAACAGAATCATCGGAACCAATGGTGATAGGAAGTTCAGACATGGCTCAGAACGGCGTATAACGTCATAATATCACGTTTTGGGCACATTTTGTTTTTATCTCCAACATGCTCCAAGATGACATTTGGCCCCTGAATATCACATATATGGTCAACAGAATTACCGGAACCAAAAGTGATAGAAAGTTCAAACATGGCTCAGAACGGCGTATAACGTCATAATATCACGTTTTGGGCACATTTTGTTTTTTATCTCCAACATGCTCCAAGATGACATTTGGCCCCTGAATGTCACATATATGGTCAACAGAATTACCGGAACCAAAAGCGACAGAATGTTCAAACATGGCTCAGAACGGCGTATAACGTCATAATATCACGTTTTGTGCGCATTTTGTTTTTTATCTCCAACATGCTCCAATATGTCATTTGGCCCCTGAATATCACAAATATGGTCAACAGAATCATCGGAACCAATGGTGATAGAAAGTTCAAACATGGCTCAGAACGGCGTATAACTTCATAATATCACGTTTTGGGCACATTTTGTTTTTTATCTCCAACATGCTCCAAGATGACATTTGGCCCCTGAATATCACATATATGGTCAACAGAATTACCGGAACCAAAAGTGATAGAAAGTTCAAACATGGCTCAGAACGGCGTATAACGTCATAATATCACGTTTTGGGCGCATTTAGTTTTTTATCTCCAACATGCTCCAAGATGTCATTTGGCGCCTGAATATCACATATATGGTCAACAGAATTACCGGAACCAAAAGTGATAGAAAGTTCAAACATGGCTCAGAACGGCGTATAACGTCATAATATCACGTTTTGGGCGCATTTAGTTTTTTATCTCCAACGTGCTCCAATACGATATTTGGCCCCTGAATATCACAAATATGGTCAACAGAATTATCGGAACCAAAAGTGATAGAAAGTTCAAACATGGCTCAGAACGGCGTATAACGTCGTAATATCACGTTTTGGGCGCATTTAGTTTTTTATCTCCAACATGCTCCAAGATGTCATTTGGCGCCTGAATATCACATATATGGTGAACAGAACTACCGGAACCAAAAGTGATAGAAAGTTCAAACATGGCTCAGAACGGCGTATAACGTCATAATATCACGTTTTGGGCGCATTTAGTTTTTTATCTCCAACATGCTCCAAGATGTCATTTGGCGCCTGAATATCACATATATGGTCAACAGAATTACCGGAACCAAAAGTGATAGAAAGTTCAAACATGGCTCAGAACGGCGTATAACGTCATAATATCACGTTTTGGGCGCATTTAGTTTTTTATCTCCAACATGCTCCAAGATGTCATTTGGCGCCTGAATATCACAAATATGGTGGACAGAATTATCGGAACCAAAAGTGATAGAAAGTTCAGACATGGCTCAGAACGGCGTATAACGTCATAATATCACGTTTTGGGCACATTTTGTTTTTTATCTCCAACATGCTCCAATATGTCATTTGGCGCCTGAATATCACGTATATGGTCAACAGAATCATCGGAACCAAAAGTGATAGAAAGTTCAAACATGGCTTAGAACGGCGTATAACGTCATAATATCACGTTTTGGGCACATTTTGTTTTTTATCTCCAACATGCTCCAATATGTCATTTGGCGCCTGAATATCACATATATGGTCAACAGAATCATCGGAACCAAAAGTGATAGAAAGTTCAAACATATCTCAGAACGGCGTATAACGTCATAATATCACGTTTTGGGCACATTTTGTTTTTTATCTCCAACATGCTCCAAGATTACATTTGGCCCCTGAATATCACATATATGGTCAACAGAATTACCGGAACCAAAAGTGATAGAAAGTTCAAACATGGCTCAGAACGGCGTATAACGTCATAATATCACGTTTTGGGCGCATTTAGTTTTTTATCTCCAACATGCTCCAAGATGTCATTTGGCGCCTGAATATCACATATATGGTCAACAGAACTACAGGAACCAAAAGTGATAGAAAGTTCAAACATGCCTCGAACGGTGTATAACGTCATAATATCACGTTTTGGGCGCATTTTGTTTTTTATCTCCAACATGCTCCAAGATGTCATTTGGCGCCTGAATATCACAAATATGGTGGACAGAATTATCGGAACCAAAAGTGATAGAAAGTTCAGACATGGCTCAGAACGGCGTATAACGTCATAATATTACGTTTTGGGCACATTTTGTTTTTTATCTCCAACATGCTCCAAGATGACATTTGGACCCTGAATATCACATATATGGTCAACAGAATTACCGGAACCAAAAGTGATAGAAAGTTCAAACATGGCTCAGAACGGCGTATAACGTCATAATATCACGTTTTGGGCACATTTTGTTTTTTATCTCCAACATGCTCCAATATGACATATGGCGCCTGAATATCACATATATGGTCAACAGAATCATCGGAACCAAAAGTGATAGAAATTTCAAACATGTCTCAGAACGGCGTATAACGTCATAATATCACGTTTTGGGCACATTTTGTTTTTTATCTCCAACATGCTCCAAGATGTCATTTGGCGCCTGAATATCACATATATGGTCAACAGAATTACCGGAACCAAAAGTGATAGAAAGTTCAAACATGGCTCAGAACGGCGTATAACGTCATAATATCACGTTTTGGGCACATTTTGTTTTTTATTTCCAACATGCTCCAAGATGACATTTGGCCCCTGAATATCACATATATGGTCAACAGAATTACCGGAACCAAAAGTGATAGAAAGTTCAAACATGGCTCAGAATGGCGTATAACGTCATAATATCACGTTTTGGGCACATTTTGTTTTTTATCTCCAACATGCTCCAAGATGACATTTGGCCCCTGAATATCACATATATGGTCAACCGAATTACCGGAACCAAAAGTGATAGAAAGTTCAAACATGGCTCAGAACGGCGTATAACGTCATAATATCACGTTTTGGGCGCATTTTGTTTTTTATCTCCAACATGCTCCAATATGTCATTTGGCCCCTGAATATCACAAATATGGTCAACAGAATCATCGGAACCAATGGTGATAGGAAGTCCAGACATGGCTCAGAACGGCGTATAACGTCATAATATCACGTTTTGGGCGCATTTTGTTTTTTATCTCCAACATGCTCCAAGATGTCATTTGGCGCCTGAATATCACATATATATAATTACCGGAACCAAAAGTGATAGAAAGTTCAAACATGGCTCAGAACGGCGTATAACGTCATAATATCACGTTTTGGGCACATTTTGTTTTTTATCTCCAACATGCTCCAAGATGACATTTGGCCCCTGAATATCACATATATGGTCAACAGAATTACCGGAACCAAAAGTGATAGAAAGTTCAAACATGGCTCGGAACGGCGCATAACGTCATAATATCACGTTTTGGGCGCATTTTGTTTTTTATCTCCAACATGCTCCAAGATGTCATTTGGCGCCTGAATATCACAAATATGGTGGACAGAATTATCGGAACCAAAAGTGATAGAAAGTTCAGACATGGCTCAGAACGGCGTATAACGTCATAATATTACGTTTTGGGCACATTTTGTTTTTTATCTCCAACATGCTCCAAGATGACATTTGGACCCTGAATATCACATATATGGTCAACAGAATTACCGGAACCAAAAGTGATAGAAAGTTCAAACATGGCTCAGAACGGCGTATAACGTCATAATATCACGTTTTGGGCACATTTTGTTTTTTATCTCCAACATGCTCCAATATGTCATTTGGCGCCTGAATATCACAAATATGGTGGACAGAATTATCGGAACCAAAAGTGATAGAAAGTTCAGACATGGCTCAGAACGGCGTATAACGTCATAATATTACGTTTTGGGCACATTTTGTTTTTTATCTCCAACATGCTCCAAGATGACATTTGGACCCTGAATATCACATATATGGTCAACAGAATTACCGGAACCAAAAGTGATAGAAAGTTCAAACATGGCTCAGAACGGCGTATAACGTCATAATATCACGTTTTGGGCACATTTTGTTTTTTATCTCCAACATGCTCCAATATGACATATGGCGCCTGAATATCACATATATGGTCAACAGAATCATCGGAACCAAAAGTGATAGAAATTTCAAACATGTCTCAGAACGGCGTATAACGTCATAATATCACGTTTTGGGCACATTTTGTTTTTTATCTCCAACATGCTCCAAGATGTCATTTGGCGCCTGAATATCACATATATGGTCAACAGAATTACCGGAACCAAAAGTGATAGAAAGTTCAAACATGGCTCAGAACGGCGTATAACGTCATAATATCACGTTTTGGGCACATTTTGTTTTTTATCTCCAACATGCTCCAAGATGACATTTGGCCCCTGAATATCACATATATGGTCAACAGAATTACCGGAACCAAAAGTGATAGAAAGTTCAAACATGGCTCAGAATGGCGTATAACGTCATAATATCACGTTTTGGGCACATTTTGTTTTTTATCTCCAACACGCTCCAAGATGACATTTGGCCCCTGAATATCACATATATGGTCAACAGAATTACCGGAACCAAAAGTGATAGAAAGTTCAAACATGGCTCAGAACGGCGTATAACGTCATAATATCACGTTTTGGGCGCATTTTGTTTTTTATCTCCAACATGCTCCAATATGTCATTTGGCCCCTGAATATCACAAATATGGTCAACAGAATCATCGGAACCAATGGTGATAGGAAGTCCAGACATGGCTCAGAACGGCGTATAACGTCATAATATCACGTTTTGGGCACATTTTGTTTTTATCTCCAACATGCTCCAAGATGTCATTTGGCGCCTGAATATCAGATATATGGTCAACAGTATTACCGGAACCAAAAGTGATAGAAAGTTCAAACATGGCTCAGAACGGCGTATAACGTCATAATATCACGTTTTGGGCGCGTTTTGTTTTTTATCTCCAACATGCTCCAAGATGTCATTTGGCGCCTGAATATCACATATATGGTCAACAGAATTACCGGAACCAAAAGTGATAGAAAGTTCAAACATGGCTCAGAACGGCGTATAACGTCATAATATCACGTTTTGGGCACATTTTGTTTTTTATCTCCAACATGCTCCAATACGACATTTGGCCCCTGAATATCACAAATATGGTCAACAGAATTATCAGAACCAGAAGTGATAGAAAGTTCAAACATGGCTCAGAACGGCGTATAATGTCATAATATCACGTTTTGGGCACATTTTGTTTTTTATCTCCAACATGCTCCAATATGTCATTTGGCACCTGACTATCACATAGATGGTCAACAGAATCATCGGAACCAAAAGTGATAGAAAGTTCAAACATGTCTCAGAACGGCGTATAACGTCATAATATCACGTTTTGGGCACATTTTGTTTTTTATCTCCAACATGCTCCAATACGACATTTGGCCCCTGAATATCACAAATATGGTCAACAGAATTATCGGAACCAAAAGTGATAGAAAGTTCAAACATGGCTCAGAACGGCGTATAACGTCATAATATCACGTTTTGGGCACATTTTGTTTTTTATCTCCAACATGCTCCAAGATATCATTTGGCGCCTGAATATCACATATATGGTCAACAGAATTACCGGAACCAAAAGTGATAGAAAGTTCAAACATGGCTCAGAACGGCGTATAACGTCACAATATCACGTTTTGGGCACATATTGTTTTTTATCTCCAACATGCTCCAACATGTCATTTGGCGCCTGAATATCACAAATATGGTCAACAGAATTATCGGAACCAAAAGTGATAGAAAGTTCAAACATGGCTCAGAACGGCGTATAACGTCATAATATCACGTTTTGGGCACATTTTGTTTTTTATCTCCAACATGCTCCAATACGACATTTGGCCCCTGAATATCACAAATATGGTCAACAGAATTATCGGAACCAAAAGTAATAGAATGTTCAAACATGGCTCAGAACGGCGTGTAACGTCATAATATCACGTTTTGGGCGCATTTTGTTTTTTATCTCCAACATGCTCCAAGATGTCATTTGGCGCCTGAATATCACATATATGGTCAACAGAATTACCGGAACCAAAAGTGATAGAAAGTTCAAACATGGCTCAGAACGGCGTATAACGTCATAATATCACGTTTTGGGCGCATTTTGTTTTTTATCTCCAACATGCTCCAAGATGTCATTTGGCGCCTGAATATCACATATATGGTCAACAGAATTACCGGAACCAAAAGTGATAGAAAGTTCAAACATGGCTCAGAACGGCGTATAACGTCATAATATCACGTTTTGGGCACATTTTGTTTTTTATCTCCAACATGCTCCAATACGACATTTGGCCCCTGAATATCACAAATATGGTCAACAGAATTATCGGAACCAAAAGTGATAGAAAGTTCAAACATGGCTCAGAACGGCGTATAACGTCATAATATCACGTTTTGGGCACATTTTGTTTTTTATCTCCAACATGCTCCAAGATGTCATTTGGCGCCTGAATATCACATATATGGTCAACAGAATCATCGGAACCAAAAGTGATAGAAAGTTCAGACATGGCTCAGAACGGCGTATAACGTCATAATATCACGTTTTGGGCACATTTTGTTTTTTATCTCCAACATGCTCCAAGATGTCATTTGGCGCCTGAATATCACATATATGGTCAACAGCATTACCGGAACCAAAAGTGATAGAAAGTTCAAACATGGCTCAGAACGGCGTATAACGTCACAATATCACGTTTTGGGCACATATTGTTTTTTATCTCCCACATGCTCCAACATGTCATTTGGCGCCTGAATATCACAAATATGGTCAACAGAATTATCGGAACCAAAAGTGATAGAAAGTTCAAACATGGCTCAAAACGGCGTATAACGTCATAATATCACGTTTTGGGCACATTCTGTTTTTTATCTCCAACATGCTCCAATACGACATTTGGCCCCTGAATATCACAAATATGGTCAACAGAATTATCGGAACCAAAAGTTATAGAAATTTCAAACATGGCTCAGAACGGCGTATAACGTCATAATATCACGTTTTGGGCGCATTTTGTTTTTTATCTCCAACATGCTCCAAGATGTCATTTGGCGCCTGAATATCACAAATATGGTGGACAGAATTATCGGAACCAAAAGTGATAGAAAGTTCAGACATGGCTCAGAACGGCGTATAACGTCATAATATCACGTTTTGGGCACATTTTGTTTTTTATCTCCAACATGCTCCAATATGTCATTTGGCGCCTGAATATCACATATATGGTCAACAGAATCATCGGAACCAAAAGTGATAGAATGTTCAAACATGGCTCAGAACGGCGTATAACGTCATATCACGTTTTGGGCACATTTTGTTTTTTATCTCCAACATGCTCCAATACAATATTTGGCCCCTGAATATCACAAATATGGTCAACAGAATTATCGGAACCAAAAGTGATAGAAAGTTCAAACATGGCTCAGAACGGCGTATAATGTCATAATATCACGTTTTGGGCGCATTTTGTTTTTTATCTCCAACATGCTCCAATACGACATTTGGCCCCTGAATATCACATATATGGTCAACAGAATTACCGGAACCAAAAGTGATAGAAAGTTCAAACATGGCTCAGAACGGCGTATAATGTCATAATATCACGTTTTGGGCGCATTTTGTTTTTTATCTCCAACATGCACCAATACGACATTTGGCCCCTGAATATCACATATATGGTCAACAGAATTACCGGAACCAAAAGTGATAGAAAGTTCAAACATGGCTCAGAACGGCGTATAACGTCACAATATCACGTTTTGGGCACATATTGTTTTTTATCTCCAACATGTCATTTGGCGCCTGAATATCACAAATATGGTCATCAGAATTATCGGAACCAAAAGTGATAGAAAGTTCAAACATGGCTCAGAACGGCGTATAATGTCATAATATCACGTTTTGGGCGCATTTTGTTTTTTATCTCCAACATGCTCCAATACGACATTTGGCCCCTGAATATCACATATATGGTCAACAGAATTACCGGAACCAAAAGTGATAGAAAGTTCAAACATGGCTCAGAACGGCGTATAACGTCACAATATCACGTTTTGGGTACATATTGTTTTTTATCTCCAACATGTCATTTGGCGCCTGAATATCACAAATATGGTCAACAGAATTATCGGAACCAAAAGTGATAGAAAGTTCAAACATGGCTCAGAACGGCGTATAATGTCATAATATCACGTTTTGGGCGCATTTTGTTTTTTATCTCCAACATGCTCCAATACGACATTTGGCCCCTGAATATCACATATATGGTCAACAGAATTACCGAACCAAAAGTGATAGAAAGTTCAAACATGGCTCAGAACGGCCTATAACTTCACAATATCACGTTTTGGGCACATATTGTTTTTTATCTCCAACATGCTCCAACATGTCATTTGGCGCCTGAATATCACAAATATGGTCAACAGAATTATCGGAACCAAAAGTGATAGAAAGTTCAAACATGGCTCAGAACGGCGTATAACATCATAATATCACGTTTTGGGCACATTTTGTTTTTTATCTCCAACATGCTCCAATACGACATTTGGCCCCTGAATATCACAAATATGGTCAACAGAATTATCGGAACCAAAAGTTATAGAAATTTCAAACATGGCTCAGAACGGCGTATAACATCATAATATCACGTTTTGGGCACATTTTGTTTTTTATCTCTAACATGCTCCAAGATGACATTTGGCCCCTGAATATCAGATATATGGTCAACAGAATTACCGGAACCAAAAGTGATAGAAAGTTCAAACATGGCTCAGAACGGCGTATAACGTCATAATATCACGTTTTTGGCGCATTTTGTTTTTTATCTCCAACATGCTCCAAGATGTCATTTGGCGCCTGAATATCACAAATATGGTGGACAGAATTATCGGAAAGAAAAGTGATAGAAAGTTCAGACATGGCTCAGAACGGCGTATAACGTCATAATATCACGTTTTGGGCACATTTTGTTTTTTATCTCCAACATGCTCCAATATGTCATTTGGCGCCTGAATATCACATATATGGTCAACAGAATCATCGGAACCAAAAGTGATAGAATGTTCAAACATGGCTCAGAACGGCGTATAACGTCTTATCACGTTTTGGGCACATTTTGTTTTTTATCTCCAACATGCTCCAATACAATATTTGGCCCCTGAATATCACAAATATGGTCAACAGAATTATCGGAACCAAAAGTGATAGAAAGTTCAAACATGGCTCAGAACGGCGTATAATGTCATAATATCACGTTTTGGGCGCATTTTGTTTTTTATCTCCAACATGCTCCAATACGACATTTGGCCCCTGAATATCACATATATGGTCAACAGAATTACCGGAACCAAAAGTGATAGAAAGTTCAAACATGGCTCAGAACGGCGTATAATGTCATAATATCACGTTTTGGGCGCATTTTGTTTATTATCTCCAACATGCTCCAATACGACATTTGGCCCCTGAATATCACATATATGGTCAACAGAATTACCAGAACCAAAAGTGATAGAAAGTTCAAACATGGCTCAGAACGGCGTATAACGTCACAATATCACGTTTTGGGCACATATTGTTTTTTATCTCCAACATGTCATTTGGCGCCTGAATATCACAAATATGGTCAACAGAATTATCGGAACCAAAAGTGACAGAAAGTTCAAACATGGCTCAGAACGGCGTATAGTGTCATAATATCACGTTTTGGGCGCATTTTGTTTTTTATCTCCAACATGCTCCAATACGACATTTGGCCCCTGAATATCACATATATGGTCAACAGAATTACCGGAACCAAAAGTGATAGAAAGTTCAAACATGGCTCAGAACGGCGTATAACGTCACAATATCACGTTTTGGGCACATATTGTTTTTTATCTCCAACATGTCATTTGGCGCCTGAATATCACAAATATGGTCAACAGAATTATCGGAACCAAATGTGATAGAAAGTTCAAACATGGCTCAGAACGGCGTATAACGTCATAATATCACGTTTTGGGCACATTTTGTTTTTTATCTCCAACATGCTCCAATATGTCATTTGGCGCCTGAATATCACATATATGGTCAACAGAATCATCGGAACCAAAAGTGATAGAAAGTTCAAACATGTCTCAGAACGGCGTATAACGTCATAATATCACGTTTTGGGCACATTTTGTTTTTTATCTCCAACATGCTCCAAGATGACATTTGGCGCCTGAATATCACATATATGGTCAACAGAATTACCGGAACCAAAAGTGATAGAAAGTTCAAACATGGCTCAGAGCGGCGTATAACGTCATAATATCACGATTTGGGCGCATTTTGTTTTTTATCTCCAACATGCTCCAAGATGTCATTTGGCGCCTGAATATCACATATATGGTCAACAGAATTACCGGAACCAAAAGTGATAGAAAGTTCAAACATGGCTCAGAACGGCGTATAACGTCATAATATCACGTTTTGGGCACATTTTGTTTTTTATCTCCAACATGCTCCAAGATGACATTTGGCCCCTGAATATCAGATATATGGTCAACAGAATTACCGGAACCAAAAGTGGTAGAAAGTTCAAACATGGCTCAGAACGGCGTATAACGTCATAATATCACGTTTTGGGCGCATTTTGTTTTTTATCTCCAACATGCTCCAATACGACATTTGGCCCCTGAATATCACAAATATGGTCAACAGAATTATCGGAACCAAAAGCGATAGAAAGTTCAGACATAGCTCAGAACGGCGTATAACGTCATAATATCACGTTTTGGGGACATTTTGTTTTTATCTCCAACATTCTCCAATATGTCATTTGGCGCCTGAATATCACATATATGGTCAACAGAATCATGGGAACCAAAAGTGATAGAAAGTTCAAACATGGCTCAGAACGGCGTATAACGTCATAATATCACGTTTTGGGCACATTTTGTTTTTTATCTCCAACATGCTCCAAGATGACATTTGGCCCCTGAATATCACATATATGGTCAACAGAATTACCGGAACCAAAAGTGATAGAAAGTTCAAACATGGCTCAGAACGGCGTATAACGTCATAATATCACGTTTTGGGCGCATTTTGTTTTTTATCTCCAACATGCTCCAATACGACATTTGGCCCCTGAATATCACAAATATGGTCAACAGAATTATCGGAACCAAAAGCGATAGAAAGTTCAGACATAGCTCAGAATGGCGTATAACGTCATAATATCACGTTTTGGGGACATTTTGTTTTTATCTCCAACATTCTCCAATATGTCATTTGGCGCCTGAATATCACATATATGGTCAACAGAATCATGGGAACCAAAAGTGATAGAAAGTTCAAACATGGCTCAGAACGGCGTATAACGTCATAATATCACGTTTTGGGCACATTTTGTTTTTTATCTCCAACATGCTCCAAGATGACATTTGGCCCCTGAATATCACATATATGGTCAACAGAATTACCGGAACCAAAAGTGATAGAAAGTTCAAACATGGCTCAGAACGGCGTATAACGTCATAATATCACGTTTTGGGCGTATTTTGTTTTTTATCTCCAACATGCTCCAATATGTCATTTGGCGCCTGAATATCACATATATGGTCAACAGAATTACCGGAACCAAAAGTGATAGAAAGTTCAAACATGGCTCAGAACGGCGTATAACGTCATAATATCACGTTTTGGGCGCATTTTGTTTTTTATCTCCAACATGCTCCAAGATGTCATTTGGCGCCTGAATATCACAAGTATGGTGGACAGAATTATCGGAACCAAAAGTGATAGAAAGTTCAAACATGGCTCAGAACGGCGTATAATGTCATAATATCACGTTTTGGGCGCATTTTGTTTATTATCTCCAACATGCTCCAATACGACATTTGGCCCCTGAATATCACATATATGGTCAACAGAATTACCAGAACCAAAAGTGATAGAAAGTTCAAACATGGCTCAGAACGGCGTATAACGTCACAATATCACGTTTTGGGCACATATTGTTTTTTATCTCCAACATGTCATTTGGCGCCTGAATATCACAAATATGGTCAACAGAATTATCGGAACCAAAAGTGACAGAAAGTTCAAACATGGCTCAGAACGGCGTATAGTGTCATAATATCACGTTTTGGGCGCATTTTGTTTTTTATCTCCAACATGCTCCAATACGACATTTGGCCCCTGAATATCACATATATGGTCAACAGAATTACCGGAACCAAAAGTGATAGAAAGTTCAAACATGGCTCAGAACGGCGTATAACGTCACAATATCACGTTTTGGGCACATATTGTTTTTTATCTCCAACATGTCATTTGGCGCCTGAATATCACAAATATGGTCAACAGAATTATCGGAACCAAATGTGATAGAAAGTTCAAACATGGCTCAGAACGGCGTATAACGTCATAATATCACGTTTTGGGCACATTTTGTTTTTTATCTCCAACATGCTCCAATATGTCATTTGGCGCCTGAATATCACATATATGGTCAACAGAATCATCGGAACCAAAAGTGATAGAAAGTTCAAACATGTCTCAGAACGGCGTATAACGTCATAATATCACGTTTTGGGCACATTTTGTTTTTTATCTCCAACATGCTCCAAGATGACATTTGGCGCCTGAATATCACATATATGGTCAACAGAATTACCGGAACCAAAAGTGATAGAAAGTTCAAACATGGCTCAGAGCGGCGTATAACGTCATAATATCACGATTTGGGCGCATTTTGTTTTTTATCTCCAACATGCTCCAAGATGTCATTTGGCGCCTGAATATCACATATATGGTCAACAGAATTACCGGAACCAAAAGTGATAGAAAGTTCAAACATGGCTCAGAACGGCGTATAACGTCATAATATCACGTTTTGGGCACATTTTGTTTTTTATCTCCAACATGCTCCAAGATGACATTTGGCCCCTGAATATCAGATATATGGTCAACAGAATTACCGGAACCAAAAGTGGTAGAAAGTTCAAACATGGCTCAGAACGGCGTATAACGTCATAATATCACGTTTTGGGCGCATTTTGTTTTTTATCTCCAACATGCTCCAATACGACATTTGGCCCCTGAATATCACAAATATGGTCAACAGAATTATCGGAACCAAAAGCGATAGAAAGTTCAGACATAGCTCAGAACGGCGTATAACGTCATAATATCACGTTTTGGGGACATTTTGTTTTTATCTCCAACATTCTCCAATATGTCATTTGGCGCCTGAATATCACATATATGGTCAACAGAATCATGGGAACCAAAAGTGATAGAAAGTTCAAACATGGCTCAGAACGGCGTAGAACGTCATAATATCACGTTTTGGGCACATTTTGTTTTTTATCTCCAACATGCTCCAAGATGACATTTGGCCCCTGAATATCACATATATGGTCAACAGAATTACCGGAACCAAAAGTGATAGAAAGTTCAAACATGGCTCAGAACGGCGTATAACGTCATAATATCACGTTTTGGGCACATTTTGTTTTTTATCTCCAACATGCTCCAAGATGACATTTGGCCCCTGAATATCAGATATATGGTCAACAGAATTACCGGAACCAAAAGTGGTAGAAAGTTCAAACATGGCTCAGAACGGCGTATAACGTCATAATATCACGTTTTGGGCGCATTTTGTTTTTTATCTCCAACATGCTCCAATACGACATTTGGCCCCTGAATATCACAAATATGGTCAACAGAATTATCGGAACCAAAAGCGATAGAAAGTTCAGACATAGCTCAGAACGGCGTATAACGTCATAATATCACGTTTTGGGGACATTTTGTTTTTATCTCCAACATTCTCCAATATGTCATTTGGCGCCTGAATATCACATATATGGTCAACAGAATCATGGGAACCAAAAGTGATAGAAAGTTCAAACATGGCTCAGAACGGCGTATAACGTCATAATATCACGTTTTGGGCACATTTTGTTTTTTATCTCCAACATGCTCCAAGATGACATTTGGCCCCTGAATATCACATATATGGTCAACAGAATTACCGGAACCAAAAGTGATAGAAAGTTCAAACATGGCTCAGAACGGCGTATAACGTCATAATATCACGTTTTGGGCGTATTTTGTTTTTTATCTCCAACATGCTCCAATATGTCATTTGGCGCCTGAATATCACATATATGGTCAACAGAATTACCGGAACCAAAAGTGATAGAAAGTTCAAACATGGCTCAGAACGGCGTATAACGTCATAATATCACGTTTTGGGCGCAGTTTGTTTTTTATCTCCAACATGCTCCAAGATGTCATTTGGCGCCTGAATATCACAAGTATGGTGGACAGAATTATCGGAACCAAAAGTGATAGAAAGTTCAGACATGGCTCAGAACGGCGTATAACGTAGTAATATCACGTTTTGGGCACATTTTGTTTTTTATCTCCAACATGCTCCAACATGTCATTTGGCACCTGAATATCACAAATATGGTCAACAGAATTATCGGAACCAAAAGTGATAGAAAGTTCAAACATGGCTCAGAACGGCGTATAACGTCGTAATATCACGTTTTGGGCACATTTTGTTTTTTATCTCCAACATGCTCCAAGATGTCATTTGGCGCCTGAATATCACATATGTGGTCAACAGAATTACCGGAACCAAAAGTGATAGAAAGTTCAAACATGGCTCAGAACGGCGTATAACGTCATAATATCACGTTTTGGGCACATTTTGTTTTTTATCTCCAACATGCTCCAAGATGACATTTGGCCCCTGAATATCAGATATATGGTCAACAGAATTACCGGAACCAAAAGTGGTAGAAAGTTCAAACATGGCTCAGAACGGCGTATAACGTCATAATATCACGTTTTGGGCGCATTTTGTTTTTTATCTCCAACATGCTCCAATACGACATTTGGCCCCTGAATATCACAAATATGGTCAACAGAATTATCGGAACCAAAAGCGATAGAAAGTTCAGACATAGCTCAGAACGGCGTATAACGTCATAATATCACGTTTTGGGGACATTTTGTTTTTTATCTCCAACATGCTCCAATATGTCATTTGGCGCCTGAATATCACATATATGGTCAACAGAATCATGGGAACCAAAAGTGATAGAAAGTTCAAACATGGCTCAGAACGGCGTATAACGTCATAATATCACGTTTTGGGCACATTTTGTTTTTTATCTCCAACATGCTCCAAGATGACATTTGGCCCCTGAATATCACATATATGGTCAACAGAATTACCGGAACCAAAAGTGATAGAAAGTTCAAACATGGCTCAGAACGGCATATAACGTCATAATATCACGTTTTGGGCGTATTTTGTTTTTTATCTCCAACATGCTCCAATATGTCATTTGGCGCCTGAATATCACATATATGGTCAACAGAATTACCGGAACCAAAAGTGATAGAAAGTTCAAACATGGCTCAGAACGGCGTATAACGTCATAATATCACGTTTTGGGCGCATTTTGTTTTTTATCTCCAACATGCTCCAAGATGTCATTTGGCGCCTGAATATCACAAGTATGGTGGACAGAATTATCGGAACCAAAAGTGATAGAAAGTTCAGACATGGCTCAGAACGGCGTATAACGTAGTAATATCACGTTTTGGGCACATTTTGTTTTTTATCTCCAACATGCTCCAACATGTCATTTGGCACCTGAATATCACAAATATGGTCAACAGAATTATCGGAACCAAAAGTGATAGAAAGTTCAAACATGGCTCAGAACGGCGTATAACGTCGTAATATCACGTTTTGGGCACATTTTGTTTTTTATCTCCAACATGCTCCAAGATGTCATTTGGCGCCTGAATATCACATATGTGGTCAACAGAATTACCGGAACCAAAAGTGATACAAAGTTCAAACATGGCTCAGAACGGCGTATAACGTCATAATATCACGTTTTGGGCACATTTTGTTTTTTATCTCCAACATGCTCCAATGCGATATTTGGCCCCTGAATATCACAAATATGGTCAACAGATTTACCGGAACCAAAAGTGATAGAAAGTTCAAACATGGCTCAGAACGGCGTATAACGTCATAATATCACGTTTTGGGCGCATTTTGTTTTTTATCTCCAACATGCTCCAAGATGTCATTTGGCGCCTGAATATCACATATATGGTCAACAGAATTACCGGAACCAAAAGTGATAGAAAGTTCAAACATGGCTCAGAACGGCGTATAACGTCATAATATCACGTTTTGGGCACATTTTGTTTTTTATCTCCAACATGCTCCAATACGATATTTGGCCCCAGAATATCACAAATATGGTCAACAGATTTACCGGAACCAAAAGTGATAGAAAGTTCAAACATGGCTCAGAACGGCGTATAACGTCATAATATCACGTTTTGGGCGCATTTTGTTTTTTATCTCCAACATGCTCCAAGATGTCATTTGGCGCCTGAATATCACATATATGGTCAACAGAATTACCGGAACCAAAAGTGATAGAAAGTTCAAACATGGCTCAGAACGGCGTATAACGTCATAATATCACGTTTTGGGCGCATTTTGTTTTTTATCTCCAACATGCTCCAATACGACATTTGGCCCCTGAATATCACAAATATGGTCAACAGAATTATCGGAACCAAAAGTGATAGAAAGTTCAAACATGGCTCAGAACGGCGTATAACGTCATAATATCACGTTTTGGGCACATTTTGTTTTTTATCTCCAACATGCTCCAATATGTCATTTGGCGCCTGAATATCACATATATGGTCAACAGAATTACCGGAACCAAAAGTGATAGAAAGTTCAAACATGGTTCAGAACGGCGTATAACGTCATAATATCACGTTTTGGGCACATTTTGTTTTTTATCTCCAACATGCTCCATTATGTCATTTGGCGCCTGAATATCACATATATGGTCAACAGAATTACCGGAACCAAAACTGATACAAAGTTCAAACATGGCTCAGAACGGCGTATAACGTCATAATCTCACGTTTTGGGCACATATTGTTTTTTATCTCCAACATGCTCCAACATGTCATTTGGCGCCTGAATATCACAAATATGGTAACCAAAAGTGATAGAAAGTTCAAACATGGCTCAGAACGGCGTATAACGTCGTAATATCACGTTTTGGGCACATTTTGTTTTTTATCTCCAACATGCTCCAATATGTCATTTGGCGCCTGAATATCACATATATGGTCAACAGAATCATCCTAACCAAAAGTGATAGAAAGTTTAAACATGGCTCAGAACGGCGTATAACGTCATAATATCACGTTTTGGGCACATTTTGTTTTTTATCTCCAACATGCTCCAATACGATATTTGGCCCCTGAATATCACAAATATGGTCAACAGAATTATCGGAACCAAAAGTGATAGAAAGTTCAAACATGGCTCAGAACGGCGTATAACGTCATAATATCACGTTTTGGGCCCATTTTGTTTTTTATCTCCAACATGCTCCAAGATGACATTTGGCCCCTGAATATCACATATATGGTCAACAGAATTACCGGAACCAAAAGTGATAGAAAGTTCAAACATGGCTCAGAACGGCGTATAACGTCATAATATCACGTTTTGGGCACATTTTGTTTTTTATCTCCAACATGCTCCAATACAACATTAGGCCCCTGAATATCACAAATATGGTCAACAGAATTATCGGAACCAAAAGTGATACAAAGTTCAAACATGGCTCAGAACGGCGTATAACGTCATAATATCACGTTTTGGGCACATTTTGTTTTTTATCTCCAACATGCTCCAAGATGACATTTGGCGCCTGAATATCACATATATGGTCAACAGAATTACCGGAACCAAAAGTGATAGAAAGTTCAAACATGGCTCAGAACGGCGTATAACGTCATAATATCACGTTTTGGGCACATTTTGTTTTTTATCTCCAACATGCTCCAATACGATATTTGGCCCCAGAATATCACAAATATGGTCAACAGATTTACCGGAACCAAAAGTGATAGAAAGTTCAAACATGGCTCAGAACGGCGTATAACGTCATAATATCACGTTTTGGGCGCATTTTGTTTTTTATCTCCAACATGCTCCAAGATGTCATTTGGCGCCTGAATATCACATATATGGTCAACAGAATTACCGGAACCAAAAGTGATAGAAAGTTCAAACATGGCTCAGAACGGCGTATAACGTCATAATATCACGTTTTGGGCGCATTTTGTTTTTTATCTCCAACATGCTCCAATACGACATTTGGCCCCTGAATATCACAAATATAGTCAACAGAATTATCGGAACCAAAAGTGATAGAAAGTTCAAACATGGCTCAGAACGGCGTATAACGTCATAGTATCACGTTTTGGGCACATTTTGTTTTTTATCTCCAACATGCTCCAATATGTCATTTGGCGCCTGAATATCACATATATGGTCAACAGAATTACCGGAACCAAAAGTGATAGAAAGTTCAAACATGGTTCAGAACGGCGTATAACGTCATAATATCACGTTTTGGGCACATTTTGTTTTTTATCTCCAACATGCTCCATTATGTCATTTGGCGCCTGAATATCACATATATGGTCAACAGAATTACCGGAACCAAAACTGATACAAAGTTCAAACATGGCTCAGAACGGCGTATAACGTCATAATCTCACGTTTTGGGCACATATTGTTTTTTATCTCCAACATGCTCCAACATGTCATTTGGCGCCTGAATATCACAAATATGGTAACCAAAAGTGATAGAAAGTTCAAACATGGCTCAGAACGGCGTATAACGTCGTAATATCACGTTTTGGGCACATTTTGTTTTTTATCTCCAACATGCTCCAATATGTCATTTGGCGCCTGAATATCACATATATGGTCAACAGAATCATCCTAACCAAAAGTGATAGAAAGTTTAAACATGGCTCAGAACGGCGTATAACGTCATAATATCACGTTTTGGGCACATTTTGTTTTTTATCTCCAACATGCTCCAATACGATATTTGGCCCCTGAATATCACAAATATGGTCAACAGAATTATCGGAACCAAAAGTGATAGAAAGTTCAAACATGGCTCAGAACGGCGTATAACGTCATAATATCACGTTTTGGGCCCATTTTGTTTTTTATCTCCAACATGCTCCAATACAACATTAGGCCCCTGAATATCACAAATATGGTCAACAGAATTATCGGAACCAAAAGTGATACAAAGTTCAAACATGGCTCAGAACGGCGTATAACGTCATAATATCACGTTTTGGGCACATTTTGTTTTTTATCTCCAACATGCTCCAAGATGACATTTGGCCCCTGAATATCACATATATGGTCAACAGAATCATCGGAACCAAAAGTGATAGAAAGTTCAAACATGGCTCAGAACGGCGTATAACGTGATAATATCACGTTTTGGGCACATTTTGTTTTTTATCTCCAACATGCTCCAATATGTCATATGGCGCCTGAATATCACATATATGGTCAACAGAATCATCGGAACCAAAAGTGATAGAAAGTTCAGACATGGCTCAGAACGCCGTATAACGTCATAATATCACGTTTTGGGCACATTTTGTTTTTTATCTCCAACATGCTCCAAGATGACATTTGGCCCCTGAATATCACATATATGGTCAACAGAATTACCGGAACCAAAAGTGATAGAAAGTTCAAACATGGCTCAGAACGGCGTATAACGTCATAATATCACGTTTTGGGCGCATTTTGTTTTTTATCTCCAACATGCTCCAATACGACATTTGGCCCCTGAATATCACAAATATGGTCAACAGAATTATCGGAACCAAAAGTGATAGAAAGTTCAAACATGGCTCAGAACGGCGTATAACGTCATAATATCACGTTTTGGGCACATTTTGTTTTTTATCTCCAACATGCTCCAATATGTCATTTGGCGCCTGAATATCACATATATGGTCAACAGAATTACCGGAACCAAAAGTGATAGAAAGTTCAAACATGGTTCAGAACGGCGTATAACGTCATAATATCACGTTTTGGGCACATTTTGTTTTTTATCTCCAACATGCTCCATTATGTCATTTGGCGCCTGAATATCACATATATGGTCAACAGAATTACCGGAACCAAAACTGATACAAAGTTCAAACATGGCTCAGAACGGCGTATAACGTCATAATCTCACGTTTTGGGCACATATTGTTTTTTATCTCCAACATGCTCCAACATGTCATTTGGCGCCTGAATATCACAAATATGGTAACCAAAAGTGATAGAAAGTTCAAACATGGCTCAGAACGGCGTATAACGTCGTAATATCACGTTTTGGGCACATTTTGTTTTTTATCTCCAACATGCTCCAATATGTCATTTGGCGCCTGAATATCACATATATGGTCAACAGAATCATCCTAACCAAAAGTGATAGAAAGTTTAAACATGGCTCAGAACGGCGTATAACGTCATAATATCACGTTTTGGGCACATTTTGTTTTTTATCTCCAACATGCTCCAATACGATATTTGGCCCCTGAATATCACAAATATGGTCAACAGAATTATCGGAACCAAAAGTGATAGAAAGTTCAAACATGGCTCAGAACGGCGTATAACGTCATAATATCACGTTTTGGGCCCATTTTGTTTTTTATCTCCAACATGCTCCAAGATGACATTTGGCCCCTGAATATCACATATATGGTCAACAGAATTACCGGAACCAAAAGTGATAGAAAGTTCAAACATGGCTCAGAACGGCGTATAACGTCATAATATCACGTTTTGGGCACATTTTGTTTTTTATCTCCAACATGCTCCAATACAACATTAGGCCCCTGAATATCACAAATATGGTCAACAGAATTATCGGAACCAAAAGTGATACAAAGTTCAAACATGGCTCAGAACGGCGTATAACGTCATAATATCACGTTTTGGGCACATTTTGTTTTTTATCTCCAACATGCTCCAAGATGACATTTGGCCCCTGAATATCACATATATGGTCAACAGAATCATCGGAACCAAAAGTGATAGAAAGTTCAAACATGGCTCAGAACGGCGTATAACGTCATAATATCACGTTTTGGGCACATTTTGTTTTTTATCTCCAACATGCTCCAAGATGACATTTGGCCCCTGAATATCACATATATGGTCAACAGAATTACAGGAACCAAAAGTGATAGAAAGTTCAAACATGGCTCAGAACGGCGTATAACATCATAATATCACGTTTTGGGCACATTTTGTTTTTTATCTCCAACATGCTCCAATACGACATTAGGTCCCTGAATATCACAAATATGGTCAACAGAATTATCGGAACCAAAAGTGATACAAAGTTCAAACATGGCTCAGAACGGCGTATAACGTCATAATATCACGTTTTGGGCACATTTTGTTTTTTATCTCCAACATGCTCCAATACGACATTTGGCCCCTGAATATCACAAATATGGTCAACAGAATTATCGGAACCAAAAGCGATAGAAAGTTCAGACATAGCTCAGAACGGCGTATAACGTCATAATATCACGTTTTGGGGACATTTTGTTTTTTATCTCCAACATGCTCCAATATGTCATTTGGCGCCTGAATATCACATATATGGTCAACAGAATCATGGGAACCAAAAGTGATAGAAAGTTCAAACATGGCTCAGAACGGCGTATAACGTCATAATATCACGTTTTGGGCACATTTTGTTTTTTATCTCCAACATGCTCCAAGATGACATTTGGCCCCTGAATATCACATATATGGTCAACAGAATTACCGGAACCAAAAGTGATAGAAAGTTCAAACATGGCTCAGAACGGCATATAACGTCATAATATCACGTTTTGGGCGTATTTTGTTTTTTATCTCCAACATGCTCCAATATGTCATTTGGCGCCTGAATATCACATATATGGTCAACAGAATTACCGGAACCAAAAGTGATAGAAAGTTCAAACATGGCTCAGAACGGCGTATAACGTCATAATATCACGTTTTGGGCGCATTTTGTTTTTTATCTCCAACATGCTCCAAGATGTCATTTGGCGCCTGAATATCACAAGTATGGTGGACAGAATTATCGGAACCAAAAGTGATAGAAAGTTCAGACATGGCTCAGAACGGCGTATAACGTAGTAATATCACGTTTTGGGCACATTTTGTTTTTTATCTCCAACATGCTCCAACATGTCATTTGGCACCTGAATATCACAAATATGGTCAACAGAATTATCGGAACCAAAAGTGATAGAAAGTTCAAACATGGCTCAGAACGGCGTATAACGTCGTAATATCACGTTTTGGGCACATTTTGTTTTTTATCTCCAACATGCTCCAAGATGTCATTTGGCGCCTGAATATCACATATGTGGTCAACAGAATTACCGGAACCAAAAGTGATACAAAGTTCAAACATGGCTCAGAACGGCGTATAACGTCATAATATCACGTTTTGGGCACATTTTGTTTTTTATCTCCAACATGCTCCAATGCGATATTTGGCCCCTGAATATCACAAATATGGTCAACAGATTTACCGGAACCAAAAGTGATAGAAAGTTCAAACATGGCTCAGAACGGCGTATAACGTCATAATATCACGTTTTGGGCGCATTTTGTTTTTTATCTCCAACATGCTCCAAGATGTCATTTGGCGCCTGAATATCACATATATGGTCAACAGAATTACCGGAACCAAAAGTGATAGAAAGTTCAAACATGGCTCAGAACGGCGTATAACGTCATAATATCACGTTTTGGGCACATTTTGTTTTTTATCTCCAACATGCTCCAATACGATATTTGGCCCCAGAATATCACAAATATGGTCAACAGATTTACCGGAACCAAAAGTGATAGAAAGTTCAAACATGGCTCAGAACGGCGTATAACGTCATAATATCACGTTTTGGGCGCATTTTGTTTTTTATCTCCAACATGCTCCAAGATGTCATTTGGCGCCTGAATATCACATATATGGTCAACAGAATTACCGGAACCAAAAGTGATAGAAAGTTCAAACATGGCTCAGAACGGCGTATAACGTCATAATATCACGTTTTGGGCACATTTTGTTTTTTATCTCCAACATGCTCCAATACGATATTTGGCCCCTGAATATCACAAATATGGTCAACAGAATTACCGGAACCAAAAGTGATAGAAAGTTCAAACATGGCTCAGAACGGCGTATAACGTGATAATATCACGTTTTGGGCACATTTTGTTTTTTATCTCCAACATGCTCCAATATGTCATATGGCGCCTGAATATCACATATATGGTCAACAGAATCATCGGAACCAAAAGTGATAGAAAGTTCAGACATGGCTCAGAACGCCGTATAACGTCATAATATCACGTTTTGGGCACATTTTGTTTTTTATCTCCAACATGCTCCAAGATGACATTTGGCCCCTGAATATCACATATATGGTCAACAGAATTACCGGAACCAAAAGTGATAGAAAGTTCAAACATGGCTCAGAACGGCGTATAACGTCATAATATCACGTTTTGGGCGCATTTTGTTTTTTATCTCCAACATGCTCCAATACGACATTTGGCCCCTGAATATCACAAATATGGTCAACAGAATTATCGGAACCAAAAGTGATAGAAAGTTCAAACATGGCTCAGAACGGCGTATAACGTCGTAATATCACGTTTTGGGCACATTTTGTTTTTTATCTCCAACATGCTCCAATATGTCATTTGGCGCCTGAATATCACATATATGGTCAACAGAATTACCGGAACCAAAAGTGATAGAAAGTTCAAACATGGTTCAGAACGGCGTATAACGTCATAATATCACGTTTTGGGCAAATTTTGTTTTTTATCTCCAACATGCTCCATTATGTCATTTGGCGCCTGAATATCACATATATGGTCAACAGAATTACCGGAACCAAAACTGATACAAAGTTCAAACATGGCTCAGAACGGCGTATAACGTCATAATCTCACGTTTTGGGCACATATTGTTTTTTATCTCCAACATGCTCCAACATGTCATTTGGCGCCTGAATATCACAAATATGGTAACCAAAAGTGATAGAAAGTTCAAACATGGCTCAGAACGGCGTATAACGTCGTAATATCACGTTTTGGGCACATTTTGTTTTTTATCTCCAACATGCTCCAATATGTCATTTGGCGCCTGAATATCACATATATGGTCAACAGAATCATCCTAACCAAAAGTGATAGAAAGTTTAAACATGGCTCAGAACGGCGTATAACGTCATAATATCACGTTTTGGGCACATTTTGTTTTTTATCTCCAACATGCTCCAATACGATATTTGGCCCCTGAATATCACAAATATGGTCAACAGAATTATCGGAACCAAAAGTGATAGAAAGTTCAAACATGGCTCAGAACGGCGTATAACGTCATAATATCACGTTTTGGGCCCATTTTGTTTTTTATCTCCAACATGCTCCAAGATGACATTTGGCCCCTGAATATCACATATATGGTCAACAGAATTACCGGAACCAAAAGTGATAGAAAGTTCAAACATGGCTCAGAACGGCGTATAACGTCATAATATCACGTTTTGGGCACATTTTGTTTTTTATCTCCAACATGCTCCAATACAACATTAGGCCCCTGAATATCACAAATATGGTCAACAGAATTATCGGAACCAAAAGTGATACAAAGTTCAAACATGGCTCAGAACGGCGTATAACGTCATAATATCACGTTTTGGGCACATTTTGTTTTTTATCTCCAACATGCTCCAAGATGACATTTGGCCCCTGAATATCACATATATGGTCAACAGAATCATCGGAACCAAAAGTGATAGAAAGTTCAAACATGGCTCAGAACGGCGTATAACGTCATAATATCACGTTTTGGGCACATTTTGTTTTTTATCTCCAACATGCTCCAAGATGACATTTGGCCCCTGAATATCACATATATGGTCAACAGAATTACAGGAACCAAAAGTGATAGAAAGTTCAAACATGGCTCAGAACGGCGTATAACATCATAATATCACGTTTTGGGCACATTTTGTTTTTTATCTCCAACATGCTCCAATACGACATTAGGTCCCTGAATATCACAAATATGGTCAACAGAATTATCGGAACCAAAAGTGATACAAAGTTCAAACATGGCTCAGAACGGCGTATAACGTCATAATATCACGTTTTGGGCACATTTTGTTTTTTATCTCCAACATGCTCCAAGATGACATTTGGCCCTTGAATATCACATATATGGTCAACAGAATCATCGGAACCAAAAGTGATAGAAAGTTCAAACATGGCTCAGAACGGCGTATAACGTCATAATATCACGTTTTGGGCACATTTTGTTTTTTATCTCCAACATTGATTATTTATTTTTATCTGGTGGGCGCTGGTTATCAACAAAATCTTGGTTTTACGCTTCCACAAACTTTATTATTAATTACACTTAAACTATACATATAAATTGCGATTAGTTGTATAGGGAGCCTTGCTCCGCGTGTATTGAAGGGGTACTGTTTCGGTGGGTGTTAAATCGAAGACTGAATAACTGATACGAGTTGAGCTCGCAGGCTCCTTCTTTATTTTAGGTCATAACTAAAAACCCTTACCTAAACACCGAAATATACACCCCAACGCATTCCCACACTTCACTCAACCCAATAAATAATGCGATAAAAAACCCTAATCTTGCGACTCGAGACACTTCAAATCTAGACTAAACAAATGAGACGATACAAATAAATCTAATATGAACGAACTAATATAATATAAATCTATCAAATCTAATATAAATTAACCAATATAATATAAAATCTAACATGCTCCGCGCCTTGAAAGAACTACCTTTCAACAAATAATAACACAAATTCACAATAAGGACTCAACATCAAAATGTATGAAAAAAAAAAAAAAAAAAATGGAAAAATTAAATTTACACGACTGATCGTGAGTGATTAATCGCGCACACACAATTCACGCAATCACAAGCAATCACATTAATGAAACACAATACTGCTATCCCATTGGTAGTGGACACAGTCTGACCGTGGCCCTTTTGACGCTCCCATTTTGTGTGCGTAGCGTGGCCACTCGTGCGACTCCATCCTTACCGCAGTGCAATTCTATAATTCGGCCAGTGAGCCACTTTAAGACAGGCAAATTATCTTCCTTTATTAACGCCAATTGGCCCACCTTTAGGTTAGCGTCACCCGATGACCACTTGTGGCGACTCTGTAGCTCAGACAAATATTCTTTGGACCACCTGGTCCAAAAATGTTGTTGAATCTGCTGTACACGTTGGAATTGGGATAAGCGGTTTTCACTGATGTGACTCAAGCTCGGATCTGGTGGCGACGTAAGTTTTCTACCAATTAGGAAGTGTGCCGGGGTTAAAGGAGTCGTATCGTTGGGATCGGTGGATAATTGGGTTAATGGCCGGGAATTTAGGATGGCCTCAATCTGAACAAGCAAGGTATAAAAATTTTCGTACGTAAACGAGGCATTGCCGGCAACTCGCCGCAAATGAAATTTGACCGACTTAACACCGGCTTCCCATAATCCGCCAAAGTGTGGCGAGTTAGGTGGAATAAACGACCAACCAATCGAAGCGTTTTCAATCAGAGTTTTGAGTTCGCTACAGTTATCAATCAAAAACTGACTTAGCTCCTGTAATTCGCGGTTACCACCAACGAAATTAGTTCCGTTATCGGAGAACATTCGATTCGGTTTCCCGCGCCTAGCTGAAAACCGCCGAAGAGCGGCAATAAA
Organism: Onthophagus taurus; assembly: GCF_036711975.1. NCBI lineage: Eukaryota > Metazoa > Arthropoda > Insecta > Coleoptera > Scarabaeidae > Onthophagus > Onthophagus taurus. Next base: position 26,379,211 of record NC_091972.1, on the reverse strand, counting down.
ACACTCTGTAGTAAGGTCGGTTACCAATTCTAGGTGTATAGCGCGCGTGGTAAAGCAAACAAATAGACAAACATACGCCTTGCATAATTTTGCTCCTCGCTTTTTTTTGTCCTTTAGCAGGAACGGTCCCGCGTAATCTACGCCTGTAGTATAAAAGGGCGGCGCCGGTGTTACTCGCTCACGTGGCAAGTTCCCCATTACCGGTTGCTTGGCGCGCGGATTTGCCCTGTAGCAACGTATACAGTTATGGACTATCGACTTGGCTAAATTACACCCCCCAATTGGCCAAAACCGATCGCGAATGCAAGCCAACAAATGCTGCGGACCAACATGTAATAGCTGTCTATGTTCCATCTCAAATAGCAATCTTGCGAACGCATGTTTACAAGAAATCACCATGGGAAATTTCTTATCGAATTCGTAAACCGAATTTCCCAATCTACCGCCAACACGCATAATCTCATTTTTATCTAGAAATACGTTTAATTTCGCTAGTTTACTATTTTTTTGAATATCTTTATTACTCTTTAACGCCCTTATCTCCTCAGCGAAGGAGTCTCTTTGACTGATCTTAACAATAAATTTAAGCGATTGTTCCAATTCGGTTTTATCTAGCGGTCCCTTGTTACGTATTGCTTTCCTATAACAATTATGACCAAATCGAAATACATACGCGATCACACGCTGCAAACGGATTAACGATGAAAATCGAGAAAAGGATAAAAGATGATCATCCGTCGTCGTAACCGCTAAGAACAGTTTTCTCATTTCTGGTAGCGACTCGTTACGAAAATTTCTAACAGGCCACGCGTTGTCTGTTTCTCTTAGCCATTGGGGCCCAGTCCAATACAATTCTAAACCGGACAATTCCGAGACGTTCACCCCTCTCGAGACCGGATCAGCGGGATTATCACGCGTGGGTACATACCTCCAATCACCAATTCGCGATTTCTCCAATATTCGCGAAATTCGGTTACCCACGAACATTTGTAATTTGGTTAAATCGGTCGACAACCACCCCAGGACCACACTGGAGTCGGTCCAATAAACTGTTCGCGTAATATCAATACCCAATGCCGTCTTTACCTTAGCTACCAATTCGGTAAGTAGCAATGCACCCATTAATTCCAAACGCGGAACCGTAACCCGTTTTAGCGGCGCCACTCTGGATTTGGCACAAGTCAATCTTATCAAAACCTCTCCGTCGTTTCCGATAGTCCGAAGGTACACGCACGCTCCATAAGCCTTTGTTGACGAATCTGAGAAACCGTGCATTTCGAATGTGGAGGAATTTTTCAGCGATATATGGCGCGGACAATTGATTAAATGTAAATCCTTCAAACTGTTGCTAAACCGAAGCCAACTTGTGTAAATGTGATTGGGAAGTGCTTCGTCCCACCCCAACCCGGACTCCCAAATTTCCTGTAAGATTATTTTCGCCGTAATAATCACAGGGCTTAATAAACCGAGCGGATCGAATATTTGGGCTATTTTCGAAAGAACCGTGCGCTTAGTAATATGACTGGTTGAATTTTCCTTCATTTTATAACGAAAACAATCTTTAGTGGGGTCCCATAATAAACCTAACGTCCGAGTGTTTTCATTTTTTCCCAAATCAAGCACTTCTGAAAGCTCTGTAGACTGAGTACCCTGAACATCGCGTAATATCTCTGGATCGTTCGAAATCCACTTGTGTAAGTTAAATCCTCCGCCGTTCAACACAATTTTTACATTTTTCGCCAAACGAGTAACTTCAGTCAACGAATTTGCTCCCGTCAACAAATCATCTACGTAAAAATGTGAATTAATAACATCCGGCTCGAAGGACCATTTATGATTATTTATTTTTATCTGGTGGGCGCTGGTTAACAACAAAATCTTGGTTTTACGTTTCCATAAACTTTATTATTAATTTCACTTAAACTATACATATAAATTGCGATTAATTATATAGGGAGCCTTGCTCCGCGTGTATTGAAGGGGTACTGTTTCGGTGGGTGTTAAATCGAAGACTGAATAACTGATACGAGTTGAGCTCGCAGGCTCCTTCTTTATTCTAGGTCATAACTAAAACCCTTACCCTTACCCCAACGCATTCCCACACTTCACTCAACCCAATAAATAATGCGATAAAAAACCCTAATCTTGCGACTCGAGACACTTCAAATCTAGACTAAACAAATGAGGCGATACAAATAAATCCAATATAACTGAACTAATATAATATAAACCTATCAAATCTAATATAAATTAACCAATATAATATAAAATCTAACATGCTCCCCGCCTTGAAAGAACTACCTTTCAACAAATAAAAACACAAATTAACAATAATGACTCAACATCAAAATGTATGAAAAAAAATCGAAAAATTAAATTTACACGACTGAGTGATTAATCGCGCACACACAATTCACGCAATCACATCAATGAAACCCAAGACTGCTATTCCATTGGTAGTGGACACATCAGGCCCTTTTGATGATCCTATTTGGTGTGCGTAGCGTGCAATTGTATAATTCGGCCTTTAAGCCACTTTAAGGCAGGCAAATTATCTTTCTTCATTGACACCAATCGGCCCAACCTTAAGTTAGCGTAACCCGTAGACCAGTCGTAGTACCTCTGCAGCTCAGACAAATATGCTTTGGACCACCTGGTCCAAAAATGTTGTTGAATCTGCTGGACGCGATGGAACTGCGATAAGCGGTCTTCATTGTTGCGACTCAAACCTGGATCTGGTGGGAAAGTAAGTTTCCCACCAATTAGAAAATGTGCCGGGGTTGATAGAGTCGTATGGTTGGGATCGGTGGATAATGGGGTTAATAGCCGGGAATTAAGGATGGCCTCAATCTGAACAAGTAATGTATACAAATTTTCGTACGTAAACGAGGCATTGCCGGTAACCTGACGTAAATGAAATTTTACTGACTTAACACCGCCTTCCCATAATCCATCAAAGTGTGGCGAGTTAAGGGGAATAAACGACCAACTAATAGAAGCGTTTTCAATCAGTGTTTTGAGTTCGCTAGAGTTATCAATCAAGAACTGACTTAGCTTCTGTAATTCGCGATTGCCACCCACGAACTTAGTTCCGTTATCGGAGAACATTCGATTCGGTTTCCCGCGCCTAGCTGAAAACCGCCGAAGAGCAGCAATAAAACACTCTTTACTAACCTCGGTTGGATTGATTAAACAGGCACGGTACATTTTTTGTATATCCGCGGTAGCTACGTGCGCGTATTTCCTAAACCGTTTCAAGGCACTGAACAAGTCAGGCTGTAATATAGGTCCCACTATCTGACAATTATTAAGCGAATATCCCATCGACGTGGGACATGATGCATCGAAAACGACCCTTATGATGGCACTATTTTCATTTAACACCCCGTGTGATATGTAATAACCCTCGCGTGTATCAACAATCTTTCTTAATTGACCCAACTCCAAATACTCTCGCATAAATGTATGATATTGCTCACCGAATTCACGATTTCGTTTGCATTTCCGCTCGATACCCATCAAACTATTTTCCGCGGTTTTATGCGATTCGCCCAACCAATCTAAACCTTTCTTTAGCGGTGTCGAAACAATGAATCGTCCGTCTTCTGCACGTTTAGTGGTTTTATAAAAATGATTTTCGCAAAATGTTTCATTTTTCGATGAGTGAACTAACCCTTCAAACTCCTCGACTTCCCGAAACCGCGCCAATTGCTTATTTATTACGGAATTGTCATCCTTATAAATTAAATTGCACCGCACCGAATGTGCCGCGCTCGCTTGTATCGGCCCCGAAACGATCCACCCCAAACGGGTGTTTTGCATGATAGGCCCTTTTGCAAGTTTGATTTGCCCAACGCATAACAAATTCCAAAAATAATCAGCCCCGACCAGCATATCTATCTTATCGGGTTTATTGAACAATGGATCCGCCAAGCGAATGTGTGTAGGTATTTTTAAAGTGTTTGCGTTTATTTTAAAATTGGGTAAATCATTCGCGATTGTTGTTATAACCAAACAATTAACCTTCAGTGAAAAATCCGTGCAGTGTGAATGTATTCGCAATGAACAAGAACTCGTTATTGTTGACTGTGTTTGATTTATTGTTGCTACATTAACGTTTGTTGCTGTTCTAGACAATCTTAACCGCTTGCAAGCTTCTACCACAGTATATATAACAGACAGTACTCTCACTCGGTTTGGCGGGAAGATATGCGCAGCCCTCATTACGCAGGCGAGCGGCCATTACGCTGGTTTAAATCTTGCTAATCGCCAGTGTGTCTGTGAGGTTTGTTTTTGTGCAGAGCCGTAACGACAAGTGTAAAGATTAAAATAAAATATCAAATATTATAAATAATGACGTTATTACTTATATAATATATAACTCAATAACTAATGTTTTTATCAGTTCAGAAATTTAATTGCGAATAACTTTTTTAATTTAATATTTTCGACGTTTTAAATATTTTTAATGCGGACCTGTTGTGTTTTATGCCAGAATAATGGCTTCGAGGTCATTGAAAATCAATTCGCCACATCAAACGTGCCGCCACTGAGTGAGAGTACTGTCTGTTATATATACTGTGCTTCTACCGAAAGAAAACTACTTTGACTGCCCGGATCCGAGAGTGCGCGTAATGAATGTTTTTTGTTATGTCTGTCGAATGCGTGAACAGTTACGGTGGAGAGTAAGATGTTTGAATGATTTGCATGCTGTGCGAAATTTAGACTGTGTGCTTGGGTGGATGTCGTTGGTTGTGGTGGTGAATCTGAGCGATCGTGCGTCAAATGAAGTAAGGTATGATGACGAGAATTACACCGTTTACAAGAGCTCGAACGGCATTGTTTAACAAAATGTCCCGACCGAAGACAATTCATACACACCTTTAATTGTTTGACCCGGTCTATACGGCCCTGAACCGTAAGTTTAGTGAAATTTGAACATTCCTGTATGTAATGTTCCCCATTGCAGTTTACACAACGCTTAACACCCGAATTAGCAACCAAAAACGTTTTTGATTTCGGTTTTGATTTATCGATTATCCGCTTACCCGAACCGTTTTCCAAAGTTTCCAATAAATCAGCGCGTTCTTTCAAAAACCCTAACAAATTTTCTAAATTCGCTTTCTTTAAACCGGACTTTTTCCTTTCCCACTCCCGATTGGAATCAGCGTCCAATTTCGACACGGCTAAATAAATAAGTAGCGTGTCCCAATTATCCGTAGGTTCATTTAATGCAGCTAACGCGCGCAGATGTTTACGAAAGTCGTCAATAAAACTTCGAATCGGCTGTGGATTATCACCCGAAACCCCTTCAATTTCGAACAATGCCTTAACGTGATTATGAATTAATATCCGCGGGTTATCATAACGCTCGCGAATCAACCCCCAAGCGACTTCATAGTTAGAATTTGTCAATTCTAAGCTTTCGATAACCTGACGAGCATTACCGGTCAGTGCCGACAGTAAGTAATGAAATTTTTGAATGTCGTTGATCATTGGGTTGTTATGAATTAATGATTCGAAAATGTCTCTAAACCCTAGCCATGCGTCGTAACCACCGTCAAACTTTGGTAAATCTATAACCGGTAGCTTTACATGTTGATCCGGGGAAGGTCCTACAATGAACGACGCATCGGCGCATATATTTCTATTTGTCAAAATTCGCTTAGCTTTAGCCGTATTTGCGTAAAAACTCTCCTCGAATGTCTCCCTCTCCGCGTTTTGTGACTCGCCATCAACGCTTAACAAATCTATTTCACCCTGAATTTCCTCGAACTCATCGATAAGATTAATTGCCCGATTGTATCTTTGTTCTAACTCCAACGAAAGTTCCTGATTAATACCGCTTTCTCTGATACTTGATTCAAATTTTATTACAAATTTCGCAAAATTCGTTAGTTTGCCCTTGACAATACCTCGTTTTTTAGTTAAATTTTCTGACTGACTCATGATCGCGATTGACAAGTTTCAGATTGAGAACGATAAAGGAGAAAGCAAAGGGACTTACGGTACTTGTTTCAATGGCGTTGGTCGCTTCCAGTACGTGATGGACGAATTTCTTCTATCTCGAATTTGTTGAGAGTTGCATGAAGTAGAAATTCGGTCTTCGAACACTCCTGGCGAATGTTCTCCAAAAAGCTGCGTAACTGGCGGGCCAACGTTGTCGAATTTAATTTAATTTTACACGTCGCATCAAGGAACCGAAGACACTTAAATCTTCTTATATTTTCCCTATCCGGCTCGAAGGACCATTTATGATTATTTATTTTTATCTGGTGGGCGCTGGTTATCAACAAAATCTTGGTTTTACGCTTCCACAAACTTTATTATTAATTACACTTAAACTATACATATAAATTGCGATTAGTTGTATAGGGAGCCTTGCTCCGCGTGTATTGAAGGGGTACTGTTTCGGTGGGTGTTAAATCGAAGACTGAATAACTGATACGAGTTGAGCTCGCAGGCTCCTTCTTTATTTTAGGTCATAACTAAAAACCCTTACCTAAACACCGAAATATACACCCCAACGCATTCCCACACTTCACTCAACCCAATAAATAATGCGATAAAAAACCCTAATCTTGCGACTCGAGACACTTCAAATCTAGACTAAACAAATGAGGCGATACAAATAAATCTAACATGAACGTACTAATATAATATAAATCTATCAAATCTAATATAAATTAACCAATATAATATAAAATCTAACAAACATGCTCCAAGATGACATTTGGCCCCTGAATATCACATATATGGTCAACAGAATTACCGGAACCAAAAGTGATAGAAAGTTCAAACATGGCTCAGAACGGCGTATAACGTCATAATATCACGTTTTGGGCACATTTTGTTTTTTATCTCCTACATGCTCCAATACGATATTTGGCCCCTGAATATCACAAATATGGTCAACAGAATTATCGGAACCAAAAGTGATAGAAAGTTCAAACATGGCTCAGAACGGCGTATAACGTCATAATATCACGTTTTGGGCACATTTTGTTTTCTGTCTCCAACATGCTCCAAGATGTCATTTATCGCCTGAAAATATAAGAAGATTTAAGTGTCTTCGGTTCCTTGATGCGGCGTGTAAAATTAAATTAAATTCGACAACGTTGGCCCGCCAGTTACGCAGCTTTTTGGAGAACATTCGCCAGGAGTGTTCGAAGACCGAATTTCTACTTCATGCAACTCTCAACAAATTCGAGATAGAAGAAATTCGTCCATCACGTACTGGAAGCGACCAACGCCATTGAAACAAGTACCGTAAGTCCCTTTGCTTTCTCCTTTATCGTTCTCAATCTGAAACTTGTCAATCGCGATCATGAGTCAGTCAGAAAATTTAACTAAAAAACGAGGTATTGTCAAGGGCAAACTAACGAATTTTGCGAAATTTGTAATAAAATTTGAATCAAGTATCAGAGAAAGCGGTATTAATCAGGAACTTTCGTTAGAGTTAGAACAAAGATACAATCGGGCAATTAATCTTATCGATGAGTTCGAGGAAATTCAGGGTGAAATAGATTTGTTAAGCGTTGATGGCGAGTCACAAAACGCGGAGAGGGAGACATTCGAGGAGAGTTTTTACGCAAATACGGCTAAAGCTAAGCGAATTTTGACAAATAGAAATATATGCGCCGATGCGTCGTTCATTGTAGGACCTTCCCCGGATCAACATGTAAAGCTACCGGTTATAGATTTACCAAAGTTTGACGGTGGTTACGACGCATGGCTAGGGTTTAGAGACATTTTCGAATCATTAATTCATAACAACCCAATGATCAACGACATTCAAAAATTTCATTACTTACTGTCGGCACTGACCGGTAATGCTCGTCAGTTTATCGAAAGCTTAGAATTGACAAATTCTAACTATGAAGTCGCTTGGGGGTTGATTCGCGAGCGTTATGATAACCCGCGGATATTAATTCATAATCACGTTAAGGCATTGTTCGAAATTGAAGGGGTTTCGGGTGATAATCCACAGCCGATTCGAAGTTTTATTGACGACTTTCGTAAACATCTGCGCGCGTTAGCTGCATTAAATGAACCTACGGATAATTGGGACACGCTACTTATTTATTTAGCCGTGTCGAAATTGGACGCTGATTCCAATCGGGAGTGGGAAAGGAAAAAGTCCGGTTTAAAGAAAGCGAATTTAGAAAATTTGTTAGGGTTTTTGAAAGAACGCGCTGATTTATTGGAAACTTTGGAAAACGGTTCGGGTAAGCGGATAATCGATAAATCAAAACCGAAATCAAAAACGTTTTTGGTTGCTAATTCGGGTGTTAAGCGTTGTGTAAACTGCAATGGGGAACATTACATACAGGAATGTTCAAATTTCACTAAACTTACGGTTCAGGGCCGTATAGACCGGGTCAAACAATTAAAGGTGTGTATGAATTGTCTTCGGTCGGGACATTTTGTTAAACAATGCCGTTCGAGCTCTTGTAAACGGTGTAATTCTCGTCATCATACCTTACTTCATTTGACGCACGATCGCTCAGATTCACCACCACAACCAACGACATCCACCCAAGCACACAGTCTAAATTTCGCACAGCATGCAAATCATTCAAACATCTTACTCTCCACCGTAACTGTTCACGCATTCGACAGACATAACAAAAAACATTCATTACGCGCACTCTTGGATCCGGGCAGTCAAAATAGTTTTCTTTCGGTAGAAGCTTGCAAGCGGTTAAGATTGTCTAGAACAGCAACAAACGTTAATGTAGCAACAATAAATCAAACACAGTCAACAATAACGAGTTCTTGTTCATTGCGAATACATTCACACTGCACGGATTTTTCACTTAAGGTTAATTGTTTGGTTATAACAACAATCGCGAATGATTTACCCAATTTTAAAATAAACGCAAACACTTTAAAAATACCTACACACATTCGCTTGGCGGATCCATTGTTCAATAAACCCGATAAGATAGATATGCTGGTCGGGGCTGATTATTTTTGGAATTTGTTATGCGTTGGGCAAATCAAACTTGCAAAAGGGCCTATCATGCAAAACACCCGTTTGGGGTGGATCGTTTCGGGGCCGATACAAGCGAGCGCGGCACATTCGGTGCGGTGCAATTTAATTTATAAGGATGACAATTCCGTAATAAATAAGCAGTTGGCGCGGTTTCGGGAAGTCGAGGAGTTTGAAGGGTTAGTTCACTCATCGAAAAATGAAACATTTTGCGAAAATCATTTTTATAAAACCACTAAACGTGCAGAAGACGGACGATTCATTGTTTCGACACCGCTAAAGAAAGGTTTAGATTGGTTGGGCGAATCGCATAAAACCGCGGAAAATAGTTTGATGGGTATCGAGCGGAAATGCAAACGAAATCGTGAATTCGGTGAGCAATATCATACATTTATGCGAGAGTATTTGGAGTTGGGTCAATTAAGAAAGATTGTTGATACACGCGAGGGTTATTACATATCACACGGGGTGTTAAATGAAAATAGTGCCATCATAAGGGTCGTTTTCGATGCATCATGTCCCACGTCGATGGGATATTCGCTTAATAATTGTCAGATAGTGGGACCTATATTACAGCCTGACTTGTTCAGTGCCTTGAAACGGTTTAGGAAATACGCGCACGTAGCTACCGCGGATATACAAAAAATGTACCGTGCCTGTTTAATCAATCCAACCGAGGTTAGTAAAGAGTGTTTTATTGCTGCTCTTCGGCGGTTTTCAGCTAGGCGCGGGAAACCGAATCGAATGTTCTCCGATAACGGAACTAAGTTCGTGGGTGGCAATCGCGAATTACAGAAGCTAAGTCAGTAGTAGTATAGATTCGCCGATTCAAGAACCTCCTCCTCGAACCTGCGTTCTAGGAGGAGGTTCTTGAATCGGCAAATTTTTTGGGGGTCAGCGGAGGTTCGATGAGGAGAGGAGGTTCTTGAATCGGCGATTCTTTTGAGGGTCGGAGGAGATTCGATGAAGAGAGGAGGAGGTCAATTAACTTGAGAAGGTCATGTTATTTTGACGAAATTATTAAAAATTTATCTTTATTAAAAATTTATCTTTATTAAAAATGTATCTTTATTTAGGTTATGTTATTAAAAATTTATCTTTATATGTAACCTGTTTACCTAGATGAAAACAATTACTATGTTTATCCTTCGACGCTTCTCAATGAACTGTTAATGTTTTCGATATATCTCTTAATTTATTATTATACACAAAGGTATACGGTTTTGAGATATGTAGGTATACAAATAAGTGAGTCATAACTTACCTGCGAGATATTTTTTATTTTATTATGTAAAGGTGTACGGGTATTTAAGAATATGCGAGGAGGTTCTTGAATCGGCAAATTTTTTGGGAGGACAGGTTTGAGGAGGAGGTCAACTAACTTGTTAGTAGATGAGTCATGATCCACCTGCGAGATATTTTTTAAGAGCTTCTTAATAAATTTGTCATGCGTTTTGTCTGACGTCTCACGATATAATGACGTGTTAGAACATGTATAATAGATATATTCGGTAATGATGTGAAATATTACTCCCCCCACCAGCAACCTTATGTATTGCTATAAATACAAACGTTGGTCGAAGTTGTACCGCAGAGTGTTGTGCTTCAGAGTAAGGTTTTTGTGTATTTAGTACATATTAAAAATATCGTGTAGATTTTTGGTGCATTTAGTACAGAGGATTTTTAACGTAACGAGTAAGTAATTCAAATGTAATACAAGTAGATAATGTACTAATGTAAACAATAATATTGATGTTTAGTGGCAACCAGACCGAACCCCAAATGTCCAACTAAGAGAGCTGCTGTAAATTCATTTGAAAAGGGTGAAAATAAAAAACCTGCCCGAAACATCAAAATGGAGGGTAATTGTAATGAGACAACTGCAACAAATGTGTCGGTAGGAAGTGATAATCAAAGAAAAAAGGATGTGGTATTCGATGGAATTAATTTGTTGGCTTCCGACTTAGCGGAGTACGTATTTCCTAGCAATCAACAACATTATGTAGAAAATTGTGGAAAGTTACCTTTCACAAGTAACGTAGTATTAAATGAGGCAGTGAAAAATAATCTCCAAAAAGGTAATCAAGCGCCATTATTCTCCGAGAGTACATATTATTTAAATAAAAGTCGAACGAAATGGATATCGGTTGGCATGTCTGCCAATCTACATTTTGATCCGGTTATAAGATTAATGGGAAAAGGACAATGCATAACTTTTACCGAAGACGAATGGAAAAATGTGATTAATAGCAGACAATTGATTATGAATAGTTTTGTTGGTGATTTATCGGCACCACCACATTTCGTTGTAAGCGGCGTGACCTGCAGCAGCCAATGGATAGAAAATGTACGAAAAGTGTTGAAAATGGAAAGGGGGTCAGAAATATTTTACCTGGCTTACGACTCGTTACACGAATTGTGGAAACTTAGCGATTTAGTTTCGAGTAGGGTAGAAGTATTAAAGTGTATGGAATATAAAAATTATTACGATAGCGTGATCGATGTGGTATCAACAATGCAAGGTGATATAAAATCGAATATATTGGTTGCTTCAAACGGTGCACCAAGTGAACATTTGTGCGTAACTAAAGAACTGCTCGTATACGGTATGGATAAGGTATTACTGGATTTAGATTTGCACGCATTAATGAAGATGTGAAGTGAATAAAATGGAAAAAAAAGTGACGTTTTGCGAATCGAAAAATAGAGTGTACCGAATGCACACTTGGACGTTTGCTTACAGACAATCAAGGATAAGTGACTGGGAAGAAAAGATGTTGGACGGAATTAGATTTAAGACTAGGATAAGAAACGTAAATAAGTTATTAGAAAAATATTTAGATGTAGATTATAGATTAAATATATATCAAGAACGTTTTAGCATTGTAGAGTAATCGAACTGTTTTTAACTGAGTAACAATTAATTTTTAGGATATTAGTAGATTTAAGTGTAGCTGAATAATAATAATATTAATAGATTTAAGTATAAATTAAGAGCAAAACTGTTTTTGTAAAATATTTAAAAGGAATAAAAGCTTAAAGCACAACAGCAGAACTTCATTTCTAGTTTTTAACTGTGAAGAAAAGGAAGAAGGAGTGAAATTATAAAATGAATTTGTTAGAACCTAATCGTAACAGTTATCGTTTGACAGGCAAACGAATTGGTCGAGGATTTTTTAACAAGTTGATAGATAAACTTCCGATAGAACTTCATTTGCCAGGATATAATTTTTGTGGACCGGGTACCAAGTTGGAAAAGAGATTATCGAGAGGAGATCGAGGCGTGAATCCATTAGACGAAGCGTGTAAGAAACACGATATAGCATATACGGTCAGTTCAAATTTAAAATTTAGACACGACGCAGACAGAGCATTATATAAAGCAGCGAAAGAACGAATACGAAATAAAGAGTCTACTCTTGGAGAAAAAGTGGCATCGTCCGCAGTTGCCGCCTTAATGAAAGCAAAAGTAGCGGTCGGTATGGGCGTAGGTAGAAAAAGAAATCGTACGGGTCGACGACCTTTAAAAAAAGTCCGAACGCGTGTAAAGCGTGGTGGAGCTATATCTTTTGTAGATGCACTTCGATTCGCTCGCAACGCAATATCGAGATCAGGTGCTAAGAATTTGTTGACAAACGTTAAAGCGGCGTACGGAGCTTTGAAAAAGATAAGAAAAAGAATTTCCGAACCTAGAGGTCGAGTTATTCGAATTCCGTAAACGGGAGGATTTTTACCTTTAATTCCCCTGTTCGCAGCTTTAGGTGCCCTAGGTAGTATCGGCGGTGGTGCTGCCGCTATTGCAAGAACTATAAACAACGCGAAAACAGCTAGAGAGCAATTAGATGAAGAACGAAGACATAACAAGGCTATGGAAGCAAAGGCCGTAGGTAGCGGATTTTATATAAAACCATATAAGAAAGGTTGCGGTTTGTTTATTGAAGGAAAGGGGAATAATGTTGGCGGCACAGGTTACTTCAATAAGCCCTATAAGAAAGGTTGCGGTATAACCACTAGTTCAAAAAACTAGTTCGAATACCTCGTCGTGCGTTAACTAACGTCGAGTTGGAAAAGTTTGCGAAAGTACTAAAAATTCCACATTTTCGGGGTATATTTATGAGAGACAATCTCCCGAGTAAGATTAAAAAGAAGGAAAGAGGTATTGTTAACTTGGATAACTTGAAAGGACGAGGGACTCATTGGGTCGCCTATAAGAAAGACGACAAGGACATATACTATTTCGACAGTTACGGTGATTTAAGACCGCCATTAGAAATTGAACAATATTTGCTGTCAGACGGTAGGGGTGGTCAAGTAAAGTATAATTACTGTCGATATCAAAGAGAAATAGATCAAAATTGCGGACAGTTGTGTCTGAAGTTTCTAAGTAATAAAAGAACCTATTAGAGTCTAGAGACGTTTAGACGTTCAGAAGTAATGGAGAAAGAAGCAATACACACGACATATACATTTACGTTGACTGGAAAGTCATCTGAATTGACTTGTAATTTTAATCCTCCGATCTATTTGAACGAATTTGGTAGTTACGAGTTGGCTCTTTTGAATTTCGAAACGTTTAATAGTTTAGCAAACGTTAATAAAAACAACAACGTAATCCAATACGAAGATAAGACAGGACATTTTAAAAACAATATAATAGTACCTGTTGGAACGTACGATATTGATGATATTACCGAGTTCGTGAATGAACAGCTAGACAAAAGACACGCTAAAAGTGTCGTAATAAGGATTAAGGGGAATAATAACACACAACATTCTTTAATAAAAAGTACCCGTCGAATTAATTTTGCATGCGATAATTCTATAGGGCCGTTACTTGGCTTCAAGCCTCAAATATTACCTAGAGATACGGAAGTGGAATCCGATTTCGTAGTAAACATAAATAAAACGAACGCCTTACAAATTTATTGTAATTTAGTGACGGGATCGTATAATAACGGAGTTCCCGTGCACGTTTTATATCATTTTTTCCCAAACGTTCCGGCAGGTTTTAAAATAATCGAATCACCACAACTACCTATTTATTTACCGGTTTTAACGAACGTGATTAGTAGCTTAACAGTACGTATACTTGATCAGGACGGAAACTTGGTAGACTTCAGAGAAGAAGAAATAACAGTGAGAGTTCACCTGAGATCGATAAATTGAATTATTTAAATTTGACTAACGTTATGACAGTGTTATATCAAAACAAAAGAATGCGGTGGTCAAGAAGAGACAGAGCGAGAAAATTGTTTAATGGAGAAAACTATAAAGCGCGCGTCATCAGTCAACGTAGCGGCAGTAGAAGACGATCCATTCATCGATTATCACCAGTCAATCGAAGGTATTTAGTTCAGTTAGGATACGAAGTGTTAAAGTAATGGACATTTTAAAAGTAACGGATAAGATAAAAACAGATCACTCTATCGTAAGTTATGAATTCCATTCGCATCAACCGTTTGGATCGACCACGTTCGATAACAATGACGAAATTAGAATTTCAATTCCGGAAATAGATAATTATACTTTACCGAGCGAGAGTTATCTATACGTCGAGGGGAGCGTTCGTAAGTTAGCCGCGGACGGAAGTATAACAAAAGATGCCAGCGCAACGGGGCAATTGGTTAACAATCCCGTTGCATTTATGTTTAGCGATATTCGATATCTTATTAACGGAGTACATGTTGATGGTGTGCGGAACGTCGGTATAAGCTCATGCATGAAGGGTTATTTCTCATCTACGCAGAACGAGGTGGTGAAATTAGAGAACGCCGGTTGGCACATAAAACCTTGGAAAGATGATATAGCGGGTGTTTCAAAGGCTTTAGATAAAAATGGAAATTTCGGTCTTAGCGTTCCGCTAAAAACGTTGCTAGGATTCGCAGAAGATTTCAGAAAGATCATGATGAACGTTCGACAGGAACTTGTGCTAATTCGCGGACACGATGATACGGACGTCATCTTTCAACCAGCAGCCGCTCCGAACGACGAAAAATTGAAATTGATCATTAATAAAATTATATGGAGAGTTCCTCACGTGGCGGTGGGATTACGCGAACAGTTGGCATTAACAAAACTATCAGAAAGAAACGTAGACATTCACGTTCCTTTTCGATCGTGGGAAATACACGAGTACCCTCAATTACCTCAAACTACGAAGCAATCTTGGGCCGTCAAAACTGCTCCACAATTGGAAACGCCTAGATTTATAATCATCGGATTTCAAACAAATCGAAAGGGTATATTTAAAGGAAACATGGCATTATTTGATAATATAAACTTAACGAACGTAACCGTTTTCTTGAATGGAGAACGTTTTCCGTACGATAATTTGAATGTGGATTTTGATAACAATCACTATGCGATTTTGTATGATATGTATTCAAGATTTCAGCAAGCATACTACTATCAAGAAAGCGAACCTTTGTTTTCACCGGAAGAATTTAAAACTTACGCGCCGTTAATTGGAATCGATTGCACGTATCAACAGGAAGCAATACATAAAAGCGGAGTAGAAATAAAAATCGAGTATTCAACGAAAAATCCAATTCCGGAAGGTACGACAGCTTACGCATTAATTCTGCATGACAGAGCATTTGTGTATTCGCCTCTTACGAAAATGGTTAAGCAATTAATATAGTGGTACTGTTGAAGCAACGTCATTTAGTGTATCTCTAAACATCGAAGGAAACGTTTGCATATAGTGGTATATTATGGATATTATGATTTTTCAAAGGGATTTTATTATTTTGGACATTCAAGGTTTCACGATAAACGATGAAGAATTTATCCCAAAGGAACTGGCTTCTTACGACAGTAATCATTGTATAAGTCATTACGTGTTTCAACCTAGTCGAAGCTTTTCTTCACTATCTACCAAATTTCGCAATACGGCGAATTGGTTAATGAGTCATCATCATTGTATTGATTGGAACGACGGGTTTGTTCCTGCGTCTCGTTTCGATGAGATCGTTTATTATTTGTGTCGTTCGACAAAAGTAGCGTACGTAAAAGGACGTGAGAAAGCTACATTTTTAAGAAGAATTTTAACAATACCGGTAAAAGAATTGCCGGAAAATGAATGCAAATTGGAGGTTGGTGCGCCGATGTGTCCCTATCATAAAAAGAGACCAAGTATGTGCTCCTTATCGAATGTTTTTTATTTATTTTCATACGTATTCAGACATCTATAACTATATGTAAACGAATTGAGAAAGGCAGACGGGTAGTAGCGGTAGAGCAGTTCAAGATGGAACGTCTTTGGCGGTTAGTTACCAGATTGGGACTTTCAACTTTTATAATTAATAAAGTGTGGGATATTATGGAAAGATACGAATCTGATTTATCTTTTGCGAATATTAAAAACTACGAATTATGTTATTTACCAATCGATTATTATATCAATAAAGTAAAGCCATTAGATTTGGCGGCGGTTTGGTTTAAATTACCGTTGAAGTATAGAAACGATGAGCGATTACAAAGCAAGCTGCCCTGTTTTGAACATTATAATTTGCCTCATTGGGAAACGCATATTGATGGTCCACCATCGGCAAGAAAGGATTGTTCTTTATGTATGGTTTAGTATATAAACATTGTCAGTTATAGATTGTAAATTAATAATAATAAAAGATTGTAAAAAGTGTAAAAAGTTGTTTTAATTTAAAAGAAAAAATAGTTAATCTAAATGAATACATGGTATGTATACATTGGGTTGGGTTGGTATGACTTGGGTTGTACATTGAAAAAGTATTAAATTGGAAGAAAAAAAGGAAGAAAGAAAGGGGAAAAAAAGGAAGAAAAAAGGAAGGAAAAAAAAAAAAAAAGAAAAGAAAAAGGGAAAAGGATTGTTTATTGAAGCTCCTCCTATGCTCCTCCCATGCTCCTCCTCAGGCTCCTCCCAAAGTGGAGATGGAAGAGTGGGGATGGGAGTGGGGGAAATCTAAAATTCCCCCCCCCCCCCGGTTGCCAGGAAAGTAGAGCCAGAAAAAAAGTACCCCCACTCTAACTCCGCCCATTCCCCACTCCTCCCCCTTGTCACGCCCCACCCCACGCCCCCCTTCATTGCTCTAGTATAAGAAGGCACCTCCCAGCCTTTGAAAGTCACTTAAGTGTTTGTGTTCTTCAGTTTTTTGGTAAGTACAACCTTCTTTATTATCATGTTTATATAACGTTCATTTTCTCTCCATCACTACAGCTCTTTCTACAACTTTCTCTTTTTTGGTGAGTAAAACTATATTTGTTTTGCATGTTTATATAATATTTAAAATTGTTTTTTCCACTCCTAGACATCCTTGCTCATTCAGCTTTCTCTTTTTTTGCTGTGTTTTATTTGGTAAGTAACCTTTTCTACTTTCATGTTTATATAATATATTCTTGCTTTATTTCATCATGACAGCTCGTTCTACTTTGTTTTTGTGAGTACAACTTGTTTATTTGTTTGTTATGTTAAATTGATATTTTTTTTCCCAATTCCTACAGGAGCTTACTGCTGATCAGTTCGATTAGACCGATCAGTTTTTAACATCGCAATTTCAGCAACTTTTTTCTGGTAAGTATAGTCTCCTTTCTTGACATATATTGTTTTTAATCTTGTGTTTTTCATTCCTATAGCTCCTTCTATTTTTTCAAGTTAACTTTTATTGGTAAGCATAACTTTATTTTTTCGAACGTTTTATCATTCATATCCTATCATTCAGCACTTTGTTGACAAGCACCCTCTGCAGTTAGATTTTAACGTGCAACTGTATTTTTCATCAAGCGATGTAAGTATACATGTTTTTTTTATTAAAATAAAATTAATTAATTTTCTTTTCTTATCAAGATGTCTCAAGACGGTTTTAGTCAAATTGATTTAACTGCTCCGGGTTTCGCCAGCCAGGAATCCTTTCTGTTAAACAGTTTTGACATAAACCTGTTGAACATGTCGACTGTTGAGAAGGCTCTGGATCCAAACGTGCAGCCTAATGAGCAGCCGATGGATCCAAACGTTGAATCTAATGTGCAGCAAACTACGGCGCTTCCAAACATCGCAGGTTCCTCGAAAGTCGACGATAAGAATGTGAAACACCTTTCACTTTCACTTCGTCGAAAGTCGGGGAACCGTGAACACCGGAAGAAGGGTGCAGGTGTGTGGTTACCGCCAGATAAGTATAGAGAGCTTCGACGGGAGACCCGTGCTCGTTCGCGAAGTACCAAACACAAGCGTGTGTCAGTTGAACCTGCGACTCTGTCAAAGGTTGAAGTGACACACTCGGAAATGGCTAGCGGCGATGAGTCCAACGACTCTCTTTCTTTAATGGCGGTATCCCAACACTGCACCGAAAACCGGACATACCTTAAAGCTATTAATGCAGCTTTTGTTTCTAAGGCTTCTTCTTCTAAAGCTTCGTCGATTCCCACTCCCCCTACTAACATAAACATTCCTACCATAGAAGTTCCCTCATTAAGCCCGAAAGTACAAATCTTAAGGGTGGACACAATTCCCGCTACTTCAGTCATTTCCGATGTACCTGCCAGCCTTTTTTCAAATGCAATGTGTGCAGCAGTAGAAACAACCAAAGAGGAGATTTTGACCGAAATTAATATTTTGTATCAAAATTTTTATAAAGACCTTCATGCAAAGGTACTTCAATTGCAGACCTCTTTGAGAGAACTTGCACAGTTTAGGGAAGGGCTGGCGTCGAGTTCTAACCACTCTTTAACAACTTCACTCGACATCACCGTTGCAACATTAACCGTTGAAATGAAAAAAGCAGAATTCATTTTGTCTTCTTTACATACTAATAACTTCCCTTCCTAGCTAAAAAGATGTCCGGTAGCAACAACTTCGGGAGGGTGGTCACGTTGGAGCGAAGAGTTGCGTCTTTGGAGGTCAAAGTAGATACCCTGTTTCAGCTGGTAGGCTATATCTATAATCTTTTTTGCACGTTTTTAATTTCATAATCTTCTTAGGTAAACAGTATTGTCTCAGAGTCGGCAGTGGTGAGAGGGCAGGTGCATGTTCAAAACATGCACATACACCATTGTTCGACTGGGATAGAACCTCCGACACCGACACCTGCAGCGCCTCCGCCCCCGTATGAAGTGCGGGATGAGCAGGAAGAGGAGGAGGAGTGGTAACCATTTTTCCTCCTCTTCCTTAGGTTAGGTTAGGTTAGGTTATGTTAGGTTAAATGGTTAAGGTATTATACTTATTATTATTATTATTATTCTTCTTCTTAAATATATGTATATATAGTTTCTTTTGCTATATTTTCATTCAGTCTTATCCAATTCATTTAGTACGAGAATCATGATCGACGAGAAATTAAAATGTTTACCGCAACTTCTAACACTGCCTATAGTAAATTTTAGTAATGGTTCGGTCGAAGAACACTTTACAAGACACAGCAATTTATTTGGTGGAAAATGTAAGCGAGGTTTAATTGTAGGACCCTCAGGTGTCGGAAAAACAAATGCTATGTTATCGCTTTTAGTTGCACGTAATGGGTTGCGCTTCCTAAACTTGTACTTATGCTCTAATTCGTTATACCAAAATAAGTACGATTTTTTAAGACGTTTAATTGAACCTATAAAAGATTGCGGTTACTATGAATTTTCTAATATAGACGAGTTCATTCGACCGGAAGATGCGAAAGAATATTCGGTAGTCGTATTTGACGATGTTTCCTGTACAGGTCAAAATGTCATTAAGGAATTTTTTTCGTATGGTCGACATAAAAACATTGATTGTTTTCTAATTTGTCAAAGTTATAGTGCAATTCCAAAACAATTAGTTCGCGATAATTGTAACTTTTTGGTGTTATTTAAACAAGACTTAACAAATTTAAAACACGTATTTGAAGATCACATAATGAGCGATATGGAGTTTCATCGGCTAAAGGAAATTAGCGATGCTTGTTGGGAGAATAGACACGGCATCCTAGTTATTGATTTAGATTGTAGTGTATCTAAGGGACGTTACCGTAAGGGTTTTGATAAATTCATTGAAGTTTAAAACTAACGACTTCAGCTGTACAGTTCGTAGTAACTTCACATACATCATACAATGAACAAGACGATAGCTGCAGAACTTATCGCGGCACGAGAAGTCGTGAGAGACAAAATTCGTTCTTTAAAAGAAGACTTAGAGGAGTCAAGGATTCGGTCGGAAACCGCATATGCACCCATCGCAAGGCCCTTACAGGATATTGTCGCAAAACTTGACACTGCGCCTTTACTATCCATTCCAAAACGAAGTTTATCTCCAAAAGAAGAAAAATTGATATCTAAGATACAACGCTACTCGCCGGATATTTCTGACGTACCAGCTAAAACCGAGACCGAATATTTTATTCGAAAACCGAAAGTTCCATTAAAAGAACAACGACGAAAATTTGCTACATCGACTCCTGAAAAAAGGTTGGTATCTTCTCCCACGTCTTCTCCTCTTGGTCCATTAGCTCATGCAGAAGAAGAAGTATATGAAGTTCCGCCGGGCGAAGAAGAAGAACTCCTCGATTCTAGCGAGGATACCGGAGCTCTTATTTCGGACGCACATAATCGAATAGAACGACTTAAAGATGAAATAGAAGAAAGATTGGAGTCTCCAGAGGTACAAGCCGCTTTGAGTCAGTTTCATCCTTTGCCCAGAACGTATATTGTTGGTTTAACAACTGATTTAAAAGATGATTATGATCGTTTATACGGTGTTCGCGAAACTCCCGAAGGTTTCTACATTGGAGTCAGTCCTGTTCACTTTGAGGATCAGGATATTCACGTTGGAAACTTCAAATATACGGGAACCGTTGGTTTATATGATTTACTATTTAAAAACGAACCGGGCAAATTTACAATTCAGGACATGCGCAACTACAAAGATATCTTACTACGTTCAAATGCTCCGTACATTAATTACATTCCAGAGGCAGGTATGACTACTGAGGACGACAGTGGGAAATTTCAGAATATTATCAAGCCTATCGTTGAAGGTAACAAACCCAAGGTGCATTGGGCTAAATACTGGCCGAATCCGAAGAAAAAAGTCGGTGGTGCATTACAAAAACAAGTCGTTCCTGGGGCTCTTATCGAATACGAGTATTGGGACGATCCCAACGAACTTGTCGACAGACTGCGTTTGTTGATGGCCTCGCAAACTGCAGGTCATTCTGCACATGTCAATGAAATATCATCAATAATATCGGAGCTAACAGAGGCCGAGATTATACGTTAAAATATTATCATAAATATACGACTCTCACATTTTTTGTTTTAAAACACCGACGTTTGTGAACTAGAGCAGATGAGTTTAAGCAAGTTCGGAAAACATTCGTCTAGTATGACGATCGATAAGTTTGGTAAACACGTACACGGACACAACATTGCTGCTCATTTTAATAAACGTGAAAACTTACAACGATATTTCAAACAACCAACTATACTTACGTTTAGCGGAGATGGAACTACGGATACAACGGATAATTATTACATTATTCAAAATTTAGGTTACGTAAGTAAATATATAAACTTTTTATATATTGGTGAAATAGTGAAATACCGATTTGAAGGAGACGTTGAAATGATTATTAACGGGAGTATCTTCGATCCAAATAAAAAGTTAAATGTTCTCTTCTTTGGAGATAAAATAGTTTGCAAACCCACAACGAAGACCACTTTACTCAAGAAACCATTTATGGTAGAACTGCTCATTGAAATATCCAGAAAATGAGCGATATTAAAAGGTCCGTCGTAAACGAGTTGCACGCGTCCGCGAGGAAAAAGTATAAACGCAGACGTGTTATTATAAAAGGTTTAACGGACTTATTTCAAGCTGATTTAGTGGAGATGATACCTTATTCAAAAGCAAATGGTAATTTTAAATATATTCTAACAGTTATTAATGCTTTCTCAAAGTATGGATGGGCTGTACCACTAAAAAACAAAACTGGCAAAGAAGTTACGCGAGCTATGGAAACAATTCTATCGGAAAAGCGGAAAAACATACCGAAGAATCTGCAAACGGATAACGGAAAAGAATTTTACAATGAGGATTTTAAAAAGCTCATGTCACGATATCACATCAATCACTACAGTTCATTTTCCAATTTAAAGAGTTCTATTGTTGAACGGTTTAATAGAACAATAAAAGAAAAAATGTGGAAAGAATTTAGTATGCAAGGTAACTATCGTTGGTTGGAATTGCTTCCCAAATTAATTCTGGATTATAACAACCAAGTTCACAGGACGATAGGAATGAAACCTAGCGAGGTAAATAACAGAAACGCATCGACACTGTTAAAAACTGTATATAATTACATAAAAATTGTCGATCCTTATACCAAAAAATTTAATGTCGGTGATCACGTCAGAGTGAGCAAGCATCGACACGCCTTCACCAAAAACTATACTCCCAATTGGTCTAACGAAGTGTTTACAATACATTCTGTTCGTAATACTTTCCCAACAACATATCTGCTCAAAGATGCATCCAATGAAAAAATTATGGGTGGTTTTTATCGAGAGGAATTACAAAAAGTTAAATATCCTGACGTCTACTTGGTGGAAAAAGTGCTACGGCGAAAAGGAAATCAAGTGTTTGTGAAATGGTTAGGATTAGGTCCGTCTCATAATTCTTGGATCTCAAAAACTAACGTTCTTTAAAACGTATAAAGACCTATTTAAAAGTTTACAAGACTTTATTAACAATCGAACATTACAAATACATTATTATTATTATTCTTTACAATTTTTTTTAAATTAAATTCATTTATTCGCATTCAATCTTTTTATCAACCAATGACCCCACGCCAAAGTATTACATCCGTTCGGTAATATGTATCGTTTATCATCGCACGATGAAAGAGCAATTTTATTCTTTAATTCGGTATACATAGTATGAAATTCTGACTTAAAAATGTACATTTTTTTATGAACCGATCCGCCACATTCAACCACACGTTTATAATCGGTCACGCTTAAATGTTTATCTATAACATATTTCTTTACTCCTTTAGCCTTCTTTACATTATCATTCAACAAGGTGATGCAGTACGCCTTAGCTCCTGTTCCAACAAATGACGTTATGCACCTGTTTGGATATTCATCTTTCATTCTTCCCAACACAGATCGACCGCGAGGTATATTGTGTATATTCTCTAACGGATAATTGGACGTGTCAAAAAATTCAATATTTTCTTTTATATCCTCATATACATTGGGAGTAGTAATTTCTAGGATTAGGGAATCAGTATCGGTGTATAAAAGTGTTATGTTATTTCCATATTTAACTTTTAAGTAATCATAGAAGAAGCTGTACATTACGGTTTTCGAAAGCTCTAATATACTGAAACCCACATACAGCGGTTTGCAATAACGAACTTCCGCGACGTTCAATTGAACGGCTATCAAATTATCGCAAAATATTTTCGAAGATTTAAAATTTGGTTTAGCTATTAGGGCTTCCACGCCCGGTTTCTTATGACGACATTCCCAGTGGGTAACTAGTCTTATATCCACTCGCTTTTCCACATTTTCCATTGTCTTACCGTATACGATGTTATTCATTGCTTTGTAATGATTTTTTTCAAATTCATTCTTAGCTTTCGCACGTTTATCGGAATTGAAATCGATGTAGCTCCGCATCCAGTTGGATTGTTTAAATTCTAATACTCTGTAAATCTTCGTTAGTTTCAATCCGAACTTGATACACTGCTTTAGATTCACGTAATGAATGATGTATTTTGTTTTATTTTCCAAATTTGCTATTAACTTTGCATTTTTTGAACCTGGGGGTACAATCCGTTCTGGACAAAATGGCAAATCGTTGTGTTCATCATGTATTGCTTCCGGATACTCTAAATCTACCTCGAACACGTAACCCTTTTCGGAATCGTCTTCCGTATTGTAAATATCTAACTTTTGAATCTCTTCATCTGATAGCCATCGAAATCCCCCCGTCGGTAATTTTCGTCTCATTGCGTGTCCATACAAATTCGTAGCGTCGAGATACAAAATATAAGATGGGTCTTTGGTTTCATCAAATTCCATCATTAATTTATTGTTAGCCTTCGCACTGCGTTTAGTGCACATACTTAATCCACCGCGAATACCATTTTTAAAGAAGTGTAACATGTCTATGTCCGTTAATAATTCTAATTTTACCCCTGTCATTCGTAATAATGCATCCCAACCGAAGCCCGGCGCTGTGAAGTAATGACATGGATCTAAAGAGTAATACTTCATCGAGATGGTTCGGAAATTCTCAAATACGTCCGCCAAAAGTAAAACGTCAGACGTTAAATAAATGTCGCTATATTCGCCTAAAGTGCGACAGTTAAATAAGTTCCACACCGTTTGTGCACGACAATAATTTTCTTCGGTTATACTATCGTCGCATAAAGTATTGTAAAAACTACTTCGATCTGGCAGAGCGGTAAGATTCAGCTTTTCGAATGAATCCACAAAGGAATACGGAAAAACTCCTTTCTGACGTATAAGTCGAAACTGTTCTTCGTTCCTAAAATATTTTCTGATTTGAACGCATTGGTTGTCTTCCAAAAATGAACCCAACTTCTCTAGCGATAAAGCCATAAACCTAAATGAATCCACAAATCTCAATTTCATATGAACCCGCCTTAGCTTTCCCTTGCTGTCAATGTTTTCTCCTACGATAATTTTTTTCGAAAATGATATATACTTTTCTTTATTCTGTGCTATAACGTCCACGTCTTCCTCTTTTAATGCCATATCTTTCACAAACATATGACAATCGTAGTTCGAAAGATTGTGAAAGAATATCGGTATGAACTTTGGTAATTGATAATTGATGTTACATACAGCATGTGCGGGTCCTCTATACAACCCAGTTAGGTGATCATGATCGCACACTTTATTACCTTCTTTTATTTTGTGCGAACAAATGTGACAGATATCCTGCATCTCATGTATTAATCTATCAATAGGTGGTAATGGGAGCATTTCTTTTGGTTGGCTTAAATAATTTTTGTATATATTCAGAACGTCATGTTCCAACTTGCTCATGAAAATTTGAGCAGCATTACATCCGCGATATATTTCAAACTTCGACAATGATTCGTCATATGAACATTTTATATAATATGCAAATGCATAAGGTTCGTGTTTGAAACATTTGACGGAGTATGAATTATCATCGTTAAGTTCTGTTGCTTCCGCATCGGCGATCGGTTTCTGTAATGCTTCAAAATCTGCATACACCACGAACGGTATTTTTAATTGTCGTTCAAAATTTTCGAACTGTAGTATATTTTCCTTTTCTTCATTTCCATATTTATTTATTTTCAAATTTGTTGTTGGTAAAATTGCCCTTACCTTGCTGCAATCGTCACTTTGATGACGGATAAGTTTATTTTCTGACGTAAAGAATACCAAGCATCCGTCGCAAATATACTTTTCATGACCATTCTGCGATGCTTGCGATGATAGTAATCGAGACAGATTTTTTATCCAACAATAGTGACTATTCCCGGAATCATTTGTAACCAATAATAAATTTATATGTCTTTCTTCTTTTTGTCGACATATATACATTGTAATTATGTCATAATTCATAACACCGTCTTTAAAATACTCATTTATTCCATATACATTAATAGATAGTTTGTTCTGCTTTTCAAATACAGGTATATCTCGTAATTTAACTGGAAAAACAATATTTGAATAGTCTAAGCCGCAGTCTAGGTAATTCGGATACGAAGATGTCCTCTGTGGTAAACCGTTCGGTTCATGTAGTGCGGATGTTACAGCCCATGCAAAACATGCATCATCCGCGTTTTGTATATTTATCACAGCACGCTTTGCTTTTATTTGTGATGGTAGATCGATGTAATTAGATGCTCTGATAGGATTATATTTGTTTAAATTTAACTCCATATAGAGAATTTGCATTAAAGTCCATCCTAAATAAAATATTGAAACATTTATTTTATAATATATAGGTATATTATGTCACATTACGCTTACCTGAATCTCGTTCCTGGAATTCTGACATTTTTGATGAAATTTCATCAATAAATTCCTTATATATTTTATACAGATCCGACGCTAATGATACTACCTTATTTTTCGTATTGAATGATTTTATTTCACAGTCTTCCTTTGATTGTAAAAAATACAAACCAAAACATTCCATATTTAATTTTACATTTCGGTGAATATCGATTGCGCTTTGTATTAGATTTAGTATTTTTTCTCGAATTCTATGAGAAAATTCATCCAAATCCACAAAAAAACCTTCTTCACTTATTCGATAACTGACAATTTTGTCACCGAATGCTCCAGCTATTCTCTCCACTCCGTCATCGATTATAACAAAAGCGTTACGCTTGTGTGCGTTGCTTCGTAAATGTGCAGAGTAACATTGTCTATTTACATAATCATCGCAAGCCTCACATTTTACTGCTTTTGGAATTTGCGGTGCGTCAAGCTTGATTCTCTTGCCAATACAAGATAATCGTTGATGTCTTTTTAAATTGTCAACTCGAGTAAAACTTTTTCCACAATCCTCACACACGACCATTTTACAATTTAATGTTGTACACTTCTACTTGTTATGAAAGAACTACGTCAATACCACATTTCGCAGGCGTTTATAAACCCTCACCGCTCCTGAAACTTATTGGGGAGGAGGAGGATGCATCGAGTGCGTTTGTATACATGTATATTTATAACTCCGTATACCTCTGCATAATAAATTAAAAAAATATCTCGCAGGTAGATCATGACTCACTTACTAGTATTAAGTTAATTGACCTCCTCCTCGAACGTATCCCCCCAAAAAATTTGCCGATTCAAGAACCTCCTCGCATATTTTAAAGCTCCGTATACCTTTACACAATAAATTTTAAAAAATATCCCGCAGGTAGATCATGACTCACTTATTTGTATACCTACATGTCCCAAAACCGTATACCTTTGTGTACAATAAGTTAAGAGATATATCGAAAACATTACCAGTTCATTGAGAAGCGTCGAAGGATAAACATAGTAATTGTTTTCATCTAGGTAAACAGGTTACATATAAAGATAAATTTTTAATAACATAACCTAAATAAAGATACATTTTTAATAAAGATAAATTTTTAATAAAGATAAATTTTTAATAATTTCGTCAAAATAACATGACCTTCTCAAGTTAATTGACCTCCTCCTCTCTTCATCGAATCTCCTCCGACCCTCAAAAGAATCGCCGATTCAAGAACCTCCTCTCCTCATCGAACCTCCGCTGACCCCCAAAAAATTTGCCGATTCAAGAACCTCCTCCTAGAACGCAGGTTCGAGGAGGAGGTTCTTGAATCGGCGAATCTATACTACTTAAGTCAGTTCTTGAAAACGCTTCTATTAGTTGGTCGTTTATTCCCCTTAACTCGCCACACTTTGATGGATTATGGGAAGGCGATGTTAAGTCAGTAAAATTTCATTTACGTCAGGTTACCGGCAATGCCTCGTTTACGTACGAAAATTTGTATACATTACTTGTTCAAATTGAGGCCATCCTTAATTCCCGGCTATTAACCCCATTATCCACCGATCCCAACCATACGACTCTATCAACCCCGGCACATTTTCTAATTGGTAGAAAACTTACGTCGCCACCAGATCCGAGCTTGAGTCACATCAGTGAAAACCGCTTATCCCAATTCCAACGTGTACAGCAGATTCAACAACATTTATGGACCAGGTGGTCCAAAGAATATTTGTCTGAGCTGCAGAGTCGCCACAAGTGGTCAACGGGTGACGCTAACCTAAAGGTGGGCCAATTGGCGTTAATAAAGGAAGATAATTTGCCTGTCTTAAAGTGGCTTACTGGCCGAATTATAGAATTGCACTGCGGTAAGGATGGAGTCGCACGAGTGGCCACGCTATGCACACAAAATGGAAGCGTCAAAAGGGCCACGGTCAGACTGTGTCCACTACCAATGGGATAGCAGTCTTGTGTTTCATTAATGTGATTGCTTGTGATTGCGTGAATTGTGTGTGCGCGATTAATCACTCACGATCAGTCGTGTAAATTTAATTTTTCCATTTTTTTTTTTTTTCATACATTTTGATGTTGAGTCCTTATTGTGAATTTGTGTTATTATTTGTTGAAAGGTAGTTCTTTCAAGGCGCGGAGCATGTTAGATTTTATATTATATTGGTTAATTTATATTAGATTTGATAGATTTATATTATATTAGTTCGTTCATATTAGATTTATTTGTATCGTCTCATTTGTTTAGTCTAGATTTGAAGTGTCTCGAGTCGCAAGATTAGGGTTTTTTATCGCATTATTTATTGGGTTGAGTGAAGTGTGGGAATGCGTTGGGGTAAGGGTAAGGGTTTTAGTTATGACCTAGAATAAAGAAGGAGCCTGCGAGCTCAACTCGTATCAGTTATTCAGTCTTCGATTTAACACCCACCGAAACAGTACCCCTTCAATACACGCGGAGCAAGGCTCCCTATATAATTAATCGCAATTTATATGTATAGTTTAAGTGAAATTAATAATAAAGTTAATGGAAACGTAAAACCAAGATTTTGTTGTTAACCAGCGCCCACCAGATAAAAATAAATAATCAATGTTGGAGATAAAAAACAAAATGTGCCCAAAACGTGATATTATGACGTTATACGCCGTTCTGAGCCATGTTTGAACTATCTATCACTTTTGGTTCCGGTAATTCTGTTGACCATATATGTGATATTCAGGGGCCAAATGTCATCTTGGAGCATGTTTGTTAGATTTTATATTATATTGGTTAATTTATATTAGATTTGATAGATTTATATTATATTAGTTCGTTCATATTAGATTTATTTGTATCGCCTCATTTGTTTAGTCTAGATTTGAAGTGTCTCGAGTCGCAAGATTAGGGTTTTTTATCGCATTATTTATTGGGTTGAGTGAAGTGTGGGAATGCGTTGGGGTGTATATTTCGGTGTTTAGGTAAGGGTTTTTAGTTATGACCTAAAATAAAGAAGGAGCCTGCGAGCTCAACTCGTATCAGTTATTCAGTCTTCGATTTAACACCCACCGAAACAGTACCCCTTCAATACACGCGGAGCAAGGCTCCCTATACAACTAATCGCAATTTATATGTATAGTTTAAGTGTAATTAATAATAAAGTTTGTGGAAGCGTAAAACCAAGATTTTGTTGATAACCAGCGCCCACCAGATAAAAATAAATAATCAATGTTGGAGATAAAAAACAAAATGTGCCCAAAACGTGATATTATGACGTTATACGCCGTTCTGAGCCATGTTTGAACTTTCTATCACTTTTGGTTCCGATAATTCTGTTGACCATATTTGTGATATTCAGGGGCCAAATATCGTATTGGAGCATGTTGGAGATAAAAAACAAAATGTGCCCAAAACGTGATATTATGACGTTATACGCCGTTCTGAGCCATTGTAACGAAGTTACATTATTTTTATTTTTCAAAAACCGAATATTCCGAAAAATTACCGAAAATTAAATATATCCGAGTATACTTCCCACACTACCTCGATACGTTACAGTTTCCACCCGATTTATAGAAATTCCGAAAAAGATATCTTATCTCCTTATCACCGCCCGTTTATGCAACCCAATTCACATTTTATTAATTTTGATAATTTTCTTAATTAGACTTTGATTTTCTCCGTTTTCCATTTCGAAACCGTTATCTTAAATTCCAACAACGTTCCCTGACCGAATCATCAATAAATGAAAGTGATTAATAAAATTGCTGAATCACGAAAACATGTGCTTTCCGAAAAATTATTATCAAATAATTAAATAATGCCGAAACTAACAAATTTCCAAACAAGATACGACAAGCCACATGTTTCTATCAGTCCAGCCGACCGTCCCGAGAAAGTTTCAGCAGCCAGCGAGCTACCGTCGAGCTACCGTATAGCGACTATTTTTTATGATGCGGAATTAGAAATCGTAGACCGACCAAACCGATTTCAAACATTTACAAATATCATGAAATAACCGTTGAACGATTCTAAAGATGATCCGCTTATTATTAATACAATAATTCACCGAAAATCATCCCGCATCATAATTAATTAAATTACTCCATTCCTGATGGTCATCCGTTGAAAATATTGTCCATGTAGGATTGCCCCGAACATCACCCAACTGCTGGAATTGTTTTGTGTTAAGGTGCGCGTAAATTAATACCGATTAATTGGTGTTGACGTGAAACACGTGGTCGGGAAAACATCTGTGAATATAAGTGCCGTAAACAGTGGCCGATTTTGTTAAAAATATTTTTGTGATTTTCTGTATAAGTAAGGGTATCTTTTGGTTTGTGTTATAATTTTTCCGTTAATTATTGTTGATTAATTGTTAATTACTCCGCCGTTCTTTAACCGATTTTACCCGTTCAAAAACTGTAATTATGTAATTTTATGTCCCGCATCCGATAGCGCCGTCAGAATTTTGCTATTTTTGTTAATTAGCGCCGCGCATTGTAAATTAGTCGTTGATAACTTGTACTGATACGATCCCCCACGCGGAAAAATCCAGTTTCCGCCCCAAAATGGTATAAATAGCCGGCCAAAATTCTGACTTAAAACAGTTCTTCATCAGATCTACAACAGTTCTTCATCGGTACTACGACCGTCTTCAACAAGTACTACAACAGTCTTCGTCAATAGTTAATTTCCGAAATATCCGTATTTCAGTTTACCGTAAGTCCAATTTATTTTGATAGACTTTGATTTTATTTTGCTGTTAATTTTCATTGATTGTTGTACATTTTGTCCCAACCTTAATATTCTTGGAAGGTTCTTCGAGTATTCCGTTCCTTTGCACCTTAGGAAGGTTTCCAGGTGTATCCCATACCTCCGCCTCATTTTTTATTTGTTTAATTTAAATTCAATTATTATAAAGTCAAAGTCTTGTCAATTTATTCCCACCGTTCCCATTCTCCGACCTTGGTCACAAAGCAATAAACTGCCCTCCTATTTGTTTATTTTTAATAAAGTTGATAGTTATTTGTTTTCCGAATTTTTCTTGTTTTCTTCTTTCCCATACCGAATCCCTGGATCTCCGACTGTAACCCCCAAAAGTTACCTGGAGGCGAAAGAGTTCCTTAACTCTCTAAACATAAGGTGGCGCCCGAGACCGTTAACATCCCGAACACATAACCTTTTCCTAGGACCGAACCAGGATAGGTCGTCGCACCATGTTTGAACTTTCTATCACTTTTGGTTCCGGTAATTCTGTTGACCATATATGTGATATTCAGGCGCCAAATGTCATTTTGGAGCATGTTCGAGATAAAAAACAAAATGGGCCCAAAACGTGATATTATGACGTTATACGCCGTTCTGAGCCATGTTTGAACTTTCTATCACTTTTGGTTCCGATAATTCTGTTGACCATATTTGTGATATTCAGGGGCCAAATATCGTATTGGAGCATGTTGGAGATAAAAACAATATGTGCCCAAAAAGTGATATTACGACGTTATACGCCGTTCTGAGCCATGTTTGAACTTTCTATCACTTTTGGTTCCGATAATTCTGTTGACCATATTTGTGATATTCAGGGGCCAAATATCGTATTGGAGCATGTTGGAGATAAAAAACAAAATGTGCCCAAAACGTGATATTATGACGTTATACGCCGTTCTGAGCCATGTTTGAACTTTCTATCACTTTTGGTTCCGATGATTCTGTTGACCATATATGTGATATTCAGGCGCCATATGACATATTGGAGCATGTTGGAGATAAAAAACAAAATGTGCCCAAAACGTGATATTATGACGTTATACGCCGTTCTGAGCCATGTTTGAACTTTCTATCACTTTTGGTTCCGATAATTCTGTTGACCATATTTGTGATATTCAGGGGCCAAATATCGTATTGGAGCATGTTGGAGATAAAAAACAAAATGTGGTATAATTGAAGAATAGACATGTCGCTTAAAAATCGCCAATTTTTTTTTTACCGGTGCGAAATCGCTCAAATAAGCCGTTAAAAATAAAAAAAAAGTGCGGAAAAGTGAAAAACCTACCGAAAAATAAGTTTGAAATTTCGATGTGACGTCACGTTTTGTGACGTCACGAACCTTCCTCACGACGTATTTTTCACAACACAATGGTTAAAATTGGTCCGATAAATAATTTGTTCCATATCCACGTGCACAACACGAATAATGTAAGTAAAAATAAATCATTTTCTCAAATTTAATGATAGAATTAACAACTTGTTAGTATTATAGTATATTCGAGTGATATACCTGCTCGTGAGGATTAGGTATGGAGAAGGGTGTGGGTCAAATATTGGTATGGTCTTGTTGAAAAAAAAGCGTTACATTCGGATCTACCTAAATTACTGATTTATTTCCGAATTTTGTGTAGAAATTAGATTTTGAATTAGATTAATTTACGTTTAAATTAGTGAGAATTTCCCAAATGTCGGATTAGATATGGAGAAGGGTGTGGGTCAAATATTGGTATGGTCTTGTTGAAAAAAAAAGCGTTACATTCGGATCTACCTAAATTACTGATTTATTTCCGAATTTTGTGTAGAAATTTGATTTTGAGTTAGGTTAATTAACATTTAAACAACTGCGAAATCCCGAAATGTCGGGTCGGGTTCGGAGTAGGGGCAGGGTAAACACACGAGCAGGCAGATGGTTAATAAACACGTTTTAGCACGTTTTAGTTGTTATGCGTCGAGAACCAAAGATGTTTCACCCGAAAATATGCGTTATAAGACAAAAAAGTTGTTAATTCTTTCATTAAATTTGAGAAAATGATTTATTTTTACTTACATTATTCGTGTTGTGCACGTGGATATGGAACAAATTATTTATCGGCCCAATTTTAACCATTGTGTTGTGAAAAATACGTCGTAAGCATGGTTCGTGACGTCACAAATTGTGACGTCACATCGAAATTTCAAACTCATTTTTCGGTAAGTTCTTCACTTTTCCGCACTTTCTTTTTATTTTTAACGTGTTTTTTAGGCATTTTTACGTCGGTAAAAAAAAATCATCGATTTTTAAGCGACATGTCTATTCTTCAATTTTTCCCAAAATGTGCCCAAAACGTGATGTTATGACGTTATACGCCGTTCTGAGCCATGTTTGAACTTTCTATCACTTTTGTTTCCGGTAATTCTGTTGACCATATATGTGATATTCAGGCGCCAAATGACATGTTGGAGCATGTTGGAGCATGTTGGAGATAAAAAACAAAATGCGCCCAAAACGTGATATTATGACGTTATACGCCGTTCTGAGCCATGTTTGAACTTTCTATCACTTTTGGTTCCGATGATTCTGTTGACCATATATGTGATATTCAGGGGCCAAATGTCATCTTGGAGCATGTTGGAGATAAAAAACAAAATGTGCCCAAAACGTTATATTATGACGTTATACGCCGTTCTGAGCCATGTTTGAACTTTCTATCACTTTTGGTTCCGATAATTCTGTTGACCATATTTGTGATATTCAGGGGCTAAATATCGTATTGGAGCATGTTGGAGATAAAAAACAAAATGTGCCCAAAACGTGATATTATGACGTTATACGCCGTTCTGAGCCATGTTTGAACTTTCTATCACTTTTGGTTCCGGTAATTCTGTTGACCATATATGTGATATTCAGGCGCCAAATGACATCTTGGAGCATGTTGGAGATAAAAAACAAAATGCGCCCAAAACGTGATATTATGACGTTATACGTCGTTCTGAGCCATGTTTGAACTTTCTATCACTTTTGGTTCCGGTAATTCTGTTGACCATATTTGTGATATTCAGGGGCCTAATGTCGTATTGGAGCATGTTGGAGATAAAAAACAAAATGTGCCCAAAACGTGATATTATGACGTTATACGCCGTTCTGAGCCATGTTTGAACTTTCTATCACTTTTGGTTCCGGTAATTCTGTTGATCATATATGTGATATTCAGGCGCCAAATGACATATTGGAGCATGTTGGAGATAAAAAACAAAATGCGCCCAAAACGTGATATTATGACGTTATACGCCGTTCTGAGCCATGTTTGAACTTTCTATCACTTTTGGTTCCGATAATTCTGTTGACCATATTTGTGATATTCAGGGGCCAAATGTCGTATTGGAGCATGTTGGAGATAAAAAACAAAATGTGCCCAAAACGTGATATTATGACGTTATACGCCGTTCTGAGCCATGTTTGAACTTTCTATCACTTTTGGTTCCGATAATTCTGTTGACCATATTTGTGATATTCAGGGGCCAAATATCGTATTGGAGCATGTTGGAGATAAAAAACAAAATGTGCCCAAAACGTGATATTATGACGTTATACGCCGTTCTGAGCCATGTTTGAACTTTCTATCACTTTTGGTTCCGGTAATTCTGTTGACCATATATGTGATATTCAGGCGCCAAATGACATCTTGGAGCATGTTGGAGATAAAAAACAAAATGTGCCCATAATGTGATATGACGTTATACGCCGTTCTGAGCCATGTTTGAACTTTCTATCACTTTTGGTTCCGATAATTCTGTTGACCATATTTGTAATATTCAGGGGCCAAATATCGTATTGGAGCATGTTGGAGGTAAAAAACAAAATGTGCCCAAAACGTGATATTATGACGTTATACGCCGTTCTGAGCCATGTTTGAACTTTCTATCACTTTTGGTTCCGGTAATTCTGTTGACCATATATGTGATATTCAGGCGCCAAATGACATCTTGGAGAATGTTGGAGATAAAAAACAAAATGTGCCCAAAACGTGATATTATGACGTTATACGTCGTTCTGAGCCATGTTTGAACTTTCTATCACTTTTGGTTCCGGTAATTCTGTTGACCATATTTGTGATATTCAGGGGCCTAATGTCGTATTGGAGCATGTTGGAGATAAAAAACAAAATGTGCCCAAAACGTGATATTATGACGTTATACGCCGTTCTGAGCCATGTTTGAACTTTCTATCACTTTTGGTTCCGGTAATTCTGTTGATCATATATGTGATATTCAGGCGCCAAATGACATATTGGAGCATGTTAGAGATAAAAAACAAAATGCGCCCAAAACGTGATATTATGACGTTATACGCCGTTCTGAGCCATGTTTGAACTTTCTATCACTTTTGGTTCCGATAATTCTGTTGACCATATTTGTGATATTCAGGGGCCAAATGTCGTATTGGAGCATGTTGGAGATAAAAAACAAAATGTGCCCAAAACGTGATATTATGACGTTATACGCCGTTCTGAGCCATGTTTGAACTTTCTATCACTTTTGGTTCCGATAATTCTGTTGACCATATTTGTGATATTCAGGGGCCAAATATCGTATTGGAGCATGTTGGAGATAAAAAACAAAATGTGCCCAAAACGTGATATTATGACGTTATACGCCGTTCTGAGCCATGTTTGAACTTTCTATCACTTTTGGTTCCGGTAATTCTGTTGACCATATATGTGATATTCAGGCGCCAAATGACATCTTGGAGCATTTTGGAGATAAAAAACAAAATGTGCCCATAATGTGATATGACGTTATACGCCGTTCTGAGCCATGTTTGAACTTTCTATCACTTTTGGTTCCGATAATTCTGTTGACCATATTTGTAATATTCAGGGGCCAAATATCGTATTGGAGCATGTTGGAGGTAAAAAACAAAATGTGCCCAAAACGTGATATTATGACGTTATACGCCGTTCTGAGCCATGTTTGAACTTTCTATCACTTTTGGTTCCGGTAATTCTGTTGACCATATATGTGATATTCAGGCGCCAAATGACATCTTGGAGCATGTTGGAGATAAAAAACAAAATGTGCCCAAAACGTGATATTATGACGTTATACGCCGTTCTGAGACATGTTTGAACTTTCTATCACATTTGGTTCCGATAATTCTGTTGACCATATTTGTGATATTGAGGGGCCTAATGTCGTATTGGAGCATGTTGGAGATAAAAAACAAAATGTGCCCAAAACGTGATATTATGACGTTATACGCCGTTCTGAGCCATGTTTGAACTTTCTATCACTTTTGGTTCCGGTAATTCTGTTGACCATATATGTGATATTCAGGCGCCAAATGACATCTTGGAGCATGTTGGAGATAAAAAACAAAATGTGCCCAAAACGTGATATTATGACGTTATACGCCGTTCTGAGACATGTTTGAACTTTCTATCACTTTTGCTTCCGATAATTCTGTTGACCATATTTGTGATATTCAGGGGCCTAATGTCGTATTGGAACATGTTGGAGATAAAAAACAAAATGTGCCCAAAACGTGATATTATGACCTTATACGCCGTTCTGAGACATGTTTGAACTTTCTATCACTTTTGGTTCCGATGATTCTGTTGACCATATATGTGATATTCAGGCGCTATATGATATATTGGAGCATGTTGGAGATAAAAAACAAAATGTGCCCAAAACGTGATATTATGACGTTATACGCCGTTCTGAGCCATGTTTGAACTTTCTATCACTTTTGGTTCCGGTAATTCTGTTGACCATATATGTGATATTCAGGCGCCAAATGACATCTTGGAGCATGTTGGAGATAAAAAACAAAATGGGCCCAAAACGTGATATTATGACGTTATACGCCGTTCTGAGCCATGTTTGAACTTTCTATCACTTTTGGTTCCGGTAATTCTGTTGACCATATATGTGATATTCAGGCGCCAAATGACATCTTGGAGCATGTTGGAGATAAAAAACAAAATGCGCCCTAAACGTGATATTATGACTTTATACGCCATTCTGAGCAATGTTTGAACCTTCTATCACTTTTGGTTCCGGTAATTCTATTGACCATATATGTGATATTCAGGCGCCAAATGACATCTTGGAGCATGTTGGAGATAAAAAACAAAATGTGCCCAAAACGTGATATTATGACGTTATACGCCGTTCTGAGACATGTTTGAACTTTCTATCACATTTGGTTCCGATAATTCTGTTGACCATATTTGTGATATTGAGGGGCCTAATGTCGTATTGGAGCATGTTGGAGATAAAAAACAAAATGTGCCCAAAACGTGATATTATGACGTTATACGCCGTTCTGAGCCATGTTTGAACTTTCTATCACTTTTGGTTCCGGTAATTCTGTTGACCATATATGTGATATTCAGGCGCCAAATGACATCTTGGAGCATGTTGGAGATAAAAAACAAAATGTGCCCAAAACGTGATATTATGACGTTATACGCCGTTCTGAGACATGTTTGAACTTTCTATCACTTTTGCTTCCGATAATTCTGTTGACCATATTTGTGATATTCAGGGGCCTAATGTCGTATTGGAACATGTTGGAGATAAAAAACAAAATGTGCCCAAAACGTGATATTATGACCTTATACGCCGTTCTGAGACATGTTTGAACTTTCTATCACTTTTGGTTCCGATGATTCTGTTGACCATATATGTGATATTCAGGCGCTATATGATATATTGGAGCATGTTGGAGATAAAAAACAAAATGTGCCCAAAACGTGATATTATGACGTTATACGCCGTTCTGAGCCATGTTTGAACTTTCTATCACTTTTGGTTCCGGTAATTCTGTTGACCATATATGTGATATTCAGGCGCCAAATGACATCTTGGAGCATGTTGGAGATAAAAAACAAAATGGGCCCAAAACGTGATATTATGACGTTATACGCCGTTCTGAGCCATGTTTGAACTTTCTATCACTTTTGGTTCCGGTAATTCTGTTGACCATATATGTGATATTCAGGCGCCAAATGACATCTTGGAGCATGTTGGAGATAAAAAACAAAATGCGCCCTAAACGTGATATTATGACTTTATACGCCATTCTGAGCAATGTTTGAACCTTCTATCACTTTTGGTTCCGGTAATTCTATTGACCATATATGTGATATTCAGGCGCCAAATGACATATTGGAGCATGTTGGAGATAAAAAACAAAATACGCCCAAAACGTGATATTATGACGTTATACGCCGTTCTGAGCCATGTTTGAACTTTCTATCACTTTTTGTTCCGGTAATTCTGTTGACCATATATGTGATATTCAGGCGCCAAATGACATCTTGGAGCATGTTGGAGATAAAAAACAAAATGTGCCCAAAACGTGATATTATGACGTTATACGCCGTTCTGAGCCATGTTTGAGCTTTCTATCACAGTAGTATAGATTCGCCGATTCAAGAACCTCCTCCTCGAACCTGCGTTCTAGGAGGAGGTTCTTGAATCGGCAAATTTTTTGGGGGTCAGAGGAGGTTCGATGAGGAGAGGAGGTTCTTGAATCGGCGATTCTTTTGAGGGTCGGAGGAGATTCGATGAAGAGAGGAGGAGGTCAATTAACTTGAGAAGGTTATGTTATTTTGACGAAATTATTAAAAATTTATCTTTATTAAAAATGTATCTTTATTTAGGTTATGTTATTAAAAATTTATCTTTATATGTAACCTGTTTACCTAGATGAAAACAATTACTATGTTTATCCTTCGACGCTTCTCAATGAACTGTTAATGTTTTCGATATATCTCTTAATTTATTATTATACACAAAGGTATACGGTTTTGAGACATGTAGGTATACAAACAAGTGAGTCATAACTTACCTGCGAGATATTTTTTATTTTATTATGTAAAGGTGTACAGGTATTTAAGAATATGCGAGGAGGTTCTTGAATCGGCAAATTTTTTGGGAGGACAGGTTTGAGGAGGAGGTCAACTAACTTGTTAGTAGTAGATGAGTCATGATCCACCTGCGAGATATTTTTTAAGAGCTTCTTAATAAATTTGTCATGCGTTTTGTCTGACGTCTCACGATATAATGACATGTTAGAACATGTATAATAGATATATTCGGTAATGATGTGAAATATTACTCCCCCCACCAGCAACCTTATGTATTGCTATAAATACAAACGTTGGTCGAAGTTGTACCGCAGAGTGTTGTGCTTCAGAGTAAGGTTTTTGTGTATTTAGTACATATTAAAAATATCGTGTAGATTTTTGGTGCATTTAGTACAGAGGATTTTTAACGTAACGAGTAAGTAATTCAAATGTAATACAAGTAGATAATGTACTAATGTAAACAATAATATTGATGTTTACTGGCAACCAGACCGAACCCCAAATGTCCAACTAAGAGAGCTGCTGTAAATTCATTTGAAAAGGGTGAAAATAAAAACCTGAGAAAAATGGAGGGTAATTGTAATGAGACAACTGCAACAAATGTGTCGCTAGTAAGTGATAATCAAAGAAAAAAGGATGTGGTATTCGATGGAATTAATTTGTTGGCTTCCGACTTAGCGGAGTACGTATTTCCTAGCAATCAACAACATTATGTAGAAAATTGTGGAAAGTTACCTTTCACAAGTAACGTAGTATTAAATGAAGCAGTGAAAAATAATCTCCAAAAAGGTAATCAAGCGCCATTATTCTCCGAGAGTACATATTATTTAAATAAAAGTCGAACGAAATGAATATCGGTTGGCATGTCTGCCAATCTACATTTTGATCCGGTTATAAGATTAATGGGAAAAGGACAATGCATAACTTTTACCGAAGACGAATGGAAAAATGTGATTAATAGCAGACAATTGATTATGAATAGTTTTGTTGGTGATTTATCGACACCACCACATTTCGTTGTAAGCGGCGTGACCTGCAGCAGCCAATGGATAGAAAATGTACGAAAAGTGTTGAAAATGGAAAGGGGGTCAGAAATATTTTACCTGGCGTACGACTCGTTACACGAATTGTGGAAACTTAGCGATTTAGTTTCGAGTAGGGTAGAAGTATTAAAGTGTATGGAATATAAAAATTATTACGATAGCGTGATCGATGTGGTATCAACAATGCAAGGTGATATAAAATCGAATATATTGGTTGCTTCAAACGGTGCACCAAGTGAACATTTGTGCGTAACTAAAGAACTGCTCGTATACGGTATGGATAAGATATTACTGGATTTAGATTTGCACGCATTAATGAAGATGTGAAGTGAATAAAATGGAAAAAAAAGTGACGTTTTGCGAATCGAAAAATAGAGTGTACCGAATGCACACTTGGACGTTTGCTTACAGACAATCAAGGATAAGTGACTGGGAAGAAAAGATGTTGGACGGAATTAGATTTAAGACTAGGATAAGAAACGTAAATAAGTTATTAGAAAAATATTTAGATGTAGATTATAGATTAAATATATATCAAGAACGTTTTAGCATTGTAGAGTAATCGAAATGTTTTTAACTGAGTAACGATTAATTTTTAGGATAGGTATTAGTAGATTTAAGTGTAGCTGAATAATAATAATAATAATAATATTAATAGATTTAAGTATAAATTAAGAGCAAAACTGTTTTTGTAAAATATTTAAAAGGAATAAAAGCTTAAAGCACAACAGCAGAGCTTCATTTCTAGTTTTTAACTGTGAAGAAAAGGAAGAAGGAGTGAAATTATAAAATGAATTTGTTAGAACCTAATCGTAACAGTTATCGTTTGACAGGCAAACGAATTGGTCGAGGATTTTTTAACAAGTTGATAGATAAACTTCCGATAGAACTTCATTTGCCAGGATATAATTTTTGTGGACCGGGTACCAAGTTGGAAAAGAGATTATCGAGAGGAGATCGAGGCGTGAATCCATTAGACGAAGCGTGTAAGAAATACGATATAGCATATACGGTTAGTTCAAATTTAAAATTTAGACACGACGCAGACAGAGCATTATATAAAGCAGCGAAAGAACGAATACGAAATAAAGAGTCTACTCTTGGAGAAAAAGTGGCATCGTCCGCAGTTGCCGCCTTAATGAAAGCAAAAGTAGCGGTCGGTATGGGCGTAGGTAGAAAAAGAAATCGTACGGGTCGACGACCTTTAAAAAAAGTCCGAACGCGTGTAAAGCGTGGTGGAGCTATATCTTTTGTAGATGCACTTCGATTCGCTCGCAACGCAATATCGAGATCAGGTGCTAAGAATTTGTTGACAAACGTTAAAGCGGCGTACGGAGCTTTGAAAAAGATAAGAAAAAGAATTTCCGAACCTAGAGGTCGAGTTATTCGAATTCCGAAAACGGGAGGATTTTTACCTTTAATTCCCCTGTTCGCAGCTTTAGGTGCCCTAGGTAGTATCGCCGGTGGTGCTGCCGCTATTGCAAGAACTATAAACAACGCGAAAACAGCTAGAGAGCAATTAGATGAAGAACGAAGACATAACAAGGCTATGGAAGCAAAGGCCGTAGGTAGCGGATTTTATATAAAACCATATAAGAAAGGTTGCGGTTTGTTTATTGAAGGAAAGGGGAATAATGTTGGCGGCACAGGTTACTTCAATAAGCCCTATAAGAAAGGTTGCGGTATAACCACTAGTTCAAAAAACTAGTTCGAATACCTCGTCGTGCGTTAACTAACGTCGAGTTGGAAAAGTTTGCGAAAGTACTAAAAATTCCACATTTTCGGGGTATATTTATGAGAGACAATCTCCCGAGTAAGATTAAAAAGAAGGAAAGAGGTATTGTTAACTTGGATAACTTGAAAGGACGAGGGACTCATTGGGTCGCCTATAAGAAAGACGACAAGGACATATACTATTTCGACAGTTACGGTGATTTAAGACCGCCATTAGAAATTGAACAATATTTGCTGTCAGACGGTAGGGGTGGTCAAGTAAAGTATAATTACTGTCGATATCAAAGAGAAATAGATCAAAATTGCGGACAGTTGTGTCTGAAGTTTCTAAGTAATAAAAGGATCTATTAGAGTCTAGAGACGTTTAGACGTTCAGAAGTAATGGAGAAAGAAGCAATACACACGACATATACATTTACGTTGACTGGAAAGTCATCTGAATTGACTTGTAATTTTAATCCTCCGATCTATTTGAACGAATTTGGTAGTTACGAGTTGGCTCTTTTGAATTTCGAAACGTTTAATAGTTTAGCAAACGTTAATAAAAACAAGAACGTAATCCAATACGAAGATAAAACAGGACATTTTAAAAACAATATAATAGTACCTGTTGGAACGTACGATATTGATGATATTGCCGAGTTCGTGAATGAACAGCTAGACAAAAGACACGCTAAAAGTGTCGTAATAAGGATTAAGGGGAATAATAACACACAACATTCTTTAATAAAAAGTACCCGTCGAATTAATTTTGCATGCGATAATTCTATAGG
Organism: Onthophagus taurus; assembly: GCF_036711975.1. NCBI lineage: Eukaryota > Metazoa > Arthropoda > Insecta > Coleoptera > Scarabaeidae > Onthophagus > Onthophagus taurus. The sequence continues at coordinate 26,337,079 of NC_091972.1, read as the reverse complement.
GCCGTTACTTGGCTTCAAGCCTCAAATATTACCTAGAGATACGGAAGTGGAATCCGATTTCGTAGTAAACATAAATAAAACGAACGCCTTACAAATTTATTGTAATTTAGTGACGGGATCGTATAATAACGGAGTTCCCGTGCACGTTTTATATCATTTTTTCCCAAACGTTCCGGCAGGTTTTAAAATAATCGAATCACCACAACTACCTATTTATTTACCGGTTTTAACGAACGTGATTAGTAGCTTAACAGTACGTATACTTGATCAGGACGGAAACTTGGTAGACTTCAGAGAAGAAGAAATAACAGTGAGAGTTCACCTGAGATCGATAAATTGAATTATTTAAATTTGACTAACGTTATGACAGTGTTATATCAAAACAAAAGAATGCGGTGGTCAAGAAGAGACAGAGCGAGAAAATTGTTTAATGGAGAAAACTATAAAGCGCGCGTCATCAGTCAACGTAGCGGCAGTAGAAGACGATCCATTCATCGATTATCACCAGTCAATCGAAGGTATTTAGTTCAGTTAGGATACGAAGTGTTAAAGTAATGGACATTTTAAAAGTAACGGATAAGATAAAAACAGATCACTCTATCGTAAGTTATGAATTCCATTCGCATCAACCGTTTGGATCGACCACGTTCGATAACAATGACGAAATTAGAATTTCAATTCCGGAAATAGATAATTATACTTTACCGAGCGAGAGTTATCTATACGTCGAGGGTAGCGTTCGTAAGTTAGCCGCGGACGGAAGTATAACAAAAGATGCCAGCGCAACGGGGCAATTGGTTAACAATCCCGTTGCATTTATGTTTAGCGATATTCGATATCTTATTAACGGAGTACATGTTGATGGTGTGCGGAACGTCGGTATAAGCTCATGCATGAAGGGTTATTTCTCATCTACGCAGAACGAGGTGGTGAAATTAGAGAACGCCGGTTGGCACATAAAACCTTGGAAAGATGATATAGCGGGTGTTTCAAAGGCTTTAGATAAAAATGGAAATTTCGGTCTTAGCGTTCCGCTAAAAACGTTGCTAGGATTCGCAGAAGATTTCAGAAAGATCATGATGAACGTTCGACAGGAACTTGTGCTAATTCGCGGACACGATGATACGGACGTCATCTTTCAACCAGCAGCCGCTCCGAACGATGAAAAATTGAAATTGATCATTAATAAAATTATATGGAGAGTTCCTCACGTGGCGGTGGGATTACGCGAACAGTTGGCATTAACAAAACTATCAGAAAGAAACGTAGACATTCACGTTCCTTTTCGATCGTGGGAAATACACGAGTACCCTCAATTACCTCAAACTACGAAGCAATCTTGGGCCGTCAAAACTGCTCCACAATTGGAAACGCCTAGATTTATAATCATCGGATTTCAAACAAATCGAAAGGGTATATTTAAAGGAAACATGGCATTATTTGATAATATAAACTTAACGAACGTAACCGTTTTCTTGAATGGAGAACGTTTTCCGTACGATAATTTGAATGTGGATTTTGATAACAATCACTATGCGATTTTGTATGATATGTATTCAAGATTTCAGCAAGCATACTACTATCAAGAAAGCGAACCTTTGTTTTCACCGGAAGAATTTAAAACTTACGCGCCGTTAATTGGAATCGATTGCACGTATCAACAGGAAGCAATACATAAAAGCGGAGTAGAAATAAAAATCGAGTATTCAACGAAAAATCCAATTCCGGAAGGTACGACAGCTTACGCATTAATTCTGCATGACAGAGCATTTGTGTATTCGCCTCTTACGAAAATGGTTAAGCAATTAATATAGTGGTACTGTTGAAGCAACGTCATTTAGTGTATCTCTAAACATCGAAGGAAACGTTTGCATATAGTGGTATATTATGGATATTATGGTTTTTCAAAGGGATTTTATTATTTTGGACATTCAAGGTTTCACGATAAACGATGAAGAATTTATCCCAAAGGAACTGGATTCTTACGACAGTAATCATTGTATAAGTCATTACGTGTTTCAACCTAGTCGAAGCTTTTCTTCACTATCTACCAAATTTCGCAATACGGCGAATTGGTTAATGAGTCATCATCATTGTATTGATTGGAACGACGGGTATGTTCCTGCGTCTCGTTTCGATGAGATCGTTTATTATTTGTGTCGTTCGACAAAAGTAGCGTACGTAAAAGGACGTGAGAAAGCTACATTTTTAAGAAGAATTTTAACAATACCGGTAAAAGAATTGCCGGAAAATGAATGCAAATTGGAGGTTGCTGCGCCGATGTGTCCCTATCATAAAAAGAGACCAAGTATGTGCTCCTTATCGAATGTTTTTTATTTATTTTCATACGTATTCAGACATCTATAACTATATGTAAACGAATTGAGAAAGGCAGACGGGTAGTAGCGGTAGAGCAGTTCAAGATGGAACGTCTTTGGCGGTTAGTTACCAGATTGGGACTTTCAACTTTTATAATTAATAAAGTGTGGGATATTATGGAAAGATACGAATCTGATTTATCTTTTGCGAATATTAAAAACTACGAATTATGTTATTTACCAATCGATTATTATATCAATAAAGTAAAGCCATTAGATTTGGCGGCGGTTTGGTTTAAATTACCGTTGAAGTATAGAAACGATGAGCGATTACAAAGCAAGCTGCCCTGTTTTGAACATTATAATTTGCCTCATTGGGAAACGCATATTGATGGTCCACCATCGGCAAGAAAGGATTGTTCTTTATGTATGGTTTAGTATATAAACATTGTCAGTTATAGATTGTAAATTAATAATAATAATAAAAGATTGTAAAAAGTGTAAAAAGTTGTTTTAATTTAAAAGAAAAAATAGTTAATCTAAATGAATACATGGTATGTATACATTGGGTTGGGTTGGTATGACTTGGGTTGTACATTGAAAAAGTATTAAATTGGAAGAAAAAAAGGAAGAAAGAAAGGGGAAAAAAGGAAGAAAAAAAAAAAGAAAAAGGGAAAAGGATTGTTTATTGAAGCTCCTCCTATGCTCCTCCCATGCTCCTCCTCAGGCTCCTCCCAAAGTGGAGATGGAAGAGTGGGGATGGGAGTGGGGGAAATCTAAAATTCCCCCCCCCCCCCCCCCCCGGTTGCCAGGAAAGTAGAGCCAGAAAAAAAGTACCCCCACTCTAACTCCGCCCATTCCCCACTCCTCCCCCTTGTCACGCCCCACCCCACGCCCCCCTTCATTACTCTACTACAAGAAGGCACCTCCCAGCCTTTGAAAATCACTTAAGTGTTTGTGTTCTTCACTTTTTTGGTAAGTACAACCTTCTTTATTATCATGTTTATATAACGTTCATTTTCTCTCCATCACTACAGCTCTTTCTACAACTTTCTCTTTTTTGGTGAGTAAAACTATATTTGTTTTGCATGTTTATATAATATTTAAAATTGTTTTTTCCACTCCTAGACATCCTTGCTCATTCAGCTTTCTCTTTTTTTGCTGTGTTTTATTTGGTAAGTAACCTTTTCTACTTCCATGTTTATATAATATATTCTTGCTTTATTTCATCATGACAGCTCGTTCTACTTTGTTTTTGTGAGTACAACTTGTTTATTTGTTTGTTATGTTAAATTGATATTTTTTTCCCAATTCCTACAGGAGCTTACTGCTGATCAGTTCGATTAGACCGATCAGTTTTTAACATCGTAATTTCAGCAACTTTTTTCTGGTAAGTATAGTCTCCTTTCTTGACATATATTGTTTTTAATCTTGTGTTTTTCATTCCTATAGCTCCTTCTATTTTTTCAAGTTAACTTTTATTGGTAAGCATAACTTTATTTTTTCGAACGTTTTATCATTCATATCCTATCATTCAGCACTTTGTTGACAAGCACCCTCTGCAGTTAGATTTTAACGTGCAACTGTATTTTTCATCAAGCGATGTAAGTATACATGTTTTTTTTATTAAAATAAAATTAATTAATTTTCTTTTCTTATCAAGATGTCTCAAGACGGTTTTAGTCAAATTGATTTAACTGCTCCGGGTTTCGCCAGCCAGGAATCCTTTCTGTTAAACAGTTTTGACATAAACCTGTTGAACATGTCGACTGTTGAGAAGGCTCTGGATCCAAACGTGCAGCCTAATGAGCAGCCGATGGATCCAAACGTTGAATCTAATGTGCAGCAAACTACGGCGCTTCCAAACATCGCAGGTTCCTCGAAAGTCGACGATAAGAATGTGAAACACCTTTCACTTTCACTTCGTCGAAAGTCGGGGAACCGTGAACACCGGAAGAAGGGTGCAGGTGTGTGGTTACCGCCAGATAAGTATAGAGAGCTTCGACGGGAGACCCGTGCTCGTTCGCGAAGTACCAAACACAAGCGTGTGTCAGTTGAACCTGCGACTCTGTCAAAGGTTGAAGTGACACACTCGGAAATGGCTAGCGGCGATGAGTCCAACGACTCTCTTTCTTTAATGGCGGTATCCCAACACTGCACCGAAAACCGGACATACCTTAAAGCTATTAATGCAGCTTTTGTTTCTAAGGCTTCTTCTTCTAAGGCTTCTTCTTCTAAAGCTTCGTCGATTCCCACTCCCCCTACTAACATAAACATTCCTACCATAGAAGTTCCCTCATTAAGCCCGAAAGTACAAATCTTAAGGGTGGACACAATTCCCGCTACTTCAGTCATTTCCGATGTACCTGCCAGCCTTTTTTCAAATGCAATGTGTGCAGCAGTAGAAACAACCAAAGAGGAGATTTTGACCGAAATTAATATTTTGTATCAAAATTTTTATAAAGACCTTCATGCAAAGGTACTTCAATTGCAGACCTCTTTGAGAGAACTTGCACAGTTTAGGGAAGGGCTGGCGTCGAGTTCTAACCACTCTTTAACAACGTCACTCGACATCACCGTTGCAACATTAACCGTTGAAATGAAAAAAGCAGAATTCATTTTGTCTTCTTTACATACTAATAACTTCCCTTCCTAGCTAAAAAGATGTCCGGTAGCAACAACTTCGGGAGGGTGCTCACGTTGGAGCGAAGAGTTGCGTCATTGGAGGTCAAAGTAGATACCCTGTTTCAGCTGGTAGGCTATATCTATAATCTTTTTTGCACGTTTTTAATTTCATAATCTTCTTAGGTAAACAGTATTGTCTCAGAGTCGGCAGTGGTGAGAGGGCAGGTGCATGTTCAAAACATGCACATACACCATTGTTCGACTGGGATAGAACCTCCGACACCGACACCTGCAGCGCCTCCGCCCCCGTATGAAGTGCGGGATGAGCAGGAAGAGGAGGAGGAGTGGTAACCATTTTTCCTCCTCTTCCTTAGGTTAGGTTAGGTTAGGTTATGTTAGGTTAAATGGTTAAGGTATTATACTTATTATTATTATTATTATTATTATTATTATTATTATTCTTAAATATATGTATATATAGTTTCTTTTGCTATATTTTCATTCAGTCTTATCCAATTCATTTAGTACGAGAATCATGATCGACGAGAAATTAAAATGTTTACCGCAACTTCTAACACTGCCTATAGTAAATTTTAGTAATGGTTCGGTCGAAGAACACTTTACAAGACACAGCAATTTATTTGGTGGAAAATGTAAGCGAGGTTTAATTGTAGGACCCTCAGGTGTCGGAAAAACAAATGCTATGTTATCGCTTTTAGTTGCACGTAATGGGTTGCGCTTCCTAAACTTGTACTTATGCTCTAATTCGTTATACCAAAATAAGTACGATTTTTTAAGACGTTTAATTGAACCTATAAAAGATTGCGGTTACTATGAATTTTCTAATATAGACGAGTTCATTCGACCGGAAGATGCGAAAGAATATTCGGTAGTCGTATTTGACGATGTTTCCTGTACAGGTCAAAATGTCATTAAGGAATTTTTTTCGTATGGTCGACATAAAAACATTGATTGTTTTCTAATTTGTCAAAGTTATAGTGCAATTCCAAAACAATTAGTTCGCGATAATTGTAACTTTTTGGTGTTATTTAAACAAGACTTAACAAATTTAAAACACGTATTTGAAGATCACATAATGAGCGATATGGAGTTTCATCGGCTAAAGGAAATTAGCGATGCTTGTTGGGAGAATAGACACGGCATCCTAGTTATTGATTTAGATTGTAGTGTATCTAAGGGACGTTACCGTAAGGGTTTTGATAAATTCATTGAAGTTTAAAACTAACGACTTCAGCTGTACAGTTCGTAGTAACTTCACATACATCATACAATGAACAAGACGATAGCTGCAGAACTTATCGCGGCACGAGAAGTCGTGAGAGACAAAATTCGTTCTTTAAAAGAAGACTTAGAGGAGTCAAGGATTCGGTCGGAAACCGCATATGCACCCATCGCAAGGCCCTTACAGGATATTGTCGCAAAACTTGACACTGCGCCTTTACTATCCATTCCAAAACGAAGTTTATCTCCAAAAGAAGAAAAATTGATATCTAAGATACAACGCTACTCGCCGGATATTTCTGACGTACCAGCTAAAACCGAGACCGAATATTTTATTCGAAAACCGAAAGTTCCATTAAAAGAACAACGACGAAAATTTGCTACATCGACTCCTGAAAAAAGGTTGGTATCTTCTCCCACGTCTTCTCCTCTTGGTCCATTAGCTCATGCAGAAGAAGAAGTATATGAAGTTCCGCCGGGCGAAGAAGAAGAACTCCTCGATTCTAGCGAGGATACCGGAGCTCTTATTTCGGACGCACATAATCGAATAGAACGACTTAAAGATTGGAGTCTCCAGAGGTACAAGCCGCTTTGAGTCAGTTTCATCCTTTGCCCAGAACGTATATTGTTGGTTTAACAACTGATTTAAAAGATGATTATGATCGTTTATACGGTGTTCGCGAAACTCCCGAAGGTTTCTACATTGGAGTCAGTCCTGTTCACTTTGAGGATCAGGATATTCACGTTGGAAACTTCAAATATACAGGAACCGTTGGTTTATATGATTTACTATTTAAAAACGAACCGGGCAAATTTACAATTCAGGACATGCGCAACTACAAAGATATCTTACTACGTTCAAATGCTCCGTACATTAATTACATTCCAGAGGCAGGTATGACTACTGAGGACGACAGTGGGAAATTTCAGAATATTATCAAGCCTATCGTTGAAGGTAACAAACCCAAGGTGCATTGGGCTAAATACTGGCCGAATCCGAAGAAAAAAGTCGGTGGTGCATTACAAAAACAAGTCGTTCCTGGGGCTCTTATCGAATACGAGTATTGGGACGATCCCAACGAACTTGTCGACAGACTGCGTTTGTTGATGGCCTCGCAAACTGCAGGTCATTCTGCACATGTCAATGAAATATCATCAATAATATCGGAGCTAACAGAGGCCGAGATTATACGTTAAAATATTATCATAAATATACGACTCTCACATTTTTTGTTTTAAAACACCGACGTTTGTGAACTAGAGCAGATGAGTTTAAGCAAGTTCGGAAAACATTCGTCTAGTATGACGATCGATAAGTTTGGTAAACACGTACACGGACACAACATTGCTGCTCATTTTAATAAACGTGAAAACTTACAACGATATTTCAAACAACCAACTATACTTACGTTTAGCGGAGATGGAACTACGGATACAACGGATAATTATTACATTATTCAAAATTTAGGTTACGTAAGTAAATATATAAACTTTTTATATATTGGTGAAATAGTGAAATACCGATTTGAAGGAGACGTTGAAATGATTATTAACGGGAGTATCTTCGATCCAAATAAAAAGTTAAATGTTCTCTTCTTTGGAGATAAAATAGTTTGCAAACCCACAACGAAGACCACTTTACTCAAGAAACCATTTATGGTAGAACTGCTCATTGAAATATCCAGAAAATGAGCGATATTAAAAGGTCCGTCGTAAACGAGTTGCACGCGTCCGCGAGGAAAAAGTATAAACGCAGACGTGTTATTATAAAAGGTTTAACGGACTTATTTCAAGCTGATTTAGTGGAGATGATACCTTATTCAAAAGCAAATGGTAATTTTAAATATATTCTAACAGTTATTAATGCTTTCTCAAAGTATGGCTGGGCTGTACCACTAAAAAACAAAACTGGCAAAGAAGTTACGCGAGCTATGGAAACAATTCTATCGGAAAAGCGAAAAAACATACCGAAGAATCTGCAAACGGATAACGGAAAAGAATTTTACAATGAGGATTTTAAAAAGCTCATGTCACGATATCACATCAATCACTACAGTTCATTTTCCAATTTAAAGAGTTCTATTGTTGAACGGTTTAATAGAACAATAAAAGAAAAAATGTGGAAAGAATTTAGTATGCAAGGTAACTATCGTTGGTTGGAATTGCTTCCCAAATTAATTCTGGATTATAACAACCAAGTTCACAGGACGATAGGAATGAAACCTAGCGAGGTAAATAACAGAAACGCATCGACACTGTTAAAAACTGTATATAATTACATAAAAATTGTCGATCCTTATACCAAAAAATTTAATGTCGGTGATCACGTCAGAGTGAGCAAGCATCGACACGCCTTCACCAAAAACTATACTCCCAATTGGTCTAACGAAGTGTTTACAATACATTCTGTTCGTAATACTTTCCCAACAACATATCTGCTCAAAGATGCATCCAATGAAAAAATTATGGGTGGTTTTTATCGAGAGGAATTACAAAAAGTTAAATATCCTGACGTCTACTTGGTGGAAAAAGTGCTACGGCGAAAAGGAAATCAAGTGTTTGTGAAATGGTTAGGATTAGGTCCGTCTCATAATTCTTGGATCTCAAAAACTAACGTTCTTTAAAACGTATAAAGACCTATTTAAAAGTTTACAAGACTTTATTAACAATCGAACATTACAAATACATTATTATTATTATTCTTTACAATTTTTTTTAAATTAAATTCATTTATTCGCATTCAATCTTTTTATCAACCAATGACCCCACGCCAAAGTATTACATCCGTTCGGTAATATGTATCGTTTATCATCGCACGATGAAAGAGCAATTTTATTCTTTAATTCGGTATACATAGTATGAAATTCTGACTTAAAAATGTACATTTTTTTATGAACCGATCCGCCACATTCAACCACACGTTTATAATCGGTCACGCTTAAATGTTTATCTATAACATATTTCTTTACTCCTTTAGCCTTTTTTACATTATCATTCAACAAGGTGATGCAGTACGCCTTAGCTCGTGTTCCAACAAATGACGTTATGCACCTGTTTGGATATTCATCTTTCATTCTTCCCAACACAGATCGACCGCGAGGTATATTGTGTATATTCTCTAACGGATAATTGGACGTGTCAAAAAATTCAATATTTTCTTTTATATCCTCATATACATTGGGAGTAGTAATTTCTAGGATTAGGGAATCAGTATCGGTGTATAAAAGTGTTATGTTATTTCCATATTTAACTTTTAAGTAATCATAGAAGAAGCTGTACATTACGGTTTTCGAAAGCTCTAATATACTGAAACCCACATACAGCGGTTTGCAATAACGAACTTCCGCGACGTTCAATTGAACGGCTATCAAATTATCGCAAAATATTTTCGAAGATTTAAAATTTGGTTTAGCTATTAGGGCTTCCACGCCCGGTTTCTTATGACGACATTCCCAGTGGGTAACTAGTCTTATATCCACTCGCTTTTCCACATTTTCCATTGTCTTACCGTATACGATGTTATTCATTGCTTTGTAATGATTTTTTTCAAATTCATTCTTAGCTTTCGCACGTTTATCGGAATTGAAATCGATGTAGCTCCGCATCCAGTTGGATTGTTTAAATTCTAATACTCTGTAAATCTTCGTTAGTTTCAATCCGAACTTGATACACTGCTTTAGATTCACGTAATGAATGATGTATTTTGTTTTATTTTCCAAATTTGCTATTAACTTTGCATTTTTTGAACCTGGGGGTACAATCCGTTCTGGACAAAATGGCAAATCGTTGTGTTCATCATGTATTGCTTCCGGATACTCTAAATCTACCTCGAACACGTAACCCTTTTCGGAATCGTCTTCCGTATTGTAAATATCTAACTTTTGAATCTCTTCATCTGATAGCCATCGAAATCCACCCGTCGGTAATTTTCGTCTCATTGCGTGTCCATACAAATTCGTAGCGTCGAGATACAAAATATAAGATGGGTCTTTGGTTTCATCAAATTCCATCATTAATTTATTGTTAGCCTTCGCACTGCGTTTAGTGCACATACTTAATCCACCGCGAATACCATTTTTAAAGAAGTGTAACATGTCTATGTCCGTTAATAATTCTAATTTTACCCCTGTCATTCGTAATAATGCATCCCAACCGAAGCCCGGCGCTGTGAAGTAATGACATGGATCTAAAGAGTAATACTTCATCGAGATGGTTCGGAAATTCTCAAATACGTCCGCCAAAAGTAAAACGTCAGACGTTAAATAAATGTCGCTATATTCGCCTAAAGTGCGACAGTTAAATAAGTTCCACACCGTTTGTGCACGACAATAATTTTCTTCGGTTATACTATCGTCGCATAAAGTATTGTAAAAACTACTTCGATCTGGCAGAGCGGTAAGATTCAGCTTTTCGAATGAATCCACAAAGGAGTACGGAAAAACTCCTTTCTGACGTATAAGTCGAAACTGTTCTTCGTTCCTACAATATTTTCTGATTTGAACGCATTGGTTGTCTTCCAAAAATGAACCCAACTTCTCTAGCGATAAAGCCATAAACCTAAATGAATCCACAAATCTCAATTTCATATGAACCCGCCTTAGCTTTCCCTTGCTGTCAATGTTTTCTCCTACGATAATTTTTTTCGAAAATGATATATACTTTTCTTTATTCTGTGCTATAACGTCCACGTCTTCTTCTTTTAATGCCATATCTTTCACAAACATATGACAATCGTAGTTCGAAAGATTGTGAAAGAATATCGGTATGAACTTTGGTAATTGATAATTGATGTTACATACAGCATGTGCGGGTCCTCTATACAACCCAGTTAGGTGATCATGATCGCACACTTTATTACCTTCTTTTATTTTGTGCGAACAAATGTGACAGATATCCTGCATCTCATGTATTAATCTATCAATAGGTGGTAATGGGAGCATTTCTTTTGGTTGGCTTAAATAATTTTTGTATATATTCAGAACGTCATGTTCCAACTTGCTCATGAAAATTTGAGCAGCATTACATCCGCGATATATTTCAAACTTCGACAATGATTCGTCATATGAACATTTTATATAATATGCAAATGCATAAGGTTCGTGTTTGAAACATTTGACGGAGTATGAATTATCATCGTTAAGTTCTGTTGCTTCCGCATCGGCGATCGGTTTCTGTAATGCTTCAAAATCTGCATACACCACGAACGGTATTTTTAATTGTCGTTCAAAATTTTCGAACTGTAGTATATTTTCCTTTTCTTCATTTCCATATTTATTTATTTTCAAATTTGTTGTTGGTAAAATTGCCCTTACCTTGCTGCAATCGTCACTTTGATGACGGATAAGTTTATTTTCTGACGTAAAGAATACCAAGCATCCGTCGCAAATATACTTTTCATGACCATTCTGCGATGCTTGCGATGATAGTAATCGAGACAGATTTTTTATCCAACAATAGTGACTATTCCCGGAATCATTTGTAACCAATAATAAATTTATATGTCTTTCTTCTTTTTGTCGACATATATACATTGTAATTATGTCATAATTCATAACACCGTCTTTAAAATACTCATTTATTCCATATACATTAATAGATAGTTTGTTCTGCTTTTCAAATACAGGTATATCTCGTAATTTAACTGGAAAAACAATATTTGAATAGTCTAAGCCGCAGTCTAGGTAATTCGGATACGAAGATGTCCTCTGTGGTAAACCGTTCGGTTCATGTAGTGCGGATGTTACAGCCCATGCAAAACATGCATCATCCGCGTTTTGTATATTTATCACAGCACGCTTTGCTTTTATTTGCGATGGTAGATCGATGTAATTAGATGCTCTGATAGGATTATATTTGTTTAAATTTAACTCCATATAGAGAATTTGCATTAAAGTCCATCCTAAATAAAATATTGAAACATTTATTTTTTAATATATAGGTATATTATGTCACATTACGCTTACCTGAATCTCGTTCCTGGAATTCTGACATTTTTGATGAAATTTCATCAATAAATTCCTTATATATTTTATACAGATCCGACGCTAATGATACTACCTTATTTTTCGTATTGAATGATTTTATTTCACAGTCTTCCTTTGATTGTAAAAAATACAAACCAAAACATTCCATATTTAATTTTACATTTCGATGAATATCGATTGCGCTTTGTATTAGATTTAGTATTTTTTCTCGAATTCTATGAGAAAATTCATCCAAATCCACAAAAAAACCTTCTTCACTTATTCGATAACTGACAATTTTGTCACCGAATGCTCCAGCTATTCTCTCCACTCCGTCATCGATTATAACAAAAGCGTTACGCTTGTGTGCGTTGCTTCGTAAATGTGCAGAGTAACATTGTCTATTTACATAATCATCGCAAGCCTCACATTTTACTGCTTTTGGAATTTGCGGTGCGTCAAGCTTGATTCTCTTGCCAATACAAGATAATCGTTGATGTCTTTTTAAATTGTCAACTCGAGTAAAACTTTTTCCACAATCCTCACACACGACCATTTTACAATTTAATGTTGTACACTTCTACTTGTTATGAAAGAACTACGTCAATACCACATTTCGCAAGCGTTTATAAACCCTCACCGCTCCTGAAACTTATTGGGGAGGAGGAGGATGCATCGAGTGCGTTTGTATACATGTATATTTATAACTCCGTCTACCTCTGCATAATAAATTAAAAAAATATCTCGCAGGTAGATCATGACTCACTTACTAGTATTAAGTTAATTGACCTCCTCCTCGAACGTATCCCCCCAAAAAATTTCCCGATTCAAGAACCTCCTCGCATATTTTAAAGCTCCGTATACCTTTACACAATAAATTTTAAAAAATATCCCGCAGGTAGATAATGACTCACTTATTTGTATACCTACATGTCCCAAAACCGTATACCTTTGTGTACAATAAGTTAAGAGATATATCGAAAACATTACCAGTTCATTGAGAAGCGTCGAAGGATAAACATAGTAATTGTTTTCATCAAGGTAAACAGGTTACATATAAAGATAAATTTTTAATAACATAACCTAAATAAAGATACATTTTTAATAAAGATAAATTTTTAATAATTTCGTCAAAATAACATGACCTTCTCAAGTTAATTGACCTCCTCCTCTCTTCATCGAATCTCCTCCGACCCTCAAAAGAATCGCCGATTCAAGAACCTCCTCTCCTCATCGAACCTCCTCTGACCCCCAAAAAATTTGCCGATTCAAGAACCTCCTCCTAGAACGCAGGTTCGAGGAGGAGGTTCTTGAATCGGCGAATCTATACTACTTATCACTTTTGGTTCCGATAATTCTGTTGACCATATTTGTGATATTCAGGGGCCAAATATCGTATTGGAGCATGTTGGAGATAAAAAACAAAATGTGCCCAAAACGTGATATTTTGACGTTATACGCCGTTCTGAGCCATGTTTGAACTTTCTATCACTTTTGGTTCCGGTAATTCTGTTGACCATATATGTGATATTCAGGCGCCAAATGACATCTTGGAGCATGTTGGAGATAAAAAACAAAATGTGCCCAAAACGTGATATTATGACGTTATACGCCGTTCTGAGACATCTTTGAACTTTCTATCACTTTTGGTTCCGATAATTCTGTTGACCATATTTGTGATATTCAGGCGCCAAATGACATGTTGGAGCATGTTAGAGATAAAAAACAAAATGTGCGCAAAACGTGATATTATGACGTTATACGCCGTTCTGAGCCATGTTTCAACTTTCTATCACTTTTGGTTCCGATAATTCTGTTGACCATATTTGTGATATTCAGGCGCCAAATGACATGTTGGAGCATGTTGGAGATAAAAAACAAAATGTGCGCAAAACGTGATATTATGACGTTATACGCCGTTCTGAGCCATGTTTGAACTTTCTATCACTTTTGGTTCCGGTAATTCTGTTGACCATATATGTGATATTCAGGCGCCAAATGACATCTTGGAGCATGTTGGAGATAAAAAACAAAATGCGCCCAAAACGTGATATTATGACTTTATACGCCGTTCTGAGCCATGTTTGAACCTTCTATCACTTTTGGTTCCGGTAATTCTGTTGACCATATAGGTGATATTCAGGCGCCAAATGATATATTGGAGCATGTTGGAGATAAAATACAAAATGCGAGCAAAACGTGATATTATGACGTTATACGCCGTTCTGAGCCATGTTTGAACCTTCTATCACTTTTGGTTCCGGTAATTCTGTTGACCATATAGGTGATATTCAGGCGCCAAATGACATATTGGAGCATGTTGGAGTTAAAAAACAAAATGCGCCCAAAACGTGATATTATGACGTTATACGCCGTTCTGAGCCATGTTTGAACTTTCTATCACTTTTTGTTCCAGTAATTCTGTTGACCATATTTGTGACATTCAGGGCCAAATATCGTATTGGAGCATGTTGGAGGTAAAAAACAAAATGTGCCCAAAACGTGATGTTATGACGTTATACGCCGTTCTGAGCCATGTTTGAACTTTCTATCACTTTTGGTTCCGGTAATTCTGTTGATCATATATGTGATATTCAGGCGCCAAATGACATATTGGAGCATGTTGGAGATAAAAAACAAAATGCGCCCAAAACGTGATATTATGACGTTATACGCCGTTCTGAGCCATGTTTGAACTTTCTATCACTTTTGGTTCCGATAATTCTGTTGACCATATTTGTGATATTCAGGGGCCAAATGTCGTATTGGAGCATGTTGGAGATAAAAAACAAAATGTGCCCAAAACGTGATATTATGACGTTATACGCCGTTCTGAGCCATGTTTGAACTTTCTATCACTTTTGGTTCCGGTAATTCTGTTGACCATATATGTGATATTCAGGCGCCAAATGACATCTTGGAGCATGTTGGAGATAAAAAACAATATGTGCCCATAACGTGATATGACGTTATACGCCGTTCTGAGCCATGTTTGAACTTTCTATCACTTTTGGTTCCGATAATTCTGTTGACCATATTTGTAATATTCAGGGGCCAAATATCGTATTGGAGCATGTTGGAGGTAAAAAACAAAATGTGCCCAAAACGTGATATTATGACGTTATACGCCGTTCTGAGCCATGTTTGAACTTTCTATCACTTTTGGTTCCGGTAATTCTGTTGACCATATATGTGATATTCAGGCGCCAAATGACATCTTGGAGCATGTTGGAGAAAAAAAACAAAATGTGCCCAAAACGTGATATTATGACGTTATACGCCGTTTTGAGACATGTTTGAACTTTCTATCACTTTTGGTTCCGATAATTCTGTTGACCATATTTGTGATATTGAGGGGCCTAATGTCGTATTGGAGCATGTTGGAGATAAAAAACAAAATGTGCCCAAAACGTGATATTATGACGTTATACGCCGTTCTGAGCCATGTTTGAACTTTCTATGACTTTTGGTTCCGGTAATTCTGTTGACCATATATGTGATATTCAGGCGCCAAATGACATCTTGGAGCATGTTGGAGATAAAAAACAAAATGTGCCCAAAACGTGATATTATGACGTTATACGCCGTTCTGAGACATGTTTGAACTTTCTATCACTTTTGGTTCCGGTAATTCTGTTGACCATATTTGTGATATTCAGGGGCTAAATATCGTATTGGAGCATGTTGGAGATAAAAAACAAAATGTGCCCAAAACGTGATATTATGACGTTATACGCCGTTCTGAGCCATGTTTGAACTTTCTATCACTTTTGGTTCCGGTAATTCTGTTGACCATATATGTGATATTCAGGCGCCAAATGACATCTTGGAGCATGTTGGAGATAAAAAACAAAATGCGCCCAAAACGTGATATTATGACGTTATACGTCGTTCTGAGCCATGTTTGAACTTTCTATCACTTTTGGTTCCGGTAATTCTGTTGACCATATATGTGATATTCAGGCGCCAAATGACATCTTGGAGCATGTTGGAGATAAAAAACAAAATGTGCCCAAAACGTGATATTATGACGTTATACGCCGTTCTGAGCCATGTTTGAACTTTCTATCACTTTTGGTTCCGGTAATTCTGTTGACCATATATGTGATATTCAGGCGCCAAATGACATCTTGGAGCATGTTGGAGAAAAAAAACAAAATGTGCCCAAAACGTGATATTATGACGTTATACGCCGTTTTGAGACATGTTTGAACTTTCTATCACTTTTGGTTCCGATAATTCTGTTGACCATATTTGTGATATTGAGGGGCCTAATGTCGTATTGGAGCATGTTGGAGATAAAAAACAAAATGTGCCCAAAACGTGATATTATGACGTTATACGCCGTTCTGAGCCATGTTTGAACTTTCTATGACTTTTGGTTCCGGTAATTCTGTTGACCATATATGTGATATTCAGGCGCCAAATGACATCTTGGAGCATGTTGGAGATAAAAAACAAAATGTGCCCAAAACGTGATATTATGACGTTATACGCCGTTCTGAGACATGTTTGAACTTTCTATCACTTTTGGTTCCGGTAATTCTGTTGACCATATTTGTGATATTCAGGGGCTAAATATCGTATTGGAGCATGTTGGAGATAAAAAACAAAATGTGCCCAAAACGTGATATTATGACGTTATACGCCGTTCTGAGCCATGTTTGAACTTTCTATCACTTTTGGTTCCGGTAATTCTGTTGACCATATATGTGATATTCAGGCGCCAAATGACATCTTGGAGCATGTTGGAGATAAAAAACAAAATGCGCCCAAAACGTGATATTATGACGTTATACGTCGTTCTGAGCCATGTTTGAACTTTCTATCACTTTTGGTTCCGGTAATTCTGTTGACCATATATGTGATATTCAGGCGCCAAATGACATCTTGGAGCATGTTGGAGATAAAAAACAAAATGTGCCCAAAACGTGATATTATGACGTTATACGCCGTTCTGAGCCATGTTTGAATTTTCTATCACTTTTGGTTCCGATAATTCTGTTGACCATATTTGTGATATTCAGGGGCCAAATATCGTATTGGAGCATGTTGGAGATAAAAAACAAAATGTGCCCAAAACGTGATTATATGACGTTATACGCCGTTCTGATCCATGTTTGAACTTTCTATTACTTTTGGTTCCGGTAATTCTGTTGACCATATATGTGATATTCAGGCGCCAAATGACATCTTGGAGCATGTTGGAGATAAAAAACAAAATGTGCCCATAACGTGATATGACGTTATACGCCGTTCTGAGCCATGTTTGAACTTTCTATCACTTTTGGTTCCGATAATTCTGTTGACCATATTTGTAATATTCAGGGGCCAAATATCGTATTGGAGCATGTTGGAGGTAAAAAACAAAATGTGCCCAAAACGTGATATTATGACGTTATACGCCGTTCTGAGCCATGTTTGAACTTTCTATCACTTTTGGTTCCGGTAATTCTGTTGACCATATATGTGATATTCAGGCGCCAAATGACATCTTGGAGCATGTTGGAGATAAAAAACAAAACGTGATATTATGACGTTATACGTCGTTCTGAGCCATGTTTGAACTTTCTATCACTTTTGGTTCCGGTAATTCTGTTGACCATAGGTGATATTCAGGCGCCAAATGACATCTTGGAGCATGTTGGAGATAAAAAACAAAATGCGCCCAAAACGTGATATTATGACGTTATACGCCGTTCTGAGCCATGTTTGAACCTTCTATCACTTTTGGTTCCGGTAATTCTGTTGACCATATATGTGATATTCAGGCGCCAAATGACATATTGGAGCATGTTGGAGTTAAAAAACAAAATGCGCCCAAAACGTGATATTATGACGTTATACGCCGTTCTGAGCCATGTTTGAACTTTCTATCACTTTTGGTTCCGATAATTCTGTTGACCATATTTGTAATATTCAGGGGCCAAATATCGTATTGGAGCATGTTGGAGGTAAAAAACAAAATGTGCCCAAAACGTGATATTATGACGTTATACGCCGTTCTGAGCCATGTTTGAACTTTCTATCACTTTTGGTTCCGGTAATTCTGTTGACCATATATGTGATATTCAGGCGCCAAATGACATCTTGGAGCATGTTGGAGATAAAAAACAAAATGTGCCCAAAACGTGATATTATGACGTTATACGCCGTTCTGAGACATGTTTGAACTTTCTATCACTTTTGGTTCCGATAATTCTGTTGACCACATTTGTGATATTGAGGGGCCTAATGTCGTATTGGAGCATGTTGGAGATAAAAAACAAAATGTGCCCAAAACGTGATATTATGACGTTATACGCCGTTCTGAGCCATGTTTGAACTTTCTATCACTTTTGGTTCCGGTAATTCTGTTGACCATATATGTGATATTCAGGCGCCAAATGACATATTGGAGCATGTTGGAGATAAAAAACAAAATGTGCCCAAAACGTGATATTATGACGTTATACGCCGTTCTGAGACATGTTTGAACTTTCTATCACTTTTGGTTCCGATAATTCTGTTGACCATATTTGTGATATTCAGGGGCCTAATGTCGTATTGGAACATGTTGGAGATAAAAAACAAAATGTGCCCAAAACGTGATATTATGACGTTATACGCCGTTCTGAGACATGTTTGAACTTTCTATCACTTTTGGTTCCGATGATTCTGTTGACCATATATGTGATATTCAGGCGCTATATGACATATTGGAGCATGTTGGAGATAAAAAACAAAATGTGCCCAAAACGTGATATTATGACGTTATACGCCGTTCTGAGCCATGTTTGAACTTTCTATCACTTTTGGTTCCGATAATTCTGTTGACCATATTTGTGATATTCAGGGGCCAAATATCGTATTGGAGCATGTTGGAGATAAAAAACAAAATGTGCCCAAAACGTGATATTATGCCGTTATACGCCGTTCTGAGCCATGTTTGAACTTTCTATCACTTTTGGTTCCGGTAATTCTGTTGACCATATATGTGATATTCAGGCGCCAAATGACATCTTGGAGCATGTTGGAGATAAAAAACAAAATGTGCCCATAACGTGTTATGACGTTATACGCCGTTCTGAGCCATGTTTGAACTTTCTATCACTTTTGGTTCCGATAATTCTGTTGACCATATTTGTAATATTCAGGGGCCAAATATCGTATTGGAGCATGTTGGAGGTAAAAAACAAAATGTGCCCAAAACGTGTTATTATGACGTTATACGCCGTTCTGAGCCATGTTTGAACTTTCTATCACTTTTGGTTCCGGTAATTCTGTTGACCATATATGTGATATTCAGGCGCCAAATGACATCTTGGAGCATGTTGGAGATAAAAAACAAAATGTGCCCAAAACGTGATATTATGACGTTATACGCCGTTCTGAGCCATGTTTGAACTTTCTATCACTTTTGGTTCCGGTAATTCTGTTGACCATATATGTGATATTCAGGCGCCAAATGACATCTTGGAGCATGTTGGAGATAAAAATCAAAATGTGCCCAAAACGTGATATTATGACGTTATACGCCGTTCTGAGACATGTTTGAACTTTCTATCACTTTTGGTTCCGATAATTCTGTTGACCATATTTGTGATATTCAGGGGCCTAATGTCGTATTGGAACATGTTGGAGATAAAAAACAAAATGTGCCCAAAACGTGATATTATGACGTTATACGCCGTTCTGAGACATGTTTGAACTTTCTATCACTTTTGGTTCCGATGATTCTGTTGACCATATATGTGATATTCAGGCGCTATATGACATATTGGAGCATGTTGGAGATAAAAAACAAAATGTGCCCAAAACGTGGTATTATGACGTTATACGCCGTTCTGAGCCATGTTTGAACTTTCTATCACTTTTGGATCCGATAATTCTGTTGACCATATTTGTGATATTCAGGGGCCAAATATCGTATTGGAGCATGTTGGAGATAAAAAACAAAATGTGCCCAAAACGTGATATTATGACGTTATACGCCGTTCTGAGCCATGTTTGAACTTTCTATCACTTTTGGTTCCGGTAATTCTGTTGACCATATATGTGATATTCAGGCGCCAAATGACATCTTGGAGCATGTTGGAGATAAAAATCAAAATGTGCCCAAAACGTGATATTATGACGTTATACGCCGTTCTGAGACATGTTTGAACTTTCTATCACTTTTGGTTCCGATAATTCTGTTGACCATATTTGTGATATTCAGGGGCCTAATGTCGTATTGGAACATGTTGGAGATAAAAAACAAAATGTGCCCAAAACGTGATATTATGACGTTATACGCCGTTCTGAGACATGTTTGAACTTTCTATCACTTTTGGTTCCGATGATTCTGTTGACCATATATGTGATATTCAGGCGCTATATGACATATTGGAGCATGTTGGAGATAAAAAACAAAATGTGCCCAAAACGTGATATTATGACGTTATACGCCGTTCTGAGCCATGTTTGAACTTTCTATCACTTTTGGTTCCGATAATTCTGTTGGCCATATTTGTGATATTCAGGGGCCAAATATCGTATTGGAGCATGTTGGAGATAAAAAACAAAATGTGCCCAAAACGTGATATTATGACGTTATACGCCGTTCTGAGCCATGTTTGAACTTTCTATCACTTTTGGTTCCGGTAATTCTGTTGACCATATATGTGATATTCAGGCGCCAAATGACATCTTGGAGCATGTTGGAGATAAAAAACAAAATGTGCCCATAACGTGATATGACGTTATACGCCGTTCTGAGCCATGTTTGAACTTTCTATCACTTTTGGTTCCGATAATTCTGTTGACCATATTTGTAATATTCAGGGGCCAAATATCGTATTGGAGCATGTTGGAGGTAAAAAACAAAATGTGCCCAAAACGTGATATTATGACGTTATACGCCGTTCTGAGCCATGTTTGAACTTTCTATCACTTTTGGTTCCGGTAATTCTGTTGACCATATATGTGATATTCAGGCGCCAAATGACATCTTGGAGCATGTTGGAGATAAAAAACAAAACGTGATATTATGACGTTATACGTCGTTCTGAGCCATGTTTGAACTTTCTATCACTTTTGGTTCCGGTAATTCTGTTGACCATAGGTGATATTCAGGCGCCAAATGACATCTTGGAGCATGTTGGAGATAAAAAACAAAATGCGCCCAAAACGTGATATTATGACGTTATACGCCGTTCTGAGCCATGTTTGAACTTTCTATCACTTTTGGTTCCGGTAATTCTGTTGACCATTTATGTGATATTCAGGCGCCAAATGACATCTTGGAGCATGTTGGAGATAAAAAACAAAATGTGCCCAAAACGTGATATTATGACGTTATACGCCGTTCTGAGCCATGTTTGAACTTTCTATCACTTTTGGTTCCGATAATTCTGTTGACCATATTTGTGATATTGAGGGGCCTAATGTCGTATTGGAGCATGTTGGAGATAAAAAACAAAATGTGCCCAAAACGTGATATTATGACGTTATACGCCGTTCTGAGCCATGTTTGAACTTTCTATCACTTTTGGTTCCGGTAATTCTGTTGACCATATATGTGATATTCAGGCGCCAAATGACATATTGGAGCATGTTGGAGATAAAAAACAAAATGTGCCCAAAACGTGATATTATGACGTTATACGCCGTTCTGAGCCATGTTTGAACTTTCTATCACTTTTGGTTCCGATAATTCTGTTGACCATATTTGTGATATTCAGGGGCCAAATATCGTATTGGAGCATGTTGGAGATAAAAAACAAAATGTGCCCAAAACGTGATATTATGACGTTATACGCCGTTCTGAGCCATGTTTGAACTTTCTATCACTTTTGGTTCCGGTAATTCTGTTGACCATATATGTGATATTCAGGCGCCAAATGACATCTTGGAGCATGTTGGAGATAAAAAACAAAATGTGCCCATAACGTGATATGACGTTATACGCCGTTCTGAGCCATGTTTGAACTTTCTATCACTTTTGGTTCCGATAATTCTGTTGACCATATTTGTAATATTCAGGGGCCAAATATCGTATTGGAGCATGTTGGAGGTAAAAAACAAAATGTGCCCAAAACGTGATATTATGACGTTATACGCCGTTCTGAGCCATGTTTGAACTTTCTATCACTTTTGGTTCCGGTAATTCTGTTGACCATATATGTGATATTCAGGCGCCAAATGACATCTTGGAGCATGTTGGAGATAAAAAACAAAATGTGCCCAAAACGTGATATTATGACGTTATACGCCGTTCTGAGACATGTTTGAACTTTCTATCACTTTTGGTTCCGATAATTCTGTTGACCACATTTGTGATATTGAGGGGCCTAATGTCGTATTGGAGCATGTTGGAGATAAAAAACAAAATGTGCCCAAAACGTGATATTATGACGTTATACGCCGTTCTGAGCCATGTTTGAACTTTCTATCACTTTTGGTTCCGGTAATTCTGTTGACCATATATGTGATATTCAGGCGCCAAATGACATATTGGAGCATGTTGGAGATAAAAAACAAAATGTGCCCAAAACGTGATATTATGACGTTATACGCCGTTCTGAGCCATGTTTGAACTTTCTATCACTTTTGGTTCCGATAATTCTGTTGACCATATTTGTGATATTCAGGGGCCAAATATCGTATTGGAGCATGTTGGAGATAAAAAACAAAATGTGCCCAAAACGTGATATTATGACGTTATACGCCGTTCTGAGCCATGTTTGAACTTTCTATCACTTTTGGTTCCGGTAATTCTGTTGACCATATATGTGATATTCAGGCGCCAAATGACATCTTGGAGCATGTTGGAGATAAAAAACAAAATGTGCCCATAACGTGTTATGACGTTATACGCCGTTCTGAGCCATGTTTGAACTTTCTATCACTTTTGGTTCCGATAATTCTGTTGACCATATTTGTAATATTCAGGGGCCAAATATCGTATTGGAGCATGTTGGAGGTAAAAAACAAAATGTGCCCAAAACGTGTTATTATGACGTTATACGCCGTTCTGAGCCATGTTTGAACTTTCTATCACTTTTGGTTCCGGTAATTCTGTTGACCATATATGTGATATTCAGGCGCCAAATGACATCTTGGAGCATGTTGGAGATAAAAAACAAAATGTGCCCAAAACGTGATATTATGACGTTATACGCCGTTCTGAGCCATGTTTGAACTTTCTATCACTTTTGGTTCCGGTAATTCTGTTGACCATATATGTGATATTCAGGCGCCAAATGACATCTTGGAGCATGTTGGAGATAAAAATCAAAATGTGCCCAAAACGTGATATTATGACGTTATACGCCGTTCTGAGACATGTTTGAACTTTCTATCACTTTTGGTTCCGATAATTCTGTTGACCATATTTGTGATATTCAGGGGCCTAATGTCGTATTGGAACATGTTGGAGATAAAAAACAAAATGTGCCCAAAACGTGATATTATGACGTTATACGCCGTTCTGAGACATGTTTGAACTTTCTATCACTTTTGGTTCCGATGATTCTGTTGACCATATATGTGATATTCAGGCGCTATATGACATATTGGAGCATGTTGGAGATAAAAAACAAAATGTGCCCAAAACGTGATATTATGACGTTATACGCCGTTCTGAGCCATGTTTGAACTTTCTATCACTTTTGGTTCCGATAATTCTGTTGACCATATTTGTGATATTCAGGGGCCAAATATCGTATTGGAGCATGTTGGAGATAAAAAACAAAATGTGCCCAAAACGTGATATTATGACGTTATACGCCGTTCTGAGCCATGTTTGAACTTTCTATCACTTTTGGTTCCGGTAATTCTGTTGACCATATATGTGATATTCAGGCGCCAAATGACATCTTGGAGCATGTTGGAGATAAAAAACAAAATGTGCCCATAACGTGATATGACGTTATACGCCGTTCTGAGCCATGTTTGAACTTTCTATCACTTTTGGTTCCGATAATTCTGTTGACCATATTTGTAATATTCAGGGGCCAAATATCGTATTGGAGCATGTTGGAGGTAAAAAACAAAATGTGCCCAAAACGTGTTATTATGACGTTATACGCCGTTCTGAGCCATGTTTGAACTTTCTATCACTTTTGGTTCCGGTAATTCTGTTGACCATATATGTGATATTCAGGCGCCAAATGACATCTTGGAGCATGTTGGAGATAAAAATCAAAATGTGCCCAAAACGTGATATTATGACGTTATACGCCGTTCTGAGACATGTTTGAACTTTCTATCACTTTTGGTTCCGATAATTCTGTTGACCATATTTGTGATATTCAGGGGCCTAATGTCGTATTGGAACATGTTGGAGATAAAAAACAAAATGTGCCCAAAACGTGATATTATGACGTTATACGCCGTTCTGAGACATGTTTGAACTTTCTATCACTTTTGGTTCCGATGATTCTGTTGACCATATATGTGATATTCAGGCGCTATATGACATATTGGAGCATGTTGGAGATAAAAAACAAAATGTGCCCAAAACGTGATATTATGACGTTATACGCCGTTCTGAGCCATGTTTGAACTTTCTATCACTTTTGGTTCCGATAATTCTGTTGACCATATTTGTGATATTCAGGGGCCAAATATCGTATTGGAGCATGTTGGAGATAAAAAACAAAATGTGCCCAAAACGTGATATTATGACGTTATACGCCGTTCTGAGCCATGTTTGAACTTTCTATCACTTTTGGTTCCGGTAATTCTGTTGACCATATATGTGATATTCAGGCGCCAAATGACATCTTGGAGCATGTTGGAGATAAAAAACAAAATGTGCCCATAACGTGATATGACGTTATACGCCGTTCTGAGCCATGTTTGAACTTTCTATCACTTTTGGTTCCGATAATTCTGTTGACCATATTTGTAATATTCAGGGGCCAAATATCGTATTGGAGCATGTTGGAGGTAAAAAACAAAATGTGCCCAAAACGTGATATTATGACGTTATACGCCGTTCTGAGCCATGTTTGAACTTTCTATCACTTTTTGTTCCGGTAATTCTGTTGACCATATATGTGATATTCAGGCGCCAAATGACATCTTGGAGCATGTTGGAGATAAAAAACAAAATGCGCCCAAAACGTGATATTATGACGTTATACGCCGTTCTGAGCCATGTTTGAACTTTCTATCACTTTTGGTTCCGGTAATTCTGTTGACCATATATGTGATATTCAGGCGCCAAATGACATCTTGGAGCATGTTGGAGATAAAAAACAAAATGTACCCAAAACGTGATATTATGACGTTATACGCCGTTCTGAGACATCTTTGAACTTTCTATCACTTTTGGTTCCGATAATTCTGTTGACCATATTTGTGATATTCAGGCGCCAAATGACATGTTGGAGCATGTTGGAGATAAAAAACAAAATGTACCCAAAACGTGATATTATGACGTTATACGCCGTTCTGAGACATCTTTGAACTTTCTATCACTTTTGGTTCCGATAATTCTGTTGACCATATTTGTGATATTCAGGCGCCAAATGACATGTTGGAGCATGTTGGAGATAAAAAACAAAATGTGCCCAAAACGTGATATTATGACGTTATACGCCGTTCTGAGACATGTTTGAACTTTCTATCACTTTTGGTTCCGATAATTCTGTTGACCATATTTGTGATATTCAGCGGCCAAATGTCGTATTGGAGCATGTTGGAGATAAAAAACAAAATGTGCCCAAAACGTGATATTATGACGTTATACGCCGTTCTGAGCCATGTTTGAACTTTCTATCACTTTTGGTTCCGGTAATTCTGTTGACCATATATGTGATATTCAGGCGCCAAATGACATCTTGGAGCATGTTGGAGATAAAAAACAAAATGCGCCCAAAACGTGATATTATGACGTTATACGCCGTTCTGAGCCATGTTTGAACTTTCTATCAGTTTTGGTTCCGGTAATTCTGTTGACCATATATGTGATATTCAGGCGCCAAATGACATCTTGGAGCATGTTGGAGATAAAAAACAAAATGTGCCCAAAACGTGATATTATGACGTTATACGCCGTTCTGAGACATCTTTGAACTTTTTATCACTTTTGGTTCCGATAATTCTGTTGACCATATATGTGATATTCAGGCGCCAAATGACATCTTGGAGCATGTTGGAGATAAAAAACAATATGAGCCCAAAACGTGATATTATGACGTTATACGCCGTTCTGAGCCATGCTTGAACTTTCTATCACTTTTGGTTCCGGTAATTCTGTTGACCATATATGTGATATTCAGGCGCCAAATGACATCTTGGAGCATGTTGGAGATAAAAAACAAAATGCGCCCAAAACGTGATATTATGACGTTATACGCCGTTCTGAGCCATGTTTGAACTTTCTATCACTTTTTGTTCCGGTAATTCTGTTGACCATATATGTGATATTCAGGCGCCAAATGACATCTTGGAGCATGTTGGAGATAAAAACAAAATGTGCCCAAAACGTGATATTATGACGTTATACGCCGTTCTGAGACATGTTTGAACTTTCTATCACTTTTGGTTCCGATAATTCTGTTGACCATATTTGTGATATTCAGCGGCCAATTGTCGTATTGGAGCATGTTGGAGATAAAAAACAAAATGTGCCCAAAACGTGATATTATGACGTTATACGCCGTTCTGAGCCATGTTTGAACTTTCTATCACTTTTGGTTCCGGTAATTCTGTTGACCATATATGTGATATTCAGGCGCCAAATGACATCTTGGAGCATGTTGGAGATAAAAAACAAAATGCGCCCAAAACGTGATATTATGACGTTATACGCCGTTCTGAGCCATGTTTGAACTTTCTATCACTTTTGGTTCCGGTAATTCTGTTGACCATATATGTGATATTCAGGCGCCAAATGACATCTTGGAGCATGTTGGAGATAAAAAACAAAATGTGCCCAAAACGTGATATTATGACGTTATACGCCGTTCTGAGACATCTTTGAACTTTCTATCACTTTTGGTTCCGATAATTCTGTTGACCATATATGTGATATTCAGGCGCCAAATGACATCTTGGAGCATGTTGGAGATAAAAAACAATATGAGCCCAAAACGTGATATTATGACGTTATACGCCGTTCTGAGCCATGTTTGAACTTTCTATCACTTTTGGTTCCGGTAATTCTGTTGACCATATATGTGATATTCAGGCGCCAAATGACATCTTGGAGCATGTTGGAGATAAAAAACAAAATGCGCCCAAAACGTGATATTATGACGTTATACGCCGTTCTGAGCCATGTTTGAACTTTCTATCACTTTTTGTTCCGGTAATTCTGTTGACCATATATGTGATATTCAGGCGCCAAATGACATCTTGGAGCATGTTGGAGATAAAAACAAAATGTGCCCAAAACGTGATATTATGACGTTATACGCCGTTCTGAGACATGTTTGAACTTTCTATCACTTTTGGTTCCGATAATTCTGTTGACCATATTTGTGATATTCAGCGGCCAAATGTCGTATTGGAGCATGTTGGAGATAAAAAACAAAATGTGCCCAAAACGTGATATTATGACGTTATACGCCGTTCTGAGCCATGTTTGAACTTTCTATCACTTTTGGTTCCGGTAATTCTGTTGACCATATATGTGATATTCAGGCGCCAAATGACATCTTGGAGCATGTTGGAGATAAAAAACAAAACGTGATATTATGACGTTATACGTCGTTCTGAGCCATGTTTGAACTTTCTATCACTTTTGGTTCCGGTAATTCTGTTGACCATAGGTGATATTCAGGCGCCAAATGACATCTTGGAGCATGTTGGAGATAAAAAACAAAATGCGCCCAAAACGTGATATTATGACGTTATACGCCGTTCTGAGCCATGTTTGAACTTTCTATCACTTTTGGTTCCGGTAATTCTGTTGACCATATATGTGATATTCAGGCGCCAAATGACATCTTGGAGCATGTTGGAGATAAAAAACAAAATGTGCCCAAAACGTGATATTATGACGTTATACGCCGTTCTGAGACATGTTTGAACTTTCTATCACTTTTGGTTCCGATAATTCTGTTGACCATATTTGTGATATTGAGGGGCCTAATGTCGTATTGGAGCATGTTGGAGATAAAAAACAAAATGTGCCCAAAACGTGATATTATGACGTTATACGCCGTTCTGAGCCATGTTTGAACTTTCTATCACTTTTGGTTCCGGTAATTCTGTTGACCATATATGTGATATTCAGGCGCCAAATGACATATTGGAGCATGTTGGAGATAAAAAACAAAATGTGCCCAAAACGTGATATTATGACGTTATACGCCGTTCTGAGCCATGTTTGAACTTTCTATCACTTTTGGTTCCGATAATTCTGTTGACCATATTTGTAATATTCAGGGGCCAAATATCGTATTGGAGCATGTTGGAGGTAAAAAACAAAATGTGCCCAAAACGTGATATTATGACGTTATACGCCGTTCTGAGCCATGTTTGAACTTTCTATCACCTTTGGTTCCGGTAATTCTGTTGACCATATATGTGATATTCAGGCGCCAAATGACATCTTGCAGCATGTTGGAGATAAAAAACAAAATGCGCCCAAAACGTGATATTATGACGTTATACGCCGTTCTGAGCCATGTTTGAACTTTCTATCACTTTTGGTTCCGATAATTCTGTTCACCATATTTGTGATATTCAGGCGCCAAATGACATGTTGGAGCATGTTGGAGATAAAAAACAAAATGTGCCCAAAACGTGATATTATGACGTTATACGCCGTTCTGAGACATGTTTGAACTTTCTATCACTTTTGGTTCCGATAATTCTGTTGACCATATTTGTGATATTCAGCGGCCAAATGTCGTATTGGAGCATGTTGGAGATAAAAAACAAAATGTGCCCAAAACGTGATATTATGACGTTATACGCCGTTCTGAGCCATGTTTGAACTTTCTATCACTTTTGGTTCCGGTAATTCTGTTGACCATATATGTGATATTCAGGCGCCAAATGACATCTTGGAGCATGTTGGAGATAAAAAACAAAATGCGCCCAAAACGTGATATTATGACGTTATACGCCGTTCTGAGCCATGTTTGAACTTTCTATCACTTTTGGTTCCGGTAATTCTGTTGACCATGTATGTGATATTCAGGCGCCAAATGACATCTTGGAGCATGTTGGAGATAAAAAACAAAATGTGCCCAAAACGTGATATTATGACGTTATACGCCGTTCTGAGACATCTTTGAACTTTCTATCACTTTTGGTTCCGATAATTCTGTTGACCATATATGTGATATTCAGGCGCCAAATGACATCTTGGAGCATGTTGGAGATAAAAAACAATATGAGCCCAAAACGTGATATTATGACGTTATACGCCGTTCTGAGCCATGTTTGAACTTTCTATCACTTTTGGTTCCGGTAATTCTGTTGACCATATATGTGATATTCAGGCGCCAAATGACATCTTGGAGCATGTTGGAGATAAAAAACAAAATGCGCCCAAAACGTGATATTATGACGTTATACGCCGTTCTGAGCCATGTTTGAACTTTCTATCACTTTTTGTTCCGGTAATTCTGTTGACCATATATGTGATATTCAGGCGCCAAATGACATCTTGGAGCATGTTGGAGATAAAAACAAAATGTGCCCAAAACGTGATATTATGACGTTATACGCCGTTCTGAGACATGTTTGAACTTTCTATCACTTTTGGTTCCGATAATTCTGTTGACCATATTTGTGATATTCAGCGGCCAAATGTCGTATTGGAGCATGTTGGAGATAAAAAACAAAATGTGCCCAAAACGTGATATTATGACGTTATACGCCGTTCTGAGCCATGTTTGAACTTTCTATCACTTTTGGTTCCGATAATTCTGTTGACCATATTTGTGATATTCGGGCGCCAAATGACATGTTGGAGCATTTTGGAGATAAAAAACAATATGTGCCCAAAAAGTGATATTACGACGTTATACGCCGTTCTGAGCCATGTTTGAACTTTCTATCACTTTTGGTTCCGGTAATTCTGTTGACCATATATGTGATAGTCAGGGGCCAAATGTCATCTTAGAGCATGTTGGAGATAAAAAACAAAATGTGCCCAAAACGTTATATTATGACGTTATACGCCGTTCTGAGCCATGTTTGAACTTTCTATCACTTTTGGTTCCGATAATTCTGTTGACCATATTTGTGATATTCAGGGGCCAAATATCTTATTGGAGCATGTTGGAGATAAAAAACAAAATGTGCCCAAAACGTGATATTATGACGTTACACGCCGTTCTGAGCTATGTTTGAACTTTCTATCACTTTTGGTTCCGGTAATTCTGTTGACCATATATGTGATAGTCAGGGGCCAAATGTCATCTTGGAGCATGTTGGAGATAAAAAACAAAATGTGCCCAAAACGTGATGTTATGACGTTATACGCCGTTCTGAGCCATGTTTGAACTTTCTATCACTTTTGGTTCCGGTAATTCTGTTGACCATATATGTGATATTCAGGGGCCAAATGTCATCTTGGAGCATGTTGGAGATAAAAAACAAAATGGGCCCAAAACGTGATATTATAACGTTATACGCCGTTCTGAGCCATGTCTGAACTTTCTATCACTTTTGGTTCCGATAATTCTGTCCACCATATTTGTGATATTCAGGCGCCAAATGACATCTTGGAGCATGTTGGAGATAAAAAACAAAATGCGCTCAAAACGTGATATTATGACGCTATACGCCGTTCTGAGACATGTTTGAACTTTCTATCACTTTTGGTTCCGATGATTCTGTTGACCATATATGTGATATTCAGGGGCCAAATGTCATCTTGGAGCATGTTGGAGATAAAAAACAAAATGGGCCCAAAACGTGATATTATGACGTTATACGCCGTTCTGAGACATGTTTGAACTTTCTATCACTTTTGGTTCCGATGATTCTGTTGACCATATATGTGATATTCAGGCGCCATATGACCTATTGGAGCATGTAGGAGATAAAAAACAAAATGTGCCCAAAACGTGATATTATGACGTTATACGCCGTTCTGAGCCATGTTTGAACTTTCTATCACTTTTGGTTCCGATGATTCTGTTGACCATATATGTGATATTCAGGCGCCATATGACATATTGGAGCATGTTGGAGATAAAAAACAAAATGTGCCCAAAACGTGATATTATGACGTTATACGCCGTTCTGAGCCATGTCTGAACTTTCTATCACTTTTGGTTCCGATAATTCTGTCCACCATATTTGTGATATTCAGGCGCAAAATGACATCTTGGAGCATGTTGGAGATAAAAAACAAAATGTGCCCAAAACGTGATATTATGACGTTATACGCCGTTCTGAGACATGTTTGAACTTTCTATCACTTTTGGTTCCGATGATTCTGTTGACCATATATGTGATATTCAGGCGCCATATGACATATTGGAGCATGTTGGAGATAAAAAACAAAATGTGCCCAAAACGTGATATTATGACGTTATACGCCGTTCTGAGACATGTTTGAACTTTCTATCACTTTTGGTTCCGATGATTCTGTTGACCATATATGTGATATTCAGGCGCCAAATGACATGTTGGAGCATGTTGGAGATAGAAAACAAAATGTGCCCAAAACGTGATTTTATGACGTTATTCGCTGTTCTGAGCCATGTTTGAGCTTTCTATCACTTTTGGTTCCGATAATTCTGTTGACCATATTTGTGATATTCAGGCGCCAAATGACATGTTGGAGCATGTTGGAGATAGAAAACAAAATGTGCCCAAAACGTGATTTTATGACGTTATACGCTGTTCTGAGCCATGTTTGAACTTTCTATCACTTTTGGTACCGGTAATTCTGTTGACCATATATGTGATATTCAGGCGCCAAATGACATCTTGGAGCATGTTGGAGATAGAAAACAAAATGTGCCCAAAACGTGATATTATGACGTTATACGCCGTTCTGAGCCATGTTTGAACTTTCTATCACTTTTGGTTCCGGTAATTCTGTTGACCATATATGTGATATTCAGGCGCCAAATGACATCTTGGAGCATGTTGGAGATAGAAAACAAAATGTGCCCAAAACGTGATATTATGACGTTATACGCCGTTCTGAGCCATGTTTGAACTTTCTATCACTTTTGGTTCCGGTAATTCTGTTGACCATATATGTGATATTCAGGGGCCAAATGTCATCTTGGAGCATGTTGGAGATAAAAAACAAAATGGGCCCAAAACGTGATATTATGACGTTATACGCCGTTCTGAGACATGTTTGAACTTTCTATCACTTTTGGTTCCGATGATTCTGTTGACCATATATGTGATATTCAGGCGCCATATGACCTATTGGAGCATGTAGGAGATAAAAAACAAAATGTGCCCAAAACGTGATATTATGACGTTATACGCCGTTCTGAGCCATGTTTGAACTTTCTATCACTTTTGGTTCCGATGATTCTGTTGACCATATATGTGATATTCAGGCGCCATATGACATATTGGAGCATGTTGGAGATAAAAAACAAAATGTGCCCAAAACGTGATATTATGACGTTATACGCCGTTCTGAGCCATGTTTGAACTTTCTATCACTTTTGGTTCCGGTAATCCTGTTGACCATATATGTGATATTCAGGCGCCAAATGACATATTGGAGCATGTTGGAGATAAAAAACAAAATGTTCCCAAAACGTGATATTATGACGTTATACCCCGTTCTGAGCCATGTTTGAACTTTCTATCACTTTTGGTTCCGATGATTCTGCTGACCATATACGTGATATTCAGGCGCCAAATGACATATTGGAGCATGTTGGAGATAAAAAACAATATGTGCCCAAAAAGTGATATTATGACGTTATACGCCGTTCTGAGCCATGTTTGAACTTTCTATCACTTTTGGTTCCGGTAATTCTGTTGACCATATATGTGATATTCAGGCGCCAAATGACATCTTGGAGCATGTTGGATATAGAAAACAAAATGTGCCCAAAACGTGATATTATGACGTTATACGCCGTTCTGAGCCATGTTTGAACTTTCTATCACTTTTGGTTCCGGTAATTCTGTTGACCATATATGTGATATTCAGGGGCCAAATGTCATCTTGGAGCATGTTGGAGATAAAAAACAAAATGGGCCCAAAACGTGATATTATGACGTTATACGCCGTTCTGAGCCATGTCTGAACTTTCTATCACTTTTGGTTCCGATAATTCTGTCCACCATATTTGTGATATTCAGGCGCCAAATGACGTCTTGGAGCATGTTGGAGATAAAAAACAAAATGCGCCCAAAACGTGATATTATGACGTTATACGCCGTTCTGAGACATGTTTGAACTTTCTATCACTTTTGGTTCCGATGATTCTGTTGACCATATATGTGATATTCAGGCGCCAAATGACATATTGGAGCATGTTGGAGATAAAAAACAAAATGTGCCCAAAACGTGATATTATGACGTTATACGCCGTTCTGAGCCATGTTTAAACTTTCTATCACTTTTGGTTCCGATAATTCTGTTGACCATATTGGTGATAATCAGGGGCCAAATGTCATCTTGGAGCATGTTGGAGATAAAGAACAAAATGGGCCCAAAACGTGATATTATGACGTTATACGCCGTTCTGAGCCATGTCTGAACTTTCTATCACTTTTGGTTCCGATAATTCTGTCCACCATATTTGTGATATTCAGGCGCCAAATGACATCTTGGAGCATGTTGGAGATAAAAAACAAAATGTGCCCAAAACGTGATATTATGACGTTATACGCCGTTCTGAGACATGTTTGAACTTTCTATCACTTTTGGTTCCGATGATTCTGTTGACCATATATGTGATATTCAGGCGCCATATGACATATTGGAGCATGTTGGAGATAAAAAACAAAATGTGCCCAAAACGTGATATTATGACGTTATACGCCGTTCTGAGACATGTTTGAACTTTCTATCACTTTTGGTTCCGATGATTCTGTTGACCATATATGTGATATTCAGGCGCCAAATGACATGTTGGAGCATGTTGGAGATAGAAAACAAAATGTGCCCAAAACGTGATTTTATGACGTTATTCGCTGTTCTGAGCCATGTTTGAACTTTCTATCACTTTTGGTTCCGATAATTCTGTTGACCATATTTGTGATATTCAGGCGCCAAATGACATGTTGGAGCATGTTGGAGATAGAAAACAAAATGTGCCCAAAACGTGATTTTATGACGTTATACGCTGTTCTGAGCCATGTTTGAACTTTCTATCACTTTTGGTACCGGTAATTCTGTTGACCATATATGTGATATTCAGGCGCCAAATGACATCTTGGAGCATGTTGGAGATAGAAAACAAAATGTGCCCAAAACGTGATATTATGACGTTATACGCTGTTCTGAGCCATGTTTGAACTTTCTATCACTTTTGGCACCGGTAATTCTGTTGACCATATATGTGATATTCAGGCGCCAAATGACATCTTGGAGCATGTTGGAGATAAAAAACAATATGTGCCCAAAACGTGATATTATGACGTTATACGCTGTTCTGAGCCATGTTTGAACTTTCTATCACTTTTGGTACCGGTAATTCTGTTGACCATATATGTGATATTCAGGCGCCAAATGACATCTTGGAGCATGTTGGAGATAGAAAACAAAATGTGCCCAAAACGTGATATTATGACGTTATACGCCGTTCTGAGCCATGTTTGAACTTTCTATCACTTTTGGTTCCGGTAATTCTGTTGACCATATATGTGATATTCAGGCGCCAAATGACATCTTGGAGCATGTTGGAGATAGAAAACAAAATGTGCCCAAAACGTGATATTATGACGTTATACGCCGTTCTGAGCCATGTTTGAACTTTCTATCACTTTTGGTTCCGGTAATTCTGTTGACCATATATGTGATATTGAGGGGCCAAATGTCATCTTGGAGCATGTTGGAGATAAAAAACAAAATGGGCCCAAAACGTGATATTATGACGTTATACGCCGTTCTGAGCCATGTCTGAACTTTCTATCACTTTTGGTTCCGATAATTCTGTCCACCATATTTGTGATATTCAGGCGCCAAATGACATCTTGGAGCATGTTGGAGATAAAAAACAAAATGTGCCCAAAACGTGATATTATGGCGTTATACGCCGTTCTGAGACATGTTTGAACTTTCTATCACTTTTGGTTCCGATGATTCTGTTGACCATATATGTGATATTCAGGCGCCATATGACCTATTGGAGCATGTTGGAGATAAAAAACAAAATGTGCCCAAAACGTGATATTATGACGTTATACGCCGTTCTGAGACATGTTTGAACTTTCTATCACTTTTGGTTCCGATGATTCTGTTGACCATATATGTGATATTCAGGCGCCATATGACATATTGGAGCATGTTGGAGATAAAAAGCAAAATGTGCCCAAAACGTGATATTATGACGTTATACGCCGTTCTGAGCCATGTTTGAATTTTCTATCACTTTTGGTTCCGGTAATTCTGTTGACCATATATGTGATATTCAGGCGCCAAATGACATCTTGGAGCATGTTGGAGATAAAAAACAAAATGCGCCCAAAACGTGATATTATGACGTTATACGCCGTTCTGAGCCATGTTTGAACTTTCTATCACTTTTTGTTCCGGTAATTCTGTTGACCATATATGTGATATTCAGGCGCCAAATGACATCTTGGAGCATGTTGGAGATAAAAAACAAAATGTGCCCAAAACGTGATTTTATGACGTTATACGCCGTTCTGAGACATGTTTGAACTTTCTATCACTTTTGGTTCCTATAATTCTGTTGACCATATTTGTGATATTCAGCGGCCAAATGTCATCTTGGAGCATGTTGGAGATAAAAAACAAAATGTGCCCAAAACGTGATATTATGACGTTATACGCCGTTCTGAGCCATGTTTGAACTTTCTATCACTTTTGGTTCCGATGATTCTGTTGACCATATTTGTGATATTCAGGGGCCAAATGTCATCTTGGAGCATGTTGGAGATAAAAAACAAAATGCGCCCAAAACGTGATATTATGACGTTATACGCCGTTCTGAGACATGTTTGAACTCTCTATCACTTTTGGTTCCGGTAATTCTGTCGACCATATATGTGATATTCAGATGCCAAATGTCACATTAGAGCATGTTGGAGATAAAAAACAAAATGCGCCCAACATATTATGACGTTATACGCCGTTCTGAGCCATGTTTGAACTTTCTATCACTTTTGGTTAAGATAATTCTGTTGACTATATTTGTGATATTAGGCGCCAAATGTCACATTAGAGCATGTTGGAGATAAAAAACAAAATGCGCCCAAAACGTGATATTATGACGTTATACGCCGTTCTGAGACATGTTTGAACTTTCTATCACTTTTGGTTCCGGTAATTCTGTTGACCATATATGTGATATTCAGATGCCAAATGTCACATTAGAGCATGTTGGAGATAAAAAACAAAATGCGCCCAAAACGTGATATTATGACGTTATACGCCGTTCTGAGCCATGTTTGAACTTTCTATCACTTTTGGTTCCGGTAATTCTGTTGACCATATATGTGATATTCAGGTGCCAAATGTCATCTTGGAGCATGTTGGAGATATAAAACAATATGTGCCCAAAACGTGATATTATGACGTTATACGCCGTTCTGAGCCATGTTTGAACTTTCTATCACTTTTGGTTCCGATAATTCTGTTGACCATATTTGTGATATTCAGGCGCCAAATGACATATTGGAGCATGTTGGAGATAAAAAACAAAATGCGCCCAAAACGTGATATTATGACGTTATACGCCGTTCTGAGACATGTTTGAACTCTCTATCACTTTTGGTTCCGGTAATTCTGTCGACCATATATGTGATATTCAGATGCCAAATGTCACATTAGAGCATGTTGGAGATAAAAAACAAAATGCGCCCAACATATTATGACGTTATACGCCGTTCTGAGCCATGTTTGAACTTTCTATCACTTTTGGTTCCGATAATTCTGTTGACTATATTTGTGATATTAGGCGCCAAATGTCACATTAGAGCATGTTGGAGATAAAAAACAAAATGCGCCCAAAACGTGATATTATGACGTTATACGCCGTTCTGAGACATGTTTGAACTTTCTATCACTTTTGGTTCCGGTAATTCTGTTGACCATATATGTGATATTCAGGCGCCAAATGACATCTTGGAGCATGTTGGAGATAAAAAACAAAATGTGCCCAAAACGTGATATTATGACGTTATACGCCGTTCTGAGACATGTTTGAACTTTCTATCACTTTTGGTTCCGATGATTCTGTTGACCATATGTGTGATATTCAGGGGCCAAATGTCATCTTGGAGCATGTTGGAGATAAAAAACAATATGTGCCCAAAACGTGATATTATGACGTTATACGCCGTTCTGAGACATGTTTGAACTCTCTATCACTTTTGGTTCCGGTAATTCTGTCGACCATATATGTGATATTCAGATGCCAAATGTCACATTAGAGCATGTTGGAGATAAAAAACAAAATGCGCCCAACATATTATGACGTTATACGCCGTTCTGAGCCATGTTTGAACTTTCTATCACTTTTGGTTCCGATAATTCTGTTGACTATATTTGTGATATTAGGCGCCAAATGTCACATTAGAGCATGTTGGAGATAAAAAACAAAATGCGCCCAAAACGTGATATTATGACGTTATACGCCGTTCTGAGACATGTTTGAACTTTCTATCACTTTTGGTTCCGGTAATTCTGTTGACCATATATGTGATATTCAGGCGCCAAATGACATCTTGGAGCATGTTGGAGATAAAAAACAAAATGTGCCCAAAACGTGATATTATGACGTTATACGCCGTTCTGAGACATGTTTGAACTTTCTATCACTTTTGGTTCCGATGATTCTGTTGACCATATGTGTGATATTCAGGGGCCAAATGTCATCTTGGAGCATGTTGGAGATAAAAAACAATATGTGCCCAAAACGTGATATTATGACGTTATACGCCGTTCTGAGCCATGTTTGAACTTTCTATCACTTTTGGTTCCGATAATTCTGTTGACCATATTTGTGATATTCAGGGGCCAAATATCGCATTGGAGCATGTTGGAGATAAAAAACAAAATGTGCCCAAAACGTTATATTATGACGTTATACGCCGTTCTGAGCCATGTTTGAACTTTCTATCACTTTTGGTTCCGGTAATTCTGTTGACCATATATGTGATATTCAGGGGCCAAAGGTCATCTTGGAGCACGTTGGAGATAAAAAACAAAATGTGCCCAAAACGTGATATTATGACGTTATACGCCGTTCTGAGCCATGTTTGAACTTTCTATCACTTTTGGTTCCGGTAATTCTGTTGACCATATATGTGATATTCAGGGGCCAAAGGTCATCTTGGAGCATGTTGGAGATAAAAAACAAAATGTGCCCAAAACGTGATATTATGAAATTATACGCCGTTCTGAGACATGTTTGAACTTTCTATCACTTTTGGTTCCGGTAATTCTGTCGACCATATATGTGATATTCAGATGCCAAATGTCACATTAGAGCATGTTGGAGATAAAAAACAAAATGCGCCCAAAACGTGATATTATGACGTTATACGCCGTTCTGAGCCATGTTTGAACTTTCTATCACTTTTGGTTCCGGTAATTCTGTTGACCATATATGTGATATTCAGGTGCCAAATGTCATCTTGGAGCATGTTGGAGATATAAAACAATATGTGCCCAAAACGTGATATTATGACGTTATACGCCGTTCTGAGCCATGTTTGAACTTTCTATCACTTTTGGTTCCGATAATTCTGTTGACCATATTTGTGATATTCAGGCGCCAAATGACATATTGGAGCATGTTGGAGATAAAAAACAAAATGCGCCCAAAACGTGATATTATGACGTTATACGCCGTTCTGAGCCATGTTTGAACTTTCTATCACTTTTGGAACCAAAATATGAATATCACAAATATGGTGGACAGAATTATCGGAACCAAAAGTGATAGAAAGTTCAGACATGGCTCAGAACGGCGTATAACGTCATAATATCACGTTTTGGGCACATTTTGTTTTTTATCTCCAACATGCTCCAATATGTCATTTGGCGCCTGAATATCACATATATGGTCAACAGAATTACCGGAACCAAAAGTGATAGAAAGTTCAAACATGGCTCAGAACGGCGTATAACGTCATAATATCACGTTTTGGGCACATTTTGTTTCTTATCTCCAACATGCTCCAATACGATATTTGGCCCCTGAATATCACATATATGGTCAACAGAATCATCGGAACCAAAAGTGATAGAAAGTTCAAACATGTCTCAGAACGGCGTATAACGTCATAATATCACGTTTTGGGCACATTTTGTTTTTTATCTCCAACATGCTCCAAGATGTCATTTGGCCCCTGAATATCACATATATGGTCAACAGAATTACCGGAACCAAAAGTGATAGAAAGTTCAAACATGACTCAGAACGGCGTATAACGTCATAATATCACGTTTTGGGCGCATTTTGTTTTTTATCTCCAACATGCTCCAAGATGTCATTTGGCGCCTGAATATCACATATATGGTCAACAGAATTAACGGAACCAAAAGTGATAGAAAGTTCAAACATGGCTCAGAACAGCGTATAACGTCATAATATCACGTTTTGGGCACATATTGATTTTTATCTCCAACATGCTCCAACATGTCATTTGGCGCCTGAATATCACATATATGGTCAACAGAATTACCGGAACCAAAAGTGATAGAAAGTTCAAACATGGCTCAGAACGGCGTATAACGTCATAATATCACGTTTTGGGCACATTTTGTTTTTTATCTCCAACATGCTCCAACACGACATTTGGCCCCTGAATATCACATATATGGTCAACAGAATTACCGGAACCAAAAGTGATAGAAAGTTCAAACATGTCTCAGAACGGCGTATAACGTCATAATATCACGTTTTGGGCGCAATTTGTTTTTTATCTCCAACATGCTCCAATATGTCATTTGGCGCCTGAATATCACAAATATGGTCAACAGAATTATCGGAACCAAAAGTGATAGAAAGTTCAAACATGGCTCAGAAAGGCGTATAACGTCATAATATCACGTTTTGGGCGCATTTTGTTTTTTATCTCCAACATGCTCCAATATGTCATTTGGCGCCTGAATATCACAAATATGGT
This sequence comes from Onthophagus taurus, assembly GCF_036711975.1. Lineage (NCBI taxonomy): Eukaryota > Metazoa > Arthropoda > Insecta > Coleoptera > Scarabaeidae > Onthophagus > Onthophagus taurus. Next base: position 26,296,737 of record NC_091972.1, on the reverse strand, counting down.
CAACAGAATTATCGGAACCAAAAGTGATAGAAAGTTCAAACATGGCTCAGAACGGCGTATAACGTCATAATATCACGTTTTGGGCACATTTGGTTTTTTATCTCCAACATGCTCCAATATGTCATTTGGCGCCTGAATATCACATATATGGACAACAGAATTACCGGAACCAAAAGTGATAGAAAGTTCAAACATGGCTCAGAACGGCGTATAACATCATAATATCACGTTTTGGGCGCATTTTGTTTTTTATCTCCAACATGCTCCAATATGTCATTTGGCGCCTGAATATCACAAAATATGGTCAACAGAATTACCGGAACCAAAAGTGATAGAAAGTTCAAACATGGCTTAGAACGGCGTATAACGTCATAATATCACGTTTTGGGCACATTTTGTTTTTTATCTCCAACATGCTCCAATACATTTGGTCCCTGAATATCACAAATATGGTCAACAGAATTATCGGAACCAAAAGTGATAGAAAGTTCAAACATGGCTCAGAACGGCGTATAACGTCATAATATCACGTTTTGGGCGCATTTTGTTTTTTATCTCCAACATGCTCCAAGATGTCATTTGGCGCCTGAATATCACATATATGGTCAACAGAATTACCGGAACCAAAAGTGATAGAAAGTTCAAACATGGCTCAGAACGGCGTATAACGTCGTAATATCACTTTTTGGGCACATATTGTTTTTTATCTCCAACATGCTCCAATACGATATTTGGCCCCTGAATATCACAAATATGGTCAACAGAATTATCGGAACCAAAAGTGATAGAAAGTTCAAACATGGCTCAGAACGGCGTATAACGTCATAATATCACGTTTTGGACACATTTTGTTTTTTATCTCCAACATGCTCCAATATGTCATTAGGCGCCTGAATATCACATATATGGTCAACAGAATTACCGGAACCAAAAGTGATAGAAAGTTCAAACATGGCTCAGAACGGCGTATAACGTCGTAATATCACTTTTTGGGCACATATTGTTTTTTATCTCCAACATGCTCCAATACGATATTTGGCCCCTGAATATCACAAATATGGTCAACAGAATTATCGGAACCAAAAGTGATAGAAAGTTCAAACATGGCTCAGAACGGCGTATAACGTCATAATATCACGTTTTGGACACATTTTGTTTTTTATCTCCAACATGCTCCAATATGTCATTAGGCGCCTGAATATCACATATACCGTGTGTCCCTCAAAAGTGGCTCACCCCCATATTTTTCTTTATTATTGGTGATATAAGAAAACCATTTGGTATGCATAGTTAGGTCGCTAAAACGGATTATTACGACATGAAATCATTCTTTTTGTACTTCCGGTTATACCGGATGTGAGTACTAATTTCGCTATTTTTTTAAATCTATAATTTTTTTTTCTTCAGTTGGGTTGATAGTATAATTTCACATAACTTTTACTTGAAAAAATTTTCACGATCGCTTATAACTTTTGAAAAAAAAAATTATTTTCGTTATTTTATAACGTTAGTACCTTCGGAAAATGTATTACAACTTTTGACGCATTGTAGCTAGGTTAATAGTATAAACCACGTTATGTCCCTCTTGATTTGCTATTTCTCGAGCAGTGATCACTGCTATGCTTTAGTCAGTGGTTCTTTTTTAATAATGGTGTAAATTAACAGTTGTATTAAATTAGTTTTAAAAGAAAAACGCGATCAAACAATTAAGTTTAATTCAATTATTTTTGATTTTTTATTTTTTTCTTTATTTTTTGTTCTTTTACACTAAATGTTCTGTAGCTGATAGTAACTTACAATGTCCATTGTACATTATAATTTGGATTGTTTACTTTATTTTGGTTAAAACCTCTCAGATCACCTGACCACACACCTTTAGATTCTTTTTATGGGGCAAAATCAAAAATGAGCTGTATAATACACCAGTAAGGTCTCGTGAGGTATTAGAAAATAAATCGAGTTAGAAATTGTATTACCTAAATATCTCCGCAGAAATAACGTCGAGTCGTTAGATCGACAATACGCAAGATACAATTATGTAAAAATCGAGGCGGGAGCATTTTGAAAATTTAAAAAATTAGTTTTTTTGATCTTACAATTGAATTAAATTTAATTGTTGGATAGCGTTTTTCTTTTAAAACTAATTTAATACAACTGTTAATTTACACCATTATTAAAAAAGAACTACTAACTAAAGCATAGCAGTGATCACTGCTCGAGGAATAGCAAATTAAGAGGGACATAACGTAGTTTGTACTATTAACCTAGCTGCTATGCGTCAAAAGTTTTAATACATTTTCCGAAGGTACTAAAACGTTAAAAAATAACGAAAATAATTTTTTTTTCAAAAATTATAAGCGATCGTGAAAATTTTTTCAAGTAAAAGTTATGTGAAATTATACTGTCTACCCCACTGAAGAAAAAAAAATTATAGATTTAAATAAATAGCGAAATTAGTAGTCACATCCGATGTAACCGGAAGTACAAAAAGAATGATTTCATGTCGTAATAATCCGTTTTAGCGACCTAACCATGCATTCCAAATGGTTTTCTTATATCACCAATAATAAAGAAAAATATGGGGGTGAGCCACTTTTGAGGGACACCCGGTATGGTCAACAGAATCATCGGAACCAAAAGTGATAGAAAGTTCAAACATATCTCAGAACGGCGTATAACGTCATAATATCACGTTTTGGGCGCATTTTGTTTTTTATCTCCAACATGCTCCAAGATGTCATTTGGCGCCTGAATATCACAAATATAGTCAACAGAATTATCGGAACCAAAAGTGATAGAAAGTTCAAACATGTCTCAGAACGGCGTATAACGTCATAATATCACGTTTTGGACACATTTTGTTTTTTATCTCCAACATGCTCCAATATGTCATTAGGCGCCTGAATATCACATATATGGTCAACAGAATCATCGGAACCAAAAGTGATAGAAAGTTCAAACATATCTCAGAACGGCGTATAACGTCATAATATCACGTTTTGGGCACATTTTGTTTTTTATCTCCAACATGCTCCAAGATGTCATTTGGCGCCTGAATATCACATATATGGTCAACAGAATTACCGGAACCAAAAGTGATAGAAAGTTCAAACATGGCTCAGAACGGCGTATAACGTCATAATATCACGTTTTGGGCGCATTTTGTTTTTTATCTCCAACATGCTCCAAGATGTCATTTGGCGCCTGAATATCACAAATATGGTGGACAGAATTATCGGAACCAAAAGTGATAGAAAGTTCAGACATGGCTCAGAACGGCGTATAACGTCATAATATCACGTTTTGGGCACATTTTGTTTTTTATCTCCAACATGCTCCAATATGTCATTTGGCGCCTGAATATCACATATATGGTCAACAGAATTACCGGAACAAAAAGTGATAGAAAGTTCAAACATTGCTCAGAACGGCGTATAACGTCATAATATCACGTTTTGGGCGCATTTTGTTTTTTATCTCCAACATGCTCCATGATGTCATTTGGCGCCTGAATATCACATATATGGTCAACAGAATCATCGGAACCAAAAGTGATAGAAGGTTCAAACATATCTCAGAACGGCGTATAACGTCATAATATCACGTTTTGGGCACATTTTGTTTTTTATCTCCAACATGCTCCAACATGTCATTTGGCGCCTGAATATCACAAATATGGTCAACAGAATTATCGGAACCAAAAGTGATAGAAAGTTCAAACATGTCTCAGAACGGCGTATAACGTCATAATATCACGTTTTGGGCACATTTTGTTTTTTATCTCCAACATGCTCCAATATGTCATTTGGCGCCTGAATATCACATATATGGTCAACAGAATCATCGGAACCAAAAGTGATAGAAAGTTCAAACATGTCTCAGAACGGCGTATAACGTCATAATATCACGTTTTGGGCGCATTTTGTTTTTTATCTCCAACATGCTCCAAGATGTCATTTGGCGCCTGAATATCACATATATGGTCAACAGAATTACCGGAACCAAAAGTGATAGAAAGTTCAAACATGGCTCAGAACGGCGTATAACGTCATAATATCACGTTTTGGGCGCATTTTGTTTTTTATCTCCAACATGCTCCAAGATGTCATTTGGCGCCTGAATATCACAAATATGGTGGACAGAATTATCGGAACCAAAAGTGATAGAAAGTTCAGACATGGCTCAGAACGGCGTATAACGTCATAATATCACGTTTTGGGCACATTTTGTTTTTTATCTCCAACATGCTCCAATATGTCATTTGGCGCCTGAATATCACATATATGGTCAACAGAATTACCGGAACAAAAAGTGATAGAAAGTTCAAACATGGCTCAGAACGGCGTATAACGTCATAATATCACGTTTTGGGCTCATATTGTTTTTTATCTCCAACATGCTCCAAGATGTCATTTGGCGCCTGAATATCACAAATATGGTGGACAGAATTACCGGAACCAAAAGTGATAGAAAGTTCAAACATGGCTCAGAACGGCGTATAACGTCATAATATCACGTTTTGGGCACATTTTGTTTTTTATCTCCAACATGCTCCAATACGATAATTGGCCCTTGAATATCACATATATGGTCGACAGAATTACCGGAACCAAAAGTGATAGAAAGTTCAAACATGTCTCAGAACGGCGTATAACGTCATAATATCACGTTTTGGGCGCATTTTGTTTTTTATCTCCAACATGCTCCAAGATGTCATTTGGCGCCTGAATATCACAAATATGGTGGACAGAATTATCGGAACCAAAAGTGATTGAAAGTTCAAACATGGCTCAGAACGGCGTATAACGTCATAATATCACGTTTTGGGCGCATTTTGTTTTTTATCTCCAACATGCTCCAATATGTCATTTGGCGCCTGAATATCACATATATGGTCAACAGAATCATCGGAACCAAAAGTGATAGAATGTTCAAACATGTCTCAGAACGGCGTATAACGTCATAATATCACGTTTTGGGCGCATTTAGTTTTTTATCTCCAACATGCTCCAAGATGTCCTTTGGCGCCTGAATATCACATATATGGTCAACAGAATTACCGGAACCAAAAGTGATAGAAAGTTCAAACATGGCTCAGAACGGCGTATAACGTCATAATATCACGTTTTGGGCACATTTTGTTTTTTATCTCCAACATGCTCCAATATGTCATTTGGCGCCTGATTATCACATATATGGTCAACAGAATCATCGGAACCAAAAGTGATAGAAAGTTCAAACATGTCTCAGAACGGCGTATAACGTCATAATATCACGTTTTGGGCACATTTTGTTTTTTATCTCCAACATGCTCCAATACAACATTTGGCCCCTGAATATCACAAATATGGTCAACAGAATTAGCGGAACCAAAAGTGATAGAAAGTTCAAACATGGCTCAGAACGGCGTATAACGTCATAATATCACGTTTTGGGCGCATTTTGTTTTTTATCTACAACATGCTCCAAGATGTCATTTGGCGCCTGAATATCACAAATATGGTGGACAGAATTATCGGAACCAAAAGTGATAGAAAGTTCAGACATGGCTCAGAACGGCGTATAACGTCATAATATCACGTTTTGGGCACATTTTGTTTTTTATCTCCAACATGCTCCAATATGTCATTTGGCGCCTGAATATCACATATATGGTCAACAGAATTACCGGAACAAAAAGTGATAGAAAGTTCAAACATTGCTCAGAACGGCGTATAACGTCATAATATCACGTTTTGGGCGCATTTTGTTTTTTATCTCCAACATGCTCCAAGATGTCATTTGGCGCCTGAATATCACATATATGGTCAACAGAATCATCGGAACCAAAAGTGATAGAAGGTTCAAACATATCTCAGAACGGCGTATAACGTCATAATATCACGTTTTGGGCACATTTTGTTTTTTATCTCCAACATGCTCCAATATGTCATTTGGTGCCTGAATATCACATATATGGTCAACAGAATTACCGGAACCAAAAGTGATAGAAAGTTCAAACATGGCTCAGAACGGCGTATAACGTCATAATATCACGTTTTGGGCACATTTTGTTTCTTATCTCCAACATGCTCCAATACGATATTTGGCCCCTGAATATCACATATATGGTCAACAGAATCATCGGAACCAAAAGTGATAGAAAGTTCAAACATGTCTCAGAACGGCGTATAACGTCATAATATCACGTTTTGGGCACATTTTGTTTTTTATCTCCAACATGCTCCAAGATGTCATTTGGCCCCTGAATATCACATATATGGTCAACAGAATTACCGGAACCAAAAGTGATAGAAAGTTCAAACATGACTCAGAACGGCGTATAACGTCATAATATCACGTTTTGGGCGCATTTTGTTTTTTATCTCCAACATGCTCCAAGATGTCATTTGGCGCCTGAATATCACATATATGGTCAACAGAATTAACGGAACCAAAAGTGATAGAAAGTTCAAACATGGCTCAGAACAGCGTATAACGTCATAATATCACGTTTTGGGCACATATTGATTTTTATCTCCAACATGCTCCAACATGTCATTTGGCGCCTGAATATCACATATATGGTCAACAGAATTACCGGAACCAAAAGTGATAGAAAGTTCAAACATGGCTCAGAACGGCGTATAACGTCATAATATCACGTTTTGGGCACATTTTGTTTTTTATCTCCAACATGCTCCAACACGACATTTGGCCCCTGAATATCACATATATGGTCAACAGAATTACCGGAACCAAAAGTGATAGAAAGTTCAAACATGTCTCAGAACGGCGTATAACGTCATAATATCACGTTTTGGGCGCAATTTGTTTTTTATCTCCAACATGCTCCAATATGTCATTTGGCGCCTGAATATCACAAATATGGTCAACAGAATTATCGGAACCAAAAGTGATAGAAAGTTCAAACATGGCTCAGAAAGGCGTATAACGTCATAATATCACGTTTTGGGCGCATTTTGTTTTTTATCTCCAACATGCTCCAATATGTCATTTGGCGCCTGAATATCACAAATATGGTCAACAGAATTATCGGAACCAAAAGTGATAGAAAGTTCAAACATGGCTCAGAACGGCGTATAACGTCATAATATCACGTTTTGGGCACATTTGGTTTTTTATCTCCAACATGCTCCAATATGTCATTTGGCGCCTGAATATCACATATATGGACAACAGAATTACCGGAACCAAAAGTGATAGAAAGTTCAAACATGGCTCAGAACGGCGTATAACATCATAATATCACGTTTTGGGCGCATTTTGTTTTTTATCTCCAACATGCTCCAATATGTCATTTGGCGCCTGAATATCACAAAATATGGTCAACAGAATTACCGGAACCAAAAGTGATAGAAAGTTCAAACATGGCTTAGAACGGCGTATAACGTCATAATATCACGTTTTGGGCACATTTTGTTTTTTATCTCCAACATGCTCCAATACATTTGGTCCCTGAATATCACAAATATGGTCAACAGAATTATCGGAACCAAAAGTGATAGAAAGTTCAAACATGGCTCAGAACGGCGTATAACGTCATAATATCACGTTTTGGGCGCATTTTGTTTTTTATCTCCAACATGCTCCAAGATGTCATTTGGCGCCTGAATATCACATATATGGTCAACAGAATTACCGGAACCAAAAGTGATAGAAAGTTCAAACATGGCTCAGAACGGCGTATAACGTCGTAATATCACTTTTTGGGCACATATTGTTTTTTATCTCCAACATGCTCCAATACGATATTTGGCCCCTGAATATCACAAATATGGTCAACAGAATTATCGGAACCAAAAGTGATAGAAAGTTCAAACATGGCTCAGAACGGCGTATAACGTCATAATATCACGTTTTGGACACATTTTGTTTTTTATCTCCAACATGCTCCAATATGTCATTAGGCGCCTGAATATCACATATATGGTCAACAGAATTACCGGAACCAAAAGTGATAGAAAGTTCAAACATGGCTCAGAACGGCGTATAACGTCGTAATATCACTTTTTGGGCACATATTGTTTTTTATCTCCAACATGCTCCAATACGATATTTGGCCCCTGAATATCACAAATATGGTCAACAGAATTATCGGAACCAAAAGTGATAGAAAGTTCAAACATGGCTCAGAACGGCGTATAACGTCATAATATCACGTTTTGGACACATTTTGTTTTTTATCTCCAACATGCTCCAATATGTCATTAGGCGCCTGAATATCACATATACCGTGTGTCCCTCAAAAGTGGCTCACCCCCATATTTTTCTTTATTATTGGTGATATAAGAAAACCATTTGGTATGCATAGTTAGGTCGTTAAAACGGATTATTACGACATGAAATCATTCTTTTTGTACTTCCGGTTATACCGGATGTGAGTACTAATTTCGCTATTTTTTTAAATCTATAATTTTTTTTTCTTCAGTTGGGTTGATAGTATAATTTCACATAACTTTTACTTGAAAAAATTTTCACGATCGCTTATAACTTTTGAAAAAAAAAATTATTTTCGTTATTTTATAACGTTAGTACCTTCGGAAAATGTATTATAACTTTTGACGCATTGTAGCTAGGTTAATAGTATAAACCACGTTATGTCCCTCTTGATTTGCTATTTCTCGAGCAGTGATCACTGCTATGCTTTAGTCAGTGGTTCTTTTTTAATAATGGTGTAAATTAACAGTTGTATTAAATTAGTTTTAAAAGAAAAACGCGATCAAACAATTAAGTTTAATTCAATTATTTTTGATTTTTTATTTTTTTCTTTATTTTTTGTTCTTTTACACTAAATGTTCTGTAGCTGATAGTAACTTACAATGTCCATTGTACATTATAATTTGGATTGTTTACTTTATTTTGGTTAAAACCTCTCAGATCACCTGACCACACACCTTTAGATTCTTTTTATGGGGCAAAATCAAAAATGAGCTGTATAATACACCAGTAAGGTCTCGTGAGGTATTAGAAAATAAATCGAGTTAGAAATTGTATTACCTAAATATCTCCGCAGAAATAACGTCGAGTCGTTAGATCGACAATACGCAAGATACAATTATGTAAAAATCGAGGCGGGAGCATTTTGAAAATTTAAAAAATTAGTTTTTTTGATCTTACAATTGAATTAAATTTAATTGTTGGATAGCGTTTTTCTTTTAAAACTAATTTAATACAACTGTTAATTTACACCATTATTAAAAAAGAACTACTAACTAAAGCATAGCAGTGATCACTGCTCGAGGAATAGCAAATTAAGAGGGACATAACGTAGTTTGTACTATTAACCTAGCTGCTATGCGTCAAAAGTTTTAATACATTTTCCGAAGGTACTAAAACGTTAAAAAATAACGAAAATAATTTTTTTTTCAAAAATTATAAGCGATCGTGAAAATTTTTTCAAGTAAAAGTTATGTGAAATTATACTGTCTACCCCACTGAAGAAAAAAAAATTATAGATTTAAATAAATAGCGAAATTAGTAGTCACATCCGATGTAACCGGAAGTACAAAAAGAATGATTTCATGTCGTAATAATCCGTTTTAGCGACCTAACCATGCATTCCAAATGGTTTTCTTATATCACCAATAATAAAGAAAAATATGGGGGTGAGCCACTTTTGAGGGACACCCGGTATGGTCAACAGAATCATCGGAACCAAAAGTGATAGAAAGTTCAAACATATCTCAGAACGGCGTATAACGTCATAATATCACGTTTTGGGCGCATTTTGTTTTTTATCTCCAACATGCTCCAAGATGTCATTTGGCGCCTGAATATCACAAATATAGTCAACAGAATTATCGGAACCAAAAGTGATAGAAAGTTCAAACATGTCTCAGAACGGCGTATAACGTCATAATATCACGTTTTGGACACATTTTGTTTTTTATCTCCAACATGCTCCAATATGTCATTAGGCGCCTGAATATCACATATATGGTCAACAGAATCATCGGAACCAAAAGTGATAGAAAGTTCAAACATATCTCAGAACGGCGTATAACGTCATAATATCACGTTTTGGGCACATTTTGTTTTTTATCTCCAACATGCTCCAAGATGTCATTTGGCGCCTGAATATCACATATATGGTCAACAGAATTACCGGAACCAAAAGTGATAGAAAGTTCAAACATGGCTCAGAACGGCGTATAACGTCATAATATCACGTTTTGGGCGCATTTTGTTTTTTATCTCCAACATGCTCCAAGATGTCATTTGGCGCCTGAATATCACAAATATGGTGGACAGAATTATCGGAACCAAAAGTGATAGAAAGTTCAGACATGGCTCAGAACGGCGTATAACGTCATAATATCACGTTTTGGGCACATTTTGTTTTTTATCTCCAACATGCTCCAATATGTCATTTGGCGCCTGAATATCACATATATGGTCAACAGAATTACCGGAACAAAAAGTGATAGAAAGTTCAAACATTGCTCAGAACGGCGTATAACGTCATAATATCACGTTTTGGGCGCATTTTGTTTTTTATCTCCAACATGCTCCAAGATGTCATTTGGCGCCTGAATATCACATATATGGTCAACAGAATCATCGGAACCAAAAGTGATAGAAGGTTCAAACATATCTCAGAACGGCGTATAACGTCATAATATCACGTTTTGGGCACATTTTGTTTTTTATCTCCAACATGCTCCAACATGTCATTTGGCGCCTGAATATCACAAATATGGTCAACAGAATTATCGGAACCAAAAGTGATAGAAAGTTCAAACATGTCTCAGAACGGCGTATAACGTCATAATATCACGTTTTGGGCACATTTTGTTTTTTATCTCCAACATGCTCCAATATGTCATTTGGCGCCTGAATATCACATATATGGTCAACAGAATCATCGGAACCAAAAGTGATAGAAAGTTCAAACATGTCTCAGAACGGCGTATAACGTCATAATATCACGTTTTGGGCGCATTTTGTTTTTTATCTCCAACATGCTCCAAGATGTCATTTGGCGCCTGAATATCACATATATGGTCAACAGAATTACCGGAACCAAAAGTGATAGAAAGTTCAAACATGGCTCAGAACGGCGTATAACGTCATAATATCACGTTTTGGGCGCATTTTGTTTTTTATCTCCAACATGCTCCAAGATGTCATTTGGCGCCTGAATATCACAAATATGGTGGACAGAATTATCGGAACCAAAAGTGATAGAAAGTTCAGACATGGCTCAGAACGGCGTATAACGTCATAATATCACGTTTTGGGCACATTTTGTTTTTTATCTCCAACATGCTCCAATATGTCATTTGGCGCCTGAATATCACATATATGGTCAACAGAATTACCGGAACAAAAAGTGATAGAAAGTTCAAACATGGCTCAGAACGGCGTATAACGTCATAATATCACGTTTTGGGCTCATATTGTTTTTTATCTCCAACATGCTCCAAGATGTCATTTGGCGCCTGAATATCACAAATATGGTGGACAGAATTACCGGAACCAAAAGTGATAGAAAGTTCAAACATGGCTCAGAACGGCGTATAACGTCATAATATCACGTTTTGGGCACATTTTGTTTTTTATCTCCAACATGCTCCAATACGATAATTGGCCCTTGAATATCACATATATGGTCGACAGAATTACCGGAACCAAAAGTGATAGAAAGTTCAAACATGTCTCAGAACGGCGTATAACGTCATAATATCACGTTTTGGGCGCATTTTGTTTTTTATCTCCAACATGCTCCAAGATGTCATTTGGCGCCTGAATATCACAAATATGGTGGACAGAATTATCGGAACCAAAAGTGATTGAAAGTTCAAACATGGCTCAGAACGGCGTATAACGTCATAATATCACGTTTTGGGCGCATTTTGTTTTTTATCTCCAACATGCTCCAATATGTCATTTGGCGCCTGAATATCACATATATGGTCAACAGAATCATCGGAACCAAAAGTGATAGAATGTTCAAACATGTCTCAGAACGGCGTATAACGTCATAATATCACGTTTTGGGCGCATTTAGTTTTTTATCTCCAACATGCTCCAAGATGTCCTTTGGCGCCTGAATATCACATATATGGTCAACAGAATTACCGGAACCAAAAGTGATAGAAAGTTCAAACATGGCTCAGAACGGCGTATAACGTCATAATATCACGTTTTGGGCACATTTTGTTTTTTATCTCCAACATGCTCCAATATGTCATTTGGCGCCTGATTATCACATATATGGTCAACAGAATCATCGGAACCAAAAGTGATAGAAAGTTCAAACATGTCTCAGAACGGCGTATAACGTCATAATATCACGTTTTGGGCACATTTTGTTTTTTATCTCCAACATGCTCCAATACAACATTTGGCCCCTGAATATCACAAATATGGTCAACAGAATTAGCGGAACCAAAAGTGATAGAAAGTTCAAACATGGCTCAGAACGGCGTATAACGTCATAATATCACGTTTTGGGCGCATTTTGTTTTTTATCTCCAACATGCTCCAAGATGTCATTTGGCGCCTGAATATCACAAATATGGTGGACAGAATTATCGGAACCAAAAGTGATAGAAAGTTCAGACATGGCTCAGAACGGCGTATAACGTCATAATATCACGTTTTGGGCACATTTTGTTTTTTATCTCCAACATGCTCCAATATGTCATTTGGCGCCTGAATATCACATATATGGTCAACAGAATTACCGGAACAAAAAGTGATAGAAAGTTCAAACATTGCTCAGAACGGCGTATAACGTCATAATATCACGTTTTGGGCGCATTTTGTTTTTTATCTCCAACATGCTCCAAGATGTCATTTGGCGCCTGAATATCACATATATGGTCAACAGAATCATCGGAACCAAAAGTGATAGAAGGTTCAAACATATCTCAGAACGGCGTATAACGTCATAATATCACGTTTTGGGCACATTTTGTTTTTTATCTCCAACATGCTCCAACATGTCATTTGGCGCCTGAATATCACAAATATGGTCAACAGAATTATCGGAACCAAAAGTGATAGAAAGTTCAAACATGTCTCAGAACGGCGTATAACGTCATAATATCACGTTTTGGGCACATTTTGTTTTTTATCTCCAACATGCTCCAATATGTCATTTGGCGCCTGAATATCACATATATGGTCAACAGAATCATCGGAACCAAAAGTGATAGAAAGTTCAAACATGTCTCAGAACGGCGTATAACGTCATAATATCACGTTTTGGGCGCATTTTGTTTTTTATCTCCAACATGCTCCAAGATGTCATTTGGCGCCTGAATATCACATATATGGTCAACAGAATTACCGGAACCAAAAGTGATAGAAAGTTCAAACATGGCTCAGAACGGCGTATAACGTCATAATATCACGTTTTGGGCGCATTTTGTTTTTTATCTCCAACATGCTCCAAGATGTCATTTGGCGCCTGAATATCACAAATATGGTGGACAGAATTATCGGAACCAAAAGTGATAGAAAGTTCAGACATGGCTCAGAACGGCGTATAACGTCATAATATCACGTTTTGGGCACATTTTGTTTTTTATCTCCAACATGCTCCAATATGTCATTTGGCGCCTGAATATCACATATATGGTCAACAGAATTACCGGAACAAAAAGTGATAGAAAGTTCAAACATGGCTCAGAACGGCGTATAACGTCATAATATCACGTTTTGGGCTCATATTGTTTTTTATCTCCAACATGCTCCAAGATGTCATTTGGCGCCTGAATATCACAAATATGGTGGACAGAATTACCGGAACCAAAAGTGATAGAAAGTTCAAACATGGCTCAGAACGGCGTATAACGTCATAATATCACGTTTTGGGCACATTTTGTTTTTTATCTCCAACATGCTCCAATACGATAATTGGCCCTTGAATATCACATATATGGTCGACAGAATTACCGGAACCAAAAGTGATAGAAAGTTCAAACATGTCTCAGAACGGCGTATAACGTCATAATATCACGTTTTGGGCGCATTTTGTTTTTTATCTCCAACATGCTCCAAGATGTCATTTGGCGCCTGAATATCACAAATATGGTGGACAGAATTATCGGAACCAAAAGTGATTGAAAGTTCAAACATGGCTCAGAACGGCGTATAACGTCATAATATCACGTTTTGGGCGCATTTTGTTTTTTATCTCCAACATGCTCCAATATGTCATTTGGCGCCTGAATATCACATATATGGTCAACAGAATCATCGGAACCAAAAGTGATAGAATGTTCAAACATGTCTCAGAACGGCGTATAACGTCATAATATCACGTTTTGGGCGCATTTAGTTTTTTATCTCCAACATGCTCCAAGATGTCCTTTGGCGCCTGAATATCACATATATGGTCAACAGAATTACCGGAACCAAAAGTGATAGAAAGTTCAAACATGGCTCAGAACGGCGTATAACGTCATAATATCACGTTTTGGGCACATTTTGTTTTTTATCTCCAACATGCTCCAATATGTCATTTGGCGCCTGATTATCACATATATGGTCAACAGAATCATCGGAACCAAAAGTGATAGAAAGTTCAAACATGTCTCAGAACGGCGTATAACGTCATAATATCACGTTTTGGGCACATTTTGTTTTTTATCTCCAACATGCTCCAATACAACATTTGGCCCCTGAATATCACAAATATGGTCAACAGAATTAGCGGAACCAAAAGTGATAGAAAGTTCAAACATGGCTCAGAACGGCGTATAACGTCATAATATCACGTTTTGGGCACATATTGTTTTTTATCTCCAACATGCTCCAACATGTCATTTGGCGCCTGAATATCACAAATATGGTCAACAGAATTATCGGAACCATAAGTGATAGAAAGTTCAAACATGGCTCAGAACGGCGTATAACGTCATAATATCACGTTTTGGGCGCATTTTGTTTTTTTTTTTCTAAAATGCTTCCAAGATGTCATTTGGCGCCTGAATATCACATATATGGTCAACAGAATTACCGGAACCAAAAGTGATAGAAAGTTCAAACATGGCTCAGAACGGCGTATAACGTCATAATATCACGTTTTGGGCACATTTTGTTTTTTATCTCCAACATGCTCGAATACGACATTTGGCCCCTGAATATCACAAATATGGTCAAGAGAATTATCGGAACCAAAAGTGATAGAAAGTTCAAACATGGCTCAGAACGGCGTATAACGTCATAATATCACGTTTTGGGCACATTTTGTTTTTTATCTCCAACATGCTCCAAGATGACATTTGGCCCCTGAATATCACATATATGGTCAACAGAATTACCGGAACCAAAAGAGATAGAAAGTTCAAACATGGCTCAGAACGGCGTATAACGTCATAATATCACGTTTTGGGCGCATTTTGTTTTTTATCTCCAACATGCTCCAAGATGTCATTTGGCGCCTGAATATCACAAATATGGTGGACAGAATTATCGGAACCAAAAGTGATAGAAAGTTCAGACATGGCTCAGAACGGCGTATAACGTCATAATATCACGTTTTGAGCACATTTTGTTTTTTATCTCCAACATGCTCCAATACGATATTTGGCCCCTGAATATCACAAATATGGTCAACAGAATCATCGGAACCAAAAGTGATAGAAAGTTCAAACATGGCTCAGAACGGCGTATAACGTCATAATATCACGTTTTGGGCACATTTTGTTTTTTATCTCCAACATGCTCCTAGATGTCATTTGGCGCCTGAATATCACATATATGGTCAACAGAATTACCGGAACCAAAAGTGATAGAAAGTTCAAACATGCCTCAGAACGGCCTATAACGTCACAATATCACGTTTTGGGCGCATTTTGTTTTTTATCTCCAACATGCTCCAATACGACATTTGGCCCCTGAATATCACAAATATGGTCAACAGAATTATCGGAACCAAAAGTGATAGAAAGTTCAAACATGGCTCAGAACGGCGTATAACGTCATAATATCACGTTTTGGGCACATTTTGTTTTTTATCTCCAACATGCTCCAAGATGACATTTGGCCCCCGAATATCAGATATATGGTCAACAGAATTACCGGAACCAAAAGTGATAGAAAGTTCAAACATGGCTCAGAACGGCGTATAACGTCATAATATCACGTTTTGGGCGCATTTTGTTTTTTATCTCCAATATGCTCCAAGATGTCATTTGGCGCCTGAATATCACATATATGGTCAACAGAATTACCGGAACCAAAAGTGATAGAAAGTTCAAACATGGCTCAGAACGGCGTATGACGTCATAATATCACGTTTTGGGCGCATTTTGTTTTTTATCTCCAACATGCTCCAAGATGACATTTGGCCCCCGAATATCAGATATATGGTCAACAGAATTACCGGAACCAAAAGTGATAGAAAGTTCAAACATGGCTCAGAACGGCGTATAACGTCATAATATCACGTTTTGCTCGCATTTTGTTTTTTATCTCCAACATGCTCCAAGATGTCATTTGGCGCCTGAATATCACAAATATGGTGGACAGAATTATCGGAACCAAAAGTGATAGAAAGTTCAGACATGGCTCAGAACGGCGTATAACGTCATAATATCACGTTTTGGGCACATTTTGTTTTTTATCTCCAACATGCTCCAATACGACATTTGGCCCCTGAATATCACAAATATGGTCAACAGAATTATCGGAACCAAAAGTGATAGAAAGTTCAAACATGGCTCAGAACGGCGTATAACGTCATAATATCACGTTTTGGGCACATTTTGTTTTTTATCTCCAACATGCTCCAATATGTCATTTGGCGCCTGAATATCACATATATGGTCAACAGAATCATCGGAACCAAAAGTGATAGAAAGTTCAAACATGGCTCAGAACGGCGTATAACGTCATAATATCACGTTTTGGGCACATTTTGTTTTTTATCTCCAACATGCTCCAATATGTCATTTGGCGCCTGAATATCACATATATGGTCAACAGAATCATCGGAACCAAAAGTGATAGAAAGTTCAAACATGGCTCAGAACGGCGTATAACGTCATAATATCACGTTTTGGGCGTATTTTGTTTTTTATCTCCAACATGCTCCAATATGTCATTTGGCGCCTGAATATCACAAATATGGTCAACAGAATTACCGGAACCAAAAGTGATAGAAAGTTCAAACCTGGCTCAGAACGGCGTATAACGTCATAATATCAGGTTTTGGGCACATTTTGTTTTTTATCTCCAACATGCTCCAATATGTCATTTGGCGCCTGAATATCACATATATGGTCAACAGAATCATCGGAACCAAAAGTGATAGAAAGTTCAAACATGGCTCAGAACGGCGTATAACGTCATAATATCACGTTTTGGGCGTATTTTGTTTTTTATCTCCAACATGCTCCAATATGTCATTTGGCGCCTGAATATCACAAATATGGTCAACAGAATTACCGGAACCAAAAGTGATAGAAAGTTCAAACATGGCTCAGAACGGCGTATAACGTCATAATATCAGGTTTTGGGCACATTTTGTTTTTTATCTCCAACATGCTCCAATATGTCATTTGGCGCCTGAATATCACATATATGGTCAACAGAATTACCGGAACCAAAAGTGATAGAAAGTTCAGACATGGCTCAGAACGGCGTATAACGTCATAATATCACGTTTTGGGCACATTTTGTTTTTTATCTCCAACATGCTCCAATACGACATTTGGCCCCTGAATATCACAAATATGGTCAACAGAATTATCGGAACCAAAAGTGATAGAAAGTTCAAACATGGCTCAGAACGGCGTATAACGTCATAATATCACGTTTTGAGCGTATTTTGTTTTTTATCTCCAACATGCTCCAATATGTCATTTGGCGCCTGAATATCACATATATGGTCAACAGAATCATCGGAACCAAAGGTGATAGAAAGTTCAAACATGTCTCAGAACGGCGTATAACGTCATAATATCACGTTTTGGGCAAATTTTGTTTTTTATCTCCAACATGCTCCAATATGTCATTTGGCGCCTGAATATCACATATATGGTCAACAGAATCATCGGAACCAAAAGTGATAGAAAGTTCAAACATGTCTCAGATCGGCGTATAACGTCATAATATCACGTTTTGGGCACATTTTGTTTTTTATCTCCAACATGCTCCAAGATGACATTTGGCCCCTGAATATCACATATATGGTCAACAGAATTACCGGAACCAAAAGTGATAGAAAGTTCAAACATGGCTCAGAACGGCGTATAACGTCATAATATCACGTTTTGGGCGCATTTTGTTTTTTATCTCCAACATGCTCCAAGATGTCATTTGGCGCCTGAATATCACAAATATGGTGGACAGAATTATCGGAACCAAAAGTGATAGAAAGTTCAGACATGGCTCAGAACGGCGTATAACGTCATAATATCACGTTTTGGGCACATTTTGTTTTTTATCTCCAACATGCTCCAATATGTCATTTGGCGCCTGAATATCACATATATGGTCAACAGAATCATCGGAACCAAAAGTGATAGAAAGTTCAAACATGGCTCAGAACGGCGTATAACGTCATAATATCAGGTTTTGGGCACATTTTGTTTTTTATCTCCAACATGCTCCAATATGTCATTTGGCGCCTGAATATCACATATATGGTCAACAGAATTACCGGAACCAAAAGTGATAGAAAGTTCAGACATGGCTCAGAACGGCGTATAACGTCATAATATCACGTTTTGGGCACATTTTGTTTTTTATCTCCAACATGCTCCAATACGACATTTGGCCCCTGAATATCACAAATATGGTCAACAGAATTATCGGAACCTAAAGTGATAGAAAGTTCAAACATGGCTCAGAACGGCGTATAACGTCATAA
Source organism: Onthophagus taurus (assembly GCF_036711975.1). Lineage (NCBI taxonomy): Eukaryota > Metazoa > Arthropoda > Insecta > Coleoptera > Scarabaeidae > Onthophagus > Onthophagus taurus. The sequence goes on along the minus strand of NC_091972.1, from coordinate 26,277,905 downwards.
TATCACGTTTTGGGCACATTTTGTTTTTTATCTCCAACATGCTCCAAGATGTCATTTGGCGCCTGAATATCACATATATGGTCAACAGAATTACCGGAACCAAAAGTGATAGAAAGTTCAGACATGGCTCAGAACGGCGTATAACGTCATAATATCACGTTTTGGGCACATTTTGTTTTTTATCTCCTACATGCTCCAATATGTCATTTGGCGCCTGAATATCACATATATGGTCAACAGAATCATCGGAACCAAAAGTGATAGAAAGTTCAAACATGGCTCAGAACGGCGTATAACGTCATAATATCACGTTTTGGGCGCATTTTGTTTTTTATCTCGAACATGCTCCAAGATGTCATTTGGCGCCTGAATATCCCATATATGGTCAACAAAATCATCGGAACCAAAAGTGATAGAAAGTTCAAACATGTCTCAGAACGGCGTATAACGTCATAATATCACGTTTTGGGCACATTTTGTTTTTTATCTCCAACATGCTCCAAGATGACATTTGGACCTGAATATCACATATATGGTCAACAGAATTACCGGAACCAAAAGTGATAGAAAGTTCAAACATGGCTCAGAACGGCGTATAACGTCATAATATAACGTTTTGGGCGCATTTTGTTTTTTATCTCGAACATGCTCCAAGATGTCATTTGGCGCCTGAATATCCCATATATGGTCAACAGAATCATCGGAACCAAAAGTGATAGAAAGTTCAAACATGTCTCAGAACGGCGTATAACGTCATAATATCACGTTTTGGGCATATTTTGTTTTTTATCTCCAACATGCTCCAAGATGTCATTTGGCGCCTGAATATCACATATATGGTCAACAGAATTACCGGAACCAAAAGTGATAGAAAGTTCAAACATGGCTCACAACGGCGTATAACGTCATAATATCACGTATTGGGCGCATTTTGTTTTTTATCTCCAACATGCTCCAAGATGTCATTTGGCGCCTGAATATCACAAATATGGTGGACAGAATTATCGGAACCAAAAGTGATAGAAAGTTCAGACATGGCTCAGAACGGCGTATAACGTCATAATATCACGTTTTGGGCACATTTTGTTTTTTATCTCCAACATGCTCCAAGATGTCATTTGGCGCCTGAATATCACATATATGGTCAACAGAATTAAAGGAACCAAAAGTGATAGAAAGTTCAAACATGGCTCAGAACGGCGTATAACGTCACAATATCACGTTTTGGGCACATATTGTTTTTTATCTCCAACATGCTCCAACATGTCATTTGGCGCCTGAATATCACAAATATGGTCAACAGAATTATCGGAACCAAAAGTGATAGAAAGTTCAAACATGGCTCAGAACGGCGTATAACGTCATAATATCACGTTTTGGGCACATTTTGTTTTTTATCTCCAACATGCTCCAATACGACATTTGGCCCCTGAATATCACAAATATGGTCAACAGAATTACCGGAACCAAAAGTGATAGAAAGTTCAAACATGGCCCAGAACGGCGTATAACGTCATAATATCACGTTTTGGGCACATTTTGTTTTTTATCTCCAACATGCTCCAAGATGACATTTGGCCCTGAATATCAGATATATGGTCAACAGAATTACCGGAACCAAAAGTGATAGAAAGTTCAAACATGGCTCAGAACGGCGTATAACGTCATAATATCACGTTTTGCTCGAATTTTGTTTTTTATCTCCAACATGCTCCAATACGACATTTGGCCCCTGAATATCACAAATATGGTCAACAGAATTATCGGAACCAAAAGTGATAGAAAGTTCAAACATGGCTCAGAACGGCGTATAACGTCATAATATCACGTTTTGGGCACATTTTGTTTTTTATCTCCAACATGCTCCAAGATGACATTTGGCCCCTGAATATCACATACATGGTCAACAGAATTACCGGAACCAAAAGTGATAGAAAGTTCAAACATGGCTCAGAACGGCGTATAACGTCATAATATCACGTTTTGCTCGCATTTTGTTTTTTATCTCCAACATGCTCCAAGATGTCATTTGGCGCCTGAATATCACAAATATGGTGGACAGAATTATCGGAACCAAAAGTGATAGAAAGTTCAAACATGTCTCAGAACGGCGTATAACGTCATAATATCACGTTTTGGGCACATTTTGTTTTTTATCTCCAACATGCTCCATGATGTCATTTGGCACCTGAATATCACATATATGGTCAACAGAATTACCGGAACCAAAAGTGATAGAAAGTTCAAACATGGCTCAGAACGGCCTATAACGTCACAATATCACGTTTTGGGCACATATTGTTTTTTATCTCCAACATGCTCCAACATGTCATTTGGCGCCTGAATATCACAAATATGGTCAACAGAATTATCGGAACCAAAAGTGATAGAAAGTTCAAACATGGCTCAGAACGGCCTATAACGTCACAATATCACGTTTTGGGCACATATTGTTTTTTATCTCCAACATGCTCCAACATGTCATTTGGCGCCTGAATATCACAAATATGGTCAACAGAATTATCGGAACCAAAAGTGATAGAAAGTTCAAACATGGCTCAGAACGGCGTATAACGTCATAATATCACGTTTTGGGCACATTTTGTTTTTTATCTCCAACATGCTCCAATACGACATTTGGCCCCTGAATATCACAAATATGGTCAACAGAATTATCGGAACCAAAAGTGATAGAAATTTCAAACATGGCTCAGAACGGCGTATAACGTCATAATATCACGTTTTGGGCACATTTTGTTTTTTATCTCCAACATGCTCCAAGATGACATTTGGCCCCTGAATATCAGATATATGGTCAACAGAATTACCGGAACCAAAAGTGATAGAAAGTTCAAACATGGCTCAGAACGGCGTATAACGTCATAATATCACGTTTTGGGCACATTTTGTTTTTTATCTCCAACATGCTAACAGGTGGCATTTGGCCCCTGAATATCAGATATATGGTCAACAGAATTACCGGAACCAAAAGTGATAGAAAGTTCAAACATGGCTCAGAACGGCGTATAACGTCATAATATCACGTTTTGGGCACATTTTGTTTTTTATCTCCAACATGCTCCAAGATGACATTTGGCCCCTGAATATCAGATATATGGTCAACAGAATTACAGGAACCAAAAGTGATAGAAAGTTCAAACATGGCTCAGAACGGCCTATAACGTCACAATATCACGTTTTGGGCACATATTGTTTTTTATCTCCAACATGCTCCAACATGTCATTTGGCGCCTGAATATCACAAATATGGTCAACAGAATTATCGGAACCAAAAGTGATAGAAAGCTCAAACATGGCTCAGAACGGCCTATAACGTCACAATATCACGTTTTGGGCACATATTGTTTTTTATCTCCAACATGCTCCAAGATGTCATTTGGCGCCTGAATATCACATATATGGTCAACAGAATTACCGGAACCAAAAGTGATAAAAAGTTCAAACATGGCTCAGAACGGCCTATAACGTCACAATATCACGTTTTGGGCACATATTGTTTTTTATCTCCAACATGCTCCAACATGTCATTTGGCGCCTGAATATCACAAATATGGTCAACAGAATTATCGGAACCAAAAGTGATAGAAATTTCAAACATGGCTCAGAACGGCGTATAACGTCATAATATCACGTTTTGGGCACATTTTGTTTTTTATCTCCAACATGCTCCAAGATGACATTTGGCCCCCGAATATCAGATATATGGTCAACAGAATTACCGGAACCAAAAGTGATAGAAAGTTCAAACATGTCTCAGAACGGCGTATAACGTCATAATATCACGTTTTGGGCACATTTTGTTTTTTATCTCCAACATGCTCCATGATGTCATTTGGCGCCTGAATATCACATATATGGTCAACAGAATTACCGGAACCAAAAGTGATAGAAAGTTCAAACATGGCTCAGAACGGCCTATAACGTCACAATATCACGTTTTGGGCACATATTGCTTTTTATCTCCAACATGCTCCAACATGTCATTTGGCGCCTGAATATCACAAATATGGTCAACAGAATTATCGGAACCAAAAGTGATAGAAAGCTCAAACATGGCTCAGAACGGCCTATAACGTCACAATATCACGTTTTGGGCACATATTGTTTTTTATCTCCAACATGCTCCAAGATGTCATTTGGCGCCTGAATATCACATATATGGTCAACAGAATTACCGGAACCAAAAGTGATAAAAAGTTCAAAAATGGCTCAGAACGGCCTATAACGTCACAATATCACGTTTTGGGCACATATTGTTTTTTATCTCCAACATGCTCCAACATGTCATTTGGCGCCTGAATATCACAAATATGGTCAACAGAATTATCGGAACCAAAAGTGATAGAAATTTCAAACATGGCTCAGAACGGCGTATAACGTCATAATATCACGTTTTGGGCCCATTTTGTTTTTTATCTCCAACATGCTCCAAGATGACATTTGGCCCCCGAATATCAGATATATGGTCAACAGAATTACCGGAACCAAAAGTGATAGAAAGTTCAAACATGGCTCAGAACGGCGTATAACGTCATAATATCACGTTTTGGGCGCATTTTGTTTTTTATCTCCAATATGCTCCAAGATGTCATTTGGCGCCTGAATATCACATATATGGTCAACAGAATTACCGGAACCAAAAGTGATAGAAAGTTCAAACATGGCTCAGAACGGCGTATGACGTCATAATATCACGTTTTGGGCGCATTTTGTTTTTTATCTCCAACATGCTCCAAGATGCCATTTGGCGCCTGAATATCAGATATATGGTCAACAGAATTACCGGAACCAAAAGTGATAGAAAGTTCAAACATGGCTCAGAACGGCCTATAACGTCACAATATCACGTTTTGGGCACATATTGTTTTTTACCTCCAACATGCTCCAACATGTCATTTGGCGCCTGAATATCACAAATATGGTCAACAGAATTATCGGAACCAAAAGTGATAGAAAGCTCAAACATGGCTCAGAACGGCCTATAACGTCACAATATCACGTTTTGGGCACATATTGTTTTTTATCTCCAACATGCTCCAAGATGTCATTTGGCGCCTGAATATCACATATATGGTCAACAGAATTACCGGAACCAAAAGTGATAAAAAGTTCAAACATGGCTCAGAACGGCCTATAACGTCACAATATCACGTTTTGGGCACATATTGTTTTTTATCTCCAACATGCTCCAACATGTCATTTGGCGCCTGAATATCACAAATATGGTCAACAGAATTATCGGAACCAAAAGTGATAGAAATTTCAAACATGGCTCAGAACGGCGTATAACGTCATAATATCACGTTTTGGGCACATTTTGTTTTTTATCTCCAACATGCTCCAAGATGACATTTGGCCCCCGAATATCAGATATATGGTCAACAGAATTACCGGAACCAAAAGTGATAGAAAGTTCAAACATGGCTCAGAACGGCGTATAACGTCATAATATCACGTTTTAGGCACATTTTGTTTTTTATCTCCAACATGCTCCAAGATGACATTTGGCCCCTGAATATCAGATATATGGTCAACAGAATTACCGGAACCAAAAGTGATAGAAAGTTCAAACATGGGTCAGAACCGCGTATAACGTCATAATATCACGTTTTGCTCGCATTTTGTTTTTTATCTCCAACATGCTCCAAGATGTCTTTTGGCGCCTGAATATCACAAATATGGTGGACAGAATTATCGGAACCAAAAGTGATAGAAAGTTCAAACATATCTCAGAACGGCGTATAACGTCATAATATCACGTTTTGGGCACATTTTGTTTTTTATCTCCAACATGCTCCATGATGTCATTTGGCGCCTGAATATCACATATATGGTCAACAGAATTACCGGAACCAAAAGTGATAGAAAGTTCAAACATGGCTCAGAACGGCCTATAACGTCACAATATCACGTTTTGGGCACATATTGTTTTTTATCTCCAACATGCTCCAACATGTCATTTGGCGCCTGAATATCACAAATATGGTCAACAGAATTATCGGAACCAAAAGTGATAGAAAGCTCAAACATGGCTCAGAACGGCCTATAACGTCACAATATCACGTTTTGGGCACATATTGTTTTTTATCTCCAACATGCTCCAAGATGTCATTTGGCGCCTGAATATCACATATATGGTCAACAGAATTAGCGGAACCAAAAGTGATAGAAAGTTCAAACATGGCTCAGAACGGCCTATAACGTCACAATATCACGTTTTGGGCACATATTGTTTTTTATCTCCAACATGCTCCAACATGTCATTTGGCGCCTGAATATCACAAATATGGTCAACAGAATTATCGGAACCAAAAATGATAGAGATTTCAAACATGGCTCAGAACGGCGTATAACGTCATAATATCACGTTTTGGGCGCATTTTGTTTTTTATCTCCAATATGCTCCAAGATGTCATTTGGCGCCTGAATATCACATATATGGTCAACAGAATTACCGGAACCAAAAGTGATAGAAAGTTCAAACATGGCTCAGAACGGCGTATGACGTCATAATATCACGTTTTGGGCGCATTTTGTTTTTTATCTCCAATATGCTCCAAGATGTCATTTGGCGCCTGAATATCACATATATGGTCAACAGAATTACCGGAACCAAAAGTGATAGAAAGTTCAAACATGGCTCAGAACGGCGTATGACGTCATAATATCACGTTTTGGGCGCATTTTGTTTTTTATCTCCAACATGCTCCAAGATGACATTTGGCCCCCGAATATCAGATATATGGTCAACAGAATTACCGGAACCAAAAGTGATAGAAAGTTCAAACATGGCTCAGAACGGCGTATAACGTCATAATATCACGTTTTGCTCGCATTTTGTTTTTTATCTCCAACATGCTCCAAGATGTCATTTGGCGCCTGAATATCACAAATATGGTGGACAGAATTATCGGAACCAAAAGTGATAGAAAGTTCAGACATGGCTCAGAACGGCGTATAACGTCATAATATCACGTTTTGGGCACATTTTGTTTTTTATCTCCAACATGCTCCAATATGTCATTTGGCGCCTGAATATCACAAATATGGTCAACAGAATTACCGGAACCAAAAGTGATAGAAAGTTCAAACATGGCTCAGAACGGCGTATAACGTCATAATATCTCGTTTTGCTCGCATTTTGTTTTTTATCTCCAACATGCTCCAAGATGTCATTTGGCGCCTGAATATCACAAATATGGTCAACAGAATTATCGGAACCAAAAGTGATAGAAAGTTCAAACATGGCTCAGAACGGCGTATAACTTCATATCACGTTTTGGGCGCATTTTGTTTTTTATCTCCAACATGCTCCAAGATGACATTTGGCCCCTGAATATTACATATATGGTCAACAGAATTACCGGAACCAAAAGTGATAGAAAGTTCAAACATGGCTCAGAAGGGCGTATAACGTCATAATATCACGTTTTGGGCGCATTTTGTTTTTTATCTCCAACATGCTCCAAGATGTCATTTGGCGCCTGAATATCACATATATGGTCAACAGAATCATCGGAACCAAAAGTGATAGAAAGTTCAAACATGTCTCAGAACGGCGTATAACGTCATAATATCACGTTTTGGGCACATTTTGTTTTTTATCTCCAACATGCTCCATGATGTCATTTGGCGCCTGAATATCACATATATGGTCAACAGAATTACCGGAACCAAAAGTGATAGAAAGTTCAAACATGGCTCAGAACGGCCTATAACGTCACAATATCACGTTTTGGGCACATATTGTTTCTTATCTCCAACATGCTCCAACATGTCATTTGGCGCCTGAATATCACAAATATGGTCAACAGAATTATCGGAACCAAAAGTGATAGAAAGCTCAAACATGGCTCAGAACGGCCTATAACGTCACAATATCACGTTTTGGGCACATATTGTTTTTTATCTCCAACATGCTCCAAGATGTCATTTGGCGCCTGAATATCACATATATGGTCAACAGAATTAGCGGAACCAAAAGTGATAGAAAGTTCAAACATGGCTCAGAACGGCCTATAACGTCACAATATCACGTTTTGGGCACATATTGTTTTTTATCTCCAACATGCTCCAACATGTCATTTGGCGCCTGAATATCACAAATATGGTCAACAGAATTATCGGAACCAAAAATGATAGAGATTTCAAACATGGCTCAGAACGGCGTATAACGTCATAATATCACGTTTTGGGCACATTTTGTTTTTTATCTCCTACATGCTCCAATATGTCATTTGGCGCCTGAATATCACATATATGGTCAACAGAATCATCGGAACCAAAAGTGATAGAAAGTTCAAACATGGCTCAGAACGGCGTATAACGTCATAATATCACGTTTTGGGCGCATTTTGTTTTTTATCTCGAACATGCTCCAAGATGTCATTTGGCGCCTGAATATCCCATATATGGTCAACAAAATCATCGGAACCAAAAGTGATAGAAAGTTCAAACATGTCTCAGAACGGCGTATAACGTCATAATATCACGTTTTGGGCACATTTTGTTTTTTATCTCCAACATGCTCCAAGATGACATTTGGACCTGAATATCACATATATGGTCAACAGAATTACCGGAACCAAAAGTGATAGAAAGTTCAAACATGGCTCAGAACGGCGTATAACGTCATAATATAACGTTTTGGGCGCATTTTGTTTTTTATCTCGAACATGCTCCAAGATGTCATTTGGCGCCTGAATATCCCATATATGGTCAACAGAATCATCGGAACCAAAAGTGATAGAAAGTTCAAACATGTCTCAGAACGGCGTATAACGTCATAATATCACGTTTTGGGCATATTTTGTTTTTTATCTCCAACATGCTCCAAGATGTCATTTGGCGCCTGAATATCACATATATGGTCAACAGAATTACCGGAACCAAAAGTGATAGAAAGTTCAAACATGGCTCACAACGGCGTATAACGTCATAATATCACGTATTGGGCGCATTTTGTTTTTTATCTCCAACATGCTCCAAGATGTCATTTGGCGCCTGAATATCACAAATATGGTGGACAGAATTATCGGAACCAAAAGTGATAGAAAGTTCAGACATGGCTCAGAACGGCGTATAACGTCATAATATCACGTTTTGGGCACATTTTGTTTTTTATCTCCAACATGCTCCAAGATGTCATTTGGCGCCTGAATATCACATATATGGTCAACAGAATTAAAGGAACCAAAAGTGATAGAAAGTTCAAACATGTCTCAGAACGGCGTATAACGTCATAATATCACGTTTTGGGCATATTTTGTTTTTTATCTCCAACATGCTCCAAGATGTCATTTGGCGCCTGAATATCACATATATGGTCAACAGAATTACCGGAACCAAAAGTGATAGAAAGTTCAAACATGGCTCACAACGGCGTATAACGTCATAATATCACGTATTGGGCGCATTTTGTTTTTTATCTCCAACATGCTCCAAGATGTCATTTGGCGCCTGAATATCACAAATATGGTGGACAGAATTATCGGAACCAAAAGTGATAGAAAGTTCAGACATGGCTCAGAACGGCGTATAACGTCATAATATCACGTTTTGGGCACATTTTGTTTTTTATCTCCAACATGCTCCAAGATGTCATTTGGCGCCTGAATATCACATATATGGTCAACAGAATTAAAGGAACCAAAAGTGATAGAAAGTTCAAACATGGCTCAGAACGGCGTATAACGTCACAATATCACGTTTTGGGCACATATTGTTTTTTATCTCCAACATGCTCCAACATGTCATTTGGCGCCTGAATATCACAAATATGGTCAACAGAATTATCGGAACCAAAAGTGATAGAAAGTTCAAACATGGCTCAGAACGGCGTATAACGTCATAATATCACGTTTTGGGCACATTTTGTTTTTTATCTCCAACATGCTCCAATACGACATTTGGCCCCTGAATATCACAAATATGGTCAACAGAATTACCGGAACCAAAAGTGATAGAAAGTTCAAACATGGCCCAGAACGGCGTATAACGTCATAATATCACGTTTTGGGCACATTTTGTTTTTTATCTCCAACATGCTCCAAGATGACATTTGGCCCTGAATATCAGATATATGGTCAACAGAATTACCGGAACCAAAAGTGATAGAAAGTTCAAACATGGCTCAGAACGGCGTATAACGTCATAATATCACGTTTTGCTCGAATTTTGTTTTTTATCTCCAACATGCTCCAATACGACATTTGGCCCCTGAATATCACAAATATGGTCAACAGAATTATCGGAACCAAAAGTGATAGAAAGTTCAAACATGGCTCAGAACGGCGTATAACGTCATAATATCACGTTTTGGGCACATTTTGTTTTTTATCTCCAACATGCTCCAAGATGACATTTGGCCCCTGAATATCACATACATGGTCAACAGAATTACCGGAACCAAAAGTGATAGAAAGTTCAAACATGGCTCAGAACGGCGTATAACGTCATAATATCACGTTTTGCTCGCATTTTGTTTTTTATCTCCAACATGCTCCAAGATGTCATTTGGCGCCTGAATATCACAAATATGGTGGACAGAATTATCGGAACCAAAAGTGATAGAAAGTTCAAACATGTCTCAGAACGGCGTATAACGTCATAATATCACGTTTTGGGCACATTTTGTTTTTTATCTCCAACATGCTCCATGATGTCATTTGGCACCTGAATATCACATATATGGTCAACAGAATTACCGGAACCAAAAGTGATAGAAAGTTCAAACATGGCTCAGAACGGCCTATAACGTCACAATATCACGTTTTGGGCACATATTGTTTTTTATCTCCAACATGCTCCAACATGTCATTTGGCGCCTGAATATCACAAATATGGTCAACAGAATTATCGGAACCAAAAGTGATAGAAAGTTCAAACATGGCTCAGAACGGCCTATAACGTCACAATATCACGTTTTGGGCACATATTGTTTTTTATCTCCAACATGCTCCAACATGTCATTTGGCGCCTGAATATCACAAATATGGTCAACAGAATTATCGGAACCAAAAGTGATAGAAAGTTCAAACATGGCTCAGAACGGCGTATAACGTCATAATATCACGTTTTGGGCACATTTTGTTTTTTATCTCCAACATGCTCCAATACGACATTTGGCCCCTGAATATCACAAATATGGTCAACAGAATTATCGGAACCAAAAGTGATAGAAATTTCAAACATGGCTCAGAACGGCGTATAACGTCATAATATCACGTTTTGGGCACATTTTGTTTTTTATCTCCAACATGCTCCAAGATGACATTTGGCCCCTGAATATCAGATATATGGTCAACAGAATTACCGGAACCAAAAGTGATAGAAAGTTCAAACATGGCTCAGAACGGCGTATAACGTCATAATATCACGTTTTGGGCACATTTTGTTTTTTATCTCCAACATGCTAACAGGTGGCATTTGGCCCCTGAATATCAGATATATGGTCAACAGAATTACCGGAACCAAAAGTGATAGAAAGTTCAAACATGGCTCAGAACGGCGTATAACGTCATAATATCACGTTTTGGGCACATTTTGTTTTTTATCTCCAACATGCTCCAAGATGACATTTGGCCCCTGAATATCAGATATATGGTCAACAGAATTACAGGAACCAAAAGTGATAGAAAGTTCAAACATGGCTCAGAACGGCCTATAACGTCACAATATCACGTTTTGGGCACATATTGTTTTTTATCTCCAACATGCTCCAACATGTCATTTGGCGCCTGAATATCACAAATATGGTCAACAGAATTATCGGAACCAAAAGTGATAGAAAGCTCAAACATGGCTCAGAACGGCCTATAACGTCACAATATCACGTTTTGGGCACATATTGTTTTTTATCTCCAACATGCTCCAAGATGTCATTTGGCGCCTGAATATCACATATATGGTCAACAGAATTACCGGAACCAAAAGTGATAAAAAGTTCAAACATGGCTCAGAACGGCCTATAACGTCACAATATCACGTTTTGGGCACATATTGTTTTTTATCTCCAACATGCTCCAACATGTCATTTGGCGCCTGAATATCACAAATATGGTCAACAGAATTATCGGAACCAAAAGTGATAGAAATTTCAAACATGGCTCAGAACGGCGTATAACGTCATAATATCACGTTTTGGGCACATTTTGTTTTTTATCTCCAACATGCTCCAAGATGACATTTGGCCCCCGAATATCAGATATATGGTCAACAGAATTACCGGAACCAAAAGTGATAGAAAGTTCAAACATGTCTCAGAACGGCGTATAACGTCATAATATCACGTTTTGGGCACATTTTGTTTTTTATCTCCAACATGCTCCATGATGTCATTTGGCGCCTGAATATCACATATATGGTCAACAGAATTACCGGAACCAAAAGTGATAGAAAGTTCAAACATGGCTCAGAACGGCCTATAACGTCACAATATCACGTTTTGGGCACATATTGTTTTTTATCTCCAACATGCTCCAACATGTCATTTGGCGCCTGAATATCACAAATATGGTCAACAGAATTATCGGAACCAAAAGTGATAGAAAGCTCAAACATGGCTCAGAACGGCCTATAACGTCACAATATCACGTTTTGGGCACATATTGTTTTTTATCTCCAACATGCTCCAAGATGTCATTTGGCGCCTGAATATCACATATATGGTCAACAGAATTACCGGAACCAAAAGTGATAAAAAGTTCAAAAATGGCTCAGAACGGCCTATAACGTCACAATATCACGTTTTGGGCACATATTGTTTTTTATCTCCAACATGCTCCAACATGTCATTTGGCGCCTGAATATCACAAATATGGTCAACAGAATTATCGGAACCAAAAGTGATAGAAATTTCAAACATGGCTCAGAACGGCGTATAACGTCATAATATCACGTTTTGGGCCCATTTTGTTTTTTATCTCCAACATGCTCCAAGATGACATTTGGCCCCCGAATATCAGATATATGGTCAACAGAATTACCGGAACCAAAAGTGATAGAAAGTTCAAACATGGCTCAGAACGGCGTATAACGTCATAATATCACGTTTTGGGCGCATTTTGTTTTTTATCTCCAATATGCTCCAAGATGTCATTTGGCGCCTGAATATCACATATATGGTCAACAGAATTACCGGAACCAAAAGTGATAGAAAGTTCAAACATGGCTCAGAACGGCGTATGACGTCATAATATCACGTTTTGGGCGCATTTTGTTTTTTATCTCCAACATGCTCCAAGATGCCATTTGGCGCCTGAATATCAGATATATGGTCAACAGAATTACCGGAACCAAAAGTGATAGAAAGTTCAAACATGGCTCAGAACGGCCTATAACGTCACAATATCACGTTTTGGGCACATATTGTTTTTTACCTCCAACATGCTCCAACATGTCATTTGGCGCCTGAATATCACAAATATGGTCAACAGAATTATCGGAACCAAAAGTGATAGAAAGCTCAAACATGGCTCAGAACGGCCTATAACGTCACAATATCACGTTTTGGGCACATATTGTTTTTTATCTCCAACATGCTCCAAGATGTCATTTGGCGCCTGAATATCACATATATGGTCAACAGAATTACCGGAACCAAAAGTGATAAAAAGTTCAAACATGGCTCAGAACGGCCTATAACGTCACAATATCACGTTTTGGGCACATATTGTTTTTTATCTCCAACATGCTCCAACATGTCATTTGGCGCCTGAATATCACAAATATGGTCAACAGAATTATCGGAACCAAAAGTGATAGAAATTTCAAACATGGCTCAGAACGGCGTATAACGTCATAATATCACGTTTTGGGCACATTTTGTTTTTTATGTCCAACATGCTCCAAGATGACATTTGGCCCCCGAATATCAGATATATGGTCAACAGAATTACCGGAACCAAAAGTGATAGAAAGTTCAAACATGGCTCAGAACGGCGTATAACGTCATAATATCACGTTTTAGGCACATTTTGTTTTTTATCTCCAACATGCTCCAAGATGACATTTGGCCCCTGAATATCAGATATATGGTCAACAGAATTACCGGAACCAAAAGTGATAGAAAGTTCAAACATGGGTCAGAACCGCGTATAACGTCATAATATCACGTTTTGCTCGCATTTTGTTTTTTATCTCCAACATGCTCCAAGATGTCTTTTGGCGCCTGAATATCACAAATATGGTGGACAGAATTATCGGAACCAAAAGTGATAGAAAGTTCAAACATATCTCAGAACGGCGTATAACGTCATAATATCACGTTTTGGGCACATTTTGTTTTTTATCTCCAACATGCTCCATGATGTCATTTGGCGCCTGAATATCACATATATGGTCAACAGAATTACCGGAACCAAAAGTGATAGAAAGTTCAAACATGGCTCAGAACGGCCTATAACGTCACAATATCACGTTTTGGGCACATATTGTTTTTTATCTCCAACATGCTCCAACATGTCATTTGGCGCCTGAATATCACAAATATGGTCAACAGAATTATCGGAACCAAAAGTGATAGAAAGCTCAAACATGGCTCAGAACGGCCTATAACGTCACAATATCACGTTTTGGGCACATATTGTTTTTTATCTCCAACATGCTCCAAGATGTCATTTGGCGCCTGAATATCACATATATGGTCAACAGAATTAGCGGAACCAAAAGTGATAGAAAGTTCAAACATGGCTCAGAACGGCCTATAACGTCACAATATCACGTTTTGGGCACATATTGTTTTTTATCTCCAACATGCTCCAACATGTCATTTGGCGCCTGAATATCACAAATATGGTCAACAGAATTATCGGAACCAAAAATGATAGAGATTTCAAACATGGCTCAGAACGGCGTATAACGTCATAATATCACGTTTTGGGCGCATTTTGTTTTTTATCTCCAATATGCTCCAAGATGTCATTTGGCGCCTGAATATCACATATATGGTCAACAGAATTACCGGAACCAAAAGTGATAGAAAGTTCAAACATGGCTCAGAACGGCGTATGACGTCATAATATCACGTTTTGGGCGCATTTTGTTTTTTATCTCCAATATGCTCCAAGATGTCATTTGGCGCCTGAATATCACATATATGGTCAACAGAATTACCGGAACCAAAAGTGATAGAAAGTTCAAACATGGCTCAGAACGGCGTATGACGTCATAATATCACGTTTTGGGCGCATTTTGTTTTTTATCTCCAACATGCTCCAAGATGACATTTGGCCCCCGAATATCAGATATATGGTCAACAGAATTACCGGAACCAAAAGTGATAGAAAGTTCAAACATGGCTCAGAACGGCGTATAACGTCATAATATCACGTTTTGCTCGCATTTTGTTTTTTATCTCCAACATGCTCCAAGATGTCATTTGGCGCCTGAATATCACAAATATGGTGGACAGAATTATCGGAACCAAAAGTGATAGAAAGTTCAGACATGGCTCAGAACGGCGTATAACGTCATAATATCACGTTTTGGGCACATTTTGTTTTTTATCTCCAACATGCTCCAATATGTCATTTGGCGCCTGAATATCACAAATATGGTCAACAGAATTACCGGAACCAAAAGTGATAGAAAGTTCAAACATGGCTCAGAACGGCGTATAACGTCATAATATCTCGTTTTGCTCGCATTTTGTTTTTTATCTCCAACATGCTCCAAGATGTCATTTGGCGCCTGAATATCACAAATATGGTCAACAGAATTATCGGAACCAAAAGTGATAGAAAGTTCAAACATGGCTCAGAACGGCGTATAACTTCATATCACGTTTTGGGCGCATTTTGTTTTTTATCTCCAACATGCTCCAAGATGACATTTGGCCCCTGAATATTACATATATGGTCAACAGAATTACCGGAACCAAAAGTGATAGAAAGTTCAAACATGGCTCAGAAGGGCGTATAACGTCATAATATCACGTTTTGGGCGCATTTTGTTTTTTATCTCCAACATGCTCCAAGATGTCATTTGGCGCCTGAATATCACATATATGGTCAACAGAATCATCGGAACCAAAAGTGATAGAAAGTTCAAACATGTCTCAGAACGGCGTATAACGTCATAATATCACGTTTTGGGCACATTTTGTTTTTTATCTCCAACATGCTCCATGATGTCATTTGGCGCCTGAATATCACATATATGGTCAACAGAATTACCGGAACCAAAAGTGATAGAAAGTTCAAACATGGCTCAGAACGGCCTATAACGTCACAATATCACGTTTTGGGCACATATTGTTTCTTATCTCCAACATGCTCCAACATGTCATTTGGCGCCTGAATATCACAAATATGGTCAACAGAATTATCGGAACCAAAAGTGATAGAAAGCTCAAACATGGCTCAGAACGGCCTATAACGTCACAATATCACGTTTTGGGCACATATTGTTTTTTATCTCCAACATGCTCCAAGATGTCATTTGGCGCCTGAATATCACATATATGGTCAACAGAATTAGCGGAACCAAAAGTGATAGAAAGTTCAAACATGGCTCAGAACGGCCTATAACGTCACAATATCACGTTTTGGGCACATATTGTTTTTTATCTCCAACATGCTCCAACATGTCATTTGGCGCCTGAATATCACAAATATGGTCAACAGAATTATCGGAACCAAAAATGATAGAGATTTCAAACATGGCTCAGAACGGCGTATAACGTCATAATATCACGTTTTGGGCGCATTTTGTTTTTTATCTCCAATATGCTCCAAGATGTCATTTGGCGCCTGAATATCACATATATGGTCAACAGAATTACCGGAACCAAAAGTGATAGAAAGTTCAAACATGGCTCAGAACGGCGTATGACGTCATAATATCACGTTTTGGGCGCATTTTGTTTTTTATCTCCAATATGCTCCAAGATGTCATTTGGCGCCTGAATATCACATATATGGTCAACAGAATTACCGGAACCAAAAGTGATAGAAAGTTCAAACATGGCTCAGAACGGCGTATGACGTCATAATATCACGTTTTGGGCGCATTTTGTTTTTTATCTCCAACATGCTCCAAGATGACATTTGGCCCCCGAATATCAGATATATGGTCAACAGAATTACCGGAACCAAAAGTGATAGAAAGTTCAAACATGGCTCAGAACGGCGTATAACGTCATAATATCACGTTTTGCTCGCATTTTGTTTTTTATCTCCAACATGCTCCAAGATGTCATTTGGCGCCTGAATATCACAAATATGGTGGACAGAATTATCGGAACCAAAAGTGATAGAAAGTTCAGACATGGCTCAGAACGGCGTATAACGTCATAATATCACGTTTTGGGCACATTTTGTTTTTTATCTCCAACATGCTCCAATATGTCATTTGGCGCCTGAATATCACAAATATGGTCAACAGAATTACCGGAACCAAAAGTGATAGAAAGTTCAAACATGGCTCAGAACGGCGTATAACGTCATAATATCTCGTTTTGCTCGCATTTTGTTTTTTATCTCCAACATGCTCCAAGATGTCATTTGGCGCCTGAATATCACAAATATGGTCAACAGAATTATCGGAACCAAAAGTGATAGAAAGTTCAAACATGGCTCAGAACGGCGTATAACTTCATATCACGTTTTGGGCGCATTTTGTTTTTTATCTCCAACATGCTCCAAGATGACATTTGGCCCCTGAATATTACATATATGGTCAACAGAATTACCGGAACCAAAAGTGATAGAAAGTTCAAACATGGCTCAGAAGGGCGTATAACGTCATAATATCACGTTTTGGGCGCATTTTGTTTTTTATCTCCAACATGCTCCAAGATGTCATTTGGCGCCTGAATATCACATATATGGTCAACAGAATCATCGGAACCAAAAGTGATAGAAAGTTCAAACATGTCTCAGAACGGCGTATAACTTCATAATATCACGTTTTGGGCACATTTTGTTTTTTATCTCCAACATGCTCCAACATGTCATTTGGCGCCTGAATATCACAAATATGGTCAACAGAATTATCGGAACCAAAAGTGATAGAAATTTCAAACATGGCTCAGAACGGCGTATAACGTCATAATATCACGTTTTGGGCACATTTTGTTTTTTATCTCCAACATGCTCCAAGAT
The DNA here is from genome assembly GCF_036711975.1 of Onthophagus taurus. Taxonomy (NCBI): domain Eukaryota; kingdom Metazoa; phylum Arthropoda; class Insecta; order Coleoptera; family Scarabaeidae; genus Onthophagus; species Onthophagus taurus. The sequence continues at coordinate 26,259,780 of NC_091972.1, read as the reverse complement.
GACATTTGGCCCCCGAATATCAGATATATGGTCAACAGAATTACCGGAACCAAAAGTGATAGAAAGTTCAAACATGGCTCAGAACGGCGTATAACGTCATAATATCACGTTTTGGGCACATTTTGTTTTTTATCTCCAACATGCTCCAAGATGACATTTGGCCCCTGAATATCAGATATATGGTCAACAGAATTACCGGAACCAAAAGTGATAGAAAGTTCAAACATGGGTCAGAACCGCGTATAACGTCATAATATCACGTTTTGCTCGCATTTTGTTTTTTATCTCCAACATGCTCCAAGATGTCTTTTGGCGCCTGAATATCACAAATATGGTGGACAGAATTATCGGAACCAAAAGTGATAGAAAGTTCAAACATGTCTCAGAACGGCGTATAACGTCATAATATCACGTTTTGGGCACATTTTGTTTTTTATCTCCAACATGCTCCATGATGTCATTTGGCGCCTGAGTATCACATATATGGTCAACAGAATTACCGGAACCAAAAGTGATAGAAAGTTCAAACATGGCTCAGAACGGCCTATAACGTCATAATATCACGTTTTGGGCACATTTTGTTTTTTATCTCCAACATGCTCCAAGATGACATTTGGCCCCCGAATATCAGATATATGGTCAACAGAATTACCGGAACCAAAAGTGATAGAAAGTTCAAACATGGCTCAGAACGGCGTATAACGTCATAATATCACGTTTTGGGCACATTTTGTTTTTTATCTCCAACATGCTCCAAGATGACATTTGGCCCCTGAATATCAGATATATGGTCAACAGAATTACCGGAACCAAAAGTGATAGAAAGTTCAAACATGGGTCAGAACCGCGTATAACGTCATAATATCACGTTTTGCTCGCATTTTGTTTTTTATCTCCAACATGCTCCAAGATGTCTTTTGGCGCCTGAATATCACAAATATGGTGGACAGAATTATCGGAACCAAAAGTGATAGAAAGTTCAAACATGTCTCAGAACGGCGTATAACGTCATAATATCACGTTTTGGGCACATTTTGTTTTTTATCTCCAACATGCTCCATGATGTCATTTGGCGCCTGAATATCACATATATGGTCAACAGAATTACCGGAACCAAAAGTGATAGAAAGTTCAAACATGGCTCAGAACGGCCTATAACGTCACAATATCACGTTTTGGGCACATATTGTTTTTTATCTCCAACATGCTCCAACATGTCATTTGGCGCCTGAATATCACAAATATGGTCAACAGAATTATCGGAACCAAAAGTGATAGAAAGCTCAAACATGGCTCAGAACGGCCTATAACGTCACAATATCACGTTTTGGGCACATATTGTTTTTTATCTCCAACATGCTCCAAGATGTCATTTGGCGCCTGAATATCACATATATGGTCAACAGAATTAGCGGAACCAAAAGTGATAGAAAGTTCAAACATGGCTCAGAACGGCCTATAACGTCACAATATCACGTTTTGGGCACATATTGTTTTTTATCTCCAACATGCTCCAACATGTCATTTGGCGCCTGAATATCACAAATATGGTCAACAGAATTATCGGAACCAAAAATGATAGAGATTTCAAACATGGCTCAGAACGGCGTATAACGTCATAATATCACGTTTTGGGCGCATTTTGTTTTTTATCTCCAATATGCTCCAAGATGTCATTTGGCGCCTGAATATCACATATATGGTCAACAGAATTACCGGAACCAAAAGTGATAGAAAGTTCAAACATGGCTCAGAACGGCGTATGACGTCATAATATCACGTTTTGGGCGCATTTTGTTTTTTATCTCCAATATGCTCCAAGATGTCATTTGGCGCCTGAATATCACATATATGGTCAACAGAATTACCGGAACCAAAAGTGATAGAAAGTTCAAACATGGCTCAGAACGGCGTATGACGTCATAATATCACGTTTTGGGCGCATTTTGTTTTTTATCTCCAACATGCTCCAAGATGACATTTGGCCCCCGAATATCAGATATATGGTCAACAGAATTACCGGAACCAAAAGTGATAGAAAGTTCAAACATGGCTCAGAACGGCGTATAACGTCATAATATCACGTTTTGCTCGCATTTTGTTTTTTATCTCCAACATGCTCCAAGATGTCATTTGGCGCCTGAATATCACAAATATGGTGGACAGAATTATCGGAACCAAAAGTGATAGAAAGTTCAGACATGGCTCAGAACGGCGTATAACGTCATAATATCACGTTTTGGGCACATTTTGTTTTTTATCTCCAACATGCTCCAATATGTCATTTGGCGCCTGAATATCACAAATATGGTCAACAGAATTACCGGAACCAAAAGTGATAGAAAGTTCAAACATGGCTCAGAACGGCGTATAACGTCATAATATCTCGTTTTGCTCGCATTTTGTTTTTTATCTCCAACATGCTCCAAGATGTCATTTGGCGCCTGAATATCACAAATATGGTCAACAGAATTATCGGAACCAAAAGTGATAGAAAGTTCAAACATGGCTCAGAACGGCGTATAACTTCATATCACGTTTTGGGCGCATTTTGTTTTTTATCTCCAACATGCTCCAAGATGACATTTGGCCCCTGAATATTACATATATGGTCAACAGAATTACCGGAACCAAAAGTGATAGAAAGTTCAAACATGGCTCAGAAGGGCGTATAACGTCATAATATCACGTTTTGGGCGCATTTTGTTTTTTATCTCCAACATGCTCCAAGATGTCATTTGGCGCCTGAATATCACATATATGGTCAACAGAATCATCGGAACCAAAAGTGATAGAAAGTTCAAACATGTCTCAGAACGGCGTATAACTTCATAATATCACGTTTTGGGCACATTTTGTTTTTTATCTCCAACATGCTCCAACATGTCATTTGGCGCCTGAATATCACAAATATGGTCAACAGAATTATCGGAACCAAAAGTGATAGAAATTTCAAACATGGCTCAGAACGGCGTATAACGTCATAATATCACGTTTTGGGCACATTTTGTTTTTTATCTCCAACATGCTCCAAGATGACATTTGGCCCCCGAATATCAGATATATGGTCAACAGAATTACCGGAACCAAAAGTGATAGAAAGTTCAAACATGGCTCAGAACGGCGTATAACGTCATAATATCACGTTTTGGGCACATTTTGTTTTTTATCTCCAACATGCTCCAAGATGACATTTGGCCCCTGAATATCAGATATATGGTCAACAGAATTACCGGAACCAAAAGTGATAGAAAGTTCAAACATGGGTCAGAACCGCGTATAACGTCATAATATCACGTTTTGCTCGCATTTTGTTTTTTATCTCCAACATGCTCCAAGATGTCTTTTGGCGCCTGAATATCACAAATATGGTGGACAGAATTATCGGAACCAAAAGTGATAGAAAGTTCAAACATGTCACAGAACGGCGTATAACGTCATAATATCACGTTTTGGGCACATTTTGTTTTTTATCTCCAACATGCTCCATGATGTCATTTGGCGCCTGAGTATCACATATATGGTCAACAGAATTACCGGAACCAAAAGTGATAGAAAGTTCAAACATGGCTCAGAACGGCCTATAACGTCATAATATCACGTTTTGGGCACATTTTGTTTTTTATCTCCAACATGCTCCAAGATGACATTTGGCCCCCGAATATCAGATATATGGTCAACAGAATTACCGGAACCAAAAGTGATAGAAAGTTCAAACATGGCTCAGAACGGCGTATAACGTCATAATATCACGTTTTGGGCACATTTTGTTTTTTATCTCCAACATGCTCCATGATGACATTTGGCCCCTGAATATCAGATATATGGTCAACAGAATTACCGGAACCAAAAGTGATAGAAAGTTCAAACATGGGTCAGAACCGCGTATAACGTCATAATATCACGTTTTGCTCGCATTTTGTTTTTTATCTCCAACATGCTCCAAGATGTCTTTTGGCGCCTGAATATCACAAATATGGTGGACAGAATTATCGGAACCAAAAGTGATAGAAAGTTCAAACATGTCTCAGAACGGCGTATAACGTTATAATATCACGTTTTGGGCACATTTTGTTTTTTATCTCCAACATGCTCCATGATGTCATTTGGCGCCTGAATATCACATATATGGTCAACAGAATTACCGGAACCAAAAGTGATAGAAAGTTCAAACATGGCTCAGAACGGCCTATAACGTCACAATATCACGTTTTGGGCACATATTGTTTTTTATCTCCAACATGCTCCAACATGTCATTTGGCGCCTGAATATCACAAATATGGTCAACAGAATTATCGGAACCAAAAGTGATAGAAAGCTCAAACATGGCTCAGAACGGCCTATAACGTCACAATATCACGTTTTGGGCACATATTGTTTTTTATCTCCAACATGCTCCAAGATGTCATTTGGCGCCTGAATATCACATATATGGTCAACAGAATTAGCGGAACCAAAAGTGATAGAAAGTTCAAACATGGCTCAGAACGGCCTATAACGTCACAATATCACGTTTTGGGCACATATTGTTTTTTATCTCCAACATGCTCCAACATGTCATTTGGCGCCTGAATATCACAAATATGGTCAACAGAATTATCGGAACCAAAAATGATAGAGATTTCAAACATGGCTCAGAACGGCGTATAACGTCATAATATCACGTTTTGGGCGCATTTTGTTTTTTATCTCCAATATGCTCCAAGATGTCATTTGGCGCCTGAATATCACATATATGGTCAACAGAATTACCGGAACCAAAAGTGATAGAAAGTTCAAACATGGCTCAGAACGGCGTATGACGTCATAATATCACGTTTTGGGCGCATTTTTTTTTTTATCTCCAATATGCTCCAAGATGTCATTTGGCGCCTGAATATCACATATATGGTCAACAGAATTACCGGAACCAAAAGTGATAGAAAGTTCAAACATGGCTCAGAACGGCGTATGACGTCATAATATCACGTTTTGGGCGCATTTTGTTTTTTATCTCCAACATGCTCCAAGATGACATTTGGCCCCCGAATATCAGATATATGGTCAACAGAATTACCGGAACCAAAAGTGATAGAAAGTTCAAACATGGCTCAGAACGGCGTATAACGTCATAATATCACGTTTTGCTCGCATTTTGTTTTTTATCTCCAACATGCTCCAAGATGTCATTTGGCGCCTGAATATCACAAATATGGTGGACAGAATTATCGGAACCAAAAGTGATAGAAAGTTCAGACATGGCTCAGAACGGCGTATAACGTCATAATATCACGTTTTGGGCACATTTTGTTTTTTATCTCCAACATGCTCCAATATGTCATTTGGCGCCTGAATATCACAAATATGGTCAACAGAATTACCGGAACCAAAAGTGATAGAAAGTTCAAACATGGCTCAGAACGGCGTATAACGTCATAATATCTCGTTTTGCTCGCATTTTGTTTTTTATCTCCAACATGCTCCAAGATGTCATTTGGCGCCTGAATATTACAAATATGGTCAACAGAATTATCGGAACCAAAAGTGATAGAAAGTTCAAACATGGCTCAGAACGGCGTATATCTTCATATCACGTTTTGGGCGCATTTTGTTTTTTATCTCCAACATGCTCCAAGATGACATTTGGCCCCTGAATATTACATATATGGTCAACAGAATTACCGGAACCAAAAGTGATAGAAAGTTCAAACATGGCTCAGAAGGGCGTATAACGTCATAATATCACGTTTTGGGCGCATTTTGTTTTTTATCTCCAACATGCTCCAAGATGTCATTTGGCGCCTGAATATCACATATATGGTCAACAGAATCATCGGAACCAAAAGTGATAGAAAGTTCAAACATGTCTCAGAACGGCGTATAACTTCATAATATCACGTTTTGGGCACATTTTGTTTTTTATCTCCAACATGCTCCAATACGATATTTGGCCCCTGAATATCGCATATATGGTCAACAGAATTACCGGAACCAAAAGTGATAGAAAGTTCAAACATGTCTCAGAACGGCGTATAACGTCATAATATCACGTTTTGGGCACATTTTGTTTTTTATCTCCAACATGCTCCAATACGACATTTGGCCCCTGAATATCACAAATATGGTCAACAGAATTATCGGAACCAAAAGTGATAGAAAGTTCAAACATGGCTCAGAACGGCGTATAACGTCATAATATCACGTTTTGGGTACATTTTGCTTTTTATCTCCAACATGCTCCAAGATGTCATTTGGCGCCTGAATATCACATATATGGTCAACAGAATTACCGGAACCAAAAGTGATAGAAAGTTCAGACATGGCTCAGAACGGCGTATAACGTCATAATATCACGTTTTGGGCACATTTTGTTTTTTATCTCCAACATGCTCCAAGATGACATTTGGCCCCTGAATATCACATATATGGTCAACAGAATTACCGGAACCAAAAGTGATAGTAAGTTCAAACATGGCTCAGAACGGCGTATAACGTCATAATATCACGTTTTGCTCGCATTTTGTTTTTTATCTCCAACATGCTCCAAGATGTTATTTGGCGCCTGAATATCACAAATATGGTGGACAGAATTATCGGAACCAAAAGTGATAGAAAGTTCAGACATGGCTCAGAACGGCGTATAACGTCATAATATCACGTTCTGGGCGCATTTTGTTTTTTATCTCCAACATGCTCCAAGATGTCATTTGGCGCCTGAATATCACAAATATGGTGGACAGATTTATCGGAACCAAAAGTGATAGAAAGTTCAGACATGGCTCAGAACGGCGTATAACGTCATAATATCACGTTTTGGGCACATTTTGTTTTTTATCTCCAACATGCTCCAATACGACATTTGGCCCCTGAATATCACAAATATGGTCAACAGAATTATCGGAACCAAAAGTGATAGAAAGTTCAAACATGGCTCAGAACGGCGTATAACGTCATAATATCACGTTTTGGGTACATTTTGCTTTTTATCTCCAACATGCTCCAAGATGTCATTTGGCGCCTGAATATCACATATATGGTCAACAGAATTACCGGAACCAAAAGTGATAGAAAGTTCAGACATGGCTCAGAACGGCGTATAACGTCATAATATCACGTTTTGGGCACATTTTGTTTTTTATCTCCAACATGCTCCAAGATGACATTTGGCCCCTGAATATCACATATATGGTCAACAGAATTACCGGAACCAAAAGTGATAGTAAGTTCAAACATGGCTCAGAACGGCGTATAACGTCATAATATCACGTTCTGGGCGCATTTTGTTTTTTATCTCCAACATGCTCCAAGATGTCATTTGGCGCCTGAATATCACAAATATGGTGGACAGAATTATCGGAACCAAAAGTGATAGAAAGTTCAGACATGGCTCAGAACGGCGTATAACGTCATAATATCACGTTTTGGGCACATTTTGTTTTTTATCTCCAACATGCTCCAATACGACATTTGGCCCCTGAATATCACAAATATGGTCAACAGAATTATCGGAACCAAAAGTGATAGAAAGTTCAAACATGGCTCAGAACGGCGTATAACGTCATAATATCACGTTTTGGGCACATTTTGCTTTTTATCTCCAACATGCTCCAAGATGTCATTTGGCGCCTGAATATCACATATATGGTCAACAGAATTACCGGAACCAAAAGTGATAGAAAGTTCAGACATGGCTCAGAACGGCGTATAACGTCATAATATCACGTTTTGGGCACATTTTGTTTTTTATCTCCAACATGCTCCAAGATGACATTTGGCCCCTGAATATCACATATATGGTCAACAGAATTACCGGAACCAAAAGTGATAGAAAGTTCAAACATGGCTCAGAACGGCGTATAACGTCATAATATCACGTTTTTGGCGCATTTTGTTTTTTATCTCCAACATGCCCAAGATGTCATTTGGCGCCTGAATATCACAAATATGGTGGACAGAATTATCGGAACCAAAAGTGATAGAAAGTTCAGACATGGCTCAGAACGGCGTATAACGTCATAATATCACGTTTTGGGCACATTTTGTTTTTTATCTCCAACATGCTCCAAGATGTCATTTGGCGCCTGAATATCACATATATGGTCAACAGAATTACAGGAACCAAAAGTGATAGAAAGTTCAAACATGGCTCAGAACGGCGTATAACGTCACAATATCACGTTTTGGGCACATATTGTTTTTTATCTCCAACATGCTCCAAGATGTCATTTGGCGCCTGAATATCACAAATATGGTGGACAGAATTATCGGAACCAAAAGTGATAGAAAGTTCAGACATGGCTCAGAACGGCGTATAACGTCATAATATCACGTTTTGGGCATATTTTGTTTTTTATCTCCAACATGCTCCAATACGACATTTGGCCCCTGAATATCACAAATATGGTCAACAGAATTATCGGAACCAAAAGTGATAGAAAGTTCAAACATGGCTCAGAACGGCGTATAACTTCATATCACGTTTTGGGCGCATTTTGTTTTTTATCTCCAACATGCTCCAAGATGACATTTGGCCCCTGAATATCACATATATGGTCAACAGAATTACCGGAACCAAAAGTGATAGAAAGTTCAAACATGGCTCAGAACGGCGTATAACGTCATAATATCACGTTTTGGGCGCATTTTGTTTTTTATCTCCAACATGTTCCAAGATGTCATTTGGCGCCTGAATATCACATATATGGTCAACAGAATCATCGGAACCAAAAGTGATAGAAAGTTCAAACATGTCTCAGAACGGCGTATAACGTCATAATATCACGTTTTGGGCATATTTTGTTTTTTATCTCCAACATGCTCCAAGATGTCATTTGGCGCCTGAATATCACATATATGGTCAACAGAATTACCGGAACCAAAAGTGATAGAAAGTTCAAACATGGCTCACAACGGCGTATAACGTCATAATATCACGTATTGGGCGCATTTTGTTTTTTATCTCCAACATGCTCCAAGATGTCATTTGGCGCCTGAATATCACATATATGGTCAACAGAATTACCGGAACCAAAAGTGATAGCAAGTTCAAACATGTCTCAGAACAGCGTATAACGTCATAATATCACGTGTTGGGCGCATTTTGTTTTTTATCTCCAACATGCTCTAATGTGACATTTGGCATCTGAATATCACATATATGGCCGACAGAATTACCCGAACCAAAAGTGATAGAAAGTTCAAACATGGCTCAGAACGGCGTATAACGTCATAATATCACGTTTTGGGCACATTTTGTTTTTTATCTCCAACATGCTCCAATACGACATTTGGCCCCTGAATATCACAAATATGGTCAACAGAATTACCGGAACCAAAAGTGATAGAAAGTTCAAACAAGGCCCAGAACGGCGTATAACGTCATAATATCACGTTTTGGGCACATTTTGTTTTTTATCTCCAACATGCTCCAAGATGACATTTGGCCCTGAATATCAGATATATGGTCAACAGAATTACCGGAACCAAAAGTGATAGAAAGTTCAAACATGGCTCAGAACGGCGTATAACGTCATAATATCACGTTTTGCTCGAATTTTGTTTTTTATCTCCAACATGCTCCAATACGACATTTGGCCCCTGAATATCACAAATATGGTCAACAGAATTATCGGAACCAAAAGTGATAGAAAGTTCAAACATGGCTCAGAACGGCGTATAACGTCATAATATCACGTTTTGGGCACATTTTGTTTTTTATCTCCAACATGCTCCAAGATGACATTTGGCCCCTGAATATCACATATATGGTCAACAGAATTACCGGAACCAAAAGTGATAGAAAGTTCAAACATGGCTCAGAACGGCGTATAACGTCATAATATCACGTTTTTGGCGCATTTTGTTTTTTATCTCCAACATGCTTCAAGATGACATTTGGCCCCTTAATATCACAAATATGGTCGCACATCGGAACCAAAGTGATAGAAAGTTCAAACATGGCTCAGAACGGCGTATAACTTCATAATATCACGTTTTGGGCACATTTTGTTTTTTATCTCCAACGTGCTCCAATACGACGTTTGGCCCCTGAATATCACAAATATACCATATTGACCATATTTGTGATATTCAGGGGCCAAATATCGTATTGGAGCATGTTGGAGATAAAAAACAAAATGTGCCCAAAACGTGATATTATGACGTTATACGCCGTTCTGAGACATGTTTGAACTTTCTATCACTTTTGGTTCCGATAATTCTGTTGACCATATTTGTGATATTCAGGCGCCAAATGACATGTTGGAGATGAAAAACAAAATGTGCCCAAAACGTGATATTATGACGTTATACGCCGTTCTGAGACATGTTTGAACTTTCTATCACTTTTGGTTCCGATAATTCTGTTGACCATATTTGTGATATTCAGGGGCCAAATATCGTATTGGAGCATGTTGGAGATAAAAAACAAAATGTGCCCAAAACGTGATATTATGACGTTATACGCCGTTCTGAGCCATGTTTGAACTTTCTATCACTTTTGGTTCCGGTAATTCTGTTGACCATATATGCGATATTCAGGGGCCAAATATCGTATTGGAGCATGTTGGAGATAAAAAACAAAATGTGCCCAAGACGTGATATTATGACGTTATACGCCGTTCTGAGACATGTTTGAACTTTCTATCACTTTTGGTTCCGGTAATTCTGTTGACCATATATGCGATATTCAGGGGCCAAATATCGTATTGGAGCATGTTGGAGATAAAAAACAAAATGTGCCCAAGACGTGATATTATGACGTTATACGCCGTTCTGAGACATGTTTGAACTTTCTATCACTTTTGGTTCCGATAATTCTGTTGACCATATTTGTGATATTCAGGCGCCAAATGACATGTTGGAGATGAAAAACAAAATGTGCCCAAAACGTGATATTATGACGTTATACGCCGTTCTGAGCCATGTTTGAACTTTCTATCACTTTTGGTTCCGATAATTCTGTTGACCATATTTGTGATATTCAGGGGCCAAATATCGTATTGGAGCATGTTGGAGATAAAAAACAAAATGTGCCCAAAACGTGATATTATGACGTTATACGCCGTTCTGACCCATGTTTGAACTTTCTATCACTTTTGTTTCCGGTAATTCTGTTGACCATATATGTGATATTCAGGGGCCAAATATCCTATTGGAGCATGTTGGAGATAAAAAACAAAATGTGCCCAAAACGTGATATTATGACGTTATACGCCGTTCTGAGCCATGTTTGAACTTTCTATCACTTTTGGTTCCGGTAATTCTGTTGACCATATATGTGATATTCAGGGGCCAAATATCGTATTGGAGCATGTTGGAGATAAAAAACAAAATGTGCCCAAAACGTGATATTATGACATTATACGCCGTTCTGAGCCATGTTTGAACTTTCTATCACTTTTGCTTCCGGTAATTCTGTTGACCATATATGTGATATTCAGGGGCCAAATATCCTATTGGAGCATGTTGGAGATAAAAAACAAAATGTGCCCAAAACGTGATATTATGACGTTATACGCCGTTCTGAGCCATGTTTGAACTTTCTATCACTTTTGGTTCCGGTAATTCTGTTGACCATATATGTGATATTCAGGGGCCAAATATCGTATTGGAGCATGTTGGAGATAAAAAACAAAATGTGCCCAAAACGTGTATTATGACGTTATACGCCGTTCTGAGCCATGTTTGAACTTTCTATCACTTTTGGTTCCGGTAATTCTGTTGACCATATATGTGATATTCAGGGGCCAAATGTCATCTTGGAGCATGTTGGAGATAAAAAACAAAATGGGCCCAAAACGTGATATTATGACGTTATACGCCGTTCTGAGCCATGTTTGAACTTTCTATCACTTTTGGTTCCGATAATTCTGTTGTCCATATTTGTGATATTCAGGTGCCAAATATCGTATTGGAGCATGTAGGAGATAAAAAACAAAATGTGCCCAAAACGTGATATTATGACGTTATACGCCGTTCTGAGCCATGTTTAAACTTTCTATCACTTTTGGTTCCGATGATTCTGTTGACCATATATGTGATATTCAGGGGCCAAATGTCATCTTGGAGCATGTTGGAGATAAAAAACAAAATGTGCCCAAAACGTGATATTATGACGTTATACGCCGTTCTGAGCCATGTTTGAACTTTCTATCACTTTTGGTTCCGGTAATTCTGTTGACCATATATGTAATATTCAGGGGCCAAATGTCATCTTGGAGCATGTTGGAGATAAAAAACAAAATGTGCCCAAAACGTGATATTATGACGTTATACGCCGTTCTGAGCCATGTTTGAACTTTCTATCACTTTTGGTTCCGATAATGCTGTTGACCATATTTGTGATATTCAGGGGCCAAATATCGTATTGGAGCATGTTGGAGATAAAAAACAAAATGCGCCCAAAACGTGATATTATGACGTTATACGTCGTTCTGAGCCATGTTTGAACTTTCTATCACTTTTGGTTCCGGTAATTCTGTTGACCATATTTGTGATATTCAGGCGCCAAATGACATGTTGGAGCATGTTGGAGATAAAAAACAAAATGGGCCCAAAACGTGATATTATGACGTTATACGCCGTTCTGAGCCATGTTTGAACTTTCTATCACTTTTGGTTCCGATGATTCTGTTGAGCATATATGTGATATTCAGGCGCCTAATGACATATTGGAGCATGTTGGAGATAAAAAACAAAATATGTCCAAAACGTGATATTATGACGTTATACGCCGTTCTGAGCCATGTTTGAACTTTCTATCACTTTTGGTTCCGGTAATTCTGTTGACCATATATGTGATATTCAGGCGCCAAATGACATCTTGGAGCATGTTGGAGATAAAAAACAAAATGCGCCCAAAACGTGATATTATGACGTTATACGCCGTTCTGAGCCATGTTTGAACTTTCTATCACTTTTGGTTCCGATGATTCTGTTGACCATATATGTGATATTCAGGCGCCATATGACATATTGGAGCATGTTGGAGATAAAAAACAAAATGTCCCCAAAACGTGATATTATGACGTTATACGCCGTTCTTAGCCATGTTTGAACTTTCTATCACTTTTGGTTCCGGTAATTCTGTTGACCATATCTGTGATATTCAGGGGCCAAATGTCATCTTGGAGCATGTTGGAGATAAAAAACAAAATGGGCCCAAAACGTGATATCATGACGTTATACGACGTTCTGAGCCATGTTTGAACTTTCTATCACTTTTGGTTCCGATAATTCTGTTGACCATATTTGTGATATTCAGGTGCCAAATATCGTATTGGAGCATGTAGGAGATAAAAAACAAAATGTGCCCAAAACGTGATATTATGACGTTATACGCCGTTCTGAGCCATGTTTAAACTTTCTATCACTTTTGGTTCCGATGATTCTGTTGACCATATATGTGATAATCAGGGGCCAAATGTCATCTTGGAGCATGTTGGAGATAAAAAACAAAATGTGCCCAAAACGTGATATTATGACGTTATACGCCGTTCTGAGACATGTTTGAACTTTCTATCACTTTTGGTTCCGATGATTCTGTTGAGCATATATGTGATATTCAGGCGCCTAATGACATATTGGAGCATGTTGGAGATAAAAAACAAAATATGTCCAAAACGTGATATTATGACGTTATACGCCGTTCTGAGCCATGTTTGAACTTTCTATCACTTTTGGTTCCGATAATTCTGTCGAACATATTTGTGATATTCAGGGGCCTAATGTCGTATTGGAGCATGTTGGAGATAAAAAACGAAATGTGCCCAAAACGTAATATTATGACGTTATACGCCGTTCTGAGCCATGTTTGAACTTTCTATCACTTTTGGTTCCGATAATTCTGTTGACCATATTTGTGATATTCAGGGGCCAAATATCGTATTGGAGCATGTTGGAGATAAAAAACAAAATGCGCCCAAAACGTGATATTATGACGTTATACGTCGTTCTGAGCCATGTTTGAACTTTCTATCACTTTTGGTTCCGGTAATTCTGTTGACCATATATGTGATATTCAGGCGCCAAATGACATCTTGGAGCATGTTGGAGATAAAAAACAAAATGTGCCCAAAACGTGATATTATGACGTTATACGCCGTTCTGAGCCATGTCTGAACTTTCTATCACTTTTGGTTCCGGTAATTCTGTTGACCATATATGTGATATTCAGGGGCCAAATGTCATCTTGGAGCATGTTGGAGATAAAAAACAAAATGTGCCCAAAACGTTATATTATGACGTTATACGCCGTTCTGAGCCATGTTTGAACTTTCTATCACTTTTGGTTCCGATAATTCTGTTGACCATATTTGTGATATTCAGGGGCCAAATATCGTATTGGAGCATGTTGGAGATAAAAAACAAAATGCGCCCAAAACGTGATATTATGACGTTATACGTCGTTCTGAGCCATGTTTGAACTTTCTATCACTTTTGGTTCGGTAATTCTGTTGACCATATATGTGATATTCAGGCGCCAAATGACATCTTGGAGCATGTTGGAGATAAAAAACAATATGTGCCCAAAACGTGATATTATGACGTTATACGCCGTTCTGAGCCATGTTTGAACTTTGTATCACTTTTGGTTCCGGTAATTCTGTTGACCATATAGGTGATATTCAGGCGCCAAATGACATCTTGGAGCATGTTGGAGATAAAAAACAAAATGTGCCCAAAACGTGATATTATGACGTTATACGCCGTTCTGAGACATGTTTGAACTTTCTATCACTTTTGGTTCCGATGATTCTGTTGACCATATATGTGATATTCAGGCGCCATATGACATATTGGAGCATGTTGGAGATAAAAAACAAAATGTGCCCAAAACGTGATATTATGACGTTATACGCCGTTCTTAGCCATGTTTGAACTTTCTATCACTTTTGGTTCCGGTAATTCTGTTGACCATATATGTGATATTCAGGGGCCAAATGTCATCTTGGAGCATGTTGGAGATAAAAAACAAAATGGGCCCAAAACGTGATATCATGACGTTATACGCCGTTCTAAGCCATGTTTGAACTTTCTATCACTTTTGGTTCCGATAATTCTGTTGACCATATTTGTGATATTCAGGTGCCAAATATCGTATTGGAGCATGTAGGAGATAAAAAACAAAATGTGCCCAAAACGTGATATTATGACGTTATACGCCGTTCTGAGCCATGTTTAAACTTTCTATCACTTTTGGTTCCGATGATTCTGTTGACCATATATGTGATATTCAGGGGCCAAATGTCATCTTGGAGCATGTTGGAGATAAAAAACAAAATGTGCCCAAAACGTGATATTATGACGTTATACGCCGTTCTGAGCCATGTTTGAACTTTCTATCACTTTTGGTTCCGATGATTCTGTTGACCATATATGTGATATTCAGGGGCCAAATGTCATCTTGGAGCATGTTGGAGATAAAAAACAAAATGTGCCCAAAACGTGATATTATGACGTTATACGCCGTTCTGAGCCATGTTTGAACTTTCTATCACTTTTGGTTCCGATAATTCTGTTGACCATATTTGTGATATTCAGGCGCCAAATGACATGTTGGAGCATGTTGGAGATAAAAAACAATATGTGCCCAAAACGTGATATTATGAAGTTATACGCCGTTCTGAGCCATGTTTGAACTTTCTATCACTTTTGGTTCCGATAATTCTGTTGACCATATTTGTGATATTCAGGGGCCAAATATCGTATTAGAGCATGTTGGAGATAAAAACAATATGTGCCCAAAAAGTGATATTACGACGTTATACGCCGTTCTGAGCCATGTTTGAACTTTCTATCACTTTTGGTTCCGATAATTCTGTTGACCATATTTGTGATATTCAGGGGCCAAATATCGTATTGGAGCATGTTGGAGATAAAAAACAAAATGTGCCCAAAACGTGATATTATGATGTTATACGCCGTTCTGAGCCATGTTTGAACTTTCTATCACTTTTGGTTCCGATAATTCTGTTGACCATATTTGTGATATTCAGGCGCCAAATGACATGTTGGAGCATGTTGGAGATAAAAAACAATATGTGCCCAAAACGTGATATTATGAAGTTATACGCCGTTCTGAGCCATGTTTGAACTTTCTATCACTTTTGGTTCCGATAATTCTGTTGACCATATTTGTGATATTCAGGGGCCAAATATCGTATTAGAGCATGTTGGAGATAAAAACAATATGTGCCCAAAAAGTGATATTACGACGTTATACGCCGTTCTGAGCCATGTTTGAACTTTCTATCACTTTTGGTTCCGATAATTCTGTTGACCATATTTGTGATATTCAGGCGCCAAATGACATGTTGGAGCATGTTGGAGATAAAAAACAATATGTGCCCAAAACGTGATATTATGAAGTTATACGCCGTTCTGAGCCATGTTTGAACTTTCTATCACTTTTGGTTCCGATAATTCTGTTGACCATATTTGTGATATTCAGGGGCCAAATATCGTATTAGAGCATGTTGGAGATAAAAACAATATGTGCCCAAAAAGTGATATTACGACGTTATACGCCGTTCTGAGCCATGTTTAAACTTTCTATCACTTTTGGTTCCGATGATTCTGTTGACCATATATGTGATAATCAGGGGCCAAATGTCATCTTGGAGCATGTTGGAGATAAAAAACAAAATGTGCCCAAAACGTGATATTATGACGTTATACGCCGTTCTGAGACATGTTTGAACTTTCTATCACTTTTGGTTCCGATGATTCTGTTGAGCATATATGTGATATTCAGGCGCCTAATGACATATTGGAGCATGTTATAGATAAAAAACAAAATATGTCCAAAACGTGATATTATGACGTTATACGCCGTTCTGAGCCATGTTTGAACTTTCTATCACTTTTGGTTCCGATAATTCTGTCGAACATATTTGTGATATTCAGGGGCCTAATGTCGTATTGGAGCATGTTGGAGATAAAAAACGAAATGTGCCCAAAACGTAATATTATGACGTTATACGCCGTTCTGAGCCATGTTTGAACTTTCTATCACTTTTGGTTCCGATAATTCTGTCGAACATATTTGTGATATTCAGGGGCCTAATGTCGTATTGGAGCATGTTGGAGATAAAAAACGAAATGTGCCCAAAACGTAATATTATGACGTTATACGCCGTTCTGAGCCATGTCTGAACTTTCTATCACTTTTGGTTCCGGTAATTCTGTTGACCATATATGTGATATTCAGGGGCCAAATGTCATCTTGGAGCATGTTGGAGATAAAAAACAAAATGTGCCCAAAACGTTATATTATGACGTTATACGCCGTTCTGAGCCATGTTTGAACTTTCTATCACTTTTGGTTCCGATAATTCTGTTGACCATATTTGTGATATTCAGGGGCCAAATATCGTATTGGAGCATGTTGGAGATAAAAAACAAAATGCGCCCAAAACGTGATATTATGACGTTATACGTCGTTCTGAGCCATGTTTGAACTTTCTATCACTTTTGGTTCCGGTAATTCTGTTGACCATATATGTGATATTCAGGCGCCAAATGACATCTTGGAGCATGTTGGAGATAAAAAACAAAATGTGCCCAAAACGTGATATTATGACGTTATACGCCGTTCTGAGACATGTTTGAACTTTCTATCACTTTTGGTTCCGATAATTCTGTTGACCATATTTGTGATATTCAGGCGCCAAATGACATGTTGGAGCATGTTGGAGATAAAAAACAATATGTGCCCAAAACGTGATATTATGACGTTATACGCCGTTCTGAGCCATGTTTGAACTTTGTATCACTTTTGGTTCCGGTAATTCTGTTGACCATATAGGTGATATTCAGGCGCCAAATGACATCTTGGAGCATGTTGGAGATAAAAAACAAAATGTGCCCAAAACGTGATATTATGACGTTATACGCCGTTCTGAGACATGTTTGAACTTTCTATCACTTTTGGTTCCGATGATTCTGTTGACCATATATGTGATATTCAGGCGCCATATGACATATTGGAGCATGTTGGAGATAAAAAACAAAATGTGCCCAAAACGTGATATTATGACGTTATACGCCGTTCTTAGCCATGTTTGAACTTTCTATCACTTTTGGTTCCGGTAATTCTGTTGACCATATATGTGATATTCAGGGGCCAAATGTCATCTTGGAGCATGTTGGAGATAAAAAACAAAATGGGCCCAAAACGTGATATCATGACGTTATACGCCGTTCTAAGCCATGTTTGAACTTTCTATCACTTTTGGTTCCGATAATTCTGTTGACCATATTTGTGATATTCAGGTGCCAAATATCGTATTGGAGCATGTAGGAGATAAAAAACAAAATGTGCCCAAAACGTGATATTATGACGTTATACGCCGTTCTGAGCCATGTTTAAACTTTCTATCACTTTTGGTTCCGATGATTCTGTTCACCATATATGTGATATTCAGGGGCCAAATGTCATCTTGGAGCATGTTGGAGATAAAAAACAAAATGTGCCCAAAACGTGATATTATGACGTTATACGCCGTTCTGAGCCATGTTTGAACTTTCTATCACTTTTGGTTCCGATGATTCTGTTGACCATATATGTGATATTCAGGGGCCAAATGTCATCTTGGAGCATGTTGGAGATAAAAAACAAAATGTGCCCAAAACGTGATATTATGACGTTATACGCCGTTCTGAGCCATGTTTGAACTTTCTATCACTTTTGGTTCCGATAATTCTGTTGACCATATTTGTGATATTCAGGCGCCAAATGACATGTTGGAGCATGTTGGAGATAAAAAACAATATGTGCCCAAAACGTGATATTATGAAGTTATACGCCGTTCTGAGCCATGTTTGAACTTTCTATCACTTTTGGTTCCGATAATTCTGTTGACCATATTTGTGATATTCAGGGGCCAAATATCGTATTAGAGCATGTTGGAGATAAAAACAATATGTGCCCAAAAAGTGATATTACGACGTTATACGCCGTTCTGAGCCATGTTTGAACTTTCTATCACTTTTGGTTCCGATAATTCTGTTGACCATATTTGTGATATTCAGGGGCCAAATATCGTATTGGAGCATGTTGGAGATAAAAAACAAAATGTGCCCAAAACGTGATATTATGATGTTATACGCCGTTCTGAGCCATGTTTGAACTTTCTATCACTTTTGGTTCCGATAATTCTGTTGACCATATTTGTGATATTCAGGCGCCAAATGACATGTTGGAGCATGTTGGAGATAAAAAACAATATGTGCCCAAAACGTGATATTATGAAGTTATACGCCGTTCTGAGCCATGTTTGAACTTTCTATCACTTTTGGTTCCGATAATTCTGTTGACCATATTTGTGATATTCAGGGGCCAAATATCGTATTAGAGCATGTTGGAGATAAAAACAATATGTGCCCAAAAAGTGATATTACGACGTTATACGCCGTTCTGAGCCATGTTTGAACTTTCTATCACTTTTGGTTCCGATAATTCTGTTGACCATATTTGTGATATTCAGGGGCCAAATATCGTATTGGAGCATGTTGGAGATAAAAAACAAAATGTGCCCAAAACGTGATATTATGATGTTATACGCCGTTCTGAGCCATGTTTGAACTTTCTATCACTTTTGGTTCCGATAATTCTGTTGACCATATTTGTGATATTCAGGCGCCAAATGACATGTTGGAGCATGTTGGAGATAAAAAACAATATGTGCCCAAAACGTGATATTATGAAGTTATACGCCGTTCTGAGCCATGTTTGAACTTTCTATCACTTTTGGTTCCGATAATTCTGTCCACCATATTTGTGATATTCAGTGGCCAAATGACATCTTGGAGCATGTTGGAGATAAAAAACAAAATGCGCCCAAAACGTGATATTATGACGTTATACGCCGTTCTGAGCCATGTTTGAACTTTCTATCACTTTTGGTTCCGGTAATTCTGTTGACCATATATGTGATATTCAGTGGCCAAATGACATCTTGAGCATGTTGGAGATAAAAAACAAAATGCGCCCAAAACGTGATATTATGACGTTATACGCCGTTCTGAGACATGTTTGAACTTTCTATAACTTTTGGTTCCGATGATTCTGTTGACCATATATGTGATATTCAGGCGCCAAATGACATCTTGGAGCATGTTGGAGATAAAAAACAAAATGTGCCCAAAACGTGATATTATGACGTTATACGCCGTTCTGAGCCATGTTTGAACTTTCTATCACTTTTGGTTCCGGTAATTCTGTTGACCATATATGTGATATTCAGGCGCCAAATGACATCTTGGAGCATGTTGGAGATAAAAAACAAAATGCGCCCAAAACGTGGTATTATGACGTTATGCGCCGTTCTGAGACATGTTTGAACTTTCTATCACTTTTGGTTCCGGTAATTCTGTTGACCATATATGTGATATTCAGGGGCCAAATGTCATCTTGGAGCATGTTGGAGATAAAAAACAAAATGTGCCCAAAACGTGATATTATGACGTTATACGGCGTTCTGAGCCATGTCTGAACTTTCTATCACTTTTGGTTCCGGTAATTCTGTTGACCATATATGTGATATTCAGGCGCCAAATGACATCTTGGAGCATGTAGGAGATAAAAAACAAAATGCGCCCAAAACGTGATATTATGACGTTATGCGCCGTTCTGAGACATGTTTGAACTTTCTATCACTTTTGGTTCCGGTAATTCTGTTGACCATATATGTGATATTCAGGGGCCAAATGTCATCTTGGAGCATGTTGGAGATAAAAAACAAAATGTGCCCAAAACGTGATATTATGACGTTATACGGCGTTCTGAGCCATGTCTGAACTTTCTATCACTTTTGGTTCCGATAATTCTGTTGACCATATTTGTGATATTCAGGGGCCAAATGTCGTATTGGAGCATGTTGGAGAGAAAAAACAAAATGTGCCCAAAACGTGATATTATGACGTTATACGCCGTTCTGAGCCATGTCTGAACTTTCTATCACTTTTGGTTCCGATAATTCTGTTGACCATATTTGTGATATTCAGGGGCCAAATGTCGTATTGGAGCATGTTGAAGATAAAAAACAAAATGTGCCCAAAACGTGATATTATGACGTTATACGCCGTTCTGAGCCATGTCTGAACTTTCTATCACTTTTGGTTCCGATAATTCTGTCCACCATATTTGTGATATTCAGGCGCCAAATGACATCTTGGAGCATGTTGGAGATAAAAAACAAAATGTGCCCAAAACGTGATGTTATGACGTTATACGCCGTTCTGAGCCATGTCTGAACTTTCTATCACTTTTGGTTCCGATAATTCTGTCCACCATATTTGTGATATTCAGGCGCCAAATGACATCTTGGAGCATGTTGGAGATAAAAAACAAAATGCGCCCAAAACGTGATATTATGACGTTGTACGCCGTTCTGAGCCATGTTTGAACTTTCTATCACTTTTGGTTCCGATAATTCTGTTGACCATATTTGTGATATTCAGGGGCCAAATGTCGTATTGGAGCATGTTGGAGATAAAAAACAAAATGCGCCCAAAACGTGATATTATGACGTTATACGCCGTTCTGAGCCATGTTTGAACTTTCTATCACTTTTGGTTCCGATAATTCTGTTGACCATATATGTGATATTCAGGAGCCAAATGACATCTTGGAGCATGTTGGAGATAAAAAACAAAATGCGCCCAAAACCTGATATTATGACGTAATACGCCGTTCTGAGCCATGTTTGAACTTTCTATCACTTTTGGTTCCGGTAATTCTGTTGACCATATTTGTGATGTTCAGGCGCCAAATGACATGTTGGAGCATGTAGGAGATAAAAAACAATATGTGCCCAAAACGTGATATTATGACGTTATACGCCGTTCTGAGCCATGTTTGAACTTTTTATCACTTTTGGTTCCGATAATTCTGTTGACCATATTTGTGATATTCAGGGGCCAAATGTCGTATTGGAGCATGTTGGAGATAAAAAACAAAATGTGCCCAAAACGTGATATTATGACGTTATACGCCGTTCTGAGCCATGTTTGAACTTTCTATCACTTTTCGTTCCGGTAATTCTGTTGACCATATATGTGATATTCAGTGGCCAAATGTCATCTTGGAGCATGTTGGAGATAAAAAACAAAATGTGCCGAAAACGTGATGTTATGACGTTATACGCCGTTCTGAGCCATGTCTGAACTTTCTATCACTTTTGGTTCCGATAATTCTGTCCACCATATTTGTGATATTCAGGCGCCAAATGACATCTTGGAGCATGTTGGGGATGAAAAACAAAATGCGCCCAAAACGTGATATTATGACGTTATACGCCGTTCTGAGCCATGTTTGAACTTTCTATCACTTTTGGTTCCGGTAATTTTGTTGACTATATATGTGATATTCAGGCGCCAAATGACATCTTGGAGCATGTTGGAGATAAAAAACAAAATGCGCCCAAAACGTGATATTATGACGTTATACGCCGTTCTGAGCCATGTTTGAACTTTCTATCACTTTTGGTTCCGATAATTCTGTTGACCATATTTGTGATATTCAGGCGCCAAATGACATGTTGGAGCATGTTGGAGATAAAATCAATATGTGCCCAAAACATGATATTATGACGTTATACGCCGTTCTGAGCCATGTTTGAACTTTCTATCACTTTTGATTCCGATAATTCTGTTGACCATATATGTGATATTCAGGAGCCAAATGACATCTTGGAGCATGTTGGAGATAAAAAACAAAATGCGCCCAAAACATGATATTATGACGTAATACGCCGTTCTGAGCCATGTTTGAACTTTCTATCACTTTTGGTTCCGGTAATTCTGTTGACCATATTTGTGATGTTCAGGCGCCAAATGACATGTTGGAGCATGTAGGAGATAAAAAACAATATGTGCCCAAAACGTGATATTATGACGTTATACGCCGTTCTGAGCCATGTTTGAACTTTTTATCACTTTTGGTTCCGATAATTCTGTTGACCATATTTGTGATATTCAGGGGCCAAATGTCGTATTGGAGCATGTTGGAGATAAAAAACAAAATGCGCCCAAAACGTGATATTATGACGTTATACGCCGTTCTGAGACATGTTTGAACTTTCTATCACTTTTGGTTCCGGTAATTCTGTTGACCATATATGTGATATTCAGGGGCCAAATGTCATCTTGGAGCATGTTGGAGATAAAAAACAAAATGTGCCCAAAACGTGATATTATGACGTTATACGCCGTTCTGAGACATGTTTGAACTTTCTATCACTTTTGGTTCCGATGATTCTGTTGACCATATATGTGATATTCAGGCGCCAAATGACATATTGGAGCATGTTGGAGATAAAAAACAAAATGTGCCCAAAACGTGATATTATGACGTTATACGCCGTTCTGAGACATGTTTGAACTTTCTATCACTTTTGGTTCCGATGATTCTGTTGACCATATATGTGATATTCAGGGGCCAAATGTCATCTTGGAGCATGTTGGAGATAAAAAACAAAATGTGCCCAAAACGTGATATTATGACGTTATACGCCGTTCTGAGCCATGTTTGAACTTTCTATCTCTTTTGGTTCCGATAATTCTGTCCACCATATTTGTGATATTCAGGCGCCAAATGACATCTTGGAGCATGTTGGAGATAAAAAACAAAATGTGCCCAAAACGTGATATTATGACGTTATACGCCGTTCTGAGACATGTTTGAACTTTCTATAACTTTTGGTTCCGATGATTCTGTTGACCATATATGTGATATTCAGGCGCCAAATGACATCTTGGAGCATGTTGGAGATAAAAAACAAAATGTGCCCAAAACGTGATATTATGACGTTATACGCCGTTCTGAGACATGTTTGAACTTTCTATAACTTTTGGTTCCGATGATTCTGTTGACCATATATGTGATATTCAGGCGCCAAATGACATCTTGGAGCATGTTGGAGATAAAAAACAAAATGTGCCCAAAACGTGATATTATGACGTAATACGCCGTTCTGAGCCATGTTTGAACTTTCTATCACTTTTGGTTCCTATGATTCTGTTGACCATATATGTGATATTCAGGCGCCAAATGACATCTTGGAGCATGTTGGAGATAAAAAACAAAATGCGCCCAAAACGTGATATTATGATGTTATACGCCGTTCTGAGCCATGTTTGAACTTTCTATCACTTTTGGTTCCGGTAATTCTGTTGACCATATTTGTGATATTCAGGGGCCAAATGTCTTCTTGGAGCATGTTGGAGATAAAAAACAAAATGTGCCCAAAACGTGATATTATGACGTTATACGCCGTTCTGAGCCATGTTTGAACTTTCTATCACTTTTGGTTCCGATAATTCTGTTGACCATATTTGTGATATTCAGGCGCCAAATGACATGTTGGAGCATGTTGGAGATAAAAAACAATATGTGCCCAAAACGTGATATTATGACGTTATACGCCGTTCTGAGCCATGTCTGAACTTTCTATCACTTTTGGTTCCGATAATTCTGTCCACCATATTTGTGATATTCAGGCGCCAAATGACATCTTGGAGCATGTTGGAGATAAAAAACAAAATGTGCCCAAAACGTGATATTATGACGTTATACGCCGTTCTGAGACATGTTTGAACTTTCTATCACTTTTGGTTCCGATGATTCTGTTGACCATATATGTGATATTCAGGCGCCAAATGACATATTGGAGCATGTTGGAGATAAAAAACAAAATGGGCCCAAAACGTGATATTATGACGTTATACGCCGTTCTGAGCCATGTTTGAACTTTCTATCACTTTTGGTTCCGATAATTCTGTTGACCATATTTGTGATATTCAGGGGCCAAATGTCGTATTGGAGCATGTTGGAGATAAAAAACAAAATGTGCCCAAAACGTGATATTATGACGTTATACGGCGTTCTGAGCCATGTCTGAACTTTCTATCACTTTTGGTTCCGATAATTCTGTCCACCATATTTGTGATATTCAGGCGCCAAATGACCTCTTGGAGCATGTTGGAGATAAAAAACAAAATGTGCCCAAAACGTGATATTATGACGTTATACGCCGTTCTGAGACATGTTTGAACTTTCTATCACTTTTGGTTCCGATGATTCTGTTGACCATATATGTGATATTCAGGCGCCAAATGACATATTGGAGCATGTTGGAGATAAAAAACAAAATGTGCCCAAAACGTGATATTATGACGTTATACGCCGTTCTGAGCCATGTTTGAACTTTCTATCACTTTTGGTTCCGATAATTCTGTTGACCATATTTGTGATATTCACGGGCCAAATGTCGTATTGGAGCATGTTGGAGATAAAAAACAAAATGCGCCCAAAACGTGATATTAAGACGTTATACGCCGTTCTGAGCCATGTTTGAACTTTCTATCACTTTTGGTTCCGGTAATTCTGTTGACCATATATGTGATATTCAGGGGCCAAATGTCATCTTGGAGCATGTTGGAGATAAAAAACAAAATGTGCCCAAAACCTGATATTATGACGTTATACGGCGTTCTGAGCCATGTCTGAACTTTCTATCACTTTTGGTTCCGATAATTCTGTTGACCATATTTGTGATATTCAGGGGCCAAATGTCGTATTGGAGCATGTTGGAGATAAAAAACAAAATGTGCCCAAAACGTGATATTATGACGTTATACGCCGTTCTGAGCCATGTTTGAACTTTCTATCACTTTTGGTTCCGGTAATTCTGTTGACATATATGTGATATTCAGGCGCCAAATGACATCTTGGAGCATGTTGGAGATAAAAAACAAAATGCGCCCAAAACGTGATATTATGACGTTATACGCCGTTCTGAGCCATGTTTGAACTTTCTATCACTTTTGGTTCCGGTAATTCTGTTGACAAATATGTGATATTCAGGTGCCAAATGACATCTTGGAGCATGTTGGAGATAAAAAACAAAATGCGCCCAAAACGTGATATTATGACGTTATACGCCGTTCTGAGCCATGTTTGAACTTTCTATCACTTTTGGTTCCGGTAATTCTATTGACATATATGTGATATTCAGGGGCCAAATGTCGTATTGGAGCATGTTGGAGATAAAAAACAATATGTGCCCAAAACGTGATATTATGACGTTATACGCCGTTCTGAGCCATGTCTGAACTTTCTATCACTTTTGGTTCCGATAATTCTGTCCACCATATTTGTGATATTCAGGCGCCAAATGACATATTGGAGCATGTTGGAGATAAAAACAAAATGCGCCCAAAACATGATATTATGACGTAATACGCCGTTCTGAGCCATGTTTGAACTTTCTATCACTTTTGGTTCCGGTAATTCTGATGACCATATTTGTGATTTTCAGGCGCCAAATGACATGTTGGAGCATGTAGGAGATAAAAAACAATATGTGCCCAAAACGTAATATTATGACGCTATACGCCGTTCTGAGCCATGTTTGAACTTTTTATCACTTTTGGTTCCGATAATTCTGTTGACCATATTTGTGATATTCAGGGGCCAAATGTCGAATTGGAGCATGTTGGAGATAAAAAACAAAATGTGCCCAAAACGTGATATTATGACGTTATACGCCGTTCTGAGCCATGTTTGAACTTTCTATCACTTTTGGTTCCGGTAATTCTGTTGACCATATATGTGATATTCAGGCGCCAAATGACATCTTGGAGCATGTTGGAGATAAAAAACAAAATGCGCCCAAAACGTGATATTATGACGTTATACGCCGTTCTGAGACATATTTGAACTTTCTATAACTTTTGGTTCCGATGATTCTGTTGACCATATATGTGATATTCAGGCGCCAAATGACATATTGGAGCATGTTGGAGATAAAAAACAAAATGTGCCCAAAACATGATATTATGACGTTATACGCCGTTCTGAGCCATGTTTGAACTTTCTATCACTTTTGGTTCCCATAATTCTGCTGACCATATTTGTGATATTCAGGGGCCAAATGTCGTATTGGAGCATGTTGGAGATAAAAAACAAAGTGTGCCCAAAACGTGATATGACGTTATGCGCCGTTCTGAGCCATGTTTGAACTTTCTATCACTTTTGGTTCCGGTAATTCTGTTGACCATATATGTGATATTCAGGGGCCAAATGTCATCTTGGAGCATGTTGGAGATAAAAAACAAAATGTGCCCAAAACGTGATATTATGACGTTATACGGCGTTCTGAGCCATGTCTGAACTTTCTATCACTTTTGGTTCCGATAATTCTGTCCACCATATTTGTGATATTCAGGCGCCAAATGACCTCTTGGAGCATGTTGGAGATAAAAAACAAAATGTGCCCAAAACGTGATATTATGACGTTATACGCCGTTCTGAGACATGTTTGAACTTTCTATCACTTTTGGTTCCGATGATTCTGTTGACCATATATGTGATATTCAGGCGCCAAATGACATATTGGAGCATGTTGGAGATAAAAAACAAAATGTGCCCAAAACGTGATATTATGACGTTATACGCCGTTCTGAGACATGTTTGAACTTTCTATCACTTTTGGTTCCGATGATTCTGTTGACCATATATGTGATATTCAGGCGCCAAATGACATATTGGAGCATGTTGGAGATAAAAAACAAAATGTGCCCAAAACGTGATATTATGACGTTATACGCCGTTCTGAGCCATGTTTGAACTTTCTATCACTTTTGGTTCCGATAATTCTGTTGACCATATTTGTGATATTCAGGGGCCAAATGTCGTATTGGAGCATGTTGGAGATAAAAAACAAAATGCGCCCAAAACGTGATATTAAGACGTTATACGCCGTTCTGAGCCATGTTTGAACTTTCTATCACTTTTGGTTCCGGTAATTCTGTTGACCATATATGTGATATTCAGGGGCCAAATGTCATCTTGGAGCATGTTGGAGATAAAAAACAAAATGTGCCCAAAACGTGATATTATGACGTTATACGGCGTTCTGAGCCATGTCTGAACTTTCTATCACTTTTGGTTCCGATAATTCTGTTGACCATATTTGTGATATTCAGGGGCCAAATGTCGTATTGGAGCATGTTGGAGATAAAAAACAAAATGTGCCCAAAACGTGATATTATGACGTTATACGCCGTTCTGAGCCATGTTTGAACTTTCTATCACTTTTGGTTCCGGTAATTCTGTTGACATATATGTGATATTCAGGCGCCAAATGACATCTTGGAGCATGATGGAGATAAAAAACAATACGTGCCCAAAGCGTGATATTATGACGTTATACGCCGTTCTGAGCCATGTCTGAACTTTCTATCACTTTTGGTTCCGGTAATTCTGTTGACAAATATGTGATATTCAGGTGCCAAATGACATCTTGGAGCATGTTGGAGATAAAAAACAAAATGCGCCCAAAACGTGATATTATGACGTTATACGCCGTTCTGAGCCATGTTTGAACTTTCTATCACTTTTGGTTCCGGTAATTCTGTTGACATATATGTGATATTCAGGGGCCAAATGTCGTATTGGAGCATGTTGGAGATAAAAAACAATATGTGCCCAAAACGTGATATTATGACGTTATACGCCGTTCTGAGCCATGTCTGAACTTTCTATCACTTTTGGTTCCGATAATTCTGTCCACCATATTTGTGATATTCAGGCGCCAAATGACATATTGGAGCATGTTGGAGATAAAATCAATATGTGCCCAAAACGTGATATTATGACGTTATACGCCGTTCTGAGCCATGTTTGAACTTTCTATCACTTTTGATTCCGATAATTCTGTTGACCATATATGTGATATTCAGGAGCCAAATGACATCTTGGAGCATGTTGGAGATAAAAACAAAATGCGCCCAAAACATGATATTATGACGTAATACGCCGTTCTGAGCCATGTTTGAACTTTCTATCACTTTTGGTTCCGGTAACTCTGATGACCATATTTGTGATTTTCAGGCGCCAAATGACATGTTGGAGCATGTAGGAGATAAAAAACAATATGTGCCCAAAACGTAATATTATGACGCTATACGCCGTTCTGAGCCATGTTTGAACTTTTTATCACTTTTGGTTCCGATAATTCTGTTGACCATATTTGTGATATTCAGGGGCCAAATGTCGAATTGGAGCATGTTGGAGATAAAAAACAAAATGTGCCCAAAACGTGATATTATGACGTTATACGCCGTTCTGAGCCATGTTTGAACTTTCTATCACTTTTGGTTCCGGTAATTCTGTTGACCATATATGTGATATTCAGGCGCCAAATGACATCTTGGAGCATGTTGGAGATAAAAAACAAAATGCGCCCAAAACGTGATATTATGACGTTATACGCCGTTCTGAGACATATTTGAACTTTCTATAACTTTTGGTTCCGATGATTCTGTTGACCATATATGTGATATTCAGGCGCCAAATGACATATTGGAGCATGTTGGAGATAAAAAACAAAATGTGCCCAAAACGTGATATTATGACGTTATACGCCGTTCTGAGCCATGTTTGAACTTTCTATCACTTTTGGTTCCCATAATTCTGCTGACCATATTTGTGATATTCAGGGGCCAAATGTCGTATTGGAGCATGTTGGAGATAAAAAACAAAGTGTGCCCAAAACGTGATATGACGTTATGCGCCGTTCTGAGCCATGTTTGAACTTTCTATCACTTTTGGTTCCGGTAATTCTGTTGACCATATATGTGATATTCAGGCGCCAAATGACATCTTGGAGTATGTTGGAGATAAAAAACAAAATGCGCCCAAAACGTGATATTATGACGTTATACGCCGTTCTGAGCCATGTTTGAACTTTCTATCACTTTTGGTTCCGATAATTCTGTTGACCATATTTGTGATATTCAGGCGCCAAATGACATGTTGGAGCATGTTGGAGATAAAATCAATATGTGCCCAAAACGTGATATTATGACGTTATACGCCGTTCTGAGCCATGTTTGAACTTTCTATCACTTTTGATTCCGATAATTCTGTTGACCATATATGTGATATTCAGGAGCCAAATGACATCTTGGAGCATGTTGGAGATAAAAAACAAAATGCGCCCAAAACCTGATATTATGACGTAATACGCCGTTCTGAGCCATGTTTGAACTTTCTATCACTTTTTGTTCCGGTAATTCCGTTGACCATATTTGTGATGTTCAGGCGCCAAATGACATGTAGGAGCATGTAGGAGATAAAAAACAATATCTGCCCAAAACGTGATATTATGACGTTATACGCCGTTCTGAGCCATGTTTGAACTTTTTATCACTTTTGGTTCCGATAATTCTGTTGACCATATTTGTGATATTCAGGGGCCAAATGTCGTATTGGAGCATGTTGGAGATAAAAAACAAAATGTGCCCAAAACGTGATATTATGACGTTATACGCCGTTCTGAGCCATGTTTGAACTTTCTATCACTTTTGGTTCCCATAATTCTGCTGACCATATTTGTGATATTCAGGGGCCAAATGTCGTATTGGAGCATGTTGGAGATAAAAAACAAAGTGCGCCCAAAACGTGATATTATGACGTTATACGCCGTTCTGAGCCATGTTTGAACTTTCTATCACTTTTGGTTCCGGTAATTCTGTTGACCATATATGTGATATTCAGGGGCCAAATGTCATCTTGGAGCATGTTGGAGATAGAAAACAAAATGTGCCCAAAACGTGATATTATGACGTTATACGGCGTTCTGAGCCATGTCTGAACTTTCTATCACTTTTGGTTCCGGTAATTCTGTTGACAAATATGTGATATTCAGGTGCCAAATGACATCTTGGAGCATGTTGGAGATAAAAAACAAAATGCGCCCAAAACGTGATATTATGACGTTATACGCCGTTCTGAGCCATGTTTGAACTTTCTATCACTTTTGGTTCCGGTAATTCTGTTGACATATATGTGATATTCAGGGGCCAAATGTCGTATTGGAGCATGTTGGAGATAAAAAACAATATGTGCCCAAAACGTGATATTATGACGTTATACGCCGTTCTGAGCCATGTCTGAACTTTCTATCACTTTTGGTTCCGATAATTCTGTCCACCATATTTGTGATATTCAGGCGCCAAATGACATATTGGAGCATGTTGGAGATAAAATCAATATGTGCCCAAAACGTGATATTATGACGTTATACGCCGTTCTGAGCCATGTTTGAACTTTCTATCACTTTTGATTCCGATAATTCTGTTGACCATATATGTGATATTCAGGAGCCAAATGACATCTTGGAGCATGTTGGAGATAAAAACAAAATGCGCCCAAAACATGATATTATGACGTAATACGCCGTTCTGAGCCATGTTTGAACTTTCTATCACTTTTGGTTCCGGTAATTCTGATGACCATATTTGTGATTTTCAGGCGCCAAATGACATGTTGGAGCATGTAGGAGATAAAAAACAATATGTGCCCAAAACGTAATATTATGACGCTATACGCCGTTCTGAGCCATGTTTGAACTTTTTATCACTTTTGGTTCCGATAATTCTGTTGACCATATTTGTGATATTCAGGGGCCAAATGTCGAATTGGAGCATGTTGGAGATAAAAAACAAAATGTGCCCAAAACGTGATATTATGACGTTATACGCCGTTCTGAGCCATGTTTGAACTTTCTATCACTTTTGGTTCCGGTAATTCTGTTGACCATATATGTGATATTCAGGCGCCAAATGACATCTTGGAGCATGTTGGAGATAAAAAACAAAATGCGCCCAAAACGTGATATTATGACGTTATACGCCGTTCTGAGACATATTTGAACTTTCTATAACTTTTGGTTCCGATGATTCTGTTGACCATATATGTGATATTCAGGCGCCAAATGACATATTGGAGCATGTTGGAGATAAAAAACAAAATGTGCCCAAAACGTGATATTATGACGTTATACGCCGTTCTGAGCCATGTTTGAACTTTCTATCACTTTTGGTTCCCATAATTCTGCTGACCATATTTGTGATATTCAGGGGCCAAATGTCGTATTGGAGCATGTTGGAGATAAAAAACAAAGTGTGCCCAAAACGTGATATGACGTTATGCGCCGTTCTGAGCCATGTTTGAACTTTCTATCACTTTTGGTTCCGGTAATTCTGTTGACCATATATGTGATATTCAGGCGCCAAATGACATCTTGGAGTATGTTGGAGATAAAAAACAAAATGCGCCCAAAACGTGATATTATGACGTTATACGCCGTTCTGAGCCATGTTTGAACTTTCTATCACTTTTGGTTCCGATAATTCTGTTGACCATATTTGTGATATTCAGGCGCCAAATGACATGTTGGAGCATGTTGGAGATAAAATCAATATGTGCCCAAAACGTGATATTATGACGTTATACGCCGTTCTGAGCCATGTTTGAACTTTCTATCACTTTTGATTCCGATAATTCTGTTGACCATATATGTGATATTCAGGAGCCAAATGACATCTTGGAGCATATTGGAGATAAAAAACAAAATGCGCCCAAAACCTGATATTATGACGTAATACGCCGTTCTGAGCCATGTTTGAACTTTCTATCACTTTTGGTTCCGGTAATTCCGTTGACCATATTTGTGATGTTCAGGCGCCAAATGACATGTAGGAGCATGTAGGAGATAAAAAACAATATCTGCCCAAAACGTGATATTATGACGTTATACGCCGTTCTGAGCCATGTTTGAACTTTTTATCACTTTTGGTTCCGATAATTCTGTTGACCATATTTGTGATATTCAGGGGCCAAATGTCGTATTGGAGCATGTTGGAGATAAAAAACAAAATGTGCCCAAAACGTGATATTATGACGTTATACGCCGTTCTGAGCCATGTTTGAACTTTCTATCACTTTTGGTTCCCATAATTCTGCTGACCATATTTGTGATATTCAGGGGCCAAATGTCGTATTGGAGCATGTTGGAGATAAAAAACAAAGTGCGCCCAAAACGTGATATTATGACGTTATACGCCGTTCTGAGCCATGTTTGAACTTTCTATCACTTTTGGTTCCGGTAATTCTGATGACCATATTTGTGATTTTCAGGCGCCAAATGACATGTTGGAGCATGTAGGAGATAAAAAACAATATGTGCCCAAAACGTGATATTATGACGTTATACGCCGTTCTGAGCCATGTTTGAACTTTTTATCACTTTTGGTTCCGATAATTCTGTTGACCATATTTGTGATATTCAGGGGCCAAATGTCGTATTGGAGCATGTTGGAGATAAAAAACAAAATGTGCCCAAAACGTGATATTATGACGTTATACGCCGTTCTGAGCCATGTTTGAACTTTCTATCACTTTTGGTTCCCATAATTCTGCTGACCATATTTGTGATATTCAGGGGCCAAATGTCGTATTGGAGCATGTTGGAGATAAAAAACAAAGTGCGCCCAAAACGTGATATTTTGACGTTATACGCCGTTCTGAGCCATGTTTGAACTTTCTATCACTTTTGGCTCCGGTAATTCTGTTGACCATATATGTGATATTCAGGGGCCAAATGTCATCTTGGAGCATGTTGGAGATAAAAAACAAAATGTGCCCAAAACGTGATATTATGACGTTATACGCCGTTCTGAGCCATGTTTGAACTTTCTATCACTTTTGGTTCCGGTAATTCTGATGACCATATTTGTGATTTTCAGGCGCCAAATGACATGTTGGAGCATGTAGGAGATAAAAAACAATATGTGCCCAAAACGTAATATTATGACGCTATACGCCGTTCTGAGCCATGTTTGAACTTTTTATCACTTTTGGTTCCGATAATTCTGTTGACCATATTTGTGATATTCAGGGGCCAAATGTCGAATTGGAGCATGTTGGAGATAAAAAACAAAATGTGCCCAAAACGTGATATTATGACGTTATACGCCGTTCTGAGCCATGTTTGAACTTTCTATCACTTTTGGTTCCGGTAATTCTGTTGACCATATATGTGATATTCAGGCGCCAAATGACATCTTGGAGCATGTTGGAGATAAAAAACAAAATGCGCCCAAAACGTGATATTATGACGTTATACGCCGTTCTGAGACATATTTGAACTTTCTATAACTTTTGGTTCCGATGATTCTGTTGACCATATATGTGATATTCAGGCGCCAAATGACATATTGGAGCATGTTGGAGATAAAAAACAAAATGTGCCCAAAACGTGATATTATGACGTTATACGCCGTTCTGAGCCATGTTTGAACTTTCTATCACTTTTGGTTCCCATAATTCTGCTGACCATATTTGTGATATTCAGGGGCCAAATGTCGTATTGGAGCATGTTGGAGATAAAAAACAAAGTGTGCCCAAAACGTGATATGACGTTATGCGCCGTTCTGAGCCATGTTTGAACTTTCTATCACTTTTGGTTCCGGTAATTCTGTTGACCATATATGTGATATTCAGGTGCCAAATGACATCTTGGAGTATGTTGGAGATAAAAAACAAAATGCGCCCAAAACGTGATATTATGACGTTATACGCCGTTCTGAGCCATGTTTGAACTTTCTATCACTTTTGGTTCCGATAATTCTGTTGACCATATTTGTGATATTCAGGCGCCAAATGACATGTTGGAGCATGTTGGAGATAAAATCAATATGTGCCCAAAACGTGATATTATGACGTTATACGCCGTTCTGAGCCATGTTTGAACTTTCTATCACTTTTGGTTCCCATAATTCTGCTGACCATATTTGTGATATTCAGGGGCCAAATGTCGTATTGGAGCATGTTGGAGATAAAAAACAAAATGCGCCCAAAACGTGATATTATGACGTTATACGGCGTTCTGAGCCATGTCTGAACTTTCTATCACTTTTGGTTCCGATAATTCTGTTGACCATATTTGTGATATTCAGGGGCCAAATGTCGTATTGGAGCATGTAGGAGATAAAAAACAATATGTGCCCAAAACGTAATATTATGACGCTATACGCCGTTCTGAGCCATGTTTGAACTTTTTATCACTTTTGGTTCCGATAATTCTGTTGACCATATTTGTGATATTCAGGGGCCAAATGTCGAATTGGAGCATGTTGGAGATAAAAAACAAAATGTGCCCAAAACGTGATATTATGACGTTATACGCCGTTCTGAGCCATGTTTGAACTTTCTATCACTTTTGGTTCCCATAATTCTGCTGACCATATTTGTGATATTCAGGGGCCAAATGTCGTATTGGAGCATGTTGGAGATAAAAAACAAAGTGCGCCCAAAACGTGATATTATGACGTTATACGCCGTTCTGAGCCATGTTTGAACTTTCTATCACTTTTGGTTCCGGTAATTCTGTTGACCATATATGTGATATTCAGGCGCCAAATGACATCTTGGAGCATGTTGGAGATAAAAACAAAATGCGCCCAAAACGTGATATTATGACGTTATACGGCGTTCTGAGACAAGTTTGAACTTTCTATCACTTTTGGTTCCGGTAATTCTGTTGACCATATATGTGATATTCAGGGGCCAAATGTCATCTTGGAGCATGTTGGAGATAAAAAACAAAATGCGCCCAAAACGTGATATTATGACGTTATACGCCGTTCTGAGACATGTTTGAACTTTCTATCACTTTTGGTTCCGGTAATTCTGTTGACTATATATGTGATATTCAGGCGCCAAATGACATCTTGGAGCATGTTGGAGATAAAAAACAAAATGCGCCCAAAACGTGATATTATGACGTTATACGCCGTTCTGAGCCATGTTTGAACTTTCTATCACTTTTGGTTCCGGTAATTCTGTTGACCATATTTGTGATGTTCAGGCGCCAAATGACATGTTGGAGCATGTAGGAGATAAAAAACAATATGTGCCCAAAACGTGATATTATGACGTTATACGCCGTTCTGGGCCATTTTTGAACTTTCTATCACTTTTGGTTCCGGTAATTCTGTTGACCATATATGTGATATTCAGGCGCCAAATGACATCTTGGAGCATGTTGGAGATAAAAAACAAAATGCGCCCAAAACGTGATATTATGACGTTATACGCCGTTCTGAGACATGTTTGAACTTTCTATCACTTTTGGTTCCGGTAATTCTGTTGACCATATATGTGATATTCAGGGGCCAAATGTCATCTTGGAGCATGTTGGAGATAAAAAACAAAATGTGCCCAAAACGTGATATTATGACGTTATACGGCGTTCTGAGCCATGTCTGAACTTTCTATCACTTTTGGTTCCGATAATTCTGTTGACCATATTTGTGATATTCATGGGCCAAATGTCGTATTGGAGCATGTTGGAGATAAAAAACAAAATGTGCCCAAAACGTGATATTATGACGTTATACGCCGTTCTGAGCCATGTTTGAACTTTCTATCACTTTTGGTTCCTGTAATTCTGTTGACCATATATGTAATATTCAGGGGCCAAATGTCATCTTGGAGCATGTTGGAGATAAAATCAATATGTGCCCAAAACGTGATATTATGACGTTATACGCCGTTCTGAGCCATGTTTGAACTTTCTATCACTTTTGGTTCCCATAATTCTGCTGACCATATTTGTGATATTCAGGGGCCAAATGTCGTATTGGAGCATGTTGGAGATAAAAAACAAAATGCGCCCAAAACGTGATATTATGACGTTATACGGCGTTCTGAGCCATGTCTGAACTTTCTATCACTTTTGGTTCCGATAATTCTGTTGACCATATTTGTGATATTCAGGGGCCAAATGTCGTATTGGAGCATGTAGGAGATAAAAAACAATATGTGCCCAAAACGTAATATTATGACGCTATACGCCGTTCTGAGCCATGTTTGAACTTTTTATCACTTTCGGTTCCGATAATTCTGTTGACCATATTTGTGATATTCAGGGGCCAAATGTCGAATTGGAGCATGTTGGAGATAAAAAACAAAATGTGCCCAAAACGTGATATTATGACGTTATACGCCGTTCTGAGCCATGTTTGAACTTTCTATCACTTTTGGTTCCCATAATTCTGCTGACCATATTTGTGATATTCAGGGGCCAAATGTCGTATTGGAGCATGTTGGAGATAAAAAACAAAGTGCGCCCAAAACGTGATATTATGACGTTATACGCCGTTCTGAGCCATGTTTGAACTTTCTATCACTTTTGGTTCCGGTAATTCTGTTGACCATATATGTGATATTCAGGCGCCAAATGACATCTTGGAGCATGTTGGAGATAAAAACAAAATGCGCCCAAAACGTGATATTATGACGTTATACGGCGTTCTGAGACAAGTTTGAACTTTCTATCACTTTTGGTTCCGGTAATTCTGTTGACCATATATGTGATATTCAGGGGCCAAATGTCATCTTGGAGCATGTTGGAGATAAAAAACAAAATGCGCCCAAAACGTGATATTATGACGTTATACGCCGTTCTGAGACATGTTTGAACTTTCTATCACTTTTGGTTCCGGTAATTCTGTTGACCATATATGTGATATTCAGGCGCCAAATGACATCTTGGAGCATGTTGGAGATAAAAAACAAAATGCGCCCAAAACGTGATATTATGACGTTATACGCCGTTCTGAGACAAGTTTGAACTTTCTATCACTTTTGGTTCCGGTAATTCTGTTGACCATATATGTGATATTCAGGGGCCAAATGTCATCTTGGAGCATGTTGGAGATAAAAAACAAAATGTGCCCAAAACGTGATATTATGACGTTATACGCCGTTCTGAGCCATGTTTGAACTTTCTATCACATTTGGTTCCGGTAATTCTGTTGACCATATATGTGATATTCAGGGGCCAAATGTCATCTTGGAGCATGTTGGAGATAAAAAACAAAATGTGCCCAAAACGTGATATTATGACGTTATACGCCGTTCTGAGCCATGTCTGAACTTTCTATCACTTTTGGTTCCGATAATTCTGTCCACCATATTTGTGATATTCAGGCGCCAAATGACATCTTGGAGCATGTTGGAGATAAAAAGCAAAATGCGCCCAAAACGTGATATTATGACGTTATACGCCGTTCTGAGCCATGTTTGAACTTTTTATCACTTTTGGTTCCGATAATTCTGTTGACCATATTTGTGATATTCAGGGGCCAAATGTCGTATTGGAGCATGTTGGAGATAAAAAACAAAATGTGCCCAAAACGTGATATTATGACGTTATACGCCGTTCTGAGCCATGTTTGAACTTTCTATCACTTTTGGTTCCCATAATTCTGCTGACCATATTTGTGATATTCAGGGGCCAAATGTCGTATTGGAGCATGTTGGAGATAAAAAACAAAGTGTGCCCAAAACGTGATATTATGACGTTATACGCCGTTCTGAGCCATGTTTGAACTTTCTATCACTTTTGGTTCCCATAATTCTGCTGACCATATTTGTGATATTCAGGGGCCAAATGTCGTATTGGAGCATGTTGGAGATAAAAAACAAAGTGTGCCCAAAACGTGATATTATGACGTTATACGCCGTTCTGAGCCATGTTTGAACTTTCTAACACTTTTGGTTCCGGTAATTCTGTTGACCATATATGTGATATTCAGTCGCCAAATGTCATCTTGGAGCATGTTGGAGATAAAAAACAAAATGTGCCCAAAACGTGATGTTATGACGTTATACGCCGTTCTGAGCCATGTCTGAACTTTCTATCACTTTTGGTTCCGATAATTCTGTCCACCATATTTGTGATATTCAGGCGCCAAATGTCATCTTGGAGCATGTTGGAGATAAAAAACAAAATGTGCCCAAAACGTGATGTTATGACGTTATACGCCGTTCTGAGCCATGTCTGAACTTTCTATCACTTTTGGTTCCGATAATTCTGTCCACCATATTTGTGATATTCAGGCGCCGAATGACATCTTGGAGCATGTTGGAGATAAAAAACAAAATGCGCCCAAAACGTGATATTATGACGTTATACGCCGTTCTGAGCCATGTTTGAACATTCTATCACTTTTGGTTCCCATAATTCTGCTGACCATATTTGTGATATTCAGGGGCCAAATGTCGTATTGGAGCATGTTGGAGATAAAAAACAAAGTGTGCCCAAAACGTGATATTATGACGTTATACGCCGTTCTGAGCCATGTTTGAACTTTCTAACACTTTTGGTTCCGGTAATTCTGTTGACCATATATGTGATATTCAGTGGCCAAATGTCATCTTGGAGCATGTTGGAGATAAAAAACAAAATGTGCCCAAAACGTGATGTTATGACGTTATACGCCGTTCTGAGCCATGTTTGAACTTTCTATCACATTTGGTTCCCATAATTCTGCTGACCATATTTGTGATATTCAGGGGCCAAATGTCGTATTGGAGCATGTTGGAGATAAAAAACAAAGTGCGCCCAAAACGTGATATTATGACGTTATACGCCGTTCTGAGCCATGTTTGAACTTTCTATCACTTTTGGTTCCGGTAATTCTGTTGACCACATATGTGATATTCAGGCGCCAAATGACATCTTGGAGCATGTTGGAGATAAAAACAAAATGCGCCCAAAACGTGATATTATGACGTTATACGGCGTTCTGAGACAAGTTTGAACTTTCTATCACTTTTGGTTCCGGTAATTCTGTTGACCATATATGTGATATTCAGGGGCCAAATGTCATCTTGGAGCATGTTGGAGATAAAAAACAAAATGCGCCCAAAACGTGATATTATGACGTTATACGCCGTTCTGAGACATGTTTGAACTTTCTATCACTTTTGGTTCCGGTAATTCTGTTGACCATATATGTGATATTCAGGCGCCAAATGACATCTTGGAGCATGTTGGAGATAAAAAACAAAATGCGCCCAAAACGTGATATTATGACGTTATACGCCGTTCTGAGCCATGTTTGAACTTTCTATCACTTTTGGTTCCGGTAATTCTGTTGACCATATTTGTGATGTTCAGGCGCCAAATGACATGTTGGAGCATGTAGGAGATAAAAAACAATATGTGCCCAAAACGTGATATTATGACGTTATACGCCGTTCTGGGCCATTTTTGAACTTTCTATCACTTTTGGTTCCGGTAATTCTGTTGACCATATATGTGATATTCAGGCGCCAAATGACATCTTGGAGCATGTTGGAGATAAAAAACAAAATGCGCCCAAAACGTGATATTATGACGTTATACGCCGTTCTGAGACATGTTTGAACTTTCTATCACTTTTGGTTCCGGTAATTCTGTTGACCATATATGTGATATTCAGGGGCCAAATGTCATCTTGGAGCATGTTGGAGATAAAAAACAAAATGTGCCCAAAACGTGATATTATGACGTTATACGGCGTTCTGAGCCATGTCTGAACTTTCTATCACTTTTGGTTCCGATAATTCTGTTGACCATATTTGTGATATTCATGGGCCAAATGTCGTATTGGAGCATGTTGGAGATAAAAAACAAAATGTGCCCAAAACGTGATATTATGACGTTATACGCCGTTTTGAGCCATGTTTGAACTTTCTATCACTTTTGGTTCCGGTAATTCTGTTGACCATATATGTAATATTCAGGGGCCAAATGTCATCTTGGAGCATGTTGGAGATAAAAAACAAAATGTGCCCAAAACGTGATATTATGACGTTATACGGCGTTCTGAGCCATGTCTGAACTTTCTATCACTTTTGGTTCCGATAATTCTGTTGACCATATTTGTGATATTCAGGGGCCAAATGTCGTATTGGAGCATGTTGGAGATAAAAAACAAAATGTGCCCAAAACGTGATATTATGACGTTATACGCCGTTCTGAGCCATGTTTGAACTTTCTATCACTTTTGGTTCCGGTAATTCTGTTGACCATATATGTGATATTCAGGCGCCAAATGACATCTTGGAGCATGTTGGAGATAAAAAACAAAATGCGCCCAAAACGTGATATTATGACGTTATACGCCGTTCTGAGCCATGT
Source organism: Onthophagus taurus (assembly GCF_036711975.1). Lineage (NCBI taxonomy): Eukaryota > Metazoa > Arthropoda > Insecta > Coleoptera > Scarabaeidae > Onthophagus > Onthophagus taurus. The sequence goes on along the minus strand of NC_091972.1, from coordinate 26,218,971 downwards.
TTGAACTTTCTATCACTTTTGGTTCCGATAATTCTGTTGACCATATTTGTGATATTCAGGGGCCAAATGTCGTATTGGAGCATGTTGGAGATAAAAAACAAAATGCGCCCAAAACGTGATATTATGACGTTATACGCCGTTCTGTGCCATGTTTGAACTTTCTATCACTTTTGGTTCCGGTAATTCTGTTGACCATATATGTGATATTCAGGCGCCAAATGACATCTTGGAGCATGTTGGAGATAAAAAACAAAATGCGCCCAAAACGTGATATTATGACGTTAAACGCCGTTCTGAGACAAGTTTGAACTTTCTATCACTTTTGGTTCCGGTAATTCTGTTGACCATATATGTGATATTCAGGGGCCAAATGTCATCTTGGAGCATGTTGGAGATAAAAAACAAAATGTGCCCAAAACGTGATATTATGACGTTATACGCCGTTCTGAGCCATGTTTGAACTTTCTATCACATTTGGTTCCGGTAATTCTGTTGACCATATATGTGATATTCAGGGGCCAAATGTCATCTTGGAGCATGTTGGAGATAAAAAACAAAATGTGCCCAAAACGTGATATTATGACGTTATACGCCGTTCTGAGCCATGTTTGAACTTTCTATCACATTTGGTTCCGGTAATTCTGTTGACCATATATGTGATATTCAGGGGCCAAATGTCATCTTGGAGCATGTTGGAGATAAAAAACAAAATGTGCCCAAAACGTGATATTATGACGTTATACGCCGTTCTGAGCCATGTTTGAACTTTCTATCACTTTTGGTTCCGGTAATTCTGTTGACCATATATGTGATATTCAGGCGCCAAATGACATATTGGAGCATGTTGGAGATAAAAAACAAAATGTGCCCAAAACGTGATGTTATGACGTTATACGCCGTTCTGAGCCATGTCTGAACTTTCTATCACTTTTGGTTCCGATAATTCTGTCCACCATATTTGTGATATTCAGGCGCCAAATGACATCTTGGAGCATGTTGGAGATAAAAAGCAAAATGCGCCCAAAACGTGATATTATGACGTTATACGCCGTTCTGAGCCATGTTTGAACTTTTTATCACTTTTGGTTCCGATAATTCTGTTGACCATATTTGTGATATTCAGGGGCCAAATGTCGTATTGGAGCATGTTGGAGATAAAAAACAAAATGTGCCCAAAACGTGATATTATGACGTTATACGCCGTTCTGAGCCATGTTTGAACTTTCTATCACTTTTGGTTCCCATAATTCTGCTGACCATATTTGTGATATTCAGGGGCCAAATGTCGTATTGGAGCATGTTGGAGATAAAAAACAAAGTGTGCCCAAAACGTGATATTATGACGTTATACGCCGTTCTGAGCCATGTTTGAACTTTCTATCACTTTTGGTTCCCATAATTCTGCTGACCATATTTGTGATATTCAGGGGCCAAATGTCGTATTGGAGCATGTTGGAGATAAAAAACAAAGTGTGCCCAAAACGTGATATTATGACGTTATACGCCGTTCTGAGCCATGTTTGAACTTTCTAACACTTTTGGTTCCGGTAATTCTGTTGACCATATATGTGATATTCAGTCGCCAAATGTCATCTTGGAGCATGTTGGAGATAAAAAACAAAATGTGCCCAAAACGTGATGTTATGACGTTATACGCCGTTCTGAGCCATGTCTGAACTTTCTATCACTTTTGGTTCCGATAATTCTGTCCACCATATTTGTGATATTCAGGCGCCAAATGTCATCTTGGAGCATGTTGGAGATAAAAAACAAAATGTGCCCAAAACGTGATGTTATGACGTTATACGCCGTTCTGAGCCATGTCTGAACTTTCTATCACTTTTGGTTCCGATAATTCTGTCCACCATATTTGTGATATTCAGGCGCCGAATGACATCTTGGAGCATGTTGGAGATAAAAAACAAAATGCGCCCAAAACGTGATATTATGACGTTATACGCCGTTCTGAGCCATGTTTGAACATTCTATCACTTTTGGTTCCCATAATTCTGCTGACCATATTTGTGATATTCAGGGGCCAAATGTCGTATTGGAGCATGTTGGAGATAAAAAACAAAGTGTGCCCAAAACGTGATATTATGACGTTATACGCCGTTCTGAGCCATGTTTGAACTTTCTAACACTTTTGGTTCCGGTAATTCTGTTGACCATATATGTGATATTCAGTGGCCAAATGTCATCTTGGAGCATGTTGGAGATAAAAAACAAAATGTGCCCAAAACGTGATGTTATGACGTTATACGCCGTTCTGAGCCATGTCTGAACTTTCTATCACTTTTGGTTCCGATAATTCTGTCCACCATATTTGTGATGTTCAGGCGCCGAATGACATCTTGGAGCATGTTGGAGATAAAAAACAAAATGCGCCCAAAACGTGATATTATGACGTTATACGCCGTTCTGAGCCATGTTTGAACATTCTATCACTTTTGGTTCCCATAATTCTGCTGACCATATTTGTGATATTCAGGGGCCAAATGTCGTATTGGAGCATGTTGGAGATAAAAAACAAAGTGTGCCCAAAACGTGATATTATGACGTTATACGCCGTTCTGAGCCATGTTTGAACTTTCTATCACTTTTGGTTCCGGTAATTCTGTTGACCATATATGTGATATTCAGGGGCCAAATGTCATCTTGGAGCATGTTGGAGATAAAAAACAAAATGTGCCCAAAACGTGATATTATGACGTTATACGCCGTTCTGAGCCATGTTTGAACTTTCTATCACTTTTGGTTCCGATAATTCTGTCCACCATATTTGTGATATTCAGGCGCCAAATGACATCTTGGAGCATGTTGGAGATAAAAAACAAAATGTGCCCAAAACGTGATATTATGACGTTATACGCCGTTCTGAGCCATGTTTGAAATTTCTATCACTTTTGGTTCCCATAATTCTGCTGACCATATTTGTGATATTCAGGGGCCAAATGTCGTATTGGAGCATGTTGGAGATAAAAAACAAAGTGTGCCCAAAACGTGATATTATGACGTTATACGCCGTTCTGAGCCATGTTTGAACTTTCTAACACTTTTGGTTCCGGTAATTCTGTTGACCATATATGTGATATTCAGTGGCCAAATGTCATCTTGGAGCATGTTGGAGATAAAAAACAAAATGTGCCCAAAACGTGATGTTATGACGTTATACGCCGTTCTGAGCCATGTCTGAACTTTCTATCACTTTTGGTTCCGATAATTCTGTCCACCATATTTGTGATATTCAGGCGCCAAATGTCATCTTGAAGCATGTTGGAGATAAAAAACAAAATGTGCCCAAAACGTGATGTTATGACGTTATACGCCGTTCTGAGCCATGTCTGAACTTTCTATCACTTTTGGTTCCGATAATTCTGTCCACCATATTTGTGATATTCAGGCGCCGAATGACATCTTGGAGCATGTTGGAGATAAAAAGCAAAATGCGCCCAAAACGTGATATTATGACGTTATACGCCGTTCTGAGCCATGTTTGAACATTCTATCACTTTTGGTTCCCATAATTCTGCTGACCATATTTGTGATATTCAGGGGCCAAATGTCGTATTGGAGCATGTTGGAGATAAAAAACAAAGTGTGCCCAAAACGTGATATTATGAACAAAATGTGCCCAAAACGTGATGTTATGACGTTATACGCCGTTCTGAGCCATGTCTGAACTTTCTATCACTTTTGGTTCCGATAATTCTGTCCACCATATTTGTGATATTCAGGCGCCGAATGACATCTTGGAGCATGTTGGAGATAAAAAACAAAATGCGCCCAAAACGTGATATTATGACGTTATACGCCGTTCTGAGCCATGTTTGAACATTCTATCACTTTTGGTTCCCATAATTCTGCTGACCATATTTGTGATATTCAGGGGCCAAATGTCGTATTGGAGCATGTTGGAGATAAAAAACAAAGTGTGCCCAAAACGTGATATTATGACGTTATACGCCGTTCTGAGCCATGTTTGAACTTTCTATCACTTTTGGTTCCCATAATTCTGCTGACCATATATGTGATATTCAGGCGCCAAATGACATATTGGAGCATGTTGGAGATAAAAAACAAAATGCGCCCAAAACGTGATATTTTGACGTTATACGCCGTTCTGAGCCATGTTTGAACTTTCTATCACTTTTGGTTCCGGTAATTCTGTTGACCATATATGTGATATTCAGGGGCCAAATGTCATCTTGGAGCATGTTGGAGATAAAAAACAAAATGTGCCCAAAACGTGATATTATGACGTTATACGGCGTTCTGAGCCATGTCTGAACTTTCTATCACTTTTGGTTCCGATAATTCTGTTGACCATATTTGTGATATTCAGGGGCCAAATGTCGTATTGGAGCATGTTGGAGATAAAAAACAAAATGTGCCCAAAACGTGATATTATGACGTTATACGCCGTTCTGAGCCATGTTTGAACTTTCTATCACTTTTGGTTCCAGTAATTCTGTTGACCATATATGTGATATTCAGTGGCCAAATGTCGTCTTGGAGCATGTTGGAGATAAAAAACTAAATGTGCCCAAAACGTGATGTTATGACGTTATACGCCGTTCTGAGCCATGTCAGAACTTTCTATCACTTTTGGTTCCGATAATTCTGTCCACCATATTTGTGATATTCAGGCGCCAAATGACATCTTGGAGCATGTTGGAGATAAAAAACAAAATGCGCCCAAAACGTGATATTATGACGTTATAGGCCGTTCTGAGCCATGTTTGAACTTTCTATCACTTTTGGTTCCGGTAATTCTGTTGACTATATATGTGATATTCAGGCGCCAAATGACATCTTGGAGCATGTTGGAGATAAAAAACAAAATGCGCCCAAAACGTGATATTATGACGTTATACGCCGTTCTGAGCCATGTTTGAACTTTCTATCACTTTTGGTTCCGGTAATTCTGTTGACATATATGTGATATTCAGGCGCCAAATGACATATTGGAGCATGTTGGAGATAAAAAACAAAATGTGCCCAAAACGTGATATTATGACGTTATACGCCGTTCTGAGCCATGTTTGAACTTTCTATCACTTTTGGTTCCGATAATTCTGTTGACCATATTTGTGATATTCAGGCGCCAAATGACATGTTGGAGCATGTTGGAGATAAAATCAATATGTGCCCAAAACGTGATATTATGACGTTATACGCCGTTCTGAGCCATGTTTGAACTTTCTATCACTTTTGATTCCGATAATTCTGTTGACCATATATGTGATATTTAGGAGCCAAATGACATGTTGGAGCATGTTGGAGATAAAATCAATATGTGCCCAAAACGTGATATTATGACGTTATACGCCGTTCTGAGCCATGTTTGAACTTTCTATCACTTTTGGTTCCGATAATTCTGTTGACCATATTTGTGATATTCAGGGGCCAAATGTCGTATTGGAGCATGTTGGAGATAAAAAACAAAATGCGCCCAAAACGTGATATTAAGACGTTATACGCCGTTCTGAGCCATGTTTGAACTTTCTATCACTTTTGGTTCCGGTAATTCTGTTGACCATATATGTGATATTCAGGGGCCAAATGTCATCTTGGAGCATGTTGGAGATAAAAAACAAAATGTGCCCAAAACGTGATATTATGACGTTATACGGCGTTCTGAGCCATGTCTGAACTTTCTATCACTTTTGGTTCCGATAATTCTGTTGACCATATTTGTGATATTCAGGGGCCAAATGTCGTATTGGAGCATGTTGGAGATAAAAAACAAAATGTGCCCAAAACGTGATATTATGACGTTATACGCCGTTCTGAGCCATGTTTGAACTTTCTATCACTTTTGGTTCCAGTAATTCTGTTGACCATATATGTGATATTCAGTGGCCAAATGTCGTCTTGGAGCATGTTGGAGATAAAAAACTAAATGTGCCCAAAACGTGATGTTATGACGTTATACGCCGTTCTGAGCCATGTCAGAACTTTCTATCACTTTTGGTTCCGATAATTCTGTCCACCATATTTGTGATATTCAGGCGCCAAATGACATCTTGGAGCATGTTGGAGATAAAAAACAAAATGCGCCCAAAACGTGATATTATGACGTTATAGGCCGTTCTGAGCCATGTTTGAACTTTCTATCACTTTTGGTTCCGGTAATTCTGTTGACTATATATGTGATATTCAGGCGCCAAATGACATCTTGGAGCATGTTGGAGATAAAAAACAAAATGCGCCCAAAACGTGATATTATGACGTTATACGCCGTTCTGAGCCAAGTTTGAACTTTCTATCACTTTTGGTTCCGGTAATTCTGTTGACATATATGTGATATTCAGGCGCCAAATGACATATTGGAGCATGTTGGAGATAAAAAACAAAATGTGCCCAAAACGTGATATTATGACGTTATACGCCGTTCTGAGCCATGTTTGAACTTTCTATCACTTTTGGTTCCGATAATTCTGTTGACCATATTTGTGATATTCAGGCGCCAAATGACATGTTGGAGCATGTTGGAGATAAAATCAATATGTGCCCAAAACGTGATATTATGACGTTATACGCCGTTCTGAGCCATGTTTGAACTTTCTATCACTTTTGATTCCGATAATTCTGTTGACCATATATGTGATATTTAGGAGCCAAATGACATGTTGGAGCATGTTGGAGATAAAATCAATATGTGCTCAAAACGTGATATTATGACGTTATACGCCGTTCTGAGCCATGTTTGAACTTTCTATCACTTTTGGTTCCGATAATTCTGTTGACCATATTTGTGATATTCAGGGGCCAAATGTCGTATTGGAGCATGTTGGAGATAAAAAACAAAATGCGCCCAAAACGTGATATTAAGACGTTATACGCCGTTCTGAGCCATGTCAGAACTTTCTATCACTTTTGGTTCCGATAATTCTGTCCACCATATTTGTGATATTCAGGCGCCAAATGACATCTTGGAGCATGTTGGAGATAAAAAACAAAATGCGCCCAAAACGTGATATTATGACGTTATAGGCCGTTCTGAGCCATGTTTGAACTTTCTATCACTTTTGGTTCCGGTAATTCTGTTGACTATATATGTGATATTCAGGCGCCAAATGACATCTTGGAGCATGTTGGAGATAAAAAACAAAATGCGCCCAAAACGTGATATTATGACGTTATACGCCGTTCTGAGCCAAGTTTGAACTTTCTATCACTTTTGGTTCCGGTAATTCTGTTGACATATATGTGATATTCAGGCGCCAAATGACATCTTGGAGCATGTTGGAGATAAAAAACAAAATGCGCCCAAAACGTGATATTATGACGTTATACGCCGTTCTGAGCCATGTTTGAACTTTCTATCACTTCTGGTTCCGGTAATTCTGTTGACAAATATGTGATATTCAGGTGCCAAATGACATCTTGGAGCATGTTGGAGATAAAAAACAAAATGCGCCCAAAACGTGATATTATGACGTTATACGCCGTTCTGAGCCATGTTTGAACTTTCTATCACTTTTGGTTCCGGTAATTCTGTTGACATATATGTGATATTCAGGGGCCAAATGTCGTATTGGAGCATGTTGGAGATAAAAAACAATATGTGCCCAAAACGTGATATTATGACGTTATACGCCGTTCTGAGCCATGTCTGAACTTTCTATCACTTTTGGTTCCGATAATTCTGTCCACCATATTTGTGATATTCAGGCGCCAAATGACATATTGGAGCATGTTGGAGATAAAATCAAAATGCGCCCAAAACATGATATTATGACGTAATACGCCATTCTGAGCAATGTTTGAACTTTCTATCACTTTTGGTTCCGGTAATTCTGATGACCATATTTGTGATTTTCAGGCGCCAAATGACATGTTGGAGCATGTAGGAGATAAAAAACAATATGTGCCCAATACGTAATATTATGACGCTATACGCCGTTCTGAGCCATGTTTGAACTTTTTATCACTTTTGGTTCCGATAATTCTGTTGACCATATATGTGATATTCAGGCGCCAAATGACATCTTGGAGCATGTTGGAGATAAAAAACAAAATGCGCCCAAAACGTGATATTATGACGTTATACGCCGTTCTGAGACATATTTGAACTTTCTATAACTTTTGGTTCCGATGATTCTGTTGACCATATATGTGATATTCAGGCGCCAAATGACATATTGGAGCATGTTGGAGATAAAAAACAAAATGTGCCCAAAACGTGATATTATGACGTTATACGCCGTTCTGAGCCATGTTTGAACTTTCTATCACTTTTGGTTCCCATAATTCTGCTGACATATTTGTGATATTCAGGGGCCAAATGTCGTATTGGAGCATGTTGGAGATAAAAAACAAAGTGTGCCCAAAACGTGATATGACGTTATGCGCCGTTCTGAGCCATGTTTGAACTTTCTATCACTTTTGGTTCCGGTAATTCTGTTGACCATATATGTGATATTCAGGCGCCAAATGACATCTTGGAGTATGTTGGAGATAAAAAACAAAATGCGCCCAAAACGTGATATTATGACGTTATACGCCGTTCTGAGCCATGTTTGAACTTTCTATCACTTTTGGTTCCGATAATTCTGTTGACCATATATGTGATATTCAGGAGCCAAATGACATCTTGGAGCATGTTGGAGATAAAAAACAAAATGCGCCCAAAACCTGATATTATGACGTAATACGCCGTTCTGAGCCATGTTTGAACTTTCTATCACTTTTGGTTCCGGTAATTCTGTTGACCATATTTGTGATGTTCAGGCGCCAAATGACATCTTGGAGCATGTAGGACATAAAAAACAATATGTGCCCAAAACGTGATATTATGACGTTATACGCCGTTCTGAGCCATGTTTGAACTTTTTATCACTTTTGGTTCCGATAATTCTGTTGACCATATTTGTGATATTCAGGGGCCAAATGTCGTATTGGAGCATGTTGGAGATAAAAAACAAAATGTGCCCAAAACGTGATATTATGACGTTATACGCCGTTCTGAGCCATGTTTGAACTTTCTATCACTTTTGGTTCCCATAATTCTGCTGACCATATTTGTGATATTCAGGGGCCAAATGTCGTATTGGAGCATGTTGGAGATAAAAAACAAAGTGCGCCCAAAACGTGATATTATGACGTTATACGCCGTTCTGAGCCATGTTTGAACTTTCTATCACTTTTGGTTCCGGTAATTCTGATGACCATATTTGTGATTTTCAGGTGCCAAATGACATGTTGGAGCATGTAGGAGATAAAAAACAATATGTGCCCAAAACGTGATATTATGACGTTATACGCCGTTCTGAGCCATGTTTGAACTTTTTATCACTTTTGGTTCCGATAATTCTGTTGACCATATTTGTGATATTCAGGGGCCAAATGTCGTATTGGAGCATGTTGGAGATAAAAAACAAAATGTGCCCAAAACGTGATATTATGACGTTATACGCCGTTCTGAGCCATGTTTGAACTTTCTATCACTTTTGGTTCCCATAATTCTGCTGACCATATTTGTGATATTCAGGGGCCAAATGTCGTATTGGAGCATGTTGGAGATAAAAAACAAAGTGCGCCCAAAACGTGATATTATGACGTTATACGCCGTTCTGAGCCATGTTTGAACTTTCTATCACTTTTGGTTCCGGTAATTCTGATGACCATATTTGTGATTTTCAGGCGCCAAATGACATGTTGGAGCATGTAGGAGATAAAAAACAATATGTGCCCAAAACGTGATATTATGACGTTATACGCCGTTCTGAGCCATGTCTGAACTTTCTATCACTTTTGGTTCCGATAATTCTGTCCACCATATTTGTGATATTCAGGCGCCAAATGACATATTGGAGCATGTTGGAGATAAAATCAATATGTGCCCAAAACGTGATATTATGACGTTATACGCCGTTCTGAGCCATGTTTGAACTTTCTATCACTTTTGATTCCGATAATTCTGTTGACCATATATGTGATATTCAGGAGCCAAATGACATCTTGGAGCATGTTGGAGATAAAAACAAAATGCGCCCAAAACATGATATTATGACGTAATACGCCATTCTGAGCAATGTTTGAACTTTCTATCACTTTTGGTTCCGGTAATTCTGATGACCATATTTGTGATTTTCAGGCGCCAAATGACATGTTGGAGCATGTAGGAGATAAAAAACAATATGTGCCCAATACGTAATATTATGACGCTATACGCCGTTCTGAGCCATGTTTGAACTTTTTATCACTTTTGGTTCCGATAATTCTGTTGACCATATATGTGATATTCAGGCGCCAAATGACATCTTGGAGCATGTTGGAGATAAAAAACAAAATGCGCCCAAAACGTGATATTATGACGTTATACGCCGTTCTGAGACATATTTGAACTTTCTATAACTTTTGGTTCCGATGATTCTGTTGACCATATATGTGATATTCAGGCGCCAAATGACATATTGGAGCATGTTGGAGATAAAAAACAAAATGTGCCCAAAACGTGATATTATGACGTTATACGCCGTTCTGAGCCATGTTTGAACTTTCTATCACTTTTGGTTCCCATAATTCTGCTGACATATTTGTGATATTCAGGGGCCAAATGTCGTATTGGAGCATGTTGGAGATAAAAAACAAAGTGTGCCCAAAACGTGATATGACGTTATGCGCCGTTCTGAGCCATGTTTGAACTTTCTATCACTTTTGGTTCCGGTAATTCTGTTGACCATATATGTGATATTCAGGCGCCAAATGACATCTTGGAGTATGTTGGAGATAAAAAACAAAATGCGCCCAAAACGTGATATTATGACGTTATACGCCGTTCTGAGCCATGTTTGAACTTTCTATCACTTTTGGTTCCGATAATTCTGTTGACCATATTTGTGATATTCAGGCGCCAAATGACATGTTGGAGCATGTTGGAGATAAAATCAATATGTGCCCAAAACGTGATATTATGACGTTATACGCCGTTCTGAGCCATGTTTGAACTTTCTATCACTTTTGATTCCGATAATTCTGTTGACCATATATGTGATATTCAGGGGCCAAATGTCATCTTGGAGCATGTTGGAGATAAAAAACAAAATGTGCCCAAAACGTGATATTATGACGTTATACGCCGTTCTGAGCCATGTTTGAACTTTCTATCACATTTGGTGCCGGTAATTCTGTTGACCATATATGTGATATTCAGGGGCCAAATGTCATCTTGGAGCATGTTGGAGATAAAAAACAAAATGTGCCCAAAACGTGATATTATGACGTTATGCGCCGTTCTGAGCCATGTTTGAACTTTCTATCACTTTTGGTTCCGGTAATTCTGTTGACCATATATGTGATATTCAGGCGCCAAATGACATCTTGGAGTATGTTGGAGATAAAATCAATATGTGCCCAAAACGTGATATTATGACGTTATACGCCGTTCTGAGCCATGTTTGAACTTTCTATCACTTTTGATTCCGATAATTCTGTTGACCATATATGTGATATTCAGGAGCCAAATGACATCTTGGAGCATGTTGGAGATAAAAAACAAAATGCGCCCAAAACCTGATATTATGACGTAATACGCCGTTCTGAGCCATGTTTGAACTTTCTATCACTTTTGGTTCCGGTAATTCTGTTGACCATATTTGTGATGTTCAGGCGCCAAATGACATCTTGGAGCATGTAGGACATAAAAAACAATATGTGCCCAAAACGTGATATTATGACGTTATACGCCGTTCTGAGCCATGTTTGAACTTTTTATCACTTTTGGTTCCGATAATTCTGTTGACCATATTTGTGATATTCAGGGGCCAAATGTCGTATTGGAGCATGTTGGAGATAAAAAACAAAATGTGCCCAAAACGTGATATTATGACGTTATACGCCGTTCTGAGCCATGTTTGAACTTTCTATCACTTTTGGTTCCCATAATTCTGCTGACCATATTTGTGATATTCAGGGGCCAAATGTCGTATTGGAGCATGTTGGAGATAAAAAACAAAGTGCGCCCAAAACGTGATATTATGACGTTATACGCCGTTCTGAGCCATGTTTGAACTTTCTATCACTTTTGGTTCCGGTAATTCTGATGACCATATTTGTGATTTTCAGGTGCCAAATGACATGTTGGAGCATGTAGGAGATAAAAAACAATATGTGCCCAAAACGTGATATTATGATGTTATACGCCGTTCTGAGCCATGTTTGAACTTTTTATCACTTTTGGTTCCGATAATTCTGTTGACCATATTTGTGATATTCAGGGGCCAAATGTCGTATTGGAGCATGTTGGAGATAAAAAACAAAATGTGCCCAAAACGTGATATTATGACGTTATACGCCGTTCTGAGCCATGTTTGAACTTTCTATCACTTTTGGTTCCGGTAATTCTGTTGACATATATGTGATATTCAGGCGCCAAATGACATATTGGAGCATGTTGGAGATAAAAAACAAAATGTGCCCAAAACGTGATATTATGACGTTATACGCCGTTCTGAGCCATGTTTGAACTTTTTATCACTTTTGGTTCCGATAATTCTGTTGACCATATTTGTGATATTCAGGGGCCAAATGTCGTATTGGAGCATGTTGGAGATAAAAAACAAAATGTGCCCAAAACGTGATATTATGACGTTATACGCCGTTCTGAGCCATGTTTGAACTTTCTATCACTTTTGGTTCCCATAATTCTGCTGACCATATTTGTGATATTCAGGGGCCAAATGTCGTATTGGAGCATGTTGGAGATAAAAAACAAAGTGCGCCCAAAACGTGATATTATGACGTTATACGCCGTTCTGAGCCATGTTTGAACTTTCTATCACTTTTGGTTCCGGTAATTCTGATGACCATATTTGTGATTTTCAGGCGCCAAATGACATGTTGGAGCATGTAGGAGATAAAAAACAAAATGCGCCCAAAACGTGATATTTTGACGTTATACGCCGTTCTGAGCCATGTTTGAACTTTCTATCACTTTTGGTTCCGGTAATTCTGTTGACCATATATGTGATATTCAGGGGCCAAATGTCATCTTGGAGCATGTTGGAGATAAAAAACAAAATGTGCCCAAAACGTGATATTATGACGTTATACGGCGTTCTGAGCCATGTCTGAACTTTCTATCACTTTTGGTTCCGATAATTCTGTTGACCATATTTGTGATATTCAGGGGCCAAATGTCGTATTGGAGCATGTTGGAGATAAAAAACAAAATGTGCCCAAAACGTGATATTATGACGTTATACGCCGTTCTGAGCCATGTTTGAACTTTCTATCACTTTTGGTTCCGGTAATTCTGTTGACCATATATGTGATATTCAGTGGCCAAATGTCATCTTGGAGCATGTTGGAGATAAAAAACAAAATGTGCCCAAAACGTGATGTTATGACGTTATACGCCGTTCTGAGCCATGTCTGAACTTTCTATCACTTTTGGTTCCGATAATTCTGTCCACCATATTTGTGATATTCAGGCGCCAAATGACATCTTGGAGCATGTTGGAGATAAAAAACAAAATGCGCCCAAAACGTGATATTATGACGTTATACGGCGTTCTGAGCCATGTCTGAACTTTCTATCACTTTTGGTTCCGATAATTCTGTTGACCATATTTGTGATATTCAGGGGCCAAATGTCGTATTGGAGCATGTTGGAGATAAAAAACAAAATGTGCCCAAAACGTGATATTATGACGTTATACGCCGTTCTGAGCCATGTTTGAACTTTCTATCACTTTTGGTTCCGGTAATTCTGTTGACCATATATGTGATATTCAGGGGCCAAATGTCATCTTGGAGCATGTTGGAGATAAAAAACAAAATGTGCCCAAAACGTGATATTATGACGTTATACGGTGTTCTGAGCCATGTCTGAACTTTCTATCACTTTTGGTTCCGATAATTCTGTTGACCATATTTGTGATATTCAGGGGCCAAATGCCGTATTGGAGCATGTTGGAGATAAAAAACAAAATGCGCCCAAAACGTGATATTATGACGTTATACGCCGTTCTGAGCCATGTTTGAACTTTCTATCACTTTTGGTTCCGGTAATTCTGTTGACATATATGTGATATTCAGGCGCCAAATGACATATTGGAGCATGTTGGAGATAAAAAACAAAATGCGCCCAAAACGTGATATTTTGACGTTATACGCCGTTCTGAGCCATGTTTGAACTTTCTATCACTTTTGGTTCCCATAATTCTGCTGACCATATATGTGATATTCAGGCGCCAAATGACATATTGGAGCATGTTGGAGATAAAAAACAAAATGTGCCCAAAACGTGATATTATGACGTTATACGCCGTTCTGAGCCATGTTTGAACTTTCCATCACTTTTGGTTCCGGTAATTCTGTTGACCATATATGTGATATTCAGGGGCCAAATGTCATCTTGGAGCATGTTGGAGATAAAAACAAAATGTGCCCAAAACGTGATATTATGACGTTATACGGCGTTCTGAGCCATGTCTGAACTTTCTATCACTTTTGGTTCCGATAATTCTGTTGACCATATTTGTGATATTCAGGGGCCAAATGTCGTATTGGAGCATGTTGGAGATAAAAAACAAAATGCGCCCAAAACGTGATATTATGACGTTATACGCCGTTCTGAGCCATGTTTGAACTTTCTATCACTTTTGGTTCCGGTAATTCTGTTGACATATATGTGATATTCAGGCGCCAAATGACATATTGGAGCATGTTGGAGATAAAAAACAAAATGCGCCCAAAACGTGATATTTTGACGTTATACGCCGTTCTGAGCCATGTTTGAACTTTCTATCACTTTTGGTTCCGGTAATTCTGTTGACCATATATGTGATATTCAGGGGCCAAATGTCATCTTGGAGCATGTTGGAGATAAAAAACAAAATGTGCCCAAAACGTGATATTATGACGTTATACGGCGTTCTGAGCCATGTCTGAACTTTCTATCACTTTTGGTTCCGATAATTCTGTTGACCATATTTGTGATATTCAGGGGCCAAATGTCGTATTGGAGCATGTTGGAGATAAAAAACAAAATGTGCCCAAAACGTGATATTATGACGTTATACGCCGTTCTGAGCCATGTTTGAACTTTCTATCACTTTTGGTTCCGGTAATTCTGTTGACCATATATGTGATATTCAGGGGCCAAATAAATAAATAAATAAATAAATAAATAAATAATCATTTATTGTACAAAGAAGTATAAAGAAAAAAAAACAATATATATATAAACAAAATCAAAATATAATCATAGAAACGAAAAAAGTTATAACAAAAATGCACACATCTCAACTACAGCAAAAATAGAAAATAACTTCTCTTCTTTGCACAACCGCGAGGTGACAATTCAGGAACAACACCTGATCTTCCATTGTCACCTCGAAAAAAAAAGAAAAACAATTTTAAAACAAAAAAAGTTAGGGAAAAAAAAAAAAAACAAATTAGGAAAGTAAAAATTAAAAATTACAAAATTAAGAAAATTAAATTCCGGGTTCATACAAAAACAATAAAGTAGTTATAACTGCCAGACCGGTAAACAACAACCGAACTTGACTCACCATCTGACCTGATCGCCCATCACACTCAGATTCTGACGCTGATTAATAATTAATGTCTGATTATCGAAAAGTTTTGCATAGAGCTCTCTCCGAAACCGCGCAGCCCCCACGGACTTAAGTTCATCCGGCAGTTCATTATATGATTTATATATGTGATACGAGAAGGAACGCTTAAACATTGAGGTTCTATGATAAGGAGGATATATGTGGTGTTTCCCTCTCGTATCACGATCACGAACTGTAAAATTAAAGCGTATTTTATCATATAAATACTTAGGGGTTTTCGTTTTTATTAATTTGTTATAAAATATGAGTACATGGAGCTGCCTTCTGTTACCCATTGATAACCACCCCGCCCCAGTCAGTTTATAAGTTATAGAATCGAATTTGCGGATACCATAAATAAATCTTAGGCAGTTGTTCTGCACTACCTGAATGCGTTTTGCTTCAGAAGAACAAATAGCAGGGTGGTAGACCGGTACTAAATAATTAAACTGCGACAGCACAAGAGCTTCGCATAATCCCTTCTTCAAGTGAGGAGGCAGACACGCCCTGTGAGGATATAACATCCGTAAACTCAAATAAGCATTTCTAATGTACCGCCCGACCTGAGTTCTATATCTAAAGTCACTCGATAGAGAAAGACCTAAACTTTTAGCTTCGTCTATAAAGGGAAGAGTGCAACCACCAATATTAATGTGTATCAAGTTCTTCAGCTCAGAACAGATACGCTGATTGCCGAACAACATAACCGCAGATTTCCCAGGATTAATTTTCAGCTGGTGTAAATTTGAAATATCCCACAGGGTTTGAAGGTCCAAGTTGATTTTCTCTTGTGCTGTGATATATTCATCCGGTTTAAAACTACAATAGAGCTGGGTATCATCAGCATACATATGAAAGTTGTTAAACCTAATGCACTCCAATATAAGGGAAGTGTAAAACGTGTATAAAATTGGCGCGATAATTGAACCCTGTGGGACACCATGCTCGACCAGTCTAGCTGTAGACAACAAATTATCTATTTGAACCACTTGATAACGATTGGACAGATAATCACCAAGGAGTTGCTGCGCAGACACGCCAAGCCCAAAGTAATTTAAAATTTTTAATAAAGTGCTATGGTTCACCGTATCAAACGCCTTACTGTAATCTAACAACGTTACTATTGTTACATCGCCCCTGTCTGTAGCCACCATAATGTCATCCGTGATTGCCAACATTGCCGTCGTACAGCTGTATCCCCCTCGGAAGCCAGACTGAGTAAGAGGAAAAATATCATAGAGGCTAGCAAACTGCGTCAGTTGACACTGAATGACTCTCTCAAACACTTTAGCAAGAAACGGGAGGATACTGATAGGCCGCAGGTCACTAAGGGAAGGTTCCGATTTTTTAGGTATAGGTTTTACTATAGCACATTTCCAACAGTCCGGGACCATTCCCTCTAACAGACAGGAGTTAATTATATGCGTGACATAAGGAATCACTGTGGGGCAACATAGCTTCAACATATGTGAACTAATACCGTCTGACCCCGCGGAGGAAGATTTAAAATTATAAATAATATCACTTATAGTGTCAAGAGTAACTGTTGAAAATTCAAAGTTTCTATCAGAAAAAGGAGTACAATTATATCGGTCGGGCCCATCCCCATCGGCAATACCGTCAACTATACCCGCAACCCCATCAATGAAAAAGTCATTCAACTCATCAACATGTTTGAGATGGGCAGGCAACTCATAATGTTTCCTCCGCTTCACGTTTAAAGCTTCAAGACGACGCCAAACGCTTTTATTATTAAAGTTATTCGTGATAAATTCAAAATAAGCCCGTTTTTCGGCAATTACCGTGCGTGTAGTTAAATTTCGTAAATCTTTATAATACTCCCATGTAGCAATATTACCAGTCTGCCTGAATCTTTTTTTAGCATCATCCCGAAGTCTCATCAGTAGTCTTAGATTTTCAGTTAACCAAGGAGGTCTAACTTCAGAGAGGACACACTTTTTTATGGGGGCGTGAAGATCAAATAGAGAAGTGATTTTACTGTTAAAGTAATTCACCTTTTCATTGACTGAATTCATCCTTAATATACAATTAAAAGGTATCTGATTAAGGTCATGAGTAAATCGTTCTAAATTAATTTTAGCGATACTCCGCAAGTAACGGACAGCTGGCACGTTATGACAAACATTTACAGCAAGTTCACAAAAGACGACATCATGGTCTGAAAAAGCGCAGTCCATCACCCCCGATGAGCAAACTAAGGAAGTATCAAATGTGATAATAAGGTCCAGAAGTGTAGCGGTTAGTGCAGTTATCCTTGTCGGACAGTCAATCAGCTGGGTTGCTTCCCACGAATCCAAAAAAGAAGATAGATGAAGTGAATCTGGGCTCCCGGGGTTGAGCAAATTAATGTTAAAGTCACCACAACAAAGAATTCGCTCAGTCAATAACAAACAATTCGCAACCGAGTCATCCAGCTCACTCAAAAATAGAGAGTAATGAATGTCATTCGGTTTGTAGGCAACTCCCACCGCTATATCACCGCCATGCAAATGTAGTAATAGCCAGAGCTGTTCAATAGTAGTAGATGAGTTGATAACAGAAAGTTTTATATTCTTTTTTACATAAAAGCATACACCACCTCCCCTAGAGCCCCGATCACATCTTATAACACGGTAACCATCAATAGCAATCAAATCATCAGCGACCAAATCCGAAAGCCAGGTTTCAGAAAGAGCTACTATGTCCACGCACGAATCAGACAGAAAATCACGCAAGTTAATGACCTTCGGCAGTAGAGATCTTATATTTAAATGAGCGAATTTTACTCTTCTTGAATTCGACATCCACAAAAGCGAATGGCAAAAACAAAACAAAAAAAAAAAAAAAAGCAATTATAATAATAATAAATCACAGTTCGGTATACTTCAACGGTCTGACAAATTAAAGAAAAAGAGACAATAGATGTAATATAAAGCTAAAGCAACTATGCAAGAGAAAAAAAGAAAAAAAAAACAAACAAAATAAGTTCAAGGTAACTGAGATAATTCGTTCCACTCACTCCGTTTCCATAAAAACAAAAATGTATTTTATAATATAATGAAATAAATTTAGATTCAAAAAAAAAAAAAAATGTTTACGCTTACGCAGAGCTTAGAAGACCATCCAAATCAGCGCGCGATCTAACAGCAATAGATAAGTTATTATGTTTAATAAAAATCTTTCCATCATAGGACCAAACATTTCTAACACCGAATTTATCCTTAGCTAACTTTAATAAATTGTATTTGGTAGCAGTCAAATCTTCGGATATCACTAACCTGGTACCTTTTAACTTTGACTTGGCTCTAAAGACACGTTCACGGAATCTATAACTAGTGAATTTCACTAATATAGGACGCACAACCTTGGAATTTCCTTCCTGGACAGGACCGGTCTTGCGGCCGCGAATAGTATCTTCCGACGTGGCTCCCATTCCCGATCTTCTCTGGACGGGACCAACTCGATGGCAGCGATCGATGTTTTCAGAAGAGATCTCCACACCCAATTTTTCTTTAAAAATATCGAGTAGTTTGCTCTCAACATTTTCGTTCTTCTCCTCAACGATACCGTAAACACGTACACTGGCCCGCCGTGTGTATTGCTCGATGTCGTCGAGTTTTCCACGCAAAAACTGGTTCTCTTCCTCCAACTTGACCGCGTGAGTTCTCAGGGAATCCACTTCTTTATTAATTAATTTTGCGATCCTTACGCAGAAATCCTCTTGTTCAAACATCCTTTTAACTGACTGGTTGAATAATTCTTCGATTTGACGTAGATCTTCGGCACTTAAACGCATTTTGAAGAAAAAAAATCGTAATTTAACGGAGCGAGGTAAAGCACGTCCTACTCAGTATGAAACATGAACCGGAATGTCATGCTCCAATGTCATCTTGGAGCATGTTGGAGATAAAAAACAAAATGTGCCCAAAACGTGATATTATGACGTTATACGCCGTTCTGAGCCATGTTTGAACTTTCTATCACTTTTGGTTCCGATAATTCTGTTGACCATATTTGTGATATTCAGGGGCCAAATGTCGTATTGGAGCATGTTGGAGATAAAAAACAAAATGTGCCCAAAACGTGATATTATGACGTTATACGCCGTTCTGAGCTATGTTTGAACTTTCTATCACTTTTGGTTCCAGTAATTCTGTTGACCATATATGTGATATTCAGTGGCCAAATGTCGTCTTGGAGCATGTTGGAGATAAAAAACTAAATGTGCCCAAAACGTGATGTTATGACGTTATACGCCGTTCTGAGCCATGTCAGAACTTTCTATCACTTTTGGTTCCGATAATTCTGTCCACCATATTTGTGATATTCAGGCGCCAAATGACATCTTGGAGCATGTTGGAGATAAAAAACAAAATGTGCCCAAAACGTGATATTATGACGTTATACGCCGTTCTGAGACATGTTTGAACTTTCTATAACTTTTGGTTCCGATGATTCTGTTGACCATATATGTGATATTCAGGCGCCAAATGACATATTGGAGCATGTTGGAGATAAAAAACAAAATGTGCCCAAAACTTGATATTATGACGTTATACGCCGTTCTGAGCCATGTTTGAACTTTCTATCACTTTTGGTTCCCATAATTCTGCTGACCATATATGTGATATTCAGGCGCCAAATGACATCTTGGAGCATGTTGGAGATAAAAAACAAAATGCGCCCAAAACGTGATATTATGACGTTATACGCCGTTCTGAGCCATGTTTGAACTTTCTATCACTTTTGGTTCCCATAATTCTGCTGACCATATATGTGATATTCAGGCGCCAAATGACATATTGGAGCATGTTGGAGATAAAAAACAAAATGTGCCCAAAACGTGATATTATGACGTTATACGCCGTTCTGAGCCATGTTTGAACTTTCCATCACTTTTGGTTCCGGTAATTCTGTTGACCATATATGTGATATTCAGGGGCCAAATGTCATCTTGGAGCATGTTGGAGATAAAAAACAAAATGTGCCCAAAACGTGATATTATGACGTTATACGGCGTTCTGAGCCATGTCTGAACTTTCTATCACTTTTGGTTCCGATAATTCTGTTGACCATATTTGTGATATTCAGGGGCCAAATGTCGTATTGGAGCATGTTGGAGATAAAAAACAAAATGCGCCCAAAACGTGATATTATGACGTTATACGCCGTTCTGAGCCATGTTTGAACTTTCTATCACTTTTGGTTCCGGTAATTCTGTTGACATATATGTGATATTCAGGCGCCAAATGACATATTGGAGCATGTTGGAGATAAAAAACAAAATGCGCCCAAAACGTGATATTTTGACGTTATACGCCGTTCTGAGCCATGTTTGAACTTTCTATCACTTTTGGTTCCGGTAATTCTGTTGACCATATATGTGATATTCAGGGGCCAAATGTCATCTTGGAGCATGTTGGAGATAAAAAAC
Organism: Onthophagus taurus; assembly: GCF_036711975.1. Lineage (NCBI taxonomy): Eukaryota > Metazoa > Arthropoda > Insecta > Coleoptera > Scarabaeidae > Onthophagus > Onthophagus taurus. Next base: position 26,197,965 of record NC_091972.1, on the reverse strand, counting down.
AAAATGTGCCCAAAACGTGATATTATGACGTTATACGGCGTTCTGAGCCATGTCTGAACTTTCTATCACTTTTGGTTCCGATAATTCTGTTGACCATATTTGTGATATTCAGGGGCCAAATGTCGTATTGGAGCATGTTGGAGATAAAAAACAAAATGTGCCCAAAACGTGATATTATGACGTTATACGCCGTTCTGAGCCATGTTTGAACTTTCTATCACTTTTGGTTCCAGTAATTCTGTTGACCATATATGTGATATTCAGTGGCCAAATGTCGTCTTGGAGCATGTTGGAGATAAAAAACTAAATGTGCCCAAAACGTGATGTTATGACGTTATACGCCGTTCTGAGCCATGTCAGAACTTTCTATCACTTTTGGTTCCGATAATTCTGTCCACCATATTTGTGATATTCAGGCGCCAAATGACATCTTGGAGCATGTTGGAGATAAAAAACAAAATGCGCCCAAAACATGATATTATGACGTTATAGGCCGTTCTGAGCCATGTTTGAACTTTCTATCACTTTTGGTTACGGTAATTCTGTTGACCATATATGTGATATTCAGGCGCCAAATGACATATTGGAGCATGTTGGAGATAAAAAACAAAATGTGCCCAAAACGTGATATTATGACGTTATACGCCGTTCTGAGCCCTGTTTGAACTTTCTATCACTTTTGGTTCCGATGATTCTGTTGACCATATATGTGATATTCAGGCGCCAAATGACATACTGGAGCATGTTGGAGATAAAAAACAAAATGTGCCCAAAACGTGATATTATGACGTTACACGCCGTTCTGAGCCACGTTTGAACTTTCTATCACTTTTGGTTCCGGTAATTCTGTTGACCATATATGTGATATTCAGGCGCCAAATGACATATTGGAGCATGTTGGAGATAAAAAACAAAATGTGCCCAAAACGTGATATTGTGACGTTATACGCCGTTCTGAGACATGTTTGAACTTTCTATCACTTTTGGTTCCGATGATTCTGTTGACCATATATGTGATATTCAGGCGCCAAATGACATATTGAAGCATGTTGGAGATAAAAAACAAAATGTGCCCAAAACGTGATATTATGACGTTATACGCCGTTCTGAGACATGTTTGAACTTTCTATCACTTTTGACGCGTGTAACGTCATAATATCACGTTTTGGGCACATTTTGTTTTTTATCTTCAACATGCTCCAATACGATATTTGGCCCCTGAATATCACAAATATGGTCAACAGAATTATCGGAACCAAAAGTGATAGAAAGTTCAAACATGGCTCAGAACGGCGTATAACGTCATAATACACGTTTTGGGCACATTTTGTTTTTTATCTCCAACATGCTCCAATACGACATTTGGCCCCTGAATATCGCATATATGGTCAACAGAATTACCGGAACCAAAAGTGATAGAAAGTTCAAACATGGCTCAGAACGGCGTATAACGTCATAATATCACGTTTTGGGCACATTTTGTTTTTTATCTCCAACATGCTCCATGATGACATTTGGCCCCTGAATATCACATATATGGTCAACAGAATTACCGGAACCAAAAGTGATAGAAAGTTCAAACATGGCTCAGAACGGCGTATAACGTCATAATATCACGTTTTGGGCACATTTTGTTTTTTATCTCCAACATGCTCCAATACGATATTTGGCCAATGAATATCACAAATATGGTCAACAGAATTATCGGAACCAAAAGTGATAGAAAGTTCAAACATGGCTCAGAACGGCGTATAACGTCATAATATCACGTTTTGGGCACATTTTGTTTTTTATCTCCAACATGCTCCAATATGACATTTGGCCCCTGAATATCACATATATGGTCAACAGAATTACCGGAACCAAAAGTGATAGAAAGTTCAAACATGGCTCAGAACGGCGTATAACGTCATAATATCACGTTTTGGGCACATTTTGTTTTTTATCTCCAACATGCTCCAATACGATATTTGGCCCCTGAATATCACAAATATGGTCAACAGAATTATTGGAACCAAAAGTGATAGAAATTTCAAACATGGCTCAGAACGGCGTGTAACGTCATAATATCACGTTTTGGGCACATTTTGTTTTTTATCTCCAACATGCTCCAACATGTCATTTGGCGCCTGAATATCACAAATATGGTCAACAGAATTATCGGAACCAAAAGTGATAGAAAGTTCAAACATGGCTCAGAACGGCGTATAACGTCATAATATCACGTTTTGGGCACATTTTGTTTTTTATCTCCAACATGCTCCATGATGACATTTGGCCCCTGAATATCACATATATGGTCAACAGAATTACCGGAACCAAAAGTGATAGAAAGTTCAAACATGGCTCAGAACGGCGTATAACGTCATAATATCACGTTTTGGGCACATTTTGTTTTTTATCTCCAACATGCTCCAATACGATATTTGGCCAATGAATATCACAAATATGGTCAACAGAATTATCGGAACCAAAAGTGATAGAAAGTTCAAACATGGCTCAGAACGGCGTATAACGTCATAATATCACGTTTTGGGCACATTTTGTTTTTTATCTCCAACATGCTCCAATATGACATTTGGCCCCTGAATATCACATATATGGTCAACAGAATTACCGGAACCAAAAGTGATAGAAAGTTCAAACATGGCTCAGAACGGCGTATAACGTCATAATATCACGTTTTGGGCACATTTTGTTTTTTATCTCCAACATGCTCCAATACGATATTTGGCCCCTGAATATCACAAATATGGTCAACAGAATTATTGGAACCAAAAGTGATAGAAATTTCAAACATGGCTCAGAACGGCGTGTAACGTCATAATATCACGTTTTGGGCACATTTTGTTTTTTATCTCCAACATGCTCCAACATGTCATTTGGCGCCTGAATATCACAAATATGGTCAACAGAATTATCGGAACCAAAAGTGATATAAAGTTCAAACACGGCTCAGAACGGCGTATAACGTCATAATATCACGTTTTGGGCGCATTTTGTTTTTTATCTCCAACATGCTCCAAGATGTCATTTGGCACCTGAATATCACATATATGGTCAACAGAATTACCGGAACCAAAAGTGATAGAAAGTTCAAACATGGCTCAGAACGGCATATAACGTCATAATATCACGTTTTGGGCACATATTGTTTTTTATCTGCAACATGCTCCAACATGTCATTTGGCGCCTGAATATCACAAATATGGTCATCAGAATTATCGGAACCAAAAGTGATAGAAAGTTCAAACATGGCTCAGAACGGCGTATAACGTCATAATATCACGTTTTGGGCACATTTCGTTTTTTATCTCCAACATGCTCCAATACGATATTTGGCCCCTGAATATCACAAATATGGTCAACAGAATTATCGGAACCAAAAGTGATAGAAAGTTCAAACATGGCTCAGAACGGCGTATAACGTCATAATATCACGTTTTGGGCACATTTTGTTTTTTATCTCCAACATGCTCCAATACGACATTTGGCCCCTGAATATCGCATATATGGTCAACAGAATTACCGGAACCAAAAGTGATAGAAAGTTCAAACACGGCTCAGAACGGCGTATAACGTCATAATATCACGTTTTGGGCGCATTTTGTTTTTTATCTCCAACATGCTCCAAGATGTCATTTGGCACCTGAATATCACATATATGGTCAACAGAATTACCGGAACCAAAAGTGATAGAAAGTTCAAACATGGCTCAGAACGGCATATAACGTCATAATATCACGTTTTGGGCACATATTGTTTTTTATCTGCAACATGCTCCAACATGTCATTTGGCGCCTGAATATCACAAATATGGTCATCAGAATTATCGGAACCAAAAGTGATAGAAAGTTCAAACATGGCTCAGAACGGCGTATAACGTCATAATATCACGTTTTGGGCACATTTCGTTTTTTATCTCCAACATGCTCCAATACGATATTTGGCCCCTGAATATCACAAATATGGTCAACAGAATTATCGGAACCAAAAGTGATAGAAAGTTCAAACATGGCTCAGAACGGCGTATAACGTCATAATATCACGTTTTGGGCACATTTTGTTTTTTATCTCCAACATGCTCCAATATGTCATTTTGCGCCTGAATATCACATATATGGTCAACAGAATTACCGGAACCAAAAGTGATATAAAGTTCAAACACGGCTCAGAACGGCGTATAACGTCATAATATCACGTTTTGGGCGCATTTTGTTTTTTATCTCCAACATGCTCCAAGATGTCATTTGGCACCTGAATATCACATATATGGTCAACAGAATTACCGGAACCAAAAGTGATAGAAAGTTCAAACATGGCTCAGAACGGCGTATAACGTCATAATATCACGTTTTGGGCACATATTGTTTTTTATATCCAACATGCTCCAACATGTCATTTGGCGACTGAATATCACAAATATGGTCAACAGAATTATCGGAACCAAAAGTGATATAAAGTTCAAACACGGCTCAGAACGGCGTATAACGTCATAATATCACGTTTTGGGTGCATTTTGTTTTTTATCTCCAACATGCTCCAAGATGTCATTTGGCACCTGAATATCACATATATGGTCAACAGAATTATCGGAACCAAAAGTGATAGAAATTTCAAACATGGCTCAGAACGGCGTATAACGTCATAATATCACGTTTTGGGCGCATATTGTTTTTTATCTCCAACATGCTCCAATATGACATTTGGCCCCTGAATATCACATATATGGTCAACAGAATTACCGGAACCAAAAGTGATAGAAAGTTCAAACATGGCTCAGAACGGCGTATAACGTCACAACATCACGTTTTGGGCACATTTTGTTTCTTATCTCCAACATGCTCCAATACGATATTTGGCCCCTGAATATCACAAATATGGTCAACAGAATTATCGGAACCAAAAGTGATAGAAATTTCAAACAAGGCTCAGAACGGCGTGTAACGTCATAATATCACGTTTTGGGCACATTTTGTTTTTTATCTCCAACATGCTCCAACATGTCATTTGGCGCCTGAATATCACAAATATGGTCAACAGAATTATCGGAACCAAAAGTGATATAAAGTTCAAACACGGCTCAGAACGGCGTATAACGTCATAATATCACGTTTTGGGCGCATTTTGTTTTTTATCTCCAACATGCTCCAAGATGTCATTTGGCACCTGAATATCACATATATGGTCAACAGAATTACCGGAACCAAAAGTGATAGAAAGTTCAAACATGGCTCAGAACGGCATATAACGTCATAATATCACGTTTTGGGCACATATTGTTTTTTATCTGCAACATGCTCCAACATGTCATTTGGCGCCTGAATATCACAAATATGGTCATCAGAATTATCGGAACCAAAAGTGATAGAATGTTCAAACATGGCTCAGAACGGCGTATAACGTCATAATATCACGTTTTGGGTGCATTTTGTTTTTTATCTCCAACATGCTCCAAGATGTCATTTGGCACCTGAATATCACATATATGGTCAACAGAATTATCGGAACCAAAAGTGATAGAAATTTCAAACATGGCTCAGAACGGCGTGTAACGTCATAATATCACGTTTTGGGCACATTTTGTTTTTTATCTCCATCATGCTCCAACATGTCATTTGGCGCCTGAATATCACCTATATGGTCAACAGAATTACCGGAACCAAAAGTGATAGAAAGTTCAAACATGGCTCAGAACGGCATATAACGTCATAATATCACGTTTTGGGCACATATTGTTTTTTATCTGCAACATGCTCCAACATGTCATTTGGCGCCTGAATATCACAAATATGGTCATCAGAATTATCGGAACCAAAAGTGATAGAAAGTTCAAACATGGCTCAGAACGGCGTATAACGTCATAATATCACGTTTTGGGCACATTTCGTTTTTTATCTCCAACATGCTCCAATACGATATTTGGCCCCTGAATATCACAAATATGGTCAACAGAATTATCGGAACCAAAAGTGATAGAAAGTTCAAACATGGCTCAGAACGGCGTATAACGTCATAATATCACGTTTTGGGCACATTTTGTTTTTTATCTCCAACATGCTCCAATATGTCATTTGGCGCCTGAATATCACATATATGGTCAACAGAATTACCGGAACCAAAAGTGATAGAAAGTTCAAACATGGCTCAGAACGGCGTATAATGTCATAATATCACGTTTTGGGCACATTTTGTTTTTTATCTCCAACATGCTCCAATACGATATTTGGCCCCTGAATATCACAAATATGGTCAACAGAATTATCGGAACCAAAAGTGATAGAAAGTTCAAACATGGCTCAGAACGGCGTGTAACGTCATAATATCACGTTTTGGGCACATTTTGTTTTTTATCTCCAACATGCTCCAAGATGTCATTTGGCACCTGAATATCACATATATGGTCAACAGAATTATCGGAACCAAAAGTGATAGAAATTTCAAACATGGCTCAGAACGGCGTATAACGTCATAATATCACGTTTTGGGCGCATATTGATTTTTATCTCCAACATGCTCCAATACGATATTTGGCCTCTGAATATCACAAATATGGTCAACAGAATTATCGGAACCAAAAGTGATAGAAATTTCAAACATGGCTCAGAACGGCGTGTAACGTCATAATATCACGTTTTGGGCACATTTTGTTTTTTATCTCCAACATGCTCCAACATGTCATTTGGCGCCTGAATATCACAAATATGGTCAACAGAATTATCGGAACCAAAAGTGATATAAAGTTCAAACACGGCTCAGAACGGCGTATAACGTCATAATATCACGTTTTGGGCGCATTTTGTTTTTTATCTCCAACATGCTCCAAGATGTCATTTGGCACCTGAATATCACATATATGGTCAACAGAATTATCGGAACCAAAAGTGATAGAAATTTCAAACATGGCTCAGAACGGCGTATAACGTCATAATATCACGTTTTGGGCGCATATTGTTTTTTATCTCCAACATGCTCCAAGATGTCATTTGGCACCTGAATATCACAAATATGGTCAACAGAATTATCGGAACCAAAAGTGCTAGAAATTTCAAACATGGCTCAGAACGGCGTATAACGTCATAATATCACGTTTTGGGCGCATTTTGTTTTTTATCTCCAACATGCTCCAAGATGTCATTTGGCACCTGAATATCACAAATATGGTCAACAGAATTATCGGAACCAAAAGTGATAGAAATTTCAAACATGGCTCAGAACGGCGTATAACGTAATGATATCACGTTTTGGGCGCATATTGTTTTTTATCTCCAACATGCTCCAACATGTCATTTGGCGCCTGAATATCACATATATGGTCAACAGAATTATCGGAACCAAAAGTGATATAAAGTTCAAACACGGCTCAGAACGGCGTATAACGTCATAATATCACGTTTTGGGTGCATTTTGTTTTTTATCTCCAACATGCTCCAAGATGTCATTTGGCACCTGAATATCACATATATGGTCAACAGAATTATCGGAACCAAAAGTGATAGAAATTTCAAACATGGCTCAGAACGGCGTATAACGTCATAATATCACGTTTTGGGCGCATATTGATTTTTATCTCCAACATGCTCCAATACGATATTTGGCCTCTGAATATCACAAATATGGTCAACAGAATTATCGGAACCAAAAGTGATAGAAATTTCAAACATGGCTCAGAACGGCGTGTAACGTCATAATATCACGTTTTGGGCACATTTTGTTTTTTATCTCCAACATGCTCCAACATGTCATTTGGCGCCTGAATATCACAAATATGGTCAACAGAATTATCGGAACCAAAAGTGATATAAAGTTCAAACACGGCTCAGAACGGCGTATAACGTCATAATATCACGTTTTGGGCGCATTTTGTTTTTTATCTCCAACATGCTCCAAGATGTCATTTGGCACCTGAATATCACATATATGGTCAACAGAATTATCGGAACCAAAAGTGATAGAAATTTCAAACATGGCTCAGAACGGCGTATAACGTCATAATATCACGTTTTGGGCGCATATTGTTTTTTATCTCCAACATGCTCCAAGATGTCATTTGGCACCTGAATATCACAAATATGGTCAACAGAATTATCGGAACCAAAAGTGATAGAAATTTCAAACATGGCTCAGAACGGCGTATAACGTCATAATATCACGTTTTGGGCGCATTTTGTTTTTTATCTCCAACATGCTCCAAGATGTCATTTGGCACCTGAATATCACAAATATGGTCAACAGAATTATCGGAACCAAAAGTGATAGAAATTTCAAACATGGCTCAGAACGGCGTATAACGTAATGATATCACGTTTTGGGCGCATTTTGTTTTTTATCTCCAACATGCTCCAAGATGTCATTTGGCACCTGAATATCACATATATGGTCAACAGAATTACCGGAACCAAAAGTGATAGAAAGTTCAAACATGGCTCAGAACGGCGTATAACGTCATAATATCACGTTTTGGGCACATTTTGTTTTTTATCTCCAACATGCTCCAATACGATATTTGGCCCCTGAATATCACAAATATGGTCAACAGAATTATCGGAACCAAAAGTGATAGAAATTTCAAACATGGCTCAGAACGGCGTGTAACGTCATAATATCACGTTTTGGGCACATTTTGTTTTTTATCTCCAACATGCCCCAACATGTCATTTGGCGCCTGAATATCACAAATATGGTCAACAGAATTATCGGAACCAAAAGTGATATAAAGTTCAAACACGGCTCAGAACGGCATATAACGTCATAATATCACGTTTTGGGCGCATTTTGTTTTTTATCTCCAACATGCTCCAACATGTCATTTGGCGCCTGAATATCACAAATATGGTCAACAGAATTATCGGAACCAAAAGTGATATAAAGTTCAAACACGGCTCAGAACGGCGTATAACGTCATAATATCACGTTTTGGGCGCATTTTGTTTTTTATCTCCAACATGCTCCAAGATGTCATTTGGCACCTGAATATCACATATATGGTCAACAGAATTATCGGAACCAAAAGTGATAGAAATTTCAAACATGGCTCAGAACGGCGTATAACGTCATAATATCACGTTTTGGGCGCATATTGTTTTTTATCTCCAACATGCTCCAATACGATATTTGGCCCCTGAATATCACAAATATGGTCAACAGAATTATCGGAACCAAAAGTGATAGAAATTTCAAACATGGCTCAGAACGGCGTGTAACGTCATAATATCACGTTTTGGGCACATTTTGTTTTTTATCTCCAACATGCTCCAACATGTCATTTGGCGCCTGAATATCACAAATATGGTCAACAGAATTATCGGAACCAAAAGTGATATAAAGTTCAAACACGGCTCAGAACGGCGTATAACGTCATAATATCACGTTTTGGGCGCATTTTGTTTTTTATCTCCAACATGCTCCAAGATGTCATTTGGCACCTGAATATCACATATATGGTCAACAGAATTACCGGAACCAAAAGTGATAGAAAGTTCAAGCATGGCTCAGAACGGCATATAACGTCATAATATCACGTTTTGGGCACATATTGTTTTTTATCTCCAACATGCTCCAACATGTCATTTGGCGCCTGAATATCACAAATATGGTCAACAGAATTATCGGAACCAAAAGTGATATAAAGTTCAAACACGGCTCAGAACGGCATATAACGTCATAGTATCACGTTTTGGGCGCATTTTGTTTTTTATCTCCAACATGCTCCAAGATGTCATTTGGCACCTGAATATCACATATATGGTCAACAGAATTATCGGAACCAAAAGTGATAGAAATTTCAAACATGGCTCAGAACGGCGTATAACGTCATAATATCACGTTTTGGGCGCATATTGTTTTTTATCTCCAACATGCTCCAAGATGTCATTTGGCACCTGAATATCACAGATATGGTCAACAGAATTATCGGAACCAAAAGTGATAGAAATTTCAAACATGGCTCAGAACGGCGTATAACGTCATAATATCACGTTTTGGGCGCATTTTGTTTTTTATCTCCAACATGCTCCAAGATGTCATTTGGCACCTGAATATCACAAATATGGTCAACAGAATTATCGGAACCAAAAGTGATAGAAATTTCAAACATGGCTCAGAACGGCGTATAACGTCATAATATCACGTTTTGGGCGCATTTTGTTTTTTATCTCCAACATGCTCCAAGATGTCATTTGGCACCTGAATATCACAAATATGGTCAACAGAATTATCGGAACCAAAAGTGATAGAAATTTCAAACATGGCTCAGAACGGCGTATAACGTCATAATATCACGTTTTGGGCACATTTTGTTTTTTATCTCCAACATGCTCCAACATGTCATTTGGCGCCTGAATATCACAAATATGGTCAACAGAATTATCGGAACCAAAAGTGATAGAAAGTTCAAACATGTCTCAGAACGGCGTATAACGTCATAATATCACGTTTTGGGCACATTTTGCTTTTTATCTCCAACATGCTCCAAGATGACATTTGGCCCCTGAATATCACATATATGGTCAACAGAATTATCGGAACCAAAAGTGATAGAAAGTTCAAACATGACTCAGAACGGCGTATAACGTCATAATATCACGTTTTGGGCACATTTTGTTTTTTATCTCCAACATGCTCCAATACGATATTTGGCCCCTGAATATCACAAATATGGTCAACAGAATTATCGGAACCAAAAGTCATAGAAAGTTCAAACATGGCTCAAAACGGCGTATAACGTCATAATATCACGTTTTGGGCACATTTTGCTCTTTATCTCCAACATGCTCCAAGATGACATTTGGCCCCTGAATATCACATATATGGTCAACAGAATTACCGGAACCAAAAGTGATAGAAAGTTCAAACATGGCTCAGAACGGCGTATAACGTCATAATATCACGTTTTGGGCGCATTTTGTTTTTTATCTCCAACATGCTCCAAGATGTCATTTGGCCCGTGAATATCACATATATGGTCAACAGAATTACCGGAACCAAAAGTTATAGAAAGTTCAAACATATCTCACAACGGCGTATAACGTCATAATATCACGTTTTGGGCACATTTTGTTTTTTATCTCCAACATGCTCCAAGATGACATTTGGCCCCTGAATATCACATATATGGTCAACAGAATTACCGGAACCAAAAGTGATAGAAAGTTCAAACATGGCTCAGAACGGCGTATAACGTCATAATATCACGTTTTGGGCACATATTGTTTTTTATCTCCTACATGCTCCAACATGTCATTTGGCGCCTGAACATCACAAATATGGTCAACAGAATTACCGGAACCAAAAGTGATAGAAAGTTCAAACATGGCTCAGAACGGCGTATTACGTCATAATATCACGTTTTGGGCACATATTGATTTTATCTCCAACATGCTCCAACAAGTCATTTGGCGCCTGAATATCACAAATATGGTCAACAGAATTATCGGAACCAAAAGTGATAGAAAGTTCAAACATGGCTCAGAACGGCGTATAACGTCATAATATCACGTTTTGGGCACATTTTGTTTTTTATCTCCAACATGCTCCAATATGTCATTTGGCGCATGAATATCACATATATGTCAACAGAATTACCGGAACCAAAAGTGATAGAAAGTTCAAACATGGCTCAGAACGGCGTATAACGTCATAATATCACGTTTTGGGCCCATTTTGTTTTTTATCTCCAACATGCTCCAACATGTCATTTGGCGCCTGAATATCACAAATATGGTCAACAGAATTATCGGAACCAAAAGTGATAGAAAGTTCAAACATGACTCAGAACGGCGTATAACGTCATAATATCACGTTTTGGGCACATTTTGTTTTTTATCTCCAACATGCTCCAATACGATATTTGGCCCCTGAATATCACAAATATGGTCAACAGAATTACCGGAACCAAAAGTGATAGAAAGTTCAAACATGGCTCAGAACGGCGTATAACGTCATATCACGTTTTGGGCACATATTGTTTTTTATCTCCAACATGCTCCAACATGTCATTTGGCGCCTAAATATCACAAATATGGTCAACAGAATTATCGGAACCAAAAGTGATGGAAATTTCAAACATGGCTCAGAACGGCGTATAACGTCATAATATCATGTTTTGGGCGCATTTTGTTTTTTATCTCCAACATGCTCCAAGATGTCATTTGGCTCCTGAATATCACATATATGGTCAACAGAATTATCGGAATCAAAAGTGATAGAAAGTTCAAACATGGCTCAGAACGGCGCATAACGTCATAATATCACGTTTTGGGCCCATTTTGTTTTTTATCTCCAACATGCTCCAATATGTCATTTGGCGCCTGAATATCACAAATATGGTCAACAGAATTATCGGAACCAAAAGTGATAGAAATTTCAAACATGGCTCAGAACGGCGTATAACGTCATAATATCACGTTTTGGGCGCATTTTGTTTTTTATCTCCAACATGCTCCAAGATGTCATTTGGCTCCTGAATATCACATATATGGTCAACAGAATTACCGGAACCAAAAGTGATAGAAAGTTCAAACATGGCTCAGAACGGCGTATAACGTCATAATATCACGTTTTGGGCCCATTTTGTTTTTTATCTCCAACATGCTCCAATATGTCATTTGGCGCCTGAATATCACATATGTGGTCAACAGAATTACCGGAACCAAAAGTGATAGAAAGTTCAAACATGGCTCAGAACGGCGTATAACGTCATAATATCACGTTTTGGGCGCATTTTGTTTTTTATCTCCAACATGCTCCAAGATGTCATTTGGCGCCTGAATATCACATATATGGTCAACAGAATCATCGGAACCAAAAGTGATAGAAAGTTCAAACAGGGCTCAGAACGGCGTATAACGTCATAATATCACGTTTTGGGCGCATTTTGTTTTTTATCTCCAACATGCTCCAAGATGACATTTGGCCCCTGAATATCACATATATGGTCAACAGAATTACCGGAACCAAAAGTGATAGAAAGTTCAAACATAGCTCAGAACGGCGTGTAACGTCATAATATCACGTTTTGGGCACATTTTGTTTTTTATCTCCAACATGCTCCAATACGATATTTGGCCCCTGAATATCACAAATATGGTCAACAGAATTATCGGAACCAAAAGTGATAGAAATTTCAAACATGGCTCAGAACGGCGTGTAACGTCATAATATCACGTTTTGGGCACATTTTGTTTTTTATCTCCAACATGCTCCAACATGTCATTTGGCGCCTGAATATCACAAATATGGTCAACAGAATTATCGGAACCAAAAGTGATATAAAGTTCAAACACGGCTCAGAACGGCGTATAACGTCATAATATCACGTTTTGGGCGCATTTTGTTTTTTATCTCCAACATGCTCCAAGATGTCATTTGGCACCTGAATATCACATATATGGTCAACAGAATTACCGGAACCAAAAGTGATAGAAAGTTCAAACATGGCTCAGAACGGCATATAACGTCATAATATCACGTTTTGGGCACATATTGTTTTTTATCTCCAACATGCTCCAACATGTCATTTGGCGCCTGAATATCACAAATATGGTCAACAGAATTATCGGAACCAAAAGTGATATAAAGTTCAAACACGGCTCAGAACGGCGTATAACGTCATAATATCACGTTTTGGGCGCATTTTGTTTTTTATCTCCAACATGCTCCAAGATGTCATTTGGCACCTGAATATCACATATATGGTCAACAGAATTATCGGAACCAAAAGTGATAGAAATTTCAAACATGGCTCAGAACGGCGTATAACGTCATAATATCACGTTTTGGGCGCATTTTGTTTTTTATCTCCAACATGCTCCAAGATGTCATTTGGCACCTGAATATCACAAATATGGTCAACAGAATTATCGGAACCAAAAGTGATAGAAATTTCAAACATGGCTCAGAACGGCGTATAACGTCATAATATCACGTTTTGGGCACATTTTGTTTTTTATCTCCAACATGCTCCAACATGTCATTTGGCGCCTGAATATCACAAATATGGTCAACAGAATTATCGGAACCAAAAGTGATAGAAAGTTCAAACATGTCTCAGAACGGCGTATAACGTCATAATATCACGTTTTGGGCACATTTTGCTTTTTATCTCCAACATGCTCCAAGATGACATTTGGCCCCTGAATATCACATATATGGTCAACAGAATTATCGGAACCAAAAGTGATAGAAAGTTCAAACATGACTCAGAACGGCGTATAACGTCATAATATCACGTTTTGGGCACATTTTGTTTTTTATCTCCAACATGCTCCAATACGATATTGGCCCCTGAATATCACAAATATGGTCAACAGAATTATCGGAACCAAAAGTCATAGAAAGTTCAAACATGGCTCAAAACGGCGTATAACGTCATAATATCACGTTTTGGGCGCATTTTGTTTTTTATCTCCAACATGCTCCAAGATGTCATTTGGCACCTGAATATCACAAATATGGTCAACAGAATTATCGGAACCAAAAGTGATAGAAATTTCAAACATGGCTCAGAACGGCGTATAACGTCATAATATCACGTTTTGGGCACATTTTGTTTTTTATCTCCAACATGCTCCAACATGTCATTTGGCGCCTGAATATCACAAATATGGTCAACAGAATTATCGGAACCAAAAGTGATAGAAAGTTCAAACATGGCTCAGAACGGCGTATAACGTCATAATATCACGTTTTGGGCACATTTTGCTTTTTATCTCCAACATGCTCCAAGATGACATTTGGCCCCTGAATATCACATATATGGTCAACAGAATTATCGGAACCAAAAGTGATAGAAAGTTCAAACATGACTCAGAACGGCGTATAACGTCATAATATCACGTTTTGGGCACATTTTGTTTTTTATCTCCAACATGCTCCAATACGATATTTGGCCCCTGAATATCACAAATATGGTCAACAGAATTATCGGAACCAAAAGTCATAGAAAGTTCAAACATGGCTCAAAACGGCGTATAACGTCATAATATCACGTTTTGGGCACATTTTGCTTTTTATCTCCAACATGCTCCAAGATGACATTTGGCCCCTGAATATCACATATATGGTCAACAGAATTACCGGAACCAAAAGTGATAGAAAGTTCAAACATGGCTCAGAACGGCTTATAACGTCATATCACGTTTTGGGCACATATTGTTTTTTATCTCCAACATGCTCCAACATGTCATTTGGCGCCTGAATATCACAAATATGGTCAACAGAATTATCGGAACCAAAAGTGATAGAAAGTTCAAACATGGCTCAGAACGGCGTATAACGTCATAATATCACGTTTTGGGCACATTTTGCTTTTTATCTCCAACATGCTCCAAGATGACATTTGGCCCCTGAATATCACATATATGGTCAACAGAATTATCGGAACCAAAAGTGATAGAAAGTTCAAACATGACTCAGAACGGCGTATAACGTCATAATATCACGTTTTGGGCACATTTTGTTTTTTATCTCCAACATGCTCCAATACGATATTTGGCCCCTGAATATCACAAATATGGTCAACAGAATTATCGGAACCAAAAGTCATAGAAAGTTCAAACATGGCTCAAAACGGCGTATAACGTCATAATATCACGTTTTGGGCACATTTTGCTTTTTATCTCCAACATGCTCCAAGATGACATTTGGCCCCTGAATATCACATATATGGTCAACAGAATTACCGGAACCAAAAGTGATAGAAAGTTCAAACATGGCTCAGAACGGCTTATAACGTCATATCACGTTTTGGGCACATATTGTTTTTTATCTCCAACATGCTCCAACATGTCATTTGGCGCCTAAATATCACAAATATGGTCAACAGAATTATCGGAACCAAAAGTGATAGAAAGTTCAAACATGGCTCAGAACGGCGTATAACGTCATAATATCACGTTTTGGGCGCATTTTGTTTTTTATCTACAACATGCTCCAAGATGTCATTTGGCACCTGAATATCACAAATATGGTCAACAGAATTATCGGAACCAAAAGTGATAGAAATTTCAAACATGGCTCAGAACGGCGTATAACGTCATAATATCACGTTTTGGGCGCATTTTGTTTTTTATCTCCAACATGCTCCAAGATGTCATTTGGCACCTGAATATCACAAATATGGTCAACAGAATTATCGGAACCAAAAGTGATAGAAATTTCAAACATGGCTCAGAACGGCGTATAACGTCATAATATCACGTTTTGGGCACATTTTGTTTTTTATCTCCAACATGCTCCAACATGTCATTTGGCGCCTGAATATCACAAATATGGTCAACAGAATTATCGGAACCAAAAGTGATAGAAAGTTCAAACATGTCTCAGAACGGCGTATAACGTCATAATATCACGTTTTGGGCACATTTTGCTTTTTATCTCCAACATGCTCCAAGATGACATTTGGCCCCTGAATATCACATATATGGTCAACAGAATTATCGGAACCAAAAGTGATAGAAAGTTCAAACATGACTCAGAACGGCGTATAACGTCATAATATCACGTTTTGGGCACATTTTGTTTTTTATCTCCAACATGCTCCAATACGATATTTGGCCCCTGAATATCACAAATATGGTCAACAGAATTATCGGAACCAAAAGTGATATAAAGTTCAAACACGGCTCAGAACGGCGTATAACGTCATAATATCACGTTTTGGGCGCATTTTGTTTTTTATCTCCAACATGCTCCAAGATGTCATTTGGCACCTGAATATCACAAATATGGTCAACAGAATTATCGGAACCAAAAGTGATATAAAGTTCAAACACGGCTCAGAACGGCGTATAACGTCATAATATCACGTTTTGGGCGCATTTTGTTTTTTATCTCCAACATGCTCCAAGATGTCATTTGGCACCTGAATATCACAGATATGGTCAACAGAATTATCGGAACCAAAAGTGATAGAAATTTCAAACATGGCTCAGAACGGCGTATAACGTCATAATATCACGTTTTGGGCGCATATTGTTTTTTATCTCCAACATGCTCCAAGATGTCATTTGGCACCTGAATATCACAGATATGGTCAACAGAATTATCGGAACCAAAAGTGATAGAAATTTCAAACATGGCTCAGAACGGCGTATAACGTCATAATATCACGTTTTGGGCGCATTTTGTTTTTTATCTCCAACATGCTCCAAGATGTCATTTGGCACCTGAATATCAGAAATATGGTCAACAGAATTATCGGAACCAAAAGTGATAGAAATTTCAAACATGGCTCAGAACGGCGTATAACGTCATAATATCACGTTTTGGGCACATTTTGTTTTTTATCTCCAACATGCTCCAACATGTCATTTGGCGCCTGAATATCACAAATATGGTCAACAGAATTATCGGAACCAAAAGAGATAGAAAGTTCAAACATGGCTCAGAACAGCGTATAACGTCATATCACGTTTTGGGCACATATTGTTTTTTATCTCCAACATGCTCCAACATGTCATTTGGCGCCTAAATATCACAAATATGGTCAACAGAATTATCGGAACCAAAAGTGATAGAAATTTCAATCATGGCTCATAACGGCGTATAACGTCATAATATCACGTTTTGGGCGCATTTTGTTTTTTATCTCCAACATGCTCCAAGATGTCATGTGGCTCCTGAATATCACATATATGGTCAACAGAATTATCGGAATCAAAAGTGATAGAAAGTTCAAACATGGCTCAGAACGGCGTATAACGTCATAATATCACGTTTTGGGCCCATTTTGTTTTTTATCTCCAACATGCTCCAATATGTCATTTGGCGCCTGAATATCACAAATATGGTCAACAGAATTATCGGAACCAAAAGTGATAGAAATTTCAAACATGGCTCAGAACGGCGTATAACGTCATAATATCACGTTTTGGGCGCATTTTGTTTTTTATCTCCAACATGCTCCAAGATGTCATTTGGCACCTGAATATCACAAATATGGTCAACAGAATTATCGGAACCAAAAGTGATAGAAATTTCAAACATGGCTCAGAACGGCGTATAACGTCATAATATCATGTTTTGGGCGCATTTTGTTTTTTATCTCCAACATGCTCCAAGATGTCATTTGGCTCCTGAATATCACATATATGGTCAACAGAATTACCGGAACCAAAAGTGATAGAAAGTTCAAACATGGCTCAGAACGGCGTATAACGTCATAATATCACGTTTTGGGCCCATTTTGTTTTTTATCTCCAACATGCTCCAATATGTCATTTGGCGCCTGAATATCACATATATGGTCAACAGAATTACCGGAACCAAAAGTGATAGAAAGTTCAAACATGGCTCAGAACGGCGTATAACGTCATAATATCACGTTTTGGGCACATATTGATTTTATCTCCAACATGCTCCAACATGTCATTTGGCGCCTGAATATCACAAATATGGTCAACAGAATTATCGGAACCAAAAGTGATAGAAAGTTCAAACATGGCTCAGAACGGCGTATAACGTCATAATATCACGTTTTGGGCACATTTTGTTTTTATCTCCAACATGCTCCAACAAGTCATTTGGCGCCTGAATATCACAAATATGGTCAACAGAATCATCGGAACCAAAAGTGATAGAAAGTTCAAACATGGCTCAGAACGGCGTATAACGTCATAATATCACGTTTTGGGCGCATTTTGTTTTTTATCTCCAACATGCTCCAAGATGTCATTTGGCGCCTGAATATCACATATATGGTCAACAGAATTACCGGAACCAAAAGTGATAGAAAGTTCAAACATGGCTCAGAACGGCGTATAACGTCATAATATCACGTTTTGTGCACATTTTGTTATTTATCTCCAACATGCTCCAAGATGACATTTGGCCCCTGAATATCACATATATGGTCAACAGAATTACCGGAACCAAAAGTGATAGAAAGTTCAAACATGGCTCAGAACGGCGTATAACGTCATAATATCACGTTTTGGGCGCATTTTGTTTTTTATCTCCAACATGCTCCAAGATGTCATTTGGCGCCTGAATATCACATATATGGTCAACAGAATTACCGGAACCAAAAGTGATAGAAAGTTCAAACATGGCTCAGAACGGCGTATAACGTCATAATATCACGTTTTGGGCACATTTTGTTTTTTATCTCTAACATGCTCCAAGATGTCATTTGGCGCCTGAATATCACATATATGGTCAACAGAATTACCGGAACCAAAAGTGATAGAAAGTTCAAACATGGCTCAGAACAGTGTATAACGTCATAATATCACGTTTTGGGCACATTTTGTTTTTTATCTCCAACATGCTCCAAGATGACATTTGGCCCCTGAATATCACATATATGGTCAACAGAATTACCGGAACCAAAAGTGATAGAAAGTTCAAACATGGCTCAGAACCGCGTATAACGTCATAATATCACGTTTTGGGCACATATTGTTTTTTATCTCCAACATGTCATTTGGCGCCTGAATATCACAAATATGGTCAACAGAATTATCGGAACCAAAAGTGATAGAAAGTTCAAACATGGCTCAGAACGGCGTATAACGTCATAATATCACGTTTTGGGCACATTTTGTTTTTTATCTCCAACATGCTCCAAGATGACATTTGGCCCCTGACTATCACATATATGGTCAACAGAATTACCGGAACCAAAAGTGATAGAAAGTTCAAACATGGCTCAGAACGGCGTATAACGTCATAATATCACGTTTTGGGCACATTTTGTTTTTTATCTCCAACATGCTCCAAGATGTCATTTGGCACCTGAATATCACATATATGGTCAACAAAATTACCGGAACCAAAAGTGATAGAAAGTTCAAACATGGCTCAGAACGGCGTATAACGTCATAATATCACGTTTTGGGCACATATTGTTTTTTATCTCCAACATGCTCCAACATGTCATTTGGCGCCTGAATATCACAAATATGGTCAACAGAATCATCGGAACCAAAGTGATAGAAAGTTCAAACATGTCTCAGAACGGCGTATAAAGTCATAATATCACGTTTTGGGCACATTTTGTTTTTTATCTCCAACATGCTCCAAGATGACATTTGGCCCCTGAATATCACATATATGGTCAACAAAATTACCGGAACCAAAAGTGATAGAAAGTTCAAACATGGCTCAGAACGGCGTATAACGTCATAATATCACGTTTTGGGCGCATTTTGTTTTTTATCTCCAACATGCTCCAAGATGTCATTTGGCGCCTGAATATCACATATATGGTCAACAGAATTACCGGAACCAAAAGTGATAGAAAGTTCAAACATGGCTCAGAACGGCGTATAACGTCATAATATCACGTTTTGTGCACATTTTGTTATTTATCTCCAACATGCTCCAAGATGACATTTGGCCCCTGAATATCACATATATGGTCAACAGAATTACCGGAACCAAAAGTGATAGAAAGTTCAAACATGGCTCAGAACGGCGTATAACGTCATAATATCACGTTTTGGGCGCATTTTGTTTTTTATCTCCAACATGCTCCAAGATGTCATTTGGCGCCTGAATATCACATATATGGTCAACAGAATTACCGGAACCAAAAGTGATAGAAAGTTCAAACATGGCTCAGAACGGCGTATAACGTCATAATATCACGTTTTGGGCACATTTTGTTTTTTATCTCCAACATGCTCCAAGATGTCATTTGGCGCCTGAATATCACATATATGGTCAACAGAATTACCGGAACCAAAAGTGATAGAAAGTTCAAACATGGCTCAGAACCGCGTATAACGTCATAATATCACGTTTTGGGCACATATTGTTTTTTATCTCCAACATGTCATTTGGCGCCTGAATATCACAAATATGGTCAACAGAATTATCGGAACCAAAAGTGATAGAAAGTTCAAACATGTCTCAGAACGGCGTATAACGTCATAATATCACGTTTTGGGCACATTTTGTTTTTATCTCCAACATGCTCCAATATATTATTAGGCGCCTGAATATCACATATATGGTCAACAGAATCATCGGAACCAAAAGTGATAGAAAGTTCAAACATGTCTCAGAACGGCGTATAACGTAATAATATCACGTTTTGGACGCAGTTTGTTTTTTATCTCCAACATGCTCCAAGATGACATTTGGCCCCTGAATATCACATATATGGTCAACAGAATTACCGGAACCAAAAGTGATAGAAAGTTCAAACATGGCTCAGAACCGCGTATAACGTCATAATATCACGTTTTGGGCACATATTGTTTTTTATCTCCAACATGTCATTTGGCGCCTGAATATCACAAATATGGTCAACAGAATTATCGGAACCAAAAGTGATAGAAAGTTCAAACATGTCTCAGAACGGCGTATAACGTCATAATATCACGTTTTGGGCACATTTTGTTTTTTATCTCCAACATGCTCCAAGATGACATTTGGCCCCTGAATATCACATATATGGTCAACAGAATTACCGGAACCAAAAGTGATAGAAAGTTCAAACATGTCTCAGAACGGCGTATAACGTCATAATATCACGTTTTGGGCACATTTTGTTTTTATCTCCAACATGCTCCAATATATTATTAGGCGCCTGAATATCACATATATGGTCAACAGAATCATCGGAACCAAAAGTGATAGAAAGTTCAAACATGGCTCAGAACGGAGTATAACGTAATAATATCACGTTTTGGACGCAGTTTGTTTTTTATCTCCAACATGCTCCAAGATGACATTTGGCCCCTGAATATCACATATATGGTCAACAGAATTACCGGAACCAAAAGTGATAGAAAGTTCAAACATGGCTCAGAACCGCGTATAACGTCATAATATCACGTTTTGGGCACATATTGTTTTTTATCTCCAACATGTCATTTGGCGCCTGAATATCACAAATATGGTCAACAGAATTATCGGAACCAAAAGTGATAGAAAGTTCAAACATGTCTCAGAACGGCGTATAACGTCATAATATCACGTTTTGGGCACATTTTGTTTTTTATCTCCAACATGCTCCAAGATGACATTTGGCCCCTGAATATCACATATATGGTCAACAGAATTACCGGAACCAAAAGTGATAGAAAGTTCAAACATGGCTCAGAACCGCGTATAACGTCATAATATCACGTTTTGGGCACATATTGTTTTTTATCTCCAACATGTCATTTGGCGCCTGAATATCACAAATATGGTCAACAGAATTATCGGAACCAAAAGTGATAGAAAGTTCAAACATGTCTCAGAACGGCGTATAACGTCATAATATCACGTTTTGGGCACATTTTGTTTTTATCTCCAACATGCTCCAATATATTATTAGGCGCATGAATATCACATATATGGTCAACAGAATCATCGGAACCAAAAGTGATAGAAAGTTCAAACATGTCTCAGAACGGCGTATAACGTAATAATATCACGTTTTGGACGCAGTTTGTTTTTTATCTCCAACATGCTCCAAGATGACATTTGGCCCCTGAATATCACATATATGGTCAACAGAATTACCGGAACCAAAAGTGATAGAAAGTTCAAACATGGCTCAGAACGGCGTATAACGTCATAATATCACGTTTTGGGCACATTTTGTTTTTTATCTCCAACATGCTCCAATACGACATTTGGCCCCTGAATATCACAAATATGATCAACAGAATTATCGGAACCAAAAGTGATAGAAAGTTCAAACATGGCTCAGAACGGCGTATAACGTCATAATATCACGTTTTGGGCACATTTTGTTTTTATCTCCAACATGCTCCAATATGTTATTAGGCGCCTGAATATCACATATATGGTCAACAGAATCATCGGAACCAAAAGTGATAGAAAGTTCAAACATGGCTCAGAACGGCGTATAACGTAATAATATCACGTTTTGGACGCATTTTGTTTTTTATCTCCAACATGCTCCAAGATGTCATTTGGCGCCTGAATATCACATATATGGTCAACAGAATTACCGGAACCAAAAGTGATAGAAAGTTCAAACATGGCTCAGAACGGCGTATAACGTCATAATATCACGTTTTGGGCACATTTTGTTTTTTATCTCCAACATGCTCCAAGATGACATTTGGCACCTGAATATCACATATATGGTCAACAGAATCATCGGAACCAAAAGTGATAGAAAGTTCAAACATGTTTCAGAACGGCGTATAACGTCATAATATCACGTTTTGGGAACATTTTGTTTTTTATCTCCAACATGCTCCAATATGTCATTTGGCCCCTGAATATCACATATATGGTCAACAGAATCATCGGAACCAAAAGTGATAGAAAGTTCAAACATGTCTCAGAACGGCGTATAACGTCATAATATCACGTTTTGGGCACATTTTGTTTTTTATCTCCAACATGCTACAATATGTCATTTGGCGCCCGAATATCACATATATGGTCAACAGAATCATCGGAACCAAAAGTGATAGAAAGTTCAAACATGGCTCAGAACGGCGTATAACGTCATATCACGTTTTGGGCGCATTTTGTTTTTTATCTCCAACATGCTCCAAGATGTCATTTGGCGCCTGAATATCACATATATGGTCAACAGAATTACCGGAACCAAAAGTGATAGAAAGTTCAAACATGGCTCAGAACGGCGTATAACGTCATAATATCACGTTTTGTGCACATTTTGTTTTTTATCTCCAACATGCTCCAAGATGACATTTGGCCCCTGAATATCACATATATGGTCAACAGAATTACCGGAACCAAAAGTGATAGAAAGTTGAAACATGGTTCAGAACGGCGTATAACGTCATAATATCACGTTTTGGGCGCATTTTGTTTTTTATCTCCAACATGCTCCAAGATGTCATTTGGCGCCTGAATATCACATATATGGTCAACAGAATTACCGGAACCAAAAGTGATAGAAAGTTCAGACATGGCTCAGAACGGCGTATAACGTCATAATATCACGTTTTGGGCACATTTTGTTTTTTATCTCCAACATGCTCCAATACGATATTTGGCCCCTGAATATCACAAATATGGTCAACAGAATTATCGGAACCAAAAGTGATAGAAAGTTCAAACATGGCTCAGAACGGCGTATAACGTCATAATATCACGTTTTGGGCACATTTTGTTTTTTATCTCCAACATGCTCCAAGATGACATTTGGCCCCTGAATATCACATATATGGTCAACAGAATCATCGGAACCAAAAGTGATAGAAAGTTCAAACATGTCTCAGAACGGCGTATAACGTCATAATATCACGTTTTGGGCACATTTTGTTTTTTATCTCCAACATGCTCCAAGAAGACATTTGGCCCCTGAATATCACATATATGTTCAACAGAATTACCGGAACCAAAAGTGATAGAAAGTTCAAACATGGCTCAGAACGGCGTATAACGTCATAATATCACGTTTTGGGCGCATTTTGTTTTTTATCTCCAACATGCTCCAAGATGTCATTTGGCGCCTGAATATCACATATATGGTCAACAGAATTACCGGATCCAAAAGTGATAGAAAGTTCAAACATGGCTCAGAACAGTGTATAACGTCATAATATCACGTTTTGGGCACATTTTGTTTTTTATCTCCAACATGCTCCAAGATGTCATTTGGCGCCTGAATATCACATATATGGTCAACAGAATTACCGGATCCAAAAGTGATAGAAAGTTCAAACATGGCTCAGAACAGTGTATAACGTCATAATATCACGTTTTGGGCACATTTTGTTTTTTATCTCCAACATGCTCCAAGATGACATTTGGCCCCTGAATATCACATATATGGTCAACAGAATTACCGGAACCAAAAGTGATAGAAAGTTCAAACATGGCTCAGAACCGCGTATAACGTCATAATATCACGTTTTGGGCACATATTGTTTTTTATCTCCAACATGTCATTTGGCGCCTGAATATCACAATTATGGTCAACAGAATTATCGGAACCAAAAGTGATAGAAAGTTCAAACATGTCTTAGAACGGCGTATAACGTCATAATATCACGTTTTGGGCACATTTTGTTTTTATCTCCAACATGCTCCAATATATTATTAGGCGCCTGAATATCACATATATGGTCAACAAAATTACCGGAACCAAAAGTGATAGAAAGTTCAAACATGGCTCAGAACCGCGTATAACGTCATAATATCACGTTTTGGGCACATTTTGTTTTTTATCTCCAACATGCTCCAAGATGTCATTTGGCCCCTGAATATCACATATATGGTCAACAGAATTACCGGAACCAAAAGTGATAGAAAGTTCAAACATGACTCAGAACGGCGTATAACGTCATAATATCACGTTTTGGGCACATTTTGTTTTTTATCTCCAACATGCTCCAAGATGACATTTGGCCCCTGAATATCACATATATGGTCAACAGAATTACCGGAACCAAAAGTGATAGAAAGTTCAAACATGGCTCAGAACCGCGTATAACGTCATAATATCACGTTTTGGGCACATATTGTTTTTTATCTCCAACATGTCATTTGGCGCCTGAATATCACAATTATGGTCAACAGAATTATCGGAACCAAAAGTGATAGAAAGTTCAAACATGTCTTAGAACGGCGTATAACGTCATAATATCACGTTTTGGGCACATTTTGTTTTTATCTCCAACATGCTCCAATATATTATTAGGCGCCTGAATATCACATATATGGTCAACAAAATTACCGGAACCAAAAGTGATAGAAAGTTCAAACATGGCTCAGAACCGCGTATAACGTCATAATATCACGTTTTGGGCACATTTTGTTTTTTATCTCCAACATGCTCCAAGATGTCATTTGGCCCCTGAATATCACATATATGGTCAACAGAATTACCGGAACCAAAAGTGATAGAAAGTTCAAACATGACTCAGAACGGCGTATAACGTCATAATATCACGTTTTGGGCGCATTTTGTTTTTTATCTCCAACATGCTCCAAGATGTCATTTGGCGCCTGAATATCACATATATGGTCAACAGAATTAACGGAACCAAAAGTGATAGAAAGTTCAAACATGGCTCAGAACAGCGTATAACGTCATAATATCACGTTTTGGGCACATATTGATTTTTATCTCCAACATGCTCCAACATGTCATTTGGCGCCTGAATATCACATATATGGTCAACAGAATTACCGGAACCAAAAGTGATAGAAAGTTCAAACATGTCTCAGAACGGCGTATAACGTCATAATATCACGTTTTGGGCACATTTTGTTTTTTATCTCCAACATGCTCCAAGATGACATTTGGCCCCTGAATATCACATATATGGTCAACAGAATTACCGGAACCAAAAGTGATAGAAAGTTCAAACATGGCTCAGAACCGCGTATAACGTCATAATATCACGTTTTGGGCACATATTGTTTTTTATCTCCAACATGTCATTTGGCGCCTGAATATCACAAATATGGTCAACAGAATTATCGGAACCAAAAGTGATAGAAAGTTCAAACATGTCTCAGAACGGCGTATAACGTCATAATATCACGTTTTGGGCACATTTTGTTTTTATCTCCAACATGCTCCAATATATTATTAGGCGCATGAATATCACATATATGGTCAACAGAATCATCGGAACCAAAAGTGATAGAAAGTTCAAACATGTCTCAGAACGGCGTATAACGTAATAATATCACGTTTTGGACGCAGTTTGTTTTTTATCTCCAACATGCTCCAAGATGACATTTGGCCCCTGAATATCACATATATGGTCAACAGAATTACCGGAACCAAAAGTGATAGAAAGTTCAAACATGGCTCAGAACGGCGTATAACGTCATAATATCACGTTTTGGGCACATTTTGTTTTTTATCTCCAACATGCTCCAATACGACATTTGGCCCCTGAATATCACAAATATGATCAACAGAATTATCGGAACCAAAAGTGATAGAAAGTTCAAACATGGCTCAGAACGGCGTATAACGTCATAATATCACGTTTTGGGCACATTTTGTTTTTATCTCCAACATGCTCCAATATGTTATTAGGCGCCTGAATATCACATATATGGTCAACAGAATCATCGGAACCAAAAGTGATAGAAAGTTCAAACATGTCTCAGAACGGCGTATAACGTCATAATATCACGTTTTGGGCACATTTTGCTTTTTATCTCCAACATGCTCCAATATGTCATTTGGCGCCTGAATATCACATATATGGTCAACAGAATCATCGGAACCAAAAGTGATAGAAAGTTCAAACATGGCTCAGAACGGCGTATAACGTAATAATATCACGTTTTGGACGCATTTTGTTTTTAATCTCCAACATGCTCCAAGATGTCATTTGGCGCCTGAATATCACATATATGGTCAACAGAATTACCGGAACCAAAAGTGATAGAAAGTTCAAACATGGCTCAGAACGGCGTATAACGTCATAATATCACGTTTTGGGCACATTTTGTTTTTTATCTCCAACATGCTCCAAGATGACATTTGGCACCTGAATATCACATATATGGTCAACAGAATCATCGGAACCAAAAGTGATAGAAAGTTCAAACATGTTTCAGAACGGCGTATAACGTCATAATATCACGTTTTGGGAACATTTTGTTTTTTATCTCCAACATGCTCCAATATGTCATTTGGCCCCTGAATATCACATATATGGTCAACAGAATCATCGGAACCAAAAGTGATAGAAAGTTCAAACATGTCTCAGAACGGCGTATAACGTCATAATATCACGTTTTGGGCACATTTTGTTTTTTATCTCCAACATGCTACAATATGTCATTTGGCGCCCGAATATCACATATATGGTCAACAGAATCATCGGAACCAAAAGTGATAGAAAGTTCAAACATGGCTCAGAACGGCGTATAACGTCATATCACGTTTTGGGCGCATTTTGTTTTTTATCTCCAACATGCTCCAAGATGTCATTTGGCGCCTGAATATCACATATATGGTCAACAGAATTACCGGAACCAAAAGTGATAGAAAGTTCAAACATGGCTCAGAACGGCGTATAACGTCATAATATCACGTTTTGTGCACATTTTGTTTTTTATCTCCAACATGCTCCAAGATGACATTTGGCCCCTGAATATCACATATATGGTCAACAGAATTACCGGAACCAAAAGTGATAGAAAGTTGAAACATGGTTCAGAACGGCGTATAACGTCATAATATCACGTTTTGGGCGCATTTTGTTTTTTATCTCCAACATGCTCCAAGATGTCATTTGGCGCCTGAATATCACATATATGGTCAACAGAATTACCGGAACCAAAAGTGATAGAAAGTTCAGACATGGCTCAGAACGGCGTATAACGTCATAATATCACGTTTTGGGCACATTTTGTTTTTTATCTCCAACATGCTCCAATACGATATTTGGCCCCTGAATATCACAAATATGGTCAACAGAATTATCGGAACCAAAAGTGATAGAAAGTTCAAACATGGCTCAGAACGGCGTATAACGTCATAATATCACGTTTTGGGCACATTTTGTTTTTTATCTCCAACATGCTCCAAGATGACATTTGGCCCCTGAATATCACATATATGGTCAACAGAATCATCGGAACCAAAAGTGATAGAAAGTTCAAACATGTCTCAGAACGGCGTATAACGTCATAATATCACGTTTTGGGCACATTTTGTTTTTTATCTCCAACATGCTCCAAGAAGACATTTGGCCCCTGAATATCACATATATGTTCAACAGAATTACCGGAACCAAAAGTGATAGAAAGTTCAAACATGGCTCAGAACGGCGTATAACGTCATAATATCACGTTTTGGGCGCATTTTGTTTTTTATCTCCAACATGCTCCAAGATGTCATTTGGCGCCTGAATATCACATATATGGTCAACAGAATTACCGGATCCAAAAGTGATAGAAAGTTCAAACATGGCTCAGAACAGTGTATAACGTCATAATATCACGTTTTGGGCACATTTTGTTTTTTATCTCCAACATGCTCCAAGATGACATTTGGCCCCTGAATATCACATATATGGTCAACAGAATTACCGGAACCAAAAGTGATAGAAAGTTCAAACATGGCTCAGAACCGCGTATAACGTCATAATATCACGTTTTGGGCACATATTGTTTTTTATCTCCAACATGTCATTTGGCGCCTGAATATCACAATTATGGTCAACAGAATTATCGGAACCAAAAGTGATAGAAAGTTCAAACATGTCTTAGAACGGCGTATAACGTCATAATATCACGTTTTGGGCACATTTTGTTTTTATCTCCAACATGCTCCAATATATTATTAGGCGCCTGAATATCACATATATGGTCAACAAAATTACCGGAACCAAAAGTGATAGAAAGTTCAAACATGGCTCAGAACCGCGTATAACGTCATAATATCACGTTTTGGGCACATTTTGTTTTTTATCTCCAACATGCTCCAAGATGTCATTTGGCCCCTGAATATCACATATATGGTCAACAGAATTACCGGAACCAAAAGTGATAGAAAGTTCAAACATGGCTCAGAACGGCGTATAACGTCATATCACGTTTTGGGCGCATTTTGTTTTTTATCTCCAACATGCTCCAAGATGTCATTTGGCGCCTGAATATCACATATATGGTCAACAGAATTAACGGAACCAAAAGTGATAGAAAGTTCAAACATGGCTCAGAACAGCGTATAACGTCATAATATCACGTTTTGGGCACATATTGATTTTTATCTCCAACATGCTCCAACATGTCATTTGGCGCCTGAATATCACATATATGGTCAACAGAATTACCGGAACCAAAAGTGATAGAAAGTTCAAACATGGCTCAGAACGGCGTATAACGTCATAATATCACGTTTTGGGCACATTTTGTTTTTTATCTCCAACATGCTCCAACACGACATTTGGCCCCTGAATATCACATATATGGTCAACAGAATTACCGGAACCAAAAGTGATAGAAAGTTCAAACATGTCTCAGAACGGCGTATAACGTCATAATATCACGTTTTGGGCGCAATTTGTTTTTTATCTCCAACATGCTCCAATATGTCATTTGGCGCCTGAATATCACAAATATGGTCAACAGAATTATCGGAACCAAAAGTGATAGAAAGTTCAAACATGGCTCAGAAAGGCGTATAACGTCATAATATCACGTTTTGGGCGCATTTTGTTTTTTATCTCCAACATGCTCCAATATGTCATTTGGCGCCTGAATATCACAAATATGGTCAACAGAATTATCGGAACCAAAAGTGATAGAAAGTTCAAACATGGCTCAGAACGGCGTATAACGTCATAATATCACGTTTTGGGCACATTTGGTTTTTTATCTCCAACATGCTCCAATATGTCATTTGGCGCCTGAATATCACATATATGGACAACAGAATTACCGGAACCAAAAGTGATAGAAAGTTCAAACATGGCTCAGAACGGCGTATAACATCATAATATCACGTTTTGGGCGCATTTTGTTTTTTATCTCCAACATGCTCCAATATGTCATTTGGCGCCTGAATATCACAAAATATGGTCAACAGAATTACCGGAACCAAAAGTGATAGAAAGTTCAAACATGGCTTAGAACGGCATATAACGTCATAATATCACGTTTTGGGCACATTTTGTTTTTTATCTCCAACATGCTCCAATACATTTGGTCCCTGAATATCACAAATATGGTCAACAGAATTATCGGAACCAAAAGTGATAGAAAGTTCAAACATGGCTCAGAACGGCGTATAACGTCATAATATCACGTTTTGGGCGCATTTTGTTTTTTATCTCCAACATGCTCCAAGATGTCATTTGGCGCCTGAATATCACATATATGGTCAACAGAATTACCGGAACCAAAAGTGATAGAAAGTTCAAACATGGCTCAGAACGGCGTATAACGTCGTAATATCACTTTTTGGGCACATATTGTTTTTTATCTCCAACATGCTCCAATACGATATTTGGCCCCTGAATATCACAAATATGGTCAACAGAATTATCGGAACCAAAAGTGATAGAAAGTTCAAACATGGCTCAGAACGGCGTATAACGTCATAATATCACGTTTTGGACACATTTTGTTTTTTATCTCCAACATGCTCCAATATGTCATTAGGCGCCTGAATATCACATATATGGTCAACAGAATTACCGGAACCAAAAGTGATAGAATGTTCAAACATGGCTCAGAACGGCGTATAACGTCATAATATCACGTTTTGGGCACATTTTGTTTTTTACCTCCAACATGCTCCAATACGATATTTGGCCCTGAATGTCACAAATATGGTCAACAGAATTATCGGAACCAAAAGTGATAGAAAGTTCAAACATGGCTCAGAACGGCGTATAACGTCATAATATCACGTTTTGGGCACATTTTGTTTTTTATCTCCAACATGCTCCAAGATGTCATTTGGCGCCTGAATATCACATATATGGTCAACAGAATTACCGGAACAAAAAGTGATAGAAAGTTCAAACATGGCTCAGAACGGCGTATAACGTCATAATATCACGTTTTGGGCACATTTTGTTTTCTATCTCCAACATGCTCCAAGATGTCATTTGGCGCCTGAATATCACATATATGGTCAACAGAATTACCGGAACCAAAAGCGATAGAAGGTTCAAACATGGCTCAGAACGGCGTATAACGTCATAATATCACGTTTTGGGCGCATTTTGTTTTTTATCTCCAACATGCTCCAAGATGTCATTTGGCGCCTGAATATCACAAATATAGTCAACAGAATTATCGGAACCAAAAGTGATAGAAAGTTCAAAGATGTCTCAGAACGGCGTATAACGTCATAATATCACGTTTTGGGCACATTTTGTTTTTTATCTCCAACATGCTCCAAGATGTCATTTGGCGCCTGAATATCACATATATGATCAACAGAATTACCGGAACCAAAAGTGATAGAAAGTTCAAACATGGCTCAGAACGGCGTATAACGTCATAATATCACGTTTTGGGCGCATTTTGTTTTTTATCTCCAACATGCTCCAAGATGTCATTTGGCGCCTGAATATCACATATATGGTCAACAGAATTACCGGAACCAAAAGTGATAGAAAGTTCAAAGATGTCTCAGAACGGCGTATAACGTCATAATATCACGTTTTGGGCACATTTTGTTTTTTATCTCCAACATGCTCCAAGATGTCATTTGGCGCCTGAATATCACATATATGATCAACAGAATTACCGGAACCAAAAGTGATAGAAAGTTCAAACATGGCTCAGAACGGCGTATAACGTCGTAATATCACTTTTTGGGCACATATTGTTTTTTATCTCCAACATGCTCCAATACGATATTTGGCCCCTGAATATCACAAATATGGTCAACAGAATTATCGGAACCAAAAGTGATAGAAAGTTCAAACATGGCTCAGAACGGCGTATAACGTCATAATATCACGTTTTGGACACATTTTGTTTTTTATCTCCAACATGCTCCAATATGTCATTAGGCGCCTGAATATCACATATACCGGGTGTCCCTCAAAAGTGGCTCACCCCCATATTTTTCTTTATTATTGGTGATATAAGAAAACCATTTGGTATGAATAGTTAGGTCGCTAAAACGGATTATTACGACATGAAATCATTCTTTTTGTACTTCCGGTTATACCGGATGTGAGTACTAATTTCGCTATTTTTTTAAATCTATAATTTTTTTTTCTTCAGTTGGGTTGATAGTATAATTTCACATAACTTTTACTTGAAAAAATTTTCACGATCGCTTATAACTTAAAAAAAAAAAAAATTATTTTCGTTATTTTATAACGTTAGTACCTTCGGAAAATGTATTACAACTTTTGACGCATTGTAGCTAGGTTAATAGTATAAACCACGTTATGTCCCTCTTGATTTGCTATTTCTCGAGCAGTGATCACTGCTATGCTTTAGTCAGTGGTTCTTTTTTAATAATGGTGTAAATTAACAGTTGTATTAAATTAGTTTTAAAAGAAAAACGCGATCAAACAATTAAGTTTAATTCAATTATTTTTGATTTTTTATTTTTTTCTTTATTTTTTGTTCTTTTACACTAAATGTTCTGTAGCTGATAGTAACTTACAATGTCCATTGTACATTATAATTTGGATTGTTTACTTTATTTTGGTTAAAACCTCTCAGATCACCTGACCACACACCTTTAGATTCTTTTTATGGGGCAAAATCAAAAATGAGCTGTATAATACACCAGTAAGGTCTCGTGAGGTATTAGAAAATAAATCGAGTTAGAAATTGTATTACCTAAATATCTCCGCAGAAATAACGTCGAGTCGTTAGATCGACAATACGCAAGATACAATTATGTAAAAATCGAGGCGGGAGCATTTTGAAAATTTAAAAAATTAGTTTTTTTGATCTTACAATTGAATTAAATTTAATTGTTGGATAGCGTTTTTCTTTTAAAACTAATTTAATACAACTGTTAATTTACACCATTATTAAAAAAGAACTACTAACTAAAGCATAGCAGTGATCACTGCTCGAGGAATAGCAAATTAAGAGGGACATAACGTAGTTTGTACTATTAACCTAGCTGCTATGCGTCAAAAGTTTTAATACATTTTCCGAAGGTACTAAAACGTTAAAAAATAACGAAAATAATTTTTTTTTCAAAAATTATAAGCGATCGTGAAAATTTTTTCAAGTAAAAGTTATGTGAAATTATACTGTCTACCCCACTGAAGAAAAAAAAATTATAGATTTAAATAAATAGCGAAATTAGTAGTCACATCCGATGTAACCGGAAGTACAAAAAGAATGATTTCATGTCGTAATAATCCGTTTTAGCGACCTAACCATGCATTCCAAATGGTTTTCTTATATCACCAATAATAAAGAAAAATATGGGGGTGAGCCACTTTTGAGGGACACCCGGTATGGTCAACAGAATCATCGGAACCAAAAGTGATAGAAAGTTCAAACATATCTCAGAACGGCGTATAACGTCATAATATCACGTTTTGGGCGCATTTTGTTTTTTATCTCCAACATGCTCCAAGATGTCATTTGGCGCCTGAATATCACAAATATAGTCAACAGAATTATCGGAACCAAAAGTGATAGAAAGTTCAAACATGTCTCAGAACGGCGTATAACGTCATAATATCACGTTTTGGACACATTTTGTTTTTTATCTCCAACATGCTCCAATATGTCATTAGGCGCCTGAATATCACATATATGGTCAACAGAATCATCGGAACCAAAAGTGATAGAAAGTTCAAACATATCTCAGAACGGCGTATAACGTCATAATATCACGTTTTGGGCACATTTTGTTTTTTATCTCCAACATGCTCCAAGATGTCATTTGGCGCCTGAATATCACATATATGGTCAACAGAATTACCGGAACCAAAAGTGATAGAAAGTTCAAACATGGCTCAGAACGGCGTATAACGTCATAATATCACGTTTTGGGCGCATTTTGTTTTTTATCTCCAACATGCTCCAAGATGTCATTTGGCGCCTGAATATCACAAATATGGTGGACAGAATTATCGGAACCAAAAGTGATAGAAAGTTCAGACATGGCTCAGAACGGCGTATAACGTCATAATATCACGTTTTGGGCACATTTTGTTTTTTATCTCCAACATGCTCCAATATGTCATTTGGCGCCTGAATATCACATATATGGTCAACAGAATTACCGGAACAAAAAGTGATAGAAAGTTCAAACATTGCTCAGAACGGCGTATAACGTCATAATATCACGTTTTGGGCGCATTTTGTTTTTTATCTCCAACATGCTCCAAGATGTCATTTGGCGCCTGAATATCACATATATGGTCAACAGAATCATCGGAACCAAAAGTGATAGAAGGTTCAAACATATCTCAGAACGGCGTATAACGTCATAATATCACGTTTTGGGCACATTTTGTTTTTTATCTCCAACATGCTCCAACATGTCATTTGGCGCCTGAATATCACAAATATGGTCAACAGAATTATCGGAACCAAAAGTGATAGAAAGTTCAAACATGTCTCAGAACGGCGTATAACGTCATAATATCACGTTTTGGGCACATTTTGTTTTTTATCTCCAACATGCTCCAATATGTCATTTGGCGCCTGAATATCACATATATGGTCAACAGAATCATCGGAACCAAAAGTGATAGAAAGTTCAAACATGTCTCAGAACGGCGTATAACGTCATAATATCACGTTTTGGGCGCATTTTGTTTTTTATCTCCAACATGCTCCAAGATGTCATTTGGCGCCTGAATATCACATATATGGTCAACAGAATTACCGGAACCAAAAGTGATAGAAAGTTCAAACATGGCTCAGAACGGCGTATAACGTCATAATATCACGTTTTGGGCGCATTTTGTTTTTTATCTCCAACATGCTCCAAGATGTCATTTGGCCCCTGAATATCACAAATATGGTCAACAGAATTATCGGAACCAAAAGTAATAGAAAATTCAAACATGTCTCAGAACGGCGTATAACGTCATAATATCACGTTTTGGGCGCATTTTGTTTTTTATCTCCAACATGCTCCAAGATGTCATTTGGCGCCTGAATATCACATATATGGTCAACAGAATTACCGGAACCAAAAGTGATAGAAAGTTCAAACATGGCTCAGAACGGCGTATAACGTCATAATATCACGTTTTGGGCACATTTTGTTTTTTATCTCCAACATGCTCCAATATGTCATTTGGCGCCTGAATATCACATATATGGTCAACAGAATCATCGGAAACAAAAGTGATAGAAAGTTCAAACATGTCTCAGAACGGCGTATAACGTCATAATATCACGTTTTGGGCTCATTTTGTTTTTTATCTCCAACATGCTCCAAGATGTCATTTGGCGCCTGAATATCACATATATGGTCAACAGAATTACCGGAACCAAAAGTGATAGAATGTTCAAACATGGCTCAGAACGGCGTATAACGTCATAATATCACGTTTTGGGCACATTTTGTTTTTTATCTCCAACATGCTCCAATATGTCATTTGGCGCCTGAATATCACATATATGGTCAACAGAATCATCGGAACCAAAAGTGATAGAAAGTTCAAACATGTCTCAGAACGGCGTATAACGTCATAATATCACGTTTTGGGCACATTTTGTTTTTTATCTCCAACATGCTCCAAGATGTCATTTGGCGCCTGAATATCACATATATGGTCAACAGAATTACCGGAACCAAATGTGATAGAAAGTTCAAACATGGCTCAGAACGGCGTATAACGTCACAATATCACGTTTTGGGCACATATTGTTTTTTATCTCCAACATGCTCCAAGATGTCATTTGGCGCCTGAATATCACAAATATGGTGGACAGAATTATCGGAACCAAAAGTGATAGAAAGTTCAGACATGGCTCAGAACGGCGTATAACGTCATAATAACACGTTTTGGGCACATTTTGTTTTTTATCTCCAACATGCTCCAATGTGACATTTGGCATCTGAATATCACATATATGGTCGACAGAATTACCGGAACCAAAAGTTATAGAAAGTTCAAACATGTCTCAGAACGGCGTATTACGTCATAATATCACGTTTTTGGACGCATTTTGTTTTTTATCTCCAACATGCTCTAATGTGACATTTGGCATCTGAATATCACATATATGGTCGACAGAATTACCGGAACCAAAAGTGATAGAAAGTTCAAACATATCTCAGAACGTCATATAACGTCATAATATCACGTTTTGGGCCCATTTTGTTTATTATCTCCAACATGCTCCAAGATGTCATTTGGCGCCTGAATATCACATATATGGTCAACAGAATTACCGGAACCAAAAGTGATAGAAAGTTCAAACATGTCTCAGAACGGCGTATAACGTCATAATATCACGTGTTGGGCCCATTTTGTTTTTTATCTCCAACATGCTCCAACATATCATTTGGCGCCTGAATATCACATATATGGTCAACAGAA
Source organism: Onthophagus taurus (assembly GCF_036711975.1). Taxonomy (NCBI): domain Eukaryota; kingdom Metazoa; phylum Arthropoda; class Insecta; order Coleoptera; family Scarabaeidae; genus Onthophagus; species Onthophagus taurus. The sequence goes on along the minus strand of NC_091972.1, from coordinate 26,161,093 downwards.
TTACCGGAACCAAAAGTGATAGAAAGTTCAAACATGGCTCAGAACGGCGTATAACGTCATAATATCACGTTTTGGGCGCATTTTGTTTTTTATCTCCAACATGCTCCAAGATGTCATTTGGCGCCTGAATATCACATATATGGTCAACAGAATTACCGGAACCAAAAGTGATAGAAAGTTCAAACATGGCTCAGAACGGCGTATAACGTCATAATATCACGTTTTTGGACGCATTTTGTTTTTTATCTCCAACATGCTCTAATGTGACATTTGGCATCTGAATATCACATATATGGTCGACAGAATTACCGGAACCAAAAGTGATAGAAAGTTCAAACATGGCTCAGAACGGCGTATAACGTCATAATATCACGTTTTGGGCCCATTTTGTTTTTTATCTCCAACATGCTCCAACATATCATTTGGCGCCTGAATATCACATATATGGTCGACAGAATTACCGGAACCAAAAGTGATAGAAAGTTCAAACATGGCTCAGAACGGCGTATAACGTCATAATATCACGTTTTGGGCCCATTTTGTTTTTTATCTCCAACATGCTCCAACATATCATTTGGCGCCTGAATATCACATATATGGTCAACAGAATTACCGGAACCAAAAGTGATAGAAAGTTCAAACATGGCTCAGAACGGCGTATAACGTCATAATGTCACGTTTTGGGCACATTTTGTTTTTTATCTCCAACATGCTCCAATACGATATTTGGCCCCTGAAGATCACATATATGGTCGACAGAATTACCGGAACCAAAAGTGATAGAAAGTTCAAACATGTCTCAGAACGGCGTATAACGTCATAATATCACGTTTTGGGCGCATTTTGTTTTTTATCTCCAACATGCTCCAAGATGTCATTTGGCGCCTGAATATCACATATATGGTCAACAGAATTACCGGAACCAAAAGTGATAGAAAGTTCAAACATGGCTCAGAACGGCGTATAACGTCATAATATCACGTTTTGGGCGCATTTTGTTTTTTATCTCCAACATGCTCCAAGATGTCATTTGGCGCCTGAATATCACAAATATGGTGGACAGAATTACCGGAACCAAAAGTGATAGAAAGTTCAAACATGGCTCAGAACGGCGTATTACGTCATAATATCACGTTTTGGGCACATTTTGTTTTTTATCTCCAACATGCTCCAATACGATAATTGGCCCTTGAATATCACATATATGGTCGACAGAATTACCGGAACCAAAAGTGATAGAAAGTTCAAACATGTCTCAGAACGGCGTATAACGTCATAATATCACGTTTTGGGCGCATTTTGTTTTTTATCTCCAACATGCTCCAAGATGTCATTTGGCGCCTGAATATCACAAATATGGTGGACAGAATTATCGGAACCAAAAGTGATTGAAAGTTCAAACATGGCTCAGAACGGCGTATAACGTCATAATATCACGTTTTGGGCGCATTTAGTTTTTTATCTCCAACATGCTCCAAGATGTCCTTTGGCGCCTGAATATCACATATATGGTCAACAGAATTACCGGAACCAAAAGTGATAGAAAGTTCAAACATGGCTCAGAACGGCGTATAACGTCATAATATCACGTTTTGGGCACATTTTGTTTTTTATCTCCAACATGCTCCAATATGTCATTTGGCGCCTGATTATCACATATATGGTCAACAGAATCATCGGAACCAAAAGTGATAGAAAGTTCAAACATGTCTCAGAACGGCGTATAACGTCATAATATCACGTTTTGGGCACATTTTGTTTTTTATCTCCAACATGCTCCAATACAACATTTGGCCCCTGAATATCACAAATATGGTCAACAGAATTAGCGGAACCAAAAGTGATAGAAAGTTCAAACATGGCTCAGAACGGCGTATAACGTCATAATATCACGTTTTGGGCACATATTGTTTTTTATCTCCAACATGCTCCAACATGTCATTTGGCGCCTGAATATCACAAATATGGTCAACAGAATTATCGGAACCATAAGTGATAGAAAGTTCAAACATGGCTCAGAACGGCGTATAACGTCATAATATCACGTTTTGGGCGCATTTTGTTTTTTTTTTTCTAAAATGCTTCCAAGATGTCATTTGGCGCCTGAATATCACATATATGGTCAACAGAATTACCGGAACCAAAAGTGATAGAAAGTTCAAACATGGCTCAGAACGGCGTATAACGTCATAATATCACGTTTTGGGCACATTTTGTTTTTTATCTCCAACATGCTCGAATACGACATTTGGCCCCTGAATATCACAAATATGGTCAAGAGAATTATCGGAACCAAAAGTGATAGAAAGTTCAAACATGGCTCAGAACGGCGTATAACGTCATAATATCACGTTTTGGGCACATTTTGTTTTTTATCTCCAACATGCTCCAAGATGACATTTGGCCCCTGAATATCACATATATGGTCAACAGAATTACCGGAACCAAAAGAGATAGAAAGTTCAAACATGGCTCAGAACGGCGTATAACGTCATAATATCACGTTTTGGGCGCATTTTGTTTTTTATCTCCAACATGCTCCAATACGATATTTGGCCCCTGAATATCACAAATATGGTCAACAGAATCATCGGAACCAAAAGTGATAGAAAGTTCAAACATGGCTCAGAACGGCGTATAACGTCATAATATCACGTTTTGGGCACATTTTGTTTTTTATCTCCAACATGCTCCTAGATGTCATTTGGCGCCTGAATATCACATATATGGTCAACAGAATTACCGGAACCAAAAGTGATAGAAAGTTCAAACATGCCTCAGAACGGCCTATAACGTCACAATATCACGTTTTGGGCGCATTTTGTTTTTTATCTCCAACATGCTCCAATACGACATTTGGCCCCTGAATATCACAAATATGGTCAACAGAATTATCGGAACCAAAAGTGATAGAAAGTTCAAACATGGCTCAGAACGGCGTATAACGTCATAATATCACGTTTTGGGCACATTTTGTTTTTTATCTCCAACATGCTCCAAGATGACATTTGGCCCCCGAATATCAGATATATGGTCAACAGAATTACCGGAACCAAAAGTGATAGAAAGTTCAAACATGGCTCAGAACGGCGTATAACGTCATAATATCACGTTTTGAGCACATTTTGTTTTTTATCTCCAACATGCTCCAATACGATATTTGGCCCCTGAATATCACAAATATGGTCAACAGAATCATCGGAACCAAAAGTGATAGAAAGTTCAAACATGGCTCAGAACGGCGTATAACGTCATAATATCACGTTTTGGGCACATTTTGTTTTTTATCTCCAACATGCTCCTAGATGTCATTTGGCGCCTGAATATCACATATATGGTCAACAGAATTACCGGAACCAAAAGTGATAGAAAGTTCAAACATGCCTCAGAACGGCCTATAACGTCACAATATCACGTTTTGGGCGCATTTTGTTTTTTATCTCCAACATGCTCCAATACGACATTTGGCCCCTGAATATCACAAATATGGTCAACAGAATTATCGGAACCAAAAGTGATAGAAAGTTCAAACATGGCTCAGAACGGCGTATAACGTCATAATATCACGTTTTGAGCACATTTTGTTTTTTATCTCCAACATGCTCCAATACGATATTTGGCCCCTGAATATCACAAATATGGTCAACAGAATCATCGGAACCAAAAGTGATAGAAAGTTCAAACATGGCTCAGAACGGCGTATAACGTCATAATATCACGTTTTGGGCACATTTTGTTTTTTATCTCCAACATGCTCCTAGATGTCATTTGGCGCCTGAATATCACATATATGGTCAACAGAATTACCGGAACCAAAAGTGATAGAAAGTTCAAACATGCCTCAGAACGGCCTATAACGTCACAATATCACGTTTTGGGCGCATTTTGTTTTTTATCTCCAACATGCTCCAATACGACATTTGGCCCCTGAATATCACAAATATGGTCAACAGAATTATCGGAACCAAAAGTGATAGAAAGTTCAAACATGGCTCAGAACGGCGTATAACGTCATAATATCACGTTTTGGGCACATTTTGTTTTTTATCTCCAACATGCTCCAAGATGACATTTGGCCCCCGAATATCAGATATATGGTCAACAGAATTACCGGAACCAAAAGTGATAGAAAGTTCAAACATGGCTCAGAACGGCGTATAACGTCATAATATCACGTTTTGGGCGCATTTTGTTTTTTATCTCCAATATGCTCCAAGATGTCATTTGGCGCCTGAATATCACATATATGGTCAACAGAATTACCGGAACCAAAAGTGATAGAAAGTTCAAACATGGCTCAGAACGGCGTATGACGTCATAATATCACGTTTTGGGCGCATTTTGTTTTTTATCTCCAACATGCTCCAAGACGACATTTGGCCCCCGAATATCAGATATATGGTCAACAGAATTACCGGAACCAAAAGTGATAGAAAGTTCAAACATGGCTCAGAACGGCGTATAACGTCATAATATCACGTTTTGCTCGCATTTTGTTTTTTATCTCCAACATGCTCCAAGATGTCATTTGGCGCCTGAATATCACAAATATGGTGGACAGAATTATCGGAACCAAAAGTGATAGAAAGTTCAGACATGGCTCAGAACGGCGTATAACGTCATAATATCACGTTTTGGGCACATTTTGTTTTTTATCTCCAACATGCTCCAATACGACATTTGGCCCCTGAATATCACAAATATGGTCAACAGAATTATCGGAACCAAAAGTGATAGAAAGTTCAAACATGGCTCAGAACGGCGTATAACGTCATAATATCACGTTTTGGGCACATTTTGTTTTTTATCTCCAACATGCTCCAATATGTCATTTGGCGCCTGAATATCACATATATGGTCAACAGAATCATCGGAACCAAAAGTGATAGAAAGTTCAAACATGGCTCAGAACGGCGTATAACGTCATAATATCACGTTTTGGGCACATTTTGTTTTTTATCTCCAACATGCTCCAATATGTCATTTGGCGCCTGAATATCACATATATGGTCAACAGAATCATCGGAACCAAAAGTGATAGAAAGTTCAAACATGGCTCAGAACGGCGTATAACGTCATAATATCACGTTTTGGGCGTATTTTGTTTTTTATCTCCAACATGCTCCAATATGTCATTTGGCGCCTGAATATCACAAATATGGTCAACAGAATTACCGGAACCAAAAGTGATAGAAAGTTCAAACATGGCTCAGAACGGCGTATAACGTCATAATATCAGGTTTTGGGCACATTTTGTTTTTTATCTCCAACATGCTCCAATATGTCATTTGGCGCCTGAATATCACATATATGGTCAACAGAATTACCGGAACCAAAAGTGATAGAAAGTTCAGACATGGCTCAGAACGGCGTATAACGTCATAATATCACGTTTTGGGCACATTTTGTTTTTTATCTCCAACATGCTCCAATACGACATTTGGCCCCTGAATATCACAAATATGGTCAACAGAATTATCGGAACCAAAAGTGATAGAAAGTTCAAACATGGCTCAGAACGGCGTATAACGTCATAATATCACGTTTTGAGCGTATTTTGTTTTTTATCTCCAACATGCTCCAATATGTCATTTGGCGCCTGAATATCACATATATGGTCAACAGAATCATCGGAACCAAAGGTGATAGAAAGTTCAAACATGTCTCAGAACGGCGTATAACGTCATAATATCACGTTTTGGGCAAATTTTGTTTTTTATCTCCAACATGCTCCAATATGTCATTTGGCGCCTGAATATCACATATATGGTCAACAGAATCATCGGAACCAAAAGTGATAGAAAGTTCAAACGTGTCTCAGATCGGCGTATAACGTCATAATATCACGTTTTGGGCACATTTTGTTTTTTATCTCCAACATGCTCCAAGATGACATTTGGCCCCTGAATATCACATATATGGTCAACAGAATTACCGGAACCAAAAGTGATAGAAAGTTCAAACATGGCTCAGAACGGCGTATAACGTCATAATATCACGTTTTGGGCGCATTTTGTTTTTTATCTCCAACATGCTCCAAGATGTCATTTGGCGCCTGAATATCACAAATATGGTGGACAGAATTATCGGAACCAAAAGTGATAGAAAGTTCAGACATGGCTCAGAACGGCGTATAACGTCATAATATCACGTTTTGGGCACATTTTGTTTTTTATCTCCAACATGCTCCAATATGTCATTTGGCGCCTGAATATCACATATATGGTCAACAGAATCATCGGAACCAAAAGTGATAGAAAGTTCAAACATGGCTCAGAACGGCGTATAACGTCATAATATCAGGTTTTGGGCACATTTTGTTTTTTATCTCCAACATGCTCCAATATGTCATTTGGCGCCTGAATATCACATATATGGTCAACAGAATTACCGGAACCAAAAGTGATAGAAAGTTCAGACATGGCTCAGAACGGCGTATAACGTCATAATATCACGTTTTGGGCACATTTTGTTTTTTATCTCCAACATGCTCCAATACGACATTTGGCCCCTGAATATCACAAATATGGTCAACAGAATTATCGGAACCTAAAGTGATAGAAAGTTCAAACATGGCTCAGAACGGCGTATAACGTCATAATATCACGTTTTGGGCACATTTTGTTTTTTATCTCCAACATGCTCCAAGATGTCATTTGGCGCCTGAATATCACATATATGGTCAACAGAATTACCGGAACCAAAAGTGATAGAAAGTTCAGACATGGCTCAGAACGGCGTATAACGTCATAATATCACGTTTTGGGCACATTTTGTTTTTTATCTCCAACATGCTCCAATATGTCATTTGGCGCCTGAATATCACATATATGGTCAACAGAATCATCGGAACCAAAAGTGATAGAAAGTTCAAACATGGCTCAGAACGGCGTATAACGTCATAATATCACGTTTTGGGCGCATTTTGTTTTTTATCTCGAACATGCTCCAAGATGTCATTTGGCGCCTGAATATCCCATATATGGTCAACAGAATCATCGGAACCAAAAGTGATAGAAAGTTCAAACATGTCTCAGAACGGCGTATAACGTCATAATATCACGTTTTGGGCACATTTTGTTTTTTATCTCCAACATGCTCCAATATGTCATTTGGCGCCTGAATATCACATATATGGTCAACAGAATTACCGGAACCAAAAGTGATAGAAAGTTCAGACATGGCTCAGAACGGCGTATAACGTCATAATATCACGTTTTGGGCACATTTTGTTTTTTATCTCCAACATGCTCCAATACGACATTTGGCCCCTGAATATCACAAATATGGTCAACAGAATTATCGGAACCAAAAGTGATAGAAAGTTCAAACATGGCTCAGAACGGCGTATAACGTCATAATATCACGTTTTGAGCGTATTTTGTTTTTTATCTCCAACATGCTCCAATATGTCATTTGGCGCCTGAATATCACATATATGGTCAACAGAATCATCGGAACCAAAGGTGATAGAAAGTTCAAACATGTCTCAGAACGGCGTATAACGTCATAATATCACGTTTTGGGCAAATTTTGTTTTTTATCTCCAACATGCTCCAATATGTCATTTGGCGCCTGAATATCACATATATGGTCAACAGAATCATCGGAACCAAAAGTGATAGAAAGTTCAAACGTGTCTCAGATCGGCGTATAACGTCATAATATCACGTTTTGGGCACATTTTGTTTTTTATCTCCAACATGCTCCAAGATGACATTTGGCCCCTGAATATCACATATATGGTCAACAGAATTACCGGAACCAAAAGTGATAGAAAGTTCAAACATGGCTCAGAACGGCGTATAACGTCATAATATCACGTTTTGGGCGCATTTTGTTTTTTATCTCCAACATGCTCCAAGATGTCATTTGGCGCCTGAATATCACAAATATGGTGGACAGAATTATCGGAACCAAAAGTGATAGAAAGTTCAGACATGGCTCAGAACGGCGTATAACGTCATAATATCACGTTTTGGGCACATTTTGTTTTTTATCTCCAACATGCTCCAATATGTCATTTGGCGCCTGAATATCACATATATGGTCAACAGAATCATCGGAACCAAAAGTGATAGAAAGTTCAAACATGGCTCAGAACGGCGTATAACGTCATAATATCAGGTTTTGGGCACATTTTGTTTTTTATCTCCAACATGCTCCAATATGTCATTTGGCGCCTGAATATCACATATATGGTCAACAGAATTACCGGAACCAAAAGTGATAGAAAGTTCAGACATGGCTCAGAACGGCGTATAACGTCATAATATCACGTTTTGGGCACATTTTGTTTTTTATCTCCAACATGCTCCAATACGACATTTGGCCCCTGAATATCACAAATATGGTCAACAGAATTATCGGAACCTAAAGTGATAGAAAGTTCAAACATGGCTCAGAACGGCGTATAACGTCATAATATCACGTTTTGGGCACATTTTGTTTTTTATCTCCAACATGCTCCAAGATGTCATTTGGCGCCTGAATATCACATATATGGTCAACAGAATTACCGGAACCAAAAGTGATAGAAAGTTCAGACATGGCTCAGAACGGCGTATAACGTCATAATATCACGTTTTGGGCACATTTTGTTTTTTATCTCCAACATGCTCCAATATGTCATTTGGCGCCTGAATATCACATATATGGTCAACAGAATCATCGGAACCAAAAGTGATAGAAAGTTCAAACATGGCTCAGAACGGCGTATAACGTCATAATATCACGTTTTGGGCGCATTTTGTTTTTTATCTCGAACATGCTCCAAGATGTCATTTGGCGCCTGAATATCCCATATATGGTCAACAGAATCATCGGAACCAAAAGTGATAGAAAGTTCAAACATGTCTCAGAACGGCGTATAACGTCATAATATCACGTTTTGGGCACATTTTGTTTTTTATCTCCAACATGCTCCAAGATGACATTTGGACCTGAATATCACATATATGGTCAACAGAATTACCGGAACCAAAAGTGATAGAAAGTTCAAACATGGCTCAGAACGGCGTATAACGTCATAATATCACGTTTTGGGCTCATTTTGTTTTTTATCTCGAACATGCTCCAAGATGTCATTTGGCGCCTGAATATCCCATATATGGTCAACAGAATCATCGGAACCAAAAGTGATAGAAAGTTCAAACATGTCTCAGAACGGCGTATAACGTCATAATATCACGTTTTGGGCATATTTTGTTTTTTATCTCCAACATCCTCCAAGATGTCATTTGGCGCCTGAATATCACATATATGGTCAACAGAATTACCGGAACCAAAAGTGATAGAAAGTTCAAACATGGCTCACAACGGCGTATAACGTCATAATATCACGTATTGGGCGCATTTTGTTTTTTATCTCCAACATGCTCCAAGATGTCATTTGGCGCCTGAATATCACAAATATGGTGGACAGAATTATCGGAACCAAAAGTGATAGAAAGTTCAGACATGGCTCAGAACGGCGTATAACGTCATAATATCACGTTTTGGGCACATTTTGTTTTTTATCTCCAACATGCTCCAAGATGTCATTTGGCGCCTGAATATCACATATATGGTCAACAGAATTAAAGGAACCAAAAGTGATAGAAAGTTCAAACATGGCTCAGAACGGCGTATAACGTCACAATATCACGTTTTGGGCACATATTGTTTTTTATCTCCAACATGCTCCAACATGTCATTTGGCGCCTGAATATCACAAATATGGTCAACAGAATTATCGGAACCAAAAGTGATAGAAAGTTCAAACATGGCTCAGAACGGCGTATAACGTCATAATATCACGTTTTGGGCACATTTTGTTTTTTATCTCCAACATGCTCCAATACGACATTTGGCCCCTGAATATCACAAATATGGTCAACAGAATTACCGGAACCAAAAGTGATAGAAAGTTCAAACATGGCCCAGAACGGCGTATAACGTCATAATATCACGTTTTGGGCACATTTTGTTTTTTATCTCCAACATGCTCCAAGATGACATTTGGCCCTGAATATCAGATATATGGTCAACAGAATTACCGGAACCAAAAGTGATAGAAAGTTCAAACATGGCTCAGAACGGCGTATAACGTCATAATATCACGTTTTGCTCGAATTTTGTTTTTTATCTCCAACATGCTCCAATACGACATTTGGCCCCTGAATATCACAAATATGGTCAACAGAATTATCGGAACCAAAAGTGATAGAAAGTTCAAACATGGCTCAGAACGGCGTATAACGTCATAATATCACGTTTTGGGCACATTTTGTTTTTTATCTCCAACATGCTCCAAGATGACATTTGGCCCCTGAATATCACATACATGGTCAACAGAATTACCGGAACCAAAAGTGATAGAAAGTTCAAACATGGCTCAGAACGGCGTATAACGTCATAATATCACGTTTTGCTCGCATTTTGTTTTTTATCTCCAACATGCTCCAAGATGTCATTTGGCGCCTGAATATCACAAATATGGTGGACAGAATTATCGGAACCAAAAGTGATAGAAAGTTCAAACATGTCTCAGAACGGCGTATAACGTCATAATATCACGTTTTGGGCACATTTTGTTTTTTATCTCCAACATGCTCCATGATGTCATTTGGCGCCTGAATATCACAAATATGGTCAACAGAATTATCGGAACCAAAAGTGATAGAAAGTTCAAACATGGCTCAGAACGGCCTATAACGTCACAATATCACGTTTTGGGCACATATTGTTTTTTATCTCCAACATGCTCCAACATGTCATTTGGCGCCTGAATATCACAAATATGGTCAACAGAATTATCGGAACCAAAAGTGATAGAAAGTTCAAACATGGCTCAGAACGGCGTATAACGTCATAATATCACGTTTTGGGCACATTTTGTTTTTTATCTCCAACATGCTCCAATACGACATTTGGCCCCTGAATATCACAAATATGGTCAACAGAATTATCGGAACCAAAAGTGATAGAAATTTCAAACATGGCTCAGAACGGCGTATAACGTCATAATATCACGTTTTGGGCACATTTTGTTTTTTATCTCCAACATGCTCCAAGATGACATTTGGCCCCTGAATATCAGATATATGGTCAACAGAATTACCGGAACCAAAAGTGATAGAAAGTTCAAACATGGCTCAGAACGGCGTATAACGTCATAATATCACGTTTTGGGCACATTTTGTTTTTTATCTCCAACATGCTAACAGGTGGCATTTGGCCCCTGAATATCAGATATATGGTCAACAGAATTACCGGAACCAAAAGTGATAGAAAGTTCAAACATGGCTCAGAACGGCGTATAACGTCATAATATCACGTTTTGGGCATATTTTGTTTTTTATCTCCAACATGCTCCAAGATGACATTTGGCCCCTGAATATCAGATATATGGTCAACAGAATTACAGGAACCAAAAGTGATAGAAAGTTCAAACATGGCTCAGAACGGCCTATAACGTCACAATATCACGTTTTGGGCACATATTGTTTTTTATCTCCAACATGCTCCAACATGTCATTTGGCGCCTGAATATCACAAATATGGTCAACAGAATTATCGGAACCAAAAGTGATAGAAAGCTCAAACATGGCTCAGAACGGCCTATAACGTCACAATATCACGTTTTGGGCACATATTGTTTTTTATCTCCAACATGCTCCAAGATGTCATTTGGCGCCTGAATATCACATATATGGTCAACAGAATTACCGGAACCAAAAGTAATAAAAAGTTCAAACATGGCTCAGAACGGCCTATAACGTCACAATATCACGTTTTGGGCACATATTGTTTTTTATCTCCAACATGCTCCAACATGTCATTTGGCGCCTGAATATCACAAATATGGTCAACAGAATTATCGGAACCAAAAGTGATAGAAATTTCAAACATGGCTCAGAACGGCGTATAACGTCATAATATCACGTTTTGGGCACATTTTGTTTTTTATCTCCAACATGCTCCAAGATGACATTTGGCCCCCGAATATCAGATATATGGTCAACAGAATTACCGGAACCAAAAGTGATAGAAAGTTCAAACATGTCTCAGAACGGCGTATAACGTCATAATATCATGTTTTGGGCACATTTTGTTTTTTATCTCCAACATGCTCCATGATGTCATTTGGCGCCTGAATATCACATATATGGTCAACAGAATTACCGGAACCAAAAGTGATAGAAAGTTCAAACATGGCTCAGAACGGCCTATAACGTCACAATATCACGTTTTGGGCACATATTGTTTTTTATCTCCAACATGCTCCAACATGTCATTTGGCGCCTGAATATCACAAATATGGTCAACAGAATTATCGGAACCAAAAGTGATAGAAAGCTCAAACATGGCTCAGAACGGCCTATAACGTCACAATATCACGTTTTGGGCACATATTGTTTTTTATCTCCAACATGCTCCAAGATGTCATTTGGCGCCTGAATATCACATATATGGTCAACAGAATTACCGGAACCAAAAGTGATAAAAAGTTCAAACATGGCTCAGAACGGCCTATAACGTCACAATATCACGTTTTGGGCACATATTGTTTTTTATCTCCAACATGCTCCAACATGTCATTTGGCGCCTGAATATCACAAATATGGTCAACAGAATTATCGGAACCAAAAGTGATAGAAATTTCAAACATGGCTCAGAACGGCGTATAACGTCATAATATCACGTTTTGGGCACATTTTGTTTTTTATCTCCAACATGCTCCAAGATGACATTTGGCCCCCGAATATCAGATATATGGTCAACAGAATTACCGGAACCAAAAGTGATAGAAAGTTCATACATGGCTCAGAACGGCGTATAACGTCATAATATCACGTTTTGGGCGCATTTTGTTTTTTATCTCCAATATGCTCCAAGATGTCATTTGGCGCCTGAATATCACATATATGGTCAACAGAATTACCGGAACCAAAAGTGATAGAAAGTTCAAACATGGCTCAGAACGGCGTATGACGTCATAATATCACGTTTTGGGCGCATTTTGTTTTTTATCTCCAACATGCTCCAAGATGCCATTTGGCGCCTGAATATCAGATATATGGTCAACAGAATTACCGGAACCAAAAGTGATAGAAAGTTCAAACATGGCTCAGAACGGCCTATAACGTCACAATATCACGTTTTGGGCACATATTGTTTTTTATCTCCAACATGCTCCAACATGTCATTTGGCGCCTGAATATCACAAATATGGTCAACAGAATTATCGGAACCAAAAGTGATAGAAATTTCAAACATGGCTCAGAACGGCGTATAACGTCATAATATCACGTTTTGGGCACATTTTGTTTTTTATCTCCAACATGCTCCAAGATGACATTTGGCCCCCGAATATCAGATATATGGTCAACAGAATTACCGGAACCAAAAGTGATAGAAAGTTCAAACATGGCTCAGAACGGCGTATAACGTCATAATATCACGTTTTGGGCACATTTTGTTTTTTATCTCCAACATGCTCCAAGATGACATTTGGCCCCTGAATATCAGATATATGGTCAACAGAATTACCGGAACCAAAAGTGATAGAAAGTTCAAACATGGGTCAGAACCGCGTATAACGTCATAATATCACGTTTTGCTCGCATTTTGTTTTTTATCTCCAACATGCTCCAAGATGTCTTTTGGCGCCTGAATATCACAAATTTGGTGGACAGAATTATCGGAACCAAAAGTGATAGAAAGTTCAAACATGTCTCAGAACGGCGTATAACGTCATAATATCACGTTTTGGGCACATTTTGTTTTTTATCTCCAACATGCTCCATGATGTCATTTGGCGCCTGAATATCACATATATGGTCAACAGAATTACCGGAACCAAAAGTGATAGAAAGTTCAAACATGGCTCAGAACGGCCTATTACGTCACAATATCACGTTTTGGGCACATATTGTTTTTTATCTCCAACATGCTCCAACATGTCATTTGGCGCCTGAATATCACAAATATGGTCAACAGAATTATCGGAACCAAAAGTGATAGAAAGCTCAAACATGGCTCAGAACGGCCTATAACGTCACAATATCACGTTTTGGGCACATATTGTTTTTTATCTCCAACATGCTCCAAGATGTCATTTGGCGCCTGAATATCACATATATGGTCAACAGAATTAGCGGAACCAAAAGTGATAGAAAGTTCAAACATGGCTCAGAACGGCCTATAACGTCACAATATCACGTTTTGGGCACATATTGTTTTTTATCTCCAACATGCTCCAACATGTCATTTGGCGCCTGAATATCACAAATATGGTCAACAGAATTATCGGAACCAAAAATGATAGAGATTTCAAACATGGCTCAGAACGGCGTATAACGTCATAATATCACGTTTTGGGCGCATTTTGTTTTTTATCTCCAATATGCTCCAAGATGTCATTTGGCGCCTGAATATCACATATATGGTCAACAGAATTACCGGAACCAAAAGTGATAGAAAGTTCAAACATGGCTCAGAACGGCGTATGACGTCATAATATCACGTTTTGGGCGCATTTTGTTTTTTATCTCCAATATGCTCCAAGATGTCATTTGGCGCCTGAATATCACATATATGGTCAACAGAATTACCGGAACCAAAAGTGATAGAAAGTTCAAACATGGCTCAGAACGGCGTATGACGTCATAATATCACGTTTTGTGCGCATTTTGTTTTTTATCTCCAACATGCTCCAAGATGACATTTGGCCCCCGAATATCAGATATATGGTCAACAGAATTACCGGAACCAAAAGTGATAGAAAGTTCAAACATGGCTCAGAACGGCGTATAACGTCATAATATCACGTTTTGCTCGCATTTTGTTTTTTATCTCCAACATGCTCCAAGATGTCATTTGGCGCCTGAATATCACAAATATGGTGGACAGAATTATCGGAACCAAAAGTGATAGAAAGTTCAGACATGGCTCAGAACGGCGTATAACGTCATAATATCACGTTTTGGGCACATTTTGTTTTTTATCTCCAACATGCTCCAATATGTCATTTGGCGCCTGAATATCACAAATATGGTCAACAGAATTACCGGAACCAAAAGTGATAGAAAGTTCAAACATGACTCAGAACGGCGTATAACGTCATAATATCTCGTTTTGCTCGCATTTTGTTTTTTATCTCCAACATGCTCCAAGATGTCATTTGGCGCCTGAATATCACAAATATGGTCAACAGAATTATCGGAACCAAAAGTGATAGAAAGTTCAAACATGGCTCAGAACGGCGTATAACTTCATATCACGTTTTGGGCGCATTTTGTTTTTTATCTCCAACATGCTCCAAGATGACATTTGGCCCCTGAATATTACATATATGGTCAACAGAATTACCGGAACCAAAAGTGATAGAAAGTTCAAACATGGCTCAGAAGGGCGTATAACGTCATAATATCACGTTTTGGGCGCATTTTGTTTTTTATCTCCAACATGCTCCAAGATGTCATTTGGCGCCTGAATATCACATATATGGTCAACAGAATCATCGGAACCAAAAGTGATAGAAAGTTCAAACATGTCTCAGAACGGCGTATAACTTCATAATATCACGTTTTGGGCACATTTTGTTTTTTATCTCCAACATGCTCCAACATGTCATTTGGCGCCTGAATATCACAAATATGGTCAACAGAATTATCGGAACCAAAAGTGATAGAAATTTCAAACATGGCTCAGAACGGCGTATAACGTCATAATATCACGTTTTGGGCACATTTTGTTTTTTATCTCCAACATGCTCCAAGATGACATTTGGCGCCTGAATATCACATATATGGTCAACAGAATCATCGGAACCAAAAGTGATAGAAAGTTCAAACATGTCTCAGAACGGCGTATAACTTCATAATATCACGTTTTGGGCACATTTTGTTTTTTATCTCCAACATGCTCCAACATGTCATTTGGCGCCTGAATATCACATATATGGTCAACAGAATCATCGGAACCAAAAGTGATAGAAAGTTCAAACATGTCTCAGAACGGCGTATAACTTCATAATATCACGTTTTGGGCACATTTTGTTTTTTATCTCCAACATGCTCCAACATGTCATTTGGCGCCTGAATATCACAAATATGGTCAACAGAATTATCGGAACCAAAAGTGATAGAAATTTCAAACATGGCTCAGAACGGCGTATAACGTCATAATATCACGTTTTGGGCACATTTTGTTTTTTATCTCCAACATGCTCCAAGATGACATTTGGCCCCCGAATATCAGATATATGGTCAACAGAATTACCGGAACCAAAAGTGATAGAAAGTTCAAACATGGCTCAGAACGGCGTATAACGTCATAATATCACGTTTTGCTCGCATTTTGTTTTTTATCTCCAACATGCTCCAAGATGTTATTTGGCGCCTGAATATCACAAATATGGTGGACAGAATTATCGGAACCAAAAGTGATAGAAAGTTCAGACATGGCTCAGAACGGCGTATAACGTCATAATATCACGTTCTGGGCGCATTTTGTTTTTTATCTCCAACATGCTCCAAGATGTCATTTGGCGCCTGAATATCACAAATATGGTGGACAGAATTATCGGAACCAAAAGTGATAGAAAGTTCAGACATGGCTCAGAACGGCGTATAACGTCATAATATCACGTTTTGGGCACATTTTGTTTTTTATCTCCAACATGCTCCAATACGACATTTGGCCCCTGAATATCACAAATATGGTCAACAGAATTATCGGAACCAAAAGTGATAGAAAGTTCAAACATGGCTCAGAACGGCGTATAACGTCATAATATCACGTTTTGGGTACATTTTGCTTTTTATCTCCAACATGCTCCAAGATGTCATTTGGCGCCTGAATATCACATATATGGTCAACAGAATTACCGGAACCAAAAGTGATAGAAAGTTCAGACATGGCTCAGAACGGCGTATATCGTCATAATATCACGTTTTGGGCACATTTTGTTTTTTATCTCCAACATGCTCCAAGATGACATTTGGCCCCTGAATATCACATATATGGTCAACAGAATTACCGGAACCAAAAGTGATAGTAAGTTCAAACATGGCTCAGAACGGCGTATAACGTCATAATATCACGTTTTGCTCGCATTTTGTTTTTTATCTCCAACATGCTCCAAGATGTTATTTGGCGCCTGAATATCACAAATATGGTGGACAGAATTATCGGAACCAAAAGTGATAGAAAGTTCAGACATGGCTCAGAACGGCGTATAACGTCATAATATCACGTTCTGGGCGCATTTTGTTTTTTATCTCCAACATGCTCCAAGATGTCATTTGGCGCCTGAATATCACAAATATGGTGGACAGATTTATCGGAACCAAAAGTGATAGAAAGTTCAGACATTGTAACGGTTCCGTTCGAGGTTATTGAATTTCCTTGTGAATTGTCTGTAATTGTTAGAAGTCGGGGAATTATATACCATTTTGTTTATTTACCTTGTTATAATTTTTGTTTTTTTGTTACAGCAAGCCGAATTTGGAAACACTTGAAAATCCTTTCCTTTTCATCACTTTTCTTAAATCCTTTCCTTTCGCTCATTTTAAACGCCTTTTTCTTTTTCCTTACCTTCATTACAATCACACAATAAATCTTAACCTTAAAACTTTTCTTTTTCTCTTCTTCGTTACTATCATGAATTTTGTTTACATTTTTAAGTTCAGACTGTCAATAATAGAGGGAGGGAGTGATTTTGAATTCTTGGCACCGCGCGATTTTATAACGAGTTTTTTGGTTAAAATCTTGGGAAATGAAAACCCGTGCGCGATTTTACTCTTCCTCTTTTGAAACCAGCCTTTGTAGTGTATGGATGGTTAACAAGAATTTTAAGTCGACATTTTGGTATAATTCTGTGTAGAATTTTGGATCGATTTATATCCGTATTTTTCGGGATCTGAGTTAATTAATCCTTTAATTTTTCGTTTGGAAATTATTCAACGATTACGGTTTCACCGGATTTATTGCACATTTTTACAAAGATTATTCATTTTGCTGGTTAAAACCTCATACCACCTTGAGGTAGGTTTTTCTTTTTACATTTTCTCTAATTTTAGCTTAATACTAACTTAAACCTAAATTCATTTAAACTCCTTTCACACTACATAAAATCATCCATCCCTACATTCTTGCCTAATTATCTATTTACATTTTTCTTTCTTTTCTTTACACGCTAGGTTTTTTTCTGAGAGCCTTATTCCTTACATAAGTTCTTGGGAAATCTCCCATCCTGGAAACAAGTACTACCTGGAATAAAGAAGTAAATTAGAAGCTACATAACCCAAGTTTCCTGTACTTACCATCGAACAAGTGTTTCCAAAGGAGGTTTGCTGGATTTTGTTGCTGTATCTACGTATAATTGTTGTCATCGTGAAGTCATCATCCTTCGTTCAAAAGAGTTTGGAATAAAGGTCAGAATTTCCCTTTTTATACAAAAAGAATATCAGTGTGGTTAGATACTTTTGTATTTTTTTTATAAAGTAAGATTTTCTTTTGTACTTACCATTTAATTTTTTTGTTAACTTCACTGGTTCATTTTGTTCATTTCACTTTAAACCAGTTCTTTATTATTATTATCTCATTTTAATTATCAATTAATTTTTCTTGTAAAGTTATCGGATTTATTAGGGGTGTTATTAATTTCGGTATTGATTTCGATTTTGTTTTCTTTTCCGTTCGCCTGATCGAGCGCTCGGGTCAATCGGGGACGTGTCGCGATCATTATTTAGGTTTGTTTTAATTTTGTTTTATTCAGTTCATTATTATTTTCTTTCTCTTTTACCCCCCTAATTATTCGGGATTTTTTTTTGAACAATCTCCGTTATTTTATTTACTACTTATATACTTTATATTTTGTTTTACCATATTTTTTTTTCCTTAATAAATTTGTTTTTATATGGTATATGATTTCGCGATTTCTTTGTGTTTTGTTATATGTTGGTGTTGTCGAACCTTTTCCCTTCCAGCCCTCTTCGCAGTTAGAGCGATCTGTAACTGAAACTGCGTGGCGCCTTATAAATTCAAACCCACCCCATCTTCACTGGGAAGCCGAGGTGTTGCAGATCTGTATTTTTTTAAAAGGGGTTCGATTGTGTTGTTGTCGTTTTGTTGAAAAGCCGCCACAAATTTTGGCGCCCAACGTGGGGCCATATTGTTTTGGAGGGCCAATTGTTTTGGAAGGCCCTATTGTTTTGGAAGGCCATATTGTTTTGGAGGCCCGATATTGCTTTGGAGGCCATATTGTCTTGAAAGTCCCATATTGTTTTGGAGACCCATATCGTTTTGGGAGCCCTTGTTGTATTGTCTTGGAAGTTCTTAATTTTATCGGAACCCTTATTTGTATCGAGGACACAAAGTGACTTCGGTTCGTGTCTTAATTCCATTCCAATTATTTCGACTCTTCGGTTCCCTGTTTTCGATTTGACCAATCTCTTCTCGGGTTCAGGAGAGATCAACCCTTTTGGGATGGCTCTTAAAGTCACGGTTAATTACCTTTCTAAGGAAGAATTGAGTTATGAATTTACTGTCCGAGGTTTGGATCCCTCTAGTGTCGATGAGATGCGTAGGTTGTTTGCTTCTTTACTACAGAAGGAGAAACTTAACCCTGATTTGGTCAACGATTACCCAGATAACCCTTACACAGAGGAGGAAGATTTGTTAGCGGTTAGGGACAAACTGGCCGAAATTACCACATTGTTAGATGATTTTCGATCTAAGAATGCTAAGAAGGTTGAAACTAAGATTTGGCATGTTTTGGGGCGAATAAGGCGTATGAGTGAATTATGTGAGGATCGTGCCGTTGTTCTCCGTGAGGCTTTGTCTTTGAAGGATAGGTTAACGAAGGCCATTGCTTCCGTTTCTAGGCCAATTGAGTTAGAAGCCCTTGAAAGATCCCTGAACGTATCTTTAGGCGGGGGCGCTGCTTCGTCTACCCCTGTAACAACTAGTCCTCCACCCTTGATGTCTTCTAAGGCTATTCCCGTACATAAATGGGGCCTTAAATTTTCCGGAAGGACGGGTATTTCGGTGGGAGCGTTTTTAGAGCGAGTACATGAATTGTCCGCAGCTCGAGGTGTTTCTCTTCGAGAAGTTTTTGTGTCGGCTCTTGATTTATTTGAGGGTCCCGCCCTACTTTGGTATCGTTCTGTCAGGGATGAAGTTAGCTCGTGGGGAGAATTAGAGGTGTTATTGAGGGGTGAATTTTTACCTTCCGACTACAACGAACAACTGTTGGATGAGATACGACACAGAACCCAGGGTGAGCGAGAGCCTATTGCAATCTACGTCGCCAATATGTTAGGTTTATTCGGTAGACTCACTTGTCCACTTTCCGAGGAGGCGAAGGTTAAACTTATCCGTAAGAACCTCTTACCTTATTTTCAAACCCAACTAGCTCTTCACACTATTGATACGGTTTCTGATTTGAAGGTCAAGTGTAAGCAGTTAGAGGAGTCTAGGCGCGCGGTAAAGGAATTTCAGCCCCCTAAAATTCGCAATAAGACTTTGGAACCCGAATTAGCTTACTTAGGTTGCTTGAGCTACCCCCAAACTTCAGATTTTTCTGCGGTTGAGTCAAGTCCTGTTAAGTGCTTCAATTGTGGAGTTTTGGGTCACATGGCTCGTGGTTGTCCTAGTCCCAAGAGACTGCATTGTTTTAAGTGTGGAAATGAGGGTTTTACTACAAAAAATTGTCCTAAATGTCCCCATGGTAATAGGAAGTCTTCGGGAAATGCCAATCGTCGTCACTAGGTCGTCGGCTAGTTGACATTGAAGACGAAAAGCCGGCTGATAGGATTTCTTCCGTGTTGGAGTTCGTTTTAGATAGTTGTAAGAAGGATGAAAGGCCTTATCTGAAAATATCGATATTAGGTAGAGAGTTACTAGGTTTGTTGGACACTGGTGCCTCTAGAACTATATTAGGAGGTGTGGGATGGAAAGTCGTGTCCGATTTAGGATTTCATTGTCGTCGCGTTAGTTCTTCGGTCAGAATAGCTAATGGACAATTGGTTGAGAGTTTGGGTGTGGTTACGGTTCCGGTTACTTTGAGGGACAGAATTACCCTTATTGACATGCTGGTGATACCTACACTTCCCCAAACCCTTATTTTGGGTGTTGATTTTTTCAAGTCCGTTGGAGTAGTGCCTGACCTTAGAAATGACTCTTGGAATTTCGCGTACGAGACTGTTTTCGAGATGGATTCTCTTGATGATGATTTGTCCCCTTCTAATAAGCAACTTTTAGAAACCATGGTTAACTCTTTTAAAGCTAAAATGGGTGACGGTTTAGGGTGTACTCACTTGGTGAGTCACGTGATTAGAACTTCAGCTGATCCCATTAAACAACGCTATTACCCCGTTTCTCCGGTCATGCAGCAGCACATTAATAAAGAACTTGATATCATGTTAGAGCAGGGCGTTGTCGAACCCTCATCGAGTGCTTGGTCTTCCCCAATCCTGTTAGTGCGAAAGAAAGATAACACATATCGATTCTGTGTTGATTATCGTCGTCTGAATGCGGTGTCGGAACGTGATAGTTATCCGCTCCCGTATATTTCCGCAACTCTCGATAAACTCAGGAACGCAAAGTTTTTGTCTTCCCTGGACATTAAGTCCGCTTTTTGGCAAGTCCCCATGGAGAATGCTTCTAAGGCTTTTACTGCTTTTACGGTGCCCGGTAGAGGGCTATATCAATTTACACGTATGCCTTTTGGCTTGCACAATTCTCCTGCCACTTGGCAAAGGCTTGTTGATAGGGTCTTGGGTCCTGAGTTGGAACCTAATGTGTTCGTTTATTTGGACGATGTTGTCATTGTTACCGATACCTTTGAAAAACATCTTGAGGTTCTGTCGAGTGTATTTGAGAGGTTGCTCGCTGCTGGATTGAAGGTCAGCTGGGAGAAATGTAAGTTGTGCAGATCTGAATTGCGTTACCTTGGCTATGTCGTTGATAAATACGGACTTCATGTAGACCCTGAAAAGGTTAACGCCATGCTTAAGATTCCTATTCCTAAGTGTCAGAAAGATGTTAGACGTATACTTGGTACCTTTTCATGGTATAGACGTTTTATTCCCGAGTTCGCGACTTTGATTTCTCCGATTACGAACCTACTGAAAAAGAATAAGCCAGTTGAATGGACGGATGAATGTGAAAGATCTTTTAGAGTCATTAAGGAAAAGCTTGTATCTGCTCCAATCTTGCGATGTCCTGATTATTCGCTGCCTTTTGAGTTGCACACGGATGCCTCTGGTGTTGGTTTGGGTGCCGTGTTGTTGCAACCGGGTGAGGATGGTGAACAAGTGGTGGTATACTTGAGTAGGTCATTAAGTCCGGCCGAACGCAACTACTCGGCCACAGAACGCGAGTGTTTGGCAGTGATTTGGGCTGCTGAAAAGCTGAAACCTTATCTTGAGGGAGTCCCGTTCACGGTGGTTACTGATCATTATTCTCTCCTTTGGCTTTTAAAGTTGAAAGTTCCTACTGGGCGTATCGCGAGATGGGCAATTAGATTGCAACAATTCGACTTTGTCGTTAAACATCGTAAAGGCTGTGAGAACGTTGTGCCTGACTTACTTTCGAGATCGTTCGAGGTCGTCGATTCGATCCAAGAGAGGACCGAATTGAAATTCTCTGATACTTCTGACGTGTGGTATAGAAGGCTGAAAGAAAGAGTTCTGAATTTTCCCGCTAAACACCCCTTATTTAGAGTAGAGAATGGCGAGGTTTATAAGTATGTAGTGTCATCTGTTCTGGGACGAAATTCCGAACCTTGGAAAAGGGTTGTCCCAAGAGATTTTCGTAAAGAGATTTTAGCTCTTTCTCATGACTCTCAAACTGCTGGTCATATGGGTGTTTTCAATACTCTTGGTAGAATTTCTGAGCTCTATATATGGCCTAAAATGAAGGCAGACGTGGTAAGGTATATCTCTGGATGTGAGTTGTGCGCTTCTTATAGGATTCCGAATGTTAAACCAGCTGGTAAGTTCGTTCGTACCCCAGATAGTGATAGACCGTGGCAGCTTATATCAATTGATCTTGTTGGCCCTCTTCCTCGTTCGAGAAAAGGTAATCAATTTATCTTCGTAATATCCGATTACTTCAGTAAATTTGTACTTGCTTATCCCATAAGAACTGCTACCGCAGATAAGATTTCGCAGATACTTGAGACGGAAGTCTTTCTTAAATTTGGTGTTCCTAAAACCCTTATTTGTGACAATGGTCCTCAATTTAGATCCCGGAAATTGAACTTACTAACTCAACAGTATGGTGTTTCTGTTAGGTTTAACGCCAATTATCACCCTCAGGCTAACCCTGTAGAGCGAGTGAATCGTACGCTTAAAAGAATTTTGTCCTTGTATTGCAAAGACGGTCAACGTAAATGGGATGTGAGTGTTTCTAAAATAACTTGCGCGATTAATTCCGCTCGTCACGAGGTTACGAAATTAACACCACATTTCGTATGTACGGGTCGAGAGTTGGTGTTGAATGGGAAACAGTATGATAAAGTCATGGGTGATGGTGAGTGGAGCTTAGATAACGAAGATCTGTCGAAGGTATTTGCTGATGTTAGGAAACGCATTGCACAGGCGTCTGGTGTGAATGAGAGGCGGTATAATTTGAGGAGGAGAAGCGATAAGTTTATGGTTGGCCAAAAGGTTTGGAAGAGAAACTTTGTATTGTCTAATGCATCTAAATATTTTTCGGCAAAGCTGGCTCCTAAATTTGTAGGTCCGTATTCTGTTTATAAGGTCTTGTCACCTTGGACTTACGAGTTGAGGGATGGTGAGGGTAATAATGTCGGAACTTGGCACGCCAAGGATTTGAAGCCTTACCTTGTTGACCCGGGTTAGTTGTTCCTTGTTTGATTTGCTGGCTCACCTGGCAGGGGCCTTAGACTACTCCAGAAGACCGGCTGTCTCCGTTTCGTGTACATCTGTTTCTATTTTGGTTCTGTCCATCTTGGGAACTTACGGAGTGTGTTTTGTCCTAATTGGTTGTGATTGTTTGGTACAACTAGTTATTTCGTTTAGTGCTATTCCATAGATATTATGGATAGTATCTACCTGACTGATTTCCCCTTTGGTGTGGTACATCCCTAGTTGTTTAATTTCATTGTCCTCCCCTATTTTTCAGAGCCAGTACCACAAAGTCCGTGGGCGTTTGGCCATTGACATTTTGTTTTGTGACAGTTGTAAACTGTCACGTTTTCGCCGCAGGTAGCGATATACCGACCGTAGGTTTAGTATCTTAGGTTCTTGAAAAAGAGATTATCGGGGTGATTTTAGTTTAGTTCAGGGGTGGGTATGGACCAACAAACCCGTCTTAACTTTCTTTTCCTTTTTCCGCTTGTTATCCTTTAACTGTAGTAATGAACCTATTTTTGTTCTAGTCCCAGTCGAGTCGTTTTTCTTTTTTGTTTTAGAGTGTCCTCGCTTTACGAATTCCTCTATGTTATTGATATTAGGTTGGAATGATCACTGTGTGACTTATTGTTGGTATTCATGAATTCCTATATCTCTGTATTTTCATTTATTATTTTATTATTTTCCCTTCCGACCGAATGTCGAAGACCTGAAGGCTATGGGCAGGAGGTGGATCAGGTGGTTGGTTCCATAGTTGCATATACTTATTTTTGGGTTGGATTTTGGTTGTTAGGGTTGCTTGTTTAAAGTTTAAAGTTTACGAGTAAACTTTCTTGTTGTAAGGGGGGAATGTAACGGTTCCGTTCGAGGTTATTGAATTTCCTTGTGAATTGTCTGTAATTGTTAGAAGTCGGGGAATTATATACCATTTTGTTTATTTACCTTGTTATAATTTTTGTTTTTTTGTTACAGCAAGCCGAATTTGGAAACACTTGAAAATCCTTTCCTTTTCATCACTTTTCTTAAATCCTTTCCTTTCGCTCATTTTAAACGCCTTTTTCTTTTTCATTACCTTCATTACAATCACACAATAAATCTTAACCTTAAAACTTTTCTTTTTCTCTTCTTCGTTACTATCATGAATTTTGTTTACATTTTTAAGTTCAGACTGTCAATAATAGAGGGAGGGAGTGATTTTGAATTCTTGGCACCGCGCGATTTTATAACGAGTTTTTTGGTTAAAATCTTGGGAAATGAAAACCCGTGCGCGATTTTACTCTTCCTCTTTTGAAACCAGCCTTTGTAGTGTATGGATGGTTAACAAGAATTTTAAGTCGACATTTTGGTATAATTCTGTGTAGAATTTTGGATCGATTTATATCCGTATTTTTCGGGATCTGAGTTAATTAATCCTTTAATTTTTCGTTTGGAAATTATTCAACGATTACGGTTTCACCGGATTTATTGCACATTTTTACAAAGATTATTCATTTTGCTGGTTAAAACCTCATACCACCTTGAGGTAGGTTTTTCTTTTTACATTTTCTCTAATTTTAGCTTAATACTAACTTAAACCTAAATTCATTTAAACTCCTTTCACACTACATAAAATCATCCATCCCTACATTCTTGCCTAATTATCTATTTACATTTTTCTTTCTTTTCTTTACACGCTAGGTTTTTTTCTGAGAGCCTTATTCCTTACATAAGTTCTTGGGAAATCTCCCATCCTGGAAACAAGTACTACCTGGAATAAAGAAGTAAATTAGAAGCTACATAACCCAAGTTTCCTGTACTTACCATCGAACAAGTGTTTCCAAAGGAGGTTTGCTGGATTTTGTTGCTGTATCTACGTATAATTGTTGTCATCGTGAAGTCATCATCCTTCGTTCAAAAGAGTTTGGAATAAAGGTCAGAATTTCCCTTTTTATACAAAAAGAATATCAGTGTGGTTAGATACTTTTGTATTTTTTTTATAAAGTAAGATTTTCTTTTGTACTTACCATTTAATTTTTTTGTTAACTTCACTGGTTCATTTTGTTCATTTCACTTTAAACCAGTTCTTTATTATTATTATCTCATTTTAATTATCAATTAATTTTTCTTGTAAAGTTATCGGATTTATTAGGGGTGTTATTAATTTCGGTATTGATTTCGATTTTGTTTTCTTTTCCGTTCGCCTGATCGAGCGCTCGGGTCAATCGGGGACGTGTCGCGATCATTATTTAGGTTTGTTTTAATTTTGTTTTATTCAGTTCATTATTATTTTCTTTCTCTTTTACCCCCCTAATTATTCGGGATTTTTTTTTGAACAATCTCCGTTATTTTATTTACTACTTATATACTTTATATTTTGTTTTACCATATTTTTTTTCCTTAATAAATTTGTTTTTATATGGTATATGATTTCGCGATTTCTTTGTGTTTTGTTATATGTTGGTGTTGTCGAACCTTTTCCCTTCCAGCCCTCTTCGCAGTTAGAGCGATCTGTAACTGAAACTGCGTGGCGCCTTATAAATTCAAACCCACCCCATCTTCACTGGGAAGCCGAGGTGTTGCAGATCTGTATTTTTTTAAAAGGGGTTCGATTGTGTTGTTGTCGTTTTGTTGAAAAGCCGCCACAAATTTTGGCGCCCAACGTGGGGCCATATTGTTTTGGAGGGCCAATTGTTTTGGAAGGCCCTATTGTTTTGGAAGGCCATATTGTTTTGGAGGCCCGATATTGCTTTGGAGGCCATATTGTCTTGAAAGTCCCATATTGTTTTGGAGACCCATATCGTTTTGGGAGCCCTTGTTGTATTGTCTTGGAAGTTCTTAATTTTATCGGAACCCTTATTTGTATCGAGGACACAAAGTGACTTCGGTTCGTGTCTTAATTCCATTCCAATTATTTCGACTCTTCGGTTCCCTGTTTTCGATTTGACCAATCTCTTCTCGGGTTCAGGAGAGATCAACCCTTTTGGGATGGCTCTTAAAGTCACGGTTAATTACCTTTCTAAGGAAGAATTGAGTTATGAATTTACTGTCCGAGGTTTGGATCCCTCTAGTGTCGATGAGATGCGTAGGTTGTTTGCTTCTTTACTACAGAAGGAGAAACTTAACCCTGATTTGGTCAACGATTACCCAGATAACCCTTACACAGAGGAGGAAGATTTGTTAGCGGTTAGGGACAAACTGGCCGAAATTACCACATTGTTAGATGATTTTCGATCTAAGAATGCTAAGAAGGTTGAAACTAAGATTTGGCATGTTTTGGGGCGAATAAGGCGTATGAGTGAATTATGTGAGGATCGTGCCGTTGTTCTCCGTGAGGCTTTGTCTTTGAAGGATAGGTTAACGAAGGCCATTGCTTCCGTTTCTAGGCCAATTGAGTTAGAAGCCCTTGAAAGATCCCTGAACGTATCTTTAGGCGGGGGCGCTGCTTCGTCTACCCCTGTAACAACTAGTCCTCCACCCTTGATGTCTTCTAAGGCTATTCCCGTACATAAATGGGGCCTTAAATTTTCCGGAAGGACGGGTATTTCGGTGGGAGCGTTTTTAGAGCGAGTACATGAATTGTCCGCAGCTCGAGGTGTTTCTCTTCGAGAAGTTTTTGTGTCGGCTCTTGATTTATTTGAGGGTCCCGCCCTACTTTGGTATCGTTCTGTCAGGGATGAAGTTAGCTCGTGGGGAGAATTAGAGGTGTTATTGAGGGGTGAATTTTTACCTTCCGACTACAACGAACAACTGTTGGATGAGATACGACACAGAACCCAGGGTGAGCGAGAGCCTATTGCAATCTACGTCGCCAATATGTTAGGTTTATTCGGTAGACTCACTTGTCCACTTTCCGAGGAGGCGAAGGTTAAACTTATCCGTAAGAACCTCTTACCTTATTTTCAAACCCAACTAGCTCTTCACACTATTGATACGGTTTCTGATTTGAAGGTCAAGTGTAAGCAGTTAGAGGAGTCTAGGCGCGCGGTAAAGGAATTTCAGCCCCCTAAAATTCGCAATAAGACTTTGGAACCCGAATTAGCTTACTTAGG
The DNA here is from genome assembly GCF_036711975.1 of Onthophagus taurus. Classification (NCBI taxonomy): domain Eukaryota; kingdom Metazoa; phylum Arthropoda; class Insecta; order Coleoptera; family Scarabaeidae; genus Onthophagus; species Onthophagus taurus. The sequence goes on along the minus strand of NC_091972.1, from coordinate 26,133,195 downwards.
TTGCTTGAGCTACCCCCAAACTTCAGATTTTTCTGCGGTTGAGTCAAGTCCTGTTAAGTGCTTCAATTGTGGAGTTTTGGGTCACATGGCTCGTGGTTGTCCTAGTCCCAAGAGACTGCATTGTTTTAAGTGTGGAAATGAGGGTTTTACTACAAAAAATTGTCCTAAATGTCCCCATGGTAATAGGAAGTCTTCGGGAAATGCCAATCGTCGTCACTAGGTCGTCGGCTAGTTGACATTGAAGACGAAAAGCCGGCTGATAGGATTTCTTCCGTGTTGGAGTTCGTTTTAGATAGTTGTAAGAAGGATGAAAGGCCTTATCTGAAAATATCGATATTAGGTAGAGAGTTACTAGGTTTGTTGGACACTGGTGCCTCTAGAACTATATTAGGAGGTGTGGGATGGAAAGTCGTGTCCGATTTAGGATTTCATTGTCGTCGCGTTAGTTCTTCGGTCAGAATAGCTAATGGACAATTGGTTGAGAGTTTGGGTGTGGTTACGGTTCCGGTTACTTTGAGGGACAGAATTACCCTTATTGACATGCTGGTGATACCTACACTTCCCCAAACCCTTATTTTGGGTGTTGATTTTTTCAAGTCCGTTGGAGTAGTGCCTGACCTTAGAAATGACTCTTGGAATTTCGCGTACGAGACTGTTTTCGAGATGGATTCTCTTGATGATGATTTGTCCCCTTCTAATAAGCAACTTTTAGAAACCATGGTTAACTCTTTTAAAGCTAAAATGGGTGACGGTTTAGGGTGTACTCACTTGGTGAGTCACGTGATTAGAACTTCAGCTGATCCCATTAAACAACGCTATTACCCCGTTTCTCCGGTCATGCAGCAGCACATTAATAAAGAACTTGATATCATGTTAGAGCAGGGCGTTGTCGAACCCTCATCGAGTGCTTGGGCTTCCCCAATCCTGTTAGTGCGAAAGAAAGATAACACATATCGATTCTGTGTTGATTATCGTCGTCTGAATGCGGTGTCGGAACGTGATAGTTATCCGCTCCCGTATATTTCCGCAACTCTCGATAAACTCAGGAACGCAAAGTTTTTGTCTTCCCTGGACATTAAGTCCGCTTTTTGGCAAGTCCAAATGGAGAATGCTTCTAAGGCTTTTACTGCTTTTACGGTGCCCGGTAGAGGGCTATATCAATTTACACGTATGCCTTTTGGCTTGCACAATTCTCCTGCCACTTGGCAAAGGCTTGTTGATAGGGTCTTGGGTCCTGAGTTGGAACCTAATGTGTTCGTTTATTTGGACGATGTTGTCATTGTTACCGATACCTTTGAAAAACATCTTGAGGTTCTGTCGAGTGTATTTGAGAGGTTGCTCGCTGCTGGATTGAAGGTCAGCTGGGAGAAATGTAAGTTGTGCAGATCTGAATTGCGTTACCTTGGCTATGTCGTTGATAAATACGGACTTCATGTAGACCCTGAAAAGGTTAACGCCATGCTTAAGATTCCTATTCCTAAGTGTCAGAAAGATGTTAGACGTATACTTGGTACCTTTTCATGGTATAGACGTTTTATTCCCGAGTTCGCGACTTTGATTTCTCCGATTACGAACCTACTGAAAAAGAATAAGCCAGTTGAATGGACGGATGAATGTGAAAGATCTTTTAGAGTCATTAAGGAAAAGCTTGTATCTGCTCCAATCTTGCGATGTCCTGATTATTCGCTGCCTTTTGAGTTGCACACGGATGCCTCTGGTGTTGGTTTGGGTGCCGTGTTGTTGCAACCGGGTGAGGATGGTGAACAAGTGGTGGTATACTTGAGTAGGTCATTAAGTCCGGCCGAACGCAACTACTCGGCCACAGAACGCGAGTGTTTGGCAGTGATTTGGGCTGCTGAAAAGCTGAAACCTTATCTTGAGGGAGTCCCGTTCACGGTGGTTACTGATCATTATTCTCTCCTTTGGCTTTTAAAGTTGAAAGTTCCTACTGGGCGTATCGCGAGATGGGCAATTAGATTGCAACAATTCGACTTTGTCGTTAAACATCGTAAAGGCTGTGAGAACGTTGTGCCTGACTTACTTTCGAGATCGTTCGAGGTCGTCGATTCGATCCAAGAGAGGACCGAATTGAAATTCTCTGATACTTCTGACGTGTGGTATAGAAGGCTGAAAGAAAGAGTTCTGAATTTTCCCGCTAAACACCCCTTATTTAGAGTAGAGAATGGCGAGGTTTATAAGTATGTAGTGTCATCTGTTCTGGGACGAAATTCCGAACCTTGGAAAAGGGTTGTCCCAAGAGATTTTCGTAAAGAGATTTTAGCTCTTTCTCATGACTCTCAAACTGCTGGTCATATGGGTGTTTTCAATACTCTTGGTAGAATTTCTGAGCTCTATATATGGCCTAAAATGAAGGCAGACGTGGTAAGGTATATCTCTGGATGTGAGTTGTGCGCTTCTTATAGGATTCCGAATGTTAAACCAGCTGGTAAGTTCGTTCGTACCCCAGATAGTGATAGACCGTGGCAGCTTATATCAATTGATCTTGTTGGCCCTCTTCCTCGTTCGAGAAAAGGTAATCAATTTATCTTCGTAATATCCGATTACTTCAGTAAATTTGTACTTGCTTATCCCATAAGAACTGCTACCGCAGATAAGATTTCGCAGATACTTGAGACGGAAGTCTTTCTTAAATTTGGTGTTCCTAAAACCCTTATTTGTGACAATGGTCCTCAATTTAGATCCCGGAAATTGAACTTACTAACTCAACAGTATGGTGTTTCTGTTAGGTTTAACGCCAATTATCACCCTCAGGCTAACCCTGTAGAGCGAGTGAATCGTACGCTTAAAAGAATTTTGTCCTTGTATTGCAAAGACGATCAACGTAAATGGGATGTGAGTGTTTCTAAAATAACTTGCGCGATTAATTCCGCTCGTCACGAGGTTACGAAATTAACACCACATTTCGTATGTACGGGTCGAGAGTTGGTGTTGAATGGGAAACAGTATGATAAAGTCATGGGTGATGGTGAGTGGAGCTTAGATAACGAAGATCTGTCGAAGGTATTTGCTGATGTTAGGAAACGCATTGCACAGGCGTCTGGTGTGAATGAGAGGCGGTATAATTTGAGGAGGAGAAGCGATAAGTTTATGGTTGGCCAAAAGGTTTGGAAGAGAAACTTTGTATTGTCTAATGCATCTAAATATTTTTCGGCAAAGCTGGCTCCTAAATTTGTAGGTCCGTATTCTGTTTATAAGGTCTTGTCACCTTGGACTTACGAGTTGAGGGATGGTGAGGGTAATAATGTCGGAACTTGGCACGCCAAGGATTTGAAGCCTTACCTTGTTGACCCGGGTTAGTTGTTCCTTGTTTGATTTGCTGGCTCACCTGGCAGGGGCCTTAGACTACTCCAGAAGACCGGCTGTCTCCGTTTCGTGTACATCTGTTTCTATTTTGGTTCTGTCCATCTTGGGAACTTACGGAGTGTGTTTTGTCCTAATTGGTTGTGATTGTTTGGTACAACTAGTTATTTCGTTTAGTGCTATTCCATAGATATTATGGATAGTATCTACCTGACTGATTTCCCCTTTGGTGTGGTACATCCCTAGTTGTTTAATTTCATTGTCCTCCCCTATTTTTCAGAGCCAGTACCACAAAGTCCGTGGGCGTTTGGCCATTGACATTTTGTTTTGTGACAGTTGTAAACTGTCACGTTTTCGCCGCAGGTAGCGATATACCGACCGTAGGTTTAGTATCTTAGGTTCTTGAAAAAGAGATTATCGGGGTGATTTTAGTTTAGTTCAGGGGTGGGTATGGACCAACAAACCCGTCTTAACTTTCTTTTCCTTTTTCCGCTTGTTATCCTTTAACTGTAGTAATGAACCTATTTTTGTTCTAGTCCCAGTCGAGTCGTTTTTCTTTTTTGTTTTAGAGTGTCCTCGCTTTACGAATTCCTCTATGTTATTGATATTAGGTTGGAATGATCACTGTGTGACTTATTGTTGGTATTCATGAATTCCTATATCTCTGTATTTTCATTTATTATTTTATTATTTTCCCTTCCGACCGAATGTCGAAGACCTGAAGGCTATGGGCAGGAGGTGGATCAGGTGGTTGGTTCCATAGTTGCATATACTTATTTTTGGGTTGGATTTTGGTTGTTAGGGTTGCTTGTTTAAAGTTTAAAGTTTACGAGTAAACTTTCTTGTTGTAAGGGGGGAATGTAACGGTTCCGTTCGAGGTTATTGAATTTCCTTGTGAATTGTCTGTAATTGTTAGAAGTCGGGGAATTATATACCATTTTGTTTATTTACCTTGTTATAATTTTTGTTTTTTTGTTACAGCAAGCCGAATTTGGAAACACTTGAAAATCCTTTCCTTTTCATCACTTTTCTTAAATCCTTTCCTTTCGCTCATTTTAAACGCCTTTTTCTTTTTCATTACCTTCATTACAATCACACAATAAATCTTAACCTTAAAACTTTTCTTTTTCTCTTCTTCGTTACTATCATGAATTTTGTTTACATTTTTAAGTTCAGACTGTCAATAATAGAGGGAGGGAGTGATTTTGAATTCTTGGCACCGCGCGATTTTATAACGAGTTTTTTGGTTAAAATCTTGGGAAATGAAAACCCGTGCGCGATTTTACTCTTCCTCTTTTGAAACCAGCCTTTGTAGTGTATGGATGGTTAACAAGAATTTTAAGTCGACATTTTGGTATAATTCTGTGTAGAATTTTGGATCGATTTATATCCGTATTTTTCGGGATCTGAGTTAATTAATCCTTTAATTTTTCGTTTGGAAATTATTCAACGATTACGGTTTCACCGGATTTATTGCACATTTTTACAAAGATTATTCATTTTGCTGGTTAAAACCTCATACCACCTTGAGGTAGGTTTTTCTTTTTACATTTTCTCTAATTTTAGCTTAATACTAACTTAAACCTAAATTCATTTAAACTCCTTTCACACTACATAAAATCATCCATCCCTACATTCTTGCCTAATTATCTATTTACATTTTTCTTTCTTTTCTTTACACGCTAGGTTTTTTTCTGAGAGCCTTATTCCTTACATAAGTTCTTGGGAAATCTCCCATCCTGGAAACAAGTACTACCTGGAATAAAGAAGTAAATTAGAAGCTACATAACCCAAGTTTCCTGTACTTACCATCGAACAAGTGTTTCCAAAGGAGGTTTGCTGGATTTTGTTGCTGTATCTACGTATAATTGTTGTCATCGTGAAGTCATCATCCTTCGTTCAAAAGAGTTTGGAATAAAGGTCAGAATTTCCCTTTTTATACAAAAAGAATATCAGTGTGGTTAGATACTTTTGTATTTTTTTTATAAAGTAAGATTTTCTTTTGTACTTACCATTTAATTTTTTTGTTAACTTCACTGGTTCATTTTGTTCATTTCACTTTAAACCAGTTCTTTATTATTATTATCTCATTTTAATTATCAATTAATTTTTCTTGTAAAGTTATCGGATTTATTAGGGGTGTTATTAATTTCGGTATTGATTTCGATTTTGTTTTCTTTTCCGTTCGCCTGATCGAGCGCTCGGGTCAATCGGGGACGTGTCGCGATCATTATTTAGGTTTGTTTTAATTTTGTTTTATTCAGTTCATTATTATTTTCTTTCTCTTTTACCCCCCTAATTATTCGGGATTTTTTTTTGAACAATCTCCGTTATTTTATTTACTACTTATATACTTTATATTTTGTTTTACCATATTTTTTTTTCCTTAATAAATTTGTTTTTATATGGTATATGATTTCGCGATTTCTTTGTGTTTTGTTATATGTTGGTGTTGTCGAACCTTTTCCCTTCCAGCCCTCTTCGCAGTTAGAGCGATCTGTAACTGAAACTGCGTGGCGCCTTATAAATTCAAACCCACCCCATCTTCACTGGGAAGCCGAGGTGTTGCAGATCTGTATTTTTTTAAAAGGGGTTCGATTGTGTTGTTGTTGTTTTGTTGAAAAGCCGCCACAACATGGCTCAGAACGGCGTATAACGTCATAATATCACGTTTTGGGCACATTTTGTTTTTTATCTCCAACATGCTCCAATACGACATTTGGCCCCTGAATATCACAAATATGGTCAACAGAATTATCGGAACCAAAAGTGATAGAAAGTTCAAACATGGCTCAGAACGGCGTATAACGTCATAATATCACGTTTTGGGTACATTTTGCTTTTTATCTCCAACATGCTCCAAGATGTCATTTGGCGCCTGAATATCACATATATGGTCAACAGAATTACCGGAACCAAAAGTGATAGAAAGTTCAGACATGGCTCAGAACGGCGTATAACGTCATAATATCACGTTTTGGGCACATTTTGTTTTTTATCTCCAACATGCTCCAAGATGACATTTGGCCCCTGAATATCACATATATGGTCAACAGAATTACCGGAACCAAAAGTGATAGTAAGTTCAAACATGGCTCAGAACGGCGTATAACGTCATAATATCACGTTCTGGGCGCATTTTGTTTTTTATCTCCAACATGCTCCAAGATGTCATTTGGCGCCTGAATATCACAAATATGGTGGACAGAATTATCGGAACCAAAAGTGATAGAAAGTTCAGACATGGCTCAGAACGGCGTATAACGTCATAATATCACGTTTTGGGCACATTTTGTTTTTTATCTCCAACATGCTCCAATACGACATTTGGCCCCTGAATATCACAAATATGGTCAACAGAATTATCGGAACCAAAAGTGATAGAAAGTTCAAACATGGCTCAGAACGGCGTATAACGTCATAATATCACGTTTTGGGCACATTTTGCTTTTTATCTCCAACATGTTCCAAGATGTCATTTGGCGCCTGAATATCACATATATGGTCAACAGAATCATCGGAACCAAAAGTGATAGAAAGTTCAAACATGTCTCAGAACGGCGTATAACGTCATAATATCACGTTTTGGGCATATTTTGTTTTTTATCTCCAACATGCTCCAAGATGTCATTTGGCGCCTGAATATCACATATATGGTCAACAGAATTACCGGAACCAAAAGTGATAGAAAGTTCAAACATGGCTCACAACGGCGTATAACGTCATAATATCACGTATTGGGCGCATTTTGTTTTTTATCTCCAACATGCTCCAAGATGTCATTTGGCGCCTGAATATCACATATATGGTCAACAGAATTACCGGAACCAAAAGTGATAGCAAGTTCAAACATGTCTCAGAACAGCGTATAACGTCATAATATCACGTGTTGGGCGCATTTTGTTTTTTATCTCCAACATGCTCTAATGTGACATTTGGCATCTGAATATCACATATATGGTCGACAGAATTACCCGAACCAAAAGTGATAGAAAGTTCAAACATGTCTCAGAACGGCGTATAACGTCATAATATCAGGTTTTGAGCGCATTTTGTTTTTTATCTCCAACATGCTCCAAGATGACATTTGGCCCCTTAATATCACAAATATGGTCGCACATCGGAACCAAAAGTGATAGAAAGTTCAAACATGGCTCAGAACGGCGTATAACTTCATAATATCACGTTTTGGGCACATTTTGTTTTTTATCTCCAACGTGCTCCAATACGACGTTTGGCCCCTGAATATCACAAATATACCATATTGACCATATTTGTGATATTCAGGGGCCAAATATCGTATTGGAGCATGTTGGAGATAAAAAACAAAATGTGCCCAAAACGTGATATTATGACGTTATACGCCGTTCTGAGACATGTTTGAACTTTCTATCACTTTTGGTTCCGATAATTCTGTTGACCATATTTGTGATATTCAGGCGCCAAATGACATGTTGGAGATGAAAAACAAAATGTGCCCAAAACGTGATATTATGACGTTATACGCCGTTCTGAGACATGTTTGAACTTTCTATCACTTTTGGTTCCGATAATTCTGTTGACCATATTTGTGATATTCAGGGGCCAAATATCGTATTGGAGCATGTTGGAGATAAAAAACAAAATGTGCCCAAAACGTGATATTATGACGTTATACGCCGTTCTGAGCCATGTTTGAACTTTCTATCACTTTTGGTTCCGGTAATTCTGTTGACCATATATGTGATATTCAGGGGCCAAATATCCTATTGGAGCATGTTGGAGATAAAAAACAAAATGTGCCCAAAACATGATATTATGACGTTATACGCCGTTCTGAGCCATGTTTGAACTTTCTATCACTTTTCGTTCCGGTAATTCTGTTGACCATATATGTGATATTCAGGGGCCAAATATCGTATTGGAGCATGTTGGAGATAAAAAACAAAATGCGCCCAAAAGGTGATATTATGACGTTATACGCCGTTCTGAGCCATGTTTGAACTTTCTATCACTTTTGGTTCCGGTAATTCTGTTGACCATATTTGTGATATTCAGGGGCCAAATATCGTATTGGAGCATGTTGGAGATAAAAAACAAAATGTGCCCAAGACGTGATATTATGACGTTATACGCCGTTCTGAGACATGTTTGAACTTTCTATCACTTTTGGTTCCGGTAATTCTGTTGACCATATATGCGATATTCAGGGGCCAAATATCGTATTGGAGCATGTTGGAGATAAAAAACAAAATGTGCCCAAGACGTGATATTATGACGTTATACGCCGTTCTGAGACATGTTTGAACTTTCTATCACTTTTGGTTCCGATAATTCTGTTGACCATATTTGTGATATTCAGGGGCCAAATATCGTATTGGAGCATGTTGGAGATAAAAAACAAAATGTGCCCAAAACGTGATATTATGACGTTATACGCCGTTCTGAGCCATGTTTGAACTTTCTATCACTTTTGCTTCCGGTAATTCTGTTGACCATATATGTGATATTCAGGGGCCAAATATCCTATTGGAGCATGTTGGAGATAAAAAACAAAATGTGCCCAAAACGTGATATTATGACGTTATACGCCGTTCTGAGCCATGTTTGAACTTTCTATCACTTTTGGTTCCGGTAATTCTGTTGACCATATATGTGATATTCAGGGGCCAAATATCGTATTGGAGCATGTTGGAGATAAAAAACAAAATGTGCCCAAAACGTGTATTATGACGTTATACGCCGTTCTGAGCCATGTTTGAACTTTCTATCACTTTTGGTTCCGATAATTCTGTTGTCCATATTTGTGATATTCAGGTGCCAAATATCGTATTGGAGCATGTAGGAGATAAAAAACAAAATGTGCCCAAAACGTGATATTATGACGTTATACGCCGTTCTGAGCCATGTTTAAACTTTCTATCACTTTTGGTTCCGATGATTCTGTTGACCATATATGTGATATTCAGGGGCCAAATGTCATCTTGGAGCATGTTGGAGATAAAAAACAAAATGTGCCCAAAACGTGATATTATGACGTTATACGCCGTTCTGAGCCATGTTTGAACTTTCTATCACTTTTGGTTCCGGTAATTCTGTTGACCATATATGTAATATTCAGGGGCCAAATGTCATCTTGGAGCATGTTGGAGATAAAAAACAAAATGTGCCCAAAACGTGATATTATGACGTTATACGCCGTTCTGAGCCATGTTTGAACTTTCTATCACTTTTGGTTCCGATGATTCTGTTGAGCATATATGTGATATTCAGGCGCCTAATGACATATTGGAGCATGTTGGAGATAAAAAACAAAATATGTCCAAAACGTGATATTATGACGTTATACGCCGTTCTGAGCCATGTTTGAACTTTCTATCACTTTTGGTTCCGGTAATTCTGTTGACCATATATGTGATATTCAGGCGCCAAATGACATCTTGGAGCATGTTGGAGATAAAAAACAAAATGCGCCCAAAACGTGATATTATGACGTTATACGCCGTTCTGAGCCATGTTTGAACTTTCTATCACTTTTGGTTCCGATGATTCTGTTGACCATATATGTGATATTCAGGCGCCATATGACATATTGGAGCATGTTGGAGATAAAAAACAAAATGTCCCCAAAACGTGATATTATGACGTTATACGCCGTTCTTAGCCATGTTTGAACTTTCTATCACTTTTGGTTCCGGTAATTCTGTTGACCATATCTGTGATATTCAGGGGCCAAATGTCATCTTGGAGCATGTTGGAGATAAAAAACAAAATGGGCCCAAAACGTGATATCATGACGTTATACGACGTTCTGAGCCATGTTTGAACTTTCTATCACTTTTGGTTCCGATAATTCTGTTGACCATATTTGTGATATTCAGGTGCCAAATATCGTATTGGAGCATGTAGGAGATAAAAAACAAAATGTGCCCAAAACGTGATATTATGACGTTATACGCCGTTCTGAGCCATGTTTAAACTTTCTATCACTTTTGGTTCCGATGATTCTGTTGACCATATATGTGATTATCAGGGGCCAAATGTCATCTTGGAGCATGTTGGAGATAAAAAACAAAATGTGCCCAAAACGTGATATTATGACGTTATACGCCGTTCTGAGACATGTTTGAACTTTCTATCACTTTTGGTTCCGATGATTCTGTTGAGCATATATGTGATATTCAGGCGCCTAATGACATATTGGAGCATGTTGGAGATAAAAAACAAAATATGTCCAAAACGTGATATTATGACGTTATACGCCGTTCTGAGCCATGTTTGAACTTTCTATCACTTTTGGTTCCGATAATTCTGTCGAACATATTTGTGATATTCAGGGGCCTAATGTCGTATTGGAGCATGTTGGAGATAAAAAACGAAATGTGCCCAAAACGTAATATTATGACGTTATACGCCGTTCTGAGCCATGTTTGAACTTTCTATCACTTTTGGTTCCGATAATTCTGTTGACCATATTTGTGATATTCAGGGGCCAAATGTCATCTTGGAGCATGTTGGAGATAAAAAACAAAATGTGCCCAAAACGTGATATTATGACGTTATACGCCGTTCTGAGACATGTTTGAACTTTCTATCACTTTTGGTTCCGATGATTCTGTTGAGCATATATGTGATATTCAGGCGCCTAATGACATATTGGAGCATGTTGGAGATAAAAAACAAAATATGTCCAAAGCGTGATATTATGACGTTATACGCCGTTCTGAGCCATGTTTGAACTTTCTATCACTTTTGGTTCCGGTAATTCTGTCGAACATATTTGTGATATTCAGGGGCCTAATGTCGTATTGGAGCATGTTGGAGATAAAAAACGAAATGTGCCCAAAACGTAATATTATGACGTTATACGCCGTTCTGAGCCATGTTTGAACTTTCTATCACTTTTGGTTCCGATAATTCTGTTGACCATATTTGTGATATTCAGGGGCCAAATATCGTATTGGAGCATGTTGGAGATAAAAAACAAAATGCGCCCAAAACGTGATATTATGACGTTATACGTCGTTCTGAGCCATGTTTGAACTTTCTATCACTTTTGGTTCCGGTAATTCTGTTGACCATATATGTGATATTCAGGCGCCAAATGACATCTTGGAGCATGTTGGAGATAAAAAACAAAATGTGCCCAAAACGTGATATTATGACGTTATACGCCGTTCTGAGCCATGTCTGAACTTTCTATCACTTTTGGTTCCCGTAATTCTGTTGGCCATATATGTGATATTCAGGGGCCAAATGTCATCTTGGAGCATGTTGGAGATAAAAAACAAAATGTGCCCAAAACGTTATATTATGACGTTATACGCCGTTCTGAGCCATGTTTGAACTTTCTATCACTTTTGGTTCCGATAATTCTGTTGACCATATTTGTGATATTCAGGGGCCAAATATCGTATTGGAGCATGTTGGAGATAAAAAACAAAATGCGCCCAAAACGTGATATTATGACGTTATACGTCGTTCTGAGCCATGTTTGAACTTTCTATCACTTTTGGTTCCGGTAATTCTGTTGACCATATATGTGATATTCAGGCGCCAAATGACATCTTGGAGCATGTTGGAGATAAAAAACAAAATGTGCCCAAAACGTGATATTATGACGTTATACGCCGTTCTTAGCCATGTTTGAACTTTCTATCACTTTTGGTTCCGGTAATTCTGTTGACCATATCTGTGATATTCAGGGGCCAAATGTCATCTTGGAGCATGTTGGAGATAAAAAACAAAATGGGCCCAAAACGTGATATCATGACGTTATACGACGTTCTGAGCCATGTTTGAACTTTCTATCACTTTTGGTTCCGATAATTCTGTTGACCATATTTGTGATATTCAGGTGCCAAATATCGTATTGGAGCATGTAGGAGATAAAAAACAAAATGTGCCCAAAACGTGATATTATGACGTTATACGCCGTTCTGAGCCATGTTTAAACTTTCTATCACTTTTGGTTCCGATGATTCTGTTGACCATATATGTGATAATCAGGGGCCAAATGTCATCTTGGAGCATGTTGGAGATAAAAAACAAAATGTGCCCAAAACGTGATATTATGAGGTTATACGCCGTTCTGAGACATGTTTGAACTTTCTATCACTTTTGGTTCCGATGATTCTGTTGAGCATATATGTGATATTCAGGCGCCTAATGACATATTGGAGCATGTTGGAGATAAAAAACAAAATATGTCCAAAACGTGATATTATGACGTTATACGCCGTTCTGAGCCATGTTTGAACTTTCTATCACTTTTGGTTCCGATAATTCTGTCGAACATATTTGTGATATTCAGGGGCCTAATGTCGTATTGGAGCATGTTGGAGATAAAAAACGAAATGTGCCCAAAACGTAATATTATGACGTTATACGCCGTTCTGAGCCATGTTTGAACTTTCTATCACTTTTGGTTCCGATAATTCTGTTGACCATATTTGTGATATTCAGGGGCCAAATATCGTATTGGAGCATGTTGGAGATAAAAAACAAAATGCGCCCAAAACGTGATATTATGACGTTATACGTCGTTCTGAGCCATGTTTGAACTTTCTATCACTTTTGGTTCTGGTAATTCTGTTGACCATATATGTGATATTCAGGCGCCAAATGACATCTTGGAGCATGTTGGAGATAAAAAACAAAATGTGCCCAAAACGTGATATTATGACGTTATACGCCGTTCTGAGCCATGTCTGAACTTTCTATCACTTTTGGTTCCGGTAATTCTGTTGACCATATATGTGATATTCAGGGGCCAAATGTCATCTTGGAGCATGTTGGAGATAAAAAACAAAATGTGCCCAAAACGTTATATTATGACGTTATACGCCGTTCTGAGCCATGTTTGAACTTTCTATCACTTTTGGTTCCGATAATTCTGTTGACCATATTTGTGATATTCAGGGGCCAAATATCGTATTGGAGCATGTTGGAGATAAAAAACAAAATGCGCCCAAAACGTGATATTATGACGTTATACGTCGTTCTGAGCCATGTTTGAACTTTCTATCACTTTTGGTTCCGGTAATTCTGTTGACCATATATGTGATATTCAGGCGCCAAATGACATCTTGGAGCATGTTGGAGATAAAAAACAAAATGTGCCCAAAACGTGATATTATGACGTTATACGCCGTTCTGAGACATGTTTGAACTTTCTATCACTTTTGGTTCCGATAATTCTGTTGACCATATTTGTGATATTCAGGCGCCAAATGACATGTTAGAGCATGTTGGAGATAAAAAACAATATGTGCCCAAAACGTGATATTATGACGTTATACGCCGTTCTGAGCCATGTTTGAACTTTGTATCACTTTTGGTTCCGGTAATTCTGTTGACCATATAGGTGATATTCAGGCGCCAAATGACATCTTGGAGCATGTTGGAGATAAAAAACAAAATGTGCCCAAAACGTGATATTATGACGTTATACGCCGTTCTGAGACATGTTTGAACTTTCTATCACTTTTGGTTCCGATGATTCTGTTGACCATATATGTGATATTCAGGCGCCATATGACATATTGGAGCATGTTGGAGATAAAAAACAAAATGTGCCCAAAACGTGATATTATGACGTTATACGCCGTTCTGAGCCATGTTTGAACTTTCTATCACTTTTGGTTCCGATAATTCTGTTGACCATATTTGTGATATTCAGGGGCCAAATATCGTATTGGAGCATGTTGGAGATAAAAAACAAAATGCGCCCAAAACGTGATATTATGACGTTATACGTCGTTCTGAGCCATGTTTGAACTTTCTATCACTTTTGGTTCCGGTAATTCTGTTGACCATATATGTGATATTCAGGCGCCAAATGACATCTTGGAGCATGTTGGAGATAAAAAACAAAATGTGCCCAAAACGTGATATTATGACGTTATACGCCGTTCTTAGCCATGTTTGAACTTTCTATCACTTTTGGTTCCGGTAATTCTGTTGACCATATCTGTGATATTCAGGGGCCAAATGTCATCTTGGAGCATGTTGGAGATAAAAAACAAAATGGGCCCAAAACGTGATATCATGACGTTATACGACGTTCTGAGCCATGTTTGAACTTTCTATCACTTTTGGTTCCGATAATTCTGTTGACCATATTTGTGATATTCAGGTGCCAAATATCGTATTGGAGCATGTAGGAGATAAAAAACAAAATGTGCCCAAAACGTGATATTATGACGTTATACGCCGTTCTGAGCCATGTTTAAACTTTCTATCACTTTTGGTTCCGATGATTCTGTTGACCATATATGTGATAATCAGGGGCCAAATGTCATCTTGGAGCATGTTGGAGATAAAAAACAAAATGTGCCCAAAACGTGATATTATGACGTTATACGCCGTTCTGAGACATGTTTGAACTTTCTATCACTTTTGGTTCCGATGATTCTGTTGAGCATATATGTGATATTCAGGCGCCTAATGACATATTGGAGCATGTTGGAGATAAAAAACAAAATATGTCCAAAACGTGATATTATGACGTTATACGCCGTTCTGAGCCATGTTTGAACTTTCTATCACTTTTGGTTCCGATAATTCTGTCGAACATATTTGTGATATTCAGGGGCCTAATGTCGTATTGGAGCATGTTGGAGATAAAAAACGAAATGTGCCCAAAACGTAATATTATGACGTTATACGCCGTTCTGAGCCATGTTTGAACTTTCTATCACTTTTGGTTCCGATAATTCTGTTGACCATATTTGTGATATTCAGGGGCCAAATATCGTATTGGAGCATGTTGGAGATAAAAAACAAAATGCGCCCAAAACGTGATATTATGACGTTATACGTCGTTCTGAGCCATGTTTGAACTTTCTATCACTTTTGGTTCTGGTAATTCTGTTGACCATATATGTGATATTCAGGCGCCAAATGACATCTTGGAGCATGTTGGAGATAAAAAACAAAATGTGCCCAAAACGTGATATTATGACGTTATACGCCGTTCTGAGCCATGTCTGAACTTTCTATCACTTTTGGTTCCGGTAATTCTGTTGACCATATATGTGATATTCAGGGGCCAAATGTCATCTTGGAGCATGTTGGAGATAAAAAACAAAATGTGCCCAAAACGTTATATTATGACGTTATACGCCGTTCTGAGCCATGTTTGAACTTTCTATCACTTTTGGTTCCGATAATTCTGTTGACCATATTTGTGATATTCAGGGGCCAAATATCGTATTGGAGCATGTTGGAGATAAAAAACAAAATGCGCCCAAAACGTGATATTATGACGTTATACGTCGTTCTGAGCCATGTTTGAACTTTCTATCACTTTTGGTTCCGGTAATTCTGTTGACCATATATGTGATATTCAGGCGCCAAATGACATCTTGGAGCATGTTGGAGATAAAAAACAAAATGTGCCCAAAACGTGATATTATGACGTTATACGCCGTTCTGAGACATGTTTGAACTTTCTATCACTTTTGGTTCCGATAATTCTGTTGACCATATTTGTGATATTCAGGCGCCAAATGACATGTTAGAGCATGTTGGAGATAAAAAACAATATGTGCCCAAAACGTGATATTATGACGTTATACGCCGTTCTGAGCCATGTTTGAACTTTGTATCACTTTTGGTTCCGATGATTCTGTTGACCATATATGTGATATTCAGGGGCCAAATGTCATCTTGGAGCATGTTGGAGATAAAAAACAAAATGTGCCCAAAACGTGATATTATGACGTTATACGCCGTTCTGAGCCATGTTTGAACTTTCTATCACTTTTGGTTCCGATAATTCTGTTGGCCATATTTGTGATATTCAGGCGCCAAATGACATGTTGGAGCATGTTGGAGATAAAAAACAATATGTGCCCAAAACGTGATATTATGAAGTTATACGCCGTTCTGAGCCATGTTTGAACTTTCTATCACTTTTGGTTCCGATAATTCTGTTGACCATATTTGTGATATTCAGGGGCCAAATATCGTATTAGAGCATGTTGGAGATAAAAACAATATGTGCCCAAAAAGTGATATTACGACGTTATACGCCGTTCTGAGCCATGTTTGAACTTTCTATCACTTTTGGTTCCGATAATTCTGTTGACCATATATGTGATATTCAGGGGCCAAATGTCATCTTGGAGCATGTTGGAGATAAAAAACAAAATGTGCCCAAAACGTGATATTATGACGTTATACGCCGTTCTGAGCCATGTTTGAACTTTCTATCACTTTTGGTTCCGATAATTCTGTTGACCATATTTGTGATATTCAGGGGCCAAATATCGTATTGGAGCATGTTGGAGATAAAAAACAAAATGTGCCCAAAACGTGATATTATGATGTTATACGCCGTTCTGAGCCATGTTTGAACTTTCTATCACTTTTGGTTCCGATAATTCTGTTGACCATATTTGTGATATTCAGGCGCCAAATGACATGTTGGAGCATGTTGGAGATAAAAAACAATATGTGCCCAAAACGTGATATTATGAAGTTATACGCCGTTCTGAGCCATGTTTGAACTTTCTATCACTTTTGGTTCCGATAATTCTGTTGACCATATTTGTGATATTCAGGGGCCAAATATCGTATTAGAGCATGTTGGAGATAAAAACAATATGTGCCCAAAAAGTGATATTACGACGTTATACGCCGTTCTGAGCCATGTTTGAACTTTCTATCACTTTTGGTTCCGATAATTCTGTTGACCATATTTGTGATATTCAGGCGCCAAATGACATGTTGGAGCATGTTGGAGATAAAAAACAATATGTGCCCAAAACGTGATATTATGAAGTTATACGCCGTTCTGAGCCATGTTTGAACTTTCTATCACTTTTGGTTCCGATAATTCTGTTGACCATATTTGTGATATTCAGGGGCCAAATATCGTATTAGAGCATGTTGGAGATAAAAACAATATGTGCCCAAAAAGTGATATTACGACGTTATACGCCGTTCTGAGCCATGTTTGAACTTTGTATCACTTTTGGTTCCGCTAATTCTGTTGACCATATAGGTGATATTCAGGCGCCAAATGACATCTTGGAGCATGTTGGAGATAAAAAACAAAATGTGCCCAAAACGTGATATTATGACGTTATACGCCGTTCTGAGACATGTTTGAACTTTCTATCACTTTTGGTTCCGATGATTCTGTTGACCATATATGTGATATTCAGGCGCCACATGACATATTGGAGCACGTTGGAGATAAAAAACAAAATGTACCCAAAACGTGATATTATGACGTTATACGCCGTTCTTAGCCATGTTTGAACTTTCTATCACTTTTGGTTCCGGTAATTCTGTTGACCATATCTGTGATATTCAGGGGCCAAATGTCATCTTGGAGCATGTTGGAGATAAAAAACAAAATGGGCCCAAAACGTGATATCATGACGTTATACGACGTTCTGAGCCATGTTTGAACTTTCTATCACTTTTGGTTCCGATAATTCTGTTGACCATATTTGTGATATTCAGGTGCCAAATATCGTATTGGAGCATGTAGGAGATAAAAAACAAAATGTGCCCAAAACGTGATATTATGACGTTATACGCCGTTCTGAGCCATGTTTAAACTTTCTATCACTTTTGGTTCCGATGATTCTGTTGACCATATATGTGATAATCAGGGGCCAAATGTCATCTTGGAGCATGTTGGAGATAAAAAACAAAATGTGCCCAAAACGTGATATTATGACGTTATACGCCGTTCTGAGACATGTTTGAACTTTCTATCACTTTTGGTTCCGATGATTCTGTTGGGCATATATGTGATATTCAGGCGCCTAATGACATATTGGAGCATGTTGGAGATAAAAAACAAAATGGGCCCAAAACGTGATATCATGACGTTATACGACGTTCTGAGCCATGTTTGAACTTTCTATCACTTTTGGTTCCGATAAT
This sequence comes from Onthophagus taurus, assembly GCF_036711975.1. Classification (NCBI taxonomy): domain Eukaryota; kingdom Metazoa; phylum Arthropoda; class Insecta; order Coleoptera; family Scarabaeidae; genus Onthophagus; species Onthophagus taurus. Next base: position 26,114,988 of record NC_091972.1, on the reverse strand, counting down.
TCTGTTGACCATATTTGTGATATTCAGGGGCCAAATATCGTATTAGAGCATGTTGGAGATAAAAACAATATGTGCCCAAAAAGTGATATTACGACGTTATACGCCGTTCTGAGCCATGTTTGAACTTTCTATCACTTTTGGTTCCGATAATTCTGTTGACCATATTTGTGATATTCAGGGGCCAAATATCGTATTGGAGCATGTTGGAGATAAAAAACAAAATGTGCCCAAAACGTGATATTATGATGTTATACGCCGTTCTGAGCCATGTTTGAACTTTCTATCACTTTTGGTTCCGATAATTCTGTTGACCATATTTGTGATATTCAGGCGCCAAATGACATGTTGGAGCATGTTGGAGATAAAAAACAATATGTGCCCAAAACGTGATATTATGAAGTTATACGCCGTTCTGAGCCATGTTTGAACTTTCTATCACTTTTGGTTCCGATAATTCTGTTGACCATATTTGTGATATTCAGGGGCCAAATATCGTATTAGAGCATGTTGGAGATAAAAACAATATGTGCCCAAAAAGTGATATTACGACGTTATACGCCGTTCTGAGCCATGTTTGAACTTTGTATCACTTTTGGTTCCGCTAATTCTGTTGACCATATAGGTGATATTCAGGCGCCAAATGACATCTTGGAGCATGTTGGAGATAAAAAACAAAATGTGCCCAAAACGTGATATTATGACGTTATACGCCGTTCTGAGACATGTTTGAACTTTCTATCACTTTTGGTTCCGATGATTCTGTTGACCATATATGTGATATTCAGGCGCCACATGACATATTGGAGCACGTTGGAGATAAAAAACAAAATGTACCCAAAACGTGATATTATGACGTTATACGCCGTTCTTAGCCATGTTTGAACTTTCTATCACTTTTGGTTCCGGTAATTCTGTTGACCATATCTGTGATATTCAGGGGCCAAATGTCATCTTGGAGCATGTTGGAGATAAAAAACAAAATGGGCCCAAAACGTGATATTATGACGTTATACGACGTTCTGAGCCATGTTTGAACTTTCTATCACTTTTGGTTCCGATAATTCTGTTGACCATATTTGTGATATTCAGGTGCCAAATATCGTATTGGAGCATGTAGGAGATAAAAAACAAAATGTGCCCAAAACGTGATATTATGACGTTATACGCCGTTCTGAGCCATGTTTAAACTTTCTATCACTTTTGGTTCCGATGATTCTGTTGACCATATATGTGATAATCAGGGGCCAAATGTCATCTTGGAGCATGTTGGAGATAAAAAACAAAATGTGCCCAAAACGTGATATTATGACGTTATACGCCGTTCTGAGACATGTTTGAACTTTCTATCACTTTTGGTTCCGATGATTCTGTTGGGCATATATGTGATATTCAGGCGCCTAATGACATATTGGAGCATGTTGGAGATAAAAAACAAAATATGTCCAAAACGTGATATTATGACGTTATACGCCGTTCTGAGCCATGTTTGAACTTTCTATCACTTTTGGTTCCGATAATTCTGTCGAACATATTTGTGATATTCAGGGGCCTAATGTCGTATTGGAGCATGTCGGAGATAAAAAACGAAATGTGCCCAAAACGTAATATTATGACGTTATACGCCGTTCTGAGCCATGTTTGAACTTTCTATCACTTTTGGTTCCGATAATTCTGTTGACCATATTTGTGATATTCAGGGGCCAAATATCGTATTAGAGCATGTTGGAGATAAAAACAATATGTGCCCAGAAAGTGATATTACGACGTTATACGCCGTTCTGAGAAATGTTTGAACTTTCTATCACTTTTGGTTCCGATAATTCTGTTGACCATATTTGTGATATTCAGGGGCCAAATATCGTATTGGAGCATGTTGGAGATAAAAAACAAAATGTGCCCAAAACGTGATATTATGATGTTATACGCCGTTCTGAGCCATGTTTGAACTTTCTATCACTTTTGGTTCCGATAATTCTGTTGACCATATTTGTGATATTCAGGCGCCAAATGACATGTTGGAGCATGTTGGAGATAAAAAACAATATGTGCCCAAAACGTGATATTATGAAGTTATACGCCGTTCTGAGCCATGTTTGAACTTTCTATCACTTTTGGTTCCGATAATTCTGTTGACCATATTTGTGATATTCAGGGGCCAAATATCGTATTAGAGCATGTTGGAGATAAAAACAATATGTGCCCAAAAAGTGATATTACGACGTTATACGCCGTTCTGAGCCATGTTTGAACTTTCTATCACTTTTGGTTCCGATAATTCTGTTGACCATATATGTGATATTCAGGGGCCAAATGTCATCTTGGAGCATGTTGGAGATAAAAAACAAAATGTGCCCAAAACGTGATATTATGACGTTATACGCCGTTCTGAGCCATGTTTGAACTTTCTATCACTTTTGGTTCCGATAATTCTGTTGACCATATTTGTGATATTCAGGGGCCAAATATCGTATTGGAGCATGTTGGAGATAAAAAACAAAATGTGCCCAAAACGTGATATTATGATGTTATACGCCGTTCTGAGCCATGTTTGAACTTTCTATCACTTTTGGTTCCGATAATTCTGTTGACCATATTTGTGATATTCAGGCGCCAAATGACATGTTAGAGCATGTTGGAGATAAAAAACAATATGTGCCCAAAACGTGATATTATGAAGTTATACGCCGTTCTGAGCCATGTTTGAACTTTCTATCACTTTTGGTTCCGATAATTCTGTTGACCATATTTGTGATATTCAGGGGCCAAATATCGTATTAGAGCATGTTGGAGATAAAAACAATATGTGCCCAAAAAGTGATATTACGACGTTATACGCCGTTCTGAGCCATGTTTGAACTTTCTATCACTTTTGGTTCCGATAATTCTGTTGACCATATTTGTGATATTCAGGGGCCAAATATCGTATTGGAGCATGTTGGAGATAAAAAACAAAATGTGCCCAAAACGTGATATTATGATGTTATACGCCGTTCTGAGCCATGTTTGAACTTTCTATCACTTTTGGTTCCGATAATTCTGTTGACCATATTTGTGATATTCAGGCGCCAAATGACATGTTGGAGCATGTTGGAGATAAAAAACAATATGTGCCCAAAACGTGATATTATGAAGTTATACGCCGTTCTGAGCCATGTTTGAACTTTCTATCACTTTTGGTTCCGATAATTCTGTTGACCATATTTGTGATATTCAGGGGCCAAATATCGTATTAGAGCATGTTGGAGATAAAAACAATATGTGCCCAAAAAGTGATATTACGACGTTATACGCCGTTCTGAGCCATGTTTGAACTTTCTATCACTTTTGGTTCCGATAATTCTGTTGACCATATATGTGATATTCAGGGGCCAAATGTCATCTTGGAGCATGTTGGAGATAAAAAACAAAATGTGCCCAAAACGTGATATGATGACGTTATACGCCGTTCTGAGCCATGTTTGAACTTTCTATCACTTTTGGTTCCGATAATTCTGTTGACCATATTTGTGATATTCAGGGGCCAAATATCGTATTGGAGCATGTTGGAGATAAAAAACAAAATGTGCCCAAAACGTGATATTATGATGTTATACGCCGTTCTGAGCCATGTTTGAACTTTCTATCACTTTTGGTTCCGATAATTCTGTTGACCATATTTGTGATATTCAGGCGCCAAATGACATGTTGGAGCATGTTGGAGATAAAAAACAATATGTGCCCAAAACGTGATATTATGAAGTTATACGCCGTTCTGAGCCATGTTTGAACTTTCTATCACTTTTGGTTCCGATAATTCTGTTGACCATATTTGTGATATTCAGGGGCCAAATATCGTATTAGAGCATGTTGGAGATAAAAACAATATGTGCCCAAAAAGTGATATTACGACGTTATACGCCGTTCTGAGCCATGTTTGAACTTTGTATCACTTTTGGTTCCGATAATTCTGTTGACCATATTTGTGATATTCAGGGGCCAAATGTCATCTTGGAGCATGTTGGAGATAAAAAACAAAATGGGCCCAAAACGTGATATCATGACGTTATACGCCGTTCTGAGCCATGTTTGAACTTTCTATCACTTTTGGTTCCGATAATTCTGTTGACCATATTTGTGATATTCAGGTGCCAAATATCGTATTGGAGCATGTAGGAGATAAAAAACAAAATGTGCCCAAAACGTGATATTATGACGTTATACGCCGTTCTGAGCCATGTTTGAACTTTCTATCACTATTGGTTCCGGTAATTCTGTTGACCATATATGTGATATTCAGGGGCCAAATATCGTATTGGAGCATGTTGGAGATAAAAAACAAAATGTGCCCAAAACGTGTATTATGACGTTATACGCCGTTCTGAGCCATGTTTGAACTTTCTATCACTTTTGGTTCCGGTAATTCTGTTGACCATATATGTGATATTCAGGCGCCAAATGACATCTTGGAGCATGTTGGAGATAAAAAACAAAATGTGCCCAAAACGTGATATTATGACGTTATACGCCGTTCTGAGACATGTTTGAACTTTCTATCACTTTTGGTTCCGATAATTCTGTTGACCATATTTGTGATATTCAGGCGCCAAATGACATGTTGGAGCATGTTCGAGATAAAAAACAATATGTGCCCAAAACGTGATATTATGACGTTATACGCCGTTCTGAGCCATGTTTGAACTTTCTATCACTTTTGGTTCCGATAATTCTGTTGACCATATTTGTGATATTCAGGGGCCAAATATCGTATTAGAGCATGTTGGAGATAAAAACAATATGTGCCCAAAAAGTGATATTACGACGTTATACGCCGTTCTGAGCCATGTTTGAACTTTCTACCACTTTTGGTTCCGATAATTCTGTTGACCATATTTGTGATATTCAGGGGCCAAATATCGTATTGGAGCATGTTGGAGATAAAAAACAAAATGTGCCCAAAACGTGATATTATGATGTTATACGCCGTTCTGAGCCATGTTTGAACTTTCTATCACTTTTGGTTCCGATAATTCTGTTGACCATATTTGTGATATTCAGGCGCCAAATGACATGTTGGAGCATGTTGGAGATAAAAAACAATATGTGCCCAAAACGTGATATTATGAAGTTATACGCCGTTCTGAGCCATGTTTGAACTTTCTATCACTTTTGGTTCCGATAATTCTGTTGACCATATTTGTGATATTCAGGGGCCAAATATCGTATTAGAGCATGTTGGAGATAAAAACAATATGTGCCCAAAAAGTGATATTACGACGTTATACGCCGTTCTGAGCCATGTTTGAACTTTGTATCACTTTTGGTTCCGCTAATTCTGTTGACCATATAGGTGATATTCAGGCGCCAAATGACATCTTGGAGCATGTTGGAGATAAAAAACAAAATGTGCCCAAAACGTGATATTATGACGTTATACGCCGTTCTGAGACATGTTTGAACTTTCTATCACTTTTGGTTCCGATGATTCTGTTGACCATATATGTGATATTCAGGCGCCACATGACATATTGGAGCACGTTGGAGATAAAAAACAAAATGTACCCAAAACGTGATATTATGACGTTATACGCCGTTCTTAGCCATGTTTGAACTTTCTATCACTTTTGGTTCCGGTAATTCTGTTGACCATATCTGTGATATTCAGGGGCCAAATGTCATCTTGGATCATGTTGGAGATAAAAAACAAAATGGGCCCAAAACGTGATATCATGACGTTATACGACGTTCTGAGCCATGTTTGAACTTTCTATCACTTTTGGTTCCGATAATTCTGTTGACCATATTTGTGATATTCAGGTGCCAAATATCGTATTGGAGCATGTAGGAGATAAAAAACAAAATGTGCCCAAAACGTGATATTATGACGTTATACGCCGTTCTGAGCCATGTTTAAACTTTCTATCACTTTTGGTTCCGATGATTCTGTTGACCATATATGTGATAATCAGGGGCCAAATGTCATCTTGGAGCATGTTGGAGATAAAAAACAAAATGTGCCCAAAACGTGATATTATGACGTTATACGCCGTTCTGAGACATGTTTGAACTTTCTATCACTTTTGGTTCCGATGATTCTGTTGAGCATATATGTGATATTCAGGCGCCTAATGACATATTGGAGCATGTTGGAGATAAAAAACAAAATATGTCCAAAACGTGATATTATGACGTTATACGCCGTTCTGAGCCATGTTTGAACTTTCTATCACTTTTGGTTCCGATAATTCTGTCGAACATATTTGTGATATTCAGGGGCCTAATGTCGTATTGGAGCATGTTGGAGATAAAAAACGAAATGTGCCCAAAACGTAATATTATGACGTTATACGCCGTTCTGAGCCATGTTTGAACTTTCTATCACTTTTGGTTCCGATAATTCTGTCGAACATATTTGTGATATTCAGGGGCCTAATGTCGTATTGGAGCATGTTGGAGATAAAAAACGAAATGTGCCCAAAACGTAATATTATGACGTTATACGCCGTTCTGAGCCATGTTTGAACTTTCTATCACTTTTGGTTCCGATAATTCTGTTGACCATATTTGTGATATTCAAGGGCCAAATATCGTATTGGAGCATGTTGGAGATAAAAAACAAAATGCGCCCAAAACGTGATATTATGACGTTATACGTCGTTCTGAGCCATGTTTGAACTTTCTATCACTTTTGGTTCCGGTAATTCTGTTGACCATATATGTGATATTCAGGCGCCAAATGACATCTTGGAGCATGTTGGAGATAAAAAACAAAATGTGCCCAAAACGTGATATTATGACGTTATACGCCGTTCTGAGCCATGTCTGAACTTTCTATCACTTTTGGTTCCGGTAATTCTGTTGACCATATATGTGATATTCAGGGGCCAAATGTCATCTTGGAGCATGTTGGAGATAAAAAACAAAATGTGCCCAAAACGTTATATTATGACGTTATACGCCGTTCTGAGCCATGTTTGAACTTTCTATCACTTTTGGTTCCGATAATTCTGTTGACCATATTTGTGATATTCAGGGGCCAAATATCGTATTGGAGCATGTTGGAGATAAAAAACAAAATGCGCCCAAAACGTGATATTATGACGTTATACGTCGTTCTGAGCCATGTTTGAACTTTCTATCACTTTTGGTTCCGGTAATTCTGTTGACCATATATGTGATATTCAGGCGCCAAATGACATCTTTAAGCATGTTGGAGATAAAAAACAAAATGTGCCCAAAACGTGATATTATGACGTTATACGCCGTTCTGAGACATGTTTGAACTTTCTATCACTTTTGGTTCTGATAATTCTGTTGACCATATTTGTGATATTCAGGCGCCAAATGACATGTTGGAGCATGTTGGAGATAAAAAACAATATGTGCCCAAAACGTGATATTATGACGTTATACGCCGTTCTGAGCCATGTTTGAACTTTGTATCACTTTTGGTTCCGGTAATTCTGTTGACCATATAGGTGATATTCAGGCGCCAAATGACATCTTGGAGCATGTTGGAGATAAAAAACAAAATGTGCCCAAAACGTGATATTATGACGTTATACGCCGTTCTGAGACATGTTTGAACTTTCTATCACTTTTGGTTCCGATGATTCTGTTGACCATATATGTGATATTCAGGCGCCATATGACATATTGGAGCATGTTGGAGATAAAAAACAAAATGTGCCCAAAACGTGATATTATGACGTTATACGCCGTTCTTAGCCATGTTTGAACTTTCTATCACTTTTGGTTCCGGTAATTCTGTTGACCATATATGTGATATTCAGGGGCCAAATGTCATCTTGGAGCATGTTGGAGATAAAAAACAAAATGGGCCCAAAACGTGATATCATGACGTTATACGCCGTTCTAAGCCATGTTTGAACTTTCTATCACTTTTGGTTCCGATAATTCTGTTGACCATATTTGTGATATTCAGGTGCCAAATATCGTATTGGAGCATGTAGGAGATAAAAAACAAAATGTGCCCAAAACGTGATATTATGACGTTATACGCCGTTCTGAGCCATGTTTAAACTTTCTATCACTTTTGGTTCCGATGATTCTGTTGACCATATATGTGATATTCAGGGGCCAAATGTCATCTTGGAGCATGTTGGAGATAAAAAACAAAATGTGCCCAAAACGTGATATTATGACGTTATACGCCGTTCTGAGCCATGTTTGAACTTTCTATCACTTTTGGTTCCGATGATTCTGTTGACCATATATGTGATATTCAGGGGCCAAATGTCATCTTGGAGCATGTTGGAGATAAAAAACAAAATGTGCCCAAAACGTGATATGACGTTATACGCCGTTCTGAGCCATGTTTGAACTTTCTATCACTTTTGGTTCCGATAATTCTGTTGACCATATTTGTGATATTCAGGCGCCAAATGACATGTTGGAGCATGTTGGAGATAAAAAACAATATGTGCCCAAAACGTGATATTATGAAGTTATACGCCGTTCTGAGCCATGTTTGAACTTTCTATCACTTTTGGTTCCGATAATTCTGTTGACCATATTTGTGATATTCAGGGGCCAAATATCGTATTAGAGCATGTTGGAGATAAAAACAATATGTGCCCAAAAAGTGATATTACGACGTTATACGCCGTTCTGAGCCATGTTTGAACTTTCTATCACTTTTGGTTCCGATAATTCTGTTGACCATATTTGTGATATTCAGGGGCCAAATATCGTATTGGAGCATGTTGGAGATAAAAAACAAAATGTGCCCAAAACGTGATATTATGATGTTATACGCCGTTCTGAGCCATGTTTGAACTTTCTATCACTTTTGGTTCCGATAATTCTGTTGACCATATTTGTGATATTCAGGCGCCAAATGACATGTTGGAGCATGTTGGAGATAAAAAACAATATGTGCCCAAAACGTGATATTATGAAGTTATACGCCGTTCTGAGCCATGTTTGAACTTTCTATCACTTTTGGTTCCGATAATTCTGTTGACCATATTTGTGATATTCAGGGGCCAAATATCGTATTAGAGCATGTTGGAGATAAAAACAATATGTGCCCAAAAAGTGATATTACGACGTTATATGCCGTTCTGAGCCATGTTTGAACTTTCTATCACTTTTGGTTCCGATAATTCTGTTGACCATATATGTGATATTCAGGGGCCAAATGTCATCTTGGAGCATGTTGGAGATAAAAAACAAAATGTGCCCAAAACGTGATATTATGACGTTATACGCCGTTCTGAGCCATGTTTGAACTTTCTATCACTTTTGGTTCCGATAATTCTGTTGACCATATTTGTGATATTCAGGGGCCAAATATCGTATTGGAGCATGTTGGAGATAAAAAACAAAATGTGCCCAAAACGTGATATTATGACGTTATACGCCGTTCTGAGTCATGTCTGAACTTTCTATCACTTTTGGTTCCGATAATTCTGTCCACCATATTTGTGATATTCAGGCGCCAAATGACATCTTGGAGCATGTTGGAGATAAAAAACAAAATGTGCCCAAAACGTGATATTATTACGTTATACGCCGTTCTGAGACATGTTTGAACTTTCTATCACTTTTGGTTCCGGTAATTCTGTTGACCATATATGTGATATTCAGGCGCCAAATGACATCTTGGAGCATGTTGGAGATAAAAAACAAAATGCGCCCAAAACGTGATATTATGACGTTATACGCCGTTCTGAGACATGTTTGAACTTTCTATAACTTTTGGTTCCGATGATTCTGTTGACCATATATGTGATATTCAGGCGCCAAATGACATATTGGAGCATGTTGGAGATAAAAAACAAAATGTGCCCAAAACGTGATATTATGACGTTATACGCCGTTCTGAGCCATGTTTGAACTTTCTATCACTTTTGGTTCCCATAATTCTGTTGACCATATTTGTGATATTCAGGGGCCAAATGTCGTATTGGAGCATGTTGGAGATAAAAAACAAAATGTGCCCAAAACGTGATATTATGATGTTATACGCCGTTCTGAGCCATGTTTGAACTTTCTATCACTTTTGGTTCCGATAATTCTGTTGACCATATTTGTGATATTCAGGGGCCAAATGTCGTATTGGAGCATGTTGGAGATAAAAAACAAAATGTGCCCAAAACGTGATATTATGATGTTATACGCCGTTCTGAGCCATGTTTGAACTTTCTATCACTTTTGGTTCCGGTAATTCTGTTGACCATATATGTGATATTCAGTGGCCAAATGTCATCTTGGAGCATGTTGGAGATAAAAAACAAAACGTGCCCAAAACGTGATGTTATGACGTTATACGCCGTTCTGAGCCATGTCTGAACTTTCTATCACTTTTGGTTCCGATAATTCTGTCCACCATATTTGTGATATTCAGGCGCCAAATGACATCTTGGAGCATGTTAGAGATAAAAAACAAAATGCGCCCAAAACGTGATATTATGACGTTATACGCCGTTCTGAGACATGTTTGAACATTCTATCACTTTTGGTTCCGATAATTCTGTCCACCATATTTGTGATATTCAGTGGCCAAATGACATCTTGGAGCATGTTGGAGATAAAAAACAAAATGCGCCCAAAACGTGATATTATGACGTTATACGCTGTTCTGAGCCATGTTTGAACTTTCTATCACTTTTGGTTCCGGTAATTCTGTTGACCATATATGTGATATTCAGTGGCCAAATGACATCTTGGAGCATGTTGGAGATAAAAAACAAAATGCGCCCAAAACGTGATATTATGACGTTATACGCCGTTCTGAGACATGTTTGAACTTTCTATAACTTTTGGTTCCGATGATTCTGTTGACCATATATGTGATATTCAGGCGCCAAATGACATCTTGGAGCATGTTGGAGATAAAAAACAAAATGTGCCCAAAACGTGATATTATGACATTATACGCCGTTCTGAGCCATGTTTGAACTTTCTATCACTTTTGGTTCCGGTAATTCTGTTGACCATATATGTGATATTCAGGCGCCAAATGACATCTTGGAGCATGTTGGAGATAAAAAACAAAATGCGCCCAAAACGTGATATTATGACGTTATGCGCCGTTCTGAGACATGTTTGAACTTTCTATCACTTTTGGTTCCGGTAATTCTGTTGACCATATATGTGATATTCAGGGGCCAAATGTCATCTTGGAGCATGTTGGAGATAAAAAACAAAATGTGCCCAAAACGTGATATTATGACGTTATACGGCGTTCTGAGCCATGTCTGAACTTTCTATCACTTTTGGTTCCGGTAATTCTGTTGACCATATATGTGATATTCAGGCGCCAAATGACATCTTGGAGCATGTTGGAGATAAAAAACAAAATGCGCCCAAAACGTGATATTATGACGTTATGCGCCGTTCTGAGACATGTTTGAACTTTCTATCACTTTTGGTTCCGGTAATTCTGTTGACCATATATGTGATATTCAGGGGCCAAATGTCATCTTGGAGCATGTTGGAGATAAAAAACAAAATGTGCCCAAAACGTGATATTATGACGTTATACGGCGTTCTGAGCCATGTCTGAACTTTCTATCACTTTTGGTTCCGATAATTCTGTTGACCATATTTGTGATATTCAGGGGCCAAATGTCGTATTGGAGCATGTTGGAGAGAAAAAACAAAATGTGCCCAAAACGTGATATTATGACGTTATACGCCGTTCTGAGCCATGTCTGAACTTTCTATCACTTTTGGTTCCGATAATTCTGTTGACCATATTTGTGATATTCAGGGGCCAAATGTCGTATTGTAGCATGTTGAAGATAAAAAACAAAATGTGCCCAAAACGTGATATTATGACGTTATACGCCGTTCTGAGCCATGTTTGAACTTTCTATCACTTTTGGTTCCGGTAATTCTGTTGACCATATATGTGATATTCAGTGGCCAAATGTCATCTTGGAGCATGTTGGAGATAAAAAACAAAATGTGCCCAAAACGTGATGTTATGACGTTATACGCCGTTCTGAGCCATGTCTGAACTTTCTATCACTTTTGGTTCCGATAATTCTGTCCACCATATTTGTGATATTCAGGCGCCAAATGACATCTTGGAGCATGTTGGAGATAAAAAACAAAATGTGTCCAAAACGTGATGTTATGACGTTATACGCCGTTCTGAGCCATGTCTGAACTTTCTATCACTTTTGGTTCCGATAATTCTGTCCACCATATTTGTGATATTCAGGCGCCAAATGACATCTTGGAGCATGTTGGAGATAAAAAACAAAATGCGCCCAAAACGTGATATTATGACGTTGTACGCCGTTCTGAGCCATGTTTGAACTTTCTATCACTTTTGGTTCCGATAATTCTGTTGACCATATTTGTGATATTCAGGGGCCAAATGTCGTATTGGAGCATGTTGGAGATAAAAAACAAAATGTGCCCAAAACATGATATTATGACGTTATACGCCGTTCTGAGCCATGTTTGAACTTTCTATCACTTTTGGTTCCGATAATACTGTTGACCATATTTGTGATATTCAGGCGCCAAATGACATCTTGGAGCATGTTGGAGATAAAAAACAAAATGCGCCCAAAACGTGATATTATGACGTTATACGCCGTTCTGAGCCATGTTTGAACTTTCTATCACTTTTGGTTCCGATAATTCTGTTGACCATATATGTGATATTCAGGAGCCAAATGACATCTTGGAGCATGTTGGAGATAAAAAACAAAATGCGCCCAAAACCTGATATTATGACGTAATACGCCGTTCTGAGCCATGTTTGAACTTTCTATCACTTTTGGTTCCCATAATTCTGTTGACCATATTTGTGATATTCAGGGGCCAAATGTCGTATTGGAGCATGTTGGAGATAAAAAACAAAATGCGCCCAAAACCTGATATTATGACGTTATACGCCGTTCTGAGCCATGTTTGAACTTTCTATCACTTTTGGTTCCCATAATTCTGTTGACCATATTTGTGATATTCAGGGGCCAAATGTCGTATTGGAGCATGTTGGAGATAAAAAACAAAATGTGCCCAAAACGTGATATTATGATGTTATACGCCGTTCTGAGCCATGTTTGAACTTTCTATCACTTTTGGTTCCGATAATTCTGTTGACCATATTTGTGATATTCAGGGGCCAAATGTCGTATTGGAGCATGTTGGAGATAAAAAACAAAATGTGCCCAAAACGTGATATTATGATGTTATACGCCGTTCTGAGCCATGTTTGAACTTTCTATCACTTTTGGTTCCGGTAATTCTGTTGACCATATATGTGATATTCAGTGGCCAAATGTCATCTTGGAGCATGTTGGAGATAAAAAACAAAACGTGCCCAAAACGTGATGTTATGACGTTATACGCCGTTCTGAGCCATGTCTGAACTTTCTATCACTTTTGGTTCCGATAATTCTGTCCACCATATTTGTGATATTCAGGCGCCAAATGACATCTTGGAGCATGTTAGAGATAAAAAACAAAATGCGCCCAAAACGTGATATTATGACGTTATACGCCGTTCTGAGACATGTTTGAACATTCTATCACTTTTGGTTCCGATAATTCTGTCCACCATATTTGTGATATTCAGTGGCCAAATGACATCTTGGAGCATGTTGGAGATAAAAAACAAAATGCGCCCAAAACGTGATATTATGACGTTATACGCCGTTCTGAGCCATGTTTGAACTTTCTATCACTTTTGGTTCCGGTAATTCTGTTGACCATATATGTGATATTCAGTGGCCAAATGACATCTTGGAGCATGTTGGAGATAAAAAACAAAATGCGCCCAAAACGTGATATTATGACGTTATACGCCGTTCTGAGACATGTTTGAACTTTCTATAACTTTTGGTTCCGATGATTCTGTTGACCATATATGTGATATTCAGGCGCCAAATGACATCTTGGAGCATGTTGGAGATAAAAAACAAAATGTGCCCAAAACGTGATATTATGACGTTATACGCCGTTCTGAGCCATGTTTGAACTTTCTATCACTTTTGGTTCCGGTAATTCTGTTGACCATATATGTGATATTCAGGCGCCAAATGACATCTTGGAGCATGTTGGAGATAAAAAACAAAATGCGCCCAAAACGTGATATTATGACGTTATGCGCCGTTCTGAGACATGTTTGAACTTTCTATCACTTTTGGTTCCGGTAATTCTGTTGACCATATATGTGATATTCAGGGGCCAAATGTCATCTTGGAGCATGTTGGAGATAAAAAACAAAATGTGCCCAAAACGTGATATTATGACGTTATACGGCGTTCTGAGCCATGTCTGAACTTTCTATCACTTTTGGTTCCGATAATTCTGTTGACCATATTTGTGATATTCAGGGGCCAAATGTCGTATTGGGGCATGTTGGAGAGAAAAAACAAAATGTGCCCAAAACGTGATATTATGACGTTATACGCCGTTCTGAGCCATGTCTGAACTTTCTATCACTTTTGGTTCCGATAATTCTGTTGACCATATTTGTGATATTCAGGGGCCAAATGTCGTATTGTAGCATGTTGAAGATAAAAAACAAAATGTGCCCAAAACGTGATATTATGACGTTATACGCCGTTCTGAGCCATGTTTGAACATTCTATCACTTTTGGTTCCGATAATACTGTTGACCATATTTGTGATATTCAGGCGCCAAATGACATCTTGGAGCATGTTGGAGATAAAAAACAAAATGCGCCCAAAACGTGATATTATGACGTTATACGCCGTTCTGAGCCATATTTGAACTTTCTATCACTTTTGGTTCCGATAATTCTGTTGACCATATATGTGATATTCAGGAGCCAAATGACATCTTGGAGCATGTTGGAGATAAAAAACAAAATGCGCCCAAAACCTGATATTATGACGTAATACGCCGTTCTGAGCCATGTTTGAACTTTCTATCACTTTTGGTTCCGGTAATTCTGTTGACCATATTTGTGATGTTCAGGCGCCAAATGACATGTTGGAGCATGTAGGAGATAAAAAACAATATGTGCCCAAAACGTGATATTATGACGTTATACGCCGTTCTGAGCCATGTTTGAACTTTTTATCACTTTTGGTTCCGATAATTCTGTTGACCATATTTGTGATATTCAGGGGCCAAATGTCGTATTGGAGCATGTTGGAGATAAAAAACAAAATGTGCCCAAAACGTGATATTATGACGTTATACGCCGTTCTGAGCCATGTTTGAACTTTCTATCACTTTTGGTTCCGGTAATTCTGTTGACCATATATGTGATATTCAGTGGCCAAATGTCATCTTGGAGCATGTTGGAGATAAAAAACAAAATGTGCCCAAAACGTGATGTTATGACGTTATACGCCGTTCTGAGCCATGTCTGAACTTTCTATCACTTTTGGTTCCGATAATTCTGTCCACCATATTTGTGATATTCAGGCGCCAAATGACATCTTGGAGCATGTTGGAGATAAAAAACAAAATGTGCCCAAAACGTGATGTTATGACGTTATACGCCGTTCTGAGCCATGTCTGAACTTTCTATCACTTTTGGTTCCGATAATTCTGTCCACCATATTTGTGATATTCAGGCGCCAAATGACATCTTGGAGCATGTTGGAGATAAAAAACAAAATGCGCCCAAAACGTGATATTATGACGTTGTACGCCGTTCTGAGCCATGTTTGAACTTTCTATCACTTTTGGTTCCGATAATTCTGTTGACCATATTTGTGATATTCAGGGGCCAAATGTCGTATTGGAGCATGTTGGAGATAAAAAACAAAATGTGCCCAAAACATGATATTATGACGTTATACGCCGTTCTGAGCCATGTTTGAACTTTCTATCACTTTTGGTTCCGATAATACTGTTGACCATATCTGTGATATTCAGGCGCCAAATGACATCTTGGAGCATGTTGGAGATAAAAAACAAAATGCGCCCAAAACGTGATATTATGACGTTATACGCCGTTCTGAGCCATGTTTGAACTTTCTATCACTTTCGGTTCCGATAATTCTGTTGACCATATATGTGATATTCAGGAGCCAAATGACATCTTGGAGCATGTTGGAGATAAAAAACAAAATGCGCCCAAAACCTGATATTATGACGTAATACGCCGTTCTGAGCCATGTTTGAACTTTCTATCACTTTTGGTTCCGGTAATTCTGTTGACCATATTTGTGATGTTCAGGCGCCAAATGACATGTTGGAGCATGTAGGAGATAAAAAACAATATGTGCCCAAAACGTGATATTATGACGTTATACGCCGTTCTGAGCCATGTTTGAACTTTCTATCACTTTTGGTTCCGGTAATTCTGTTGACCATATATGTGATATTCAGGCGCCAAATGACATCTTGGAGCATGTTGGAGATAAAAAACAAAAAGCGCCCAAAACGTGATATTATGACGTTATGCGCCGTTCTGAGACATGTTTGAACTTTCTATCACTTTTGGTTCCGGTAATTCTGTTGACCATATATGTGATATTCAGGGGCCAAATGTCATCTTGGAGCATGTTGGAGATAAAAAACAAAATGTGCCCAAAACGTGATATTATGACGTTATACGGCGTTCTGAGCCATGTCTGAACTTTCTATCACTTTTGGTTCCGATAATTCTGTTGACCATATTTGTGATATTCAGGGGCCAAATGTCGTATTGGGGCATGTTGGAGAGAAAAAACAAAATGTGCCCAAAACGTGATATTATGACGTTATACGCCGTTCTGAGCCATGTCTGAACTTTCTATCACTTTTGGTTCCGATAATTCTGTTGACCATATTTGTGATATTCAGGGGCCAAATGTCGTATTGTAGCATGTTGAAGATAAAAAACAAAATGTGCCCAAAACGTGATATTATGACGTTATACGCCGTTCTGAGCCATGTTTGAACATTCTATCACTTTTGGTTCCGGTAATTCTGTTGACCATATATGTGATATTCAGTGGCCAAATGTCATCTTGGAGCATGTTGGAGATAAAAAACAAAATGTGCCCAAAACGTGATGTTATGACGTTATACGCCGTTCTGAGCCATGTCTGAACTTTCTATCACTTTTGGTTCCGATAATTCTGTTGACCATATTTGTGATATTCAGGGGCCAAATGTCGTATTGGAGCATGTTGGAGATAAAAAACAAAATGTGCCCAAAACATGATATTATGACGTTATACGCCGTTCTGAGCCATGTTTGAACTTTCTATCACTTTTGGTTCCGATAATACTGTTGACCATATTTGTGATATTCAGGCGCCAAATGACATCTTGGAGCATGTTGGAGATAAAAAACAAAATGCGCCCAAAACGTGATATTATGACGTTATACGCCGTTCTGAGCCATGTTTGAACTTTCTATCACTTTTGGTTCCGATAATTCTGTTGACCATATATGTGATATTCAGGAGCCAAATGACATCTTGGAGCATGTTGGAGATAAAAAACAAAATGCGCCCAAAACCTGATATTATGACGTAATACGCCGTTCTGAGCCATGTTTGAACTTTCTATCACTTTTGGTTCCGGTAATTCTGTTGACCATATTTGTGATGTTCAGGCGCCAAATGACATGTTGGAGCATGTAGGAGATAAAAAACAATATGTGCCCAAAACGTGATATTATGACGTTATACGCCGTTCTGAGCCATGTTTGAACTTTTTATCACTTTTGGTTCCGATAATTCTGTTGACCATATTTGTGATATTCAGGGGCCAAATGTCGTATTGGAGCATGTTGGAGATAAAAAACAAAATGTGCCCAAAACGTGATATTATGACGTTATACGCCGTTCTGAGCCATGTTTGAACTTTCTATCACTTTTGGTTCCGGTAATTCTGTTGACCATATATGTGATATTCAGTGGCCAAATGTCATCTTGGAGCATGTTGGAGATAAAAAACAAAATGTGCCCAAAACGTGATGTTATGACGTTATACGCCGTTCTGAGCCATGTCTGAACTTTCTATCACTTTTGGTTCCGATAATTCTGTCCACCATATTTGTGATATTCAGGCGCCAAATGACATCTTGGAGCATGTTGGAGATAAAAAACAAAATGTGCCCAAAACGTGATGTTATGACGTTATACGCCGTTCTGAGCCATGTCTGAACTTTCTATCACTTTTGGTTCCGATAATTCTGTCCACCATATTTGTGATATTCAGGCGCCAAATGACATCTTGGAGCATGTTGGAGATAAAAAACAAAATGCGCCCAAAACGTGATATTATGACGTTGTACGCCGTTCTGAGCCATGTTTGAACTTTCTATCACTTTTGGTTCCGATAATTCTGTTGACCATATTTGTGATATTCAGGGGCCAAATGTCGTATTGGAGCATGTTGGAGATAAAAAACAAAATGTGCCCAAAACATGATATTATGACGTTATACGCCGTTCTGAGCCATGTTTGAACTTTCTATCACTTTTGGTTCCGATAATACTGTTGACCATATCTGTGATATTCAGGCGCCAAATGACATCTTGGAGCATGTTGGAGATAAAAAACAAAATGCGCCCAAAACGTGATATTATGACGTTATACGCCGTTCTGAGCCATGTTTGAACTTTCTATCACTTTCGGTTCCGATAATTCTGTTGACCATATATGTGATATTCAGGAGCCAAATGACATCTTGGAGCATGTTGGAGATAAAAAACAAAATGCGCCCAAAACCTGATATTATGACGTAATACGCCGTTCTGAGCCATGTTTGAACTTTCTATCACTTTTGGTTCCGGTAATTCTGTTGACCATATTTGTGATGTTCAGGCGCCAAATGACATGTTGGAGCATGTAGGAGATAAAAAACAATATGTGCCCAAAACGTGATATTATGACGTTATACGCCGTTCTGAGCCATGTTTGAACTTTCTATCACTTTTCGTTCCGGTAATTCTGTTGACCATATATGTGATATTCAGTGGCCAAATGTCATCTTGGAGCATGTTGGAGATAAAAAACAAAATGTGCCGAAAACGTGATGTTATGACGTTATACGCCGTTCTGAGCCATGTCTGAACTTTCTATCACTTTTGGTTCCGATAATTCTGTCCACCATATTTGTGATATTCAGGCGCCAAATGACATCTTGGAGCATGTTGGGGATGAAAAACAAAATGCGCCCAAAACGTGATATTATGACGTTATACGCCGTTCTGAGCCATGTTTGAACTTTCTATCACTTTTGGTTCCGGTAATTTTGTTGACTATATATGTGATATTCAGGCGCCAAATGACATCTTGGAGCATGTTGGAGATAAAAAACAAAATGCGCCCAAAACGTGATATTATGACGTTATACGCCGTTCTGAGCCATGTTTGAACTTTCTATCACTTTTGGTTCCGATAATTCTGTTGACCATATTTGTGATATTCAGGCGCCAAATGACATGTTGGAGCATGTTGGAGATAAAATCAATATGTGCCCAAAACATGATATTATGACGTTATACGCCGTTCTGAGCCATGTTTGAACTTTCTATCACTTTTGATTCCGATAATTCTGTTGACCATATATGTGATATTCAGGAGCCAAATGACATCTTGGAGCATGTTGGAGATAAAAAACAAAATGCGCCCAAAACATGATATTATGACGTAATACGCCGTTCTGAGCCATGTTTGAACTTTCTATCACTTTTGGTTCCGGTAATTCTGTTGACCATATTTGTGATGTTCAGGCGCCAAATGACATGTTGGAGCATGTAGGAGATAAAAAACAATATGTGCCCAAAACGTGATATTATGACGTTATACGCCGTTCTGAGCCATGTTTGAACTTTTTATCACTTTTGGTTCCGATAATTCTGTTGACCATATTTGTGATATTCAGGGGCCAAATGTCGTATTGGAGCATGTTGGAGATAAAAAACAAAATGCGCCCAAAACGTGATATTATGACGTTATACGCCGTTCTGAGACATGTTTGAACTTTCTATCACTTTTGGTTCCGGTAATTCTGTTGACCATATATGTGATATTCAGGGGCCAAATGTCATCTTGGAGCATGTTGGAGATAAAAAACAAAATGTGCCCAAAACGTGATATTATGACGTTATACGCCGTTCTGAGACATGTTTGAACTTTCTATCACTTTTGGTTCCGATGATTCTGTTGACCATATATGTGATATTCAGGCGCCAAATGACATATTGGAGCATGTTGGAGATAAAAAACAAAATGTGCCCAAAACGTGATATTATGACGTTATACGCCGTTCTGAGACATGTTTGAACTTTCTCTCACTTTTGGTTCCGATGATTCTGTTGACCATATATGTGATATTCAGGCGCCAAATGACATATTGGAGCATGTTGGAGATAAAAAACAAAATGTGCCCAAAACGTGATATTATGACGTTATACGCCGTTCTGAGACATGTTTGAACTTTCTATCACTTTTGGTTCCGATGATTCTGTTGACCATATTTGTGATATTCAGGCGCCAAATGACATCTTGGAGCATGTTGGAGATAAAAAACAAAATGTGCCCAAAACGTGATATTATGACGTTATACGCCGTTCTGAGACATGTTTGAACTTTCTATAACTTTTGGTTCCGATGATTCTGTTGACCATATATGTGATATTCAGGCGCCAAATGACATCTTGGAGCATGTTGGAGATAAAAAACAAAATGTGCCCAAAACGTGATATTATGACGTAATACGCCGTTCTGAGCCATGTTTGAACTTTCTATCACTTTTGGTTCCTATGATTCTGTTGACCATATATGTGATATTCAGGCGCCAAATGACATCTTGGAGCATGTTGGAGATAAAAAACAAAATGCGCCCAAAACGTGATATTATGATGTTATACGCCGTTCTGAGCCATGTTTGAACTTTCTATCACTTTTGGTTCCGGTAATTCTGTTGACCATATTTGTGATATTCAGGGGCCAAATGTCTTCTTGGAGCATGTTGGAGATAAAAAACAAAATGTGCCCAAAACGTGATATTATGACGTTATACGCCGTTCTGAGCCATGTTTGAACTTTCTATCACTTTTGGTTCCGATAATTCTGTTGACCATATTTGTGATATTCAGGCGCCAAATGACATGTTGGAGCATGTTGGAGATAAAAAACAATATGTGCCCAAAACGTGATATTATGACGTTATACGCCGTTCTGAGCCATGTCTGAACTTTCTATCACTTTTGGTTCCGATAATTCTGTCCACCATATTTGTGATATTCAGGCGCCAAATGACATCTTGGAGCATGTTGGAGATAAAAAACAAAATGTGCCCAAAACGTGATATTATGACGTTATACGCCGTTCTGAGACATGTTTGAACTTTCTATCACTTTTGGTTCCGATGATTCTGTTGACCATATATGTGATATTCAGGCGCCAAATGACATATTGGAGCATGTTGGAGATAAAAAACAAAATGTGCCCAAAACGTGATATTATGACGTTATACGCCGTTCTGAGACATGTTTGAACTTTCTATCACTTTTGGTTCCGATGATTCTGTTGACCATATATGTGATATTCAGGCGCCAAATGACATATTGGAGCATGTTGGAGATAAAAAACAAAATGGGCCCAAAACGTGATATTATGACGTTATACGCCGTTCTGAGCCATGTTTGAACTTTCTATCACTTTTGGTTCCGATAATTCTGTTGACCATATTTGTGATATTCAGGGGCCAAATGTCGTATTGGAGCATGTTGGAGATAAAAAACAAAATGTGCCCAAAACGTGATATTATGACGCTATACGGCGTTCTGAGCCATGTCTGAACTTTCTATCACTTTTGGTTCCGATAATTCTGTCCACCATATTTGTGATATTCAGGCGCCAAATGACCTCTTGGAGCATGTTGGAGATAAAAAACAAAATGTGCCCAAAACGTGATATTATGACGTTATACGCCGTTCTGAGACATGTTTGAACTTTCTATCACTTTTGGTTCCGATGATTCTGTTGACCATATATGTGATATTCAGGCGCCAAATGACATATTGGAGCATGTTGGAGATAAAAAACAAAATGTGCCCAAAACGTGATATTATGACGTTATACGCCGTTCTGAGCCATGTTTGAACTTTCTATCACTTTTGGTTCCGATAATTCTGTTGACCATATTTGTGATATTCACGGGCCAAATGTCGTATTGGAGCATGTTGGAGATAAAAAACAAAATGCGCCCAAAACGTGATATTAAGACGTTATACGCCGTTCTGAGCCATGTTTGAACTTTCTATCACTTTTGGTTCCGGTAATTCTGTTGACCATATATGTGATATTCAGGGGCCAAATGTCATCTTGGAGCATGTTGGAGATAAAAAACAAAATGTGCCCAAAACGTGATATTATGACGTTATACGGCGTTCTGAGCCATGTCTGAACTTTCTATCACTTTTGGTTCCGATAATTCTGTTGACCATATTTGTGATATTCAGGGGCCAAATGTCGTATTGGAGCATGTTGGAGATAAAAAACAAAATGTGCCCAAAACGTGATATTATGACGTTATACGCCGTTCTGAGCCATGTTTGAACTTTCTATCACTTTTGGTTCCGGTAATTCTGTTGACATATATGTGATATTCAGGCGCCAAATGACATCTTGGAGCATGTTGGAGATAAAAAACAAAATGCGCCCAAAACGTGATATTATGACGTTATACGCCGTTCTGAGCCATGTTTGAACTTTCTATCACTTTTGGTTCCGGTAATTCTGTTGACAAATATGTGATATTCAGGTGCCAAATGACATCTTGGAGCATGTTGGAGATAAAAAACAAAATGCGCCCAAAACGTGATATTATGACGTTATACGCCGTTCTGAGCCATGTTTGAACTTTCTATCACTTTTGGTTCCGGTAATTCTATTGACATATATGTGATATTCAGGGGCCAAATGTCGTATTGGAGCATGTTGGAGATAAAAAACAATATGTGCCCAAAACGTGATATTATGACGTTATACGCCGTTCTGAGCCATGTCTGAACTTTCTATCACTTTTGGTTCCGATAATTCTGTCCACCATATTTGTGATATTCAGGCGCCAAATGACATATTGGAGCATGTTGGAGATAAAATCAATATGTGCCCAAAACGTGATATTATGACGTTATACGCCGTTCTGAGCCATGTTTGAACTTTCTATCACTTTTGATTCCGATAATTCTGTTGACCATATATGTGATATTCAGGAGCCAAATGACATCTTGGAGCATGTTGGAGATAAAAACAAAATGCGCCCAAAACATGATATTATGACGTAATACGCCGTTCTGAGCCATGTTTGAACTTTCTATCACTTTTGGTTCCGGTAATTCTGATGACCATATTTGTGATTTTCAGGCGCCAAATGACATGTTGGAGCATGTAGGAGATAAAAAACAATATGTGCCCAAAACGTAATATTATGACGCTATACGCCGTTCTGAGCTATGTTTGAACTTTTTATCACTTTTGGTTCCGATAATTCTGTTGACCATATTTGTGATATTCAGGGGCCAAATGTCGAATTGGAGCATGTTGGAGATAAAAAACAAAATGTGCCCAAAACGTGATATTATGACGTTATACGCCGTTCTGAGCCATGTTTGAACTTTCTATCACTTTTGGTTCCGGTAATTCTGTTGACCATATATGTGATATTCAGGCGCCAAATGACATCTTGGAGCATGTTGGAGATAAAAAACAAAATGCGCCCAAAACGTGATATTATGACGTTATACGCCGTTCTGAGACATATTTGAACTTTCTATAACTTTTGGTTCCGATGATTCTGTTGACCATATATGTGATATTCAGGCGCCAAATGACATATTGGAGCATGTTGGAGATAAAAAACAAAATGTGCCCAAAACGTGATATTATGACGTTATACGCCGTTCTGAGCCATGTTTGAACTTTCTATCACTTTTGGTTCCCATAATTCTGCTGACCATATTTGTGATATTCAGGGGCCAAATGTCGTATTGGAGCATGTTGGAGATAAAAAACAAAGTGTGCCCAAAACGTGATATGACGTTATGCGCCGTTCTGAGCCATGTTTGAACTTTCTATCACTTTTGGTTCCGGTAATTCTGTTGACCATATATGTGATATTCAGGGGCCAAATGTCATCTTGGAGCATGTTGGAGATAAAAAACAAAATGTGCCCAAAACGTGATATTATGACGTTATACGGCGTTCTGAGCCATGTCTGAACTTTCTATCACTTTTGGTTCCGATAATTCTGTCCACCATATTTGTGATATTCAGGCGCCAAATGACCTCTTGGAGCATGTTGGAGATAAAAAACAAAATGTGCCCAAAACGTGATATTATGACGTTATACGCCGTTCTGAGACATGTTTGAACTTTCTATCACTTTTGGTTCCGATGATTCTGTTGACCATATATGTGATATTCAGGCGCCAAATGACATATTGGAGCATGTTGGAGATAAAAAACAAAATGTGCCCAAAACGTGATATTATGACGTTATACGCCGTTCTGAGACATGTTTGAACTTTCTGTCACTTTTGGTTCCGATGATTCTGTTGACCATATATGTGATATTCAGGCGCCAAATGACATATTGGAGCATGTTGGAGATAAAAAACAAAATGTGCCCAAAACGTGATATTATGACGTTATACGCCGTTCTGAGCCATGTTTGAACTTTCTATCACTTTTGGTTCCGATAATTCTGTTGACCATATTTGTGATATTCAGGGGCCAAATGTCGTATTGGAGCATGTTGGAGATAAAAAACAAAATGCGCCCAAAACGTGATATTAAGACGTTATACGCCGTTCTGAGCCATGTTTGAACTTTCTATCACTTTTGGTTCCGGTAATTCTGTTGACCATATATGTGATATTCAGGGGCCAAATGTCATCTTGGAGCATGTTGGAGATAAAAAACAAAATGTGCCCAAAACGTGATATTATGACGTTATACGGCGTTCTGAGCCATGTCTGAACTTTCTATCACTTTTGGTTCCGATAATTCTGTTGACCATATTTGTGATATTCAGGGGCCAAATGTCGTATTGGAGCATGTTGGAGATAAAAAACAAAATGTGCCCAAAACATGATATTATGACGTTATACGCCGTTCTGAGCCATGTTTGAACTTTCTATCACTTTTGGTTCCGGTAATTCTGTTGACATATATGTGATATTCAGGCGCCAAATGACATCTTGGAGCATGTTGGAGATAAAAAACAATACGTGCCCAAAGCGTGATATTATGACGTTATACGCCGTTCTGAGCCATGTCTGAACTTTCTATCACTTTTGGTTCCGGTAATTCTGTTGACAAATATGTGATATTCAGGTGCCAAATGACATCTTGGAGCATGTTGGAGATAAAAAACAAAATGCGCCCAAAACGTGATATTATGACGTTATACGCCGTTCTGAGCCATGTTTGAACTTTCTATCACTTTTGGTTCCGGTAATTCTGTTGACATATATGTGATATTCAGGGGCCAAATGTCGTATTGGAGCATGTTGGAGATAAAAAACAATATGTGCCCAAAACGTGATATTATGACGTTATACGCCGTTCTGAGCCATGTCTGAACTTTCTATCACTTTTGGTTCCGATAATTCTGTCCACCATATTTGTGATATTCAGGCGCCAAATGACATATTGGAGCATGTTGGAGATAAAATCAATATGTGCCCAAAACGTGATATTATGACGTTATACGCCGTTCTGAGCCATGTTTGAACTTTCTATCACTTTTGATTCCGATAATTCTGTTGACCATATATGTGATATTCAGGAGCCAAATGACATCTTGGAGCATGTTGGAGATAAAAACAAAATGCGCCCAAAACATGATATTATGACGTAATACGCCGTTCTGAGCCATGTTTGAACTTTCTATCACTTTTGGTTCCGGTAATTCTGATGACCATATTTGTGATTTTCAGGCGCCAAATGACATGTTGGAGCATGTAGGAGATAAAAAACAATATGTGCCCAAAACGTAATATTATGACGCTATACGCCGTTCTGAGCCATGTTTGAACTTTTTATCACTTTTGGTTCCGATAATTCTGTTGACCATATTTGTGATATTCAGGGGCCAAATGTCGAATTGGAGCATGTTGGAGATAAAAAACAAAATGTGCCCAAAACGTGATATTATGACGTTATACGCCGTTCTGAGCCATGTTTGAACTTTCTATCACTTTTGGTTCCGGTAATTCTGTTGACCATATATGTGATATTCAGGCGCCAAATGACATCTTGGAGCATGTTGGAGATAAAAAACAAAATGCGCCCAAAACGTGATATTATGACGTTATACGCCGTTCTGAGACATATTTGAACTTTCTATAACTTTTGGTTCCGATGATTCTGTTGACCATATATGTGATATTCAGGCGCCAAATGACATATTGGAGCATGTTGGAGATAAAAAACAAAATGTGCCCAAAACGTGATATTATGACGTTATACGCCGTTCTGAGCCATGTTTGAACTTTCTATCACTTTTGGTTCCCATAATTCTGCTGACCATATTTGTGATATTCAGGGGCCAAATGTCGTATTGGAGCATGTTGGAGATAAAAAACAAAATGCGCCCAAAACGTGATATTATGACGTTATACGGCGTTCTGAGCCATGTCTGAACTTTCTATCACTTTTGGTTCCGATAATTCTGTTGACCATATTTGTGATATTCAGGGGCCAAATGTCGTATTGGAGCATGTAGGAGATAAAAAACAATATGTGCCCAAAACGTAATATTATGACGCTATACGCCGTTCTGAGCCATGTTTGAACTTTTTATCACTTTTGGTTCCGATAATTCTGTTGACCATATTTGTGATATTCAGGGGCCAAATGTCGAATTGGAGCATGTTGGAGATAAAAAACAAAATGTGCCCAAAACGTGATATTATGACGTTATACGCCGTTCTGAGCCATGTTTGAACTTTCTATCACTTTTGGTTCCCATAATTCTGCTGACCATATTTGTGATATTCAGGGGCCAAATGTCGTATTGGAGCATGTTGGAGATAAAAAACAAAGTGCGCCCAAAACGTGATATTATGACGTTATACGCCGTTCTGAGCCATGTTTGAACTTTCTATCACTTTTGGTTCCGGTAATTCTGTTGACCATATATGTGATATTCAGGCGCCAAATGACATCTTGGAGCATGTTGGAGATAAAAACAAAATGCGCCCAAAACGTGATATTATGACGTTATACGGCGTTCTGAGACAAGTTTGAACTTTCTATCACTTTTGTTTCCGGTAATTCTGTTGACCATATATGTGATATTCAGGGGCCAAATGTCATCTTGGAGCATGTTGGAGATAAAAAACAAAATGCGCCCAAAACGTGATATTATGACGTTATACGCCGTTCTGAGCCATGTTTGAACTTTCTATCACTTTTGGTTCCGGTAATTCTGTTGACCATATTTGTGATGTTCAGGCGCCAAATGACATGTTGGAGCATGTAGGAGATAAAAAACAATATGTGCCCAAAACGTGATATTATGACGTTATACGCCGTTCTGGGCCATTTTTGAACTTTCTATCACTTTTGGTTCCGGTAATTCTGTTGACCATATATGTGATATTCAGGCGCCAAATGACATCTTGGAGCATGTTGGAGATAAAAAACAAAATGCGCCCAAAACGTGATATTATGACGTTATACGCCGTTCTGAGACATGTTTGAACTTTCTATCACTTTTGGTTCCGGTAATTCTGTTGACCATATATGTGATATTCAGGGGCCAAATGTCATCTTGGAGCATGTTGGAGATAAAAAACAAAATGTGCCCAAAACGTGATATTATGACGTTATACGGCGTTCTGAGCCATGTCTGAACTTTCTATCACTTTTGGTTCCGATAATTCTGTTGACCATATTTGTGATATTCATGGGCCAAATGTCGTATTGGAGCATGTTGGAGATAAAAAACAAAATGTGCCCAAAACGTGATATTATGACGTTATACGCCGTTCTGAGCCATGTTTGAACTTTCTATCACTTTTGGTTCCGGTAATTCTGTTGACCATATATGTAATATTCAGGGGCCAAATGTCATCTTGGAGCATGTTGGAGATAAAATCAATATGTGCCCAAAACGTGATATTATGACGTTATACGCCGTTCTGAGCCATGTTTGAACTTTCTATCACTTTTGGTTCCCATAATTCTGCTGACCATATTTGTGATATTCAGGGGCCAAATGTCGTATTGGAGCATGTTGGAGATAAAAAACAAAATGCGCCCAAAACGTGATATTATGACGTTATACGGCGTTCTGAGCCATGTCTGAACTTTCTATCACTTTTGGTTCCGATAATTCTGTTGACCATATTTGTGATATTCAGGGGCCAAATGTCGTATTGGAGCATGTAGGAGTTAAAAAACAATATGTGCCCAAAACGTAATATTATGACGCTATACGCCGTTCTGAGCCATGTTTGAACTTTTTATCACTTTCGGTTCCGATAATTCTGTTGACCATATTTGTGATATTCAGGGGCCAAATGTCGAATTGGAGCATGTTGGAGATAAAAAACAAAATGTGCCCAAAACGTGATATTATGACGTTATACGCCGTTCTGAGCCATGTTTGAACTTTCTATCACTTTTGGTTCCCATAATTCTGCTGACCATATTTGTGATATTCAGGGGCCAAATGTCGTATTGGAGCATGTTGGAGATAAAAAACAAAATGCGCCCAAAACGTGATATTATGACGTTATACGCCGTTCTGTGCCATGTTTGAACTTTCTATCACTTTTGGTTCCGGTAATTCTGTTGACCATATATGTGATATTCAGGCGCCAAATGACATCTTGGAGCATGTTGGAGATAAAAAACAAAATGCGCCCAAAACGTGATATTATGACGTTATACGCCGTTCTGAGACAAGTTTGAACTTTCTATCACTTTTGGTTCCGGTAATTCTGTTGACCATATATGTGATATTCAGGGGCCAAATGTCATCTTGGAGCATGTTGGAGATAAAAAACAAAATGTGCCCAAAACGTGATATTATGACGTTATACGCCGTTCTGAGCCATGTTTGAACTTTCTATCACATTTGGTTCCGGTAATTCTGTTGACCATATATGTGATATTCAGGGGCCAAATGTCATCTTGGAGCATGTTGGAGATAAAAAACAAAATGTGCCCAAAACGTGATATTATGACGTTATACGCCGTTCTGAGCCATGTTTGAACTTTCTATCACATTTGGTTCCGGTAATTCTGTTGACCATATATGTGATATTCAGGGGCCAAATGTCATCTTGGAGCATGTTGGAGATAAAAAACAAAATGTGCCCAAAACGTGATATTATGACGTTATACGCCGTTCTGAGCCATGTTTGAACTTTCTATCACTTTTGGTTCCGGTAATTCTGTTGACCATATATGTGATATTCAGGCGCCAAATGACATCTTGGAGCATGTTGGAGATAAAAAACAAAATGCGCCCAAAACGTGATATTATGACGTTATACGCCGTTCTGAGACAAGTTTGAACTTTCTATCACTTTTGGTTCCGGTAATTCTGTTGACCATATATGTGATATTCAGGGGCCAAATGTCATCTTGGAGCATGTTGGAGATAAAAAACAAAATGTGCCCAAAACGTGATATTATGACGTTATACGCCGTTCTGAGCCATGTTTGAACTTTCTATCACTTTTGGTTCCCATAATTCTGCTGACCATATTTGTGATATTCAGGGGCCAAATGTCGTATTGGAGCATGTTGGAGATAAAAAACAAAGTGTGCCCAAAACGTGATATTATGACGTTATACGCCGTTCTGAGCCATGTTTGAACTTTCTAACACTTTTGGTTCCGGTAATTCTGTTGACCATATATGTGATATTCAGTCGCCAAATGTCATCTTGGAGCATGTTGGAGATAAAAAACAAAATGTGCCCAAAACGTGATGTTATGACGTTATACGCCGTTCTGAGCCATGTCTGAACTTTCTATCACTTTTGGTTCCGATAATTCTGTCCACCATATTTGTGATATTCAGGCGCCAAATGTCATCTTGGAGCATGTTGGAGATAAAAAACAAAATGTGCCCAAAACGTGATGTTATGACGTTATACGCCGTTCTGAGCCATGTCTGAACTTTCTATCACTTTTGGCTCCGATAATTCTGTCCACCATATTTGTGATATTCAGGCGCCGAATGACATCTTGGAGCATGTTGGAGATAAAAAACAAAATGCGCCCAAAACGTGATATTATGACGTTATACGCCGTTCTGAGCCATGTTTGAACATTCTATCACTTTTGGTTCCCATAATTCTGCTGACCATATTTGTGATATTCAGGGGCCAAATGTCGTATTGGAGCATGTTGGAGATAAAAAACAAAGTGTGCCCAAAACGTGATATTATGACGTTATACGCCGTTCTGAGCCATGTTTGAACTTTCTAACACTTTTGGTTCCGGTAATTCTGTTGACCATATATGTGATATTCAGTGGCCAAATGTCATCTTGGAGCATGTTGGAGATAAAAAACAAAATGTGCCCAAAACGTGATGTTATGACGTTATACGCCGTTCTGAGCCATGTCTGAACTTTCTATCACTTTTGGTTCCGATAATTCTGTCCACCATATTTGTGATATTCAGGCGCCGAATGACATCTTGGAGCATGTTGGAGATAAAAAACAAAATGCGCCCAAAACGTGATATTATGACGTTATACGCCGTTCTGAGCCATGTTTGAACATTCTATCACTTTTGGTTCCCATAATTCTGCTGACCATATTTGTGATATTCAGGGGCCAAATGTCGTATTGGAGCATGTTGGAGATAAAAAACAAAGTGTGCCCAAAACGTGATATTATGACGTTATACGCCGTTCTGAGCCATGTTTGAACTTTCTATCACTTTTGGTTCCGGTAATTCTGTTGACCATATATGTGATATTCAGGGGCCAAATGTCATCTTGGAGCATGTTGGAGATAAAAAACAAAATGTGCCCAAAACGTGATATTATGACGTTATACGCCGTTCTGAGCCATGTTTGAACTTTCTATCACTTTTGGTTCCGATAATTCTGTTGACCATATTTGTGATATTCAGGGGCCAAATGTCGTATTGGAGCATGTTGGAGATAAAAAACAAAATGTGCCCAAAACATGATATTATGACGTTATACACCGTTCTGAGCCATGTTTGAACTTTCTATCACTTTTGGTTCCGATGATTCTGTTGACCATATATGTGATATTCAGGCGCCAAATGACATATTGGAGCATGTTGGAGATAAAAAACAAAATGTGCCCAAAACGTGATATTATGACGTTATACGCCGTTCTGAGCCATGTTTGAAATTTCTATCACTTTTGGTTCCCATAATTCTGCTGACCATATTTGTGATATTCAGGGGCCAAATGTCGTATTGGAGCATGTTGGAGATAAAAAACAAAGTGTGCCCAAAACGTGATATTATGACGTTATACGCCGTTCTGAGCCATGTTTGAACTTTCTAACACTTTTGGTTCCGGTAATTCTGTTGACCATATATGTGATATTCAGTGGCCAAATGTCATCTTGGAGCATGTTGGAGATAAAAAACAAAATGTGCCCAAAACGTGATGTTATGACGTTATACGCCGTTCTGAGCCATGTCTGAACTTTCTATCACTTTTGGTTCCGATAATTCTGTCCACCATATTTGTGATATTCAGGCGCCAAATGTCATCTTGGAGCATGTTGGAGATAAAAAACAAAATGTGCCCAAAACGTGATGTTATGACGTTATACGCCGTTCTGAGCCATGTCTGAACTTTCTATCACTTTTGGTTCCGATAATTCTGTCCACCATATTTGTGATATTCAGGCGCCGAATGACATCTTGGAGCATGTTGGAGATAAAAAACAAAATGCGCCCAAAACGTGATATTATGACGTTATACGCCGTTCTGAGCCATGTTTGAACATTCTATCACTTTTGGTTCCCATAATTCTGCTGACCATATTTGTGATATTCAGGGGCCAAATGTCGTATTGGAGCATGTTGGAGATAAAAAACAAAGTGTGCCCAAAACGTGATATTATGAACAAAATGTGCCCAAAACGTGATGTTATGACGTTATACGCCGTTCTGAGCCATGTCTGAACTCTCTATCACTTTTGGTTCCGATAATTCTGTCCACCATATTTGTGATATTCAGGCGCCGAATGACATCTTGGAGCATGTTGGAGATAAAAAACAAAATGCGCCCAAAACGTGATATTATGACGTTATACGCCGTTCTGAGCCATGTTTGAACATTCTATCACTTTTGGTTCCCATAATTCTGCTGACCATATTTGTGATATTCAGGGGCCAAATGTCGTATTGGAGCATGTTGGAGATAAAAAACAAAGTGTGCCCAAAACGTGATATTATGAACAAAATGTGCCCAAAACGTGATGTTATGACGTTATACGCCGTTCTGAGCCATGTCTGAACTCTCTATCACTTTTGGTTCCGATAATTCTGTCCACCATATTTGTGATATTCAGGCGCCGAATGACATCTTGGAGCATGTTGGAGATAAAAAACAAAATGCGCCCAAAACGTGATATTATGACGTTATACGCCGTTCTGAGCCATGTTTGAACATTCTATCACTTTTGGTTCCCATAATTCTGCTGACCATATTTGTGATATTCAGGGGCCAAATGTCGTATTGGAGCATGTTGGAGATAAAAAACAAAGTGTGCCCAAAACGTGATATTATGACGTTATACGCCGTTCTGAGCCATGTTTGAACTTTCTATCACTTTTGGTTCCGGTAATTCTGTTGACCATATATGTGATATTCAGGGGCCAAATGCCATCTTGGAGCATGTTGGAGATAAAAAACAAAATGTGCCCAAAACGTGATATTATGACGTTATACGCCGTTCTGAGCCATGTTTGAACTTTCTATCACTTTTGGTTCCGATAATTCTGTCCACCATATTTGTGATATTCAGGCGCCAAATGACATCTTGGAGCATGTTGGAGATAAAAAACAAAATGTGCCCAAAACGTGATATTATGACGTTATACGCCGTTCTGAGACATGTTTGAACTTTCTATAACTTTTGGTTCCGATGATTCTGTTGACCATATATGTGATATTCAGGCGCCAAATGACATATTGGAGCATGTTGGAGATAAAAAACAAAATGTGCCCAAAACTTGATATTATGACGTTATACGCCGTTCTGAGCCATGTTTGAACTTTCTATCACTTTTGGTTCCCATAATTCTGCTGACCATATATGTGATATTCAGGCGCCAAATGACATATTGGAGCATGTTGGAGATAAAAAACAAAATGCGCCCAAAACGTGATATTTTGACGTTATACGCCGTTCTGAGCCATGTTTGAACTTTCTATCACTTTTGGTTCCGGTAATTCTGTTGACCATATATGTGATATTCAGGGGCCAAATGTCATCTTGGAGCATGTTGGAGATAAAAAACAAAATGTGCCCAAAACGTGATATTATGACGTTATACGGCGTTCTGAGCCATGTCTGAACTTTCTATCACTTTTGGTTCCGATAATTCTGTTGACCATATTTGTGATATTCAGGGGCCAAATGTCGTATTGGAGCATGTTGGAGATAAAAAACAAAATGTGCCCAAAACGTGATATTATGACGTTATACGCCGTTCTGAGCCATGTTTGAACTTTCTATCACTTTTGGTTCCAGTAATTCTGTTGACCATATTTGTGATATTCAGGCGCCGAATGACATCTTGGAGCATGTTGGAGATAAAAAACAAAATGCGCCCAAAACGTGATATTATGACGTTATACGCCGTTCTGAGCCATGTTTGAACATTCTATCACTTTTGGTTCCCATAATTCTGCTGACCATATTTGTGATATTCAGGGGCCAAATGTCGTATTGGAGCATGTTGGAGATAAAAAACAAAGTGTGCCCAAAACGTGATATTATGACGTTATACGCCGTTCTGAGCCATGTTTGAACTTTCTATCACTTTTGGTTCCGGTAATTCTGTTGACCATATATGTGATATTCAGGGGCCAAATGTCATCTTGGAGCATGTTGGAGATAAAAAACAAAATGTGCCCAAAACGTGATATTATGACGTTATACGCCGTTCTGAGCCATGTTTGAACTTTCTATCACTTTTGGTTCCGATAATTCTGTCCACCATATTTGTGATATTCAGGCGCCAAATGACATCTTGGAGCATGGTGGAGATAAAAAACAAAATGTGCCCAAAACGTGATATTATGACGTTATACGCCGTTCTGAGACATGTTTGAACTTTCTATAACTTTTGGTTCCGATGATTCTGTTGACCATATATGTGATATTCAGGCGCCAAATGACATATTGGAGCATGTTGGAGATAAAAAACAAAATGTGCCCAAAACGTGATATTATGACGTTATACGCCGTTCTGAGCCATGTTTGAAATTTCTATCACTTTTGGTTCCCATAATTCTGCTGACCATATTTGTGATATTCAGGGGCCAAATGTCGTATTGGAGCATGTTGGAGATAAAAAACAAAGTGTGCCCAAAACGTGATATTATGACGTTATACGCCGTTCTGTGCCATGTTTGAACTTTCTAACACTTTTGGTTCCGGTAATTCTGTTGACCATATATGTGATATTCAGTGGCCAAATGTCATCTTGGAGCATGTTGGAGATAAAAAACAAAATGTGCCCAAAACGTGATGTTATGACGTTATACGCCGTTCTGAGCCATGTCTGAACTTTCTATCACTTTTGGTTCCGATAATTCTGTCCACCATATTTGTGATATTCAGGCGCCAAATGTCATCTTGGAGCATGTTGGAGATAAAAAACAAAATGTGCCCAAAACGTGATGTTATGACGTTATACGCCGTTCTGAGCCATGTCTGAACTTTCTATCACTTTTGGTTCCGATAATTCTGTCCACCATATTTGTGATATTCAGGCGCCGAATGACATCTTGGAGCATGTTGGAGATAAAAAACAAAATGCGCCCAAAACGTGATATTATGACGTTATACGCCGTTCTGAGCCATGTTTGAACATTCTATCACTTTTGGTTCCCATAATTCTGCTGACCATATTTGTGATATTCAGGGGCCAAATGTCGTATTGGAGCATGTTGGAGATAAAAAACAAAGTGTGCCCAAAACGTGATATTATGAACAAAATGTGCCCAAAACGTGATGTTATGACGTTATACGCCGTTCTGAGCCATGTCTGAACTTTCTATCACTTTTGGTTCCGATAATTCTGTCCACCATATTTGTGATATTCAGGCGCCGAATGACATCTTGGAGCATGTTGGAGATAAAAAACAAAATGCGCCCAAAACGTGATATTATGACGTTATACGCCGTTCTGAGCCATGTTTGAACATTCTATCACTTTTGGTTCCCATAATTCTGCTGACCATATTTGTGATATTCAGGGGCCAAATGTCGTATTGGAGCATGTTGGAGATAAAAAACAAAGTGTGCCCAAAACGTGATATTATGACGTTATACGCCGTTCTGAGCCATGTTTGAACTTTCTATCACTTTTGGTTCCGGTAATTCTGTTGACCATATATGTGATATTCAGGGGCCAAATGTCATCTTGGAGCATGTTGGAGATAAAAAACAAAATGTGCCCAAAACGTGATATTATGACGTTATACGCCGTTCTGAGACATGTTTGAACTTTCTATAACTTTTGGTTCCGATGATTCTGTTGACCATATATGTGATATTCAGGCGCCAAATGACATATTGGAGCATGTTGGAGATAAAAAACAAAATGTGCCCAAAACTTGATATTATGACGTTATACGCCGTTCTGAGCCATGTTTGAACTTTCTATCACTTTTGGTTCCCATAATTCTGCTGACCATATATGTGATATTCAGGCGCCAAATGACATATTGGAGCATGTTGGAGATAAAAAACAAAATGCGCCCAAAACGTGATATTTTGACGTTATACGCCGTTCTGAGCCATGTTTGAACTTTCTATCACTTTTGGTTCCGGTAATTCTGTTGACCATATATGTGATATTCAGGGGCCAAATGTCATCTTGGAGCATGTTGGAGATAAAAAACAAAATGTGCCCAAAACGTGATATTATGACGTTATACGGCGTTCTGAGCCATGTCTGAACTTTCTATCACTTTTGGTTCCGATAATTCTGTTGACCATATTTGTGATATTCAGGGGCCAAATGTCGTATTGGAGCATGTTGGAGATAAAAAACAAAATGTGCCCAAAACGTGATATTATGACGTTATACGCCGTTCTGAGCCATGTTTGAACTTTCTATCACTTTTGGTTCCAGTAATTCTGTTGACCATATATGTGATATTCAGTGGCCAAATGTCGTCTTGGAGCATGTTGGAGATAAAAAACTAAATGTGCCCAAAACGTGATGTTATGACGTTATACGCCGTTCTGAGCCATGTCAGAACTTTCTATCACTTTTGGTTCCGATAATTCTGTCCACCATATTTGTGATATTCAGGCGCCAAATGACATCTTGGAGCATGTTGGAGATAAAAAACAAAATGCGCCCAAAACGTGATATTATGACGTTATAGGCCGTTCTGAGCCATGTTTGAACTTTCTATCACTTTTGGTTCCGGTAATTC
The DNA here is from genome assembly GCF_036711975.1 of Onthophagus taurus. Classification (NCBI taxonomy): domain Eukaryota; kingdom Metazoa; phylum Arthropoda; class Insecta; order Coleoptera; family Scarabaeidae; genus Onthophagus; species Onthophagus taurus. The sequence continues at coordinate 26,078,447 of NC_091972.1, read as the reverse complement.
TGTTGACTATATATGTGATATTCAGGCGCCAAATGACATCTTGGAGCATGTTGGAGATAAAAAACAAAATGCGCCCAAAACGTGATATTATGACGTTATACGCCGTTCTGAGCCATGTTTGAACTTTCTATCACTTTTGGTTCCGGTAATTCTGTTGACATATATGTGATATTCAGGCGCCAAATGACATATTGGAGCATGTTGGAGATAAAAAACAAAATGTGCCCAAAACGTGATATTATGACGTTATACGCCGTTCTGAGCCATGTTTGAACTTTCTATCACTTTTGGTTCCGATAATTCTGTTGACCATATTTGTGATATTCAGGCGCCAAATGACATGTTGGAGCATGTTGGAGATAAAATCAATATGTGCCCAAAACGTGATATTATGACGTTATACGCCGTTCTGAGCCATGTTTGAACTTTCTATCACTTTTGATTCCGATAATTCTGTTGACCATATATGTGATATTTAGGAGCCAAATGACATGTTGGAGCATGTTGGAGATAAAATCAATATGTGCCCAAAACGTGATATTATGACGTTATACGCCGTTCTGAGCCATGTTTGAACTTTCTATCACTTTTGGTTCCGATAATTCTGTTGACCATATTTGTGATATTCAGGGGCCAAATGTCGTATTGGAGCATGTTGGAGATAAAAAACAAAATGCGCCCAAAACGTGATATTAAGACGTTATACGCCGTTCTGAGCCATGTTTGAACTTTCTATCACTTTTGGTTCCGGTAATTCTGTTGACAAATATGTGATATTCAGGTGCCAAATGACATCTTGGAGCATGTTGGAGATAAAAAACAAAATGCGCCCAAAACGTGATATTATGACGTTATACGCCGTTCTGAGCCATGTTTGAACTTTCTATCACTTTTGGTTCCGGTAATTCTGTTGACATATATGTGATATTCAGGGGACAAATGTCGTATTGGAGCATGTTGGAGATAAAAAACAATATGTGCCCAAAACGTGATATTATGACGTTATACGCCGTTCTGAGCCATGTCTGAACTTTCTATCACTTTTGGTTCCGATAATTCTGTCCACCATATTTGTGATATTCAGGCGCCAAATGACATATTGGAGCATGTTGGAGATAAAATCAATATGTGCCCAAAACGTGATATTATGACGTTATACGCCGTTCTGAGCCATGTTTGAACTTTCTATCACTTTTGATTCCGATAATTCTGTTGACCATATATGTGATATTCAGGAGCCAAATGACATCTTGGAGCATGTTGGAGATAAAAACAAAATGCGCCCAAAACATGATATTATGACGTAATACGCCGTTCTGAGCCATGTTTGAACTTTCTATCACTTTTGGTTCCGGTAATTCTGATGACCATATTTGTGATTTTCAGGCGCCAAATGACATGTTGGAGCATGTAGGAGATAAAAAACAATATGTGCCCAAAACGTAATATTATGACGCTATACGCCGTTCTGAGCCATGTTTGAACTTTTTATCACTTTTGGTTCCGATAATTCTGTTGACCATATATGTGATATTCAGGCGCCAAATGACATCTTGGAGCATGTTGGAGATAAAAAACAAAATGCGCCCAAAACGTGATATTATGACGTTATACGCCGTTCTGAGACATATTTGAACTTTCTATAACTTTTGGTTCCGATGATTCTGTTGACCATATATGTGATATTCAGGCGCCAAATGACATATTGGAGCATGTTGGAGATAAAAAACAAAATGTGCCCAAAACGTGATATTATGACGTTATACGCCGTTCTGAGCCATGTTTGAACTTTCTATCACTTTTGGTTCCGATAATTCTGTTGACCATATTTGTGATATTCAGGCGCCAAATGACATGTTGGAGCATGTTGGAGATAAAATCAATATGTGCCCAAAACGTGATATTATGACGTTATACGCCGTTCTGAGCCATGTTTGAACTTTCTATCACTTTTGATTCCTATAATTCTGTTGACCATATATATGATATTCAGGAGCCAAATGACATCTTGGAGCATGTTGGAGATAAAAAACAAAATGCGCCCAAAACCTGATATTATGACGTAATACGCCGTTCTGAGCCATGTTTGAACTTTCTATCACTTTTGGTTCCGGTAATTCTGTTGACCATATTTGTGATGTTCAGGCGCCAAATGACATGTTGGAGCATGTAGGAGATAAAAAACAATATGTGCCCAAAACGTGATATTATGACGTTATACGCCGTTCTGAGCCATGTTTGAACTTTTTATCACTTTTGGTTCCGATAATTCTGTTGACCATATTTGTGATATTCAGGGGCCAAATGTCGTATTGGAGCATGTTGGAGATAAAAAACAAAATGTGCCCAAAACGTGATATTATGACGTTATACGCCGTTCTGAGCCATGTTTGAACTTTCTATCACTTTTGGTTCCCATAATTCTGCTGACCATATTTGTGATATTCAGGGGCCAAATGTCGTATTGGAGCATGTTGGAGATAAAAAACAAAGTGCGCCCAAAACGTGATATTATGACGTTATACGCCGTTCTGAGCCATGTTTGAACTTTCTATCACTTTTGGTTCCGGTAATTCTGATGACCATATTTGTGATTTTCAGGCGCCAAATGACATGTTGGAGCATGTAGGAGATAAAAAACAATATGTGCCCAAAACGTGATATTATGACGTTATACGCCGTTCTGAGCCATGTTTGAACTTTTTATCACTTTTGGTTCCGATAATTCTGTTGACCATATTTGTGATATTCAGGGGCCAAATGTCGTATTGGAGCATGTTGGAGATAAAAAACAAAATGTGCCCAAAACGTGATATTATGACGTTATACGCCGTTCTGAGCCATGTTTGAACTTTCTATCACTTTTGGTTCCCATAATTCTGCTGACCATATTTGTGATATTCAGGGGCCAAATGTCGTATTGGAGCATGTTGGAGATAAAAAACAAAGTGCGCCCAAAACGTGATATTATGACGTTATACGCCGTTCTGAGCCATGTTTGAACTTTCTATCACTTTTGGTTCCGGTAATTCTGATGACCATATTTGTGATTTTCAGGCGCCAAATGACATGTTGGAGCATGTAGGAGATAAAAAACAAAATGCGCCCAAAACGTGATATTTTGACGTTATACGCCGTTCTGAGCCATGTTTGAACTTTCTATCACTTTTGGTTCCGGTAATTCTGTTGACCATATATGTGATATTCAGGGGCCAAATGTCATCTTGGAGCATGTTGGAGATAAAAAACAAAATGTGCCCAAAACGTGATATTATGACGTTATACGGCGTTCTGAGCCATGTCTGAACTTTCTATCACTTTTGGTTCCGATAATTCTGTTGACCATATTTGTGATATTCAGGGGCCAAATGTCGTATTGGAGCATGTTGGAGATAAAAAACAAAATGTGCCCAAAACGTGATATTATGACGTTATACGCCGTTCTGAGCCATGTTTGAACTTTCTATCACTTTTGGTTCCGGTAATTCTGTTGACCATATATGTGATATTCAGTGGCCAAATGTCATCTTGGAGCATGTTGGAGATAAAAAACAAAATGTGCCCAAAACGTGATGTTATGACGTTATACGCCGTTCTGAGCCATGTCTGAACTTTCTATCACTTTTGGTTCCGATAATTCTGTCCACCATATTTGTGATATTCAGGCGCCAAATGACATCTTGGAGCATGTCGGAGATAAAAAACAAAATGCGCCCAAAACGTGATATTATGACGTTATACGGCGTTCTGAGCCATGTCTGAACTTTCTATCACTTTTGGTTCCGATAATTCTGTTGACCATATTTGTGATATTCAGGGGCCAAATGTCGTATTGGAGCATGTTGGAGATAAAAAACAAAATGTGCCCAAAACGTGATATTATGACGTTATACGGCGTTCTGAGCCATGTCTGAACTTTCTATCACTTTTGGTTCCGATAATTCTGTTGACCATATTTGTGATATTCAGGGGCCAAATGTCGTATTGGAGCATGTTGGAGATAAAAAACAAAATGTGCCCAAAACGTGATATTATGACGTTATACGCCGTTCTGAGCCATGTTTGAACTTTCTATCACTTTTGGTTCCGGTAATTCTGTTGACCATATATGTGATATTCAGGCGCCAAATGACATCTTGGAGCATGTTGGAGATAAAAAACAAAATGCGCCCAAAACGTGATATTATGACGTTATACGCCGTTCTGAGACATATTTGAACTTTCTATAACTTTTGGTTCCGATGATTCTGTTGACCATATATGTGATATTCAGGCGACAAATGACATATTGGAGCATGTTGGAGATAAAAAACAAAATGTGCCCAAAACGTGATATTATGACGTTATACGCCGTTCTGAGCCATGTTTGAACTTTCTATCACTTTTGGTTCCCATAATTCTGCTGACCATATTTGTGATATTCAGGGGCCAAATGTCGTATTGGAGCATGTTGGAGATAAAAAACAAAGTGTGCCCAAAACGTGATATGACGTTATGCGCCGTTCTGAGCCATGTTTGAACTTTCTATCACTTTTGGTTCCGGTAATTCTGTTGACCATATATGTGATATTCAAGCGCCAAATGACATCTTGGAGTATGTTGGAGATAAAAAACAAAATGCGCCCAAAACGTGATATTATGACGTTATACGCCGTTCTGAGCCATGTTTGAACTTTCTATCACTTTTGGTTCCGATAATTCTGTTGACCATATTTGTGATATTCAGGCGCCAAATGACATGTTGGAGCATGTTGGAGATAAAATCAATATGTGCCCAAAACGTGATATTATGACGTTATACGCCGTTCTGAGCCATGTTTGAACTTTCTATCACTTTTGGTTCCCATAATTCTGCTGACCATATTTGTGATATTCAGGGGCCAAATGTCGTATTGGAGCATGTTGGAGATAAAAAACAAAATGCGCCCAAAACGTGATATTATGACGTTATACGGCGTTCTGAGCCATGTCTGAACTTTCTATCACTTTTGGTTCCGATAATTCTGTTGACCATATTTGTGATATTCAGGGGCCAAATGTCGTATTGGAGCATGTTGGAGATAAAAAACAAAATGTGCCCAAAACGTGATATTATGACGTTATACGGCGTTCTGAGCCATGTCTGAACTTTCTATCACTTTTGGTTCCGATAATTCTGTTGACCATATTTGTGATATTCAGGGGCCAAATGTCGTATTGGAGCATGTTGGAGATAAAAAACAAAATGTGCCCAAAACGTGATATTATGACGTTATACGCCGTTCTGAGCCATGTTTGAACTTTCTATCACTTTTGGTTCCGGTAATTCTGTTGACCATATATGTGATATTCAGGCGCCAAATGACATCTTGGAGCATGTTGGAGATAAAAAACAAAATGCGCCCAAAACGTGATATTATGACGTTATACGCCGTTCTGAGACATATTTGAACTTTCTATAACTTTTGGTTCCGATGATTCTGTTGACCATATATGTGATATTCAGGCGCCAAATGACATATTGGAGCATGTTGGAGATAAAAAACAAAATGTGCCCAAAACGTGATATTATGACGTTATACGCCGTTCTGAGCCATGTTTGAACTTTCTATCACTTTTGGTTCCCATAATTCTGCTGACCATATTTGTGATATTCAGGGGCCAAATGTCGTATTGGAGCATGTTGGAGATAAAAAACAAAGTGTGCCCAAAACGTGATATGACGTTATGCGCCGTTCTGAGCCATGTTTGAACTTTCTATCACTTTTGGTTCCGGTAATTCTATTGACCATATATGTGATATTCAGGCGCCAAATGACATCTTGGAGTATGTTGGAGATAAAAAACAATATGTGCCCAAAACGTGATATTATGACGTTATACGCCGTTCTGAGCCATGTTTGAACTTTCTATCACTTTTGGTTCCCATAATTCTGCTGACCATATTTGTGATATTCAGGGGCCAAATGTCGTATTGGAGCATGTTGGAGATAAAAAACAAAGTGCGCCCAAAACGTGATATTATGACGTTATACGCCGTTCTGAGCCATGTTTGAACTTTCTATCACTTTTGGTTCCGGTAATTCTGATGACCATATTTGTGATTTTCAGGCGCCAAATGACATGTTGGAGCATGTAGGAGATAAAAAACAATATGTGCCCAAAACGTAATATTATGACGCTATACGCCGTTCTGAGCCATGTTTGAACTTTTTATCACTTTTGGTTCCGATAATTCTGTTGACCATATTTGTGATATTCAGGGGCCAAATGTCGAATTGGAGCATGTTGGAGATAAAAAACAAAATGTGCCCAAAACGTGATATTATGACGTTATACGCCGTTCTGAGCCATGTTTGAACTTTCTATCACTTTTGGTTCCGGTAATTCTGTTGACTATATATGTGATATTCAGGCGCCAAATGACATCTTGGAGCATGTTGGAGATAAAAAACAAAATGCGCCCAAAACGTGATATTATGACGTTATACGCCGTTCTGAGACATATTTGAACTTTCTATAACTTTTGGTTCCGATGATTCTGTTGACCATATATGTGATATTCAGGCGCCAAATGACATATTGAAGCATGTTGGAGATAAAAAACAAAATGTGCCCAAAACGTGATATTATGACGTTATACGCCGTTCTGAGCCATGTTTGAACTTTCTATCACTTTTGGTTCCCATAATTCTGCTGACCATATTTGTGATATTCAGGGGCCAAATGTCGTATTGGAGCATGTTGGAGATAAAAAACAAAGTGTGCCCAAAACGTGATATGACGTTATGCGCCGTTCTGAGCCATGTTTGAACTTTCTATCACTTTTGGTTCCGGTAATTCTGTTGACCATATATGTGATATTCAGGCGCCAAATGACATCTTGGAGTATGTTGGAGATAAAAAACAAAATGCGCCCAAAACGTGATATTATGACGTTATACGCCGTTCTGAGCCATGTTTGAACTTTCTATCACTTTTGGTTCCGATAATTCTGTTGACCATATTTGTGATATTCAGGCGCCAAATGACATGTTGGAGCATGTTGGAGATAAAATCAATATGTGCCCAAAACGTGATATTATGACGTTATACGCCGTTCTGAGCCATGTTTGAACTTTCTATCACTTTTGGTTCCCATAATTCTGCTGACCATATTTGTGATATTCAGGGGCCAAATGTCGTATTGGAGCATGTTGGAGATAAAAAACAAAGTGCGCCCAAAACGTGATATTATGACGTTATACGCCGTTCTGAGACATATTTGAACTTTCTATAACTTTTGGTTCCGATGATTCTGTTGACCATATATGTGATATTCAGGCGCCAAATGACATATTGGAGCATGTTGGAGATAAAAAACAAAATGTGCCCAAAACGTGATATTATGACGTTATACGCCGTTCTGAGCCATGTTTGAACTTTCTATCACTTTTGGTTCCCATAATTCTGCTGACCATATTTGTGATATTCAGGGGCCAAATGTCGTATTGGAGCATGTTGGAGATAAAAAACAAAGTGTGCCCAAAACGTGATATGACGTTATGCGCCGTTCTGAGCCATGTTTGAACTTTCTATCACTTTTGGTTCCGGTAATTCTATTGACCATATATGTGATATTCAGGCGCCAAATGACATCTTGGAGTATGTTGGAGATAAAAAACAATATGTGCCCAAAACGTGATATTATGACGTTATACGCCGTTCTGAGCCATGTTTGAACTTTCTATCACTTTTGGTTCCCATAATTCTGCTGACCATATTTGTGATATTCAGGGGCCAAATGTCGTATTGGAGCATGTTGGAGATAAAAAAAAAGTGCGCCCAAAACGTGATATTATGACGTTATACGCCGTTCTGAGCCATGTTTGAACTTTCTATCACTTTTGGTTCCGGTAATTCTGATGACCATATTTGTGATTTTCAGGCGCCAAATGACATGTTGGAGCATGTAGGAGATAAAAAACAATATGTGCCCAAAACGTAATATTATGACGCTATACGCCGTTCTGAGCCATGTTTGAACTTTTTATCACTTTTGGTTCCGATAATTCTGTTGACCATATTTGTGATATTCAGGGGCCAAATGTCGTATTGGAGCATGTTGGAGATAAAAAACAAAATGTGCCCAAAATGTGATATTATGACGTTATACGCCGTTCTGAGCCATGTTTGAACTTTCTATCACTTTTGGTTCCCATAATTCTGCTGACCATATTTGTGATATTCAGGGGCCAAATGTCGTATTGGAGCATGTTGGAGATAAAAAACAAAGTGCGCCCAAAACGTGATATTATGACGTTATACGCCGTTCTGAGCCATGTTTGAACTTTCTATCACTTTTGGTTCCGGTAATTCTGATGACCATATTTGTGATTTTCAGGCGCCAAATGACATGTTGGAGCATGTAGGAGATAAAAAACAAAATGCGCCCAAAACGTGATATTCTGACGTTATACGCCGTTCTGAGCCATGTTTGAACTTTCTATCACTTTTGGTTCCGGTAATTCTGTTGACCATATATGTGATATTCAGGGGCCAAATGTCATCTTGGAGCATGTTGGAGATAAAAAACAAAATGTGCCCAAAACGTGATATTATGACGTTATACGGCGTTCTGAGCCATGTCTGAACTTTCTATCACTTTTGGTTCCGATAATTCTGTTGACCATATTTGTGATATTCAGGGGCCAAATGTCGTATTGGAGCATGTTGGAGATAAAAAACAAAATGTGCCCAAAACGTGATATTATGACGTTATACGCCGTTCTGAGCCATGTTTGAACTTTCTATCACTTTTGGTTCCGGTAATTCTGTTGACCATATATGTGATATTCAGTGGCCAAATGTCATCTTGGAGCATGTTGGAGATAAAAAACAAAATGTGCCCAAAACGTGATGTTATGACGTTATACGCCGTTCTGAGCCATGTCTGAACTTTCTATCACTTTTGGTTCCGATAATTCTGTCCACCATATTTGTGATATTCAGGCGCCAAATGACATCTTGGAGCATGTTGGAGATAAAAAACAAAATGCGCCCAAAACGTGATATTATGACGTTATACGGCGTTCTGAGCCATGTCTGAACTTTCTATCACTTTTGGTTCCGATAATTCTGTTGACCATATTTGTGATATTCAGGGGCCAAATGTCGTATTGGAGCATGTTGGAGATAAAAAACAAAATGTGCCCAAAACGTGATATTATGACGTTATACGGCGTTCTGAGCCATGTCTGAACTTTCTATCACTTTTGGTTCCGATAATTCTGTTGACCATATTTGTGATATTCAGGGGCCAAATGTCGTATTGGAGCATGTTGGAGATAAAAAACAAAATGTGCCCAAAACGTGATATTATGACGTTATACGCCGTTCTGAGCCATGTTTGAACTTTCTATCACTTTTGGTTCCGGTAATTCTGTTGACCATATATGTGATATTCAGGCGCCAAATGACATCTTGGAGCATGTTGGAGATAAAAAACAAAATGCGCCCAAAACGTGATATTATGACGTTATACGCCGTTCTGAGACATATTTGAACTTTCTATAACTTTTGGTTCCGATGATTCTGTTGACCATATATGTGATATTCAGGCGCCAAATGACATATTGGAGCATGTTGGAGATAAAAAACAAAATGTGCCCAAAACGTGATATTATGACGTTATACGCCGTTCTGAGCCATGTTTGAACTTTCTATCACTTTTGGTTCCCATAATTCTGCTGACCATATTTGTGATATTCAGGGGCCAAATGTCGTATTGGAGCATGTTGGAGATAAAAAACAAAGTGTGCCCAAAACGTGATATGACGTTATGCGCCGTTCTGAGCCATGTTTGAACTTTCTATCACTTTTGGTTCCGGTAATTCTATTGACCATATATGTGATATTCAGGCGCCAAATGACATCTTGGAGTATGTTGGAGATAAAAAACAATATGTGCCCAAAACGTGATATTATGACGTTATACGCCGTTCTGAGCCATGTTTGAACTTTCTATCACTTTTGGTTCCCATAATTCTGCTGACCATATTTGTGATATTCAGGGGCCAAATGTCGTATTGGAGCATGTTGGAGATAAAAAACAAAGTGCGCCCAAAACGTGATATTATGACGTTATACGCCGTTCCGAGCCATGTTTGAACTTTCTATCACTTTTGGTTCCGGTAATTCTGATGACCATATTTGTGATTTTCAGGCGCCAAATGACATGTTGGAGCATGTAGGAGATAAAAAACAATATGTGCCCAAAACGTGATATTATGACGTTATACGCCGTTCTGAGCCATGTTTGAACTTTTTATCACTTTTGGTTCCGATAATTCTGTTGACCATATTTGTGATATTCAGGGGCCAAATGTCGTATTGGAGCATGTTGGAGATAAAAAACAAAATGTGCCCAAAACGTGATGTTATGACGTTATACGCCGTTCTGAGCCATGTCTGAACTTTCTATCACTTTTGGTTCCGATAATTCTGTCCACCATATTTGTGATATTCAGGCGCCAAATGACATCTTGGAGCATGTTGGAGATAAAAAACAAAATGCGCCCAAAACGTGATATTATGACGTTATACGCCGTTCTGAGCCATGTTTGAACTTTCTATCACTTTTGGTTCCGGTAATTCTGTTGACTATATATGTGATATTCAGGCGCCAAATGACATCTTGGAGCATGTTGGAGATAAAAAACAAAATGCGCCCAAAACATGATATTATGACGTAATACGCCGTTCTGAGCCATGTTTGAACTTTCTATCACTTTTGGTTCCGATGATTCTGTTGACCATATATGTGATATTCAGGCGCCAAATGACATGTTGGAGCATGTTGGAGATAAAAAACAATATGTGCCCAAAACGTGATATTATGACGTTATACGCCGTTCTGAGCCATGTTTGAACTTTCTATCACTTTTGGTTCCGATAATTCTGTTGACCATATATGTGATATTCAGGCGCCAAATGACATATTGGAGCATGTTGGAGATAAAAAACAAAATGTGCCCAAAACGTGATATTATGACGTTATACGCCGTTCTGAGCCATGTTTGAACTTTCTATCACTTTTGGTTCCGATAATTCTGTTGACCATATTTGTGATATTCAGGCGCCAAATGACATGTTGGAGCATGTTGGAGATAAAATCAATATGTGCCCAAAACGTGATATTATGACGTTATACGCCGTTCTGGGCCATGTTTGAACTTTCTATCACTTTTGGTTCCGGTAATTCTGTTGACCATATATGTGATATTCAGGCGCCAAATGACATCTTGGAGCATGTTGGAGATAAAAAACAAAATGCGCCCAAAACGTGATATTATGACGTTATACGCCGTTCTGAGCCATGTTTGAACTTTCTATCACTTTTGGTTCCGGTAATTCTGTTGACTATATATGTGATATTCAGGCGCCAAAAGACATCTTGGAGCATGTTGGAGATAAAAAACAAAATGCGCCCAAAACATGATATTATGACGTAATACGCCGTTCTGAGCCATGTTTGAACTTTCTATCACTTTTGGTTCCGGTAATTCTGATGACCATATTTGTGATGTTCAGGCGCCAAATGACATGTTGGAGCATGTAGGAGATAAAAAACAATATGTGCCCAAAACGTAAAATTATGACGTTATACGCCGTTCTGAGCCATGTTTGAACTTTTTATCACTTTTGGTTCCGATAATTCTGTTGACCATATTTGTGATATTCAGGGTCCAAATGTCGTATTGGAGCATGTTGGAGATAAAAAACAAAATGTGCCCAAAACGTGATATTATGACGTTATACGCCGTTCTGAGCCATGTTTGAACTTTCTATCACTTTTGGTTCCGGTAATTCTGTTGACCATATATGTGATATTCAGGCGCCAAATGACATCTTGGAGCATGTTGGAGATAAAAAACAAAATGCGCCCAAAACGTGATATTATGACGTTATACGCCGTTCTGAGCCATGTTTGAACTTTCTATCACTTTTGGTTCCGGTAATTCTGTTGACATATGTGTGATATTCAGGGGCCAAATGTCGTATTGGAGCATGTTGGAGATAAAAAACAAAATGTGCCCAAAACGTGATATTATGACGTTATACGCTGTTCTGAGCCATGTCTGAACTTTCTATCACTTTTGGTTCCGATAATTCTGTCCACCATATTTGTGATATTCAGGCGCCAAATGACATCTTGGAGCATGTTGGAGAAAAAAAACAAAATGTGCCCAAAACGTGATATTATGACGTTATACGCCGTTCTGAGACATGTTTGAACTTTCTATCACTTTTGGTTCCGATGATTCTGTTGACCATATATGTGATATTCAGGCGCCAAATGACATGTTGGAGCATGTTGGAGATAAAAAACAATATGTGCCCAAAACGTGATATTATGACGTTATACGCCGTTCTGAGCCATGTTTGAACTTTCTATCACTTTTGGTTCCGGTAATTCTGTTGACCATATATGTGATATTCAGGCGCCAAATGACATCTTGGAGCATGTTGGAGATAAAAAACAAAATGCGTCCAAAACGTGATATTATTACGTTATACGCCGTTCTGAGCCATGTTTGAACTTTCTATCACTTTTGGTTCCGATAATTCTGTTGACCATATTTGTGATATTCAGGGGCCAAATGTCGTATTGGAGCATGTTGGAGATAAAAAACAAAATGTGCCCAAAACGTGATATTATGACGTTGTACGCCGTTCTGAGCCATGTTTGAACTTTCTATCACTTTTGGTTCCGATAATTCTGTTGACCATATTTGTGATATTCAGGCGCCAAATGACATGTTGGAGCATGTTGGAGATAAAAAACAATATGTGCCCAAAACGTGATATTATGACGTTATACGCCGTTCTGAGTCATGTTTGAACTTTCTATCACTTTTGGATCCGATAATTCTGTTGACCATATATGTGATATTCAGGCGCCAAATGACATCTTGGAGCATGTTGGAGCTAAAAAACAAAATGCGCCCAAAACGTGATATTATGACGTTATACGCCGTTCTGAGCCATGTTTGAACTTTCTATCACTTTTGGTTCCGGTAATTCTGTTGACATATATGTGATATTCAGGCGCCAAATGACATATTGGAGCATGTTGGAGATAAAAAACAAAATGTGCCCAAAACGTGATATTATGACGTTATACGCCGTTCTGAGCCATGTTTGAACTTTCTATCACTTTTGATTCCGATAATTCTGTTGACCATGTATGTGATATTCAGGAGCCAAATGACATCTTGGAGCATGTTGGAGATAAATTACAAAATGCGCCCAAAACATGATATTATGACGTAATACGCCGTTCTGAGTCATGTTTGAACTTTCTATCACTTTTGGTTCCGGTAATTCTGTTGACCATATTTGTGATGTTCAGGCGCCAAATGACATGTTGGAGCATGTAGGAGATAAAAAACAATATGTGCCCAAAACGTGACATTATGACGTTATACGCCGTTCTGAGCCATGTTTGAACTTTTTATCACTTTTGGTTCCGATAATTCTGTTGACCATATTTGTGATATTCAGGGGCCAAATGTCGTATTGGAGCATGTTGGAGATAAAAAACAAAATGTGCCCAAAACGTGATATTATGACGTTATACGCCGTTCTGGGCCATTTTTGAACTTTCTATCACTTTTGGTTCCGGTAATTCTGTTGACCATATATGTGATATTCAGGCGCCAAATGACATCTTGGAGCATGTTGGAGATAAAAAACAAAATGCGCCCAAAACGTGATATTATGACGTTATACGCCGTTCTGAGACATGTTTGAACTTTCTATCACTTTTGGTTCCGGTAATTCTGTTGACCATATATGTGATATTCAGGGGCCAAATGTCATCTTGGAGCATGTTGGAGATAAAAAACAAAATGTGCCCAAAACGTGATATTATGACGTTATACGGCGTTCTGAGCCATGTCTGAACTTTCTATCACTTTTGGTTCCGATAATTCTGTTGACCATATTTGTGATATTCATGGGCCAAATGTCGTATTGGAGCATGTTGGAGATAAAAAACAAAATGTGCCCAAAACGTGATATTATGACGTTATACGCCGTTCTGAGCCATGTTTGAACTTTCTATCACTTTTGGTTCCGGTAATTCTGTTGACCATATATGTGATATTCAGGCGCCAAATGACATCTTGGAGCATGTTGGAGATAAAAAACAAAATGCGCCCAAAACGTGATATTATGACGTTATACGCCGTTCTGAGCCATGTTTGAACTTTCTATCACTTTTGGTTCCGGTAATTCTGTTGACATATGTGTGATATTCAGGGGCCAAATGTCGTATTGGAGCATGTTGGAGATAAAAAACAAAATGTGCCCAAAACGTGATATTATGACGTTATACGCTGTTCTGAGCCATGTCTGAACTTTCTATCACTTTTGGTTCCGATAATTCTGTCCACCATATTTGTGATATTCAGGCGCCAAATGACATCTTGGAGCATGTTGGAGAAAAAAAACAAAATGTGCCCAAAACGTGATATTATGACGTTATACGCCGTTCTGAGACATGTTTGAACTTTCTATCACTTTTGGTTCCGATGATTCTGTTGACCATATATGTGATATTCAGGCGCCAAATGACATGTTGGAGATAAAAAACAATATGTGCCCAAAACGTGATATTATGACGTTATACGCCGTTCTGAGCCATGTTTGAACTTTCTATCACTTTTGGTTCCGGTAATTCTGTTGACCATATATGTGATATTCAGGCGCCAAATGACATCTTGGAGCATGTTGGAGATAAAAAACAAAATGCGTCCAAAACGTGATATTATTACGTTATACGCCGTTCTGAGCCATGTTTGAACTTTCTATCACTTTTGGTTCCGATAATTCTGTTGACCATATTTGTGATATTCAGGGGCCAAATGTCGTATTGGAGCATGTTGGAGATAAAAAACAAAATGTGCCCAAAACGTGATATTATGACGTTGTACGCCGTTCTGAGCCATGTTTGAACTTTCTATCACTTTTGGTTCCGATAATTCTGTTGACCATATTTGTGATATTCAGGCGCCAAATGACATGTTGGAGCATGTTGGAGATAAAAAACAATATGTGCCCAAAACGTGATATTATGACGTTATACGCCGTTCTGAGTCATGTTTGAACTTTCTATCACTTTTGGATCCGATAATTCTGTTGACCATATATGTGATATTCAGGCGCCAAATGACATCTTGGAGCATGTTGGAGCTAAAAAACAAAATGCGCCCAAAACGTGATATTATGACGTTATACGCCGTTCTGAGCCATGTTTGAACTTTCTATCACTTTTGGTTCCGGTAATTCTGTTGACATATATGTGATATTCAGGCGCCAAATGACATATTGGAGCATGTTGGAGATAAAAAACAAAATGTGCCCAAAACGTGATATTATGACGTTATACGCCGTTCTGAGCCATGTTTGAACTTTCTATCACTTTTGATTCCGATAATTCTGTTGACCATGTATGTGATATTCAGGAGCCAAATGACATCTTGGAGCATGTTGGAGATAAATTACAAAATGCGCCCAAAACATGATATTATGACGTAATACGCCGTTCTGAGTCATGTTTGAACTTTCTATCACTTTTGGTTCCGGTAATTCTGTTGACCATATTTGTGATGTTCAGGCGCCAAATGACATGTTGGAGCATGTAGGAGATAAAAAACAATATGTGCCCAAAACGTGATATTATGACGTTATACGCCGTTCTGAGCCATGTTTGAACTTTTTATCACTTTTGGTTCCGATAATTCTGTTGACCATATTTGTGATATTCAGGGGCCAAATGTCGTATTGGAGCATGTTGGAGATAAAAAACAAAATGTGCCCAAAACGTGATATTATGACGTTATACGCCGTTCTGGGCCATTTTTGAACTTTCTATCACTTTTGGTTCCGGTAATTCTGTTGACCATATATGTGATATTCAGGCGCCAAATGACATCTTGGAGCATGTTGGAGATAAAAAACAAAATGCGCCCAAAACGTGATATTATGACGTTATACGCCGTTCTGAGACATGTTTGAACTTTCTATCACTTTTGGTTCCGGTAATTCTGTTGACCATATATGTGATATTCAGGGGCCAAATGTCATCTTGGAGCATGTTGGAGATAAAAAACAAAATGTGCCCAAAACGTGATATTATGACGTTATACGGCGTTCTGAGCCATGTCTGAACTTTCTATCACTTTTGGTTCCGATAATTCTGTTGACCATATTTGTGATATTCATGGGCCAAATGTCGTATTGGAGCATGTTGGAGATAAAAAACAAAATGTGCCCAAAACGTGATATTATGACGTTATACGCCGTTCTGAGCCATGTTTGAACTTTCTATCACTTTTGGTTCCGGTAATTCTGTTGACCATATATGTGATATTCAGGCGCCAAATGACATCTTGGAGCATGTTGGAGATAAAAAACAAAATGCGCCCAAAACGTGATATTATGACGTTATACGCCGTTCTGAGCCATGTTTGAACTTTCTATCACTTTTGGTTCCGGTAATTCTGTTGACCATATATGTGATATTCAGGGGCCAAATGTCATCTTGGAGCATGTTGGAGATAAAAAACAAAATGCGCCCAAAACGTGATATTATGACGTTATACGCCGTTCTGAGCCATGTTTGAACTTTCTATCACTTTTGGTTCCGGTAATTCCGTTAACTATATATGTGATATTCAGGCGCCAAATGACATCTTGGAGCATGTTGGAGATAAAAAACAAAATGTGCCCAAAACGTGATATTATGACGTTATACGCCGTTCTGAGCCATGTTTGAACTTTCTATCACTTTTGGTTCCGGTAATTCTGTTGACCATATATGTAATATTCAGGGGCCAAATGTCATCTTGGAGCATGTTGGAGATAAAAAACAAAATGTGCCCAAAACGTGATATTATGACGTTATACGGCGTTCTGAGCCATGTCTGAACTTTCTATCACTTTTGGTTCCGATAATTCTGTTGACCATACTTGTGATATTCAGGGGCCAAATGTCGTATTGGAGCATGTTGGAGATAAAAAACAAAATGTGCCCAAAACGTGATATTATGACGTTATACGCCGTTCTGAGCCATGTTTGAACTTTCTATCACTTTTGGTTCCGGTAATTCTGTTGACCATATATGTGATATTCAGGCGCCAAATGACATCTTGGAGCATGTTGGAGATAAAAAACAAAATGCGCCCAAAACGTGATATTATGACGTTATACGCCGTTCTGAGCCATGTTTGAACTTTCTATCACTTTTGGTTCCGGTAATTCTGTTGACCATATATGTGATATTCAGGCGCCAAATGACATCTTGGAGCATGTTGGAGATAAAAAACAAAATGCGCCCAAAACGTGATATTATGACGTTATACGGCGTTGTGAGCCATGTTTGAACTTTCTATCACTTTTGGTTCCGCTAATTCTGTTGACCATATATGTGATATTCAGGGGGAAAATGTCATCTTGGAGCATGTTGGAGATAAAAAACAAAATGTGCCCAAAACGTGATATTATGACGTTATACGCCGTTCTGAGCCATGTTTGAACTTTCTATCACTTTTGGTTCCGATAATTCTGTTGACCATATTTGTGATATTCAGGGGCCAAATGTCGTATTGGAGCATGTTGGAGATAAAAAACAAAATGCGCCCAAAACGTGATATTATGACGTTATACGCCGTTCTGAGCCATGTTTGAACTTTCTATCACTTTTGGTTCCGGTAATTCTGTTGACCATATATGTGATATTCAGGCGCCAAATGACATCTTGGAGCATGTTGGAGATAAAAAACAAAATGCGCCCAAAACGTGATATTATGACGTTATACGCCGTTCTGAGACAAGTTTGAACTTTCTATCACTTTTGGTTCCGGTAATTCTGTTGACCATATATGTGACATTCAGGGGCCAAATGTCATCTTGGAGCATGTTGGAGATAAAAAACAAAATGTGCCCAAAACGTGATATTATGACGTTATACGCCGTTCTGAGCCATGTTTGAACTTTCTATCACATTTGGTTCCGGTAATTCTGTTGACCATATATGTGATATTCAGGGGCCAAATGTCATCTTGGAGCATGTTGGAGATAAAAAACAAAATGTGCCCAAAACGTGATATTATGACGTTATACGCCGTTCTGAGCCATGTTTGAACTTTCTATCACATTTGGTTCCGGTAATTCTGTTGACCATATATGTGATATTCAGGGGCCAAATGTCATCTTGGAGCATGTTGGAGATAAAAAACAAAATGTGCCCAAAACGTGATATTATGACGTTATACGCCGTTCTGAGCCATGTTTGAACTTTCTATCACTTTTGGTTCCGGTAATTCTGTTGACCATATATGTGATATTCAGGCGCCAAATGACATATTGGAGCATGTTGGAGATAAAAAACAAAATGTGCCCAAAACGTGATGTTATGACGTTATACGCCGTTCTGAGCCATGTCTGAACTTTCTATCACTTTTGGTTCCGATAATTCTGTCCACCATATTTGTGATATTCAGGCGCCAAATGACATCTTGGAGCATGTTGGAGATAAAAAACAAAATGCGCCCAAAACGTGATATTATGACGTTATACGCCGTTCTGAGCCATGTTTGAACTTTTTATCACTTTTGGTTCCGATAATTCTGTTGACCATATTTGTGATATTCAGGGTCCAAATGTCGTATTGGAGCATGTTGGAGATAAAAAACAAAATGTGCCCAAAACGTGATATTATGACGTTATACGCCGTTCTGAGCCATGTTTGAACTTTCTATCACTTTTGGTTCCCATAATTCTGCTGACCATATTTGTGATATTCAGGGGCCAAATGTCGTATTGGAGCATGTTGGAGATAAAAAACAAAGTGTGCCCAAAACGTGATATTATGACGTTATACGCCGTTCTGAGCCATGTTTGAACTTTCTATCACTTTTGGTTCCCATAATTCTGCTGACCATATTTGTGATATTCAGGGGCCAAATGTCGTATTGGAGCATGTTGGAGATAAAAAACAAAGTTTGCCCAAAACGTGATATTATGACGTTATACGCCGTTCTGAGCCATGTTTGAACTTTCTAACACTTTTGGTTCCGGTAATTCTGTTGACCATATATGTGATATTCAGTGGCCAAATGTCATCTTGGAGCATGTTGGAGATAAAAAACAAAATGTGCCCAAAACGTGATGTTATGACGTTATACGCCGTTCTGAGCCATGTCTGAACTTTCTATCACTTTTGGTTCCGATAATTCTGTCCACCATATTTGTGATATTCAGGCGCCAAATGTCATCTTGGAGCATGTTGGAGATAAAAAACAAAATGTGCCCAAAACGTGATGTTATGACGTTATACGCCGTTCTGAGCCATGTCTGAACTTTCTATCACTTTTGGTTCCGATAATTCTGTCCACCATATTTGTGATATTCAGGCGCCGAATGACATCTTGGAGCATGTTGGAGATAAAAAACAAAATGCGCCCAAAACGTGATATTATGACGTTATACGCCGTTCTGAGCCATGTTTGAACTTTCTATCACTTTTGGTTCCCATAATTCTGCTGACCATATTTGTGATATTCAGGGGCCAAATGTCGTATTGGAGCATGTTGGAGATAAAAAACAAAGTGTGCCCAAAACGTGATATTATGACGTTATACGCCGTTCTGAGCCATGTTTGAACTTTCTAACACTTTTGGTTCCGGTAATTCTGTTGACCATATATGTGATATTCAGTGGCCAAATGTCATCTTGGAGCATGTTGGAGATAAAAAACAAAATGTGCCCAAAACGTGATGTTATGACGTTATACGCCGTTCTGAGCCATGTCTGAACTTTCTATCACTTTTGGTTCCGATAATTCTGTCCACCATATTTGTGATATTCAGGCGCCGAATGACATCTTGGAGCATGTTGGAGATAAAAAACAAAATGCGCCCAAAACGTGATATTATGACGTTATACGCCGTTCTGAGCCATGTTTGAACATTCTATCACTTTTGGTTCCCATAATTCTGCTGACCATATTTGTGATATTCAGGGGCCAAATGTCGTATTGGAGCATGTTGGAGATAAAAAACAAAGTGTGCCCAAAACGTGATATTATGACGTTATACGCCGTTCTGAGCCATGTTTGAATTTTCTATCACTTTTGGTTCCGGTAATTCTGTTGACCATATATGTGATATTCAGGGGCCAAATGTCATCTTGGAGCATGTTGGAGATAAAAAACAAAATGTGCCCAAAACGTGATATTATGACGTTATACGCCGTTCTGAGCCATGTTTGAACTTTCTATCACTTTTGGTTCCGATAATTCTGTCCACCATATTTGTGATATTCAGGCGCCAAATGACATCTTGGAGCATGTTGGAGATAAAAAACAAAATGTGCCCAAAACGTGATATTATGACGTTATACGCCGTTCTGAGACATGTTTGAACTTTCTATAACTTTTGGTTCCGATGATTCTGTTGACCATATATGTGATATTCAGGCGCCAAATGACATATTGGAGCATGTTGGAGATAAAAAACAAAATGTGCCCAAAACGTGATATTATGACGTTATACGCCGTTCTGAGCCATGTTTGAACTTTCTATCACTTTTGGTTCCCATAATTCTGCTGACCATATATGTGATATTCAGGCGCCAAATGACATCTTGGAGCATGTTGGAGATAAAAAACAAAATGCGCCCAAAACGTGATATTATGACGTTATACGCCGTTCTGAGCCATGTTTGAACTTTCTATCACTTTTGGTTCCCATAATTCTGCTGACCATATATGTGATATTCAGGCGCCAAATGACATATTGGAGCATGTTGGAGATAAAAAACAAAATGTGCCCAAAACGTGATATTATGACGTTATACGCCGTTCTGAGCCATGTTTGAAATTTCTATCACTTTTGGTTCCCATAATTCTGCTGACCATATTTGTGATATTCAGGGGCCAAATGTCGTATTGGAGCATGTTGGAGATAAAAAACAAAGTGTGCCCAAAACGTGATATTATGACGTTATACGCCGTTCTGAGCCATGTTTGAACTTTCTAACACTTTTGGTTCCGGTAATTCTGTTGACCATATATGTGATATTCAGTGGCCAAATGTCATCTTGGAGCATGTTGGAGATAAAAAACAAAATGTGCCCAAAACGTGATGTTATGACGTTATACGCCGTTCTGAGCCATGTCTGAACTTTCTATCACTTTTGGTTCCGATAATTCTGTCCACCATATTTGTGATATTCAGGCGCCAAATGTCATCTTGGAGCATGTTGGAGATAAAAAACAAAATGTGCCCAAAACGTGATGTTATGACGTTATACGCCGTTCTGAGCCATGTCTGAACTTTCTATCACTTTTGGTTCCGATAATTCTGTCCACCATATTTGTGATATTCAGGCGCCGAATGACATCTTGGAGCATGTTGGAGATAAAAAACAAAATGCGCCCAAAACGTGATATTATGACGTTATACGCCGTTCTGAGCCATGTTTGAACATTCTATCACTTTTGGTTCCCATAATTCTGCTGACCATATTTGTGATATTCAGGGGCCAAATGTCGTATTGGAGCATGTTGGAGATAAAAAACAAAGTGTGCCCAAAACGTGATATTATGAACAAAATGTGCCCAAAACGTGATGTTATGACGTTATACGCCGTTCTGAGCCATGTCTGAACTTTCTATCACTTTTGGTTCCGATAATTTTGTCCACCATATTTGTGATATTCAGGCGCCGAATGACATCTTGGAGCATGTTGGAGATAAAAAACAAAATGCGCCCAAAACGTGATATTATGACGTTATACGCCGTTCTGAGCCATGTTTGAACATTCTATCACTTTTGGTTCCCATAATTCTGCTGACCATATTTGTGATATTCAGGGGCCAAATGTCGTATTGGAGCATGTTGGAGATAAAAAACAAAGTGTGCCCAAAACGTGATATTATGACGTTATACGCCGTTCTGAGCCATGTTTGAACTTTCTATCACTTTTGGTTCCGGTAATTCTGTTGACCATATATGTGATATTCAGGGGCCAAATGTCATCTTGGAGCATGTTGGAGATAAAAAACAAAATGTGCCCAAAACGTGATATTATGACGTTATACGCCGTTCTGAGCCATGTTTGAACTTTCTATCACTTTTGGTTCCGATAATTCTGTCCACCATATTTGTGATATTCAGGCGCCAAATGACATCTTGGAGCATGTTGGAGATAAAAAACAAAATGTGCCCAAAACGTGATATTATGACGTTATACGCCGTTCTGAGACATGTTTGAACTTTCTATAACTTTTGGTTCCGATGATTCTGTTGACCATATATGTGATATTCAGGCGCCAAATGACATATTGGAGCATGTTGGAGATAAAAAACAAAATGTGCCCAAAACTTGATATTATGACGTTATACGCCGTTCTGAGCCATGTTTGAACTTTCTATCACTTTTGGTTCCCATAATTCTGCTGACCATATATGTGATATTCAGGGGCCAAATGTCGTATTGGAGCATGTTGGAGATAAAAAACAAAGTGTGCCCAAAACGTGATATTATGACGTTATACGCCGTTCTGAGCCATGTTTGAACTTTCTATCACTTTTGGTTCCGGTAATTCTGTTGACCATATATGTGATATTCAGGGGCCAAATGTCATCTTGGAGCATGTTGGAGATAAAAAACAAAATGTGCCCAAAACGTGATATTATGACGTTATACGCCGTTCTGAGCCATGTTTGAACTTTCTATCACTTTTGGTTCCGATAATTCTGTCCACCATATTTGTGATATTCAGGCGCCAAATGACATCTTGGAGCATGTTGGAGATAAAAAACAAAATGTGCCCAAAACGTGATATTATGACGTTATACGCCGTTCTGAGACATGTTTGAACTTTCTATAACTTTTGGTTCCGATGATTCTGTTGACCATATATGTGATATTCAGGCGCCAAATGACATATTGGAGCATGTTGGAGATAAAAAACAAAATGTGCCCAAAACTTGATATTATGACGTTATACGCCGTTCTGAGCCATGTTTGAACTTTCTATCACTTTTGGTTCCCATAATTCTGCTGACCATATATGTGATATTCAGGCGCCAAATGACATATTGGAGCATGTTGGAGATAAAAAACAAAATGTGCCCAAAACGTGATATTATGACGTTATACGCCGTTCTGAGCCATGTTTGAACTTTCCATCACTTTTGGTTCCGGTAATTCTGTTGACCATATATGTGATATTCAGGGGCCAAATGTCATCTTGGAGCATGTTGGAGATAAAAAACAAAATGCGCCCAAAACGTGATATTATGACGTTATACGCCGTTCTGAGCCATGTTTGAACATTCTATCACTTTTGGTTCCCATAATTCTGCTGACCATATTTGTGATATTCAGGGGCCAAATGTCGTATTGGAGCATGTTGGAGATAAAAAACAAAGTGTGCCCAAAACGTGATATTATGAACAAAATGTGCCCGAAACGTGATGTTATGACGTTATACGCCGTTCTGAGCCATGTCTGAACTTTCTATCACTTTTGGTTCCGATAATTTTGTCCACCATATTTGTGATATTCAGGCGCCGAATGACATCTTGGAGCATGTTGGAGATAAAAAACAAAATGCGCCCAAAACGTGATATTATGACGTTATACGCCGTTCTGAGCCATGTTTGAACATTCTATCACTTTTGGTTCCCATAATTCTGCTGACCATATTTGTGATATTCAGGGGCCAAATGTCGTATTGGAGCATGTTGGAGATAAAAAACAAAGTGTGCCCAAAACGTGATATTATGACGTTATACGCCGTTCTGAGCCATGTTTGAACTTTCTATCACTTTTGGTTCCGGTAATTCTGTTGACCATATATGTGATATTCAGGGGCCAAATGTCATCTTGGAGCATGTTGGAGATAAAAAACAAAATGTGCCCAAAACGTGATATTATGACGTTATACGCCGTTCTGAGCCATGTTTGAACTTTCTATCACTTTTGGTTCCGATAATTCTGTCCACCATATTTGTGATATTCAGGCGCCAAATGACATCTTGGAGCATGTTGGAGATAAAAAACAAAATGTGCCCAAAACGTGATATTATGACGTTATACGCCGTTCTGAGACATGTTTGAACTTTCTATAACTTTTGGTTCCGATGATTCTGTTGACCATATATGTGATATTCAGGCGCCAAATGACATATTGGAGCATGTTGGAGATAAAAAACAAAATGTGCCCAAAACTTGATATTATGACGTTATACGCCGTTCTGAGCCATGTTTGAACTTTCTATCACTTTTGGTTCCCATAATTCTGCTGACCATATATGTGATATTCAGGGGCCAAATGTCGTATTGGAGCATGTTGGAGATAAAAAACAAAGTGTGCCCAAAACGTGATATTATGACGTTATACGCCGTTCTGAGCCATGTTTGAACTTTCTATCACTTTTGGTTCCGGTAATTCTGTTGACCATATATGTGATATTCAGGGGCCAAATGTCATCTTGGAGCATGTTGGAGATAAAAAACAAAATGTGCCCAAAACGTGATATTATGACGTTATACGCCGTTCTGAGCCATGTTTGAACTTTCTATCACTTTTGGTTCCGATAATTCTGTCCACCATATTTGTGATATTCAGGCGCCAAATGACATCTTGGAGCATGTTGGAGATAAAAAACAAAATGTGCCCAAAACGTGATATTATGACGTTATACGCCGTTCTGAGACATGTTTGAACTTTCTATAACTTTTGGTTCCGATGATTCTGTTGACCATATATGTGATATTCAGGCGCCAAATGACATATTGGAGCATGTTGGAGATAAAAAACAAAATGTGCCCAAAACTTGATATTATGACGTTATACGCCGTTCTGAGCCATGTTTGAACTTTCTATCACTTTTGGTTCCCATAATTCTGCTGACCATATATGTGATATTCAGGCGCCAAATGACATATTGGAGCATGTTGGAGATAAAAAACAAAATGTGCCCAAAACGTGATATTATGACGTTATACGCCGTTCTGAGCCATGTTTGAACTTTCCATCACTTTTGGTTCCGGTAATTCTGTTGACCATATATGTGATATTCAGGGGCCAAATGTCATCTTGGAGCATGTTGGAGATAAAAAACAAAATGTGCCCAAAACGTGATATTATGACGTTATACGGCGTTCTGAGCCATGTCTGAACTTTCTATCACTTTTGGTTCCGATAATTCTGTTGACCATATTTGTGATATTCAGGGGCCAAATGTCGTATTGGAGCATGTTGGAGATAAAAAACAAAATGCGCCCAAAACGTGATATTATGACGTTATACGCCGTTCTGAGCCATGTTTGAACTTTCTATCACTTTTGGTTCCGGTAATTCTGTTGACATATATGTGATATTCAGGCGCCAAATGACATATTGGAGCATGTTGGAGATAAAAAACAAAATGCGCCCAAAACGTGATATTTTGACGTTATACGCCGTTCTGAGCCATGTTTGAACTTTCTATCACTTTTGGTTCCGGTAATTCTGTTGACCATATATGTGATATTCAGGGGCCAAATGTCATCTTGGAGCATGTTGGAGATAAAAAACAAAATGTGCCCAAAACGTGATATTATGACGTTATACGGCGTTCTGAGCCATGTCTGAACTTTCTATCACTTTTGGTTCCCATAATTCTGTTGACCATATTTGTGATATTCAGGGGCCAAATGTCGTATTGGAGCATGTTGGAGATAAAAAACAAAATGTGCCCAAAACGTGATATTATGACGTTATACGCCGTTCTGAGCCATGTTTGAACTTTCTATCACTTTTGGTTCCAGTAATTCTGTTGACCATATATGTGATATTCAGTGGCCAAATGTCGTCTTGGAGCATGTTGGAGATAAAAAACTAAATGTGCCCAAAACGTGATGTTACGACGTTATACGCCGTTCTGAGCCATGTTTGAACTTTCTATCACTTTTGGTTCCGGTAATTCTGTTGACTATATATGTGATATTCAGGCGCCAAATGACATCTTGGAGCATGTTGGAGATAAAAAACAAAATGCGCCCAAAACGTGATATTATGACGTTATACGCCGTTCTGAGCCATGTTTGAACTTTCTATCACTTTTGGTTCCGATAATTCTGTTGACCATATTTGTGATATTCAGGCGCCAAATGACATGTTGGAGCATGTTGGAGATAAAATCAATATGTGCCCAAAACGTGATATTATGACGTTATACGCCGTTCTGAGCCATGTTTGAACTTTCTATCACTTTTGATTCCGATAATTCTGTTGACCATATATGTGATATTTAGGAGCCAAATGACAGTTGGAGCATGTTGGAGATAAAATCAATATGTGCCCAAAACGTGATATTATGACGTTATACGCCGTTCTGAGCCATGTTTGAACTTTCTATCACTTTTGGTTCCGGTAATTCTGTTGACAATATTTGTGATATTCAGGGGCCAAATGTCGTATTGGAGCATGTTGGAGATAAAAAACAAAGTGTGCCCAAAACGTGATATTATGACGTTATACGCCGTTCTGAGCCATGTTTGAACTTTCTATCACTTTTGGTTCCGGTAATTCTGTTGACCATATATGTGATATTCAGGGGCCAAATGTCATCTTGGAGCATGTTGGAGATAAAAAACAAAATGTGCCCAAAACGTGATATTATGACGTTATACGCCGTTCTGAGCCATGTTTGAACTTTCTATCACTTTTGGTTCCGATAATTCTGTTGACCATATTTGTGATATTCAGGGGCCAAATGTCGTATTGGAGCATGTTGGAGATAAAAAACAAAATGTGCCCAAAACGTGATATTATGACGTTATACGCCGTTCTGAGCCATGTTTGAACTTTCTATCACTTTTGGTTCCGATAATTCTGTTGACCATATTTGTGATATTCAGGCGCCAAATGACATGTTGGAGCATGTTGGAGATAAAATCAATATGTGCCCAAAACGTGATATTATGACGTTATACGCCGTTCTGAGCCATGTTTGAACTTTCTATCACTTTTGATTCCGATAATTCTGTTGACCATATATGTGATATTTAGGAGCCAAATGACAGTTGGAGCATGTTGGAGATAAAATCAATATGTGCCCAAAACGTGATATTATGACGTTATACGCCGTTCTGAGCCATGTTTGAACTTTCTATCACTTTTGGTTCCGGTAATTCTGTTGACAATATTTGTGATATTCAGGGGCCAAATGTCGTATTGGAGCATGTTGGAGATAAAAAACAAAATGTGCCCAAAACGTGATATTAT
Source organism: Onthophagus taurus (assembly GCF_036711975.1). Taxonomy (NCBI): domain Eukaryota; kingdom Metazoa; phylum Arthropoda; class Insecta; order Coleoptera; family Scarabaeidae; genus Onthophagus; species Onthophagus taurus. The sequence continues at coordinate 26,051,136 of NC_091972.1, read as the reverse complement.
GACGTTATACGGCGTTCTGAGCCATGTCTGAACTTTCTATCACTTTTGGTTCCGATAATTCTGTTGACCATATTTGTGATATTCAGGGGCCAAATGTCGTATTGGAGCATGTTGGAGATAAAAAACAAAATGCGCCCAAAACGTGATATTATGACGTTATACGCCGTTCTGAGCCATGTTTGAACTTTCTATCACTTTTGGTTCCGGTAATTCTGTTGACATATATGTGATATTCAGGCGCCAAATGACATATTGGAGCATGTTGGAGATAAAAAACAAAATGCGCCCAAAACGTGATATTTTGACGTTATACGCCGTTCTGAGCCATGTTTGAACTTTCTATCACTTTTGGTTCCGGTAATTCTGTTGACCATATATGTGATATTCAGGGGCCAAATGTCATCTTGGAGCATGTTGGAGATAAAAAACAAAATGTGCCCAAAACGTGATATTATGACGTTATACGGCGTTCTGAGCCATGTCTGAACTTTCTATCACTTTTGGTTCCGATAATTCTGTTGACCATATTTGTGATATTCAGGGGCCAAATGTCGTATTGGAGCATGTTGGAGATAAAAAACAAAATGTGCCCAAAACGTGATATTATGACGTTATACGCCGTTCTGAGCCATGTTTGAACTTTCTATCACTTTTGGTTCCAGTAATTCTGTTGACCATATATGTGATATTCAGTGGCCAAATGTCGTCTTGGAGCATGTTGGAGATAAAAAACTAAATGTGCCCAAAACGTGATGTTACGACGTTATACGCCGTTCTGAGCCATGTTTGAACTTTCTATCACTTTTGGTTCCGGTAATTCTGTTGACTATATATGTGATATTCAGGCGCCAAATGACATCTTGGAGCATGTTGGAGATAAAAAACAAAATGCGCCCAAAACGTGATATTATGACGTTATACGCCGTTCTGAGCCATGTTTGAACTTTCTATCACTTTTGGTTCCGGTAATTCTGTTGACATATATGTGATGTTCAGGCGCCAAATGACATATTGGAGCATGTTGGAGATAAAAAACAAAATGTGCCCAAAACGTGATATTATGACGTTATACGCCGTTCTGAGCCATGTTTGAACTTTCTATCACTTTTGGTTCCAGTAATTCTGTTGACCATATATGTGATATTCAGTGGCCAAATGTCGTCTTGGAGCATGTTGGAGATAAAAAACTAAATGTGCCCAAAACGTGATGTTACGACGTTATACGCCGTTCTGAGCCATGTTTGAACTTTCTATCACTTTTGGTTCCGGTAATTCTGTTGACTATATATGTGATATTCAGGCGCCAAATGACATCTTGGAGCATGTTGGAGATAAAAAACAAAATGCGCCCAAAACGTGATATTATGACGTTATACGCCGTTCTGAGCCATGTTTGAACTTTCTATCACTTTTGGTTCCGGTAATTCTGTTGACATATATGTGATGTTCAGGCGCCAAATGACATATTGGAGCATGTTGGAGATAAAAAACAAAATGTGCCCAAAACGTGATATTATGACGTTATACGCCGTTCTGAGCCATGTTTGAACTTTCTATCACTTTTGATTCCGATAATTCTGTTGACCATATATGTGATATTTAGGAGCCAAATGACAGTTGGAGCATGTTGGAGATAAAATCAATATGTGCCCAAAACGTGATATTATGACGTTATACGCCGTTCTGAGCCATGTTTGAACTTTCTATCACTTTTGGTTCCGGTAATTCTGTTGACAATATTTGTGATATTCAGGGGCCAAATGTCGTATTGGAGCATGTTGGAGATAAAAAACAAAATGTGCCCAAAACGTGATATTATGACGTTATACGGCGTTCTGAGCCATGTCTGAACTTTCTATCACTTTTGGTTCCGATAATTCTGTTGACCATATTTGTGATATTCAGGGGCCAAATGTCGTATTGGAGCATGTTGGAGATAAAAAACAAAATGCGCCCAAAACGTGATATTATGACGTTATACGCCGTTCTGAGCCATTTTTGAACTTTCTATCACTTTTGGTTCCGGTAATTCTGTTGACATATATGTGATATTCAGGCGCCAAATGACATATTGGAGCATGTTGGAGATAAAAAACAAAATGCGCCCAAAACGTGATATTTTGACGTTATACGCCGTTCTGAGCCATGTTTGAACTTTCTATCACTTTTGGTTCCGGTAATTCTGTTGACCATATATGTGATATTCAGGGGCCAAATGTCATCTTGGAGCATGTTGGAGATAAAAAACAAAATGTGCCCAAAACGTGATATTATGACGTTATACGGCGTTCTGAGCCATGTCTGAACTTTCTATCACTTTTGGTTCCGATAATTCTGTTGACCATATTTGTGATATTCAGGGGCCAAATGTCGTATTGGAGCATGTTGGAGATAAAAAACAAAATGTGCCCAAAACGTGATATTATGACGTTATACGCCGTTCTGAGCCATGTTTGAACTTTCTATCACTTTTGGTTCCAGTAATTCTGTTGACCATATATGTGATATTCAGTGGCCAAATGTCGTCTTGGAGCATGTTGGAGATAAAAAACTAAATGTGCCCAAAACGTGATGTTACGACGTTATACGCCGTTCTGAGCCATGTTTGAACTTTCTATCACTTTTGGTTCCGGTAATTCTGTTGACTATATATGTGATATTCAGGCGCCAAATGACATCTTGGAGCATGTTGGAGATAAAAAACAAAATGCGCCCAAAACGTGATATTATGACGTTATACGCCGTTCTGAGCCATGTTTGAACTTTCTATCACTTTTGGTTCCGGTAATTCTGTTGACATATATGTGATGTTCAGGCGCCAAATGACATATTGGAGCATGTTGGAGATAAAAAACAAAATGTGCCCAAAACGTGATATTATGACGTTATACGCCGTTCTGAGCCATGTTTGAACTTTCTATCACTTTTGGTTCCGATAATTCTGTTGACCATATTTGTGATATTCAGGCGCCAAATGACATGTTGGAGCATGTTGGAGATAAAATCAATATGTGCCCAAAACGTGATATTATGACGTTATACGCCGTTCTGAGCCATGTTTGAACTTTCTATCACTTTTGATTCCGATAATTCTGTTGACCATATATGTGATATTTAGGAGCCAAATGACAGTTGGAGCATGTTGGAGATAAAATCAATATGTGCCCAAAACGTGATATTATGACGTTATACGCCGTTCTGAGCCATGTTTGAACTTTCTATCACTTTTGGTTCCGGTAATTCTGTTGACAATATTTGTGATATTCAGGGGCCAAATGTCGTATTGGAGCATGTTGGAGATAAAAAACAAAGTGTGCCCAAAACGTGATATTATGACGTTATACGCCGTTCTGAGCCATGTTTGAACTTTCTATCACTTTTGGTTCCGGTAATTCTGTTGACCATATATGTGATATTCAGGGGCCAAATGTCATCTTGGAGCATGTTGGAGATAAAAAACAAAATGTGCCCAAAACGTGATATTATGACGTTATACGCCGTTCTGAGCCATGTTTGAACTTTCTATCACTTTTGGTTCCGATAATTCTGTTGACCATATTTGTGATATTCAGGGGCCAAATGTCGTATTGGAGCATGTTGGAGATAAAAAACAAAATGTGCCCAAAACGTGATATTATGACGTTATACGCCGTTCTGAGCCATGTTTGAACTTTCTATCACTTTTGGTTCCGATAATTCTGTTGACCATATTTGTGATATTCAGGCGCCAAATGACATGTTGGAGCATGTTGGAGATAAAATCAATATGTGCCCAAAACGTGATATTATGACGTTATACGCCGTTCTGAGCCATGTTTGAACTTTCTATCACTTTTGATTCCGATAATTCTGTTGACCATATATGTGATATTTAGGAGCCAAATGACAGTTGGAGCATGTTGGAGATAAAATCAATATGTGCCCAAAACGTGATATTATGACGTTATACGCCGTTCTGAGCCATGTTTGAACTTTCTATCACTTTTGGTTCCGGTAATTCTGTTGACAATATTTGTGATATTCAGGGGCCAAATGTCGTATTGGAGCATGTTGGAGATAAAAAACAAAGTGTGCCCAAAACGTGATATTATGACGTTATACGCCGTTCTGAGCCATGTTTGAACTTTCTATCACTTTTGGTTCCGGTAATTCTGTTGACCATATATGTGATATTCAGGGGCCAAATGTCATCTTGGAGCATGTTGGAGATAAAAAACAAAATGTGCCCAAAACGTGATATTATGACGTTATACGCCGTTCTGAGCCATGTTTGAACTTTCTATCACTTTTGGTTCCGATAATTCTGTTGACCATATTTGTGATATTCAGGGGCCAAATGTCGTATTGGAGCATGTTGGAGATAAAAAACAAAATGTGCCCAAAACGTGATATTATGACGTTATACGCCGTTCTGAGCTATGTTTGAACTTTCTATCACTTTTGGTTCCAGTAATTCTGTTGACCATATATGTGATATTCAGTGGCCAAATGTCGTCTTGGAGCATGTTGGAGATAAAAAACTAAATGTGCCCAAAACGTGATGTTATGACGTTATACGCCGTTCTGAGCCATGTCAGAACTTTCTATCACTTTTGGTTCCGATAATTCTGTCCACCATATTTGTGATATTCAGGCGCCAAATGACATCTTGGAGCATGTTGGAGATAAAAAACAAAATGTGCCCAAAACGTGATATTATGACGTTATACGCCGTTCTGAGACATGTTTGAACTTTCTATAACTTTTGGTTCCGATGATTCTGTTGACCATATATGTGATATTCAGGCGCCAAATGACATATTGGAGCATGTTGGAGATAAAAAACAAAATGTGCCCAAAACTTGATATTATGACGTTATACGCCGTTCTGAGCCATGTTTGAACTTTCTATCACTTTTGGTTCCCATAATTCTGCTGACCATATATGTGATATTCAGGCGCCAAATGACATCTTGGAGCATGTTGGAGATAAAAAACAAAATGCGCCCAAAACGTGATATTATGACGTTATACGCCGTTCTGAGCCATGTTTGAACTTTCTATCACTTTTGGTTCCCATAATTCTGCTGACCATATATGTGATATTCAGGCGCCAAATGACATATTGGAGCATGTTGGAGATAAAAAACAAAATGTGCCCAAAACGTGATATTATGACGTTATACGCCGTTCTGAGCCATGTTTGAACTTTCCATCACTTTTGGTTCCGGTAATTCTGTTGACCATATATGTGATATTCAGGGGCCAAATGTCATCTTGGAGCATGTTGGAGATAAAAAACAAAATGTGCCCAAAACGTGATATTATGACGTTATACGGCGTTCTGAGCCATGTCTGAACTTTCTATCACTTTTGGTTCCGATAATTCTGTTGACCATATTTGTGATATTCAGGGGCCAAATGTCGTATTGGAGCATGTTGGAGATAAAAAACAAAATGCGCCCAAAACGTGATATTATGACGTTATACGCCGTTCTGAGCCATGTTTGAACTTTCTATCACTTTTGGTTCCGGTAATTCTGTTGACATATATGTGATATTCAGGCGCCAAATGACATATTGGAGCATGTTGGAGATAAAAAACAAAATGCGCCCAAAACGTGATATTTTGACGTTATACGCCGTTCTGAGCCATGTTTGAACTTTCTATCACTTTTGGTTCCGGTAATTCTGTTGACCATATATGTGATATTCAGGGGCCAAATGTCATCTTGGAGCATGTTGGAGATAAAAAACAAAATGTGCCCAAAACGTGATATTATGACGTTATACGGCGTTCTGAGCCATGTCTGAACTTTCTATCACTTTTGGTTCCGATAATTCTGTTGACCATATTTGTGATATTCAGGGGCCAAATGTCGTATTGGAGCATGTTGGAGATAAAAAACAAAATGTGCCCAAAACGTGATATTATGACGTTATACGCCGTTCTGAGCCATGTTTGAACTTTCTATCACTTTTGGTTCCAGTAATTCTGTTGACCATATATGTGATATTCAGTGGCCAAATGTCGTCTTGGAGCATGTTGGAGATAAAAAACTAAATGTGCCCAAAACGTGATGTTATGACGTTATACGCCGTTCTGAGCCATGTCAGAACTTTCTATCACTTTTGGTTCCGATAATTCTGTCCACCATATTTGTGATATTCAGGCGCCAAATGACATCTTGGAGCATGTTGGAGATAAAAAACAAAATGCGCCCAAAACATGATATTATGACGTTATAGGCCGTTCTGAGCCATGTTTGAACTTTCTATCACTTTTGGTTCCGGTAATTCTGTTGACTATATATGTGATATTCAGGCGCCAAATGACATCTTGGAGCATGTTGGAGATAAAAAACAAAATGCGCCCAAAACGTGATATTATGACGTTATACGCCGTTCTGAGCCATGTTTGAACTTTCTATCACTTTTGGTTCCGGTAATTCTGTTGACATATATGTGATATTCAGGCGCCAAATGACATATTGGAGCATGTTGGAGATAAAAAACAAAATGTGCCCAAAACGTGATATTATGACGTTATACGCCGTTCTGAGCCATGTTTGAACTTTCTATCACTTTTGGTTCCGATAATTCTGTTGACCATATTTGTGATATTCAGGCGCCAAATGACATGTTGGAGCATGTTGGAGATAAAATCAATATGTGCCCAAAACGTGATATTATGACGTTATACGCCGTTCTGAGCCATGTTTGAACTTTCTATCACTTTTGATTCCGATAATTCTGTTGACCATATATGTGATATTTAGGAGCCAAATGACAGTTGGAGCATGTTGGAGATAAAATCAATATGTGCCCAAAACGTGATATTATGACGTTATACGCCGTTCTGAGCCATGTTTGAACTTTCTATCACTTTTGGTTCCGGTAATTCTGTTGACAATATTTGTGATGTTCAGGCGCCAAATGACATGTTGGAGCATGTAGGAGATAAAAAACAATATGTGCCCAAAACGTGATATTATGACGTTATACGCCGTTCTGAGCCATGTTTGAACTTTTTATCACTTTTGGTTCCGATAATTCTGTCGACCATATATGTGATATTCAGGCGCCAAATGACATCTTGGAGCATGTTGGAGATAAAAAACAAAATGCGCCCAAAACGTGATATTATGACGTTATACGGCGTTCTGAGCCATGTCTGAACTTTCTATCACTTTTGGTTCCGATAATTCTGTTGACCATATTTGTGATATTCAGGGGCCAAATGTCGTATTGGAGCATGTTGGAGATAAAAAACAAAATGTGCCCAAAACGTGATATTATGACGTTATACGCCGTTCTGAGCTATGTTTGAACTTTCTATCACTTTTGGTTCCAGTAATTCTGTTGACCATATATGTGATATTCAGTGGCCAAATGTCGTCTTGGAGCATGTTGGAGATAAAAAACTAAATGTGCCCAAAACGTGATGTTATGACGTTATACGCCGTTCTGAGCCATGTCAGAACTTTCTATCACTTTTGGTTCCGATAATTCTGTCCACCATATTTGTGATATTCAGGCGCCAAATGACATCTTGGAGCATGTTGGAGATAAAAAACAAAATGCGCCCAAAACGTGATATTATGACGTTATACGCCGTTCTGAGCCATGTTTGAACTTTCTATCACTTTTGGTTCCGGTAATTCTGTTGACTATATATGTGATATTCAGGCGCCAAATGACATCTTGGAGCATGTTGGAGATAAAAAACAAAATGCGCCCAAAACGTGATATTATGACGTTATACGCCGTTCTGAGCCATGTTTGAACTTTCTATCACTTTTGGTTCCGGTAATTCTGTTGACATATATGTGATATTCAGGCGCCAAATGACATATTGGAGCATGTTGGAGATAAAAAACAAAATGCGCCCAAAACGTGATATTTTGACGTTATACGCCGTTCTGAGCCATGTTTGAACTTTCTATCACTTTTGGTTCCGGTAATTCTGTTGACCATATTTGTGATATTCAGGGGCCAAATGTCGTATTGGAGCATGTTGGAGATAAAAAACAAAATGTGCCCAAAACGTGATGTTATGACGTTATACGCCGTTCTGAGCCATGTCAGAACTTTCTATCACTTTTGGTTCCGATAATTCTGTCCACCATATTTGTGATATTCATATTTTGGTTCCAAAAGTGATAGAAAGTTCAAACATGTCTCAGAACGGCGTATAACGTCATAATATCACGTTTTGGGCACATTTTGTTTTTTATCTCCAACATGCTTCAATATGTCATTTGGCGCCTGAATATCACATATATGGTCAACAGAATCATCGGAACCAAAAGTGATAGAAAGTTCAAACATGTCTCAGAACGGCGTATAACGTCACAATATCACGTTTTGGGCAAATTTTGTTTTTTATCTCCAACATGCTCCAATATGTCATTTTGCGCCTGAATATCACATATATGGTCAACAGAATTACCGGAACCAAAAGTGATAGAAAGTTCAAACGTGGCTCAGAACGGCGTGTAACGTCATAATATCACGTTTTGGGCACATTTTGTTTTTTATCTCCAACATGCTCCAGTATGTCATTTGGCGCCTGAATATCACATATATGGTCAACAGAATCATCGGAACCAAAAGTGATAGAAAGTTCAAACAGGGCTCAGAACGGCGTATAACGTCATAATATCACGTTTTGGGCACATTTTGTTTTTTATCTCCAACATGCTCCAATATGTCATTTGGCGCCTGAATATCACATATATGGTCAACAGAATTACCGTAACCAAAAGTGATAGAAAGTTCAAACATGGCTCAGAACGGCGTGTAACGTCATAATATCACGTTTTGGGCACATTTTGTTTTTTATCTTCAACATGCTCCAATACGATATTTGGCCCCTGAATATCACAAATATGGTCAACAGAATTATCGGAACCAAAAGTGATAGAAAGTTCAAACATGGCTCAGAACGGCGTATAACGTCATAATACACGTTTTGGGCACATTTTGTTTTTTATCTCCAACATGCTCCAATACGACATTTGGCCTCTGAATATCGCATATATGGTCAACAGAATTACCGGAACCAAAAGTGATAGAAAGTTCAAACATGGCTCAGAACGGCGTATAACGTCATAATATCACGTTTTGGGCACATTTTGTTTTTTATCTCCAACATGCTCCATGATGACATTTGGCCCCTGAATATCACATATATGGTCAACAGAATTACCGGAACCAAAAGTGATAGAAAGTTCAAACATGGCTCAGAACGGCGTATAACGTCATAATATCACGTTTTGGGCACATTTTGTTTTTTATCTCCAACATGCTCCAATACGATATTTGGCCAATGAATATCACAAATATGGTCAACAGAATTATCGGAACCAAAAGTGATAGAAAGTTCAAACATGGCTCAGAACGGCGTATAACGTCATAATATCACGTTTTGGGCACATTTTGTTTTTTATCTCCAACATGCTCCAATATGACATTTGGCCCCTGAATATCACATATATGGTCAACAGAATTACCGGAACCAAAAGTGATAGAAAGTTCAAACATGGCTCAGAACGGCGTATAACGTCATAATATCACGTTTTGGGCACATTTTGTTTTTTATCTCCAACATGCTCCAATACGATATTTGGCCCCTGAATATCACAAATATGGTCAACAGAATTATTGGAACCAAAAGTGATAGAAATTTCAAACATGGCTCAGAACGGCGTGTAACGTCATAATATCACGTTTTGGGCACATTTTGTTTTTTATCTCCAACATGCTCCAACATGTCATTTGGCGCCTGAATATCACAAATATGGTCAACAGAATTATCGGAACCAAAAGTGATATAAAGTTCAAACACGGCTCAGAACGGCGTATAACGTCATAATATCACGTTTTGGGCGCATTTTGTTTTTTATCTCCAACATGCTCCAAGATGTCATTTGGCACCTGAATATCACATATATGGTCAACAGAATTACCGGAACCAAAAGTGATAGAAAGTTCAAACATGGCTCAGAACGGCATATAACGTCATAATATCACGTTTTGGGCACATATTGTTTTTTATCTGCAACATGCTCCAACATGTCATTTGGCGCCTGAATATCACAAATATGGTCATCAGAATTATCGGAACCAAAAGTGATAGAAAGTTCAAACATGGCTCAGAACGGCGTATAACGTCATAATATCACGTTTTGGGCACATTTCGTTTTTTATCTCCAACATGCTCCAATACGATATTTGGCCCCTGAATATCACAAATATGGTCAACAGAATTATCGGAACCAAAAGTGATAGAAAGTTCAAACATGGCTCAGAACGGCGTATAACGTCATAATATCACGTTTTGGGCACATTTTGTTTTTTATCTCCAACATGCTCCAATACGACATTTGGCCCCTGAATATCGCATATATGGTCAACAGAATTACCGGAACCAAAAGTGATAGAAAGTTCAAACACGGCTCAGAACGGCGTATAACGTCATAATATCACGTTTTGGGCGCATTTTGTTTTTTATCTCCAACATGCTCCAAGATGTCATTTGGCACCTGAATATCACATATATGGTCAACAGAATTACCGGAACCAAAAGTGATAGAAAGTTCAAACATGGCTCAGAACGGCATATAACGTCATAATATCACGTTTTGGGCACATATTGTTTTTTATCTGCAACATGCTCCAACTTGTCATTTGGCGCCTGAATATCACAAATATGGTCATCAGAATTATCGGAACCAAAAGTGATAGAAAGTTCAAACATGGCTCAGAACGGCGTATAACGTCATAATATCACGTTTTGGGCACATTTCGTTTTTTATCTCCAACATGCTCCAATACGATATTTGGCCCCTGAATATCACAAATATGGTCAACAGAATTATCGGAACCAAAAGTGATAGAAAGTTCAAACATGGCTCAGAACGGCGTATAACGTCATAATATCACGTTTTGGGCACATTTTGTTTTTTATCTCCAACATGCTCCAATATGTCATTTTGCGCCTGAATATCACATATATGGTCAACAGAATTACCGGAACCAAAAGTGATAGAAAGTTCAAACATGGCTCAGAACGGCGTACAACGTCATAATATCACGTTTTGGGCACATTTTGTTTTTTATCTCCAACATGCTCCAATACGATATTTGGCCCCTGAATATCACAAATATGGTCAACAGAATTATCGGAACCAAAAGTGATAGAAAGTTCAAACATGGCTCAGAACGGCGTATAACGTCATAATATCACGTTTTGGGCGCATTTTGTTTTTTATCTCCAACATGCTCCAAGATGTCATTTGGCACCTGAATATCACATATATGGTCAACAGAATTATCGGAACCAAAAGTGATAGAAATTTCAAACAAGGCTCAGAACGGCGTGTAACGTCATAATATCACGTTTTGGGCACATTTTGTTTTTTATCTCCAACATGCTCCAACATGTCATTTGGCGCCTGAATATCACAAATATGGTCAACAGAATTATCGGAACCAAAAGTGATATAAAGTTCAAACACGGCTCAGAACGGCGTATAACGTCATAATATCACGTTTTGGGCGCATTTTGTTTTTTATCTCCAACATGCTCCAAGATGTCATTTGGCACCTGAATATCACAAATATGGTCAACAGAATTACCGGAACCAAAAGTGATATAAAGTTCAAACACGGCTCAGAACGGCGTATAACGTCATAATATCACGTTTTGGGCGCATTTTGTTTTTTATCTCCAACATGCTCCAAGATGTCATTTGGCACCTGAATATCACATATATGGTCAACAGAATTACCGGAACCAAAAGTGATAGAAAGTTCAAACATGGCTCAGAACGGCGTATAACGTCATAATATCACGTTTTGGGCACATATTGTTTTTTATCTCCAACATGCTCCAACATGTCATTTGGCGACTGAATATCACAAATATGGTCAACAGAATTATCGGAACCAAAAGTGATATAAAGTTCAAACACGGCTCAGAACGGCGTATAACGTCATAATATCACGTTTTGGGTGCATTTTGTTTTTTATCTCCAACATGCTCCAAGATGTCATTTGGCACCTGAATATCACATATATGGTCAACAGAATTATCGGAACCAAAAGTGATAGAAATTTCAAACAAGGCTCAGAACGGCGTGTAACGTCATAATATCACGTTTTGGGCACATTTTGTTTTTTATCTCCAACATGCTCCAACATGTCATTTGGCGCCTGAATATCACAAATATGGTCAACAGAATTATCGGAACCAAAAGTGATATAAAGTTCAAACACGGCTCAGAACGGCGTATAACGTCATAATATCACGTTTTGGGCGCATTTTGTTTTTTATCTCCAACATGCTCCAAGATGTCATTTGGCACCTGAATATCACATATATGGTCAACAGAATTACCGGAACCAAAAGTGATAGAAAGTTCAAACATGGCTCAGAACGGCATATAACGTCATAATATCACGTTTTGGGCACATATTGTTTTTTATCTGCAACATGCTCCAACATGTCATTTGGCGCCTGAATATCACAAATATGGTCATCAGAATTATCGGAACCAAAAGTGATAGAATGTTCAAACATGGCTCAGAACGGCGTATAACGTCATAATATCACGTTTTGGGTGCATTTTGTTTTTTATCTCCAACATGCTCCAAGATGTCATTTGGCACCTGAATATCACATATATGGTCAACAGAATTATCGGAACCAAAAGTGATAGAAATTTCAAACATGGCTCAGAACGGCGTGTAACGTCATAATATCACGTTTTGGGCACATTTTGTTTTTTATCTCCAACATGCTCCAACATGTCATTTGGCGCCTGAATATCACCTATATGGTCAACAGAATTACCGGAACCAAAAGTGATAGAAAGTTCAAACATGGCTCAGAACGGCATATAACGTCATAATATCACGTTTTGGGCACATATTGTTTTTTATCTGCAACATGCTCCAACATGTCATTTGGCGCCTGAATATCACAAATATGGTCATCAGAATTATCGGAACCAAAAGTGATAGAAAGTTCAAACATGGCTCAGAACGGCGTATAACGTCATAATATCACGTTTTGGGCACATTTCGTTTTTTATCTCCAACATGCTCCAATACGATATTTGGCCCCTGAATATCACAAATATGGTCAACAGAATTATCGGAACCAAAAGTGATAGAAAGTTCAAACATGGCTCAGAACGGCGTATAACGTCATAATATCACGTTTTGGGTACATTTTGTTTTTTATCTCCAACATGCTCCAATATGTCATTTGGCGCCTGAATATCACATATATGGTCAACAGAATTACCGGAACCAAAAGTGATAGAAAGTTCAAACATGGCTCAGAACGGCGTATAATGTCATAATATCACGTTTTGGGCACATTTTGTTTTTTATCTCCAACATGCTCCAATACGATATTTGGCCCCTGAATATCACAAATATGGTCAACAGAATTATCGGAACCAAAAGTGATAGAAAGTTCAAACATGGCTCAGAACGGCGTGTAACGTCATAATATCACGTTTTGGGCACATATTGTTTTTTATCTCCAACATGCTCCAACATGTCATTTGGCGCCTGAATATCACATATATGGTCAACAGAATTATCGGAACCAAAAGTGATATAAAGTTCAAACACGGCTCAGAACGGCGTATAACGTCATAATATCACGTTTTGGGTGCATTTTGTTTTTTATCTCCAACATGCTCCAAGATGTCATTTGGCACCTGAATATCACATATATGGTCAACAGAATTATCGGAACCAAAAGTGATAGAAATTTCAAACATGGCTCAGAACGGCGTATAACGTCATAATATCACGTTTTGGGCGCATATTGATTTTTATCTCCAACATGCTCCAATACGATATTTGGCCTCTGAATATCACAAATATGGTCAACAGAATTATCGGAACCAAAAGTGATAGAAATTTCAAACATGGCTCAGAACGGCGTGTAACGTCATAATATCACGTTTTGGGCACATTTTGTTTTTTATCTCCAACATGCTCCAACATGTCATTTGGCGCCTGAATATCACAAATATGGTCAACAGAATTATCGGAACCAAAAGTGATATAAAGTTCAAACACGGCTCAGAACGGCGTATAACGTCATAATATCACGTTTTGGGCGCATTTTGTTTTTTATCTCCAACATGCTCCAAGATGTCATTTGGCACCTGAATATCACATATATGGTCAACAGAATTATCGGAACCAAAAGTGATAGAAATTTCAAACATGGCTCAGAACGGCGTATAACGTCATAATATCACGTTTTGGGCGCATATTGTTTTTTATCTCCAACATGCTCCAAGATGTCATTTGGCACCTGAATATCACAAATATGGTCAACAGAATTATCGGAACCAAAAGTGATAGAAATTTCAAACATGGCTCAGAACGGCGTATAACGTCATAATATCACGTTTTGGGCGCATTTTGTTTTTTATCTCCAACATGCTCCAAGATGTCATTTGGCACCTGAATATCACAAATATGGTCAACAGAATTATCGGAACCAAAAGTGATAGAAATTTCAAACATGGCTCAGAACGGCGTATAACGTAATGATATCACGTTTTGGGCGCATTTTGTTTTTTATCTCCAACATGCTCCACGATGTCATTTGGCACCTGAATATCACATATATGGTCAACAGAATTACCGGAACCAAAAGTGATAGAAAGTTCAAACATGGCTCAGAACGGCGTATAACGTCATAATATCACGTTTTGGGCACATTTTGTTTTTTATCTCCAACATGCTCCAATACGATATTTGGCCCCTGAATATCACAAATATGGTCAACAGAATTATCGGAACCAAAAGTGATAGAAATTTCAAACATGGCTCAGAACGGCGTGTAACGTCATAATATCACGTTTTGGGCACATTTTGTTTTTTATCTCCAACATGCTCCAACATGTCATTTGGCGCCTGAATATCACAAATATGGTCAACAGAATTATCGGAACCAAAAGTGATATAAAGTTCAAACACGGCTCAGAACGGCATATAACGTCATAATATCACGTTTTGGGCGCATTTTGTTTTTTATCTCCAACATGCTCCAACATGTCATTTGGCGCCTGAATATCACAAATATGGTCAACAGAATTATCGAAACCAAAAGTGATATAAAGTTCAAACACGGCTCAGAACGGCGTATAACGTCATAATATCACGTTTTGGGCGCATTTTGTTTTTTATCTCCAACATGCTCCAAGATGTCATTTGGCACCTGAATATCACATATATGGTCAACAGAATTATCGGAACCAAAAGTGATAGAAATTTCAAACATGGCTCAGAACGGCGTATAACGTCATAATATCACGTTTTGGGCGCATATTGTTTTTTATCTCCAACATGCTCCAATACGATATTTGGCCCCTGAATATCACAAATATGGTCAACAGAATTATCGGAACCAAAAGTGATAGAAGTTTCAAACATGGCTCAGAACGGCGTGTAACGTCATAATATCACGTTTTGGGCACATTTTGTTTTTTATCTCCAACATGCTCCAACATGTCATTTGGCGCCTGAATATCACAAATATGGTCAACAGAATTATCGGAACCAAAAGTGATATAAAGTTCAAACACGGCTCAGAACGGCGTATAACGTCATAATATCACGTTTTGGGCGCATTTTGTTTTTTATCTCCAACATGCTCCAAGATGTCATTTGGCACCTGAATATCACATATATGGTCAACAGAATTACCGGAACCAAAAGTGATAGAAAGTTCAAGCATGGCTCAGAACGGCATATAACGTCATAATATCACGTTTTGGGCACATATTGTTTTTTATCTCCAACATGCTCCAACATGTCATTTGGCGCCTGAATATCACAAATATGGTCAACAGAATTATCGGAACCAAAAGTGATATAAAGTTCAAACACGGCTCAGAACGGCATATAACGTCATAATATCACGTTTTGGGCGCATTTTGTTTTTTATCTCCAACATGCTCCAAGATGTCATTTGGCACCTGAATATCACATATATGGTCAACAGAATTATCGGAACCAAAAGTGATAGAAATTTCAAACATGGCTCAGAACGGCGTATAACGTCATAATATCAGGTTTTGGGCGCATATTGTTTTTTATCTCCAACATGCTCCAAGATGTCATTTGGCACCTGAATATCACAGATATGGTCAACAGAATTATCGGAACCAAAAGTGATAGAAATTTCAAACATGGCTCAGAACGGCGTATAACGTCATAATATCACGTTTTGGGCGCATTTTGTTTTTTATCTCCAACATGCTCCAAGATGTCATTTGGCACCTGAATATCACAAATATGGTCAACAGAATTATCGGAACCAAAAGTGATAGAAATTTCAAACATGGCTCAGAACGGCGTATAACGTCATAATATCACGTTTTGGGCGCATTTTGTTTTTTATCTCCAACATGCTCCAAGATGTCATTTGGCACCTGAATATCACAAATATGGTCAACAGAATTATCGGAACCAAAAGTGATAGAAATTTCAAACATGGCTCAGAACGGCGTATAACGTCATAATATCACGTTTTGGGCACATTTTGTTTTTTATCTCCAACATGCTCCAACATGTCATTTGGCGCCTGAATATCACAAATATGGTCAACAGAATTATCGGAACCAAAAGTGATAGAAAGTTCAAACATGACTCAGAACGGCGTATAACGTCATAAT
The DNA here is from genome assembly GCF_036711975.1 of Onthophagus taurus. Classification (NCBI taxonomy): domain Eukaryota; kingdom Metazoa; phylum Arthropoda; class Insecta; order Coleoptera; family Scarabaeidae; genus Onthophagus; species Onthophagus taurus. The sequence continues at coordinate 26,034,439 of NC_091972.1, read as the reverse complement.
ATCACGTTTTGGGCACATTTTGTTTTTTATCTCCAACATGCTCCAATACGATATTTGGCCCCTGAATATCACAAATATGGTCAACAGAATTATCGGAACCAAAAGTCATAGAAAGTTCAAACATGGCTCAAAACGGCGTATAACGTCATAATATCACGTTTTGGGCACATTTTGCTCTTTATCTCCAACATGCTCCAAGATGACATTTGGCCCCTGAATATCACATATATGGTCAACAGAATTACCGGAACCAAAAGTGATAGAAAGTTCAAACATGGCTCAGAACGGCGTATAACGTCATAATATCACGTTTTGGGCGCATTTTGTTTTTTATCTCCAACATGCTCCAAGATGTCATTTGGCCCGTGAATATCACATATATGGTCAACAGAATTACCGGAACCAAAAGTTATAGAAAGTTCAAACATATCTCACAACGGCGTATAACGTCATAATATCACGTTTTGGGCACATTTTGTTTTTTATCTCCAACATGCTCCAAGATGACATTTGGCCCCTGAATATCACATATATGGTCAACAGAATTACCGGAACCAAAAGTGATAGAAAGTTCAAACATGGCTCAGAACGGCGTATAACGTCATAATATCACGTTTTGGGCACATATTGTTTTTTATCTCCTACATGCTCCAACATGTCATTTGGCGCCTGAACATCACAAATATGGTCAACAGAATTACCGGAACCAAAAGTGATAGAAAGTTCAAACATGGCTCAGAACGGCGTATTACGTCATAATATCACGTTTTGGGCACATATTGATTTTATCTCCAACATGCTCCAACAAGTCATTTGGCGCCTGAATATCACAAATATGGTCAACAGAATTATCGGAACCAAAAGTGATAGAAAGTTCAAACATGGCTCAGAACGGCGTATAACGTCATAATATCACGTTTTGGGCACATTTTGTTTTTTATCTCCAACATGCTCCAATATGTCATTTGGCGCATGAATATCACATATATGTCAACAGAATTACCGGAACCAAAAGTGATAGAAAGTTCAAACATGGCTCAGAACGGCGTATAACGTCATAATATCACGTTTTGGGCCCATTTTGTTTTTTATCTCCAACATGCTCCAACATGTCATTTGGCGCCTGAATATCACAAATATGGTCAACAGAATTATCGGAACCAAAAGTGATAGAAAGTTCAAACATGACTCAGAACGGCGTATAACGTCATAATATCACGTTTTGGGCACATTTTGTTTTTTATCTCCAACATGCTCCAATACGATATTTGGCCCCTGAATATCACAAATATGGTCAACAGAATTACCGGAACCAAAAGTGATAGAAAGTTCAAACATGGCTCAGAACGGCGTATAACGTCATATCACGTTTTGGGCACATATTGTTTTTTATCTCCAACATGCTCCAACATGTCATTTGGCGCCTAAATATCACAAATATGGTCAACAGAATTATCGGAACCAAAAGTGATGGAAATTTCAAACATGGCTCAGAACGGCGTATAACGTCATAATATCATGTTTTGGGCGCATTTTGTTTTTTATCTCCAACATGCTCCAAGATGTCATTTGGCTCCTGAATATCACATATATGGTCAACAGAATTATCGGAATCAAAAGTGATAGAAAGTTCAAACATGGCTCAGAACGGCGTATAACGTCATAATATCACGTTTTGGGCCCATTTTGTTTTTTATCTCCAACATGCTCCAATATGTCATTTGGCGCCTGAATATCACAAATATGGTTAACAGAATTATCTGAACCAAAAGTGATAGAAATTTCAAACATGGCTCAGAACGGCGTATAACGTCATAATATCACGTTTTGGGCGCATTTTGTTTTTTATCTCCAACATGCTCCAAGATGTCATTTGGCACCTGAATATCACAAATATGGTCAACAGAATTATCGGAACCAAAAGTGATAGAAATTTCAAACATGGCTCAGAACGGCGTATAACGTCATAATATCATGTTTTGGGCGCATTTTGTTTTTTATCTCCAACATGCTCCAAGATGTCATTTGGCTCCTGAATATCACATATATGGTCAACAGAATTACCGGAACCAAAAGTGATAGAAAGTTCAAACATGGCTCAGAACGGCGTATAACGTCATAATATCACGTTTTGGGCCCATTTTGTTTTTTATCTCCAACATGCTCCAATATGTCATTTGGCGCCTGAATATCACATATGTGGTCAACAGAATTACCGGAACCAAAAGTGATAGAAAGTTCAAACATGGCTCAGAACGGCGTATAACGTCATAATATCACGTTTTGGGCGCATTTTGTTTTTTATCTCCAGCATGCTCCAAGATGTCATTTGGCGCCTGAATATCACATATATGGTCAACAGAATCATCGGAACCAAAAGTGATAGAAAGTTCAAACAGGGCTCAGAACGGCGTATAACGTCATAATATCACGTTTTGGGCGCATTTTGTTTTTTATCTCCAACATGCTCCAAGATGACATTTGGCCCCTGAATATCACATATATGGTCAACAGAATTACCGGAACCAAAAGTGATAGAAAGTTCAAACATAGCTCAGAACGGCGTGTAACGTCATAATATCACGTTTTGGGCACATTTTGTTTTTTATCTCCAACATGCTCCAATACGATATTTGGCCCCTGAATATCACAAATATGGTCAACAGAATTATCGGAACCAAAAGTGATAGAAATTTCAAACATGGCTCAGAACGGCGTGTAACGTCATAATATCACGTTTTGGGCACATTTTGTTTTTTATCTCCAACATGCTCCAACATGTCATTTGGCGCCTGAATATCACAAATATGGTCAACAGAATTATCGGAACCAAAAGTGATATAAAGTTCAAACACGGCTCAGAACGGCGTATAACGTCATAATATCACGTTTTGGGCGCATTTTGTTTTTTATCTCCAACATGCTCCAAGATGTCATTTGGCACCTAAATATCACATATATGGTCAACAGAATTACCGGAACCAAAAGTGATAGAAAGTTCAAACATGGCTCAGAACGGCATATAACGTCATAATATCACGTTTTGGGCACATATTGTTTTTTATCTCCAACATGCTCCAACATGTCATTTGGCGCCTGAATATCACAAATATGGTCAACAGAATTATCGGAACCAAAAGTGATATAAAGTTCAAACACGGCTCAGAACGGCGTATAACGTCATAATATCACGTTTTGGGCGCATTTTGTTTTTTATCTCCAACATGCTCCAAGATGTCATTTGGCACCTGAATATCACATATATGGTCAACAGAATTATCGGAACCAAAAGTGATAGAAAGTTCAAACATGTCTCAGAACGGCGTATAACGTCATAATATCACGTTTTGGGCACATTTTGCTTTTTATCTCCAACATGCTCCAAGATGACATTTGGCCCCTGAATATCACAATATGGTCAACAGAATTATCGGAACCAAAAGTCATAGAAAGTTCAAACATGGCTCAAAACGGCGTATAACGTCATAATATCACGTTTTGGGCACATTTTGCTTTTTATCTCCAACATGCTCCAAGATGACATTTGGCCCCTGAATATCACATATATGGTCAACAGAATTACCGGAACCAAAAGTGATAGAAAGTTCAAACATGGCTCAGAACGGCGTATAACGTCATATCACGTTTTGGGCACATATTGTTTTTTATCTCCAACATGCTCCAACATGTCATTTGGCGCCTAAATATCACAAATATGGTCAACAGAATTATCGGAACCAAAAGTGATAGAAAGTTCAAACATGGCTCAGAACGGCGTATAACGTCATAATATCACGTTTTGGGCACATATTGGTTTTTATCTCCAACATGCTCCAACATGTCATTTGGCGCCTGAATATCACAAATATGGTCAACAGAATTATCGGAACCAAAAGTGATAGAAAGTTCAAACATGGCTCAGAACGGCGTATAACGTCATAATATCACGTTTTGGGCGCATTTTGTTTTTTATCTACAACATGCTCCAAGATGTCATTTGGCACCTGAATATCACAAATATGGTCAACAGAATTATCGGAACCAAAAGTGATATAAAGTTCAAACACGGCTCAGAACGGCGTATAACGTCATAATATCACGTTTTGGGCGCATTTTGTTTTTTATCTCCAACATGCTCCAAGATGTCATTTGACACCTGAATATCACAGATATGGTCAACAGAATTATCGGAACCAAAAGTGATAGAAATTTCAAACATGGCTCAGAACGGCGTATAACGTCATAATATCACGTTTTGGGCGCATATTGTTTTTTATCTCCAACATGCTCCAAGATGTCATTTGGCACCTGAATATCACAGATATGGTCAACAGAATTATCGGAACCAAAAGTGATAGAAATTTCAAACATGGTTCAGAACGGCGTATAACGTCATAATATCACGTTTTGGGCGCATTTTGTTTTTTATCTCCAACATGCTCCAAGATGTCATTTGGCACCTGAATATCACAAATATGGTCAACAGAATTATCGGAACCAAAAGTGATAGAAATTTCAAACATGGCTCAGAACGGCGTATAACGTCATAATATCACGTTTTGGGCACATTTTGTTTTTTATCTCCAACATGCTCCAACATGTCATTTGGCGCCTGAATATCACAAATATGGTCAACAGAATTATCGGAACCAAAAGTGATAGAAAGTTCAAACATGGCTCAGAACGGCGTATAACGTCATAATATCACGTTTTGGGCACATATTGGTTTTTATCTCCAACATGCTCCAACATGTCATTTGGCGCCTGAATATCACAAATATGGTCAACAGAATTATCGGAACCAAAAGTGATAGAAAGTTCAAACATGGCTCAGAACGGCGTATAACGTCATAATATCACGTTTTGGGCGCATTTTGTTTTTTATCTACAACATGCTCCAAGATGTCATTTGGCACCTGAATATCACAAATATGGTCAACAGAATTATCGGAACCAAAAGTGATAGAAATTTCAAACATGGCTCAGAACGGCGTGTGTCATAATATCACGTTTTGGGCGCATTTTGTTTTTTATCTCCAACATGCTCCAAGATGTCATTTGGCACCTGAATATGGTCAACAGAATTATCGGAACCAAAAGTGATGGAAATTTCAAATATGGCTCAGAACGGCGTATAACGTCATAATATCACGTTTTGGGCCCATTTTGTTTTTTATCTCCAACATGCTCCAATATGTCATTTGGCGCCTGAATATCACAAATATGGTCAACAGAATTATCGGAACCAAAAGTGATAGAAATTTCAAACATGGCTCAGAACGGCGTATAACGTCATAATATCACGTTTTGGGCGCATTTTGTTTTTTATCTCCAACATGCTCCAAGATGTCATTTGGCACCTGAATATCCCAAATATGGTCAACAGAATTATCGGAACCAAAAGTGATAGAAATTTCAAACATGGCTCAGAACGGCGTATAACGTCATAACATGTTTTGGGCGCATTTTGTTTTTTATCTCCAACATGCTCCAAGATGTCATTTGGCTCCTGAATATCACATATATGGTCAACAGAATTACCGGAACCAAAAGTGATAGAAAGTTCAAACATGGCTCAGAACGGCGTATAACGTCATAATATCACGTTTTGGGCCCATTTTGTTTTTTATCTCCAACATGCTCCAATATGTCATTTGGCGCCTGAATATCACATATATGGTCAAGAGAATTACCGGAACCAAAAGTGATAGAAAGTTCAAACATGGCTCAGAACGGCGTATAACTTCATAATATCACGTTTTGGGCACATATTGATTTTATCTCCAACATGCTCCAACATGTCATTTGGCGCCTGAATATCACAAATATGGTCAACAGAATTATCGGAACCAAAAGTGATAGAAAGTTCAAACATGGCTCAGAACAGCGTATAACGTCATATCACGTTTTGGGCACATATTGTTTTTTATCTCCAACATGCTCCAACATGTCATTTGGCGCCTAAATATCACAAATATGGTCAACAGAATTATCGGAACCAAAAGTGATAGAAATTTCAATCATGGCTCATAACGGCGTATAACGTCATTATATCACGTTTTGGGCGCATTTTGTTTTTTATCTCCAACATGCTCCAAGATGTCATGTGGCTCCTGAATATCACATATATGGTCAACAGAATTATCGGAATCAAAAGTGATAGAAAGTTCAAACATGGCTCAGAACGGCGTATAACGTCATAATATCACGTTTTGGGACCATTTTGTTTTTTATCTCCAACATGCTCCAATATGTCATTTGGCGCCTGAATATCACAAATATGGTCAACAGAATTATCGGAACCAAAAGTGATAGAAATTTCAAACATGGCTCAGAACGGCGTATAACGTCATAATATCACGTTTTGGGCGCATTTTGTTTTTTATCTCCAACATGCTCCAAGATGTCATTTGGCACCTGAATATCACAAATATGGTCAACAGAATTATCGGAACCAAAAGTGATAGAAATTTCAAACATGGCTCAGAACGGCGTATAACGTCATAATATCATGTTTTGGGCGCATTTTGTTTTTTATCTCCAACATGCTCCAAGATGTCATTTGGCTCCTGAATATCACATATATGGTCAACAGAATTACCGGAACCAAAAGTGATAGAAAGTTCAAACATGGCTCAGAACGGCGTATAACGTCATAATATCACGTTTTGGGCCCATTTTGTTTTTTATCTCCAACATGCTCCAATATGTCATTTGGCGCCTGAATATCACATATATGGTCAACAGAATTACCGGAACCAAAAGTGATAGAAAGTTCAAACATGGCTCAGAACGGCGTATAACGTCATAATATCACGTTTTGGGCACATATTGATTTTATCTCCAACATGCTCCAACATGTCATTTGGCGCCTGAATATCACAAATATGGTCAACAGAATTATCGGAACCAAAAGTGATAGAAAGTTCAAACATGGCTCAGAACGGCGTATAACGTCATAATATCACGTTTTGGGCACATTTTGTTTTTATCTCCAACATGCTCCAACAAGTCATTTGGCGCCTGAATATCACAAATATGGTCAACAGAATCATCGGAACCAAAAGTGATAGAATGTTCAAACATGGCTCAGAACGGCGTATAACGTCATAATATCACGTTTTGGGCGCATTTTGTTTTTTATCTCCAACATGCTCCAAGATGTCATTTGGCGCCTGAATATCACATATATGGTCAACAGAATTACCGGAACCAAAAGTGATAGAAAGTTCAAACATGGCTCAGAACGGCGTATAACGTCATAATATCACGTTTTGTGCACATTTTGTTATTTATCTCCAACATGCTCCAAGATGACATTTGGCCCCTGAATATCACATATATGGTCAACAGAATTACCGGAACCAAAAGTGATAGAAAGTTCAAACATGGCTCAGAACGGCGTATAACGTCATAATATCACGTTTTGGGCGCATTTTGTTTTTTATCTCCAACATGCTCCAAGATGTCATTTGGCGCCTGAATATCACATATATGGTCAACAGAATTACCGGAACCAAAAGTGATAGAAAGTTCAAACATGGCTCAGAACGGCGTATAACGTCATAATATCACGTTTTGGGCACATTTTGTTTTTTATCTCCAACATGCTCCAAGATGTCATTTGGCGCCTGAATATCACATATATGGTCAACAGAATTACCGGAACCAAAAGTGATAGAAAGTTCAAACATGGCTCAGAACAGTGTATAACGTCATAATATCACGTTTTGGGCACATTTTGTTTTTTATCTCCAACATGCTCCAAGATGACATTTGGCCCCTGAATATCACATATATGGTCAACAGAATTACCGGAACCAAAAGTGATAGAAAGTTCAAACATGGCTCAGAACCGCGTATAACGTCATAATATCACGTTTTGGGCACATATTGTTTTTTATCTCCAACATGTCATTTGGCGCCTGAATATCACAAATATGGTCAACAGAATTATCGGAACCAAAAGTGATAGAAAGTTCAAACATGGCTCAGAACGGCGTATAACGTCATAATATCACGTTTTGGGCACATTTTGTTTTTTATCTCCAACATGCTCCAAGATGACATTTGGCCCCTGACTATCACATATATGGTCAACAGAATTACCGGAACCAAAAGTGATAGAAAGTTCAAACATGGCTCAGAACGGCGTATAACGTCATAATATCACGTTTTGGGCACATTTTGTTTTTTATCTCCAACATGCTCCAAGATGTCATTTGGCACCTGAATATCACATATATGGTCAACAAAATTACCGGAACCAAAAGTGATAGAAAGTTCAAACATGGCTCAGAACGGCGTATAACGTCATAATATCACGTTTTGGGCACATATTGTTTTTTATCTCCAACATGCTCCAACATGTCATTTGGCGCCTGAATATCACAAATATGGTCAACAGAATCATCGGAACCAAAGTGATAGAAAGTTCAAACATGTCTCAGAACGGCGTATAAAGTCATAATATCACGTTTTGGGCACATTTTGTTTTTTATCTCCAACATGCTCCAAGATGACATTTGGCCCCTGAATATCACATATATGGTCAACAAAATTACCGGAACCAAAAGTGATAGAAAGTTCAAACATGGCTCAGAACGGCGTATAACGTCATAATATCACGTTTTGGGCGCATTTTGTTTTTTATCTCCAACATGCTCCAAGATGTCATTTGGCGCCTGAATATCACATATATGGTCAACAGAATTACCGGAACCAAAAGTGATAGAAAGTTCAAACATGGCTCAGAACGGCGTATAACGTCATAATATCACGTTTTGTGCACATTTTGTTATTTATCTCCAACATGCTCCAAGATGACATTTGGCCCCTGAATATCACATATATGGTCAACAGAATTACCGGAACCAAAAGTGATAGAAAGTTCAAACATGGCTCAGAACGGCGTATAACGTCATAATATCACGTTTTGGGCGCATTTTGTTTTTTATCTCCAACATGCTCCAAGATGTCATTTGGCGCCTGAATATCACATATATGGTCAACAGAATTACCGGAACCAAAAGTGATAGAAAGTTCAAACATGGCTCAGAACGGCGTATAACGTTATAATATCACGTTTTGGGCACATTTTGTTTTTTATCTCCAACATGCTCCAAGATGTCATTTGGCGCCTGAATATCACATATATGGTCAACAGAATTACCGGAACCAAAAGTGATAGAAAGTTCAAACATGGCTCAGAACAGTGTATAACGTCATAATATCACGTTTTGGGCACATTTTGTTTTTTATCTCCAACATGCTCCAAGATGACATTTGGCCCCTGAATATCACATATATGGTCAACAGAATTACCGGAACCAAAAGTGATAGAAAGTTCAAACATGGCTCAGAACCGCGTATAACGTCATAATATCACGTTTTGGGCACATATTGTTTTTTATCTCCAACATGTCATTTGGCGCCTGAATATCACAAATATGGTCAACAGAATTATCGGAACCAAAAGTGATAGAAAGTTCAAACATGTCTCAGAACGGCGTATAACGTCATAATATCACGTTTTGGGCACATTTTGTTTTTATCTCCAACATGCTCCAATATATTATTAGGCGCCTGAATATCACATATATGGTCAACAGAATCATCGGAACCAAAAGTGATAGAAAGTTCAAACATGTCTCAGAACGGCGTATAACGTAATAATATCACGTTTTGGACGCAGTTTGTTTTTTATCTCCAACATGCTCCAAGATGACATTTGGCCCCTGAATATCACATATATGGTCAACAGAATTACCGGAACCAAAAGTGATAGAAAGTTCAAACATGGCTCAGAACCGCGTATAACGTCATAATATCACGTTTTGGGCACATATTGTTTTTTATCTCCAACATGTCATTTGGCGCCTGAATATCACAAATATGGTCAACAGAATTATCGGAACCAAAAGTGATAGAAAGTTCAAACATGTCTCAGAACGGCGTATAACGTCATAATATCACGTTTTGGGCACATTTTGTTTTTATCTCCAACATGCTCCAATATATTATTAGGCGCCTGAATATCACATATATGGTCAACAGAATCATCGGAACCAAAAGTGATAGAAAGTTCAAACATGGCTCAGAACGGCGTATAACGTCATAATATCACGTTTTGGGCACATTTTGTTTTTTATCTCCAACATGCTCCAAGATGTCATTTGGCGCCTGAATATCACATATATGGTCAACAGAATTACCGGAACCAAAAGTGATAGAAAGTTCAAACATGGCTCAGAACAGTGTATAACGTCATAATATCACGTTTTGGGCACATTTTGTTTTTTATCTCCAACATGCTCCAAGATGACATTTGGCCCCTGAATATCACATATATGGTCAACAGAATTACCGGAACCAAAAGTGATAGAAAGTTCAAACATGGCTCAGAACCGCGTATAACGTCATAATATCACGTTTTGGGCACATATTGTTTTTTATCTCCAACATGCTCCAAGATGACATTTGGCCCCTGACTATCACATATATGGTCAACAGAATTACCGGAACCAAAAGTGATAGAAAGTTCAAACATGGCTCAGAACGGCGTATAACGTCATAATATCACGTTTTGGGCACATTTTGTTTTTTATCTCCAACATGCTCCAACATGTCATTTGGCGCCTGAATATCACAAATATGGTCAACAGAATCATCGGAACCAAAGTGATAGAAAGTTCAAACATGTCTCAGAACGGCGTATAAAGTCATAATATCACGTTTTGGGCACATTTTGTTTTTTATCTCCAACATGCTCCAAGATGACATTTGGCCCCTGAATATCACATATATGGTCAACAAAATTACCGGAACCAAAAGTGATAGAAAGTTCAAACATGGCTCAGAACGGCGTATAACGTCATAATATCACGTTTTGGGCGCATTTTGTTTTTTATCTCCAACATGCTCCAAGATGTCATTTGGCGCCTGAATATCACATATATGGTCAACAGAATTACCGGAACCAAAAGTGATAGAAAGTTCAAACATGGCTCAGAACGGCGTATAACGTCATAATATCACGTTTTGTGCACATTTTGTTATTTATCTCCAACATGCTCCAAGATGACATTTGGCCCCTGAATATCACATATATGGTCAACAGAATTACCGGAACCAAAAGTGATAGAAAGTTCAAACATGGCTCAGAACGGCGTATAACGTCATAATATCACGTTTTGGGCGCATTTTGTTTTTTATCTCCAACATGCTCCAAGATGTCATTTGGCGCCTGAATATCACATATATGGTCAACAGAATTACCGGAACCAAAAGTGATAGAAAGTTCAAACATGGCTCAGAACGGCGTATAACGTCATAATATCACGTTTTGGGCACATTTTGTTTTTTATCTCCAACATGCTCCAAGATGTCATTTGGCGCCTGAATATTACATATATGGTCAACAAAATTACCGGAACCAAAAGTGATAGAAAGTTCAAACATGGCTCAGAACGGCGTATAACGTCATAATATCACGTTTTGGGCGCATTTTGTTTTTTATCTCCAACATGCTCCAAGATGTCATTTGGCGCCTGAATATCACATATATGGTCAACAGAATTACCGGAACCAAAAGTGATAGAAAGTTCAAACATGGCTCAGAACGGCGTATAACGTCATAATATCACGTTTTGTGCACATTTTGTTATTTATCTCCAACATGCTCCAAGATGACATTTGGCCCCTGAATATCACATATATGGTCAACAGAATTACCGGAACCAAAAGTGATAGAAAGTTCAAACATGGCTCAGAACGGCGTATAACGTCATAATATCACGTTTTGGGCGCATTTTGTTTTTTATCTCCAACATGCTCCAAGATGTCATTTGGCGCCTGAATATCACATATATGGTCAACAGAATTACCGGAACCAAAAGTGATAGAAAGTTCAAACATGGCTCAGAACGGCGTATAACGTTATAATATCACGTTTTGGGCACATTTTGTTTTTTATCTCCAACATGCTCCAAGATGTCATTTGGCGCCTGAATATCACATATATGGTCAACAGAATTACCGGAACCAAAAGTGATAGAAAGTTCAAACATGGCTCAGAACAGTGTATAACGTCATAATATCACGTTTTGGGCACATTTTGTTTTTTATCTCCAACATGCTCCAAGATGACATTTGGCCCCTGAATATCACATATATGGTCAACAGAATTACCGGAACCAAAAGTGATAGAAAGTTCAAACATGGCTCAGAACCGCGTATAACGTCATAATATCACGTTTTGGGCACATATTGTTTTTTATCTCCAACATGTCATTTGGCGCCTGAATATCACAAATATGGTCAACAGAATTATCGGAACCAAAAGTGATAGAAAGTTCAAACATGTCTCAGAACGGCGTATAACGTCATAATATCACGTTTTGGGCACATTTTGTTTTTATCTCCAACATGCTCCAATATATTATTAGGCGCCTGAATATCACATATATGGTCAACAGAATCATCGGAACCAAAAGTGATAGAAAGTTCAAACATGTCTCAGAACGGCGTATAACGTAATAATATCACGTTTTGGACGCAGTTTGTTTTTTATCTCCAACATGCTCCAAGATGACATTTGGCCCCTGAATATCACATATATGGTCAACAGAATTACCGGAACCAAAAGTGATAGAAAGTTCAAACATGGCTCAGAACCGCGTATAACGTCATAATATCACGTTTTGGGCACATATTGTTTTTTATCTCCAACATGTCATTTGGCGCCTGAATATCACAAATATGGTCAACAGAATTATCGGAACCAAAAGTGATAGAAAGTTCAAACATGTCTCAGAACGGCGTATAACGTCATAATATCACGTTTTGGGCACATTTTGTTTTTATCTCCAACATGCTCCAATATATTATTAGGCGCCTGAATATCACATATATGGTCAACAGAATCATCGGAACCAAAAGTGATAGAAAGTTCAAACATGGCTCAGAACGGCGTATAACGTCATAATATCACGTTTTGGGCACATTTTGTTTTTTATCTCCAACATGCTCCAAGATGTCATTTGGCGCCTGAATATCACATATATGGTCAACAGAATTACCGGAACCAAAAGTGATAGAAAGTTCAAACATGGCTCAGAACAGTGTATAACGTCATAATATCACGTTTTGGGCACATTTTGTTTTTTATCTCCAACATGCTCCAAGATGACATTTGGCCCCTGAATATCACATATATGGTCAACAGAATTACCGGAACCAAAAGTGATAGAAAGTTCAAACATGTCTCAGAACGGCGTATAACGTCATAATATCACGTTTTGGGCACATTTTGTTTTTATCTCCAACATGCTCCAATATATTATTAGGCGCATGAATATCACATATATGGTCAACAGAATCATCGGAACCAAAAGTGATAGAAAGTTCAAACATGTCTCAGAACGGCGTATAACGTAATAATATCACGTTTTGGACGCAGTTTGTTTTTTATCTCCAACATGCTCCAAGATGACATTTGGCCCCTGAATATCACATATATGGTCAACAGAATTACCGGAACCAAAAGTGATAGAAAGTTCAAACATGGCTCAGAACGGCGTATAACGTCATAATATCACGTTTTGGGCACATTTTGTTTTTTATCTCCAACATGCTCCAATACGACATTTGGCCCCTGAATATCACAAATATGATCAACAGAATTATCGGAACCAAAAGTGATAGAAAGTTCAAACATGGCTCAGAACGGCGTATAACGTCATAATATCACGTTTTGGGCACATTTTGTTTTTATCTCCAACATGCTCCAATATGTTATTAGGCGCCTGAATATCACATATATGGTCAACAGAATCATCGGAACCAAAAGTGATAGAAAGTTCAAACATGTCTCAGAACGGCGTATAACGTCATAATATCACGTTTTGGGCACATTTTGCTTTTTATCTCCAACATGCTCCAATATGTCATTTGGCGCCTGAATATCACATATATGGTCAACAGAATCATCGGAACCAAAAGTGATAGAAAGTTCAAACATGGCTCAGAACGGCGTATAACGTAATAATATCACGTTTTGGACGCATTTTGTTTTTTATCTCCAACATGCTCCAAGATGTCATTTGGCGCCTGAATATCACATATATGGTCAACAGAATTACCGGAACCAAAAGTGATAGAAAGTTCAAACATGGCTCAGAACGGCGTATAACGTCATAATATCACGTTTTGGGCACATTTTGTTTTTTATCTCCAACATGCTCCAAGATGACATTTGGCACCTGAATATCACATATATGGTCAACAGAATCATCGGAACCAAAAGTGATAGAAAGTTCAAACATGTTTCAGAACGGCGTATAACGTCATAATATCACGTTTTGGGAACATTTTGTTTTTTATCTCCAACATGCTCCAATATGTCATTTGGCCCCTGAATATCACATATATGGTCAACAGAATCATCGGAACCAAAAGTGATAGAAAGTTCAAACATGTCTCAGAACGGCGTATAACGTCATAATATCACGTTTTGGGCACATTTTGTTTTTTATCTCCAACATGCTACAATATGTCATTTGGCGCCCGAATATCACATATATGGTCAACAGAATCATCGGAACCAAAAGTGATAGAAAGTTCAAACATGGCTCAGAACGGCGTATAACGTCATATCACGTTTTGGGCGCATTTTGTTTTTTATCTCCAACATGCTCCAAGATGTCATTTGGCGCCTGAATATCACATATATGGTCAACAGAATTACCGGAACCAAAAGTGATAGAAAGTTCAAACATGGCTCAGAACGGCGTATAACGTCATAATATCACGTTTTGTGCACATTTTGTTTTTTATCTCCAACATGCTCCAAGATGACATTTGGCCCCTGAATATCACATATATGGTCAACAGAATTACCGGAACCAAAAGTGATAGAAAGTTCAGACATGGCTCAGAACGGCGTATAACGTCATAATATCACGTTTTGGGCACATTTTGTTTTTTATCTCCAACATGCTCCAATACGATATTTGGCCCCTGAATATCACAAATATGGTCAACAGAATTATCGGAACCAAAAGTGATAGAAAGTTCAAACATGGCTCAGAACGGCGTATAACGTCATAATATCACGTTTTGGGCACATTTTGTTTTTTATCTCCAACATGCTCCAAGATGACATTTGGCCCCTGAATATCACATATATGGTCAACAGAATCATCGGAACCAAAAGTGATAGAAAGTTCAAACATGTCTCAGAACGGCGTATAACGTCATAATATCACGTTTTGGGCACATTTTGTTTTTTATCTCCAACATGCTCCAAGAAGACATTTGGCCCCTGAATATCACATATATGTTCAACAGAATTACCGGAACCAAAAGTGATAGAAAGTTCAAACATGGCTCAGAACGGCGTATAACGTCATAATATCACGTTTTGGGCGCATTTTGTTTTTTATCTCCAACATGCTCCAAGATGTCATTTGGCGCCTGAATATCACATATATGGTCAACAGAATTACCGGATCCAAAAGTGATAGAAAGTTCAAACATGGCTCAGAACAGTGTATAACGTCATAATATCACGTTTTGGGCACATTTTGTTTTTTATCTCCAACATGCTCCAAGATGACATTTGGCCCCTGAATATCACATATATGGTCAACAGAATTACCGGAACCAAAAGTGATAGAAAGTTCAAACATGGCTCAGAACCGCGTATAACGTCATAATATCACGTTTTGGGCACATATTGTTTTTTATCTCCAACATGTCATTTGGAGCCTGAATATCACAATTATGGTCAACAGAATTATCGGAACCAAAAGTGATAGAAAGTTCAAACATGTCTTAGAACGGCGTATAACGTCATAATATCACGTTTTGGGCACATTTTGTTTTTATCTCCAACATGCTCCAATATATTATTAGGCGCCTGAATATCACATATATGGTCAACAAAATTACCGGAACCAAAAGTGATAGAAAGTTCAAACATGGCTCAGAACCGCGTATAACGTCATAATATCACGTTTTGGGCACATTTTGTTTTTTATCTCCAACATGCTCCAATACGATATTTGGCCTCTGAATATCACAAATATGGTCAACAGAATTATCGGAACCAAAAGTGATAGAAAGTTCAAACATGGCTCAGAACGGCGTATAACGTCATAATATCACGTTTTGGGCACATTTTGTTTTTTATCTCCAACATGCTCCAAGATGACATTTGGCCCCTGAATATCACATATATGGTCAAAGGAATTACCGGAACCAAAGGTGATAGAAAGTTCAAACATGGCTCAGAACGGCGTATAACGTCATAATATCACGTGTTGGGCACATTTTGTTTTTTATCTCCAACATGCTCCAGTATGTTATTAGGCGCCTGAATATCACATATATGGTCAACAGAATCATCGGAACCAAAAGTGATAGAAAGTTCAAACATGTCTCAGAACGGCGTATAACGTCATAATATCACGTTTTGGGCACATTTTGTTTTTTATCTCCAACATGCTCCAAGATGTCATTTGTCGCCTGAATATCACATATATGGTCAACAGAATTACCGAATCCAAAAGTGATAGAAAGTTCAAACATGGCTCAGAACGGCGTATAACGTCATAATATCACGTTTTGGGCACATTTTGTTTTTTATCTCCAACATGCTCCAAGATGACATTTGGCCCCTGAATATCACCTATATGGTCAACAGAATTACCGGAACCAAAAGTGATAGAAAGTTCAAACATGTCTCAGAACGGCGTATAACGTCATAATATCACGTTTTGGGCACATTTTATTTTTTATCTCCAACATGCTCCAAGATGTCATTTGGCGCCTGAATATCACATATAAGGTCAACAGAATTACCGGAACCAAAAGTGATAGAAAGTTCAAACATGGCTCAGAACGGCGTATAACGTCATAATATCACGTTTTGGGCGCATTTTGTTTTTTATCTCCAACATGCTCCAATATGTCATTTGGCGCCTGAATATCACATATATGGTCAACAGAATTACCGGAACCAAAAGTGATAGAAAGTTCAAACATGTCTTAGAACGGCGTATAACGTCATAATATCACGTTTTGGGCACATTTTGTTTTTATCTCCAACATGCTCCAATATATTATTAGGCGCCTGAATATCACATATATGGTCAACAGAATCATCGGAACCAAAAGTGATAAAAAGTTCAAACATGTCTCAGAACGGCGTATAACGTCATAATATCACGTTTTGGGCACATTTTGTTTTTTATCTCCAACATGCTCCAAGATGTCATTTGGCGCCTGAACATCACATATATGTTCAACAGAATTACCGAAACCAAAAGTGATAGAAAGTTCAAACATGGCTCAGAACGGCGTATAACGTCATAATATCACGTTTTGGGCACATTTTGTTTTTTATCTCCAACATGCTCCAAGATGACATTTGGCCCCTGAATATCACCTATATGGTCAACAGAATTACCGGAACCAAAAGTGATAGAAAGTTCAAACATGTCTCAGAACGGCGTATAACGTCATAATATCACGTTTTGGGCACATTTTATTTTTTATCTCCAACATGCTCCAAGATGTCATTTGGCGCCTGAATATCACATATAAGGTCAACAGAATTACCGGATCCAAAAGTGATAGAAAGTTCAAACATGGCTCAGAACAGTGTATAACGTCATAATATCACGTTTTGGGCACATTTTGTTTTTTATCTCCAACATGCTCCAAGATGACATTTGGCCCCTGAATATCACATATATGGTCAACAGAATTACCGGAACCAAAAGTGATAGAAAGTTCAAACATGGCTCAGAACCGCGTATAACGTCATAATATCACGTTTTGGGCACATATTGTTTTTTATCTCCAACATGTCATTTGGCGCCTGAATATCACAATTATGGTCAACAGAATTATCGGAACCAAAAGTGATAGAAAGTTCAAACATGTCTTAGAACGGCGTATAACGTCATAATATCACGTTTTGGGCACATTTTGTTTTTATCTCCAACATGCTCCAATATATTATTAGGCGCCTGAATATCACATATATGGTCAACAAAATTACCGGAACCAAAAGTGATAGAAAGTTCAAACATGGCTCAGAACCGCGTATAACGTCATAATATCACGTTTTGGGCACATTTTGTTTTTTATCTCCAACATGCTCCAATACGATATTTGGCCTCTGAATATCACAAATATGGTCAACAGAATTATCGGAACCAAAAGTGATAGAAAGTTCAAACATGGCTCAGAACGGCGTATAACGTCATAATATCACGTTTTGGGCACATTTTGTTTTTTATCTCCAACATGCTCCAAGATGACATTTGGCCCCTGAATATCACATATATGGTCAAAGGAATTACCGGAACCAAAGGTGATAGAAAGTTCAAACATGGCTCAGAACGGCGTATAACGTCATAATATCACGTGTTGGGCACATTTTGTTTTTTATCTCCAACATGCTCCAGTATGTTATTAGGCGCCTGAATATCACATATATGGTCAACAGAATCATCGGAACCAAAAGTGATAGAAAGTTCAAACATGTCTCAGAACGGCGTATAACGTCATAATATCACGTTTTGGGCACATTTTGTTTTTTATCTCCAACATGCTCCAAGATGTCATTTGTCGCCTGAATATCACATATATGGTCAACAGAATTACCGAATCCAAAAGTGATAGAAAGTTCAAACATGGCTCAGAACCGCGTATAACGTCATAATATCACGTTTTGGGCACATTTTGTTTTTTATCTCCAACATGCTCCAATACGATATTTGGCCTCTGAATATCACAAATATGGTCAACAGAATTATCGGAACCAAAAGTGATAGAAAGTTCAAACATGGCTCAGAACGGCGTATAACGTCATAATATCACGTTTTGGGCACATTTTGTTTTTTATCTCCAACATGCTCCAAGATGACATTTGGCCCCTGAATATCACATATATGGTCAAAGGAATTACCGGAACCAAAGGTGATAGAAAGTTCAAACATGGCTCAGAACGGCGTATAACGTCATAATATCACGTGTTGGGCACATTTTGTTTTTTATCTCCAACATGCTCCAGTATGTTATTAGGCGCCTGAATATCACATATATGGTCAACAGAATCATCGGAACCAAAAGTGATAGAAAGTTCAAACATGTCTCAGAACGGCGTATAACGTCATAATATCACGTTTTGGGCACATTTTGTTTTTTATCTCCAACATGCTCCAAGATGTCATTTGTCGCCTGAATATCACATATATGGTCAACAGAATTACCGAATCCAAAAGTGATAGAAAGTTCAAACATGGCTCAGAACGGCGTATAACGTCATAATATCACGTTTTGGGCACATTTTGTTTTTTATCTCCAACATGCTCCAAGATGACATTTGGCCCCTGAATATCACCTATATGGTCAACAGAATTACCGGAACCAAAAGTGATAGAAAGTTCAAACATGTCTCAGAACGGCGTATAACGTCATAATATCACGTTTTGGGCACATTTTATTTTTTATCTCCAACATGCTCCAAGATGTCATTTGGCGCCTGAATATCACATATAAGGTCAACAGAATTACCGGAACCAAAAGTGATAGAAAGTTCAAACATGGCTCAGAACGGCGTATAACGTCATAATATCACGTTTTGGGCGCATTTTGTTTTTTATCTCCAACATGCTCCAATATGTCATTTGGCGCCTGAATATCACATATATGGTCAACAGAATTACCGGAACCAAAAGTGATAGAAAGTTCAAACATGTCTTAGAACGGCGTATAACGTCATAATATCACGTTTTGGGCACATTTTGTTTTTATCTCCAACATGCTCCAATATATTATTAGGCGCCTGAATATCACATATATGGTCAACAGAATCATCGGAACCAAAAGTGATAAAAAGTTCAAACATGTCTCAGAACGGCGTATAACGTCATAATATCACGTTTTGGGCACATTTTGTTTTTTATCTCCAACATGCTCCAAGATGTCATTTGGCGCCTGAACATCACATATATGTTCAACAGAATTACCGAAACCAAAAGTGATAGAAAGTTCAAACATGGCTCAGAACGGCGTATAACGTCATAATATCACGTTTTGGGCACATTTTGTTTTTTATCTCCAACATGCTCCAAGATGACATTTGGCCCCTGAATATCACCTATATGGTCAACAGAATTACCGGAACCAAAAGTGATAGAAAGTTCAAACATGTCTCAGAACGGCGTATAACGTCATAATATCACGTTTTGGGCACATTTTATTTTTTATCTCCAACATGCTCCAAGATGTCATTTGGCGCCTGAATATCACATATAAGGTCAACAGAATTACCGGATCCAAAAGTGATAGAAAGTTCAAACATGGCTCAGAACAGTGTATAACGTCATAATATCACGTTTTGGGCACATTTTGTTTTTTATCTCCAACATGCTCCAAGATGACATTTGGCCCCTGAATATCACATATATGGTCAACAGAATTACCGGAACCAAAAGTGATAGAAAGTTCAAACATGGCTCAGAACCGCGTATAACGTCATAATATCACGTTTTGGGCACATATTGTTTTTTATCTCCAACATGTCATTTGGCGCCTGAATATCACAATTATGGTCAACAGAATTATCGGAACCAAAAGTGATAGAAAGTTCAAACATGTCTTAGAACGGCGTATAACGTCATAATATCACGTTTTGGGCACATTTTGTTTTTATCTCCAACATGCTCCAATATATTATTAGGCGCCTGAATATCACATATATGGTCAACAAAATTACCGGAACCAAAAGTGATAGAAAGTTCAAACATGGCTCAGAACCGCGTATAACGTCATAATATCACGTTTTGGGCACATTTTGTTTTTTATCTCCAACATGCTCCAATACGATATTTGGCCTCTGAATATCACAAATATGGTCAACAGAATTATCGGAACCAAAAGTGATAGAAAGTTCAAACATGGCTCAGAACGGCGTATAACGTCATAATATCACGTTTTGGGCACATTTTGTTTTTTATCTCCAACATGCTCCAAGATGACATTTGGCCCCTGAATATCACATATATGGTCAAAGGAATTACCGGAACCAAAGGTGATAGAAAGTTCAAACATGGCTCAGAACGGCGTATAACGTCATAATATCACGTGTTGGGCACATTTTGTTTTTTATCTCCAACATGCTCCAGTATGTTATTAGGCGCCTGAATATCACATATATGGTCAACAGAATCATCGGAACCAAAAGTGATAGAAAGTTCAAACATGTCTCAGAACGGCGTATAACGTCATAATATCACGTTTTGGGCACATTTTGTTTTTTATCTCCAACATGCTCCAAGATGTCATTTGTCGCCTGAATATCACATATATGGTCAACAGAATTACCGAATCCAAAAGTGATAGAAAGTTCAAACATGGCTCAGAACCGCGTATAACGTCATAATATCACGTTTTGGGCACATTTTGTTTTTTATCTCCAACATGCTCCAATACGATATTTGGCCTCTGAATATCACAAATATGGTCAACAGAATTATCGGAACCAAAAGTGATAGAAAGTTCAAACATGGCTCAGAACGGCGTATAACGTCATAATATCACGTTTTGGGCACATTTTGTTTTTTATCTCCAACATGCTCCAAGATGACATTTGGCCCCTGAATATCACATATATGGTCAAAGGAATTACCGGAACCAAAGGTGATAGAAAGTTCAAACATGGCTCAGAACGGCGTATAACGTCATAATATCACGTGTTGGGCACATTTTGTTTTTTATCTCCAACATGCTCCAGTATGTTATTAGGCGCCTGAATATCACATATATGGTCAACAGAATCATCGGAACCAAAAGTGATAGAAAGTTCAAACATGTCTCAGAACGGCGTATAACGTCATAATATCACGTTTTGGGCACATTTTGTTTTTTATCTCCAACATGCTCCAAGATGTCATTTGTCGCCTGAATATCACATATATGGTCAACAGAATTACCGAATCCAAAAGTGATAGAAAGTTCAAACATGGCTCAGAACGGCGTATAACGTCATAATATCACGTTTTGGGCACATTTTGTTTTTTATCTCCAACATGCTCCAAGATGACATTTGGCCCCTGAATATCACCTATATGGTCAACAGAATTACCGGAACCAAAAGTGATAGAAAGTTCAAACATGTCTCAGAACGGCGTATAACGTCATAATATCACGTTTTGGGCACATTTTATTTTTTATCTCCAACATGCTCCAAGATGTCATTTGGCGCCTGAATATCACATATAAGGTCAACAGAATTACCGGAACCAAAAGTGATAGAAAGTTCAAACATGGCTCAGAACGGCGTATAACGTCATAATATCACGTTTTGGGCGCATTTTGTTTTTTATCTCCAACATGCTCCAATATGTCATTTGGCGCCTGAATATCACATATATGGTCAACAGAATTACCGGAACCAAAAGTGATAGAAAGTTCAAACATGTCTTAGAACGGCGTATAACGTCATAATATCACGTTTTGGGCACATTTTGTTTTTATCTCCAACATGCTCCAATATATTATTAGGCGCCTGAATATCACATATATGGTCAACAGAATCATCGGAACCAAAAGTGATAAAAAGTTCAAACATGTCTCAGAACGGCGTATAACGTCATAATATCACGTTTTGGGCACATTTTGTTTTTTATCTCCAACATGCTCCAAGATGTCATTTGGCGCCTGAATATCACATATATGTTCAACAGAATTACCGAAACCAAAAGTGATAGAAAGTTCAAACATGGCTCAGAACGGCGTATAACGTCATAATATCACGTTTTGGGCACTGTTTTTTATCTCCAACATGCTCCAAGATGACATTTGGCCCCTGAATATCACCTATATGGTCAACAGAATTACCGGAACCAAAAGTGATAGAAAGTTCAAACATGTCTCAGAACGGCGTATAACGTCATAATATCACGTTTTGGGCACATTTTATTTTTTATCTCCAACATGCTCCAAGATGTCATTTGGCGCCTGAATATCACATATAAGGTCAACAGAATTACCGGAACCAAAAGTGATAGAAAGTTCAAACATGGCTCAGAACGGCGTATAACGTCATAATATCACGTTTTGGGCGCATTTTGTTTTTTATCTCCAACATGCTCCAATATGTCATTTGGCGCCTGAATATCACATATATGGTCAATAGAATTACCGGAACCAAAAGTGATAGAAAGTTCAAACATGGCTCAGAACGGCGTATAACGTCATAATATCACGTTTTGGGCACATTTTGTTTTTTATCTCCAACATGCTCCAATATGTTATTAGGCGCCTGAATATCACATATATGGTCAACAGAATCATCGGAACCAAAAGTGATAGAAAGTTCAAACATGGCTCAGAACGGCGTATAACGTCATAATATCACGTTTTGGGCACATTTTGTTTTTTATCTCCAACATGCTCCAAGATGACATTTGGCCCCTGAATATCACATATATGGTCAACAGAATTACCGGAACCAAAAGTGATAGAAAGTTCAAACATGGCTCAGAACGGCGTATAATGTCATAATATCACGTTTTGGGCACATTTTGTTTTTTATCTCCAACATGCTCCAATATGTTATTAGGCGCCTGAATATCACATATATGGTCAATAGAATCATCGGAACCAAAACTGATAGATAGTTCAAACATGTCTCAGAACGGCGTATAAAGTCATAATATCACGTTTTGGGCACATTTTGTTTTTTATCTCCAACATGCTCCAAGATGACATTTGGCCCCTGAATATCACATATATGGTCAACAGAATTACCGGAACCAAAAGTGATAGAAAGTTCAAACATGGCTCAGAACCGCGTATAACGTCATAATATCACGTTTTGGGCACATTTTGTTTTTTATCTCCAACATGCTCCAATACGATATTTGGCCTCTGAATATCACAAATATGGTCAACAGAATTATCGGAACCAAAAGTGATAGAAAGTTCAAACATGGCTCAGAACGGCGTATAACGTCATAATATCACGTTTTGGGCACATTTTGTTTTTTATCTCCAACATGCTCCAAGATGACATTTGGCCCCTGAATATCACATATATGGTCAAAGGAATTACCGGAACCAAAGGTGATAGAAAGTTCAAACATGGCTCAGAACGGCGTATAACGTCATAATATCACGTGTTGGGCACATTTTGTTTTTTATCTCCAACATGCTCCAGTATGTTATTAGGCGCCTGAATATCACATATATGGTCAACAGAATCATCGGAACCAAAAGTGATAGAAAGTTCAAACATGTCTCAGAACGGCGTATAAAGTCATAATATCACGTTTTGGGCACATTTTGTTTTTTATCTCCAACATGCTCCAAGATGACATTTGGCCCCTGAATATCACATATATGGTCAACAAAATTACCAGAACCAAAAGTGATAGAAAGTTCAAACATGGCTCAGAACCGCGTATAACGTCATAATATCACGTTTTGGGCACATTTTGTTTTTTATCTCCAACATGCTCCAAGATGACATTTGGCCCCTGAATATCACCTATATGGTCAACAGAATTACCGGAACCAAAAGTGATAGAAAGTTCAAACATGTCTCAGAACGGCGTATAACGTCATAATATCACGTTTTGGGCACATTTTATTTTTTATCTCCAACATGCTCCAAGATGTCATTTGGCGCCTGAATATCACATATAAGGTCAACAGAATTACCGGAACCAAAAGTGATAGAAAGTTCAAACATGGCTCAGAACGGCGTATAACGTCATAATATCACGTTTTGGGCGCATTTTGTTTTTTATCTCCAACATGCTCCAATATGTCATTTGGCGCCTGAATATCACATATATGGTCAACAGAATTACCGGAACCAAAAGTGATAGAAAGTTCAAACATGGCTCAGAACCGCGTATAACGTCATAATATCACGTTTTGGGCACATATTGTTTTTTATCTCCAACATGTCATTTGGCGCCTGAATATCACAAATATGGTCAACAGAATTATCGGAACCAAAAGTGATAGAAAGTTCAAACATGTCTCAGAACGGCGTATAACGTCATAATATCACGTTTTGGGCACATTTTGTTTTTTATCTCCAACATGCTCCAAGATGACATTTGGCCCCTGAATATCACATATATGGTCAACAGAATTACCGGAACCAAAAGTGATAGAAAGTTCAAACATGGCTCAGAACCGCGTATAACGTCATAATATCACGTTTTGGGCACATATTGTTTTTTATCTCCAACATGTCATTTGGCGCCTGAATATCACAAATATGGTCAACAGAATTATCGGAACCAAAAGTGATAGAAAGTTCAAACATGTCTCAGAACGGCGTATAACGTCATAATATCACGTTTTGGGCACATTTTGTTTTTATCTCCAACATGCTCCAATATATTATTAGGCGCATGAATATCACATATATGGTCAACAGAATCATCGGAACCAAAAGTGATAGAAAGTTCAAACATGTCTCAGAACGGCGTATAACGTAATAATATCACGTTTTGGACGCAGTTTGTTTTTTATCTCCAACATGCTCCAAGATGACATTTGGCCCCTGAATATCACATATATGGTCAACAGAATTACCGGAACCAAAAGTGATAGAAAGTTCAAACATGGCTCAGAACGGCGTATAACGTCATAATATCACGTTTTGGGCACATTTTGTTTTTTATCTCCAACATGCTCCAATACGACATTTGGCCCCTGAATATCACAAATATGATCAACAGAATTATCGGAACCAAAAGTGATAGAAAGTTCAAACATGGCTCAGAACGGCGTATAACGTCATAATATCACGTTTTGGGCACATTTTGTTTTTATCTCCAACATGCTCCAATATGTTATTAGGCGCCTGAATATCACATATATGGTCAACAGAATCATCGGAACCAAAAGTGATAGAAAGTTCAAACATGTCTCAGAACGGCGTATAACGTCATAATATCACGTTTTGGGCACATTTTGCTTTTTATCTCCAACATGCTCCAATATGTCATTTGGCGCCTGAATATCACATATATGGTCAACAGAATCATCGGAACCAAAAGTGATAGAAAGTTCAAACATGGCTCAGAACGGCGTATAACGTAATAATATCACGTTGTGGACGCATTTTGTTTTTTATCTCCAACATGCTCCAAGATGTCATTTGGCGCCTGAATATCACATATATGGTCAACAGAATTACCGGAACCAAAAGTGATAGAAAGTTCAAACATGGCTCAGAACGGCGTATAACGTCATAATATCACGTTTTGGGCACATTTTGTTTTTTATCTCCAACATGCTCCAAGATGACATTTGGCACCTGAATATCACATATATGGTCAACAGAATCATCGGAACCAAAAGTGATAGAAAGTTCAAACATGTTTCAGAACGGCGTATAACGTCATAATATCACGTTTTGGGAACATTTTGTTTTTTATCTCCAACATGCTCCAATATGTCATTTGGCCCCTGAATATCACATATATGGTCAACAGAATCATCGGAACCAAAAGTGATAGAAAGTTCAAACATGTCTCAGAACGGCGTATAACGTCATAATATCACGTTTTGGGCACATTTTGTTTTTTATCTCCAACATGCTACAATATGTCATTTGGCGCCCGAATATCACATATATGGTCAACAGAATCATCGGAACCAAAAGTGATAGAAAGTTCAAACATGGCTCAGAACGGCGTATAACGTCATATCACGTTTTGGGCGCATTTTGTTTTTTATCTCCAACATGCTCCAAGATGTCATTTGGCGCCTGAATATCACATATATGGTCAACAGAATTACCGGAACCAAAAGTGATAGAAAGTTCAAACATGGCTCAGAACGGCGTATAACGTCATAATATCACGTTTTGTGCACATTTTGTTTTTTATCTCCAACATGCTCCAAGATGACATTTGGCCCCTGAATATCACATATATGGTCAACAGAATTACCGGAACCAAAAGTGATAGAAAGTTGAAACATGGTTCAGAACGGCGTATAACGTCATAATATCACGTTTTGGGCGCATTTTGTTTTTTATCTCCAACATGCTCCAAGATGTCATTTGGCGCCTGAATATCACATATATGGTCAACAGAATTACCGGAACCAAAAGTGATAGAAAGTTCAGACATGGCTCAGAACGGCGTATAACGTCATAATATCACGTTTTGGGCACATTTTGTTTTTTATCTCCAACATGCTCCAATACGATATTTGGCCCCTGAATATCACAAATATGGTCAACAGAATTATCGGAACCAAAAGTGATAGAAAGTTCAAACATGGCTCAGAACGGCGTATAACGTCATAATATCACGTTTTGGGCACATTTTGTTTTTTATCTCCAACATGCTCCAAGATGACATTTGGCCCCTGAATATCACATATATGGTCAACAGAATCATCGGAACCAAAAGTGATAGAAAGTTCAAACATGTCTCAGAACGGCGTATAACGTCATAATATCACGTTTTGGGCACATTTTGTTTTTTATCTCCAACATGCTCCAAGAAGACATTTGGCCCCTGAATATCACATATATGTTCAACAGAATTACCGGAACCAAAAGTGATAGAAAGTTCAAACATGGCTCAGAACGGCGTATAACGTCATAATATCACGTTTTGGGCGCATTTTGTTTTTTATCTCCAACATGCTCCAAGATGTCATTTGGCGCCTGAATATCACATATATGGTCAACAGAATTACCGGATCCAAAAGTGATAGAAAGTTCAAACATGGCTCAGAACAGTGTATAACGTCATAATATCACGTTTTGGGCACATTTTGTTTTTTATCTCCAACATGCTCCAAGATGACATTTGGCCCCTGAATATCACATATATGGTCAACAGAATTACCGGAACCAAAAGTGATAGAAAGTTCAAACATGGCTCAGAACCGCGTATAACGTCATAATATCACGTTTTGGGCACATATTGTTTTTTATCTCCAACATGTCATTTGGCGCCTGAATATCACAATTATGGTCAACAGAATTATCGGAACCAAAAGTGATAGAAAGTTCAAACATGTCTTAGAACGGCGTATAACGTCATAATATCACGTTTTGGGCACATTTTGTTTTTATCTCCAACATGCTCCAATATATTATTAGGCGCCTGAATATCACATATATGGTCAACAAAATTACCGGAACCAAAAGTGATAGAAAGTTCAAACATGGCTCAGAACCGCGTATAACGTCATAATATCACGTTTTGGGCACATTTTGTTTTTTATCTCCAACATGCTCCAATACGATATTTGGCCTCTGAATATCACAAATATGGTCAACAGAATTATCGGAACCAAAAGTGATATAAAGTTCAAACACGGCTCAGAACGGCGTATAACGTCATAATATCACGTTTTGGGCGCATTTTGTTTTTTATCTCCAACATGCTCCAAGATGTCATTTGGCACCTGAATATCACATATATGGTCAACAGAATTACCGAATCCAAAAGTGATAGAAAGTTCAAACATGGCTCAGAACCGCGTATAACGTCATAATATCACGTTTTGGGCACATTTTGTTTTTTATCTCCAACATGCTCCAATACGATATTTGGCCTCTGAATATCACAAATATGGTCAACAGAATTATCGGAACCAAAAGTGATATAAAGTTCAAACATGGCTCAGAACGGCGTATAACGTCATAATATCACGTTTTGGGCACATTTTGTTTTTTATCTCCAACATGCTCCAAGATGACATTTGGCCCCTGAATATCACATATATGGTCAAAGGAATTACCGGAACCAAAGGTGATAGAAAGTTCAAACATGGCTCAGAACGGCGTATAACGTCATAATATCACGTGTTGGGCACATTTTGTTTTTTATCTCCAACATGCTCCAGTATGTTATTAGGCGCCTGAATATCACATATATGGTCAACAGAATCATCGGAACCAAAAGTGATAGAAAGTTCAAACATGTCTCAGAACGGCGTATAACGTCATAATATCACGTTTTGGGCACATTTTGTTTTTTATCTCCAACATGCTCCAAGATGTCATTTGTCGCCTGAATATCACATATATGGTCAACAGAATTACCGAATCCAAAAGTGATAGAAAGTTCAAACATGGCTCAGAACGGCGTATAACGTCATAATATCACGTTTTGGGCACATTTTGTTTTTTATCTCCAACATGCTCCAAGATGACATTTGTCCCCTGAATATCACCTATATGGTCAACAGAATTACCGGAACCAAAAGTGATAGAAAGTTCAAACATGTCTCAGAACGGCGTATAACGTCATAATATCACGTTTTGGGCACATTTTATTTTTTATCTCCAACATGCTCCAAGATGTCATTTGGCGCCTGAATATCACATATAAGGTCAACAGAATTACCGGAACCAAAAGTGATAGAAAGTTCAAACATGGCTCAGAACGGCGTATAACGTCATAATATCACGTTTTGGGCGCATATTGTTTTTTATCTCCAACATGCTCCAATATGTCATTTGGCGCCTGAATATCACATATATGGTCAACAGAATTACCGGAACCAAAAGTGATAGAAAGTTCAAACATGTCTTAGAACGGCGTATAACGTCATAATATCACGTTTTGGGCACATTTTGTTTTTATCTCCAACATGCTCCAATATATTATTAGGCGCCTGAATATCACATATATGGTCAACAGAATCATCGGAACCAAAAGTGATAAAAAGTTCAAACATGTCTCAGAACGGCGTATAACGTCATAATATCACGTTTTGGGCACATTTTGTTTTTTATCTCCAACATGCTCCAAGATGTCATTTGGCGCCTGAACATCACATATATGTTCAACAGAATTACCGAAACCAAAAGTGATAGAAAGTTCAAACATGGCTCAGAACGGCGTATAACGTCATAATATCACGTTTTGGGCACATTTTGTTTTTTATCTCCAACATGCTCCAAGATGACATTTGGCCCCTGAATATCACCTATATGGTCAACAGAATTACCGGAACCAAAAGTGATAGAAAGTTCAAACATGTCTCAGAACGGCGTATAACGTCATAATATCACGTTTTGGGCACATTTTATTTTTTATCTCCAACATGCTCCAAGATGTCATTTGGCGCCTGAATATCACATATAAGGTCAACAGAATTACCGGATCCAAAAGTGATAGAAAGTTCAAACATGGCTCAGAACAGTGTATAACGTCATAATATCACGTTTTGGGCACATTTTGTTTTTTATCTCCAACATGCTCCAAGATGACATTTGGCCCCTGAATATCACATATATGGTCAACAGAATTACCGGAACCAAAAGTGATAGAAAGTTCAAACATGGCTCAGAACCGCGTATAACGTCATAATATCACGTTTTGGGCACATATTGTTTTTTATCTCCAACATGTCATTTGGCGCCTGAATATCACAATTATGGTCAACAGAATTATCGGAACCAAAAGTGATAGAAAGTTCAAACATGTCTTAGAACGGCGTATAACGTCATAATATCACGTTTTGGGCACATTTTGTTTTTATCTCCAACATGCTCCAATATATTATTAGGCGCCTGAATATCACATATATGGTCAACAAAATTACCGGAACCAAAAGTGATAGAAAGTTCAAACATGGCTCAGAACCGCGTATAACGTCATAATATCACGTTTTGGGCACATTTTGTTTTTTATCTCCAACATGCTCCAATACGATATTTGGCCTCTGAATATCACAAATATGGTCAACAGAATTATCGGAACCAAAAGTGATAGAAAGTTCAAACATGGCTCAGAACGGCGTATAACGTCATAATATCACGTTTTGGGCACATTTTGTTTTTTATCTCCAACATGCTCCAAGATGACATTTGGCCCCTGAATATCACATATATGGTCAAAGGAATTACCGGAACCAAAGGTGATAGAAAGTTCAAACATGGCTCAGAACGGCGTATAACGTCATAATATCACGTGTTGGGCACATTTTGTTTTTTATCTCCAACATGCTCCAGTATGTTATTAGGCGCCTGAATATCACATATATGGTCAACAGAATCATCGGAACCAAAAGTGATAGAAAGTTCAAACATGTCTCAGAACGGCGTATAACGTCATAATATCACGTTTTGGGCACATTTTGTTTTTTATCTCCAACATGCTCCAAGATGTCATTTGTCGCCTGAATATCACATATATGGTCAACAGAATTACCGAATCCAAAAGTGATAGAAAGTTCAAACATGGCTCAGAACGGCGTATAACGTCATAATATCACGTTTTGGGCACATTTTGTTTTTTATCTCCAACATGCTCCAAGATGACATTTGGCCCCTGAATATCACCTATATGGTCAACAGAATTACCGGAACCAAAAGTGATAGAAAGTTCAAACATGTCTCAGAACGGCGTATAACGTCATAATATCACGTTTTGGGCACATTTTATTTTTTATCTCCAACATGCTCCAAGATGTCATTTGGCGCCTGAATATCACATATAAGGTCAACAGAATTACCGGAACCAAAAGTGATAGAAAGTTCAAACATGGCTCAGAACGGCGTATAACGTCATAATATCACGTTTTGGGCGCATTTTGTTTTTTATCTCCAACATGCTCCAATATGTCATTTGGCGCCTGAATATCACATATATGGTCAACAGAATTACCGGAACCAAAAGTGATAGAAAGTTCAAACATGGCTCAGAACGGCGTATAACGTCATAATATCACGTTTTGGGCACATTTTGTTTTTTATCTCCAACATGCTCCAATACGACATTTGGCCCCTGAATATCACAAATATGATCAACAGAATTATCGGAACCAAAAGTGATAGAAAGTTCAAACATGGCTCAGAACGGCGTATAACGTCATAATATCACGTTTTGGGCACATTTTGTTTTTTATCTCCAACATGCTCCAATACGACATTTGGCCCCTGAATATCACAAATATGATCAACAGAATTATCGGAACCAAAAGTGATAGAAAGTTCAAACATGGCTCAGAACGGCGTATAACGTCATAATATCACGTTTTGGGCACATTTTGTTTTTATCTCCAACATGCTCCAATATGTTATTAGGCGCCTGAATATCACATATATGGTCAACAGAATCATCGGAACCAAAAGTGATAGAAAGTTCAAACATGTCTCAGAACGGCGTATAACGTCATAATATCACGTTTTGGGCACATTTTGCTTTTTATCTCCAACATGCTCCAATATGTCATTTGGCGCCTGAATATCACATATATGGTCAACAGAATCATCGGAACCAAAAGTGATAGAAAGTTCAAACATGGCTCAGAACGGCGTATAACGTCATAATATCACGTTTTGGGCACATTTTGTTTTTTATCTCCAACATGCTCCAAGATGACATTTGGCACCTGAATATCACATATATGGTCAACAGAATCATCCTAACCAAAAGTGATAGAAAGTTCAAACATGTTTCAGAACGGCGTATAACGTCATAATATCACGTTTTGGGAACATTTTGTTTTTTATCTCCAACATGCTCCAATATGTCATTTGGCCCCTGAATATCACATATATGGTCAACAGAATCATCGGAACCAAAAGTGATAGAAAGTTCAAACATGGCTCAGAACGGCGTATAACGTCATAATATCACGTTTTGGGCGCATTTTGTTTTTTATCTCCAACATGCTCCAAGATGTCATTTGGCGCCTGAATATCACATATATGGTCAACAGAATTACCGGAACCAAAAGTGATAGAAAGTTCAAACATGGCTCAGAACGGCGTATAACGTCATAATATCACGTTTTGTGCACATTTTGTTATTTATCTCCAACATGCTCCAAGATGACATTTGGCCCCTGAATATCACATATATGGTCAACAGAATTACCGGAACCAAAAGTGATAGAAAGTTCAAACATGGCTCAGAACGGCGTATAACGTCATAATATCACGTTTTGGGCACATTTTGTTTTTTATCTCCAACATGCTCCAAGATGTCATTTGGCGCCTGAATATCACATATATGGTCAACAGAATTACCGGAACCAAAAGTGATAGAAAGTTCAAACATGGCTCAGAACAGTGTATAACGTCATAATATCACGTTTTGGGCACATTTTGTTTTTTATCTCCAACATGCTCCAAGATGACATTTGGCCCCTGAATATCACATATATGGTCAACAGAATTACCGGAACCAAAAGTGATAGAAAGTTCAAACATGGCTCAGAACCGCGTGTAACGTCATAATATCACGTTTTGGGCACATATTGTTTTTTATCTCCAACATGTCATTTGGCGCCTGAATATCACAAATATGGTCAACAGAATTATCGGAACCAAAAGTGATAGAAAGTTCAAACATGTCTCAGAACGGCGTATAACGTCATAATATCACGTTTTGGGCACATTTTGTTTTTATCTCCAACATGCTCCAATATGTCATTTGGCGCCTGAATATCACATATATGGTCAACAGAATCATCGGAACCAAAAGTGATAGAAAGTTCAAACATGGCTCAGAACGGCGTATAACGTCATAATATCACGTTTTGGGCACATTTTGTTTTTTATCTCCAACATGCTCCAAGATGACATTTGGCACCTGAATATCACATATATGGTCAACAGAATCATCGGAACCAAAAGTGATAGAAAGTTCAAACATGTTTCAGAACGGCGTATAACGTCATAATATCACGTTTTGGGCGCATTTTGTTTTTTATCTCCAACATGCTCCAAGATGTCATTTGGCGCCTGAATATCACATATATGGTCAACAGAATTACCGGAACCAAAAGTGATAGAAAGTTCAAACATGGCTCAGAACGGCGTATAACGTCATAATATCACGTTTTGTGCACATTTTGTTATTTATCTCCAACATGCTCCAAGATGACATTTGGCCCCTGAATATCACATATATGGTCAACAGAATTACCGGAACCAAAAGTGATAGAAAGTTCAAACATGGCTCAGAACGGCGTATAACGTCATAATATCACGTTTTGTGCACATTTTGTTATTTATCTCCAACATGCTCCAAGATGACATTTGGCCCCTGAATATCACATATATGGTCAACAGAATTACCGGAACCAAAAGTGATAGAAAGTTCAAACATGGCTCAGAACGGCGTATAACGTCATAATATCACGTGTTGGGCACATTTTGTTTTTTATCTCCAACATGCTCCAGTATGTTATTAGGCGCCTGAATATCACATATATGGTCAACAGAATCATCGGAACCAAAAGTGATAGAAAGTTCAAACATGTCTCAGAACGGCGTATAACGTCATAATATCACGTTTTGGGCACATTTTGTTTTTTATCTCCAACATGCTCCAAGATGTCATTTGTCGCCTGAATATCACATATATGGTCAACAGAATTACCGAATCCAAAAGTGATAGAAAGTTCAAACATGGCTCAGAACGGCGTATAACGTCATAATATCACGTTTTGGGCACATTTTGTTTTTTATCTCCAACATGCTCCAAGATGACATTTGGCCCCTGAATATCACCTATATGGTCAACAGAATTACCGGAACCAAAAGTGATAGAAAGTTCAAACATGTCTCAGAACGGCGTATAACGTCATAATATCACGTTTTGGGCACATTTTATTTTTTATCTCCAACATGCTCCAAGATGTCATTTGGCGCCTGAATATCACATATAAGGTCAACAGAATTACCGGAACCAAAAGTGATAGAAAGTTCAAACATGGCTCAGAACGGCGTATAACGTCATAATATCACGTTTTGGGCGCATTTTGTTTTTTATCTCCAACATGCTCCAATATGTCATTTGGCGCCTGAATATCACATATATGGTCAACAGAATTACCGGAACCAAAAGTGATAGAAAGTTCAAACATGGCTCAGAACGGCGTATAACGTCATAATATCACGTTTTGGGCACATTTTGTTTTTTATCTCCAACATGCTCCAATACGACATTTGGCCCCTGAATATCACAAATATGATCAACAGAATTATCGGAACCAAAAGTGATAGAAAGTTCAAACATGGCTCAGAACGGCGTATAACGTCATAATATCACGTTTTGGGCACATTTTGTTTTTTATCTCCAACATGCTCCAATACGACATTTGGCCCCTGAATATCACAAATATGATCAACAGAATTATCGGAACCAAAAGTGATAGAAAGTTCAAACATGGCTCAGAACGGCGTATAACGTCATAATATCACGTTTTGGGCACATTTTGTTTTTATCTCCAACATGCTCCAATATGTTATTAGGCGCCTGAATATCACATATATGGTCAACAGAATCATCGGAACCAAAAGTGATAGAAAGTTCAAACATGTCTCAGAACGGCGTATAACGTCATAATATCACGTTTTGGGCACATTTTGCTTTTTATCTCCAACATGCTCCAATATGTCATTTGGCGCCTGAATATCACATATATGGTCAACAGAATCATCGGAACCAAAAGTGATAGAAAGTTCAAACATGGCTCAGAACGGCGTATAACGTCATAATATCACGTTTTGGGCACATTTTGTTTTTTATCTCCAACATGCTCCAAGATGACATTTGGCACCTGAATATCACATATATGGTCAACAGAATCATCCTAACCAAAAGTGATAGAAAGTTCAAACATGTTTCAGAACGGCGTATAACGTCATAATATCACGTTTTGGGAACATTTTGTTTTTTATCTCCAACATGCTCCAATATGTCATTTGGCCCCTGAATATCACATATATGGTCAACAGAATCATCGGAACCAAAAGTGATAGAAAGTTCAAACATGGCTCAGAACGGCGTATAACGTCATAATATCACGTTTTGGGCGCATTTTGTTTTTTATCTCCAACATGCTCCAAGATGTCATTTGGCGCCTGAATATCACATATATGGTCAACAGAATTACCGGAACCAAAAGTGATAGAAAGTTCAAACATGGCTCAGAACGGCGTATAACGTCATAATATCACGTTTTGTGCACATTTTGTTATTTATCTCCAACATGCTCCAAGATGACATTTGGCCCCTGAATATCACATATATGGTCAACAGAATTACCGGAACCAAAAGTGATAGAAAGTTCAAACATGGCTCAGAACGGCGTATAACGTCATAATATCACGTTTTGGGCACATTTTGTTTTTTATCTCCAACATGCTCCAAGATGTCATTTGGCGCCTGAATATCACATATATGGTCAACAGAATTACCGGAACCAAAAGTGATAGAAAGTTCAAACATGGCTCAGAACAGTGTATAACGTCATAATATCACGTTTTGGGCACATTTTGTTTTTTATCTCCAACATGCTCCAAGATGACATTTGGCCCCTGAATATCACATATATGGTCAACAGAATTACCGGAACCAAAAGTGATAGAAAGTTCAAACATGGCTCAGAACCGCGTGTAACGTCATAATATCACGTTTTGGGCACATATTGTTTTTTATCTCCAACATGTCATTTGGCGCCTGAATATCACAAATATGGTCAACAGAATTATCGGAACCAAAAGTGATAGAAAGTTCAAACATGTCTCAGAACGGCGTATAACGTCATAATATCACGTTTTGGGCACATTTTGTTTTTATCTCCAACATGCTCCAATATGTCATTTGGCGCCTGAATATCACATATATGGTCAACAGAATCATCGGAACCAAAAGTGATAGAAAGTTCAAACATGGCTCAGAACGGCGTATAACGTCATAATATCACGTTTTGGGCACATTTTGTTTTTTATCTCCAACATGCTCCAAGATGACATTTGGCACCTGAATATCACATATATGGTCAACAGAATCATCGGAACCAAAAGTGATAGAAAGTTCAAACATGTTTCAGAACGGCGTATAACGTCATAATATCACGTTTTGGGCGCATTTTGTTTTTTATCTCCAACATGCTCCAAGATGTCATTTGGCGCCTGAATATCACATATATGGTCAACAGAATTACCGGAACCAAAAGTGATAGAAAGTTCAAACATGGCTCAGAACGGCGTATAACGTCATAATATCACGTTTTGTGCACATTTTGTTATTTATCTCCAACATGCTCCAAGATGACATTTGGCCCCTGAATATCACATATATGGTCAACAGAATTACCGGAACCAAAAGTGATAGAAAGTTCAAACATGGCTCAGAACGGCGTATAACGTCATAATATCACGTTTTGGGCACATTTTGTTTTTTATCTCCAACATGCTCCAAGATGTCATTTGGCGCCTGAATATCACATATATGGTCAACAGAATTACCGGAACCAAAAGTGATAGAAAGTTCAAACATGGCTCAGAACAGTGTATAACGTCATAATATCACGTTTTGGGCACATTTTGTTTTTTATCTCCAACATGCTCCAAGATGACATTTGGCCCCTGAATATCACATATATGGTCAACAGAATTACCGGAACCAAAAGTGATAGAAAGTTCAAACATGGCTCAGAACCGCGTATAACGTCATAATATCACGTTTTGGGCACATATTGTTTTTTATCTCCAACATGTCATTTGGCGCCTGAATATCACAAATATGGTCAACAGAATTATCGGAACCAAAAGTGATAGAAAGTTCAAACATGTCTCAGAACGGCGTATAACGTCATAATATCACGTTTTGGGCACATTTTGTTTTTATCTCCAACATGCTCCAATATATTATTAGGCGCCTGAATATCACATATATGGTCAACAGAATCATCGGAACCAAAAGTGATAGAAAGTTCAAACATGTCTCAGAACGGCGTATAACGTAATAATATCACGTTTTGGACGCAGTTTGTTTTTTATCTCCAACATGCTCCAAGATGACATTTGGCCCCTGAATATCACATATATGGTCAACAGAATTACCGGAACCAAAAGTGATAGAAAGTTCAAACATGGCTCAGAACCGCGTATAACGTCATAATATCACGTTTTGGGCACATTTTGCTTTTTATCTCCAACATGCTCCAATATGTCATTTGGCGCCTGAATATCACATATATGGTCAACAGAATCATCGGAACCAAAAGTGATAGAAAGTTCAAACATGGCTCAGAACGGCGTATAACGTCATAATATCACGTTTTGGGCACATTTTGTTTTTTATCTCCAACATGCTCCAAGATGACATTTGGCACCTGAATATCACATATATGGTCAACAGAATCATCGGAACCAAAAGTGATAGAAAGTTCAAACATGTTTCAGAACGGCGTATAACGTCATAATATCACGTTTTGGGAACATTTTGTTTTTTATCTCCAACATGCTCCAATATGTCATTTGGCCCCTGAATATCACATATATGGTCAACAGAATCATCGGAACCAAAAGTGATAGAAAGTTCAAACATGTCTCAGAACGGCGTATAACGTCATAATATCACGTTTTGGGCGCATTTTGTTTTTTATCTCCAACATGCTCCAAGATGTCATTTGGCGCCTGAATATCACATATATGGTCAACAGAATTACCGGAACCAAAAGTGATAGAAAGTTCAAACATGGCTCAGAACGGCGTATAACGTCATAATATCACGTTTTGTGCACATTTTGTTTTTTATCTCCAACATGCTCCAAGATGACATTTGGCCCCTGAATATCACATATATGGTCAACAGAATTACCGGAACCAAAAGTGATAGAAAGTTCAAACATGGCTCAGATCGGCGTATAACGTCATAATATCACGTTTTGGGCGCATTTTGTTTTTTATCTCCAACATGCTCCAAGATGTCATTTGGCGCCTGAATATCACATATATGGTCAACAGAATTACCGGAACCAAAAGTGATAGAAAGTTCAAACATGGCTCAGAACGGCGTATAACGTCATAATATCACGTTTTGGGCACATTTTGTTTTTTATCTCCAACATGATCCAATACGATATTTGGCCCCTGAATATCACAAATATGGTCAACAGAATTATCGGAACCAAAAGTGATAGAAAGTTCAAACATGGCTCAGAACGGCGTATAACGTCATAATATCACGTTTTGGGCACATTTTGTTTTTTATCTCCAACATGCTCCAAGATGTCATTTGGCGCCTGAATATCACATATATGGTCAACAGAATTACCGGAACCAAAAGTGATAGAAAGTTCAAATATGGCTCAGAACGGCGTATAACGTCATAATATCACGTTTTGTGCACATTTTGTTTTTTATCTCCAACATGCTCCAAGATGACATTTGGCCCCTGAATATCACATATATGGTCAACAGAATTACCGGAACCAAAAGTGATAGAAAGTTCAAACATGGCTCAGAACGGCGTATAACGTCATAATATCACGTTTTGGGCACATTTTGTTTTTTATCTCCAACATGCTCCAAGATGACATTTGGCCCCTGAATATCACATATATGGTCAACAGAATCATCGGAACCAAAAGTGATAGAAAGTTCAAACATGTCTCAGAACGGCGTATAACGTCATAATATCACGTTTTGGGCACATTTTGTTTTTTATCTCCAACATGCTCCAAGATGACATTTGGCCCCTGAATATCACATATATGTTCAACAGAATTACCGGAACCAAAAGTGATAGAAAGTTCAAACATGGCTCAGAACGGCGTATAACGTCATAATATCACGTTTTGGGCACATTTTGTTTTTTATCTCCAACATGCTCCAAGATGTCATTTGGCGCCTGAATATCACATATATGGTCAACAGAATTACCGGAACCAAAAGTGATAGAAAGTTCAAACATGGCTCAGAACAGTGTATAACG
Organism: Onthophagus taurus; assembly: GCF_036711975.1. Lineage (NCBI taxonomy): Eukaryota > Metazoa > Arthropoda > Insecta > Coleoptera > Scarabaeidae > Onthophagus > Onthophagus taurus. Next base: position 25,994,684 of record NC_091972.1, on the reverse strand, counting down.
TCATAATATCACGTTTTGGGCACATTTTGTTTTTTATCTCCAACATGCTCCAAGATGACATTTGGCCCCTGAATATCACATATATGGTCAACAGAATTACCGGAACCAAAAGTGATAGAAAGTTCAAACATGGCTCAGAACCGCGTATAACGTCATAATATCACGTTTTGACCACATATTGTTTTTTATCTCCAACATGTCATTTGGCGCCTGAATATCACAAATATGGTCAACAGAATTATCGGAACGAAAAGTGATAGAAAGTTCAAACATGTCTTAGAACGGCGTATAACGTCATAATATCACGTTTTGGGCACATTTTGTTTTTATCTCCAACATGCTCCAATATATTATTAGGCGCCTGAATATCACAAATATGGTCAACAGAATTACCGGAACCAAAGGTGATAGAAAGTTCAAACATGGCTCAGAACGGCGTATAACGTCATAATATGACGTGTTGGGCACATTTTGTTTTTTATCTCCAACATGCTCCAGTATGTTATTAGGCGCCTGAATATCACATATATGGTCAACAGAATCATCGGAACCAAAAGTGATAGAAAGTTCAAACATGTCTCAGAACGGCGTATAACGTCATAATAACACGTTTTGGGCACATTTTGTTTTTTATCTCCAACATGCTCCAAGATGTCATTTGGCGCCTGAATATCACATATATGGTCAACAGAATTACCGAAACCAAAAGTGATAGAAAGTTCAAACATGGCTCAGAACGGCGTATAACGTCATAATATCACGTTTTGGGCACATTTTGTTTTTTATCTCCAACATGCTCCAAGATGACATTTGGCCCCTGAATATCACCTATATGGTCAACAGAATTACCAGAACCAAAAGTGATAGAAAGTTCACACATGTCTCAGAACGGCGTATAACGTCATAATATCACGTTTTGGGCACATTTTGCTTTTTATCTCCAACATGCTCCAATATGTCATTTGGCGCCTGAATATCACATATATGGTCAACAGAATCATCGGAACCAAAAGTGATAGAAAGTTCAAACATGGCTCAGAACGGCGTATAACGTAATAATATCACGTTTTGGACGCATTTTGTTTTTTATCTCCAACATGCTCCAAGATGTCATTTGGCGCCTGAATATCACATATATGGTCAACAGAATTACCGGAACCAAAAGTGATAGAAAGTTCAAACATGGCTCAGAACGGCGTATAACGTCATAATATCACGTTTTGGGCGCATTTTGTTTTTTATCTCCAACATGCTCCAAGATGTCATTTGGCGCCTGAATATCACATATATGGTCAACAGAATTACCGGAACCAAAAGTGATAGAAAGTTCAAACATGGCTCAGAACGGCGTATAACGTCATAATATCACGTTTTGTGCACATTTTGTTTTTTATCTCCAACATGCTCCAAGATGACATTTGGCCCCTGAATATCACATATATGGTCAACAGAATTACCGGAACCAAAAGTGATAGAAAGTTCAAACATGGCTCAGAACGGCGTATAACGTCATAATATCACGTTTTGGGCACATTTTGTTTTTTATCTCCAACATGCTCCAAGATGTCATTTGGCGCCTGAATATCACATATATGGTCAACAGAATTACCGGAACCAAAAGTGATAGAAAGTTCAAACATGGCTCAGAACAGTGTATAACGTCATAATATCACGTTTTGGGCACATTTTGTTTTTTATCTCCAACATGCTCCAAGATGACATTTGGCCCCTGAATATCACATATATGGTCAACAGAATTACCGGAACCAAAAGTGATAGAAAGTTCAAACATGGCTCAGAACCGCGTATAACGTCATAATATCACGTTTTGGGCACATATTGTTTTTTATCTCCAACATGTCATTTGGCGCCTGAATATCACAAATATGGTCAACAGAATTATCGGAACCAAAAGTGATAGAAAGTTCAAACATGTCTCAGAACGGCGTATAACGTCATAATATCACGTTTTGGGCACATTTTGTTTTTATCTCCAACATGCTCCAATATATTATTAGGCGCCTGAATATCACATATATGGTCAACAGAATCATCGGAACCAAAAGTGATAGAAAGTTCAAACATGTCTCAGAACGGCGTATAACGTAATAATATCACGTTTTGGACGCAGTTTGTTTTTTATCTCCAACATGCTCCAAGATGACATTTGGCCCCTGAATATTACATATATGGTCAACAGAATTACCGGAACCAAAAGTGACAGAAAGTTCAAACATGGCTCAGAACCGCGTATAACGTCATAATATCACGTTTTGGGCACATTTTGTTTTTTATCTCCAACATGCTCCAGTATGTTATTAGGCGCCTGAATATCACATATATGGTCAACAGAATCATCGGAACCAAAAGTGATAGAAAGTTCAAACATGTCTCAGAACGGCGTATAACGTCATAATAACACGTTTTGGGCACATTTTGTTTTTTATCTCCAACATGCTCCAAGATGTCATTTGGCGCCTGAATATCACATATATGGTCAACAGAATTACCGGAACCAAAAGTGATAGAAAGTTCAAACATGTCTCAGAACGGCGTATAACGTCATAATATCACGTTTTGGGCACATTTTATTTTTTATCTCCAACATGCTCCAAGATGTCATTTGGCGCCTGAATATCACATATAAGGTCAACAGAATTACCGGAACCAAAAGTGATAGAAAGTTCAAACATGGCTCAGAACGGCGTATAACGTCATAATATCACGTTTTGGGCGCATTTTGTTTTTTATCTCCAACATGCTCCAATATGTCATTTGGCGCCTGAATATCACATATATGGTCAACAGAATTACCGGAACCAAAAGTGATAGAAAGTTCAAACATGGCTCAGAACGGCGTATAACGTCATAATATCACGTTTTGGGCACATTTTGTTTTTTATCTCCAACATGCTCCAATACGACATTTGGCCCCTGAATATCACAAATATGATCAACAGAATTATCGGAACCAAAAGTGATAGAAAGTTCAAACATGGCTCAGAACGGCGTATAACGTCATAATATCACGTTTTGGGCACATTTTGTTTTTATCTCCAACATGCTCCAATATGTCATTTGGCGCCTGAATATCACATATATGGTCAACAGAATTACCGGAACCAAAAGTGATAGAAAGTTCAAACATGTCTCAGAACGGCGTATAACGTCATAATATCACGTTTTGGGCACATTTTGCTTTTTATCTCCAACATGCTCCAATATGTCATTTGGCACCTGAATATCACATATATGGTCAACAGAATCATCGGAACCAAAAGTGATAGAAAGTTCAAACATGGCTCAGAACGGCGTATAACGTAATAATATCACGTTTTGGACGCATTTTGTTTTTTATCTCCAACATGCTCCAAGATGTCATTTGGCGCCTGAATATCACATATATGGTCAACAGAATTACCGGAACCAAAAGTGATAGAAAGTTCAAACATGGCTCAGAACGGCGTATAACGTCATAATATCACGTTTTGGGCACATTTTGTTTTTTATCTCCAACATGCTCCAAGATGTCATTTGGCGCCTGAATATCACATATATGGTCAACAGAATTACCGGAACCAAAAGTGATAGAAAGTTCAAACATGGCTCAGAACAGTGTATAACGTCATAATATCACGTTTTGGGCACATTTTGTTTTTTATCTCCAACATGCTCCAAGATGACATTTGGCCCCTGAATATCACATATATGGTCAACAGAATTACCGGAACCAAAAGTGATAGAAAGTTCAAACATGGCTCAGAACCGCGTATAACGTCATAATATCACGTTTTGGGCACATATTGTTTTTTATCTCCAACATGTCATTTGGCGCCTGAATATCACAAATATGGTCAACAGAATTATCGGAACCAAAAGTGATAGAAAGTTCAAACATGTCTCAGAACGGCGTATAACGTCATAATATCACGTTTTGGGCACATTTTGTTTTTATCTCCAACATGCTCCAATATATTATTAGGCGCCTGAATATCACATATATGGTCAACAGAATCATCGGAACCAAAAGTGATAGAAAGTTCAAACATGTCTCAGAACGGCGTATAACGTAATAATATCACGTTTTGGACGCAGTTTGTTTTTTATCTCCAACATGCTCCAAGATGACATTTGGCCCCTGAATATCACATATATGGTCAACAGAATTACCGGAACCAAAAGTGACAGAAAGTTCAAACATGGCTCAGAACCGCGTATAACGTCATAATATCACGTTTTGGGCACATTTTGTTTTTTATCTCCAACATGCTCCAGTATGTTATTAGGCGCCTGAATATCACATATATGGTCAACAGAATCATCGGAACCAAAAGTGATAGAAAGTTCAAACATGTCTCAGAACGGCGTATAACGTCATAATAACACGTTTTGGGCACATTTTGTTTTTTATCTCCAACATGCTCCAAGATGTCATTTGGCGCCTGAATATCACATATATAGTCAACAGAATTACCGGAACCAAAAGTGATAGAAAGTTCAAACATGTCTCAGAACGGCGTATAACGTCATAATATCACGTTTTGGGCACATTTTGTTTTTTATCTCCAACATGCTCCAAGATGTCATTTGGCGCCTGAACATCACATATATGTTCAACAGAATTACCGAAACCAAAAGTGATAGAAAGTTCAAACATGGCTCAGAACGGCGTATAACGTCATAATATCACGTTTTGGGCACATTTTGTTTTTTATCTCCAACATGCTCCAAGATGACATTTGGCCCCTGAATATCACCTATATGGTCAACAGAATTACCGGAACCAAAAGTGATAGAAAGTTCAAACATGTCTCAGAACGGCGTATAACGTCATAATATCACGTTTTGGGCACATTTTATTTTTTATCTCCAACATGCTCCAAGATGTCATTTGGCGCCTGAATATCACATATAAGGTCAACAGAATTACCGGATCCAAAAGTGATAGAAAGTTCAAACATGGCTCAGAACAGTGTATAACGTCATAATATCACGTTTTGGGCACATTTTGTTTTTTATCTCCAACATGCTCCAAGATGACATTTGGCCCCTGAATATCACATATATGGTCAACAGAATTATCGGAACCAAAAGTGATAGAAAGTTCAAACATGTCTTAGAACGGCGTATAACGTCATAATATCACGTTTTGGGCACATTTTGTTTTTATCTCCAACATGCTCCAATATATTATTAGGCGCCTGAATATCACATATATGGTCAACAAAATTACCGGAACCAAAAGTGATAGAAAGTTCAAACATGGCTCAGAACCGCGTATAACGTCATAATATCACGTTTTGGGCACATTTTGTTTTTTATCTCCAACATGCTCCAATACGATATTTGGCCTCTGAATATCACAAATATGGTCAACAGAATTATCGGAACCAAAAGTGATAGAAAGTTCAAACATGGCTCAGAACGGCGTATAACGTCATAATATCACGTTTTGGGCACATTTTGTTTTTTATCTCCAACATGCTCCAAGATGACATTTGGCCCCTGAATATCACATATATGGTCAAAGGAATTACCGGAACCAAAGGTGATAGAAAGTTCAAACATGGCTCAGAACGGCGTATAACGTCATAATATCACGTGTTGGGCACATTTTGTTTTTTATCTCCAACATGCTCCAGTATGTTATTAGGCGCCTGAATATCACATATATGGTCAACAGAATCATCGGAACCAAAAGTGATAGAAAGTTCAAACATGTCTCAGAACGGCGTATAACGTCATAATATCACGTTTTGGGCACATTTTGTTTTTTATCTCCAACATGCTCCAAGATGTCATTTGTCGCCTGAATATCACATATATGGTCAACAGAATTACCGAATCCAAAAGTGATAGAAAGTTCAAACATGGCTCAGAACGGCGTATAACGTCATAATATCACGTTTTGGGCACATTTTGTTTTTTATCTCCAACATGCTCCAAGATGACATTTGGCCCCTGAATATCACCTATATGGTCAACAGAATTACCGGAACCAAAAGTGATAGAAAGTTCAAACATGTCTCAGAACGGCGTATAACGTCATAATATCACGTTTTGGGCACATTTTATTTTTTATCTCCAACATGCTCCAAGATGTCATTTGGCGCCTGAATATCACATATAAGGTCAACAGAATTACCGGAACCAAAAGTGATAGAAAGTTCAAACATGGCTCAGAACGGCGTATAACGTCATAATATCACGTTTTGGGCGCATTTTGTTTTTTATCTCCAACATGCTCCAATATGTCATTTGGCGCCTGAATATCACATATATGGTCAACAGAATTACCGGAACCAAAAGTGATAGAAAGTTCAAACATGGCTCAGAACGGCGTATAACGTCATAATATCACGTTTTGGGCACATTTTGTTTTTTATCTCCAACATGCTCCAATACGACATTTGGCCCCTGAATATCACAAATATGATCAACAGAATTATCGGAACCAAAAGTGATAGAAAGTTCAAACATGGCTCAGAACGGCGTATAACGTCATAATATCACGTTTTGGGCACATTTTGTTTTTTATCTCCAACATGCTCCAATACGACATTTGGCCCCTGAATATCACAAATATGATCAACAGAATTATCGGAACCAAAAGTGATAGAAAGTTCAAACATGGCTCAGAACGGCGTATAACGTCATAATATCACGTTTTGGGCACATTTTGTTTTTATCTCCAACATGCTCCAATATGTTATTAGGCGCCTGAATATCACATATATGGTCAACAGAATCATCGGAACCAAAAGTGATAGAAAGTTCAAACATGTCTCAGAACGGCGTATAACGTCATAATATCACGTTTTGGGCACATTTTGCTTTTTATCTCCAACATGCTCCAATATGTCATTTGGCGCCTGAATATCACATATATGGTCAACAGAATCATCGGAACCAAAAGTGATAGAAAGTTCAAACATGGCTCAGAACGGCGTATAACGTCATAATATCACGTTTTGGGCACATTTTGTTTTTTATCTCCAACATGCTCCAAGATGACATTTGGCACCTGAATATCACATATATGGTCAACAGAATCATCCTAACCAAAAGTGATAGAAAGTTCAAACATGTTTCAGAACGGCGTATAACGTCATAATATCACGTTTTGGGAACATTTTGTTTTTTATCTCCAACATGCTCCAATATGTCATTTGGCCCCTGAATATCACATATATGGTCAACAGAATCATCGGAACCAAAAGTGATAGAAAGTTCAAACATGGCTCAGAACGGCGTATAACGTCATAATATCACGTTTTGGGCGCATTTTGTTTTTTATCTCCAACATGCTCCAAGATGTCATTTGGCGCCTGAATATCACATATATGGTCAACAGAATTACCGGAACCAAAAGTGATAGAAAGTTCAAACATGGCTCAGAACGGCGTATAACGTCATAATATCACGTTTTGTGCACATTTTGTTATTTATCTCCAACATGCTCCAAGATGACATTTGGCCCCTGAATATCACATATATGGTCAACAGAATTACCGGAACCAAAAGTGATAGAAAGTTCAAACATGGCTCAGAACGGCGTATAACGTCATAATATCACGTTTTGGGCACATTTTGTTTTTTATCTCCAACATGCTCCAAGATGTCATTTGGCGCCTGAATATCACATATATGGTCAACAGAATTACCGGAACCAAAAGTGATAGAAAGTTCAAACATGGCTCAGAACAGTGTATAACGTCATAATATCACGTTTTGGGCACATTTTGTTTTTTATCTCCAACATGCTCCAAGATGACATTTGGCCCCTGAATATCACATATATGGTCAACAGAATTACCGGAACCAAAAGTGATAGAAAGTTCAAACATGGCTCAGAACCGCGTATAACGTCATAATATCACGTTTTGGGCACATATTGTTTTTTATCTCCAACATGTCATTTGGCGCCTGAATATCACAAATATGGTCAACAGAATTATCGGAACCAAAAGTGATAGAAAGTTCAAACATGTCTCAGAACGGCGTATAACGTCATAATATCACGTTTTGGGCACATTTTGTTTTTATCTCCAACATGCTCCAATATGTCATTTGGCGCCTGAATATCACATATATGGTCAACAGAATCATCGGAACCAAAAGTGATAGAAAGTTCAAACATGGCTCAGAACGGCGTATAACGTCATAATATCACGTTTTGGGCACATTTTGTTTTTTATCTCCAACATGCTCCAAGATGACATTTGGCACCTGAATATCACATATATGGTCAACAGAATCATCGGAACCAAAAGTGATAGAAAGTTCAAACATGTTTCAGAACGGCGTATAACGTCATAATATCACGTTTTGGGCGCATTTTGTTTTTTATCTCCAACATGCTCCAAGATGTCATTTGGCGCCTGAATATCACATATATGGTCAACAGAATTACCGGAACCAAAAGTGATAGAAAGTTCAAACATGGCTCAGAACGGCGTATAACGTCATAATATCACGTTTTGTGCACATTTTGTTATTTATCTCCAACATGCTCCAAGATGACATTTGGCCCCTGAATATCACATATATGGTCAACAGAATTACCGGAACCAAAAGTGATAGAAAGTTCAAACATGGCTCAGAACGGCGTATAACGTCATAATATCACGTTTTGGGCACATTTTGTTTTTTATCTCCAACATGCTCCAAGATGTCATTTGGCGCCTGAATATCACATATATGGTCAACAGAATTACCGGAACCAAAAGTGATAGAAAGTTCAAACATGGCTCAGAACAGTGTATAACGTCATAATATCACGTTTTGGGCACATTTTGTTTTTTATCTCCAACATGCTCCAAGATGACATTTGGCCCCTGAATATCACATATATGGTCAACAGAATTACCGGAACCAAAAGTGATAGAAAGTTCAAACATGGCTCAGAACCGCGTATAACGTCATAATATCACGTTTTGGGCACATATTGTTTTTTATCTCCAACATGTCATTTGGCGCCTGAATATCACAAATATGGTCAACAGAATTATCGGAACCAAAAGTGATAGAAAGTTCAAACATGTCTCAGAACGGCGTATAACGTCATAATATCACGTTTTGGGCACATTTTGTTTTTATCTCCAACATGCTCCAATATATTATTAGGCGCCTGAATATCACATATATGGTCAACAGAATCATCGGAACCAAAAGTGATAGAAAGTTCAAACATGTCTCAGAACGGCGTATAACGTAATAATATCACGTTTTGGACGCAGTTTGTTTTTTATCTCCAACATGCTCCAAGATGACATTTGGCCCCTGAATATCACATATATGGTCAACAGAATTACCGGAACCAAAAGTGATAGAAAGTTCAAACATGGCTCAGAACCGCGTATAACGTCATAATATCACGTTTTGGGCACATTTTGCTTTTTATCTCCAACATGCTCCAATATGTCATTTGGCGCCTGAATATCACATATATGGTCAACAGAATCATCGGAACCAAAAGTGATAGAAAGTTCAAACATGGCTCAGAACGGCGTATAACGTAATAATATCACGTTTTGGACGCATTTTGTTTTTTATCTCCAACATGCTCCAAGATGTCATTTGGCGCCTGAATATCACATATATGGTCAACAGAATTACCGGAACCAAAAGTGATAGAAAGTTCAAACATGGCTCAGAACGGCGTATAACGTCATAATATCACGTTTTGGGCACATTTTGTTTTTTATCTCCAACATGCTCCAAGATGACATTTGGCACCTGAATATCACATATATGGTCAACAGAATCATCGGAACCAAAAGTGATAGAAAGTTCAAACATGTTTCAGAACGGCGTATAACGTCATAATATCACGTTTTGGGAACATTTTGTTTTTTATCTCCAACATGCTCCAATATGTCATTTGGCCCCTGAATATCACATATATGGTCAACAGAATCATCGGAACCAAAAGTGATAGAAAGTTCAAACATGTCTCAGAACGGCGTATAACGTCATAATATCACGTTTTGGGCGCATTTTGTTTTTTATCTCCAACATGCTCCAAGATGTCATTTGGCGCCTGAATATCACATATATGGTCAACAGAATTACCGGAACCAAAAGTGATAGAAAGTTCAAACATGGCTCAGAACGGCGTATAACGTCATAATATCACGTTTTGTGCACATTTTGTTTTTTATCTCCAACATGCTCCAAGATGACATTTGGCCCCTGAATATCACATATATGGTCAACAGAATTACCGGAACCAAAAGTGATAGAAAGTTCAAACATGGCTCAGATCGGCGTATAACGTCATAATATCACGTTTTGGGCGCATTTTGTTTTTTATCTCCAACATGCTCCAAGATGTCATTTGGCGCCTGAATATCACATATATGGTCAACAGAATTACCGGAACCAAAAGTGATAGAAAGTTCAAACATGGCTCAGAACGGCGTATAACGTCATAATATCACGTTTTGGGCACATTTTGTTTTTTATCTCCAACATGATCCAATACGATATTTGGCCCCTGAATATCACAAATATGGTCAACAGAATTATCGGAACCAAAAGTGATAGAAAGTTCAAACATGGCTCAGAACGGCGTATAACGTCATAATATCACGTTTTGGGCACATTTTGTTTTTTATCTCCAACATGCTCCAAGATGTCATTTGGCGCCTGAATATCACATATATGGTCAACAGAATTACCGGAACCAAAAGTGATAGAAAGTTCAAATATGGCTCAGAACGGCGTATAACGTCATAATATCACGTTTTGTGCACATTTTGTTTTTTATCTCCAACATGCTCCAAGATGACATTTGGCCCCTGAATATCACATATATGGTCAACAGAATTACCGGAACCAAAAGTGATAGAAAGTTCAAACATGGCTCAGAACGGCGTATAACGTCATAATATCACGTTTTGGGCACATTTTGTTTTTTATCTCCAACATGCTCCAAGATGACATTTGGCCCCTGAATATCACATATATGGTCAACAGAATCATCGGAACCAAAAGTGATAGAAAGTTCAAACATGTCTCAGAACGGCGTATAACGTCATAATATCACGTTTTGGGCACATTTTGTTTTTTATCTCCAACATGCTCCAAGATGACATTTGGCCCCTGAATATCACATATATGTTCAACAGAATTACCGGAACCAAAAGTGATAGAAAGTTCAAACATGGCTCAGAACGGCGTATAACGTCATAATATCACGTTTTGGGCACATTTTGTTTTTTATCTCCAACATGCTCCAAGATGTCATTTGGCGCCTGAATATCACATATATGGTCAACAGAATTACCGGAACCAAAAGTGATAGAAAGTTCAAACATGGCTCAGAACAGTGTATAACGTCATAATATCACGTTTTGGGCACATTTTGTTTTTTATCTCCAACATGCTCCAAGATGACATTTGGCCCCTGAATATCACATATATGGTCAACAGAATTACCGGAACCAAAAGTGATAGAAAGTTCAAACATGGCTCAGAACCGCGTATAACGTCATAATATCACGTTTTGACCACATATTGTTTTTTATCTCCAACATGTCATTTGGCGCCTGAATATCACAAATATGGTCAACAGAATTATCGGAACGAAAAGTGATAGAAAGTTCAAACATGTCTTAGAACGGCGTATAACGTCATAATATCACGTTTTGGGCACATTTTGTTTTTATCTCCAACATGCTCCAATATATTATTAGGCGCCTGAATATCACAAATATGGTCAACAGAATTACCGGAACCAAAGGTGATAGAAAGTTCAAACATGGCTCAGAACGGCGTATAACGTCATAATATGACGTGTTGGGCACATTTTGTTTTTTATCTCCAACATGCTCCAGTATGTTATTAGGCGCCTGAATATCACATATATGGTCAACAGAATCATCGGAACCAAAAGTGATAGAAAGTTCAAACATGTCTCAGAACGGCGTATAACGTCATAATAACACGTTTTGGGCACATTTTGTTTTTTATCTCCAACATGCTCCAAGATGTCATTTGGCGCCTGAATATCACATATATGGTCAACAGAATTACCGAAACCAAAAGTGATAGAAAGTTCAAACATGGCTCAGAACGGCGTATAACGTCATAATATCACGTTTTGGGCACATTTTGTTTTTTATCTCCAACATGCTCCAAGATGACATTTGGCCCCTGAATATCACCTATATGGTCAACAGAATTACCAGAACCAAAAGTGATAGAAAGTTCACACATGTCTCAGAACGGCGTATAACGTCATAATATCACGTTTTGGGCACATTTTGCTTTTTATCTCCAACATGCTCCAATATGTCATTTGGCGCCTGAATATCACATATATGGTCAACAGAATCATCGGAACCAAAAGTGATAGAAAGTTCAAACATGGCTCAGAACGGCGTATAACGTAATAATATCACGTTTTGGACGCATTTTGTTTTTTATCTCCAACATGCTCCAAGATGTCATTTGGCGCCTGAATATCACATATATGGTCAACAGAATTACCGGAACCAAAAGTGATAGAAAGTTCAAACATGGCTCAGAACGGCGTATAACGTCATAATATCACGTTTTGGGCGCATTTTGTTTTTTATCTCCAACATGCTCCAAGATGTCATTTGGCGCCTGAATATCACATATATGGTCAACAGAATTACCGGAACCAAAAGTGATAGAAAGTTCAAACATGGCTCAGAACGGCGTATAACGTCATAATATCACGTTTTGTGCACATTTTGTTTTTTATCTCCAACATGCTCCAAGATGACATTTGGCCCCTGAATATCACATATATGGTCAACAGAATTACCGGAACCAAAAGTGATAGAAAGTTCAAACATGGCTCAGAACGGCGTATAACGTCATAATATCACGTTTTGGGCACATTTTGTTTTTTATCTCCAACATGCTCCAAGATGTCATTTGGCGCCTGAATATCACATATATGGTCAACAGAATTACCGGAACCAAAAGTGATAGAAAGTTCAAACATGGCTCAGAACAGTGTATAACGTCATAATATCACGTTTTGGGCACATTTTGTTTTTTATCTCCAACATGCTCCAAGATGACATTTGGCCCCTGAATATCACATATATGGTCAACAGAATTACCGGAACCAAAAGTGATAGAAAGTTCAAACATGGCTCAGAACCGCGTATAACGTCATAATATCACGTTTTGGGCACATATTGTTTTTTATCTCCAACATGTCATTTGGCGCCTGAATATCACAAATATGGTCAACAGAATTATCGGAACCAAAAGTGATAGAAAGTTCAAACATGTCTCAGAACGGCGTATAACGTCATAATATCACGTTTTGGGCACATTTTGTTTTTATCTCCAACATGCTCCAATATATTATTAGGCGCCTGAATATCACATATATGGTCAACAGAATCATCGGAACCAAAAGTGATAGAAAGTTCAAACATGTCTCAGAACGGCGTATAACGTAATAATATCACGTTTTGGACGCAGTTTGTTTTTTATCTCCAACATGCTCCAAGATGACATTTGGCCCCTGAATATTACATATATGGTCAACAGAATTACCGGAACCAAAAGTGACAGAAAGTTCAAACATGGCTCAGAACCGCGTATAACGTCATAATATCACGTTTTGGGCACATTTTGTTTTTTATCTCCAACATGCTCCAGTATGTTATTAGGCGCCTGAATATCACATATATGGTCAACAGAATCATCGGAACCAAAAGTGATAGAAAGTTCAAACATGTCTCAGAACGGCGTATAACGTCATAATAACACGTTTTGGGCACATTTTGTTTTTTATCTCCAACATGCTCCAAGATGTCATTTGGCGCCTGAATATCACATATATGGTCAACAGAATTACCGGAACCAAAAGTGATAGAAAGTTCAAACATGTCTCAGAACGGCGTATAACGTCATAATATCACGTTTTGGGCACATTTTATTTTTTATCTCCAACATGCTCCAAGATGTCATTTGGCGCCTGAATATCACATATAAGGTCAACAGAATTACCGGAACCAAAAGTGATAGAAAGTTCAAACATGGCTCAGAACGGCGTATAACGTCATAATATCACGTTTTGGGCGCATTTTGTTTTTTATCTCCAACATGCTCCAATATGTCATTTGGCGCCTGAATATCACATATATGGTCAACAGAATTACCGGAACCAAAAGTGATAGAAAGTTCAAACATGGCTCAGAACGGCGTATAACGTCATAATATCACGTTTTGGGCACATTTTGTTTTTTATCTCCAACATGCTCCAATACGACATTTGGCCCCTGAATATCACAAATATGATCAACAGAATTATCGGAACCAAAAGTGATAGAAAGTTCAAACATGGCTCAGAACGGCGTATAACGTCATAATATCACGTTTTGGGCACATTTTGTTTTTATCTCCAACATGCTCCAATATGTCATTTGGCGCCTGAATATCACATATATGGTCAACAGAATTACCGGAACCAAAAGTGATAGAAAGTTCAAACATGTCTCAGAACGGCGTATAACGTCATAATATCACGTTTTGGGCACATTTTGCTTTTTATCTCCAACATGCTCCAATATGTCATTTGGCACCTGAATATCACATATATGGTCAACAGAATCATCGGAACCAAAAGTGATAGAAAGTTCAAACATGGCTCAGAACGGCGTATAACGTAATAATATCACGTTTTGGACGCATTTTGTTTTTTATCTCCAACATGCTCCAAGATGTCATTTGGCGCCTGAATATCACATATATGGTCAACAGAATTACCGGAACCAAAAGTGATAGAAAGTTCAAACATGGCTCAGAACGGCGTATAACGTCATAATATCACGTTTTGGGCACATTTTGTTTTTTATCTCCAACATGCTCCAAGATGTCATTTGGCGCCTGAATATCACATATATGGTCAACAGAATTACCGGAACCAAAAGTGATAGAAAGTTCAAACATGGCTCAGAACAGTGTATAACGTCATAATATCACGTTTTGGGCACATTTTGTTTTTTATCTCCAACATGCTCCAAGATGACATTTGGCCCCTGAATATCACATATATGGTCAACAGAATTACCGGAACCAAAAGTGATAGAAAGTTCAAACATGGCTCAGAACCGCGTATAACGTCATAATATCACGTTTTGGGCACATATTGTTTTTTATCTCCAACATGTCATTTGGCGCCTGAATATCACAAATATGGTCAACAGAATTATCGGAACCAAAAGTGATAGAAAGTTCAAACATGTCTCAGAACGGCGTATAACGTCATAATATCACGTTTTGGGCACATTTTGTTTTTATCTCCAACATGCTCCAATATATTATTAGGCGCCTGAATATCACATATATGGTCAACAGAATCATCGGAACCAAAAGTGATAGAAAGTTCAAACATGTCTCAGAACGGCGTATAACGTAATAATATCACGTTTTGGACGCAGTTTGTTTTTTATCTCCAACATGCTCCAAGATGACATTTGGCCCCTGAATATCACATATATGGTCAACAGAATTACCGGAACCAAAAGTGACAGAAAGTTCAAACATGGCTCAGAACCGCGTATAACGTCATAATATCACGTTTTGGGCACATTTTGTTTTTTATCTCCAACATGCTCCAGTATGTTATTAGGCGCCTGAATATCACATATATGGTCAACAGAATCATCGGAACCAAAAGTGATAGAAAGTTCAAACATGTCTCAGAACGGCGTATAACGTCATAATAACACGTTTTGGGCACATTTTGTTTTTTATCTCCAACATGCTCCAAGATGTCATTTGGCGCCTGAATATCACATATATAGTCAACAGAATTACCGGAACCAAAAGTGATAGAAAGTTCAAACATGTCTCAGAACGGCGTATAACGTCATAATATCACGTTTTGGGCACATTTTATTTTTTATCTCCAACATGCTCCAAGATGTCATTTGGCGCCTGAATATCACATATAAGGTCAACAGAATTACCGGAACCAAAAGTGATAGAAAGTTCAAACATGGCTCAGAACGGCGTATAACGTCATAATATCACGTTTTGGGCGCATTTTGTTTTTTATCTCCAACATGCTCCAATATGTCATTTGGCGCCTGAATATCACATATATGGTCAACAGAATTACCGGAACCAAAAGTGATAGAAAGTTCAAACATGGCTCAGAACGGCGTATAACGTCATAATATCACGTTTTGGGCACATTTTGTTTTTTATCTCCAACATGCTCCAATACGACATTTGGCCCCTGAATATCACAAATATGATCAACAGAATTATCGGAACCAAAAGTGATAGAAAGTTCAAACATGGCTCAGAACGGCGTATAACGTCATAATATCACGTTTTGGGCACATTTTGTTTTTATCTCCAACATGCTCCAATATGTCATTTGGCGCCTGAATATCACATATATGGTCAACAGAATTACCGGAACCAAAAGTGATAGAAAGTTCAAACATGTCTCAGAACGGCGTATAACGTCATAATATCACGTTTTGGGCACATTTTGCTTTTTATCTCCAACATGCTCCAATATGTCATTTGGCGCCTGAATATCACATATATGGTCAACAGAATCATCGGAACCAAAAGTGATAGAAAGTTCAAACATGGCTCAGAACGGCGTATAACGTAATAATATCACGTTTTGGACGCATTTTGTTTTTTATCTCCAACATGCTCCAAGATGTCATTTGGCGCCTGAATATCACATATATGGTCAACAGAATTACCGGAAGTAGTATAGATTCGCCGATTCAAGAACCTCCTCCTCGAACCTGCGTTCTAGGAGGAGGTTCTTGAATCGGCAAATTTTTTGGGGGTCAGAGGAGGTTCGATGAGGAGAGGAGGTTCTTGAATCGGCGATTCTTTTGAGGGTCGGAGGAGATTCGATGAAGAGAGGAGGAGGTCAATTAACTTGAGAAGGTTATGTTATTTTGACGAAATTATTAAAAATTTATCTTTATTAAAAATGTATCTTTATTTAGGTTATGTTATTAAAAATTTATCTTTATATGTAACCTGTTTACCTAGATGAAAACAATTACTATGTTTATCCTTCGACGCTTCTCAATGAACTGTTAATGTTTTCGATATATCTCTTAATTTATTATTATACACAAAGGTATACGGTTTTGAGACATGTAGGTATACAAACAAGTGAGTCATAACTTACCTGCGAGATATTTTTTATTTTATTATGTAAAGGTGTACAGGTATTTAAGAATATGCGAGGAGGTTCTTGAATCGGCAAATTTTTTGGGAGGACAGGTTTGAGGAGGAGGTCAACTAACTTGTTAGTAGTAGATGAGTCATGATCCACCTGCGAGATATTTTTTAAGAGCTTCTTAATAAATTTGTCATGCGTTTTGTCTGACGTCTCACGATATAATGACATGTTAGAACATGTATAATAGATATATTCGGTAATGATGTAAAATATTACTCCCCCCACCAGCAACCTTATGTATTGCTATAAATACAAACGTTGGTCGAAGTTGTACCGCAGAGTGTTGTGCTTCAGAGTAAGGTTTTTGTGTATTTAGTACATATTAAAAATATCGTGTAGATTTTTGGTGCATTTAGTACAGAGGATTTTTAACGTAACGAGTAAGTAATTCAAATGTAATACAAGTAGATAATGTACTAATGTAAACAATAATATTGATGTTTAGTGGCAACCAGACCGAACCCCAAATGTCCAACTAAGAGAGCTGCTGTAAATTCATTTGAAATGGGTGAAAATAAAAAACCTGCCCGAAACATCAAAATGGAGGGTAATTGTAATGAGACAACTGCAACAAATGTGTCGCTAGGAAGTGATAATCAAAGAAAAAAGGATGTGGTATTCGATGGAATTAATTTGTTGCCTTCCGACTTAGCGGAGTACGTATTTCCTAGCAATCAACAACATTATGTAGAAAATTGTGGAAAGTTACCTTTCACAAGTAACGTAGTATTAAATGAGGCAGTGAAAAATAATCTCCAAAAAGGTAATCAAGCGCCATTATTCTCCGAGAGTACATATTATTTAAATAAAAGTCGAACGAAATGGATATCGGTTGGCATGTCTGCCAATCTACATTTTGATCCGGTTATAAGATTAATGGGAAAAGGACAATGCATAACTTTTACCGAAGACGAATGGAAAAATGTGATTAATAGCAGACAATTGATTATGAATAGTTTTGTTGGTGATTTATCGGCACCACCACATTTCGTTGTAAGCGGCGTGACCTGCAGCAGCCAATGGATAGAAAATGTACGAAAAGTGTTGAAAATGGAAAGGGGGTCAGAAATATTTTACCTGGCTTACGACTCGTTACACGAATTGTGGAAACTTAGCGATTTAGTTTCGAGTAGGGTAGAAGTATTAAAGTGTATGGAATATAAAAATTATTACGATAGCGTGATCGATGTGGTATCAACAATGCAAGGTGATATAAAATCGAATATATTGGTTGCTTCAAACGGTGCACCAAGTGAACATTTGTGCGTAACTAAAGAACTGCTCGTATACGGTATGGATAAGGTATTACTGGATTTAGATTTGCACGCATTAATGAAGATGTGAAGTGAATAAAATGGAAAAAAAAGTGACGTTTTGCGAATCGAAAAATAGAGTGTACCGAATGCACACTTGGACGTTTGCTTACAGACAATCAAGGATAAGTGACTGGGAAGAAAAGATGTTGGACGGAATTAGATTTAAGACTAGGATAAGAAACGTAAATAAGTTATTAGAAAAATATTTAGATGTAGATTATAGATTAAATATATATCAAGAACGTTTTAGCATTGTAGAGTAATCGAACTGTTTTTAACTGAGTAACAATTAATTTTTAGGATATTAGTAGATTTAAGTGTAGCTGAATAATAATAATATTAATAGATTTAAGTATAAATTAAGAGCAAAACTCTTTTTGTAAAATATTTAAAAGGAATAAAAGCTTAAAGCACAACAGCAGAACTTCATTTCTAGTTTTTAACTGTGAAGAAAAGGAAGAAGGAGTGAAATTATAAAATGAATTTGTTAGAACCTAATCGTAACAGTTATCGTTTGACAGGCAAACGAATTGGTCGAGGATTTTTTAACAAGTTGATAGATAAACTTCCGATAGAACTTCATTTGCCAGGATATAATTTTTGTGGACCGGGTACCAAGTTGGAAAAGAGATTATCGAGAGGAGATCGAGGCGTGAATCCATTAGACGAAGCGTGTAAGAAACACGATATAGCATATACGGTCAGTTCAAATTTAAAATTTAGACACGACGCAGACAGAGCATTATATAAAGCAGCGAAAGAACGAATACGAAATAAAGAGTCTACTCTTGGAGAAAAAGTGGCATCGTCCGCAGTTGCCGCCTTAATGAAAGCAAAAGTAGCGGTCGGTATGGGCGTAGGTAGAAAAAGAAATCGTACGGGTCGACGACCTTTAAAAAAAGTCCGAACGCGTGTAAAGCGTGGTGGAGCTATATCTTTTGTAGATGCACTTCGATTCGCTCGCAACGCAATATCGAGATCAGGTGCTAAGAATTTGTTGACAAACGTTAAAGCGGCGTACGGAGCTTTGAAAAAGATAAGAAAAAGAATTTCCGAACCTAGAGGTCGAGTTATTCGAATTCCGAAAACGGGAGGATTTTTACCTTTAATTCCCCTGTTCGCAGCTTTAGGTGCCCTAGGTAGTATCGGCGGTGGTGCTGCCGCTATTGCAAGAACTATAAACAACGCGAAAACAGCTAGAGAGCAATTAGATGAAGAACGAAGACATAACAAGGCTATGGAAGCAAAGGCCGTAGGTAGCGGATTTTATATAAAACCATATAAGAAAGGTTGCGGTTTGTTTATTGAAGGAAAGGGGAATAATGTTGGCGGCACAGGTTACTTCAATAAGCCCTATAAGAAAGGTTGCGGTATAACCACTAGTTCAAAAAACTAGTTCGAATACCTCGTCGTGCGTTAACTAACGTCGAGTTGGAAAAGTTTGCGAAAGTACTAAAAATTCCACATTTTCGGGGTATATTTATGAGAGACAATCTCCCGAGTAAGATTAAAAAGAAGGAAAGAGGTATTGTTAACTTGGATAACTTGAAAGGACGAGGGACTCATTGGGTCGCCTATAAGAAAGACGACAAGGACATATACTATTTCGACAGTTACGGTGATTTAAGACCGCCATTAGAAATTGAACAATATTTGCTGTCAGACGGTAGGGGTGGTCAAGTAAAGTATAATTACTGTCGATATCAAAGAGAAATAGATCAAAATTGCGGACAGTTGTGTCTGAAGTTTCTAAGTAATAAAAGAACCTATTAGAGTCTAGAGACGTTTAGACGTTCAGAAGTAATGGAGAAAGAAGCAATACACACGACATATACATTTACGTTGACTGGAAAGTCATCTGAATTGACTTGTAATTTTAATCCTCCGATCTATTTGAACGAATTTGGTAGTTACGAGTTGGCTCTTTTGAATTTCGAAACGTTTAATAGTTTAGCAAACGTTAATAAAAACAACAACGTAATCCAATACGAAGATAAGACAGGACATTTTAAAAACAATATAATAGTACCTGTTGGAACGTACGATATTGATGATATTGCCGAGTTCGTGAATGAACAGCTAGACAAAAGACACGCTAAAAGTGTCGTAATAAGGATTAAGGGGAATAATAACACACAACATTCTTTAATAAAAAGTACCCGTCGAATTAATTTTGCATGCGATAATTCTATAGGGCCGTTACTTGGCTTCAAGCCTCAAATATTACCTAGAGATACGGAAGTGGAATCCGATTTCGTAGTAAACATAAATAAAACGAACGCCTTACAAATTTATTGTAATTTAGTGACGGGATCGTATAATAACGGAGTTCCCGTGCACGTTTTATATCATTTTTTCCCAAACGTTCCGGCAGGTTTTAAAATAATCGAATCACCACAACTACCTATTTATTTACCGGTTTTAACGAACGTGATTAGTAGCTTAACAGTACGTATACTTGATCAGGACGGAAACTTGGTAGACTTCAGAGAAGAAGAAATAACAGTGAGAGTTCACCTGAGATCGATAAATTGAATTATTTAAATTTGACTAACGTTATGACAGTGTTATATCAAAACAAAAGAATGCGGTGGTCAAGAAGAGACAGAGCGAGAAAATTGTTTAATGGAGAAAACTATAAAGCGCGCGTCATCAGTCAACGTAGCGGCAGTAGAAGACGATCCATTCATCGATTATCACCAGTCAATCGAAGGTATTTAGTTCAGTTAGGATACGAAGTGTTAAAGTAATGGACATTTTAAAAGTAACGGATAAGATAAAAACAGATCACTCTATCGTAAGTTATGAATTCCATTCGCATCAACCGTTTGGATCGACCACGTTCGATAACAATGACGAAATTAGAATTTCAATTCCGGAAATAGATAATTATACTTTACCGAGCGAGAGTTATCTATACGTCGAGGGTAGCGTTCGTAAGTTAGCCGCGGACGGAAGTATAACAAAAGATGCCAGCGCCACGGGGCAATTGGTTAACAATCCCGTTGCATTTATGTTTAGCGATATTCGATATCTTATTAACGGAGTACATGTTGATGGTGTGCGGAACGTCGGTATAAGCTCATGCATGAAGGGTTATTTCTCATCTACACAGAACGAGGTGGTGAAATTAGCGAACGCCGGTTGGCACATAAAACCTTGGAAAGATGATATAGCGGGTGTTTCAAAGGCTTTAGATAAAAATGGAAATTTCGGTCTTAGCGTTCCGCTAAAATCGTTGCTAGGATTCGCAGAAGATTTCAGAAAGATCATGATGAACGTTCGACAGGAACTTGTGCTAATTCGCGGACACGATGATACGGACGTCATCTTTCAACCAGCAGCCGCTCCGAACGACGAAAAATTGAAATTGATCATTAATAAAATTATATGGAGAGTTCCTCACGTGGCGGTGGGATTACGCGAACAGTTGGCATTAACAAAACTATCAGAAAGAAACGTAGACATTCACGTTCCTTTTCGATCGTGGGAAATACACGAGTACCCTCAATTACCTCAAACTACGAAGCAATCTTGGGCCGTCAAAACTGCTCCACAATTGGAAACGCCTAGATTTATAATCATCGGATTTCAAACAAATCGAAAGGGTATATTTAAAGGAAACATGGCATTATTTGATAATATAAACTTAACGAACGTAACGGTTTTCTTGAATGGAGAACGTTTTCCGTACGATAATTTGAATGTGGATTTTGATAACAATCACTATGCGATTTTGTATGATATGTATTCAAGATTTCAGCAAGCATACTACTATCAAGAAAGCGAACCTTTGTTTTCACCGGAAGAATTTAAAACTTACGCGCCGTTAATTGGAATCGATTGCACGTATCAACAGGAAGCAATACATAAAAGCGGAGTAGAAATAAAAATCGAGTATTCAACGAAAAATCCAATTCCGGAAGGTACGACAGCTTACGCATTAATTCTGCATGACAGAGCATTTGTGTATTCGCCTCTTACGAAAATGGTTAAGCAATTAATATAGTGGTACTGTTGAAGCAACGTCATTTAGTGTATCTCTAAACATCGAAGGAAACGTTTGCATATAGTGGTATATTATGGATATTATGGTTTTTCAAAGGGATTTTATTATTTTGGACATTCAAGGTTTCACGATAAACGATGAAGAATTTATCCCAAAGGAACTGGCTTCTTACGACAGTAATCATTGTATAAGTCATTACGTGTTTCAACCTAGTCGAAGCTTTTCTTCACTATCTACCAAATTTCGCAATACGGCGAATTGGTTAATGAGTCATCATCATTGTATTGATTGGAACGACGGGTTTGTTCCTGCGTCTCGTTTCGATGAGATCGTTTATTATTTGTGTCGTTCGACAAAAGTAGCGTACGTAAAAGGACGTGAGAAAGCTACATTTTTAAGAAGAATTTTAACAATACCGGTAAAAGAATTGCCGGAAAATGAATGCAAATTGGAGGTTGGTGCGCCGATGTGTCCCTATCATAAAAAGAGACCAAGTATGTGCTCCTTATCGAATGTTTTTTATTTATTTTCATACGTATTCAGACATCTATAACTATATGTAAACGAATTGAGAAAGGCAGACGGGTAGTAGCGGTAGAGCAGTTCAAGATGGAACGTCTTTGGCGGTTAGTTACCAGATTGGGACTTTCAACTTTTATAATTAATAAAGTGTGGGATATTATGGAAAGATACGAATCTGATTTATCTTTTGCGAATATTAAAAACTACGAATTATGTTATTTACCAATCGATTATTATATCAATAAAGTAAAGCCATTAGATTTGGCGGCGGTTTGGTTTAAATTACCGTTGAAGTATAGAAACGATGAGCGATTACAAAGCAAGCTGCCCTGTTTTGAACATTATAATTTGCCTCATTGGGAAACGCATATTGATGGTCCACCATCGGCAAGAAAGGATTGTTCTTTATGTATGGTTTAGTATATAAACATTGTCAGTTATAGATTGTAAATTAATAATAATAAAAGATTGTAAAAAGTGTAAAAAGTTGTTTTAATTTAAAAGAAAAAATAGTTAATCTAAATGAATACATGGTATGTATACATTGGGTTGGGTTGGTATGACTTGGGTTGTACATTGAAAAAGTATTAAATTGGAAGAAAAAAAGGAAGAAAGAAAGGGGAAAAAAAGGAAGAAAAAAAAAAAAAAAAAAAAAAGAAAAGAAAAAGGGAAAAGGATTGTTTATTGAAGCTCCTCCTATGCTCCTCCCATGCTCCTCCTCAGGCTCCTCCCAAAGTGGAGATGGAAGAGTGGGGATGGGAGTGGGGGAAATCTAAAATCCCCCCCCCCCCCCGGTTGCCAGGAAAGTAGAGCCAGAAAAAAAGTACCCCCACTCTAACTCCGCCCATTCCCCACTCCTCCCCCTTGTCACGCCCCACCCCACGCCCCCCTTCATTACTCTACTATAAGAAGGCACCTCCCAGCCTTTGAAAGTCACTTAAGTGTTTGTGTTCTTCAGTTTTTGGTAAGTACAACCTTCTTTATTATCATGTTTATATAACGTTTTCTCTCCATCACTACAGCTCTTTCCACAACTTTCTCTTTTTTGGTGAGTAAAACTATATTTGTTTTGCATGTTTATATAATATTTAAAATTGTTTTTTCCACTCCTAGACATCCTTGCTCAATAAGCTTTCTCTTTTTTTGCTGTGTTTTATTTGGTAAGTAACCTTTTTTATTTTGCTTATATAATATGTAAAATATTCTTGTTTTGTTTCATCATAACAGTTCTTTCTACTTTGTTTTTGTGAGTACAACTTGTTTATTTGTTTGTTATGTTAAATTGTTATTTTTATTTTTCAATTCCTACAGGACCTTACTACTGATCACTTCCATTTTGTGTTTGATCAATTCGATCAGTTTTGATAACTTCGTTATCTCGGCGACTTTTTTCTGGTAAGCCTTATATCCTTCTTTTCCTTTGCATATATTGTTGCTAATCTGTTTTTTTTTTCATTCCTATAGCTCCTTCTATTTTAAATCTTAATTTTTGTTGGTAAGCATAACTTTATTATTCGAACGTTTGTATCATAATATCTACAATAATTTTTTATCATTCACATCCTATCATTCAGCACCCACTGCAATTAGATTTTAACGTTCTTTTCATCAAGCGATGTAAGTATACATGATTTTTTATTAAAATAAAATAAATTAATGTATGAATCTTTTTTTTATCAAGATGTCTCAAGACGGTTTTAGTCAAATTGATTTAACTGCTCCCGGTTTCGCCAGCAGCCAGGAGTCATTCCTGTTAAACAGTTTTGACATAAACCTGTTGAACATATCGACTGTTGAGAAGGCGCTGGATCCAAACGTGCAACCTAATGAGCAGCCGATGGATCCTAACGTAGAATCTAATGCGCAGCAAGATCCGTCGCTTCTGAACGTCGCAGGTTCCGCGAATGTCGACGATAAAAATGTGAAACGCCTTTCACTTCGTCGGAATTCGGGGAACCGTGAACATTGGAAGAAGGCTGCAGGTGTGTGGGTACCGTCAGAAAAGTATAGAGAGGAAAGAAGGGAGGCACGTGCTCGTTCGCGACGTAGCCAACGCAAGTATGTGTCAGTTGAACAAGCGACCCCGTCGAAGGTTGAAATGACACAGTCGAAAGTGGTTACCGAGAACGAGTCCGATAAATCCGACGACTCTCTTGCTTTAATGGCGGTATCACAACACTGTAGTAACCGGAAGTATCTTAAAGCTACTAAGGCTTCTTTTTCTTCTTCTAAAGCTTCATTGGCTCCCGTTACTAACTCAAATATCCCTAACACCGAAATTCCTTCGTTAAGCCCGAAAGTACACATCTTAAGGGTTGACAATATTCCTGCTAATATTCCTACTACTTCAGATATTTCCGATGTGTCTGCCAGCCTTTTTTCAAACGCAATGTGTACAGCAGTAGAAACAACCAAAGGGGAGATTTTGGCCGAAATTAATAATTTGTATCAAAATTTTTATAAAGACCTTCATGCAAAGGTTCTTCAATTGCAGACCTCTTTGAGAGAACTTTCACAGTTTAGAGAAGGGCTGACATCGAGCTGTAACAACCCTTTAACAATATCGCTCGACATCACCATAGCATCATTAACCTGTGAAATTAAAAAGGCTGAATGTATTTTATCTAGTTTCACTACTAATAGCGTAAACTTCCCTTCCTAGCTTAAAGATGACTAATAATATGGATAATATGAGAGTTAATCATATGCTAAGACTATGTGAAGTGGAGCAGAAAGTTGCCTCGTTGGAGGTAAAATTAGATGCTATATTTAAGTTGGTACGTTATACTTATAATACTTTTTTCCATGTCATTAATTTTATCTTCTCAGCTGCAGAGTGTGTCAGAATCGGCTGTGGTGAGGGGTGAAGTGCATGTGCAAAACATGCACATTAACCGTTGCACATGTGCTAGTTCACCGACTCCGGCACCGACTCCGGCAACGACTCCGGCAACTACTCCGGCACCAGCAGCACCACCACCTCCTTACCAAAGATATCAAGAAGAGGAGGAGGAGTGGTAACTACTCCTTCTCTTCTTTTATTTATTAAGTTAATATTAAGTTAATATTAAGTTAATTATTAAGTTAATTATTAAGTTAATTATTAAGTTAATTATTAAGTTAATTATTATTTTATACTTCCAATATACTCAATATATCTATATAAAGTTACTTTTGCTATATTTTCATTCAGTCTTATCCTGTTAATGTTATAATTCATTTAGTACGAGAATCATGATCGACGAGAAATTAAAATGTCTACCGCAACTTCTAACACTGCCTATAGTAAATTTTAGTAATGGTTCGGTCGAAGAACACTTTACAAGACACAGCAATTTATTTGGTGGAAAATGTAAGCGAGGTTTAATTGTAGGACCCTCTGGTGTCGGAAAAACAAATGCTATGTTATCGCTTTTACTTGCACGTAATGGCCTCCGCTTCCTAAACTTATACTTATGCTCCAATTCGTTATACCAAAATAAGTACGATTTTTTAAGACGTTTAATTGAACCTATAAAAGATTGCGGTTACTATGAATTTTCTAATATAGACGAGTTCATTCGACCGGAAGATGCGAAAGAATATTCGGTAGTCGTATTTGACGATGTTTCCTGTACAGGTCAAAATGTCATTAAGGAATTTTTTTCGTATGGTCGACATAAAAACATTGATTGTTTTCTAATTTGTCAAAGTTATAGTGCAATTCCAAAACAATTAGTTCGCGATAATTGTAACTTTTTGGTGTTATTTAAACAAGACTTAACAAATTTAAAACACGTATTTGAAGATCACATAATGAGCGATATGGAGTTTCATCGGCTAAAGGAAATTAGCGATGCTTGTTGGGAGAATAGACACGGCATCCTAGTTATTGATTTAGATTGTAGTGTATCTAAGGGACGTTACCGTAAGGGTTTTGATAAATTCATTGAAGTTTAAAACTAACGACTTCAGCTGTACAGTTCGTAGTAACTTCACATACATCATACAATGAACAAGACGATAGCTGCAGAACTTATCGCGGCACGAGAAGTCGTGAGAGACAAAATTCGTTCTTTAAAAGAAGACTTAGAGGAGTCAAGGATTCGGTCGGAAACCGCATATGCACCCATCGCAAGACCCTTACAGGATATTGTCGCAAAACTTGACACTGCGCCTTTACTATCCATTCCAAAACGAAGTTTATCTCCAAAAGAAGAAAAATTGATATCTAAGATACAACGCTACTCGCCGGATATTTCTGACGTACCAGCTAAAACCGAGACCGAATATTTTATTCGAAAACCGAAAGTTCCATTAAAAGAACAACGACGAAAATTTGCTACATCGACTCCTGAAAAAAGGTTGGTATCTTCTCCCACGTCTTCTCCTCTTGGTCCATTAGCTCATGCAGAAGAAGAAGTATATGAAGTTCCGCCGGGCGAAGAAGAAGAACTCCTCGATTCTAGCGAGGATACCGGAGCTCTTATTTCGGACGCACATAATCGAATAGAACGACTTAAAGATGAAATAGAAGAAAGATTGGAATCTCCAGAGGTACAAGCCGCTTTGAGTCAGTTTCATCCTTTGCCCAGAACGTATATTGTTGGTTTAACAACTGATTTAAAAGATGATTATGATCGTTTATACGGTGTTCGCGAAACTCCCGAAGGTTTCTACATTGGAGTCAGTCCTGTTCACTTTGAGGATCAGGATATTCACGTTGGAAACTTCAAATATACGGGAACCGTTGGTTTATACGATTTACTATTTAAAAACGAACCGGGCAAATTTACAATTCAGGACATGCGCAACTACAAAGATATCTTACTACGTTCAAATGCTCCGTACATTAATTACATTCCAGAGGCAGGTATGACTACTGAGGACGACAGTGGGAAATTTCAGAATATTATCAAGCCTATCGTTGAAGGTAACAAACCCAAGGTGCATTGGGCTAAATACTGGCCGAATCCGAAGAAAAAAGTCGGTGGTGCATTACAAAAACAAGTCGTTCCTGGGGCTCTTATCGAATACGAGTATTGGGACGATCCCAACGAACTTGTCGACAGACTGCGTTTGTTGATGGCCTCGCAAACTGCAGGTCATTCTGCACATGTCAATGAAATATCATCAATAATATCGGAGCTAACAGAGGCCGAGATTATACGTTAAAATATTATCATAAATATACGACTCTCACATTTTTTGTTTTAAAACACCGACGTTTGTGAACTAGAGCAGATGAGTTTAAGCAAGTTCGGAAAACATTCGTCTAGTATGACGATCGATAAGTTTGGTAAACACGTACACGGACACAACATTGCTGCTCATTTTAATAAACGTGAAAACTTACAACGATATTTCAAACAACCAACAATACTTACGTTTAGCGGAGATGGAACTACGGATACAACGGATAATTATTACATTATTCAAAATTTAGGTTACGTAAGTAAATATATAAACTATTTATATATTGGTGAAATAGTGAAATACCGATTTGAAGGAGACGTTGAAATGATTATTAACGGGAGTATCTTCGATCCAAATAAAAAGTTAAATGTTCTCTTCTTTGGAGATAAAATAGTTTGCAAACCCACAACGAAGACCACTTTACTCAAGAAACCATTTATGGTAGAACTGCTCATTGAAATATCCAGAAAATGAGCGACATTAAAAGGTCCGTCGTAAACGAGTTGCACGCGTCCGCGAGGAAAAAGTATAAACGCAGACGTGTTATTATAAAAGGTTTAACGGACTTATTTCAAGCTGATTTAGTGGAGATGATACCTTATTCAAAAGCAAATGGTAATTTTAAATATATTCTAACAGTTATTAATGCTTTCTCAAAGTATGGATGGGCTGTACCACTAAAAAACAAAACTGGCAAAGAAGTTACGCGAGCTATGGAAACAATTCTATCGGAAAAGCGGAAAAACATACCGAAGAATCTGCAAACGGATAACGGAAAAGAATTTTACAATGAGGATTTTAAAAAGCTCATGTCACGATATCACATCAATCACTACAGTTCATTTTCCAATTTAAAGAGTTCTATTGTTGAACGGTTTAATAGAACAATAAAAGAAAAAATGTGGAAAGAATTTAGTATGCAAGGTAACTATCGTTGGTTGGAATTGCTTCCCAAATTAATTCTGGATTATAACAACCAAGTTCACAGGACGATAGGAATGAAACCTAGCGAGGTAAATAACAGAAACGCATCGACACTGTTAAAAACTGTATATAATTACATAAAAATTGTCGATCCTTATACCAAAAAATTTAATGTCGGTGATCACGTCAGAGTGAGCAAGCATCGACACGCCTTCACCAAAAACTATACTCCCAATTGGTCTAACGAAGTGTTTACAATACATTCTGTTCGTAATACTTTCCCAACAACATATCTGCTCAAAGATGCATCCAATGAAAAAATTATGGGTGGTTTTTATCGAGAGGAATTACAAAAAGTTAAATATCCTGACGTCTACTTGGTGGAAAAAGTGCTACGGCGAAAAGGAAATCAAGTGTTTGTGAAATGGTTAGGATTAGGTCCGTCTCATAATTCTTGGATCTCAAAAACTAACGTTCTTTAAAACGTATAAAGACCTATTTAAAAGTTTACAAGACTTTATTAACAATCGAACATTACAAATACATTATTATTATTATTCTTTACAATTTTTTTTAAATTAAATTCATTTATTCGCATTCAATCTTTTTATCAACCAATGACCCCACGCCAAAGTATTACATCCGTTCGGTAATATGTATCGTTTATCATCGCACGATGAAAGAGCAATTTTATTCTTTAATTCGGTATACATAGTATGAAATTCTGACTTAAAAATGTACATTTTTTTATGAACCGATCCGCCACATTCAACCACACGTTTATAATCGGTCACGCTTAAATGTTTATCTATAACATATTTCTTTACTCCTTTAGCCTTCTTTACATTATCATTCAACAAGGTGATGCAGTACGCCTTAGCTCCTGTTCCAACAAATGACGTTATGCACCTGTTTGGATATTCATCTTTCATTCTTCCCAACACAGATCGACCGCGAGGTATATTGTGTATATTCTCTAACGGATAATTGGACGTGTCAAAAAATTCAATATTTTCTTTTATATCCTCATATACATTGGGAGTAGTAATTTCTAGGATTAGGGAATCAGTATCGGTGTATAAAAGTGTTATGTTATTTCCATATTTAACTTTTAAGTAATCGTAGAAGAAGCTGTACATTACGGTTTTCGAAAGCTCTAATATACTGAAACCCACATACAGCGGTTTGCAATAACGAACTTCCGCGACGTTCAATTGAACGGCTATCAAATTATCGCAAAATATTTTCGAAGATTTAAAATTTGGTTTAGCTATTAGGGCTTCCACGCCCGGTTTCTTATGACGACATTCCCAGTGGGTAACTAGTCTTATATCCACTCGCTTTTCCACATTTTCCATTGTCTTACCGTATACGATGTTATTCATTGCTTTGTAATGATTTTTTTCAAATTCATTCTTAGCTTTCGCACGTTTATCGGAATTGAAATCGATGTAGCTCCGCATCCAGTTGGATTGTTTAAATTCTAATACTCTGTAAATCTTCGTTAGTTTCAATCCGAACTTGATACACTGCTTTAGATTCACGTAATGAATGATGTATTTTGTTTTATTTTCCAAATTTGCTATTAACTTTGCATTTTTTGAACCTGGGGGTACAATCCGTTCTGGACAAAATGGCAAATCGTTGTGTTCATCATGTATTGCTTCCGGATACTCTAAATCTACCTCGAACACGTAACCCTTTTCGGAATCGTCTTCCGTATTGTAAATATCTAACTTTTGAATCTCTTCATCTGATAGCCATCGAAATCCCCCCGTCGGTAATTTTCGTCTCATTGCGTGTCCATACAAATTCGTAGCGTCGAGATACAAAATATAAGATGGGTCTTTGGTTTCATCAAATTCCATCATTAATTTATTGTTAGCCTTCGCACTGCGTTTAGTGCACATACTTAATCCACCGCGAATACCATTTTTAAAGAAGTGTAACATGTCTATGTCCGTTAATAATTCTAATTTTACCCCTGTCATTCGTAATAATGCATCCCAACCGAAGCCCGGCGCTGTGAAGTAATGACATGGATCTAAAGAGTAATACTTCATCGAGATGGTTCGGAAATTCTCAAATACGTCCGCCAAAAGTAAAACGTCAGACGTTAAATAAATGTCGCTATATTCGCCTAAAGTGCGACAGTTAAATAAGTTCCACACCGTTTGTGCACGACAATAATTTTCTTCGGTTATACTATCGTCGCATAAAGTATTGTAAAAACTACTTCGATCTGGCAGAGCGGTAAGATTCAGCTTTTCGAATGAATCCACAAAGGAATACGGAAAAACTCCTTTCTGACGTATAAGTCGAAACTGTTCTTCGTTCCTAAAATATTTTCTGATTTGAACGCATTGGTTGTCTTCCAAAAATGAACCCAACTTCTCTAGCGATAAAGCCATAAACCTAAATGAATCCACAAATCTCAATTTCATATGAACCCGCCTTAGCTTTCCCTTGCTGTCAATGTTTTCTCCTACGATAATTTTTTTCGAAAATGATATATACTTTTCTTTATTCTGTGCTATAACGTCCACGTCTTCTTCTTTTAATGCCATATCTTTCACAAACATATGACAATCGTAGTTCGAAAGATTGTGAAAGAATATCGGTATGAACTTTGGTAATTGATAATTGATGTTACATACAGCATGTGCGGGTCCTCTATACAACCCAGTTAAGTGATCATGATCGCACACTTTATTACCTTCTTTTATTTTGTGCGAACAAATGTGACAGATATCCTGCATCTCATGTATTAATCTATCAATAGGTGGTAATGGGAGCATTTCTTTTGGTTGGCTTAAATAATTTTTGTATATATTCAGAACGTCATGTTCCAACTTGCTCATGAAAATTTGAGCAGCATTACATCCGCGATATATTTCAAACTTCGACAATGATTCGTCATATGAACATTTTATATAATATGCAAATGCATAAGGTTCGTGTTTGAAACATTTGACGGAGTATGAATTATCATCGTTAAGTTCTGTTGCTTCCGCATCGGTGATCGGTTTCTGTAATGCTTCAAAATCTGCATACACCACGAACGGTATTTTTAATTGTCGTTCAAAATTTTCGAACTGTAGTATATTTTCCTTTTCTTCATTTCCATATTTATTTATTTTCAAATTTGTTGTTGGTAAAATTGCCCTTACCTTGCTGCAATCGTCACTTTGATGACGGATAAGTTTATTTTCTGACGTAAAGAATACCAAGCATCCGTCGCAAATATACTTTTCATGACCATTCTGCGATGCTTGCGATGATAGTAATCGAGACAGATTTTTTATCCAACAATAGTGACTATTCCCGGAATCATTTGTAACCAATAATAAATTTATATGTCTTTCTTCTTTTTGTCGACATATATACATTGTAATTATGTCATAATTCATAACACCGTCTTTAAAATACTCATTTATTCCATATACATTAATAGATAGTTTGTTCTGCTTTTCAAATACAGGTATATCTCGTAATTTAACTGGAAAAACAATATTTGAATAGTCTAAGCCGCAGTCTAGGTAATTCGGATACGAAGATGTCCTCTGTGGTAAACCGTTCGGTTCATGTAGTGCGGATGTTACAGCCCATGCAAAACATGCATCATCCGCGTTTTGTATATTTATCACAGCACGCTTTGCTTTTATTTGCGATGGTAGATCGATGTAATTAGATGCTCTGATAGGATTATATTTGTTTAAATTTAACTCCATATAGAGAATTTGCATTAAAGTCCATCCTAAATAAAATATTGAAACATTTATTTTTTAATATATAGGTATATTATGTCACATTACGCTTACCTGAATCTCGTTCCTGGAATTCTGACATTTTTGATGAAATTTCATCAATAAATTCCTTATATATTTTATACAGATCCGACGCTAATGATACTACCTTATTTTTCGTATTAAATGATTTTATTTCACAGTCTTCCTTTGATTGTAAAAAATACAAACCAAAACATTCCATATTTAATTTTACATTTCGGTGAATATCGATTGCGCTTTGTATTAGATTTAGTATTTTTTCTCGAATTCTATGAGAAAATTCATCCAAATCCACAAAAAAACCTTCTTCACTTATTCGATAACTGACAATTTTGTCACCGAATGCTCCAGCTATTCTCTCCACTCCGTCATCGATTATAACAAAAGCGTTACGCTTGTGTGCGTTGCTTCGTAAATGTGCAGAGTAACATTGTCTATTTACATAATCATCGCAAGCCTCACATTTTACTGCTTTTGGAATTTGCGGTGCGTCAAGCTTGATTCTCTTGCCAATACAAGATAATCGTTGATGTCTTTTTAAATTGTCAACTCGAGTAAAACTTTTTCCACAATCCTCACACACGACCATTTTACAATTTAATGTTGTACACTTCTACTTGTTATGAAAGAACTACGTCAATACCACATTTCGCAGGCGTTTATAAACCCTCACCGCTCCTGAAACTTATTGGGGAGGAGGAGGATGCATCGAGTGCGTTTGTATACATGTATATTTATAACTCCGTATACCTCTGCATAATAAATTAAAAAATATCTCGCAGGTAGATCATGACTCACTTACTAGTATTAAGTTAATTGACCTCCTCCTCGAACGTATCCCCCCAAAAAATTTGCCGATTCAAGAACCTCCTCGCATATTTTAAAGCTCCGTATACCTTTACACAATAAATTTTAAAAAATATCCCGCAGGTAGATCATGACTCACTTATTTGTATACCTACATGTCCCAAAACCGTATACCTTTGTGTACAATAAGTTAAGAGATATATCGAAAACATTACCAGTTCATTGAGAAGCGTCGAAGGATAAACATAGTAATTGTTTTCATCTAGGTAAACAGGTTACATATAAAGATAAATTTTTAATAACATAACCTAAATAAAGATACATTTTTAATAAAGATACATTTTTAATAAAGATACATTTTTAATAAAGATAAATTTTTAATAATTTCGTCAAAATAACATGACCTTCTCAAGTTAATTGACCTCCTCCTCTCTTCATCGAATCTCCTCCGACCCTCAAAAGAATCTCCGATTCAAGAACCTCCTCTCCTCATCGAACCTCCTCTGACCCCCAAAAAATTTGCCGATTCAAGAACCTCCTCCTAGAACGCAGGTTCGAGGAGGAGGTTCTTGAATCGGCGAATCTATACTACTACCGGAACCAAAAGTGATAGAAAGTTCAAACATGGCTCAGAACGGCGTATAACGTCATAATATCACGTTTTGGGCACATTTTGTTTTTTTATCTCTAACATGCTCCAAGATGACATTTGGCACCTGAATATCACATATATGGTCAACAGAATCATCGGAACCAAAAGTGATAGAAAGTTCAAACATGTTTCAGAACGGCGTATAACGTCATAATATCACGTTTTGGGAACATTTTGTTTTTTATCTCCAACATGCGCCAATATGTCATTTGGCCCCTGAATATCACATATATGGTCAACAGAATCATCGGAACCAAAAGTGATAGAAAGTTCAAACATGTCTCAGAACGGCGTATAACGTCATAATATCACGTTTTGGGCGCATTTTGTTTTTTATCTCCAACATGCTCCAAGATGTCATTTGGCGCCTGAATATCACATATATGGTCAACAGAATTACCGGAACCAAAAGTGATAGAAAGTTCAAACATGGCTCAGAACGGCGTATAACGTCATAATATCACGTTTTGTGCACATTTTGTTTTTTATCTCCAACATGCTCCAAGATGACATTTGGCCCCTGAATATCACATATATGGTCAACAGAATTACCGGAACCAAAAGTGATAGAAAGTTCAAACATGGCTCAGAACGGCGTATAACGTCATAATATCACGTTTTGGGTACATTTTGTTTTTTATCTCCAACATGCTCCAAGATGTCATTTGGCGCCTGAATATCACATATATGGTCAACAGAATTACCGGAACCAAAAGTGATAGAAAGTTCAAACATGGCTCAGAACAGTGTATAACGTCATAATATCACGTTTTGGGCACATTTTGTTTTTTATCTCCAACATGCTCCAAGATGACATTTGGCCCCTGAATATCACATATATGGTCAACAGAATTACCGGAACCAAAAGTGATAGAAAGTTCAAACATGGCTCAGAACCGCGTATAACGTCATAATATCACGTTTTGGGCACATATTGTTTTTTATCTCCAACATGTCATTTGGCGCCTGAATATCACAAATATGGTCAACAGAATTATCGGAACCAAAAGTGATAGAAAGTTCAAACATGTCTCAGAACGGCGTATAACGTCATAATATCACGTTTTGGGCACATTTTGTTTTTATCTCCAACATGCTCCAATATATTATTAGGCGCCTGAATATCACATACATGGTCAACAGAATCATCGGAACCAAAAGTGATAGAAAGTTCAAACATGTCTCAGAACGGCGTGTAACGTAATAATATCACGTTTTGGACGCAGTTTGTTTTTTATCTCCAACATGCTCCAAGATGACATTTGGCCCCTGAATATCACATATATGGTCAACAGAATTACCGGAACCAAAAGTGACAGAAAGTTCAAACATGGCTCAGAACCGCGTATAACGTCACAATATCACGTTTTGGGCACATTTTGTTTTTTATCTCCAACATGCTCCAAGATGTCATTTGGCGCCTGAATATCACATATAAGGTCAACAGAATTACCGGAACCAAAAGTGATAGAAAGTTCAAACATGGCTCAGAACGGCGTATAACGTCATAATATCACGTTTTGGGCGCATTTTGTTTTTTATCTCCAACATGCTCCAATATGTCATTTGGCGCCTGAATATCACATATATGGTCAACAGAATCATCGGAACCAAAAGTGATAGAAAGTTCAAACATGGCTCAGAACGGCGTATAACGTAATAATATCACGTTTTGGACGCATTTTGTTTTTTATCTCCAACATGCTCCAAGATGTCATTTGGCGCCTGAATATCACATATATGGTCAACAGAATTACCGGAACCAAAAGTGATAGAAAGTTCAAACATGGCTCAGAACGGCGTATAACGTCATAATATCACGTTTTGGGCACATTTTGTTTTTTATCTCCAACATGCTCCAAGATGACATTTGGCACCTGAATATCACATATATG
Organism: Onthophagus taurus; assembly: GCF_036711975.1. Taxonomy (NCBI): domain Eukaryota; kingdom Metazoa; phylum Arthropoda; class Insecta; order Coleoptera; family Scarabaeidae; genus Onthophagus; species Onthophagus taurus. The sequence goes on along the minus strand of NC_091972.1, from coordinate 25,958,372 downwards.
GTCAACAGAATCATCGGAACCAAAAGTGATAGAAAGTTCAAACATGTTTCAGAACGGCGTATAACGTCATAATATCACGTTTTGGGAACATTTTGTTTTTTATCTCCAACATGCTCCAATATGTCATTTGGCCCCTGAATATCACATATATGGTCAACAGAATCATCGGAACCAAAAGTGATAGAAAGTTCAAACATGTCTCAGAACGGCGTATAACGTCATAATATCACGTTTTGGGCGCATTTTGTTTTTTATCTCCAACATGCTCCAAGATGTCATTTGGCGCCTGAATATCACATATATGGTCAACAGAATTACCGGAACCAAAAGTGATAGAAAGTTCAAACATGGCTCAGAACGGCGTATAACGTCATAATATCACGTTTTGTGCACATTTTGTTTTTTATCTCCAACATGCTCCAAGATGACATTTGGCCCCTGAATATCACATATATGGTCAACAGAATTACCGGAACCAAAAGTGATAGAAAGTTCAAACATGGCTCAGAACGGCGTATAACGTCATAATATCACGTTTTGGGCGCATTTTGTTTTTTATCTCCAACATGCTCCAAGATGTCATTTGGCGCCTGAATATCACATATATGGTCAACAGAATTACCGGAACCAAAAGTGATAGAAAGTTCAAACATGGCTCAGAACGGCGTATAACGTCATAATATCACGTTTTGGGCACATTTTGTTTTTTATCTCCAACATGATCCAATACGATATTTGGCCCCTGAATATCACAAATATGGTCAACAGAATTATCGGAACCAAAAGTGATAGAAAGTTCAAACATGGCTCAGAACGGCGTATAACGTCATAATATCACGTTTTGGGCACATTTTGTTTTTTATCTCCAACATGCTCCAAGATGTCATTTGGCGCCTGAATATCACATATATGGTCAACAGAATTACCGGAACCAAAAGTGATAGAAAGTTCAAACATGGCTCAGAACGGCGTATAACGTCATAATATCACGTTTTGGGCACATTTTGTTTTTTATCTCCAACATGCTCCAAGATGACATTTGGCACCTGAATATCACATATATGGTCAACAGAATCATCGGAACCAAAAGTGATAGAAAGTTCAAACATGTTTCAGAACGGCGTATAACGTCATAATATCACGTTTTGGGAACATTTTGTTTTTTATCTCCAACATGCTCCAATATGTCATTTGGCCCCTGAATATCACATATATGGTCAACAGAATCATCGGAACCAAAAGTGATAGAAAGTTCAAACATGTCTCAGAACGGCGTATAACGTCATAATATCACGTTTTGGGCGCATTTTGTTTTTTATCTCCAACATGCTCCAAGATGTCATTTGGCGCCTGAATATCACATATATGGTCAACAGAATTACCGGAACCAAAAGTGATAGAAAGTTCAAACATGGCTCAGAACGGCGTATAACGTCATAATATCACGTTTTGTGCACATTTTGTTTTTTATCTCCAACATGCTCCAAGATGACATTTGGCCCCTGAATATCACATATATGGTCAACAGAATTACCGGAACCAAAAGTGATAGAAAGTTCAAACATGGCTCAGAACGGCGTATAACGTCATAATATCACGTTTTGGGCGCATTTTGTTTTTTATCTCCAACATGCTCCAAGATGTCATTTGGCGCCTGAATATCACATATATGGTCAACAGAATTACCGGAACCAAAAGTGATAGAAAGTTCAAACATGGCTCAGAACGGCGTATAACGTCATAATATCACGTTTTGTGCACATTTTGTTTTTTATCTCCAACATGCTCCAAGATGACATTTGGCCCCTGAATATCACATATATGGTCAACAGAATTACCGGAACCAAAAGTGATAGAAAGTTCAAACATGGCTCAGAACGGCGTATAACGTCATAATATCACGTTTTGGGCGCATTTTGTTTTTTATCTCCAACATGCTCCAAGATGTCATTTGGCGCCTGAATATCACATATATGGTCAACAGAATTACCGGAACCAAAAGTGATAGAAAGTTCAAACATGGCTCAGAACGGCGTATAACGTCATAATATCACGTTTTGGGCACATTTTGTTTTTTATCTCCAACATGATCCAATACGATATTTGGCCCCTGAATATCACAAATATGGTCAACAGAATTATCGGAACCAAAAGTGATAGAAAGTTCAAACATGGCTCAGAACGGCGTATAACGTCATAATATCACGTTTTGGGCACATTTTGTTTTTTATCTCCAACATGCTCCAAGATGTCATTTGGCGCCTGAATATCACATATATGGTCAACAGAATTACCGGAACCAAAAGTGATAGAAAGTTCAAACATGGCTCAGAACGGCGTATAACGTCATAATATCACGTTTTGGGCACATTTTGTTTTTTATCTCCAACATGCTCCAAGATGACATTTGGCACCTGAATATCACATATATGGTCAACAGAATCATCGGAACCAAAAGTGATAGAAAGTTCAAACATGTTTCAGAACGGCGTATAACGTCATAATATCACGTTTTGGGAACATTTTGTTTTTTATCTCCAACATGCTCCAATATGTCATTTGGCCCCTGAATATCACATATATGGTCAACAGAATCATCGGAACCAAAAGTGATAGAAAGTTCAAACATGGCTCAGAACGGCGTATAACGTCATAATATCACGTTTTGTGCACATTTTGTTTTTTATCTCCAACATGCTCCAAGATGATATTTGGCCCCTGAATATCACAAATATGGTCAACAGAATTATCGGAACCAAAAGTGATAGAAAGTTCAAACATGGCTCAGAACGGCGTATAACGTCATAATATCACGTTTTGGGCACATTTTGTTTTTTATCTCCAACATGCTCCAAGATGTCATTTGGCGCCTGAATATCACATATATGGTCAACAGAATTACCGGAACCAAAAGTGATAGAAAGTTCAAACATGGCTCAGAACGGCGTATAACGTCATAATATCACGTTTTGGGCACATTTTGTTTTTTATCTCCAACATGCTCCAAGATGACATTTGGCACCTGAATATCACATATATGGTCAACAGAATCATCGGAACCAAAAGTGATAGAAAGTTCAAACATGTTTCAGAACGGCGTATAACGTCATAATATCACGTTTTGGGAACATTTTGTTTTTTATCTCCAACATGCTCCAATATGTCATTTGGCCCCTGAATATCACATATATGGTCAACAGAATCATCGGAACCAAAAGTGATAGAAAGTTCAAACATGTCTCAGAACGGCGTATAACGTCATAATATCACGTTTTGGGCGCATTTTGTTTTTTATCTCCAACATGCTCCAAGATGTCATTTGGCGCCTGAATATCACATATATGGTCAACAGAATTACCGGAACCAAAAGTGATAGAAAGTTCAAACATGGCTCAGAACGGCGTATAACGTCATAATATCACGTTTTGTGCACATTTTGTTTTTTATCTCCAACATGCTCCAAGATGACATTTGGCCCCTGAATATCACATATATGGTCAACAGAATTACCGGAACCAAAAGTGATAGAAAGTTCAAACATGGCTCAGAACGGCGTATAACGTCATAATATCACGTTTTGGGCGCATTTTGTTTTTTATCTCCAACATGCTCCAAGATGTCATTTGGCGCCTGAATATCACATATATGGTCAACAGAATTACCGGAACCAAAAGTGATAGAAAGTTCAAACATGGCTCAGAACGGCGTATAACGTCATAATATCACGTTTTGGGCACATTTTGTTTTTTATCTCCAACATGATCCAATACGATATTTGGCCCCTGAATATCACAAATATGGTCAACAGAATTATCGGAACCAAAAGTGATAGAAAGTTCAAACATGGCTCAGAACGGCGTATAACGTCATAATATCACGTTTTGGGCACATTTTGTTTTTTATCTCCAACATGCTCCAAGATGTCATTTGGCGCCTGAATATCACATATATGGTCAACAGAATTACCGGAACCAAAAGTGATAGAAAGTTCAAACATGGCTCAGAACGGCGTATAACGTCATAATATCACGTTTTGTGCACATTTTGTTTTTTATCTCCAACATGCTCCAAGATGACATTTGGCCCCTGAATATCACATATATGGTCAACAGAATTACCGGAACCAAAAGTGATAGAAAGTTCAAACATGGCTCAGAACGGCGTATAACGTCATAATATCACGTTTTGGGCACATTTTGTTTTTTATCTCCAACATGCTCCAAGATGACATTTGGCCCCTGAATATCACATATATGGTCAACAGAATCATCGGAACCAAAAGTGATAGAAAGTTCAAACATGTCTCAGAACGGCGTATAACGTCATAATATCACGTTTTGGGCACATTTTGTTTTTTATTTCCAACATGCTCCAAGATGTCATTTGGCGCCTGAATATCACATATATGGTCAACAGAATTACCGGAACCAAAAGTGATAGAAAGTTCAAACATGGCTCAGAACGGCGTATAACGTCATAATATCACGTTTTGTGCACATTTTGTTTTTTATCTCCAACATGCTCCAAGATGACATTTGGCCCCTGAATATCACATATATGGTCAACAGAATTACCGGAACCAAAAGTGATAGAAAGTTCAAACATGGCTCAGAACGGCGTATAACGTCATAATATCACGTTTTGGGCACATTTTGTTTTTTATCTCCAACATGCTCCAAGATGACATTTGGCCCCTGAATATCACATATATGGTCAACAGAATTACCGGAACCAAAAGTGATAGAAAGTTCAAACATGTCTCAGAACGGCGTATAACGTCATAATATCACGTTTTGGGCACATTTTGTTTTTTATTTCCAACATGCTCCAAGATGTCATTTGGCGCCTGAATATCACATATATGGTCAACAGAATTACCGGAACCAAAAGTGATAGAAAGTTCAAACATGGCTCAGAACGGCGTATAACGTCATAATATCACGTTTTGTGCACATTTTGTTTTTTATCTCCAACATGCTCCAAGATGACATTTGGCCCCTGAATATCACATATATGGTCAACAGAATTACCGGAACCAAAAGTGATAGAAAGTTCAAACATGGCTCAGAACGGCGTATAACGTCATAATATCACGTTTTGGGCACATTTTGTTTTTTATCTCCAACATGCTCCAAGATGACATTTGGCCCCTGAATATCACATATATGTTCAACAGAATTACCGGAACCAAAAGTGATAGAAAGTTCAAACATGGCTCAGAACGGCGTATAACGTCATAATATCACGTTTTGGGCACATTTTGTTTTTTATCTCCAACATGCTACAATATGTCATTTGGCGCCTGAATATCACATATATGGTCAACAGAATCACCGGAACCAAAAGTGATAGAAAGTTCAAACATGGCTCAGAACGGCGTATAACGTCATAATATCACGTTTTGTGCACATTTTGTTTTTTATCTCCAACATGCTCCAAGATGACATTTGGCCCCTGAATATCACATATATGGTCAACAGAATTACCGGAACCAAAAGTGATAGAAAGTTCAAACATGGCTCAGAACGGCGTATAACGTCATAATATCACGTTTTGGGCGCATTTTGTTTTTTATCTCCAACATGCTCCAATATGTCATTTGGCGCCTGAATATCACATATATGGTCAACAGAATCATCGGAACCAAAAGTGATAGAAAGTTCAAACATGGCTCAGAACGGCGTATAACGTAATAATATCACGTTTTGGACGCATTTTGTTTTTTATCTCCAACATGCTCCAAGATGTCATTTGGCGCCTGAATATCACATATATGGTCAACAGAATTACCGGAACCAAAAGTGATAGAAAGTTCAAACATGGCTCAGAACGGCGTATAACGTCATAATATCACGTTTTGGGCGCATTTTGTTTTTTATCTCCAACATGCTCCAAGATGTCATTTGGCGCCTGAATATCACATATATGGTCAACAGAATTACCGGAACCAAAAGTGATAGAAAGTTCAAACATGGCTCAGAACGGCGTATAACGTCATAATATCACGTTTTGGGCACATTTTGTTTTTTATCTCCAACATGATCCAATACGATATTTGGCCCCTGAATATCACAAATATGGTCAACAGAATTATCGGAACCAAAAGTGATAGAAAGTTCAAACATGGCTCAGAACGGCGTATAACGTCATAATATCACGTTTTGGGCACATTTTGTTTTTTATCTCCAACATGCTCCAAGATGTCATTTGGCGCCTGAATATCACATATATGGTCAACAGAATTACCGGAACCAAAAGTGATAGAAAGTTCAAACATGGCTCAGAACGGCGTATAACGTCATAATATCACGTTTTGGGCACATTTTGTTTTTTATCTCCAACATGCTCCAAGATGACATTTGGCACCTGAATATCACATATATGGTCAACAGAATCATCGGAACCAAAAGTGATAGAAAGTTCAAACATGTTTCAGAACGGCGTATAACGTCATAATATCACGTTTTGGGAACATTTTGTTTTTTATCTCCAACATGCTCCAATATGTCATTTGGCCCCTGAATATCACATATATGGTCAACAGAATCATCGGAACCAAAAGTGATAGAAAGTTCAAACATGTCTCAGAACGGCGTATAACGTCATAATATCACGTTTTGGGCGCATTTTGTTTTTTATCTCCAACATGCTCCAAGATGTCATTTGGCGCCTGAATATCACATATATGGTCAACAGAATTACCGGAACCAAAAGTGATAGAAAGTTCAAACATGGCTCAGAACGGCGTATAACGTCATAATATCACGTTTTGTGCACATTTTGTTTTTTATCTCCAACATGCTCCAAGATGACATTTGGCCCCTGAATATCACATATATGGTCAACAGAATTACCGGAACCAAAAGTGATAGAAAGTTCAAACATGGCTCAGAACGGCGTATAACGTCATAATATCACGTTTTGGGCGCATTTTGTTTTTTATCTCCAACATGCTCCAAGATGTCATTTGGCGCCTGAATATCACATATATGGTCAACAGAATTACCGGAACCAAAAGTGATAGAAAGTTCAAACATGGCTCAGAACGGCGTATAACGTCATAATATCACGTTTTGGGCACATTTTGTTTTTTATCTCCAACATGATCCAATACGATATTAGGCCCCTGAATATCACAAATATGGTCAACAGAATTATCGGAACCAAAAGTGATAGAAAGTTCAAACATGGCTCAGAACGGCGTATAACGTCATAATATCACGTTTTGGGCACATTTTGTTTTTTATCTCCAACATGCTCCAAGATGTCATTTGGCGCCTGAATATCACATATATGGTCAACAGAATTACCGGAACCAAAAGTGATAGAAAGTTCAAACATGGCTCAGAACGGCGTATAACGTCATAATATCACGTTTTGGGCACATTTTGTTTTTTATCTCCAACATGCTCCAAGATGACATTTGGCCCCTGAATATCACATATATGGTCAACAGAATCATCGGAACCAAAAGTGATAGAAAGTTCAAACATGTCTCAGAACGGCGTATAACGTCATAATATCACGTTTTGGGCACATTTTGTTTTTTATTTCCAACATGCTCCAAGATGTCATTTGGCGCCTGAATATCACATATATGGTCAACAGAATTACCGGAACCAAAAGTGATAGAAAGTTCAAACATGGCTCAGAACGGCGTATAACGTCATAATATCACGTTTTGTGCACATTTTGTTTTTTATCTCCAACATGCTCCAAGATGACATTTGGCCCCTGAATATCACATATATGGTCAACAGAATTACCGGAACCAAAAGTGATAGAAAGTTCAAACATGGCTCAGAACGGCGTATAACGTCATAATATCACGTTTTGGGCACATTTTGTTTTTTATCTCCAACATGCTCCAAGATGACATTTGGCCCCTGAATATCACATATATGGTCAACAGAATCATCGGAACCAAAAGTGATAGAAAGTTCAAACATGTCTCAGAACGGCGTATAACGTCATAATATCACGTTTTGGGCACATTTTGTTTTTTATCTCCAACATGCTCCAAGATGACATTTGGCCCCTGAATATCACATATATGTTCAACAGAATTACCGGAACCAAAAGTGATAGAAAGTTCAAACATGGCTCAGAACGGCGTATAACGTCATAATATCACGTTTTGGGCACATTTTGTTTTTTATCTCCAACATGCTACAATATGTCATTTGGCGCCTGAATATCACATATATGGTCAACAGAATCACCGGATCCAAAAGTGATAGAAAGTTCAAACATGGCTCAGAACAGTGTATAACGTCATAATATCACGTTTTGGGCACATTTTGTTTTTTATCTCCAACATGCTCCAAGATGACATTTGGCCCCTGAATATCACATATATGGTCAACAGAATTACCGGAACCAAAAGTGATAGAAAGTTCAAACATGGCTCAGAACCGCGTATAACGTCATAATATCACGTTTTGGGCACATATTGTTTTTTATCTCCAACATGTCATTTGGCGCCTGAATATCACAAATATGGTCAACAGAATTATCGGAACCAAAAGTGATAGAAAGTTCAAACATGTCTCAGAACGGCGTATAACGTCATAATATCACGTTTTGGGCACATTTTGTTTTTATCTCCAACATGCTCCAATATATTATTAGGCGCCTGAATATCACATATATGGTCAACAGAATCATCGGAACCAAAAGTGATAGAAAGTTCAAACATGTCTCAGAACGGCGTATAACTTAATAATATCACGTTTTGGACGCAGTTTGTTTTTTATCTCCAACATGCTCCAAGATGGCATTTGGCCCCTGAATATCACATATATGGTCAACAGAATTATCGGAACCAAAAGTGATATAAAGTTCAAACACGGCTCAGAACGGCATATAACGTCATAATATCACGTTTTGGGCGCATTTTGTTTTTTATCTCCAACATGCTCCAAGATGTCATTTGGCACCTGAATATCACATATATGGTCAACAGAATTATCGGAACCAAAAGTGATAGAAATTTCAAACATGGCTCAGAACGGCGTATAACGTCATAATATCACGTTTTGGGCGCATATTGTTTTTTATCTCCAACATGCTCCAAGATGACATTTGGCACCTGAATACCACATATATGGTCAACAGAATCATCGGAACCAAAAGTGATAGAAAGTTCAAACATGTTTCAGAACGGCGTATAACGTAATAATATCACGTTTTGGGCACATTTTGTTTTTTTATCTCTAACATGCTCCAAGATGACATTTGGCACCTGAATACCACATATATGGTCAACAGAATCATCGGAACCAAAAGTGATAGAAAGTTCAAACATGTTTCAGAACGGCGTATAACGTCATAATATCACGTTTTGGGAACATTTTGTTTTTTATCTCCAACATGCTCCAATATGTCATTTGGCCCCTGAATATCACATATATGGTCAACAGAATCATCGGAACCAAAAGTGATAGAAAGTTCAAACATGTCTCAGAACGGCGTATAACGTCATAATATCACGTTTTGGGCGCATTTTGTTTTTTATCTCCAACATGCTCCAAGATGTCATTTGGCGCCTGAATATCACATATATGGTCAACAGAATTACCGGAACCAAAAGTGATAGAAAGTTCAAACATGGCTCAGAACGGCGTATAACGTCATAATATCACGTTTTGTGCACATTTTGTTTTTTATCTCCAACATGCTCCAAGATGACATTTGGCCCCTGAATATCACATATATGGTCAACAGAATTACCGGAACCAAAAGTGATAGAAAGTTCAAACATGGCTCAGAACGGCGTATAACGTCATAATATCACGTTTTGGGCACATTTTGTTTTTTATCTCCAACATGCTCCAAGATGTCATTTGGCGCCTGAATATCACATATATGGTCAACAGAATTACCGGAACCAAAAGTGATAGAAAGTTCAAACATGGCTCAGAACAGTGTATAACGTCATAATATCACGTTTTGGGCACATTTTGTTTTTTATCTCCAACATGCTCCAAGATGACATTTGGCCCCTGAATATCACATATATGGTCAACAGAATTACCGGAACCAAAAGTGATAGAAAGTTCAAACATGGCTCAGAACCGCGTATAACGTCATAATATCACGTTTTGGGCACATATTGTTTTTTATCTCCAACATGTCATTTGGCGCCTGAATATCACAAATATGGTCAACAGAATTATCGGAACCAAAAGTGATAGAAAGTTCAAACATGTCTCAGAACGGCGTATAACGTCATAATATCACGTTTTGGGCACATTTTGTTTTTATCTCCAACATGCTCCAATATATTATTAGGCGCCTGAATATCACATATATGGTCAACAGAATCATCGGAACCAAAAGTGATAGAAAGTTCAAACATGTCTCAGAACGGCGTATAACGTAATAATATCACGTTTTGGACGCAGTTTGTTTTTTATCTCCAACATGCTCCAAGATGACATTTGGCCCCTGAATATCACATATATGGTCAACAGAATTACCGGAACCAAAAGTGACAGAAAGTTCAAACATGGCTCAGAACCGCGTATAACGTCACAATATCACGTTTTGGGCACATTTTGTTTTTTATCTCCAACATGCTCCAATACGATATTTGGCCTCTGAATATCACATATATGGTCAACAGAATTATCGGAACCAAAAGTGATAGAAAGTTCAAACATGGCTCAGAACGGCGTACAACGTCATAATATCACGTTTTGGGCACATTTTGTTTTTTATCTCCAACATGCTCCAAGATGACATTTGGCCCCTGAATATCACATATATGGTCAACAGAATTACAGGAACCAAAGGTGATAGAAAGTTCAAACATGGCTCAGAACGGCGTATAACGTCATAATATCACGTGTTGGGCACATTTTGTTTTTTATCTCCAACATGCTCCAGTATGTTATTAGGCGCCTGAATATCACATATATGGTCAACAGAATTACCGAAACCAAAAGTGATAGAAAGTTCAAACATGGCTCAGAACGGCGTATAACGTCATAATATCACGTTTTGGGCACATTTTGTTTTTTATCTCCAACATGCTCCAAGATGACATTTGGCCCCTGAATATCACCTATATGGTCAACAGAATTACCGGAACCAAAAGTGATAGAAAGTTCAAACATGTCTCAGAACGGCGTATAACGTCATAATATCACGTTTTGGGCACATTTTATTTTTTATCTCCAACATGCTCCAAGATGTCATTTGGCGCCTGAATATCACATATAAGGTCAACAGAATTACCGGAACCAAAAGTGATAGAAAGTTCAAACATGGCTCAGAACGGCGTATAACGTCATAATATCACGTTTTGGGCACATTTTGTTTTTTATCTCCAACATGCTCCAATACGACATTTGGCCCCTGAATATCACAAATATGATCAACAGAATTATCGGAACCAAAAGTGATAGAAAGTTCAAACATGGCTCAGAACGGCGTATAACGTCATAATATCATGTTTTGGGCACATTTTGTTTTTATCTCCAACATGCTCCAATATGTTATTAGGCGCCTGAATATCACATATATGGTCAACAGAATCATCGGAACCAAAAGTGATAGAAAGTTCAAACATGGCTCAGAACGGCGTATAACGTCATAATATCACGTTTTGGGCGTATTTTGTTTTTTATCTCCAACATGCTCCAATATGTCATTTGGCGCCTGAATATCACATATATGGTCAACAGAATTACCGGAACCAAAAGTGATAGAAAGTTCAAACATGGCTCAGAACGGCGTATAACGTCATAATATCACGTTTTGGGCACATTTTGTTTTTTATCTCCAACATGCTCCAAGATGTCATTGGCGCCTGAATATCACATATATGGTCAACAGAATTACAGGAACCAAAACTGATAGAAAGTTCAAACATGGCTCAGAACGGCGTATAACGTCATAATATTACGTTTTGGGCGCATTTTGTTTTTTATCTCCAACATGCTCCAAGATGTCCTTTGGCGCCTGAATATCACATATATGGTCAACAGAATTACCGGAACCAAAAGTGATAGAAAGTTCAAACATGGCTCAGAACGGCGTATAACGTCATAATATCACGTTTTGGGCACATTTTGTTTTTTATCTCCAACATGCTCCAATATGTTATTAGGCGCCTGAATATCACATATATGGTCAACAGAATCATCGGAACCAAAAGTGATAGAAAGTTCAAACATGGCTCAGAACGGCGTATAACGTCATAATATCACGTTTTGGGCACATTTTGTTTTTTATTTCCAACATGCTCCAAGATGTCCTTTGGCGCCTGAATATCACATATATGGTCAACAGAATTACCGGAACCAAAAGTGATAGAAAGTTCAAACATGGCTCAGAACGGCGTATAACGTCATAATATCACGTTTTGGGCGCATTTTGTTTTTTATCTCCAACATGCTCCAAGATGTCCTTTGGCGCCTGAATATCACATATATGGTCAACAGAATTACCGGAACCAAAAGTGATAGAAAGTTCAAACATGGCTCAGAACGGCGTATAACGTCATAATATCACGTTTTGGGCACATTTTGTTTTTTATCTCCAACATGCTCCAATACGACATTTGGCCCCTGAATATCACAAATATGGTCAACAGAATTATCGGAACCAAAAGTGATAGAAAGTTCAAACATGGCTCAGAACGGCGTATAACGTCATAATATCACGTTTTGGGCGCATTTTGTTTTTTATCTCCAACATGCTCGAAGATGTCCTTTGGCGCCTGAATATCACATATATGGTCAACAGAATTACCGGAACCAAAAGTGATAGAAAGTTCAAACACGGCTCAGAACGGCGTATAACGTCATAATATCACGTTTTGGGCACATTTTGTTTTTTATCTCCAACATGCTCCAATATGTTATTAGGCGCCTGAATATCACATATATGGTCAACAGAATCATCGGAACCAAAAGTGATAGAAAGTTCAAACATGGCTCAGAACGGCGTATAACGTCATAATATCGCGTTTTGGGCACATTTTGTTTTTTATCTCCAACATGCTCCAAGATGTCATTGGCGCCTGAATATCACATATATGGTCAACAGAATTACAGGAACCAAAACTGATAAAAAGTTCAAACATGGCTCAGAACGGCGTATAACGTCATAATATCACGTTTTGGGCGCATTTTGTTTTTTATCTCCAACATGCTCCAAGATGTCCTTTGGCGCCTGAATATCACATATATGGTCAACAGAATTACCGGAACCAAAAGTGATAGAAAGTTCAAACATGGCTCAGAACGGCGTATAACGTCATAATATCACGTTTTGGGCACATTTTGTTTTTTATCTCCAACATGCTCCAATATGTTATTAGGCGCCTGAATATCACATATATGGTCAACAGAATCATAGGAACCAAAAGTGATAGAAAGTTCAAACATGGCTCAGAACGGCGTATAACGTCATAATATCACGTTTTGGGCACATTTTGTTTTTTATTTCCAACATGCTCCAAGATGTCCTTTGGCGCCTGAATATCACATATATGGTCAACAGAATTACCGGAACCAAAAGTGATAGAAAGTTCAAACATGTCTCAGAACGGCGTATAACGTCATAATATCACGTTTTGGGCACATTTTGTTTTTTATCTCCAACATGCTCCAAGATGTCATTGGCGCCTGAATATCACATATATGGTCAACAGAATTACAGGAACCAAAACTGATAGAAAGTTCAAACATGGCTCAGAACGGCGTATAACGCCATAATATCACGTTTTGGGCGCATTTTGTTTTTTATCTCCAACATGCTCCAAGATGTCCTTTGGCGCCTGAATATCACATATATGGTCAACAGAATTACCGGAACCAAAAGTGATAGAAAGTTCAAACATGGCTCAGAACGGCGTATAACGTCATAATATCACGTTTTGGGCACATTTTGTTTTTTATCTCCAACATGCTCCAATATGTTATTAGGCGCCTGAATATCACATATATGGTCAACAGAATCATCGGAACCAAAAGTGATAGAAAGTTCAAACATGGCTCAGAACGGCGTATAACGTCATAATATCACGTTTTGGGCACATTTTGTTTTTTATTTCCAACATGCTCCAAGATGTCCTTTGGCGCCTGAATATCACATATATGGTCAACAGAATTACCGGAACCAAAAGTGATAGAAAGTTCAAACATGTCTCAGAACGGCGTATAACGTCATAATATCACGTTTTGGGCACATTTTGTTTTTTATCTCCAACATGCTCCAAGATGTCATTGGCGCCTGAATATCACATATATGGTCAACAGAATTACAGGAACCAAAACTGATAGAAAGTTCAAACATGGCTCAGAACGGCGTATAACGTCATAATATCACGTTTTGGGCGCATTTTGTTTTTTATCTCCAACATGCTCCAAGATGTCCTTTGGCGCCTGAATATCACATATATGGTCAACAGAATTACCGGAACCAAAAGTGATAGAAAGTTCAAACATGGCTCAGAACGGCGTATAACGTCATAATATCACGTTTTGGGCACATTTTGTTTTTTATCTCCAACATGCTCCAATATGTTATTAGGCGCCTGAATATCACATATATGGTCAACAGAATCATCGGAACCAAAAGTGATAGAAAGTTCAAACATGGCTCAGAACGGCGTATAACGTCATAATATCACGTTTTGGGCACATTTTGTTTTTTATTTCCAACATGCTCCAAGATGTCATTTGGCGCCTGGATATCACATATATGGTCAACAGAATTACCGGAACCAAAAGTGATAGAAAGTTCAAACATGGCTCAGAACGGCGTATAACGTCATAATATCACGTTTTGGGCACATATTGTTTTTTATCCCCAACATGCTCCAACATGTCATTTGGCGCCTGAATATCACAAATATGGTCAACAGAATTATCGGAACCAAAAGTGATAGAAAGTTCAAACATGGCTCAGAACGGCGTATAACGTCATAATATCACGTTTTGGGCACATATTGTTTTTTTATCTCCAACATGCTCCAACATGTCATTTGGCGCCTGAATATCACATATATGGTCAACAGAATTACCGGAACCAAAAGTGATAGAAAGTTCAAACATGGCTCAGAACGGCGTATAACGTCATAATATCACGTTTTGGGCGCATTTTGTTTTTTATCTCCAACATGCTCCAAGATGTCATTTGGCGCCTGAATATTACATATATGGTCAACAGAATTACCGGAACCAAAAGTGATAGAAAGTTCAAACATGGCTCAGAACGGCGTATAACCTCATAATATCACGTTTTGGGCAAATTTTGTTTTTTATCTCCAACATGCTCCAATATGTCATTTGGCGCCTGGACATCACATATATGGTCAACAGAATTACCGGAACCAAAAGTGATAGAAAGTTCAAACATGGCTCAGAACGGCGTATAACGTCATAATATCACGTTTTGGGCACATTTTGTTTTTTATCTCCAACATGCTCCAATACGACATTTGGCCCCTGAATATCACAAATATGATCAACAGAATTATCGGAACCAAAAGTGATAGAAAGTTCAAACATGGCTCAGAACGGCGTATAACGTCATAATATCACGTTTTGGGCACATTTTGTTTTTTATCCCCAACATGCTCCAATATGTTATTAGGCGCCTGAATATCACATATATGGTCAACAGAATCATCGGAACCAAAAGTGATAGAAAGTTCAAACATGGCTCAGAACGGCGTATAACGTCATAATATCACGTTTTGGGTACATTTTGTTTTTTATCTCCAACATGCTCCAAGATGTCATTGGCGCCTGAATATCACATATATGGTCAACAGAATTACAGGAACCAAAACTGATAGAAAGTTCAAACATGGCTCAGAACGGCGTATAACGTCATAATATCACGTTTTGGGCGCATTTTGTTTTTTATCTCCAACATGCTCCAAGATGTCCTTTGGCGCCTGAATATCACATATATGGTCAACAGAATTACCGGAACCAAAAGTGATAGAAAGTTCAAACATGGCTCAGAACGGCGTATAACGTCATAATATCACGTTTTGGGCACATTTTGTTTTTTATCTCCAACATGCTCCAATATGTCATTAGGCGCCTGAATATCACAAATATGGTCAACAGAATTGTCGGAACCAAAAGTGATAGAAAGTTCAAACATGGCCCAGAACGGCGTATAACGTCATAATATCACGTTTTGGGCGCATTTTGTTTTTTATCTCCAACATGCTCCAATATGTCATTTGGCGCCTGAATATCACAAATATGGTCAACAGAATTATCGGAACCAAAAGTGATAGAAAGTTCAAAGATGGCTCAGAACGGCGTATAACGTCATAATATCACGTTTTGGGCACATTTTGTTTTTTATCTCCAACATGCTCCAAGATGACATTTGGCCCCTAAATATCACATATATGGTCAACAGAATTACGGGAACCAAAAGTGATAGAAAGTTCAAACATGGCTCAGAACGGCGTATAACGTCATAATATCACGTTTTGGGCACATTTTGTTTTTTATCTCCAACATGCTCCAATATGTTATTAGGCGCCTGAATATCACATATATGGTCAACAGAATCATCGGAACCAAAAGTGATAGAAAGTTCAAACATGTCTCAGAACGGCGTATAACGTCATAATATCACGTTTTGGCACATTTTGTTTTTTATCTCCAACATGCTCCAAGATGTCATCTGGCGCCTGAATATCACATATATGGTCAACAGAATTACCGGAACCAAAAGTGATAGAAAGTTCAAACATGGCTCAGAACGGCGTATAACGTCATAATATCACGTTTTGGGCACATTTTGTTTTTTATCTCCAACATGCTCCAAGATGACATTTGGCCCCTAAATATCACATATATGGTCAACAGAATTACCGGAACCAAAAGTGATAGAAAGTTCAAACATGGCTCAGAACGGCGTATAACGTCATAATATCACGTTTTGGGCACATTTTGTTTTTTATCTCCAACATGCTCCAATATGTCATTAGGCGCCTGAATATCACATATATGGTCAACAGAATCATCGGAACCAAAAGTGATAGAAAGTTCAAACATGTCTCAGAACGGCGTATAAAGTCATAATATCACGTTTTGGGCACATTTTGTTTTTCATCTCCAACATGCTGCAAGATGACATTTGGCCCCTGAATATCACATATATGGTCAACAGAATTACCGGAACCAAAAGTGATAGAAAGTTCAAACATGGCTCAGAACCGCGTATAACATCATAATATCACGTTTTGGGCACATTTTGTTTTTTATCTCCAACATGCTCCAAGATGACATTTGGCCCCTAAATATCACATATATGGTCAACAGAATTACCGGAACCAAAAGTGATAGAAAGTTCAAACATGGCTCAGAACGGCGTATAACGTCATAATATCACGTTTTGGGCACATTTTGTTTTTTATCTCCAACATGCTCCAATATGTCATTAGGCGCCTGAATATCACATATATGGTCAACAGAATCATCGGAACCAAAAGTGATAGAAAGTTCAAACATGTCTCAGAACGGCGTATAAAGTCATAATATCACGTTTTGGGCACATTTTGTTTTTCATCTCCAACATGCTGCAAGATGACATTTGGCGCCTGAATATCACATATATGGTCAACAGAATTACCGGAACCAAAAGTGATAGAAAGTTCAAACATGGCTCAGAACGGCGTATAACGTCATAATATCACGTTTTGGGCACATTTTGTTTTTTATCTCCAACATGCTCCAATACGACATTTGGCCCCTGAATATCACAAATATGGTCAACAGAATTATCGGAACCAAAAGTGATAGAAAGTTCAAACATGGCTCAGAACGGCGTATAACGTCATAATATCACGTTTTGGGCGCATTTTGTTTTTTATCTCCAACATGCTCCAATACGACATTTGGCCCCTGAATATCACAAATATGGTCAACAGAATTATCGGAACCAAAAGTGATAGAAAGTTCAAACATGGCTCAGAACGGCGTATAACGTCATAATATCACGTTTTGGGCGCATTTTGTTTTTTATCTCCAACATGCTCCAATATGTCATTTGGCGCCTGAATATCACATATATGGTCAACAGAATTACCGGAACCAAAAGTGATAGAAAGTTCAAACATGGCCCAGAACGGCGTATAACGTCATAATATCACGTTTTGGGCACATTTTGTTTTTTATCTCCAACATGCTCCAATATGTCATTAGGCGCCTGAATATCACATATATGGTCAACAGAATCATCGGAACCAAAAGTGATAGAAAGTTCAAACATGTCTCAGAACGGCGTATAACGTCATAATATCACGTTTTGGGCACATTTTGTTTTTTTTCTCCAACATGCTCCAAGATGTCATTTGGCGCCTGAATATCACATATATGGTCAACAGAATTACCGGAACCAAAAGTGATAGAAAGTTCAAACATGGCTCAGAACTGCGTATAACGTCATAATATCACGTTTTGGGCACATTTTGTTTTTTATCTCCTACATGCTCCAAGATGACATTTGGCCCCTGAATATCACATATATGTTCAACAAAATTACCGGAACCAAAAGTGATAGAAAGTTCAAACATGGCTCAGAACGGCGTATAACGTCATAATATCACGTTTTGGGCGCATTTTGTTTTTTATCTCCAACATGCTCCAATATGTCATTTGGCGCCTGAATATCACATATATGGTCAACAGAATTTCCGGAACCAAAAGTGATAGAAAGTTCAAACATGGCTCAGAACGGCGTATAACGTCATAATATCACGTTTTGGGCACATTTTGTTTTTTATCTCCAACATGCTCCAATATGTCATTAGGCGCCTGAATATCACAAATATGGTCAACAGAATTGTCGGAACCAAAAGTGATAGAAAGTTCAAACATGGCTCAGAACGGCGTATAACGTCATAATATCACGTTTTGGGCGTATTTTGTTTTTTATCTCCAACATGCTCCAATATGTCATTTGGCGCCTGAATATCACAAATATGGTCAACAGAATTATCGGAACCAAAAGTGATAGAAAGTTCAAACATGGCTCAGAACGGCGTATAACGTCATAATATCACGTTTTGGGCACATTTTGTTTTTTATCTCCAACATGCTCCAAGATGACATTTGGCCCCTAAATATCACATATATGGTCAACAGAATTACGGGAACCAAAAGTGATAGAAAGTTCAAACATGGCTCAGAACGGCGTATAACGTCATAATATCACGTTTTGGGCACATTTTGTTTTTTATCTCCAACATGCTCCAATATGTTATTAGGCGCCTGAATATCACATATATGGTCAACAGAATCATCGGAACCAAAAGTGATAGAAAGTTCAAACATGTCTCAGAACGGCGTATAACGTCATAATATCACGTTTTGGCACATTTTGTTTTTTATCTCCAACATGCTCCAAGATGTCATTTGGCGCCTGAATATCACATATATGGTCAACAGAATTACCGGAACCAAAAGTGATAGAAAGTTCAAACATGGCTCAGAACGGCGTATAACGTCATAATATCACGTTTTGGGCACATTTTGTTTTTTATCTCCAACATGCTCCAAGATGACATTTGGCCCCTAAATATCACATATATGGTCAACAGAATTACCGGAACCAAAAGTGATAGAAAGTTCAAACATGGCTCAGAACGGCGTATAACGTCATAATATCACGTTTTGGGCACATTTTGTTTTTTATCTCCAACATGCTCCAATATGTCATTAGGCGCCTGAATATCACATATATGGTCAACAGAATCATCGGAACCAAAAGTGATAGAAAGTTCAAACATGTCTCAGAACGGCGTATAAAGTCATAATATCACGTTTTGGGCACATTTTGTTTTTCATCTCCAACATGCTGCAAGATGACATTTGGCCCCTGAATATCACATATATGGTCAACAGAATTACCGGAACCAAAAGTGATAGAAAGTTCAAACATGGCTCAGAACCGCGTATAACATCATAATATCACGTTTTGGGCACATTTTGTTTTTTATCTCCATCATGCTCCAATACGACATTTGGCCCCTGAATATCACAAATATGGTCAACAGAATTATCGGAACCAAAAGTGATAGAAAGTTCAAACATGGCTCAGAACGGCGTATAACGTCATAATATCACGTTTTGGGCGCATTTTGTTTTTTATCTCCAACATGCTCCAATACGACATTTGGCCCCTGAATATCACAAATATGGTCAACAGAATTATCGGAACCAAAAGTGATAGAAAGTTCAAACATGGCTCAGAACGGCGTATAACGTCATAATATCACGTTTTGGGCGCATTTTGTTTTTTATCTCCAACATGCTCCAATATGTCATTTGGCGCCTGAATATCACATATATGGTCAACAGAATCATCGGAACCAAAAGTGATAGAAAGTTCAAACATGTCTCAGAACGGCGTATAAAGTCATAATATCACGTTTTGGGCACATTTTGTTTTTCATCTCCAACATGCTGCAAGATGACATTTGGCCCCTGAATATCACATATATGGTCAACAGAATTACCGGAACCAAAAGTGATAGAAAGTTCAAACATGTCTCAGAACGGCGTATAACGTCATAATATCACGTTTTGGCACATTTTGTTTTTTATCTCCAACATGCTCCAAGATGTCATTTGGCGCCTGAATATCACATATATGGTCAACAGAATTACCGGAACCAAAAGTGATAGAAAGTTCAAACATGGCTCAGAACGGCGTATAACGTCATAATATCACGTTTTGGGCACATTTTGTTTTTTATCTCCAACATGCTCCAAGATGACATTTGGCCCCTAAATATCACATATATGGTCAACAGAATTACCGGAACCAAAAGTGATAGAAAGTTCAAACATGGCTCAGAACGGCGTATAACGTCATAATATCACGTTTTGGGCACATTTTGTTTTTTATCTCCAACATGCTCCAATATGTCATTAGGCGCCTGAATATCACATATATGGTCAACAGAATCATCGGAACCAAAAGTGATAGAAAGTTCAAACATGTCTCAGAACGGCGTATAAAGTCATAATATCACGTTTTGGGCACATTTTGTTTTTCATCTCCAACATGCTGCAAGATGACATTTGGCCCCTGAATATCACATATATGGTCAACAGAATTACCGGAACCAAAAGTGATAGAAAGTTCAAACATGGCTCAGAACCGCGTATAACATCATAATATCACGTTTTGGGCACATTTTGTTTTTTATCTCCATCATGCTCCAATACGACATTTGGCCCCTGAATATCACAAATATGGTCAACAGAATTATCGGAACCAAAAGTGATAGAAAGTTCAAACATGGCTCAGAACGGCGTATAACGTCATAATATCACGTTTTGGGCGCATTTTGTTTTTTATCTCCAACATGCTCCAATACGACATTTGGCCCCTGAATATCACAAATATGGTCAACAGAATTATCGGAACCAAAAGTGATAGAAAGTTCAAACATGGCTCAGAACGGCGTATAACGTCATAATATCACGTTTTGGGCGCATTTTGTTTTTTATCTCCAACATGCTCCAATATGTCATTTGGCGCCTGAATATCACATATATGGTCAACAGAATTACCGGAACCAAAAGTGATAGAAAGTTCAAACATGGCCCAGAACGGCGTATAACGTCATAATATCACGTTTTGGGCACATTTTGTTTTTTATCTCCAACATGCTCCAATATGTCATTAGGCGCCTGAATATCACATATATGGTCAACAGAATCATCGGAACCAAAAGTGATAGAAAGTTCAAACATGTCTCAGAACGGCGTATAACGTCATAATATCACGTTTTGGCACATTTTGTTTTTTATCTCCAACATGCTCCAAGATGTCATTTGGCGCCTGAATATCACATATATGGTCAACAGAATTACCGGAACCAAAAGTGATAGAAAGTTCAAACATGGCTCAGAACGGCGTATAACGTCATAATATCACGTTTTGGGCACATTTTGTTTTTTATCTCCAACATGCTCCAAGATGACATTTGGCCCCTAAATATCACATATATGGTCAACAGAATTACCGGAACCAAAAGTGATAGAAAGTTCAAACATGGCTCAGAACGGCGTATAACGTCATAATATCACGTTTTGGGCACATTTTGTTTTTTATCTCCAACATACTCCAATATGTCATTAGGCGCCTGAATATCACATATATGGTCAACAGAATCATCGGAACCAAAAGTGATAGAAAGTTCAAACATGTCTCAGAACGGCGTATAAAGTCATAATATCACGTTTTGGGCACATTTTGTTTTTCATCTCCAACATGCTGCAAGATGACATTTGGCGCCTGAATATCACATATATGGTCAACAGAATTACCGGAACCAAAAGTGATAGAAAGTTCAAACATGGCTCAGAACGTTGTATAACGTCATAATATCACGTTTTGGGCACATTTTGTTTTTTATCTCCAACATGCTCCAATACGACATTTGGCCCCTGAATATCACAAATATGGTCAACAGAATTATCGGAACCAAAAGTGATAGAAAGTTCAAACATGGCTCAGAACGGCGTATAACGTCATAATATCACGTTTTGGGCGCATTTTGTTTTTTATCTCCAACATGCTCCAATACGACATTTGGCCCCTGAATATCACAAATATGGTCAACAGAATTATCGGAACCAAAAGTGATAGAAAGTTCAAACATGGCTCAGAACGGCGTATAACGTCATAATATCACGTTTTGGGCGCATTTTGTTTTTTATCTCCAACATGCTCCAATATGTCATTTGGCGCCTGAATATCACATATATGGTCAACAGAATTACCGGAACCAAAAGTGATAGAAAGTTCAAACATGGCCCAGAACGGCGTATAACGTCATAATATCACGTTTTGGGCACATTTTGTTTTTTATCTCCAACATGCTCCAATATGTCATTAGGCGCCTGAATATCACATATATGGTCAACAGAATCATCGGAACCAAAAGTGATAGAAAGTTCAAACATGTCTCAGAACGGCGTATAAAGTCATAATATCACGTTTTGGGCACATTTTGTTTTTCATCTCCAACATGCTCCAAGATGACATTTGGCCCCTGAATATCACATATATGGTCAACAGAATTACCGGAACCAAAAGTGATAGAAAGTTCAAACATGGCTCAGAACCGCGTATAACGTCATAATATCACGTTTTGTGCACATTTTGTTTTTTATCTCCAACATGCTCCAATACGACATTTCGCCCCTGAATATCACAAATATGTTCAACAGAATTATCGGAACCAAAAGTGATAGAAAGTTCAAACATGGCTCAGAACGGCGTATAACGTCATAATATCACGTTTTGGGCGCATTTTGTTTTTTATCTCCAACATGCTCCAAGATGTCCTTTGGCGCCTGAATACCACATATATGGTCAACAGAATTACCGGAACCAAAAGTGATAGAAAGTTCAAACATGGCTCAGAACGGCGTATAACGTCATAATATCACGTTTTGGGCACATTTTGTTTTTTATCTCCAACATGCTCCAATATGTTATTAGGCGCCTGAATATCACATATATGGTCAACAGAATCATCGGAACCAAAAGTGATAGAAAGTTCAAACATGGCTCAGAACGGCGTATAACGTCATAATATCACGTTTTGGGCGCATTTTGTTTTTTATCTCCAACATGCTCCAATATGTCATTTGGCGCCTGAATATCACATATATGGTCAACAGAATTACCGGAACCAAAAGTGATAGAAAGTTCAAACATGGCTCAGAACGGCGTATAACGTCATAATATCACGTTTTGGGCACATTTTGTTTTTTATCTCCAACATGCTCCAATACGATATTTGGCCCCTGAATATCACAAATATGGTCAACAGAATTATCGGAACCAAAAGTGATAGAAAGTTCAATCATGGCTCAGAACGGCGTATAACGTCATAATATCACGTTTTGGGCACATATTGTTTTTTATCCCCAACATGCTCCAACATGTCATTTGGCGCCTGAATATCACAAATATGGTCACCAGAATTATCGGAACCAAAAGTGATAGAAAGTTCAAACATGGCTCAGAACGGCGTATAACGTCATAATATCACGTTTTGGGCACATATTGTTTTTTATCTCCAACATGCTCCAACATGTCATTTGGCGCCTGAATATTACATATATGGTCAACAGAATTACCGGAACCAAAAGTGATAGAAAGTTCAAACATGGCTCAAAACGGCGTATAACGTCATAATATCACGTTTTGGGCACATTTTGTTTTTTATCTCCAACATGCTCCAATACGATATTTGGCCCCTGAATATCACAAATATGGTCAACAGAATTATCGGAACCAAAAGTGATAGAAAGTTCAAACATGGCTCAGAACGGCGTATAACGTCATAATATCACGTTTTGGGCACATTTTGTTTTTTATCTCCAACATGCTCCAATATGTTATTAGGCGCCTGAATATCACATATATGGTCAACAGAATCATCGGAACCAAAAGTGATAGAAAGTTCAAACATGGCTCAGAACGGCGTATAACGTCATAATATCACGTTTTGGGCACATTTTGTTTTTTATCTCCAACATGCTCCAGGATGACATTTGGCCAATGAATATCACAAATATGTTCAACAGAATTATCGGAACCAAAAGTGATAGAAAGTTCAAACATGGCTCAGAACGGCGTATAACGTCATAATATCACGTTTTGGGCGCATTTTGTTTTTTATCTCCAACATGCTCCAAGATGTCATTTGGCGCCTGAATATTACATATATGGTCAACAGAATTACCGGAACCAAAAGTGATAGAAAGTTCAAACATGGCTCAGAACGGCGTATAACCTCATAATATCACGTTTTGGGCACATTTTGTTTTTTATCTCCAACATGCTCCAATATGTCATTTGGCGCCTGGATATCACATATATGGTCAACAGAATCATCGGAACCAAAAGTGATAGAAAGTTCACACATGGCTCAGAACGGCGTATAACGTCATAATATCACGTTTTGGGCACATTTTGTTTTTTATCTCCAACATGCTCCAATACGATATTTGGCCCCTGAATATCACAAATATGGTCAACAGAATTATCGGAACCAAAAGTGATAGAAAGTTCAATCATGGCTCAGAACGGCGTATAACGTCATAATATCACGTTTTGGGCACATATTGTTTTTTATCCCCAACATGCTCCAACATGTCATTTGGCGCCTGAATATCACAAATATGGTCACCAGAATTATCGGAACCAAAAGTGATAGAAAGTTCAAACATGGCTCAGAACGGCGTATAACGTCATAATATCACGTTTTGGGCACATATTGTTTTTTATCTCCAACATGCTCCAACATGTCATTTGGCGCCTGAATATTACATATATGGTCAACAGAATTACCGGAACCAAAAGTGATAGAAAGTTCAAACATGGCTCAAAACGGCGTATAACGTCATAATATCACGTTTTGGGCACATTTTGTTTTTTATCTCCAACATGCTCCAATACGATATTTGGCCCCTGAATATCACAAATATGGTCAACAGAATTATCGGAACCAAAAGTGATAGAAAGTTCAAACATGGCTCAGAACGGCGTATAACGTCATAATATCACGTTTTGGGCACATTTTGTTTTTTATCTCCAACATGCTCCAATATGTTATTAGGCGCCTGAATATCACATATATGGTCAACAGAATCATCGGAACCAAAAGTGATAGAAAGTTCAAACATGGCTCAGAACGGCGTATAACGTCATAATATCACGTTTTGGGCACATTTTGTTTTTTATCTCCAACATGCTCCAGGATGACATTTGGCCAATGAATATCACAAATATGTTCAACAGAATTATCGGAACCAAAAGTGATAGAAAGTTCAAACATGGCTCAGAACGGCGTATAACGTCATAATATCACGTTTTGGGCGCATTTTGTTTTTTATCTCCAACATGCTCCAAGATGTCATTTGGCGCCTGAATATTACATATATGGTCAACAGAATTACCGGAACCAAAAGTGATAGAAAGTTCAAACATGGCTCAGAACGGCGTATAACCTCATAATATCACGTTTTGGGCACATTTTGTTTTTTATCTCCAACATGCTCCAATATGTCATTTGGCGCCTGGATATCACATATATGGTCAACAGAATCATCGGAACCAAAAGTGATAGAAAGTTCACACATGGCTCAGAACGGCGTATAACGTCATAATATCACGTTTTGGGCACATTTTGTTTTTTATCTCCAACATGCTCCAATACGACATTTGGCCCCTGAATATCACAAATATGATCAACAGAATTATCGGAACCAAAAGTGATAGAAAGTTCAAACATGGCTCAGAACGGCGTATAACGTCATAATATCACGTTTTGGGCGCATTTTATTTTTTATCTCCAACATGCTCCAATACGATATTTGGCCCCTGAATATCACAAATATGGTCAACAGAATTATCGGAACCAAAAGTGATAGAAAGTTCAAACATGTCTCAGAACGGCGTATAAAGTCATAATATCACGTTTTGGGCACATTTTGTTTTTCATCTCCAACATGCTCCAAGATGACATTTGGCCCTTGAATATCACATATATGGTCAACAGAATTACCGGAACCAAAAGTGATAGAAAGTTCAAACATGGCTCAGAACGGCGTATAACGTCATAATATCACGTTTTGGGCGCATTTTGTTTTTTATCTCCAACATGCTCCAATATGTTATTAGGAGCCTGAATATCACATATATGGTCAACAGAATCATCGGAACCAAAAGTGATAGAAAGTTCAAACATGGCTCAGAACGGCGTATAACGTCATAATATCACGTTTTGGGCGCATTTTGTTTTTTATCTCCAACATGCTCCAATACGATATTTGGCCCCTGAATATCACAAATATGGTCAACAGAATTATCGGAACCAAAAGTGATGGAAAGTTCAAATATGGCTCAGAACGGCGTATAACGTCATAATATCACGTTTTGGGCGCATTTTATTTTTTATCTCCAACATGCTCCAATACGATATTTGGCCCCTGAATATCACAAATATGGTCAACAGAATAATCGGAACCAAAAGTGATAGAAAGTTCAAACATGGCTCAGAACGGCGTATAACGTCATAATATCACGTTTTGGGCACATTTTCTTTTTTATCTCCAACATGCTCCAAGATGTCATTAGGCGCCTGAATATCACATATATGGTCAACAAAATTACCGGAACCAAAAGTGATGAAAGTTCAAACATGGCTCAGAACGGCGTATAACGTCATAATATCACGTTTTGGGCACATTTTGTTTTTTATCTCCAACATGCTCCAAGATGTCATTAGGCGCCTGAATATCACATATATGGTCAACAGAATTACGGGAACCAAAAGTGATAGAAAGTTCAAACATGGCTCAGAACGGCGTATAACGTCATAATATCACGTTTTGGGCACATTTTGTTTTTTATCTCCAACATGCTCCAAGATGTCATTTGGCGCCTGAATATCACATATATGGTCAACAGAATTACCGGAACCAAAAGTGATAGAAAGTTCAAACATGGCTCAGAACGGCGTATAACGTCATAATATCACGTTTTGGGCACATTTTGTTTTTTATCTCCAACATGCTCCATGATGACATTTGGCCCCTGAATATCACAAATATGGTCAACAGAATTATCGGAACCAAAAGTCATAGAAAGTTCAAACATGGCTCAGAACGGCGTATAACGTCATAATATCACGTTTTGGGCACATTTTGTTTTTTATCTCCAACATGCTCCAATACGATATTTGGCCAATGAATATCACAAATATGTTCAACAGAATTATCGGAACCAAAAGTGATAGAAAGTTCAAACATGGCTCAGAACGGCGTATAACGTCATAATATCACGTTTTGGGCACATTTTGTTTTTTATCTCCAACATGCTCCAATACGATATTTGGCCAATGAATATCACAAATATGTTCAACAGAATTATCGGAACCAGAAGTGATAGAAAGTTCAAACATGGCTCAGAACGGCGTGTAACGTCATAATATCACGTTTTGGGCACATTTTGTTTTTTATCTCCAACATGCTCCAACATGTCATTTGGCGCCTGGATATCACAAATATGGTCAACAGAATTATCGGAACCAAAAGTGATATAAAGTTCAAACGTGGCTCAGAACGGCGTATAACGTCATAATATCACGTTTTGGGCACATATTGTTTTTTATCTCCAACATGCTCCAAGATGACATTTGGCCCCTGAATATCACAAATATGTTCAACAGAATTATCGGAACCAAAAGTGATAGAAAGTTCAAACATGGCTCAGAACGGCGTATAACGTCATAATATCACGTTTTGGGCACATTTTGTTTTTTATCTCCAACATGTTCCAATATGATATTTGGCCCCTGAATATCACAAATATGGTCAACAGAATTATCGGAACCAAAAGTGATAGAAAGTTCAAACATGGCTCAGAACGGCGTGTAACGTCATAATATCACGTTTTGGGCACATTTTGTTTTTTATCTCCAACATGCTCCAACATGTCATTTGGCGCCTGGATATCACAAATATGGTCAACAGAATTATCGGAACCAAAAGTGATATAAAGTTCAAACGTGGCTCAGAACGGCGTATAACGTCATAATATCACGTTTTGGGCACATATTGTTTTTTATCTCCAACATGCTCCAAGATGAC
This sequence comes from Onthophagus taurus, assembly GCF_036711975.1. Classification (NCBI taxonomy): domain Eukaryota; kingdom Metazoa; phylum Arthropoda; class Insecta; order Coleoptera; family Scarabaeidae; genus Onthophagus; species Onthophagus taurus. Next base: position 25,929,702 of record NC_091972.1, on the reverse strand, counting down.
ATTTGGCCCCTGAATATCACAAATATGGTCAACAGAATTATCGGAACCAAAAGTGATAGAAAGTTCAAACATGGCTCAGAACGGCGTATAACGTCATAATATCACGTTTTGGGCACATTTTGTTTTTTATCTCCAACATGCTCCAATATGATATTTGGTGCCTGAATATCACAAATATGGTCAACAGAATTATAGGAACCAAAAGTGATAGAAAGTTCAAACATGGCTCAGAACGGCGTATAACGTCATAATATCACGTTTTGGGCACTTTTTGTTTTTTATCTCCAACATGCTCCAAGATGACATTTGGCCCCTGAATATCACAAATATGGTCAACAGAATTATCGGAACCAAAAGTGATAGAAAGTTCAAACATGGCTCAGAACGGCGTGTAACGTCATAATATCACGTTTTGGGCACATTTTGTTTTTTATCTCCAACATGCTCCAACATGTCATTTGGCGCCTGGATATCACAAATATGGTCAACAGAATTATCGGAACCAAAAGTGATATAAAGTTCAAACTCGGCTAGAACGGCGTATAACGTCATAATATCACGTTTTGGGCACATATTGTTTTTTATCTCCAACATGCTCCAACATGTCATTTGGCGCCTGAATATCACAAATATGGTCAACAGATTTATCGGAACCAAAAGTGATAGAAAGTTCAAACATGACTCAGAACGGCGTATAACGTCATAATATCACGTTTTGGGCATATTTTGTTTTTTATCTCCAACATGTTCCAATACGATATTTGGCCCCTGAATATCACAAATATGGTCAACAGAATTATCGGAACCAAAAGTCATAGAAAGTTCAAACATGGCTCAGAACGGCGTATAACGTCATAATATCACGTTTTGGGCGCATTTTGTTTTTTATCTCCAATATGCTCCAATACGATATTTGGCCAATGAATATCACAAATATGGTCAACAGAATTATCGGAACCAAAAGTGATAGAAAGTTCAAACATGGCTCAGAACGGCGTATAACGTCATAATATCACGTTTTGGGCGCATTTTGTTTTTTATCTCCAACATGCTCCAATACGATATTTGTCCCCTGAATATCACAAATATGGTCAACAGAATTATCGGAACCAAAAGTGATAGAAAGTTCAAACATGGCTCAGAACGGCGTATAACGTCATAATATCACGTTTTGGGCACATTTTGTTTTTTATCTCCAACATGCTCCAATATGTTATTAGGCGCCTGAATATCACATATATGGTCAATAGAATCATCGGAACCAAAAGTGATAGAAAGTTCAAACATGGCTCAGAACGGCGTATAACATCATAATATCACGTTTTGGGCGCATTTTATTTTTTATCTCCAACATGCTCCAATACGATATTTGGCCCCTGAATATCACAAATATGGTCAACAGAATTATCGGAACCAAAAGTGATAGAAAGTTCAAACATGGCTCAGAACGGCGTATAACGTCATAATATCACGTTTTGGGCGCATTTTATTTTTTATCTCCAACATGCTCCAATACGATATTTGGCCGCTGAATATCACAAATATGGTCAACAGAATTATCGGAACCAAAAGTGATAGAAAGTTCAAACGTGGCTCAGAACGGCGTATAACGTCATAATATCACGTTTTGGGCACATATTGTTTTTTATCTCCAACATGCTCCAACATGTCATTTGGCGCCTGAATATCACAAATATGGTCAACAGAATTATCGGAACCAAAAGTGATAGAAAGTTCAAACGTGGCTCAGAACGGCGTATAACGTCACAATATCACGTTTTGGGCACATTTTGTTTTTTATCTCCAACATGCTCCAATATGTTATTAGGCGCCTGAATATCACATATATGATCAACAGAATCATCGGAACCAAAAGTGATAGAAAGTTCAAACATGGCTCAGAACGGCGTATAACATCATAATATCACGTTTTGGGCGCATTTTATTTTTTATCTCCAACATGCTCCAATACGATATTTGGCCCCTGAATATCACAAATATGGTCAACAGAATTATCGGAACCAAAAGTGATAGAAAGTTCAAACATGGCTCAGAATGGCGTATAACGTCATAATATCACGTTTTGGGCACATTTTGTTTTTTATCTCCAACATGCTCCAATATGTTATTAGGCGCCTGAATATCACATATATGATCAACAGAATCATCGGAACCAAAAGTGATAGAAAGTTCAAACATGGCTCAGAACGGCGTATAACATCATAATATCACGTTTTGGGCGCATTTTATTTTTTATCTCCAACATGCTCCAATACGATATTTGGCCCCTGAATATCACAAATATGGTCAACAGAATTATCGGAACCAAAAGTGATAGAAAGTTCAAACATGGCTCAGAATGGCGTATAACGTCATAATATCACGTTTTGGGCACATTTTGTTTTTTATCTCCAACATGCTCCAAGATGACATTTGGCCCCTGAATATCACATATATGGTCAACAGAATTACCGGAACCAAAAGTGATAGAAAGTTCAAACATGGCTCAGAACGGCGTATAACGTCATAATATCACGTTTTGGGCACATTTTGTTTTTTATCTCCAACATGCTCCAAGATGACATTTGGCCCCTGAATATCACATATATGGTCAACAGAATCATCGGAACCAAAAGTGATAGAAAGTTCAAACATGGCTCAGAACGGCGTATAACATCATAATATCACGTTTTGGGCGCATTTTATTTTTTATCTCCAACATGCTCCAATACGATATTTGGCCCCTGAATATCACAAATATGGTCAACAGAATTATCGGAACCAAAAGTGATAGAAAGTTCAAACATGGCTCAGAACGGCGTATAACGTCATAATATCACGTTTTGGGCACATTTTGTTTTTTATCTCCAACATGCTCCAAGATGACATTTGGCCCCTGAATATCACAAATATGGTCAACAGAATTATCGGAACCAAAAGTGATAGAAAGTTCAAACATGGCTCAGAACGGCGTATAACGTCATAATATCACGTTTTGGGCACATTTTGTTTTTTATCTCCAACATGCTCCAATATGTTATTAGGCGCCTGAATATCACATATATGGTCAACAGAATCATCGGAACCAAAAGTGATAGAAAGTTCAAACATGGCTCAGAACGGCGTATAAAGTCATAATATCACGTTTTGGGCACATTTTGTTTTTTATCTCCAACATGCTCCAAGATGACATTTGGCCCCTGAATATCACATATATGGTCAACAGAATTACCGGAACCAAAAGTGATAGAAAGTTCAAACATGGCTCAGAACCGCGTATAACGTCATAATATCACGTTTTGGGCACATATTGTTTTTTATCTCCAACATGTCATTTGGCGCCTGAATATCACTAATATGGTCAACAGAATTATCGGAACCAAAAGTGATAGAAAGTTCAAACGTGGCTCAGAACGGCGTATAACATCATAATATCACGTTTTGGGCACATATTGTTTTTTATCTCCAACATGCTCCAAGATGACATTTGGCCCCTGAATATCACAAATATGGTCAACAGAATTACCGGAACCAAAAGTGATAGAAAGTTCAAACATGGCTCGGAACCGCGTATAACGTCATAATATCACGTTTTGGGCACATATTGTTTTTTATCTCCAACATGTCATTTGGCGCCTGAATATCACAAATATGGTCAACAGAATTATCGGAACCAAAAGTGATAGAAAGTTCAAACATGTCTCAGAACGGCGTATAACATCATAATATCACGTTTTGGGCACATATTGTTTTTTATCTCCAACATGCTCCAAGATGACATTTGGCCCCTGAATATCACAAATATGGTCAACAGAATTACCGGAACCAAAAGTGATAGAAAGTTCAAACATGGCTCAGAACCGCGTATAACATCATAATATCACGTTTTGGGCACATATTGTTTTTTATCTCCAACATGTCATTTGGCGCCTGAATATCACAAATATGGTCAACAGAATTATCGGAACCAAAAGTGATAGAAAGTTCAAACATGGCTCAGAACGGCGTATAACGTCATAATATCACGTTTTGAGCACATTTTGTTTTTTATCTCCAACATGCTCCAAGATGACATTTGGCCCCTGAATATCACATATATGGTCAACAGAATCATCGGAACCAAAAGTGATAGAAAGTTCAAACATGGCTCAGAACGTCGTATAAAGTCATAATATCACGTTTTGGGCGCATTTTGTTTTTTATCTCCAACATGCTCCAATACGATATTTGGCCAATGAATATCACAAATATGTTCAACAGAATTATCGGAACCAAAAGTGATAGAAAGTTCAAACATGGCTCAGAACGGCGTATAACGTCATAATATCACGTTTTGGGCACATTTTGTTTTTTATCTCCAACATGCTCCATGATGACATTTGGCCCCTGAATATCACAAATATGGTCAACAGAATTACCGGAACCAAAAGTGATAGAAAGTTCAAACATGGCTCAGAACGGCGTATAACGTCATAATATCACGTTTTGGGCGCATTTTGTTTTTTATCTCCAACATGCACCAATGCGATATTTGGCCCCTGAATATCACAAATATGGTCAACAGAATTACCGGAACCAAAAGTGATAGAAAGTTCAAACATGGCTCAGAACGGCGTATAACGTCATAATATCACGTTTTGGGCACATTTCGTTTTTTATCTCCAACATGCTCCAAGATGTCATTTGGCGCCTGAATATCACATATATGGTCAACAGAATTACCGGAACCAAAAGTGATAGAAAGTTCAAACATGGCTCAGAACGGCGTATAACGTCATAATATCACGTTTTGGGCGCATTTTGTTTTTTATCTCCAACATGCTCCAAGATGTCATTTGGCGCCTGAATATCACATACATGGTCAACAGAATTACCGGAACCAAAAGTGATAGAAAGTTCAAACATGGCTCAGAACGGCGTATAACGTCATAATATCACTTTTGGGCACATTTTGTTTTTTATCTCCAACATGCTCCAATATGTCATTTGGCGCCTGAATATCACATATATGGTCAACAGAATTACCGGAAACAAAAGTGATAGAAAGTTCAAACATGGCTCAGAACGGCGTATAACGTCATAATATCACGTTTTGGGCACATTTTGTTTTTTATCTCCAACATGCTCCAATATGTTATTAGGCGCCTGAATATCACATATATGGTCAACAGAATTACCGGAACCAAAAGTGATAGAAAGTTCAAACATGGCTCAGAACGGCGTATAACGTCATAATATCACGTTTTGGGCACATTTCGTTTTTTATCTCCAACATGCTCCAAGATGTCATTTGGCGGCTGAATATCACATATATGGTCAACAGAATTACCGGAACCAAAAGTGATAGAAAGTTCAAACATGGCTCAGAACGGCGAATAACGTCATAATATCAGGTTTTGGGCGCATTTTGTTTTTTATCTCCAACATGCTCCAAGATGTCATTTGGCGCCTGAATATCACATACATGGTCAACAGAATTACCGGAACCAAAAGTGATAGAAAGTTCAAACATGGCTCAGAACGGCGTATAACGTCATAATATCACGTTTTGGGCACATTTCGTTTTTTATCTCCAACATGCTCCAAGATCTCATTTGGCGCCTGAATATCACATATATGGTCAACAGAATTACCGGAACCAAAAGTGATAGAAAGTTCAAACATGGCTCAGAACGGCGTATAACGTCATAATATCACGTTTTGGGCGCATTTTGTTTTTTATCTCCAACATGCTCCAAGATGTCATTTGGCGCCTGAATATCACATACATGGTCAACAGAATTACCGGAACCAAAAGTGATAGAAAGTTCAAACATGGCTCAGAACGGCGTATAACGTCATAATATCACTTTTGGGCACATTTTGTTTTTTATCTCCAACATGCTCCAAGATGTCATTTGGCGCCTGAATATCACATACATGGTCAACAGAATTACCGGAACCAAAAGTGATAGAAAGTTCAAACATGACTCAGAACGGCGTATAACGTCATAATATCACCTTTTGAGCACATTTTGTTTTTTATCTCCAACATGCTCCAATACGATATTTGGCCCCTGAATATCACAAATATGGTCAACAGAATTACCGGAACCAAAAGTGATAGAAAGTTCAAACATGGCTCAGAACGTCGTATAACGTCATAATATCACGTTTTGGGCACATTTTGTTTTTTATCTCCAACATGCTCCAAGATGTCATTTGGCGCCTGAATATCACATATATGGTCAACAGAATTACCGGAACCAAAAGTGATAGAAAGTTCAAGCATGGCTCAGAACGGCGTATAACATCATAATATCACGTTTTGGGCGCATTTTATTTTTTATCTCCAACATGCTCCAATACGATATTTGGCCCCTGAATATCACAAATATGGTCAACAGAATTATCGGAACCAAAAGTGATAGAAAGTTCAAACATGGCTCAGAACGGCGTATAACGTCATAATATCACGTTTTGGGCACATTTTGTTTTTTATCCTCAACATGCTCCAAGATGACATTTGGCCCCTGAATATCACATATATGGTCAACAGAATTACCGGAACCAAAAGTGATAGAAAGTTCAAACATGGCTCAGAACGGCGTATAACGTCATAATATCACGTTTTGGGCACATTTTGTTTTTTATCTCCAACATGCTCCAATATGTTATTAGGCGCCTGAATATCACATATATGGTCAACAGAATCATCGGAACCAAAAGTGATAGAAAGTTCAAACATGTCTCAGAACGGCGTATAACGTCATAATATCACGTTTTGGGCACATTTTGTTTTTATCTCCAACATGCTCCAAGATGTCATTAGGCGCCTGAATATCACATATATGGTCAACAGAATTACCGGAACCAAAAGTGATAGAAAGTTCAAACATGGCTCTGAACGGCGTATAACGTCATAATATCACGTTTTGGGCACATTTTGTTTTTTATCTCCAACATGCTCCAAGATGACATTTGGCCCCTGAATATCACATATATGGTCAACAGAATCATCGGAACCAAAAGTGATAGAAAGTTCAAACATGTCTCAGAACGGCGTATAACGTCATAATATCACGTTTTGGGCACATTTTGTTTTTTATCTCCAACATGCTCCAATATGTCATTTGGCGCCTGAATATCACATATATGCTCAACAGAATTACCGGAACCAAAAGTGATAGAAAGTTCAAACATGGCTCAGAACGGCGTATAACGTCATAATATCACGTTTTGGGCACATTTTGTTTTTTATCTCCAACATGCTCCAAGAGGACATTTGGCCCCTGAATATCACATATATGGTCAACAGAATTACCGGAACCAAAAGTGATAGAAAGTTCAAACATGGCTCAGAACGGCGTATAACGTCATAATATCACGTTTTGGGCGCATTTTGTTTTTTATCTCCAACATGCTCCAAGATGTCATTTGGCGCCTGAATATCACATATATGGTCAACAGAATTACCGGAACCAAAAGTGATAGAAAGTTCAAGCATGGCTCAGAACGGCGTATAACGTCATAATATCACGTTTTGGGCACATTTTGTTTTTTATCTCCAACATGCTCCAAGATGACATTTGGCCCCTGAATATCACATATATGGTCAACAGAATTACCGGAACCAAAAGTGATAGAAAGTTCAAACATGGCTCAGAACGGCGTATAACGTCATAATATCACGTTTTGGGCGCATTTTATTTTTTATCTCCAACATGCTCCAATACGATATTTGGCCCCTGAATATCACAAATATGGTCAACAGAATTATCGGAACCAAAAGTGATAGAAAGTTCAAACATGGCTCAGAACGGCGTATAACGTCATAATATCACGTTTTGGGCACATTTTGTTTTTTATCTCCAACATGCTCCAAGATGACATTTGGCCCCTGAATATCACATATATGGTCAACAGAATTACCGGAGCCAAAGGTGATAGAAAGTTCAAACATGGCTCAGAACGGCGTATAACGTCATAATATCACGTGTTGGGCACATTTTGTTTTTTATCTCCAACATGCTCCAATATGTTATTAGGCGCCTGAATATCACATATATGGTCAATAGAATCATCGGAACCAAAAGTGATAGAAAGTTCAAACATGGCTCAGAACGGCGTATAACATCATAATATCACGTTTTGGGCGCATTTTATTTTTTATCTCCAACATGCTCCAATACGATATTTTATAACGTCATAATATCACGTTTTGGGCGCATTTTATTTTTTATCTCCAACATGCTCCAATACGATATTTGGCCCCTGAATATCACAAATATGGTCAACAGAATTATCGGAACCAAAAGTGATAGAAAGTTCAAACGTGGCTCAGAACGGCGTATAACGTCATAATATCACGTTTTAGGCACATATTGTTTTTTATCTCCAACATGCTCCAACATGTCATTTGGCGCCTGAATATCACAAATATGGTCAACAGAATTATCGGAACCAAAAGTGATAGAAAGTTCAAACGTGGCTCAGAACGGCGTATAACGTCACAATATCACGTTTTGGGCACATTTTGTTTTTTATCTCCAACATGCTCCAATATGTTATTAGGCGCCTGAATATCACATATATGGTCAACAGAATCATCGGAACCAAAAGTGATAGAAAGTTCAAACATGGCTCAGAACGGCGTATAACGTCATAATATCACGTTTTGGGCACATTTTGTTTTTTATCTCCAACATGCTCCAAGATGACATTTGGCCCCTGAATATCACAAATATGGTCAACAGAATTAAGGAACCAAAAGTGATAGAAAGTTCAAACATGGCTCAGAACGGCGTATAACGTCATAATATCACGTTTTGGGCACATTTTGTTTTTTATCTCCAACATGCTCCAAGATGACATTTGGCCCCTGAATATCACATATATGGTCAACAGAATTATCGGAACCAAAAGTGATAGAAAGTTCAAACATGGCTCAGAACGGCGTATAACGTCATAATATCACGTTTTGGGCACATTTTGTTTTTTATCTCCAACATGCTCCAATATGTTATTAGGCGCCTGTATATCACATATATGGTCAACAGAATCATCGGAACCAAAAGTGATAGAAAGTTCAAACATGGCTCAGAACGGCGTATAAAGTCATAATATCACGTTTTGGGCACATTTTGTTTTTTATCTCCAACATGCTCCAAGATGACATTTGGCCCCTGAATATCACATATATGGTCAACAGAATTACCGGAACCAAGAGTGATAGAAAGTTCAAACATGGCTCAGAACCGCGTATAACGTCATAATATCACGTTTTGGGCACATATTGTTTTTTATCTCCAACATGTCATTTGGCGCCTGAATATCACAAATATGGTCAACAGAATTATCGGAACCAAAAGTGATAGAAAGTTCAAACGTGGCTCAGAACGGCGTATAACATCATAATATAACGTTTTGTGCACATATTGTTTTTTATCTCCAACATGCTCCAAGATGACATTTGGCCCCTGAATATCACAAATATGGTCAACAGAATTACCGGAACCAAAAGTGATAGAAAGTTCAAACATGGCTCAGAACCGCGTATAACGTCATAATATCACGTTTTGGGCACATATTGTTTTTTATCTCCAACATGTCATTTGGCGCCTGAATATCACAAATATGGTCAACAGAATTATCGGAACCAAAAGTGATAGAAAGTTCAAATATGTCTCAGAACGGCGTATAACATCATAATATCACGTTTTGGGCACATATTGTTTTTTATCTCCAACATGCTCCAAGATGACATTTGGCCCCTGAATATCACAAATATGGTCAACAGAATTACCGGAACCAAAAGTGATAGAAAGTTCAAACATGGCTCAGAACCGCGTATAACATCATAATATCACGTTTTGGGCACATATTGTTTTTTATCTCCAACATGTCATTTGGCGCCTGAAGATCACAAATATGGTCAACAGAATTATCGGAACCAAAAGTGATAGAAAGTTCAAACATGGCTCAGAACGGCGTATAACGTCATAATATCACGTTTTGGGCACATTTTGTTTTTTATCTCCAACATGCTCCAAGATGACATTTGGCCCCTGAATATCACATATATGGTCAACAGAATCATCGGAACCAAAAGTGATAGAAAGTTCAAACATGGCTCAGAACGTCGTATAAAGTCATAATATCACGTTTTGGGCACATTTTGTTTTTTATCTCCAACATGCTCCAAGATGACATTTGGCCCCTGAATATCACAAATATGGTCAACAGAATTACCGGAACCAAAAGTGATAGAAAGTTCAAACATGGCTCAGAACCGCGTATAACATCATAATATCACGTTTTGGGCACATATTGTTTTTTATCTCCAACATGTCATTTGGCGCCTGAATATCACAAATATGGTCAACAGAATTATCGGAACCAAAAGTGATAGAAAGTTCAAACATGGCTCAGAACGGCGTATAACGTCATAATATCACGTTTTGGGCACATTTTGTTTTTTATCTCCAACATGCTCCAAGATGACATTTGGCCCCTGAATATCACAAATATGGTCAACAGAATTATCGGAACCAAAAGTGATAGAAAGTTCAAACATGGCTCAGAACGGCGTATAACGTCATAATATCACGTTTTGGGCACATTTTGTTTTTTATCTCCAACATGCTCCAATATGTTATTAGGCGCCTGAATATCACATATATGGTCAACAGAATCATCGGAACCAAAAGTGATAGAAAGTTCAAACATGGCTCAGAACGGCGTATAAAGTCATAATATCACGTTTTGGGCACATTTTGTTTTTTATCTCCAACATGCTCCAAGATGACATTTGGCCCCTGAATATCACATATATGGTCAACAGAATTACAGGAACCAAAAGTGATAGAAAGTTCAAACATGGCTCAGAACCGCGTATAACGTCATAATATCACGTTTTGGGCACATATTGTTTTTTATCTCCAACATGTCATTTGGCGCCTGAATATCACAAATATGGTCAACAGAATTATCGGAACCAAAAGTGATAGAAAGTTCAAACGTGGCTCAGAACGGCGTATAACATCATAATATCACGTTTTGGGCACATATTGTTTTTTACCTCCAACATGCTCCAAGATGACATTTGGCCCCTGAATATCACAAATATGGTCAACAGAATTACCGGAACCAAAAGTGATAGAAAGTTCAAACATGGCTCAGAACCGCGTATAACGTCATAATATCACGTTTTGGGGACATATTGTTTTTTATCTCCAACATGTCATTTGGCGCCTGAATATCACAAATATGGTCAACAGAATTATCGGAACCAAAAGTTATAGAAAGTTCAAACATGTCTCAGAACGGCGTATAACATCATAATATCACGTTTTGGGCACATATTGTTTTTTATCTCCAACATGCTCCAAGATGACATTTGGCCCCTGAATATCACAAATATGGTCAACAGAATTACCGGAACCAAAAGTGATAGAAAGTTCAAACATGGCTCAGAACCGCGTATAACATCATAATATCACGTTTTGGGCACATATTGTTTTTTATCTCCAACATGTCATTTGGCGCCTGAATATCACAAATATGGTCAACAGAATTATCGGAACCAAAAGTGATAGAAAGTTCAAACATGGCTCAGAACGGCGTATAACGTCATAATATCACGTTTTGGGCACATTTTGTTTTTTATCTCCAACATGCTCCAAGATGACATTTGGCCCCTGAATATCACAAATATGGTCAACAGAATTATCGGAACCAAAAGTGATAGAAAGTTCAAACATGGCTCAGAACGGCGTATAACGTCATAATATCACGTTTTGGGCACATTTTGTTTTTTATCTCCAACATGCTCCAAGATGACATTTGGCCCCTGAATATCACATATATGGTCAACAGAATTATCGGAACCAAAAGTGATAGAAAGTTCAAACATGGCTCAGAACGGCGTATAACGTCATAATATCACGTTTTGGGCACATTTTGTTTTTTATCTCCAACATGCTCCAATATGTTATTAGGCGCCTGAATATCACATATATGGTCAACAGAATCATCGGAACCAAAAGTGATAGAAAGTTCAAACATGGCTCAGAACGACGTATAAAGTCATAATATCACGTTTTGGGCACATTTTGTTTTTTATCTCCAACATGCTCCAAGATGACATTTGGCCCCTGAATATCACATATATGGTCAACAGAATTACCGGAACCAAAAGTGATAGAAAGTTCAAACATGGCTCAGAACCGCGTATAACGTCATAATATCACGTTTTGGGCACATATTGTTTTTTATCTCCAACATGTCATTTGGCGCCTGAATATCACAAATATGGTCAACAGAATTATCGGAACCAAAAGTGATAGAAAGTTCAAACGTGGCTCAGAACGGCGTATAACATCATAATATCACGTTTTGGGCACATATTGTTTTTTATCTCCAACATGCTCCAAGATGACATTTGGCCCCTGAATATCACAAATATGGTCAACAGAATTACCGGAACCAAAAGTGATAGAAAGTTCAAACATGGCTCAGAACCGCGTATAACGTCATAATATCACGTTTTGGGCACATATTGTTTTTTATCTCCAACATGTCATTTGGCGCCTGAATATCACAAATATGGTCAACAGAATTATCGGAACCAAAAGTGATAGAAAGTTCAAACATGGCTCAGAACGGCGTATAACGTCATAATATCACGTTTTGGGCACATTTTGTTTTTTATCTCCAACATGCTCCAAGATGACATTTGGCCCCTGAATATCACATATATGGTCAACAGAATCATCGGAACCAAAAGTGATAGAAAGTTCAAACATGGCTCAGAACGTCGTATAAAGTCATAATATCACGTTTTGGGCACATTTTGTTTTTTATCTCCAACATGCTCCAAGATGACATTTGGCCCCTGAATATCACATATATGGTCAACAGAATTACCGGAACCAAAAGTGATAGAAAGTTCAAACATGGCTCAGAACCGCGTATAACGTCATAATATCACTTTTGAGCACATTTTGTTTTTTATCTCCAACATGCTCCAAGATGACATTTGGCCCCTGAATATCACATATATGGTCAACAGAATTACCGGAACCAAAGGTGATAGAAAGTTCAAACATGGCTCAGGACGGCGTATAACGTCATAATATCACGTGTTGGGCACATTTTGTTTTTTATCTCCAACATGCTCCAATATGTTATTAGGCGCCTGAATATCACATATATGGTCAACAGAATCATCGGAACCAAAAGTGATAGAAAGTTCAAACATGGGTCAGAACGGCGTATAAAGTCATAATATCACGTTTTGGGCACATTTTGTTTTTTATCTCCAACATGCTCCAAGATGACATTTGGCGCCTGAATATCACATATATGGTCAACAGAATTACCGGAACCAAAAGTGATAGAAAGTTCAAACATGGCTCAGAACGGCGTATAACGTCATAATATCACGTGTTGGGCACATTTTGTTTTTTATCTCCAACATGCTCCAATATGTTATTAGGCGCCTGAATATCACATATATGGTCAACAGAATCATCGGAACCAAACGTGATAGAAAGTTCAAACATGGCTCAGAACGGCGTATAAAGTCATAATATCACGTTTTGGGCACATTTTGTTTTTTATCTCCAACATGCTCCAAGATGACATTTGGCGCCTGAATATCACATATATGGTCAACAGAATTACCGGAACCAAAAGTGATAGAAAGTTCAAACATGGCTCAGAACCGCGTATAACATCATAATATCACGTTTTGGGCACATATTGTTTTTTATCTCCAACATGTCATTTGGCGCCTGAATATCACAAATATGGTCAACAGAATTATCGGAACCAAAAGTGATAGAAAGTTCAAACATGTCTCAGAACGGCGTATAACATCATAATATCACGTTTTGGGCACATATTGTTTTTTATCTCCAACATGCTCCAAGATGACATTAGGCCCCTGAATATCACAAATATGGTCAACAGAATTACCGGAACCAAAAGTGATAGAAAGTTCAAACATGGCTCAGAACCGCGTATAACATCATAATATCACGTTTTGGGCACATATTGTTTTTTATCTCCAACATGCCATTTGGCGCCTGAATATCACAAATGTGGTCAACAGAATTATCGGAACCAAAAGTGATAGAAAGTTCAAACATGGCTTAGAACGGCGTATAACGTCATAATATCACGTTTTGGGCACATTTTGTTTTTTATCTCCAACATGCTCCAAGATGTCATTTGGCGCCTGAATATCACATATATGGTCAACAGAATTACCGGAACCAAAAGTGATAGAAAGTTCAAACATGGCTCAGAACGACGTATAACATCATAATATCACGTTTTGGGCGCATTTTATTTTTTATCTCCAACATGCTCCAATACGATATTTGGCCCCTGAATATCACAAATATGGTCAACAGAATTATCGGAACCAAAAGTGATAGAAAGTTCAAACATGGCTCAGAACGGCGTATAACGTCATAATATCACGTTTTGGGCACATTTTGTTTTTTATCTCCAACATGCTCCAAGATGACATTTGGCCCCTGAATATCACATATATGGTCAACAGAATTACCGGAACCAAAAGTGATAAAAAGTTCAAACATGGCTCAGAACGGCGTATAACGTCATAATATCACGTTTTGGGCACATTTTGTTTTTTATCTCCAACATGCTCCAAGATGACATTTGGCCCCTGAATATCACATATATGGTCAACAGAATTACCGGAACCAAAAATGATAGAAAGTTCAAACATGGCTCAGAACGGCGTATAACGTCATAATATCACGTTTTGGGCACATTTTGTTTTTTATCTCCAACATGCTCCAATATGTTATTAGGCGCCTGAATATCACATATATGGTCAACAGAATCATCGGAACCAAAAGTGATAGAAAGTTCAAACATGTCTCAGAACGGCGTATAACGTCATAATATCACGTTTTGGGCGCATTTTATTTTTTATCTCCAACATGCTCCAATACGATATTTGGCCCCTGAATATCACAAATATGGTCAACAGAATTATCGGAACCAAAAGTGATAGAAAGTTCAAACATGGCTCAGAACGGCGTATAACGTCATAATATCACGTTTTGGGCACATTTTGTTTTTTATCTCCAACATGCTCCAATATGTTATTAGGCGCCTGAATATCACATATATGGTCAACAGAATCATCGGAACCAAAAGTGATAGAAAGTTCAAACATGTCTCAGAACGGCGTATAACGTCATAATATCACGTTTTGGGCACATTTTGTTTTTATCTCCAACATGCTCCAAGATGTCATTAGGCGCCCTAATATCACATATATGGTCAACAGAATTACCGGAACCAAAAGTGATAGAAAGTTCAAACATGGCTCTGAACGGCGTATAACGTCATAATATCACGTTTTGGGCACATTTTGTTTTTTATCTCCAACATGCTCCAAGATGACATTTGGCCCCTGAATATCACATATATGGTCAACAGAATCATCGGAACCAAAAGTGATAGAAAGTTCAAACATGTCTCAGAACGGCGTATAACGTCATAATATCACGTTTTGGGCACATTTTGTTTTTTATCTCCAACATGCTCCAATATGTCATTTGGCGCCTGAATATCACATATATGGTCAACAGAATTACCGGAACCAAAAGTGATAGAAAGTTCAAACATGGCTCAGAACGGCGTATAACGTCATAATATCACGTTTTGGGCACATTTTGTTTTTTATCCCCAACATGCTCCAATACGATATTTGGCCCCTGAATATCACAAATATGGTCAACAGAATTATCGGAACCAAAAGTGATAGAAAGTTCAAACATGGCTCAGAACCGCGTATAACGTCATAATATCACTTTTGAGCACATTTTGTTTTTTATCTCCAACATGCTCCAAGATGACATTTGGCCCCTGAATATCACATATATGGTCAACAGAATTACCGGAACCAAAGGTGATAGAAAGTTCAAACATGGCTCAGAACGGCGTATAACGTCATAATATCACGTGTTGGGCACATTTTGTTTTTTATCTCCAACATGCTCCAATATGTTATTAGGCGCCTGAATATCACATATATGGTCAACAGAATCATCGGAACCAAAAGTGATAGAAAGTTCAAACATGGCTCAGAACGGCGTATAAAGTCATAATATCACGTTTTGGGCACATTTTGTTTTTTATCTCCAACATGCTCCAAGATGACATTTGGCGCCTGAATATCACATATATGGTCAACAGAATTACCGGAACCAAAAGTGATAGAAAGTTCAAACATGGCTCAGAACGGCGTATAACGTCATAATATCACGTGTTGGGCACATTTTGTTTTTTATCTCCAACATGCTCCAATATGTTATTAGGCGCCTGAATATCACATATATGGTCAACAGAATCATCGGAACCAAACGTGATAGAAAGTTCAAACATGGCTCAGAACGGCGTATAAAGTCATAATATCACGTTTTGGGCACATTTTGTTTTTTATCTCCAACATGCTCCAAGATGACATTTGGCGCCTGAATATCACATATATGGTCAACAGAATTACCGGAACCAAAAGTGATAGAAAGTTCAAACATGGCTCAGAACCGCGTATAACATCATAATATCACGTTTTGGGCACATATTGTTTTTTATCTCCAACATGTCATTTGGCGCCTGAATATCACAAATATGGTCAACAGAATTACCGGAACCAAAAGTGATAGAAAGTTCAAACATGGCTCAGAACCGCGTATAACATCATAATATCACGTTTTGGGCACATATTGTTTTTTATCTCCAACATGCCATTTGGCGCCTGAATATCACAAATATGGTCAACAGAATTATCGGAACCAAAAGTGATAGAAAGTTCAAACATGGCTCAGAACGGCGTATAACGTCATAATATCACGTTTTGGGCACATTTTGTTTTTTATCTCCAACATGCTCCAATATGTTATTAGGCGCCTGAATATCACATATATGGTCAACAGAATCATCGGAACCAAAAGTGATAGAAAGTTCAAACATGTCTCAGAACGGCGTATAACGTCATAATATCACGTTTTGGGCGCATTTTATTTTTTATCTCCAACATGCTCCAATACGATATTTGGCCCCTGAATATCACAAATATGGTCAACAGAATTATCGGAACCAAAAGTGATAGAAAGTTCAAACATGGCTCAGAACGGCGTATAACGTCATAATATCACGTTTTGGGCACATTTTGTTTTTTATCTCCAACATGCTCCAATATGTTATTAGGCGCCTGAATATCACATATATGGTCAACAGAATCATCGGAACCAAAAGTGATAGAAAGTTCAAACATGTCTCAGAACGGCGTATAACGTCATAATATCACGTTTTGGGCACATTTTGTTTTTATCTCCAACATGCTCCAAGATGTCATTAGGCGCCCTAATATCACATATATGGTCAACAGAATTACCGGAACCAAAAGTGATAGAAAGTTCAAACATGGCTCTGAACGGCGTATAACGTCATAATATCACGTTTTGGGCACATTTTGTTTTTTATCTCCAACATGCTCCAAGATGACATTTGGCCCCTGAATATCACATATATGGTCAACAGAATCATCGGAACCAAAAGTGATAGAAAGTTCAAACATGTCTCAGAACGGCGTATAACGTCATAATATCACGTTTTGGGCACATTTTGTTTTTTATCTCCAACATGCTCCAATATGTCATTTGGCGCCTGAATATCACATATATGGTCAACAGAATTACCGGAACCAAAAGTGATAGAAAGTTCAAACATGGCTCAGAACGGCGTATAACGTCATAATATCACGTTTTGGGCACATTTTGTTTTTTATCCCCAACATGCTCCAATACGATATTTGGCCCCTGAATATCACAAATATGGTCAACAGAATTATCGGAACCAAAAGTGATAGAAAGTTCAAACATGGCTCAGAACCGCGTATAACGTCATAATATCACTTTTGAGCACATTTTGTTTTTTATCTCCAACATGCTCCAAGATGACATTTGGCCCCTGAATATCACATATATGGTCAACAGAATTACCGGAACCAAAGGTGATAGAAAGTTCAAACATGGCTCAGAACGGCGTATAACGTCATAATATCACGTGTTGGGCACATTTTGTTTTTTATCTCCAACATGCTCCAATATGTTATTAGGCGCCTGAATATCACATATATGGTCAACAGAATCATCGGAACCAAAAGTGATAGAAAGTTCAAACATGGCTCAGAACGGCGTATAAAGTCATAATATCACGTTTTGGGCACATTTTGTTTTTTATCTCCAACATGCTCCAAGATGACATTTGGCGCCTGAATATCACATATATGGTCAACAGAATTACCGGAACCAAAAGTGATAGAAAGTTCAAACATGGCTCAGAACGGCGTATAACGTCATAATATCACGTGTTGGGCACATTTTGTTTTTTATCTCCAACATGCTCCAATATGTTATTAGGCGCCTGAATATCACATATATGGTCAACAGAATCATCGGAACCAAACGTGATAGAAAGTTCAAACATGGCTCAGAACGGCGTATAAAGTCATAATATCACGTTTTGGGCACATTTTGTTTTTTATCTCCAACATGCTCCAAGATGACATTTGGCGCCTGAATATCACATATATGGTCAACAGAATTACCGGAACCAAAAGTGATAGAAAGTTCAAACATGGCTCAGAACCGCGTATAACATCATAATATCACGTTTTGGGCACATATTGTTTTTTATCTCCAACATGTCATTTGGCGCCTGAATATCACAAATATGGTCAACAGAATTACCGGAACCAAAAGTGATAGAAAGTTCAAACATGGCTCAGAACCGCGTATAACATCATAATATCACGTTTTGGGCACATATTGTTTTTTATCTCCAACATGCCATTTGGCGCCTGAATATCACAAATATGGTCAACAGAATTATCGGAACCAAAAGTGATAGAAAGTTCAAACATGTCTCAGAACGGCGTATAACATCATAATATCACGTTTTGGGCACATATTGTTTTTTATCTCCAACATGCTCCAAGATGACATTTGGCCCCTGAATATCACAAATATGGTCAACAGAATTACCGGAACCAAAAGTGATAGAAAGTTCAAACATGGCTCAGAACCGCGTATAACATCATAATATCACGTTTTGGGCACATATTGTTTTTTATCTCCAACATGCCATTTGGCGCCTGAATATCACAAATGTGGTCAACAGAATTATCGGAACCAAAAGTGATAGAAAGTTCAAACATGGCTTAGAACGGCGTATAACGTCATAATATCACGTTTTGGGCACATTTTGTTTTTTATCTCCAACATGCTCCAAGATGTCATTTGGCGCCTGAATATCACATATATGGTCAACAGAATTACCGGAACCAAAAGTGATAGAAAGTTCAAACATGGCTCAGAACGACGTATAACATCATAATATCACGTTTTGGGCGCATTTTATTTTTTATCTCCAACATGCTCCAATACGATATTTGGCCCCTGAATATCACAAATATGGTCAACAGAATTATCGGAACCAAAAGTGATAGAAAGTTCAAACATGGCTCAGAACGGCGTATAACGTCATAATATCACGTTTTGGGCACATTTTGTTTTTTATCTCCAACATGCTCCAAGATGACATTTGGCCCCTGAATATCACATATATGGTCAACAGAATTACCGGAACCAAAAGTGATAAAAAGTTCAAACATGGCTCAGAACGGCGTATAACGTCATAATATCACGTTTTGGGCACATTTTGTTTTTTATCTCCAACATGCTCCAAGATGACATTTGGCCCCTGAATATCACATATATGGTCAACAGAATTATCGGAACCAAAAGTGATAGAAAGTTCAAACGTGGCTCAGAACGGCGTATAACGTCATAATATCACGTTTTGGGCACATATTGTTTTTTATCTCCAACATGCTCCAAGATGTCATTTGGCGCCTGAATATCACATATATGGTCAACAGAATTACCGGAACCAAAAATGATAGAAAGTTCAAACATGGCTCAGAACGGCGTATAACGTCATAATATCACGTTTTGGGCACATTTTGTTTTTTATCTCCAACATGCTCCAATATGTTATTAGGCGCCTGAATATCACATATATGGTCAACAGAATCATCGGAACCAAAAGTGATAGAAAGTTCAAACATGTCTCAGAACGGCGTATAACGTCATAATATCACGTTTTGGGCGCATTTTATTTTTTATCTCCAACATGCTCCAATACGATATTTGGCCCCTGAATATCACAAATATGGTCAACAGAATTATCGGAACCAAAAGTGATAGAAAGTTCAAACATGGCTCAGAACGGCGTATAACGTCATAATATCACGTTTTGGGCACATTTTGTTTTTTATCTCCAACATGCTCCAATATGTTATTAGGCGCCTGAATATCACATATATGGTCAACAGAATCATCGGAACCAAAAGTGATAGAAAGTTCAAACATGTCTCAGAACGGCGTATAACGTCATAATATCACGTTTTGGGCACATTTTGTTTTTATCTCCAACATGCTCCAAGATGTCATTAGGCGCCCTAATATCACATATATGGTCAACAGAATTACCGGAACCAAAAGTGATAGAAAGTTCAAACATGGCTCTGAACGGCGTATAACGTCATAATATCACGTTTTGGGCACATTTTGTTTTTTATCTCCAACATGCTCCAAGATGACATTTGGCCCCTGAATATCACATATATGGTCAACAGAATCATCGGAACCAAAAGTGATAGAAAGTTCAAACATGTCTCAGAACGGCGTATAACGTCATAATATCACGTTTTGGGCACATTTTGTTTTTTATCTCCAACATGCTCCAATATGTCATTTGGCGCCTGAATATCACATATATGGTCAACAGAATTACCGGAACCAAAAGTGATAGAAAGTTCAAACATGGCTCAGAACGGCGTATAACGTCATAATATCACGTTTTGGGCACATTTTGTTTTTTATCCCCAACATGCTCCAATACGATATTTGGCCCCTGAATATCACAAATATGGTCAACAGAATTATCGGAACCAAAAGTGATAGAAAGTTCAAACATGGCTCAGAACGGCGTATAACGTCATAATATCACGTTTTGGGCACATTTTGTTTTTTATCTCCAACATGCTCCAAGATGACATTTGGCGCCTGAATATCACATATATGGTCAACAGAATTACCGGAACCAAAAGTGATAGAAAGTTCAAACATGGCTCAGAACCGCGTATAACATCATAATATCACGTTTTGGGCACATTTTGTTTTTTATCTCCAACCCATTTGGCGCCTGAATATCACAAATATGGTCAACAGAATTATCGGAACCAAAAGTGATAGAAAGTTCAAACATGGCTCAGAACGGCGTATAACGTCATAATATCACGTTTTGGGCACATTTTGTTTTTTATCTCCAACATGCTCCAAGATGACATTTGGCGCCTGAATATCACATATATGGTCAACAGAATTACCGGAACCAAAAGTGATAGAAAGTTCAAACATGGCTCAGAACCGCGTATAACATCATAATATCACGTTTTGGGCACATATTGTTTTTTATCTCCAACATGTCATTTGGCCCCTGAATATCACATATATGGTCAACAGAATCATCGGAACCAAAAGTGATAGAAAGTTCAAACATGGCTCAGAACGGCGTATAAAGTCATAATATCACGTTTTGGGCACATTTTGTTTTTTATCTCCAACATGCTCCAAGATGACATTTGGCGCCTGAATATCACATATATGGTCAACAGAATTACCGGAACCAAAAGTGATAGAAAGTTCAAACATGGCTCAGAACGGCGTATAACGTCATAATATCACGTGTTGGGCACATTTTGTTTTTTATCTCCAACATGCTCCAATATGTTATTAGGCGCCTGAATATCACATATATGGTCAACAGAATCATCGGAACCAAAAGTGATAGAAAGTTCAAACATGGCTCAGAACGGCGTATAAAGTCATAATATCACGTTTTGGGCACATTTTGTTTTTTATCTCCAACATGCTCCAAGATGACATTTGGCGCCTGAATATCACATATATGGTCAACAGAATTACCGGAACCAAAAGTGATAGAAAGTTCAAACATGGCTCAGAACCGCGTATAACATCATAATATCACGTTTTGGGCACATATTGTTTTTTATCTCCAACATGTCATTTGGCGCCTGAATATCACAAATATGGTCAACAGAATTATCGGAACCAAAAGTGATAGAAAGTTCAAACATGTCTCAGAACGGCGTATAACATCATAATATCACGTTTTGGGCACATATTGTTTTTTATCTCCAACATGCTCCAAGATGACATTTGGCCCCTGAATATCACAAATATGGTCAACAGAATTACCGGAACCAAAAGTGATAGAAAGTTCAAACATGGCTCAGAACCGCGTATAACATCATAATATCACGTTTTGGGCACATATTGTTTTTTATCTCCAACATGCCATTTGGCGCCTGAATATCACAAATATGGTCAACAGAATTATCGGAACCAAAAGTGATAGAAAGTTCAAACATGGCTCAGAACGGCGTATAACGTCATAATATCACGTTTTGGGCACATTTTGTTTTTTATCTCCAACATGCTCCAAGATGACATTTGGCGCCTGAATATCATATATATGGTCAACAGAATTACCGGAACCAAAAGTGATAGAAAGTTCAAACATGGCTCAGAACCGCGTATAACATCATAATATCACGTTTTGGGCACATATTATTTTTATCTCCAACATGTCATTTGGCGCCTGAATATCACAAATATGGTCAACAGAATTATCGGAACCAAAAGTGATAGAAAGTTCAAACATGTCTCAGAACGGCGTATAACATCATAATATCACGTTTTGGGCACATATTGTTTTTTATCTCCAACATGCTCCAAGATGACATTTGGCCCCTGAATATCACAAATATGGTCAACAGAATTACCGGAACCAAAAGTGATAGAAAGTTCAAACATGGCTCAGAACCGCGTATAACATCATAATATCACGTTTTGGGCACATATTGTTTTTTATCTCCAACATGCCATTTGGCGCCTGAATATCACAAATGTGGTCAACAGAATTATCGGAACCAAAAGTGATAGAAAGTTCAAACATGGCTTAGAACGGCGTATAACGTCATAATATCACGTTTTAGGCACATTTTGTTTTTTATCTCCAACATGCTCCAAGATGACATTTGGCCCCTGAATATCACATATATGGTCAACAGAATTACCGGAACCAAAAGTGATAGAAAGTTCAAACATGGCTCAGAACGACGTATAACATCATAATATCACGTTTTGGGCGCATTTTATTTTTTATCTCCAACATGCTCCAATACGATATTTGGCCCCTGAATATCACAAATATGGTCAACAGAATTATCGGAACCAAAAGTGATAGAAAGTTCAAACGTGGCTCAGAACGGCGTATAACGTCATAATATCACGTTTTGGGCACATATTGTTTTTTATCTCCAACATGCTCCAACATGTCATTTGGCGCCTGAATATCATAAATATGGTCACCAGAATTATCGGAACCAAAAGTGATAGAAAGTTCAAACGTGGCTCAGAACGGCGTATAACGTCATAATATCACGTTTTGGGCACATTTTGTTTTTTATCTCCAACATGCTCCAAGATGTCATTTGGCGCCTGAATATCACATATATGGTCAACAGAATTACCGGAACCAAAAGTGATAGAAAGTTCAAACATGGCTCAGAACGACGTATAACGTCATAATATCACGTTTTGGGCACATATTGTTTTTTATCTCCAACATGCTCCAACATGTCATTTGGCGCCTGAATATCACAAATATGGTCAACAGAATTACCGGAACCAAAAGTGATAGAAAGTTCAAACATGGCTCTGAACGGCGTATAACGTCATAATATCACGTTTTGGGCACATTTTGTTTTTTATCTCCAACATGCTCCAAGATGACATTTGGCCCCTGAATATCACATATATGGTCAACAGAATCATCGGAACCAAAAGTGATAGAAAGTTCAAACATGTCTCAGAACGGCGTATAACGTCATAATATCACGTTTTGGGCACATTTTGTTTTTTATCTCCAACATGCTCCAATATGTCATTTGGCGCCTGAATATCACATATATGGTCAACAGAATTACCTGAACCAAAAGTGATAGAAAGTTCAAACATGGCTCAGAACGGCGTATAACGTCATAATATCACGTTTTGGGCACATTTTGTTTTTTATCCCCAACATGCTCCAATACGATATTTGGCCCCTGAATATCACAAATATGGTCAACAGAATTATCGGAACCAAAAGTGATAGAAAGTTCAAACATGGCTCAGAACGTCGTATAACGTCATAATATCACGTTTTGGGCACATTTTGTTTTTTATCTCCAACATGCTCCAAGATGTCATTTGGCGCCTGAATATCACATATATGGTCAACAGAATTACCGGAACCAAAAGTGATAGAAAGTTCAAACATGGCTCAGAACGGCGTATAACATCATAATATCACGTTTTGGGCGCATTTTGTTTTTTATCTCCAACATGCTCCAATACGATATTTGGCCCCTGAATATCACAAATATGGTCAACAGAATTACCGGAACCAAAAGTGATAGAAAGTTCAAACATGGCTCAGAACGGCGTATAACATCATAATATCACGTTTTGGGCGCATTTTGTTTTTTATCTCCAACATGCTCCAAGATGTCATTTGGCGCCTGAATATCACATATATGGTCAACAGAATTACCGGAACCAAAAGTGATAGAAAGTTCAAACATGGCTCAGAACGGCGTATAACATCATAATATCACGTTTTGGGCGCATTTTGTTTTTTATCTCCAACATGCTCCAATATGTTATTAGGCGCCTGAATATCACATATATGGTCAACAGAATCATCGGAACCAAAAGTGATAGAAAGTTCAAACATGTCTCAGAACGGCGTATAACGTCATAATATCACGTTTTGGGCGCATTTTATTTTTTATCTCCAACATGCTCCAAGATGTCATTTATCGCCTGAATATCACATATATGGTCAACAGAATTACCGGAACCAAAAGTGATAAAAAGTTCAAACATTTCTCAGAACGGCGTATAACGTCATAATATCACGTTTTGGGCGCATTTTATTTTTTATCTCCAACATGCTCCAAGATGTCATTTGGCGCCTGAATATCACATATATGGTCAACAGAATTACCGGAACCAAAAGTGATAGAAAGTTCAAACATGGCTCAGAACCGCGTATAACGTCATAATATCACGTTTTGGGCACATATTGTTTTTTATCTCCAACATGTCATTTGGCGCCTGAATATCACAAATATGGTCAACAGAATTATCGGAACCAAAAGTGATAGAAAGTTCAAACGTGGCTCAGAACGGCGTATAACGTCATAATATCACGTTTTGGGCACATTTTGTTTTTTATCTCCAACATGCTCCAAGATGTCATTAGGCGCCTGAATATCACATATATGGTCAACAGAATTACCGGAACCAAAAGTGATAGAAAGTTCAAACATGGCTCAGAACGGCGTATAACGTCATAATATCACGTTTTGGGCACATTTTGTTTTTTATCTCCAACATGCTCCAATATGTTATTAGGCGCCTGAATATCACATATATGGTCAACAGAATCATCGGAACCAAAAGTGATAGAAAGTTCAAACATGGCTCAGAACGTCGTATAACGTCATAATATCACGTTTTGGGCACATTTTGTTTTTTATCTCCAACATGCTCCAAGATGACATTTGGCCCCTGAATATCACATATATGGTCAACAGAATCATCGGAACCAAAAGTGATAGAAAGTTCAAACATGTCTCAGAACGGCGTATAACGTCATAATATCACGTTTTGGGCACATTTTGTTTTTATCTCCAACATGCTCCAAGATGTCATTAGGTGCCTGAATATCACATATATGGTCAACAGAATTGCCGGAACCAAAAGTGATAGAAAGTTCAAACATGGCTCTGAACGGCGTATAACGTCATAATATCACGTTTTGGGCACATTTTGTTTTTTATCTCCAACATGCTCCAAGATGACATTTGGCCCCTGAATATCACATATATGGTCAACAGAATCATCGGAACCAAAAGTGATAGAAAGTTCAAACATGTCTCAGAACGGCGTATAACGTCATAATATCACGTTTTGGGCACATTTTGTTTTTTATCTCCAACATGCTCCAAGATGACATTTGGCCCCTGAATATCACATATATGGTCAACAGAATTACCGGAACCAAAGGTGATAGAAAGTTCAAACATGGCTCAGAACGGCGTATAACGTCATAATATCACGTGTTGGGCACATTTTGTTTTTTATCTCCAACATGCTCCAAGATGACATTTGGCCCCTGAATATCACATATATGGTCAACAGAATTACCGGAACCAAAGGTGATAGAAAGTTCAAACATGGCTCAGAACGGCGTATAACGTCATAATATCACGTGTTGGGCACATTTTTTTTTTTATCTCCAACATGCTCCAATATGTTATTAGGCGCCTGAATATCACATATATGGTCAACAGAATCATCGGAACCAAAAGTGATAGAAAGTTCAAACATGGCTCAGAACGGCGTATAAA
Organism: Onthophagus taurus; assembly: GCF_036711975.1. Lineage (NCBI taxonomy): Eukaryota > Metazoa > Arthropoda > Insecta > Coleoptera > Scarabaeidae > Onthophagus > Onthophagus taurus. Next base: position 25,903,064 of record NC_091972.1, on the reverse strand, counting down.
GTCATAATATCACGTTTTGGGCACATTTTGTTTTTTATCTCCAACATGCTCCAAGATGACATTTGGCCCCTGAATATCACATATATGGTCAACAGAATTACCGGAACCAAAAGTGATAGAAAGTTCAAACATGGCTCAGAACCGCGTATAACGTCATAATATCACGTTTTGGGCACATATTGTTTTTTATCTCCAACATGTCATTTGGCGCCTGAATATCACAAATATGGTCAACAGAATTATCGGAACCAAAAGTGATAGAAAGTTCAAACGTGGCTCAGAACGGCGTATAACGTCATAATATCACGTTTTGGGCACATTTTGTTTTTTATCTCCAACATGCTCCAAGATGTCATTAGGCGCCTGAATATCACATATATGGTCAACAGAATTACCGGAACCAAAAGTGATAGAAAGTTCAAACATGGCTCAGAACGGCGTATAACGTCATAATATCACGTTTTGGGCACATTTTGTTTTTTATCTCCAACATGCTCCAATATGTTATTAGGCGCCTGAATATCACATATATGGTCAACAGAATCATCGGAACCAAAAGTGATAGAAAGTTCAAACATGGCTCAGAACGTCGTATAACGTCATAATATCACGTTTTGGGCACATTTTGTTTTTTATCTCCAACATGCTCCAAGATGACATTTGGCCCCTGAATATCACATATATGGTCAACAGAATCATCGGAACCAAAAGTGATAGAAAGTTCAAACATGTCTCAGAACGGCGTATAACGTCATAATATCACGTTTTGGGCACATTTTGTTTTTTATCTCCAACATGCTCCAAGATGACATTTGGCCCCTGAATATCACATATATGGTCAACAGAATCATCGGAACCAAAAGTGATAGAAAGTTCAAACATGTCTCAGAACGGCGTATAACGTCATAATATCACGTTTTGGGCACATTTTGTTTTTTATCTCCAACATGCTCCAAGATGACATTTGGCCCCTGAATATCACATATATGGTCAACAGAATTACCGGAACCAAAGGTGATAGAAAGTTCAAACATGGCTCAGAACGGCGTATAACGTCATAATATCACGTGTTGGGCACATTTTTTTTTTTATCTCCAACATGCTCCAATATGTTATTAGGCGCCTGAATATCACATATATGGTCAACAGAATCATCGGAACCAAAAGTGATAGAAAGTTCAAACATGGCTCAGAACGGCGTATAAAGTCATAATATCACGTTTTGGGCACATTTTGTTTTTTATCTCCAACATGCTCCAAGATGACATTTGGCCCCTGAATATCACATATATGGTCAACAGAATTACCGGAACCAAAAGTGATAGAAAGTTCAAACATGGCTCAGAACCGCGTATAACGTCATAATATCACGTTTTGGGCACATATTGTTTTTTATCTCCAACATGCTCCAAGATGTCATTAGGCGCCTGAATATCACATATATGGTCAACAGAATTACCGGAACCAAAAGTGATAGAAAGTTCAAACATGGCTCAGAACGGCGTATAACGTCATAATATCACGTTTTGGGCACATTTTGTTTTTTATCTCCAACATGCTCCAAGATGTCATTAGGCGCCTGAATATCACATATATGGTCAACAGAATTACCGGAACCAAAAGTGATAGAAAGTTCAAACATGGCTCAGAACGGCGTATAACGTCATAATATCACGTTTTGGGCACATTTTGTTTTTTATCTCCAACATGCTCCAATATGTTATTAGGCGCCTGAATATCACATATATGGTCAACAGAATCATCGGAACCAAAAGTGATAGAAAGTTCAAACATGGCTCAGAACGGCGTATAACGTCATAATATCACGTTTTGGGCACATTTTGTTTTTTATCTCCAACATGCTCCAATATGTTATTAATCGCATGAATATCACATATATGGTCAACAGAATCATCGGAACCAAAAGTGATAGAAAGTTCAAACATGTCTCAGAACGGCGTATAACGTCATAATATCACGTTTTGGGCACATTTTGTTTTTTATCTCCAACATGCTCCAAGATGTCATTTGGCGCCTGAATATCACATATATGGTCAACAGAATTACCGGAACCAAAAGTGATAGAAAGTTCAAACATGGCTCAGAACGGCGTATAACGTCATAATATCACGTTTTGGGCACATTTTGTTTTTTATCTCCAACATGCTCCAAGATGACATTTGGCCCCTGAATATCACATATATGTTCAACAAAATTACCGGAACCAAAAGTGATAGAAAGTTCAAACATGGCTCAGAACGGCGTATAACGTCATAATATCACGTTTTGGGCGCATTTTGTTTTTTATCTCCAACATGCTCCAAGATGTCATTTGGCGCCTGAATATCACATATATGGTCAACAGAATTACCGGAACCAAAAGTGATAGAAAGTTCAAACATGGCTCAGAACGGCGTACAACGTCATAATATCACGTTTTGGGCACATTTTGTTTTTTATCTCCAACATGCTCCAAGATGACATTTGGCCCCTAAATATCACATATATGGTCAACAGAATTACCGGAACCAAAAGTGATAGAAAGTTCAAACATGGCTCAGAACGGCGTATAACGTCATAATATCACGTTTTGGGCACATTTTGTTTTTTATCTCCAACATGCTCCAATATGTTATTAATCGCATGAATATCACATATATGGTCAACAGAATCATCGGAACCAAAAGTGATAGAAAGTTCAAACATGTCTCAGAACGGCGTATAACGTCATAATATCACGTTTTGGGCACATTTTGTTTTTTATCTCCAACATGCTCCAAGATGACATTTGGCCCCTGAATATCACATATATGGTCAACAGAATTACCGGAACCAAAAGTGATAGAAAGTTCAAACATGGCTCAGAACAGTGTATAACGTCATAATATCACGTTTTGGGCACATTTTGTTTTTTATCTCCAACATGCTCCAAGATGACATTTGGCCCCTGAATATCACATATATGGTCAACAGAATTACCGGAACCAAAAGTGATAGAAAGTTCAAACATGGCTCAGAACCGCGTATAACGTCATAATATCACGTTTTGGGCACATATTGTTTTTTATCTCCAACATGTCATTTGGCGCCTGAATATCACAAATATGGTCAACAGAATTATCGGAACCAAAAGTGATAGAAAGTTCAAACATGTCTCAGAACGGCGTATAACGTCATAATATCACGTTTTGGGCACATTTTGTTTTTATCTCCAACATGCTCCAATATATTATTAGGCGCCTGAATATCACATATATGGTCAACAGAATCATCGGAACCAAAAGTGATAGAAAGTTCAAACATGTCTCAGAACGGCGTATAACGTCATAATATCACGTTTTGGGCACATTTTGTTTTTTATCTCCAACATGCTCCAAGATGACATTTGGCCCCTGAATATCACCTATATGGTCAACAGAATTACCGGAACCAAAAGTGATAGAAAGTTCAAACATGTCTCAGAACGGCGTATAACGTCATAATATCACGTTTTGGGCACATTTTATTTTTTATCTCCAACATGCTCCAAGATGTCATTTGGCGCCTGAATATCACATATAAGGTCAACAGAATTACCGGAACCAAAAGTGATAGAAAGTTCAAACATGGCTCAGAACGGCGTATAAGGTCATAATATCACGTTTTGGGCCCATTTTGTTTTTTATCTCCAACATGCTCCAATATGTCATTTGGCGCCTGAATATCACATATATGGTCAACAGAATTACCGGAACCAAAAGTGATAGAAAGTTCAAACATGGCTCAGAACGGCGTATAACGTAATAATATCACGTTTTGGGCGCATATTGTTTTTTATCTCCAACATGCTCCAAGATGTCATTTGGCGCCTGAATATCACATATATGGTCAACAGAATTACCGGAACCAAAAGTGATAGAAAGTTCAAACATGGCTCAGAACGGCGTATAACGTCATAATATCACGTTTTGGGCGCATTTTATTTTTTATCTCCAACATGCTCCAATACGATATTTGGCCCCTGAATATCACAAATATGGTCAACAGAATTATCGGAACCAAAAGTGATAGAAAGTTCAAACATGGCTCAGAACGGCGTATAAAGTCATAATATCACGTTTTGGGCACATTTTGTTTTTATCTCCAACATGCTCCAAGATGACATTTGGCCCCTGAATATCACATATATGGTCAACAGAATTGCCGGAACCAAAAGTGATAGAAAGTTCAAACATGGCTCAGAACGGTGTATAACGTCATAATATCACGTTTTGGGCACATTTTGTTTTTTATCTCCAACATGCTCCAATATGTTATTAGGCGCCTGAATATCACATATATGGTCAACAGAATCATCGGAACCAAAAGTGATAGAAAGTTCAAACATGTCTCAGAACGGCGTATAACGTCATAATATCACGTTTTGGGCACATTTTGTTTTTTATCTCCAACATGCTCCAATATGTTATTAGGCGCCTGAATATCACATATATGGTCAACAGAATTACCGGAACCAAAAGTGATAGAAAGTTCAAACATGGCTCAGAACGGCGTAAAACGTCATAATATCACGTTTTGGGCACATTTTGTTTTTTATCTCCAACATGCTCCAAGATGACATTTGGCCCCTGAATATCACATATGTGGTCAACAGAATTGCCGGAACCAAAAGTGATAGAAAGTTCAAACATGGCTCAGAACGGCGTATAACGTCATAATATCACGTTTTGGGCACATTTTGTTTTTTATCTCCAACATGCTCCAATATGTTATTAGGCGCCTGAATATCACATATATGGTCAACAGAATCATCGGAACCAAAAGTGATAGAAAGTTCAAACATGTCTCAGAACGGCGTATAACGTCATAATATCACGTTTTGGGCACATTTTGTTTTTTATCTCCAACATGCTCCAATATGTTATTAGGCGCCTGAATATCACATATATGGTCAACAGAATTACCGGAACCAAAAGTGATAGAAAGTTCAAACATGGCTCAGAACGGCGTATAACGTCATTATATCACGTTTTGGGCACATTTTGTTTTTTATCTCCAACATGCTCCAAGATGACATTTGGCCCCTGAATATCACATATATGGTCAACAGAATTACCGGAACCAAAAGTGATAGAAAGTTCAAACATGGCTCAGAACCGCGTATAACGTCATAATATCACGTTTTGGGCACATATTGTTTTTTATCTCCAACATGTCATTTGGCGCCTGAATATCACAAATATGGTCAACAGAATTATCGGAACCAAAAGTGATAGAAAGTTCAAACATGTCTCAGAACGGCGTATAACGTCATAATATCACGTTTTGGGCACATTTTGTTTTTTATCTCCAACATGCTCCAATATGTTATTAGGCGCCTGAATATCACATATATGGTCAACAGAATCATCGGAACCAAAAGTGATAGAAAGTTCAAACATGTCTCAGAACGGCGTATAACGTCATAATATCACGTTTTGGGCGCATTTTGTTTTTTATCTCCAACATGCTCCAAGATGTCATTTGGCGCCTGAATATCACATATATGGTCAACAGAATTGCCGAAACCAAAAGTGATAGAAAGTTCAAACATGGCTCAGAACGGCGTATAACGTCATAATATCACGTTTTGGGCACATTTTGTTTTTTATCTCCAACATGCTCCAATATGTTATTAGGCGCCTGAATATCACATATATGGTCAACAGAATCATCGGAACCAAAAGTGATAGAAAGTTCAAACATGTCTCAGAACGGCGTATAACGTCATAATATCACGTTTTGGGCACATTTTGTTTTTTATCTCCAACATGCTCCAATATGTTATTAGGCGCCTGAATATCACATATATGGTCAACAGAATTACCGGAACCAAAAGTGATAGAAAGTTCAAACATGGCTCAGAACGGCGTAAAACGTCATAATATCACGTTTTGGGCACATTTTGTTTTTTATCTCCAACATGCTCCAAGATGACATTTGGCCCCTGAATATCACATATGTGGTCAACAGAATTGCCGGAACCAAAAGTGATAGAAAGTTCAAACATGGCTCAGAACGGCGTATAACGTCATAATATCACGTTTTGGGCACATTTTGTTTTTTATCTCCAACATGCTCCAATATGTTATTAGGCGCCTGAATATCACATATATGGTCAACAGAATCATCGGAACCAAAAGTGATAGAAAGTTCAAACATGTCTCAGAACGGCGTATAACGTCATAATATCACGTTTTGGGCACATTTTGTTTTTTATCTCCAACATGCTCCAATATGTTATTAGGCGCCTGAATATCACATATATGGTCAACAGAATTACCGGAACCAAAAGTGATAGAAAGTTCAAACATGGCTCAGAACGGCGTATAACGTCATTATATCACGTTTTGGGCACATTTTGTTTTTTATCTCCAACATGCTCCAAGATGACATTTGGCCCCTGAATATCACATATATGGTCAACAGAATTACCGGAACCAAAAGTGATAGAAAGTTCAAACATGGCTCAGAACCGCGTATAACGTCATAATATCACGTTTTGGGCACATATTGTTTTTTATCTCCAACATGTCATTTGGCGCCTGAATATCACAAATATGGTCAACAGAATTATCGGAACCAAAAGTGATAGAAAGTTCAAACATGTCTCAGAACGGCGTATAACGTCATAATATCACGTTTTGGGCACATTTTGTTTTTTATCTCCAACATGCTCCAATATGTTATTAGGCGCCTGAATATCACATATATGGTCAACAGAATCATCGGAACCAAAAGTGATAGAAAGTTCAAACATGTCTCAGAACGGCGTATAACGTCATAATATCACGTTTTGGGCGCATTTTGTTTTTTATCTCCAACATGCTCCAAGATGTCATTTGGCGCCTGAATATCACATATATGGTCAACAGAATTGCCGAAACCAAAAGTGATAGAAAGTTCAAACATGGCTCAGAACGGCGTATAACGTCATAATATCACGTTTTGGGCACATTTTGTTTTTTATCTCCAACATGCTCCAATATGTTATTAGGCGCCTGAATATCACATATATGGTCAACAGAATCATCGGAACCAAAAGTGATAGAAAGTTCAAACATGTCTCAGAACGGCGTATAACGTCATAATATCACGTTTTGGGCACATTTTGTTTTTTATCTCCAACATGCTCCAATATGTTATTAGGCGCCTGAATATCACATATATGGTCAACAGAATTACCGGAACCAAAAGTGATAGAAAGTTCAAACATGGCTCAGAACGGCGTATAACGTCATAATATCACGTTTTGGGCACATTTTGTTTTTTATCTCCAACATGCTCCAAGATGACATTTGGCCCCTGAATATCACATATATGGTCAACAGAATTACCGGAACCAAAAGTGATAGAAAGTTCAAACATGGCTCAGAACGGCGTATAACGTCATAATATCACGTTTTGGGCACATTTTGTTTTTTATCTCCAACATGCTCCAAGATGACATTTGGCCCCTGAATATCACATATATGGTCAACAGAATTACCGGAACCAAAAGTGATAGAAAGTTCAAACATGGCTCAGAACCGCGTATAACGTCATAATATCACGTTTTGGGCACATATTGTTTTTTATCTCCAACATGTCATTTGGCGCCTGAATATCACAAATATGGTCAACAGAATTGCCGGAACCAAAAGTGATAGAAAGTTCAAACATGGCTCAGAACCGCGTATAACGTCATAATATCACGTTTTGGGCACATATTGTTTTTTATCTCCAACATGTCATTTGGCGCCTGAATATCACAAATATGGTCAACAGAATTGCCGGAACCAAAAGTGATAGAAAGTTCAAACATGGCTCAGAACGGCGTATAACGTCATAATATCACGTTTTGGGCACATTTTGTTTTTTATCTCCAACATGCTCCAAGATGACATTTGGCCCGTGAATATCACATATATGGTCAACAGAATTACCGGAACCAAAAGTGATAGAAAGTTCAAACATGGCTCAGAACCGCGTATAACGTCATAATATCACGTTTTGGGCACATATTGTTTTTTATCTCCAACATGTCATTTGGCGCCTGAATATCACAAATATGGTCAACAGAATTGCCGGAACCAAAAGTGATAGAAAGTTCAAACATGGCTCAGAACCGCGTATAACGTCATAATATCACGTTTTGGGCACATATTGTTTTTTATCTCCAACATGTCATTTGGCGCCTGAATATCACAAATATGGTCAACAGAATTGCCGGAACCAAAAGTGATAGAAAGTTCAAACATGGCTCAGAACGGCGTATAACGTCATAATATCACGTTTTGGGCACATTTTGTTTTTTATCTCCAACATGCTCCAAGATGACATTTGGCCCCTGAATATCACATATATGGTCAACAGAATTACCGGAACCAAAAGTGATAGAAAGTTCAAACATGGCTCAGAACGGCGTATAACGTCATAATATCACGTTTTGGGCACATTTTGTTTTTTATCTCCAACATGCTCCAAGATGACATTTGGCCCCTGAATATCACATATATGGTCAACAGAATTACCGGAACCAAAAGTGATAGAAAGTTCAAACATGGCTCAGAACCGCGTATAACGTCATAATATCACGTTTTGGGCACATATTGTTTTTTATCTCCAACATGTCATTTGGCGCCTGAATATCACAAATATGGTCAACAGAATTGCCGGAACCAAAAGTGATAGAAAGTTCAAACATGGCTCAGAACGGCGTATAACGTCATAATATCACGTTTTGGGCACATTTTGTTTTTTATCTCCAACATGCTCCAATATGTTATTAGGCGCCTGAATATCACATATATGGTCAACAGAATTGCCGGAACCAAAAGTGATAGAAAGTTCAAACATGGCTCAGAACGGCGTATAACGTCATAATATCACGTTTTGGGCACATTTTGTTTTTTATCTCCAACATGCTCCAATATGTTATTAGGCGCCTGAATATCACATATATGGTCAACAGAATCATCGGAACCAAAAGTGATAGAAAGTTCAAACATGGCTCAGAACCGCGTATAACGTCATAATATCACGTTTTGGGCACATATTGTTTTTTATCTCCAACATGTCATTTGGCGCCTGAATATCACAAATATGGTCAACAGAATTGCCGGAACCAAAAGTGATAGAAAGTTCAAACATGGCTTAGAACGGCGTATAACGTCATAATATCACGTTTTGGGCACATTTTGTTTTTTATCTCCAACATGCTCCAATATGTTATTAGGCGCCTGAATATCACATATATGGTCAACAGAATCATCGGAACCAAAAGTGATAGAAAGTTCAAACATGGCTCAGAACGGCGTATAACGTCATAATATCACGTTTTGGGCACATTTTGTTTTTTATCTCCAACATGCTCCAATATGTTATTAGGCGCCTGAATATCACATATATGGTCAACAGAATTACCGGAACCAAAAGTGATAGAAAGTTCAAACATGGCTCAGAACGGCGTATAACGTCATAAAATCACGTTTTGGGCGCATTTTGTTTTTTATCTCCAACATGCTCCGAGATGTCATTTGGCGCCTGAATATCACATATATGGTCAACAGAATCATCGGAACCAAAAGTGATAGAAAGTTCAAACATGTCTCAGAACGGCGTATAACGTCATAATATCACGTTTTGGGCACATATTGTTTTTTATCTCCAACATGTCATTTGGCGCCTGAATATCACAAATATGGTCAACAGAATTATCGGAACCAAAAGTGATAGAAAGTTCAAACATGTCTCAGAACGGCGTATAACGTCATAATATCACGTTTTGGGCACATTTTGTTTTTTATCTCCAACATGCTCCAATATGTTATTAGGCGCCTGAATATCACATATATGGTCAACAGAATCATCGGAACCAAAAGTGATAGAAAGTTCAAACATGTCTCAGAACGGCGTATAACGTCATAATATCACGTTTTGGGCGCATTTTGTTTTTTATCTCCAACATGCTCCAAGATGTCATTTGGCGCCTGAATATCACATATATGGTCAACAGAATTGCCGAAACCAAAAGTGATAGAAAGTTCAAACATGGCTCAGAACGGCGTATAACGTCATAAAATCACGTTTTGGGCGCATTTTGTTTTTTATCTCCAACATGCTCCGAGATGTCATTTGGCGCCATAATATCACATATATGGTCAACAGAATCATCGGAACCAAAAGTGATAGAAAGTTCAAACATGTCTCAGAACGGCGTATAACGTCATAATATCACGTTTTGGGCACATTTTGTTTTTTATCTCCAACATGCTCCGAGATGTCATTTGGCGCCTGAATATCACATATGTGGGTTCGTGCTCACTTTTATTCTAAATCTAGGGGTTATGTTTTTATTTATTCACCAAAACATCGGAATTGTAACTTAAGTTTTATTTAATAGTTTAACAAAATAAGGGTATTATTTGATTTCACTATACTGGTCACCGTTTTGATCGAATCTACAATAGAAAACAGTTTTTACTTTCGCGTTTTAATTTTTCGCCCGTCGTTGATCTTACCGATCTTTTTCGTTCGATTGCTTTTCGACTACTGACTTCCCGCCTAGGAAAGTCGGCTCGTCCCACTCCTGAGAGCCTTCAAGGACAAATCCTACATCTCGGCCATCTTGCAAAGCATTCGTCTCGAATGGACTGTCCAGACACCAGGGCTTCATGAAATCAGCGCTGCTGAACGTTTTTCCGGGACCCTCGTGGTTACCAACTTTTTCCACCTCGTAGCGATCAAGACCAGTTCCTCTAACTACTCTATACGGACCTAGAAATTTTGGCAACAACTTAGATTCATTTTGAAATTGCGTGCGCTTTATGGCCACGAGATCGCCTATACGATAGTTTCTTGCAGGTTTTCTTTTTTTATTATAATTTCGTCGATTTTCTTGTTGAATTTTAATGATCTGCTTTTTAGCCTCTCTTCTCAAATTCTCTCGTTCCTCATTGAATTCCTGAACGTATTCCTCTTCAATTATCTCTCTTAACCGGAGTTCTTCAGGCCGTTTCATTGGTATACCAAACATCAGCTGAAAAGGTGTGCTATTCACACTTCTTTGAAATGTGCTATTTATAGCTTCTTGTACTTTCTTAACGTATTTGTACCAATTTTCTGGTTTTTCAATCGTTAATTTGGAGAGTACGGGGATGATTATTCGATTTATTCGCTCAACTTGTCCGTTTCCACGCGGAACACCCGTTGTAATTGTTACGTGTCTAATACGTTCTTGCGTGCAATAATTATTGAATTCTCGTGATGTAAAAGCGGTTCCTCGATCCGAAATTATTACTGCTGGGTTTCCAAAAGTTGTTTTTTGTAATTCTAATTTGTCTAAGACTTCCTTTGTTGAAGTAGTTTTTGTAGGGTAAATCCATACAAATTTGGTGAAGGCGTCGATGACAGCAAACAAATATTTATAGCTTTTACAGGTTTTCGCCATCGGACCCAGATGATCAATGTGATATGTGTGTAAGGGGACATCACCCTTCTCTATTGGATTTAATAAACCTTCGGCTTTTCCTGATTTTCTTTCCACTAAAATGCATCGTATGCAATTTTGTATAATCTTCTTAATTTTTTCGTCTAAGTTAGGTATGTAATAATCTCGTTTGATCAACTCACTCGTTTTTTTCAAAGCAAAGTGGCCATTTTCATGCGCCTCTCGTATTATGTGCGGTTGCATATTAATTGGAATCGCAAGGAGTCTTTGCCCATCTGTATTTTTATACAAAATGTTCTTCACCACCTCATAATTTTCATACTCGCCACTTTCCAAAATTTTCATAATTGTTCGTAGATGTTCGTCGTCCGATTGCGCCTTCGCCACCCTTTCCAAAAATCCGGATTCAATTATCATAGTTATTGGATTTCGAATTAGAGCATCGCAATGCTTCATTCTATGTCCTGGTCTATGCTCAATCGTATAATCAAATTCTTCCAACAAAAGCGCCCATCGTGCGACCCTTGTGCAAAGATCTTTCTTTTGCATTGTGGCTGCAAAAGTTGCACAATCTGTTAAGATTTTAAAATGGTTGCCCAATAAATAAACGCGAAATTTTTTCAACGCCTCTACTATGGCAAGTACCTCGAGCTCATAACTATGATATTTTTTCTGCGCGTCACTAGTTTTTCTACTCCAGTAATAGATTGGATATAATTTTCCGTCATTTGGATTCGTTTGCAATAATACGGCTCCAAAGCCATCTTTACTCGCATCTACGTGGAGTTCCGTTTCGTTGTCATAATTGAAAATTTTCAGTACTGGTTCGCTAGTTAATTTTTCTTTTAGCTGTTCAAATGCTTGCTCTTCATCTTTTTCAAATACAAACCTTTTGCCTTGTTTTAATAAATCCGTTAAAGGTTTCGCAATTAGTGAGTAATCAGCGATATATTTTCTAAAGTATCCAGTAAGTCCCAGAAAACTTTGAACTTTCTTTACCGTCGTTGGTTTCGGAAAATTTATAACGGCCTTGATTTTGTGTTTCGCTGGCTTGACAAAGCCATTCTCTATTTCATGACCCAAATATTCCACAGAATCTTTAAGGAACTGACATTTCGACCATTTAAACTCTAATCCATTTTCCATTGCCGTGGTTAAAACTCTTTTCAACCTTTTAAACGCTTCGTTGACGTCTTTGGCAGGAATAATAATATCGTCCATGTATAAAATCACTACATTTTCTCGAATCAGATCTTTAAACACGTTGTTGACATAACGTTGAAAAACTGCAGGTGAATTGCATAAGCCGAACGGAGTACGCAAAAACTCATATTGTCCATTTGGCGTTACGAAAGATGTATACTTTACGCTCTCTTCTGCGACAGGAACATGAAAGAACCCATTTCTTAAATCTAACGTTGTAAATATTGTCGCACCAACCAATAAATCAATATGGTCTTCTATCACAGGAAGAGGATAACGATCCTTTATTATTTTTCTATTCAATTTGCGGTAATCGATGCAAATGCGAGTACTTCCATCCTTCTTCTTCACGAGTACAATAGGGCTTGCAAAGTCGGATGTACTTTCTCTAATTATTCCATTGTTCAACCATTCTTCGATTTGTTTATTTACCTCATGTTTTTCTGGCATTGACAATCTTCTCGGCGTCTGGTAAACTGGTATCTCGTCTTGTAAAATAATTTTAGTTTGCACGTTTGCCGATGGTGAACACTTTTCCGGTTTGTAATTTTCGATTAATCGTTCAACTTCGTCATAATATTCATATCTTCCGACATCTAAAACATTTTCTGTATTTATTAACAATATATCATTTTCTTCGGAAAGATTTAGTTCTTCTTTTTGTCCACGGCTAAAAACTTTAATTTCTTCGGAGGAAATCATCAAGGTAACTTGTTTTAAAATTGATTTTCCGATAAGCAAATCCATGGGAATGGCATCGTCAGGTACAATATGTATTGTCGTCTCAAATTCGCACTTATCTATGCTTATATCAGTGTTAAATTTTCCTAAAGTAGAAACAGCGTTTTTGCCTAGTCCTTTCAGGGAAATCGATGTGCTTTCAAAATTTGGTGAACCCAACTTCAAATAACTGCTAATCTTAATCAGGTTAAGATCACTTCCGGTATCTACGAATCCGTTAAATAATCTTTTGTTAAGGTACAATTGCTTGTATCCGGGCATTACTTCTTCAATCTCTCTTATCACATACGATTGTCTCTTTTCTTTCTCTTGCGACTGACAATTCCTCGAAATATGACCAAAGTTATTGCAGTTGAAACATTTTATGCCTTTTGCCTTGTCGCGGCAATTCTTCGAAAGGTGACCCTTCTTTCCACAGTTGAAACATGTTGGAAAAGAATCTTTTTCTTCGCGTTCATTCTTTTTCTGCCTCAAATCGGTGTCCTTGGTATTTTTTTCTTTATAATCTCGTTTATCTTTATATTGCTTGGATTTCATTTTCTCATAAATTTTTAATTTCGCTTTAAAATCGTTCATACATTTTGCACCATATAGCACGGTTTTATTTACTTCGTCGTCAGTAATCCCGTCAATAATATAGTCGATCAACGCGTCTTCTTCTATGTAACCCCGTGATGCAATTTGTCGCATTTCTAAAAGGTATTGCGTAATCGTCTCATCCTTTCGTTTTTTTCTGGTAGTTAGCATTTTATGTAATGCTGCGCTGTTTATTGTTTGACCATATTCCTTTTTTAACTTATTTTTCAATATTTTCCATGATTTAATCATCGGTTCTGATTTGATAAACAGAAGTGCGTCATCCTTAAGCAATCTTTTTCCGTAAATCAACTTTTCTACGTCGTTCCACCCCATAAATATTGCGGTTTCTTCAAATTCTTCCAGCCACTTCTCGACCGAACAATTATCACGTCCGTTGAATGTTGAAACTGCGTCCTCCACGTCCTTAAACGTTAGTACAAATTTTGGTGGCGCCTTCTTCGATTCAGGAACTATTTTTTGTACGTCATCATTTCCTTCGTCATCGTTTTCTACGTCGTTATTAACGTCATTGTCGGAATTATCCTCGTCGCTGTGGTTTTCGTCGTCATTTGCTTCGTCGTCTTTTGTCAACAAATTTAAATCCGACAATCGTGTACATAAAACTCCCACCAAATCCTCCTTATTATTCGCGTCGTTTGGAATTTCCAAGATGTTACAAATTGAGTTTAAATCTCCCAAAGTCAAACTTTTTATCGCGTAATCTAACTTCTTTTGTTTTTCGTCATTATTTTCAAAAGCAAAACCCGTAAACTCACGTAATCTTTTTCTATTGTTACGATCGCCGTCATTTTCAAAAACCAGTTTATGACATGCCCTTATAGCAGCCGTTTTTGCTCTTGATATGTTTCGTTCAATATTTAAATTATCGGCTAAGCGATCCATTTTTATTTTATTTCTTTTAATAATTTTCGTAGATGAACAAAAGCATGCAACTTCTCTTTTTTTTTTTGTGGACTTCTGGCGTGTCACGTCTCTTCGAAAGCCGTTACTGTAATGGCGTCGCTTCGTCGTTGTCTGTGTCTCCCACGACCTTCACAACTCCCGCGTCGTTGCCGTTTTTGTTGTTTCTTCGGAATTTTACTCTTCGCTTTCCAATTTTCAATACACTTTTACTGTTTGTTAACACATTCGCACATTACCGTTTTTCTTATTCCGGACGGGCCTCCAATTTGTGGGTTCGTGCTCACTTTTATTCTAAATCTAGGGGTTATGTTTTTATTTATTCACCAAAACATCGGAATTGTAACTTAAGTTTTATTTAATAGTTTAACAAAATAAGGGTATTATTTGATTTCACTATACTGGTCACCGTTTTGATCGAATCTACAATAGAAAACAGTTTTTACTTTCGCGTTTTAATTTTTCGCCCGTCGTTGATCTTACCGATCTTTTTCGTTCGATTGCTTTTCGACTACTGACTTCCCGCCTAGGAAAGTCGGCTCGTCCCACTCCTGAGAGCCTTCAAGGACAAATCCTACACATATATGGTCAACAGAATTACCGGAACAAAAAGTGATAGAAAGTTCAAAGATGGCTCAGAACGGCGTATAACGTCATAATATCACGTTTTGGGCACATATTGTTTTTGATCTCCAACATGCTCCAACATGTCATTTGGCGCCTGAATATCACAAATATGGTCAACAGAATTATCGGAACCAAAAGTGATAGAAAGTTCAAACATGTCTCAGAACGGCGTATAACGTCATAATATCACGTTTTGGGCACATTTTGTTTTTTATCTCCAACATGCTCCAAGATGACATTTGGCCCCTGAATATCACATATATGGTCAACAGAATTACCGGAACCAAAAGTGATAGAAAGTTCAAACATGGCTCAGAACCGCGTATAACGTCATAATATCACGTTTTGGGCACATATTGTTTTTTATCTCCAACATGTCATTTGGCGCCTGAATATCACAAATATGGTCAACAGAATTATCGGAACCAAAAGTGATAGAAAGTTCAAACATGGCTCAGAACGGCGTATAACATCATAATATCACGTTTTGGGCACATTTTGTTTTTTATCTCCAACATGCTCCAATATGTCATTTGGCGCCTGAATATCACATATATGGTCAACAGAATCATCGGAACCAAAAGTGATAGAAAGTTCAAACATGGCTCAGAACGGCGTATAACATCATATCACGTTTTGGGCACATTTTGTTTTTTATCTCCAACATGCTCCAATACGACATTAGGCCCCGGAATATCACAAATATGGTCAACAGAATTATCGGAACCAAAAGTGATAGAAAGTTCAAACATGGCTCAGAACGGCGTATAACGTCATAATATCACGTTTTGGGCACATTTTGTTTTTTATCTCCAACATGCTCCAAGATGACATCTGGCCCCTGAATATCACATATATGGTCAACAGAATTACCGGAACCAAAAGTGATAGAAAGTTCAAACATGGCTCAGAACGGCGTATAACGTCATAATATCACGTTTTGGGCACATTTTGTTTTTTATCTCCAACATGCTCCAAGATGTCATTTGGCGCCTGAATATCACATATATGGTCAACAGAATTACCGGAACAAAAAGTGATAGAAAGTTCAAACATGGCTCAGAACGGCGTATAACATCATAATATCACGTTTAGGGCACATTTTGTTTTTTATCTCCAACATGCTCCTTTACGACATTAGGCCCCTGAATATCACAAATATGGTCAACAGAATTATCGGAACCAAAAGTGATAGAAAGTTCAAACATGGCTCAGAACGGCGTATAACGTCATAATATCACGTTTTGGGCACATTTTGTTTTTTATCTCCAACATGCTCCAAGATGACATTTGGCCCCTGAATATCACATATATGGTCAACAGAATCATCGGAACCAAAAGTGATAGAAAGTTCAAACATGGCTCAGAACGGCGTATAACATCATAATATCACGTTTTGGGCACATTTTGTTTTTTATCTCCAACATGCTCCAATATGTCATTAGGCCCCTGAATATCACAAATATGGTCAACAGAATTATCGGAACCAAAAGTGATAGAAAGTTCAAACATGGCTCAGAACGGCGTATAACGTCATAATATCACGTTTTGGGCACATTTTGTTTTTTATCTCCAACATGCTCCAAGATGACATTTGGCCCCTGAATATCACATATATGGTCAACAGAATCATCGGAACCAAAAGTGATAGAAAGTTCAAACATGTCTCAGAAAGGCGTATAACGTCATAATATCACGTTTTGGGCACATTTTGTTTTTTATCTCCAACATGCTCCAAGATGTCATTAGGCGCCTGAATATCACATATATGGTCAACAGAATTACCGGAACCAAAAGTGATAGAAAGTTCAAACATGGCTCAGAACGGCGTATACCGTCATAATATCACGTTTTGGGCACATTTTGTTTTTTATCTCCAACATGCTCCAAGATGTCAATTGGCGCCTGAATATCACATATATGGTCAACAGAATTACCGGAACCAAAAGTGATAGAAAGTTCAAATATGGCTCAGAACGGCGTATAACGTCATAATATCACGTTTTGGGCGCATTTTGTTTTTTATCTCCAACATGCTCCGAGATGTCATTTGGCGCCTGAATATCACATATATGGTCAACAGAATCATCGGAACCAAAAGTGATAGAAAGTTCAAACATGTCTCAGAACGGCGTATAACGTCATAATATCACGTTTTGGGCACATTTTGTTTTTTATCTCCAACATGCTCCGAGATGTCATTTGGCGCCTGAATATCACATATATGGTCAACAGAATTACCGGAACAAAAAGTGATAGAAAGTTCAAAGATGGCTCAGAACGGCGTATAACGTCATAATATCACGTTTTGGGCACATATTGTTTTTGATCTCCAACATGCTCCAACATGTCATTTGGCGCCTGAATATCACAAATATGGTCAACAGAATTATCGGAACCAAAAGTGATAGAAAGTTCAAACATGGCTCAGAACGGCGTATAATGTCATAATATCACGTTTTGGGCACATTTTGTTTTTTATCTCCAACATGCTCCAAGATGACACTTGGCCCCCTGAATATCACATATATGGTCAACAGAATTACCGGAACCAAAGGTGATAGAAAGTTCAAACATGGCTCAGAACGGCGTATAACGTCATAATATCACGTTTTGGGCACATTTTGTTTTTTATCTCCAACATGCTCCAATATGTTATTAGGCGCCTGAATATCACATATATGGTCAACAGAATTACCGGAACAAAAAGTGATAGAAAGTTCAAAGATGGCTCAGAACGGCGTATAACGTCATAATATCACGTTTTGGGCACATATTGTTTTTGATCTCCAACATGCTCCAACATGTCATTTGGCGCCTGAATATCACAAATATGGTCAACAGAATTATCGGAACCAAAAGTGATAGAAAGTTCAAACATGGCTCAGAACGGCGTATAATGTCATAATATCACGTTTTGGGCACATTTTGTTTTTTATCTCCAACATGCTCCAAGATGACACTTGGCCCCCTGAATATCACATATATGGTCAACAGAATTACCGGAACCAAAGGTGATAGAAAGTTCAAACATGGCTCAGAACGGCGTATAACGTCATAATATCACGTTTTGGGCACATTTTGTTTTTTATCTCCAACATGCTCCAATATGTTATTAGGCGCCTGAATATCACATATATGGTCAACAGAATCATCGGAACCAAAAGTGATAGAAAGTTCAAACATGTCTCAGAACGGCGTATAACGTCATAATATCACGTTTTGGGCACATTTTGTTTTTTATCTCCAACATGCTCCAAGATGTCATTTGGCGCCTGGATATCACATATATGGTCAACAGAATTACCGGAACCAAAGGTGATAGAAAGTTCGAACATGGCTCAGAACGGCGTATAACGTCATAATGTCACGTTTTGGGCACATTTTGTTTTTTATCTCCAACATGCTCCAAGATGACATTTGGCCCCTGAATATCACATATATGGTCAACAGAATTACCGGAACCAAAAGTGATAGAAAGTTCAAACATGTCTCAGAACGGCGTATAACGTCATAATATCACGTTTTGGGCACATTTTGTTTTTTATCTCCAACATGCTCCAAGATGACATTTGGCCCCTGAATATCACATATATGGTCAACAGAATTACCGGAACCAAAAGTGATAGAAAGTTCAAACATGGCTCAGAACCGCGTATAACGTCATAATATCACGTTTTGGGCACATATTGTTTTTTATCTCCAACATGTCATTTGGCGCCTGAATATCACAAATATGGTCAACAGAATTATCGGAACCAAAAGTGATAGAAAGTTCAAACATGGCTCAGAACGGCGTATAACATCATAATATCACGTTTTGGGCACATTTTGTTTTTTATCTCCAACATGCTCCAATATGTCATTTGGCGCCTGAATATCACATATATGGTCAACAGAATCATCGGAACCAAAAGTGATAGAAAGTTCAAACATTGCTCAGAACGGCGTATAACATCATATCACGTTTTGGGCACATTTTGTTTTTTATCTCCAACATGCTCCAATACGACATTAGGCCCCGGAATATCACAAATATGGTCAACAGAATTATCGGAACCAAAAGTGATAGAAAGTTCAAACATGGCTCAGAACGGCGTATAACGTCATAATATCACGTTTTGGGCACATTTTGTTTTTTATCTCCAACATGCTCCAAGATGACATCTGGCCCCTGAATATCACATATATGGTCAACAGAATTACCGGAACCAAAAGTGATAGAAAGTTCAAACATGGCTCAGAACGGCGTATAACGTCATAATATCACGTTTTGGGCACATTTTGTTTTTTATCTCCAACATGCTCCAAGATGTCATTTGGCGCCTGAATATCACATATATGGTCAACAGAATTACCGGAACAAAAAGTGATAGAAAGTTCAAACATGGCTCAGAACGGCGTATAACATCATAATATCACGTTTAGGGCACATTTTGTTTTTTATCTCCAACATGCTCCTTTACGACATTAGGCCCCTGAATATCACAAATATGGTCAACAGAATTATCGGAACCAAAAGTGATAGAAAGTTCAAACATGGCTCAGAACGGCGTATAACGTCATAATATCACGTTTTGGGCACATTTTGTTTTTTATCTCCAACATGCTCCAAGATGACATTTGGCCCCTGAATATCACATATATGGTCAACAGAATCATCGGAACCAAAAGTGATAGAAAGTTCAAACATGGCTCAGAACGGCGTATAACATCATAATATCACGTTTTGGGCACATTTTGTTTTTTATCTCCAACATGCTCCAATATGTCATTTGGCGCCTGAATATCACATATATGGTCAACAGAATCATCGGAACCAAAAGTGATAGAAAGTTCAAACATGTCTCAGAAAGGCGTATAACGTCATAATATCACGTTTTGGGCACATTTTGTTTTTTATCTCCAACATGCTCCAAGATGTCATTAGGCGCCTGAATATCACATATATGGTCAACAGAATTACCGGAACCAAAAGTGATAGAAAGTTCAAACATGGCTCAGAACGGCGTATACCGTCATAATATCACGTTTTGGGCACATTTTGTTTTTTATCTCCAACATGCTCCAAGATGTCAATTGGCGCCTGAATATCACATATATGGTCAACAGAATTACCGGAACCAAAAGTGATAGAAAGTTCAAATATGGCTCAGAACGGCGTATAACGTCATAATATCACGTTTTGGGCGCATTTTGTTTTTTATCTCCAACATGCTCCGAGATGTCATTTGGCGCCTGAATATCACATATATGGTCAACAGAATCATCGGAACCAAAAGTGATAGAAAGTTCAAACATGTCTCAGAACGGCGTATAACGTCATAATATCACGTTTTGGGCACATTTTGTTTTTTATCTCCAACATGCTCCGAGATGTCATTTGGCGCCTGAATATCACATATATGGTCAACAGAATTACCGGAACAAAAAGTGATAGAAAGTTCAAAGATGGCTCAGAACGGCGTATAACGTCATAATATCACGTTTTGGGCACATATTGTTTTTGATCTCCAACATGCTCCAACATGTCATTTGGCGCCTGAATATCACAAATATGGTCAACAGAATTATCGGAACCAAAAGTGATAGAAAGTTCAAACATGGCTCAGAACGGCGTATAATGTCATAATATCACGTTTTGGGCACATTTTGTTTTTTATCTCCAACATGCTCCAAGATGACACTTGGCCCCCTGAATATCACATATATGGTCAACAGAATTACCGGAACCAAAGGTGATAGAAAGTTCAAACATGGCTCAGAACGGCGTATAACGTCATAATATCACGTTTTGGGCACATTTTGTTTTTTATCTCCAACATGCTCCAATATGTTATTAGGCGCCTGAATATCACATATATGGTCAACAGAATTACCGGAACAAAAAGTGATAGAAAGTTCAAAGATGGCTCAGAACGGCGTATAACGTCATAATATCACGTTTTGGGCACATATTGTTTTTGATCTCCAACATGCTCCAACATGTCATTTGGCGCCTGAATATCACAAATATGGTCAACAGAATTATCGGAACCAAAAGTGATAGAAAGTTCAAACATGGCTCAGAACGGCGTATAATGTCATAATATCACGTTTTGGGCACATTTTGTTTTTTATCTCCAACATGCTCCAAGATGACACTTGGCCCCCTGAATATCACATATATGGTCAACAGAATTACCGGAACCAAAGGTGATAGAAAGTTCAAACATGGCTCAGAACGGCGTATAACGTCATAATATCACGTTTTGGGCACATTTTGTTTTTTATCTCCAACATGCTCCAATATGTTATTAGGCGCCTGAATATCACATATATGGTCAACAGAATCATCGGAACCAAAAGTGATAGAAAGTTCAAACATGTCTCAGAACGGCGTATAACGTCATAATATCACGTTTTGGGCACATTTTGTTTTTTATCTCCAACATGCTCCAAGATGTCATTTGGCGCCTGGATATCACATATATGGTCAACAGAATTACCGGAACCAAAGGTGATAGAAAGTTCGAACATGGCTCAGAACGGCGTATAACGTCATAATGTCACGTTTTGGGCACATTTTGTTTTTTATCTCCAACATGCTCCAAGATGACATTTGGCCCCTGAATATCACATATATGGTCAACAGAATTACCGGAACCAAAAGTGATAGAAAGTTCAAACATGGCTCAGAACGGCGTATAACGTCATAATATCACGTTTTGGGCACATTTTGTTTTTTATCTCCAACGTGCTCCAAGATGACATTTGGCCCCTGAATATCACATATATGGTCAACAGAATTACCGGAACCAAAGGTGATAGAAAGTTCAAACATGGCTCAGAACGGCGTATAACGTCATAATATCACGTTTTGGGCACATTTTGTTTTTTATCTCCAACATGCTCCAAGATGTCATTAGGCGCCTGAATATCACATATATGGTCAACAGAATTACCGGAACCAAAAGTGATAGAAAGTTCAAACATGCCTCAGAACAGCGTATAACGTCATAATATCACGTTTTGGGCACATATTGTTTTTTATCTCCAACATGCTCCAACATGTCATTTGGCGCCTGAATATCACATATATGGTCAACAGAATTACCGGAACAAAAAGTGATAGAAAGTTCAAACATGGCTCAGAACGACGTATAACGTCATAATATCACGTTTTATGCACATTTTGTTTTTTATCTCCAACATGCTCCAAGATGTCATTTGGCGCCTGAATATCACATATATGGTCAACAGAATTACCGGAACAAAAAGTGATAGAAAGTTCAAACATGGCTCAGAACGGCGTATAACATCATATCACGTTTTGGGCACATTTTGTTTTTTATCTCCAACATGCTCCAATACGACATTAGGCCCCGGAATATCACAAATATGGTCAACAGAATTATCGGAACCAAAAGTGATAGAAAGTTCAAACATGGCTTAGAACGGCGTATAACGTCATAATATCACGTTTTGGGCACATTTTGTTTTTTATCTCCAACATGCTCCAAGATGACATTTGGCCCCTGAATATCACATATATGGTCAACAGAATCATCGGAACCAAAAGTGATAGAAAGTTCAAACATGGCTCAGAACGGCGTATAACATCATAATATCACGTTTTAGGCACATTTTGTTTTTTATCTCCAACATGCTGCAATATGTCATTTGGCGCCTGAATATCACATATATGGTCAACAGAATTACCGGAACCAAAAGTGATAGAAATTTCAAACATGGCTCAGAACGGCGTATAACGTCATAATATCACGTTTTGGGCACATTTTGTTTTTATCTCCAACATGCTCCAATATGTTATTAGGCGCCTGAATATCACATATATGGTCAACAGAATCATCGGAACCAAAAGTGATAGAAAGTTCAAACATGTCTCAGAACGGCGCATAACGTCATAATATCACGTTTTGGGCACATTTTGTTTTTTATCTCCAACATGCTCCAAGATGTCATTAGGCGCCTGAATATCACATATATGGTCAACAGAATTACCGGAACCAAAAGTGATAGAAAGTTCAAACATGGCTCAGAACGGCGTATAACGTCATAATATCACGTTTTGGGCACATTTTGTTTTTTATCTCCAACATGCTCCAATATGTTATTAGGCGCCTGAATATCACATATATGGTCAACAGAATCATCGGAACCAAAAGTGATAGAAAGTTCAAACATGTCTCAGAACGGCGTATAACGTCATAATATCACGTTTTGGGCACATTTTGTTTTTTATCTCCAACATGCTCCAAGATGTCATTTGGCGCCTGGATATCACATATATGGTCAACAGAATTACCGGAACCAAAGGTGATAGAAAGTTCAAACATGGCTCAGGACGGCGTATAACGTCATAATATCACGTTTTGGGCATATTTTGTTTTTTATCTCCAACATGCTCCAATACGATATTTGGCCCCTGAATGTCACAAATATGGTCAACAGAATTATCGGAACCAAAAGTGATAGAAAGTTCAAACATGGCTCAGAACGGCGTATAACGTCATAATATCACGTTTTGGGCACATATTGTTTTTTATCTCCAACATGCTCCAACATGTCATTTGGCGCCTGAATATCACAAATATGGTCAACAGAATTATCGGAACCAAAAGTGATAGAAAGTTCAAACATGGCTCAGAACGGCGTATAACGTCATAATATCACGTTTTGGGCACATATTGTTTTTTATCTCCAACATGCTCCAACATGTCATTTGGCGCCTGAATATCACATATATGGTCAACAGAATTACCGGAACAAAAAGTGATAGAAAGTTCAAACATGGCTCAGAACGGCGTATAACGTCATAATATCACGTTTTATGCACATTTTGTTTTTTATCTCCAACATGCTCCAAGATGTCATTTGGCGCCTGAATATCACATATATGGTCAACAGAATTACCGGAACAAAAAGTGATAGAAAGTTCAAACATGGCTCAGAACGGCGTATAACATCATATCACGTTTTGGGCACATTTTGTTTTTTATCTCCAACATGCTCCAATACGACATTAGGCCCCGGAATATCACAAATATGGTCAACAGAATTATCGGAACCAAAAGTGATAGAAAGTTCAAACATGGCTTAGAACGGCGTATAACGTCATAATATCACGTTTTGGGCACATTTTGTTTTTTATCTCCAACATGCTCCAAGAAGACATTTGGCCCCTGAATATCACATATATGGTCAACAGAATTACCGGAACCAAAAGTGATAGAAATTTCAAACATGGCTCAGAACGGCGTGTAACGTCATAATATCACGTTTTGGGCACATTTTGTTTTTTATCTCCAACATGCTCCAACATGTCATTTGGCGCCTGAATATCACATATATGGTCAACAGAATTACCGGAACAAAAAGTGATAGAAAGTTCAAACATGGCTCAGAACGGCGTATAACGTCATAATATCACGTTTTGGGCACATATTGTTTTTTATCTCCAACATGCTCCAACATGTCATTTGGCGCCTGAATATCACATATATGGTCAACAGAATTACCGGAACCAAAAGTGATAGAAAGTTCAAACATGGCTCAGAACGGCGTATAACGTCATAATATCACGTTTTGGGCACATTTTGTTTTTTATCTCCAACATGCTCCAAGATGTCATTTGGCGCCTGAATATCACATATATGGTCAACAGAATCATCGGAACCAAAAGTGATAGAAAGTTCAAACATGTCTCAGAACGGCGTATAACGTCATAATATCACGTTTTGGGCACATTTTGTTTTTTATCTCCAACATGCTCCAAGATGTCATTTGGCGCCTGGATATCACATATATGGTCAACAGAATCATCGGAACCAAAAGTGATAGAAAGTTCAAACATGGCTCAGAACGGCGTATAACGTCATAATATCACGTTTTGGGCACATATTGTTTTTTATCTCCAACATGCTCCAATATGTCATTTGGCGCCTGAATATCACATATATGGTCAACAGAATTACCGGAACCAAAAGTGATAGAAAGTTCAAACATGGCTCAGAACGGCGTATAACGTCATAATATCACGTTTTGGGCACATTTTGTTTTTTATCTCCAACATGCTCCAATACGATATTTGGCCCCTGAATATCACAAATATGGTCAACAGAATTATCGGAACCAAAAGTGATAGAAAGTTCAATCATGGCTCAGAACGGCGTATAACGTCATAATATCACGTTTTGGGCACATTTTGTTTTTATCTCCAACATGCTCCAAGATGACATTTGGCCCCTGAATATCACATATATGGTCAACAGAATTACCGGAACCAAAAGTGATAGAAAGTTCAAACATGGCTCAGAACGGCGTATAACGTCATAATATCACGTTTTGGGCACATTTTGTTTTTTATCTCCAACATGCTCCAATATGTCATTAGGCGCCTGAATATCACATATATGGTCAACAGAATCATCGGAACCAAAAGTGATAGAAAGTTCAAACATGTCTCAGAACGGCGTATAAAGTCATAATATCACGTTTTGGGCACATCTTGTTTTTCATCTCCAACATGCTCCAAGATGACATTTGGCCCCTGAATATCACATATATGGTCAACAGAATTACCGGAACCAAAAGTGATAGAAAGTTCAAACATGGCTCAGAACCGCGTATAACATCATAATATCACGTTTTGGGCACATTTTGTTTTTTATCTCCAACATGCTCCAATACGACATTTGGCCCCTGAATATCACAAATATGGTCAACAGAATTATCGGAACCAAAAGTGATAGAAAGTTCAAACATGGCTCAGAACGGCGTATAACGTCATAATATCACGTTTTGGGCACATTTTGTTTTTATCTCCAACATGCTCCAAGATGACATTTGGCCCGTGAATATCACATATATGGTCAACAGAATTACCGGAACCAAAAGTGATAGAAAGTTCAAACATGTCTCAGAACGGCGAATAACGTCATAATATCACGTTTTGGGCACATTTTGTTTTTTATCTCCAACATGCTCCAAGATGTCATTGGCGCCTGAATATCACATATATGGTCAACAGAATTACAGGAACCAAAACTGATAGAAAGTTCAAACATGGCTCAGAACGGCGTATAACGTCATAATATCACGTTTTGGGCGCATTTTGTTTTTTATCTCCAACATGCTCCAAGATGTCCTTTGGCGCCTGAATATCACATATATGGTCAACAGAATTACCGGAACCAAAAGTGATAGAAAGTTCAAACATGGCTCAGAACGGCGTATAACGTCATAATATCACGTTTTGGGCACATTTTGTTTTTTATCTCCAACATGCTCCAATATGTTATTAGTCGCCTGAATATCACATATATGGTCAACAGAATCATCGGAACCAAAAGTGATAGAAAGTTCAAACATGGCTCAGAACGGCGTATAACGTCATAATATCACGTTTTGGGCACATTTTGTTTTTTATCTCCAACATGCTCCAAGATGTCATTTGGCGCCTGGATATCACATATATGGTCAACAGAATTACCGGAACCAAAAGTGATAGAAAGTTCAAACATGGCTCAGAACGGCGTATAACGTCATAATATCACGTTTTGGGCACATTTTGTTTTTTATCTCCAACATGCTCCAATACGATATTTGGCCCCTGAATATCACAAATATGGTCAACAGAATTATCGGAACCAAAAGTGATAGAAAGTTCAAACATGGCTCAGAACGGCGTATAACGTCATAATATCACGTTTTGGGCACATATTGTTTTTTATCCCCAACATGCTCCACCATGTCATTTGGCGCCTGATTATCACAAATATGGTCAACAGAATTATCGGAACCAAAAGTGATAGAAAGTTCAAACATGGCTCAGAACGGCGTATAACGTCATAATATCACGTTTTGGGCACATTTTGTTTTTTATCTCCAACATGCTCCAACATGTCATTTGGCGCCTGAATATCACAAATATGGTCAACAGAATTATCGGAACCAAAAGTGATAGAAAGTTCAAACATGGCTCAGAACGGCGTATAACGTCATAATATCACGTTTTGGGCACATATTGTTTTTTATCCCCAACATGCTCCACCATGTCATTTGGCGCCTGAATATCACAAATATGGTCAACAGAATTATCGGAACCAAAAGTGATAGAAAGTTCAAACATGGCTCAGAACGGCGTATAACGTCATAATATCACGTTTTGGGCGCATTTTGTTTTTTATCTCCAACATGCTCCAATATGTTATTAGGCGCCTGAATATCACATATATGGTCAGCAGAATCATCGGAACCAAAAGTGATAGAAAGTTCAAACATGGCTCAGAACGGCGTATAACGTCATAATATCACGTTTTGGGCACATTTTGTTTTTTATCTCCAACATGCTCCAATACGATATTTGGCCCCTGAATATCACAAATATGGTCAACAGAATTATCGGAACCAAAAGTGATAGAAAGTTCAAACATGGCTCAGAACGGCGTATAACGTCATAATATCACGTTTTGGGCACATATTGTTTTTTATCCCCAACATGCTCCAACATGTCATTTGGCGCCTGAATATCACAAATATGGTCAACAGAATTATCGGAACCAAAAGTGATAGAAAGTTCAAACATGGCTCAGAACGGCGTATAACCTCATAATATCACGTTTTGGGCACATTTTGTTTTTTATCTCCAACATGCTCCAATATGTCATTTGGCGCCTGGATATCACATATATGGTCAACAGAATTACCGGAACCAAAAGTGATAGAAAGTTCAAACATGGCTCAGAACGGCGTATAACGTCATAATATCACGTTTTGGGCACATTTTGTTTTTTATCTCCAACATGGTCCAATACGACATTTGGCCCCTGAATATCACAAATATGATCAACGGAATTATCGGAACCAAAAGTGATAGAAAGTTCAAACATGGCTCAGAACGGCGTATAACGTCATAATATCACGTTTTGGGCGCATTTTGTTTTTTATCTCCAACATGGTCCAATATGTTATTAGGCGCCTGAATATCACATATATGGTCAACAGAATCATCGGAACCAAAAGTGATAGAAAGTTCAAACATGGCTCAGAACGGCGTATAACGTCATAATATCACGTTTTGGGCACATATTGTTTTTTATCTCCAACATGCTCCAACATGTCATTTGGCGCCTGAATATCACATATATGGTCAACAGAATTACCGGAACAAAAAGTGATAGAAAGTTCAAACATGGCTCAGAACGGCGTATAACGTCATAATATCACGTTTTATGCACATTTTGTTTTTTATCTCCAACATGCTCCAACATGTCATTTGGCGCCTGAATATCACATATATGGTCAACAGAATTACCGGAACAAAAAGTGATAGAAAGTTCAAACATGGCTCAGAACGGCGTATAACGTCATAATATCACGTTTTATGCACATTTTGTTTTTTATCTCCAACATGCTCCAAGATGTCATTTGGCGCCTGAATATCACATATATGGTCAACAGAATTACCGGAACAAAAAGTGATAGAAAGTTCAAACATGGCTCAGAACGGCGTATAACATCATATCACGTTTTGGGCACATTTTGTTTTTTATCTCCAACATGCTCCAATACGACATTAGGCCCCGGAATATCACAAATATGGTCAACAGGATTATCGGAACCAAAAGTGATAGAAAGTTCAAACATGGCTTAGAACGGCGTATAACGTCATAATATCACGTTTTGGGCACATTTTGTTTTTTATCTCCAACATGCTCCAAGATGACATTTGGCCCCTGAATATCACATATATGGTCAACAGAATTACCGGAACCAAAAGTTATAGAAATTTCAAACATGGCTCAGAACGGCGTATAACGTCATAATATCACGTTTTGGGCACATTTTGTTTTTTATCTCCAACATGCTCCAACATGTCATTTGGCGCCTGAATATCACATATATGGTCAACAGAATTACCGGAACAAAAAGTTATAGAAAGTTCAAACATGGCTCAGAACGGCGTATAACGTCATAATATCACGTTTTGGGCACATATTGTTTTTTATCTCCAACATGCTCCAACATGTCATTTGGCGCCTGAATATCACATATATGGTCAACAGAATTACCGGAACAAAAAGTGATAGAAAGTTCAAACATGGCTCAGAACGGCGTATAACGTCATAATATCACGTTTTGGGCACATTTTGTTTTTTATCTCCAACATGCTCCAATACGACATTAGGCCCCGGAATATCACAAATATGGTCAACAAAATTATCGGAACCAAAAGTGATAGAAAGTTCAAACATGGCTTAGAACGGCGTATAACGTCATAATATCACGTTTTGGGCACATTTTGTTTTTTATCTCCAACATGCTCCAATACGACATTAGGCCCCGGAATATCACAAATATGGTCAACAGAATTACCGGAACCAAAAGTGATAGAAAGTTCAAACATGGCTCAGAACCGCGTATAACGTCATAACATCACGTTTTGGGCACATATTGTTTTTTATCTCCAACATGTCATTTGGCGCCTGAATATCACAAATATGGTCAACAGAATTGCCGGAACCAAAAGTGATAGAAAGTTCAAACATGGCTCAGAACGGCGTATAACGTCATAATATCACGTTTTGGGCACATTTTGTTTTTTATCTCCAACATGCTCCAATATGTTATTAGGCGCCTGAATATCACATATATGGTCAACAGAATCATCGGAACCAAAAGTGATAGAAAGTTCAAACATGTCTCAGAACGGCGTATAACGTCATAATATCACGTTTTGGGCACATTTTGTTTTTTATCTCCAACATGCTCCAATATGTTATTAGGCGCCTGAATATCACATATATGGTCAACAGAATCATCGGAACCAAAAGTGATAGAAAGTTCAAACATGTCTCAGAACGGCGTATAACATCATAATATCACGTTTTGGGCACATTTTGTTTTTTATCTCCAACATGCTCCAAGATGACATTTGGCCCCTGAATATCACATATATGATCAACAGAATTACCGGAACCAAAAGTGATAGAAAGTTCAAACATGGCTCAGAACCGCGTATAACGTCATAATATCACGTTTTGGGCACATATTGTTTTTTATCTCCAACATGTCATTTGGCGCCTGAATATCACAAATATGGTCAACAGAATTATCGGAACCAAAAGTGATAGAAAGTTCAAACATGTCTCAGAACGGCGTATAACGTCATAATATCACGTTTTGGGCACATTTTGTTTTTTATCTCCAACATGCTCCAATATGTTATTAGGCGCCTGAATATCACATATATGGTCAACAGAATCATCGGAACCAAAAGTGATAGAAAGTTCAAACATGTCTCAGAACGGCGTATAACGTCATAATATCACGTTTTGGGCACATTTTGTTTTTTATCTCCAACATGCTCCAAGATGTCATTTGGCGCCTGAATATCACATATATGGTCAACAGAACTACCGAAACCAAAAAGTGATAGAAAGTTCAAACATGGCTCAAAACGGCGTATAACGTCATAATATCACGTTTTGGGCACATTTTGTTTTTTATCTCCAACATGCTCCAAGATGACATTTGGCCCCTGAATATCACCTATATGGTCAACAGAATTACCGGAACCAAAAGTGATAGAAAGTTCAAACATGGCTCAGAACGGCGTATAACGTCATAATATCACGTTTTGGGAACATTTTGTTTTTTATCTCCAACATGCTCCAAAATGTCATTTGGCGCCTGAATATCACATATATGGTCAACAGAATTACCGGAACAAAAAGTGATAGAAAGTTCAAACATGGCTCAGAACGGCGTATAACATCATATCACGTTTTGGGCACATTTTGTTTTTTATCTCCAACATGCTCCAATACGACATTAGGCCCCGGAATATCACAAATATGGTCAACAGAATTATCGGAACCAAAAGTGATAGAAAGTTCAAACATGGCTCAGAACGGCGTATAACGTCATAATATCACGTTTTGGGCACATTTTGTTTTTTATCTCCAACATGCTCCAAGATGACATTTGGCCCCTGAATATCACATATATGGTCAACAGAATTACCGGAACCAAAAGTGATAGAAAGTTCAAACATGGCTCAGAACGGCGTATAACGTCATAATATCACGTTTTGGGCACATTTTGTTTTTTATCTCCAACATGCTCCAAGATGTCATTTGGCGCCTGAATATCACATATATGGTCAACAGAATTACCGGAACAAAAAGTGATAGAAAGTTCAAACATGGCTCAGAACGGCGTATAACATCATAATATCACGTTTAGGGCACATTTTGTTTTTTATCTCCAACATGCTCCAGTACGACATTAGGCCCCTGAATATCACAAATATGGTCAACAGAATTATCGGAACCAAAAGTGATAGAAAGTTCAAACATGGCTCAGAACGGCGTATAACGTCATAATATCACGTTTTGGGCACATTTTGTTTTTTATCTCCAACATGCTCCAAGATGACATTTGGCCCCTGAATATCACATATATGGTCAACAGAATCATCGGAACCAAAAGTGATAGAAAGTTCAAACATGGCTCAGAACGGCGTATAACGTCATAATATCACGTTTTGGGCACATATTGTTTTTTATCTCCAACATGCTCCAACATGTCATTTGGCGCCTGAATATCACATATATGGTCAACAGAATTACCGGAACAAAAAGTGATAGAAAGTTCAAACATGGCTCAGAACGGCGTATAACGTCATAATATCACGTTTTATGCACATTTTGTTTTTTATCTCCAACATGCTCCAAGATGTCATTTGGCGCCTGAATATCACATATATGGTCAACAGAATTACCGGAACAAAAAGTGATAGAAAGTTCAAACATGGCTCAGAACGGCGTATAACATCATATCACGTTTTGGGCACATTTTGTTTTTTATCTATAAACATGCTCCAATACGACATTAGGCCCCGGAATATCACAAATATGGTCAACAGAATTATCGGAACCAAAAGTGATAGAAAGTTCAAACATGGCTTAGAACGGCGTATAACGTCATAATATCACGTTTTGGGCACATTTTGTTTTTTATCTCCAACATGCTCCAAGATGACATTTGGCCCCTGAATATCACATATATGGTCAACAGAATTACCGGAACCAAAAGTGATAGAAAGTTCAAACATGGCTCAGAACGGCGTATAACGTCATAATATCACGTTTTATGCACATTTTGTTTTTTATCTCCAACATGCTCCAAGATGTCATTTGGCGCCTGAATATCACA
Organism: Onthophagus taurus; assembly: GCF_036711975.1. Classification (NCBI taxonomy): domain Eukaryota; kingdom Metazoa; phylum Arthropoda; class Insecta; order Coleoptera; family Scarabaeidae; genus Onthophagus; species Onthophagus taurus. The sequence goes on along the minus strand of NC_091972.1, from coordinate 25,870,321 downwards.
TATATGGTCAACAGAATTACCGGAACCAAAAGTGATAGAAAGTTCAAACATGGCTCAGAACGGCGTATAACGTCATAATATCACGTTTTGGGCACATTTTGTTTTTTATCTCCAACATGCTCCAAGATGTCATTTGGCGCCTGAATATCACATATATGGTCAACAGAATCATCGGAACCAAAAGTGATAGAAAGTTCAAACATGTCTCAGAACGGCGTATAACGTCATAATATCACGTTTTGGGCACATTTTGTTTTTTATCTCCAACATGCTCCAAGATGTCATTTGGCGCCTGGATATCACATATATGGTCAACAGAATCATCGGAACCAAAAGTGATAGAAAGTTCAAACATGGCTCAGAACGGCGTATAACGTCATAATATCACGTTTTGGGCACATATTGTTTTTTATCTCCAACATGCTCCAATATGTCATTTGGCGCCTGAATATCACATATATGGTCAACAGAATTACCGGAACCAAAAGTGATAGAAAGTTCAAACATGGCTCAGAACGGCGTATAACGTCATAATATCACGTTTTGGGCACATTTTGTTTTTTATCTCCAACATGCTCCAATACGATATTTGGCCCCTGAATATCACAAATATGGTCAACAGAATTATCGGAACCAAAAGTGATAGAAAGTTCAATCATGGCTCAGAACGGCGTATAACGTCATAATATCACGTTTTGGGCACATTTTGTTTTTATCTCCAACATGCTCCAAGATGACATTTGGCCCCTGAATATCACATATATGGTCAACAGAATTACCGGAACCAAAAGTGATAGAAAGTTCAAACATGGCTCAGAACGGCGTATAACGTCATAATATCACGTTTTGGGCACATTTTGTTTTTTATCTCCAACATGCTCCAATACGACATTTGGCCCCTGAATATCACAAATATGGTCAACAGAATTATCGGAACCAAAAGTGATAGAAAGTTCAAACATGGCTCAGAACGGCGTATAACGTCATAATATCACGTTTTGGGCACATTTTGTTTTTTATCTCCAACATGCTCCAAGATGTCATTTGGCGCCTGAATATCACATATATGGTCAACAGAATCATCGGAACCAAAAGTGATAGAAAGTTCAAACATGTCTCAGAACGGCGTATAACGTCATAATATCACGTTTTGGGCACATTTTGTTTTTTATCTCCAACATGCTCCAAGATGTCATTTGGCGCCTGGATATCACATATATGGTCAACAGAATCATCGGAACCAAAAGTGATAGAAAGTTCAAACATGGCTCAGAACGGCGTATAACGTCATAATATCACGTTTTGGGCACATATTGTTTTTTATCTCCAACATGCTCCAATATGTCATTTGGCGCCTGAATATCACATATATGGTCAACAGAATTACCGGAACCAAAAGTGATAGAAAGTTCAAACATGGCTCAGAACGGCGTATAACGTCATAATATCACGTTTTGGGCACATTTTGTTTTTTATCTCCAACATGCTCCAATACGATATTTGGCCCCTGAATATCACAAATATGGTCAACAGAATTATCGGAACCAAAAGTGATAGAAAGTTCAATCATGGCTCAGAACGGCGTATAACGTCATAATATCACGTTTTGGGCACATTTTGTTTTTATCTCCAACATGCTCCAAGATGACATTTGGCCCCTGAATATCACATATATGGTCAACAGAATTACCGGAACCAAAAGTGATAGAAAGTTCAAACATGGCTCAGAACGGCGTATAACGTCATAATATCATGTTTTGGGCACATTTTGTTTTTTATCTCCAACATGCTCCAATACGACATTTGGCCCCTGAATATCACAAATATGGTCAACAGAATTATCGGAACCAAAAGTGATAGAAAGTTCAAACATGGCTCAGAACGGCGTATAACGTCATAATATCACGTTTTAGGCGCATTTTGTTTTTTATCTCCAACATGCTCCAAGATGTCATTTGGCGCCTGGATATCACATATATGGTCAACAGAATTACCGGAACCAAAAGTGATAGAAAGTTCAAACATGGCTCAGAACGGCGTATAACGTCATAATATCACGTTTTGGGCACATTTTGTTTTTTATCTCCAACATGCTCCAATACGACATTTGGCCCCTGAATATCACAAATATGGTCAACAGAATTATCGGAACCAAAAGTGATAGAAAGTTCAAACATGGCTCAGAACGGCGTATAACGTCATAATATCACGTTTTAGGCGCATTTTGTTTTTTATCTCCAACATGCTCCAGTATGTCATTTGGCGCCTGAATATCACATATATGGTCAACAGAATTACCGGAACCAAAAGTGATAGAAAGTTCAAACATGGCTCAGAACGGCGTATAACGTCATAATATCACGTTTTGGGCACATTTTGTTTTTTATCTCCAACATGCTCCAATACGACATTTGGCCCCTGAATATCACAAATATGATCAACAGAATTATCGGAACCAAAAGTGATAGAAAGTTCAAACATGGCTCAGAACGGCGTATAACGTCATAATATCACGTTTTGGGCGCATTTTGTTTTTTATCTCCAACATGCTCCAATATGTTATTAGGCGCCTGAATATCACATATATGGTCAACAGAATCATCGGAACCAAAAGTGATAGAAAGTTCAAACATGGCTCAGAACGGCGTATAACGTCATAATATCACGTTTTGGGCACATATTGTTTTTTATCTCCAACATGCTCCAACATGTCATTAGGCGCCTGAATATCACATATATGGTCAACAGAATCATCGGAACCAAAAGTGATAGAAAGTTCAAACATGTCTCAGAACGGCGTATAAAGTCATAATATCACGTTTTGGGCACATTTTGTTTTTCATCTCCAACATGCTCCAAGATGACATTTGGCCCCTGAATATCACATATATGGTCAACAGAATTACCGGAACCAAAAGTGATAGAAAGTTCAAACATGGCTCAGAACCGCGTATAACGTCATAATATCACGTTTTGGGCACATTTTGTTTTTTATCTCCAACATGCTCCAATACGATATTTGGCCCCTGAATATCACAAATATGGTCAACAGAATTATCGGAACCAAAAGTGATAGAACGTTCAAACATGGCTCAGAACGGCGTATAACGTCATAATATCACGTTTTGGGCGCATTTTGTTTTTTATCTCCAACATGCTCCAATATGTCATTTGGCGCCTGAATATCACATATATGGTCAACAGAATTACCGGAACCAAAAGTGATAGAAAGTTCAAACATGGCTCAGAACGGCGTATAACGTCATAATATCACGTTTTGGGCACATTTTGTTTTTTATCTCCAACATGCTCCAATACGATATTTGGCCCCTGAATATCACAAATATGGTCAACAGAATTATCGGAACCAAAAGTGATAGAAAGTTCAATCATGGCTCAGAACGGCGTATAACGTCATAATATCACGTTTTGGGCGCATTTTGTTTTTTATCTCCAACATGCTCCAAGATGTCATTTGGCGCCTGGATATCACATATATGGTCAACAGAATTACCGGAACCAAAACTGATAGAAAGTTCAAACATGGCTCAGAACGGCGTATAACGTCATAATATCACGTTTTGGGCACATTTTGTTTTTTATCTCCAACATGCTCCAAGATGTCCTTTGGCGCCTGAATATCACATATATGGTCAACAGAATCATCGGAACCAAAAGTGATAGAAAGTTCAAACATGTCTCAGAACGGCGTATAATGTCATTATATCACGTTTTGGGCACATTTTGTTTTTTATCTCCAACATGCTCCAACATGTCATTTGGCGCCTGAATATCACAAATATGGTCAACAGAATCATCGGTACCAAAAGTGATAGAAAGTTCAAACATCGCTCAGAACGGCGTATAACGTCATAATATCACGTTTTGGGCACATTTTGTTTTTTATCTCCAACATGCTCCAAGATGTCATTTGGCGCCTGGATATCACATATATGGTCAACAGAATTACCGGAACCAAAAGTGATAGAAAGTTCAAACATGGCTCAGAACGGCGTATAACGTCATAATATCACGTTTTGGGCACATTTTGTTTTTTATCTCCAACATGCTCCAATACGATATTTGGCCCCTGAATATCACAAATATGGTCAACAGAATTACCGGAACCAAAACTGATAGAAAGTTCAAACATGGCTCAGAACGGCGTATAACGTCATAATATCACGTTTTGGGCACATTTTGTTTTTTATCTCCAACATGCTCCAAGATGTCCTTTGGCGCCTGAATATCACATATATGGTCAACAGAATCATCGGAACCAAAAGTGATAGAAAGTTCAAACATGTCTCAGAACGGCGTATAAAGTCATAATATCACGTTTTGGGCACATTTTGTTTTTCATCTCCAACATGCTCCAAGATGACATTTGGCCCCTGAATATCACATATTTGGTCAACAGAATTACCGGAACCAAAAGTGATAGAAAGTTCAAACATGGCTCAGAACCGCGTATAACATCATAATATCACGTTTTGGGCACATTTTGTTTTTTATCTCCAACATGCTCCAATACGACATTTGGCCCCTGAATATCACAAATATGGTCAACAGAATTATCGGAACCAAAAGTGATAGAAAGTTCAAACATGGCTCAGAACGGCGTATAACGTCATAATATCACGTTTTGGGCACATTTTGTTTTTATCTCCAACATGCTCCAAGATGACATTTGGCCCCTGAATATCACATATATGGTCAACAGAATTACCGGAACCAAAAGTGATAGAAAGTTCAAACATGTCTCAGAACGGCGTATAACGTCATAATATCACGTTTTGGGCACATTTTGTTTTTTATCTCCAACATGCTCCAAGATGTCATTGGCGCCTGAATATCACATATATGGTCAACAGAATTACAGGAACCAAAACTGATAGAAAGTTCAAACATGGCTCAGAACGGCGTATAACGTCATAATATCACGTTTTGGGCACATTTTGTTTTTTATCTCCAACATGCTCCAATACGATATTTGGCCCCTGAATATCACAAATATGGTCAACAGAATTATCGGAACCAAAAGTGATAGAAAGTTCAAACATGGCTCAGAACGGCGTATAACGTCATAATATCACGTTTTGGGCACATTTTGTTTTTTATCTCCAACATGCTCCAAGATGTCATTTGGCGCCTGGATATCACATATATGGTCAACAGAATTACCGGAACCAAAAGTGATAGAAAGTTCAAACATGGCTCAGAACGGCGTATAACGTCATAATATCACGTTTTGGGCACATTTTGTTTTTTATCTCCAACATGCTCCAATACGATATTTGGCCCCTGAATATCACAAATATGGTCAACAGAATTATCGGAACCAAAAGTGATAGAAAGTTCAAACATGGCTCAGAACGGCGTATAATGTCATAATATCACGTTTTGGGCACATATTGTTTTTTATCCCCAACATGCTCCAACATGTCATTTGGCGCCTGAATATCACAAATATGGTCAACAGAATTATCGGAACCAAAAGTGATAGAAAGTTCAAACATGGCTCAGAACGGCGTATAACGTCATAATATCACGTTTTGGGCACATATTGTTTTTTATCTCCAACATGCTCCAACATGTCATTAGGCGCCTGAATATCACATATATGGTCAACAGAATTACCGGAACCAAAAGTGATAGAAAGTTCAAACATGGCTCAGAACGGCGTATAACGTCATAATATCACGTTTTGGGCACATTTTGTTTTTTATCTCCAACATGCTCCCATATGTCATTAGGCGCCTGAATATCACATATATGGTCAACAGAATCATCGGAACCAAAAGTGATAGAAAGTTCAAACCTGTCTCAGAACGGCGTATAAAGTCATAATATCACGTTTTGGGCACATTTTGATTTTCATCTCCAACATGCTCCAAGATGACATTTGGCCCCTGAATATCACATATATGGTCAACAGAATTACCGGAACCAAAAGTGATAGAAAGTTCAAACATGGCTCAGAACGGCGTATAACGTCATAATATCACGTTTTGGGCGCATTTTGTTTTTTATCTCCAACATGCTCCAATACGACATTTGGCCCCTGAATATCACAAATATGGTCAACAGAATTATCGGAACCAAAAGTGATAGAAAGTTCAAACATGGCTCAGAACGGCGTATAACGTCATAATATCACGTTTTGGGCACATTTTGTTTTTATCTCCAACATGCTCCAAGATGACATTTGGCCCCTGAATATCACATATATGGTCAACAGAATTACCGGAACCAAAAGTGATAGAAAGTTCAAACATGTCTCAGAACGGCGTATAACGTCATAATATCACGTTTTGGGCACATTTTGTTTTTTATCTCCAACATGCTCCAAGATGTCATTGGCGCCTGAATATCACATATATGGTCAACAGAATTACAGGAACCAAAACTGATAGAAAGTTCAAACATGGCTCAGAACGGCGTATAACGTCATAATATCACGTTTTGGGCGCATTTTGTTTTTTATCTCCAACATGCTCCAAGATGTCCTTTGCCGCCTGAATATCACATATATGGTCAACAGAATTACCGGAACCAAAAGTGATAGAAAGTTCAAACATGGCTCAGAACGGCGTATAACGTCATAATATCACGTTTTGGGCACATTTTGTTTTTTATCTCCAACATGCTCCAATATGTTATTAGGCGCCTGAATATCACATATATGGTCAACAGAATCATCGGAACCAAAAGTGATAGAAAGTTCAAACATGGCTCAGAACGGCGTATAACGTCATAATATCACGTTTTGGGCACATTTTGTTTTTTATCTCCAACATGCTCCAAGATGTCATTTGGCGCCTGGATATCACATATATGGTCAACAGAATTACCGGAACCAAAAGTGATAGAAAGTTCAAACATGGCTCAGAACGGCGTATAACGTCATAATATCACGTTTTGGGCACATTTTGTTTTTTATCTCCAACATGCTCCAATACGATATTTGGCCCCTGAATATCACAAATATGGTCAACAGAATTATCGGAACCAAAAGTGATAGAAAGTTCAAACATGGCTCAGAACGGCGTATAATGTCATAATATCACGTTTTGGGCACATATTGTTTTTTATCCCCAACATGCTCCAACATGTCATTTGGCGCCTGAATATCACAAATATGGTCAACAGAATTATCGGAACCAAAAGTGATAGAAAGTTCAAACATGGCTCAGAACGGCGTATAACGTCATAATATCACGTTTTGGGCACATTTTGTTTTTTATCTCCAACATGCTCCAATATGTTATTAGGCGCCTGAATATCACATATATGGTCAACAGAATCATCGGAACCAAAAGTGATAGAAAGTTCAAACATGGCTCAGAACGGCGTATAACGTCATAATATCACGTTTTGGGCACATTTTGTTTTTTATCTCCAACATGCTCCAAGATGTCATTTGGCGCCTGGATATCACATATATGGTCAACAGAATTACCGGAACCAAAAGTGATAGAAAGTTCAAACATGGCTCAGAACGGCGTATAACGTCATAATATCACGTTTTGGGCACATTTTGTTTTTTATCTCCAACATGCTCCAAGATGTCATTTGGCGCCTGGATATCACATATATGGTCAACAGAATTACCGGAACCAAAAGTGATAGAAAGTTCAAACATGGCTCAGAACGGCGTATAACGTCATAATATCACGTTTTGGGCACATTTTGTTTTTTATCTCCAACATGCTCCAATACGATATTTGGCCCCTGAATATCACATATATGGTCAACAGAATCATCGGAACCAAAAGTGATAGAAAGTTCAAACATGTCTCAGAACGGCGTATAAAGTCATAATATCACGTTTTGGGCACATTTTGTTTTTCATCTCCAACATGCTCCAAGATGACATTTGGCCCCTGAATATCACATATATGGTCAACAGAATTACCGGAACCAAAAGTGATAGAAAGTTCAAACATGGCTCAGAACCGCGTATAACGTCATAATATCACGTTTTGGGCACATTTTGTTTTTTATCTCCAACATGCTCCAATACGACATTTGGCCCCTGAATATCACAAATATGGTCAACAGAATTATCGGAACCAAAAGTGATAGAAAGTTCAAACATGGCTCAGAACGGCGTATAACGTCATAATATCACGTTTTGGGCGCATTTTGTTTTTTATCTCCAACATGCTCCAATATGTCATTTGGCGCCTGAATATCACATATATGGTCAACAGAATTACCGGAACCAAAAGTGATAGAAAGTTCAAACATGGCTCAGAACGGCGTATAACGTCATAATATCACGTTTTGGGCACATTTTGTTTTTTATCTCCAACATGCTCCAATACGATATTTGGCCCCTGAATATCACAAATATGGTTAACAGAATTATCGGAACCAAAAGTGATAGAAAGTTCAAACATGGCTCAGAACGGCGTATAACGTCATAATATCACGTTTTGGGCACATTTTGTTTTTTATCTCCAACATGCTCCAATATGTCATTAGGCGCCTGAATATCACATATATGGTCAACAGAATCATCGGAACCAAAAGTGATAGAAAGTTCAAACATGTCTCAGAACGGCGTATAAAGTCATAATATCACGTTTTGGGCACATTTTGTTTTTCATCTCCAACATGCTCCAAGATGACATTTGGCCCCTGAATATCACATATATGGTCAACAGAATTACCGGAACCAAAAGTGATAGAAAGTTCAAACATGTCTCAGAACGGCGTATAACGTCATAATATCACGTTTTGGGCACATTTTGTTTTTTATCTCCAACATGCTCCAAGATGTCATTGGCGCCTGAATATCACATATATGGTCAACAGAATTACAGGAACCAAAACTGATAGAAAGTTCAAACATGGCTCAGAACGGCGTATAACGTCATAATATCACGTTTTGGGCGCATTTTGTTTTTTATCTCCAACATGCTCCAAGATGTCCTTTGGCGCCTGAATATCACATATATGGTCAACAGAATTACCGGAACCAAAAGTGATAGAAAGTTCAAACATGGCTCAGAACGGCGTATAACGTCATAATATCACGTTTTGGGCACATTTTGTTTTTTATCTCCAACATGCTCCAATATGTTATTAGGCGCCTGAATATCACATATATGGTCAACAGAATCATCGGAACCAAAAGTGATAGAAAGTTCAAACATGGCTCAGAACGGCGTATAACGTCATAATATCACGTTTTGGGCACATTTTGTTTTTTATCTCCAACATGCTCCAAGATGTCATTTGGCGCCTGGATATCACATAAATGGTCAACAGAATTACCGGAACCAAAAGTGATAGAAAGTTCAAACATGGCTCAGAACGGCGTATAACGTCATAATATCACGTTTTGGGCACATTTTGTTTTTTATCTCCAACATGCTCCAATACGACATTTGGCCCCTGAATATCACAAATATGATCAACAGAATTATCGGAACCAAAAGTGATAGAAAGTTCAAACATGGCTCAGAACGGCGTATAACGTCATAATATCACGTTTTGGGCACATTTTGTTTTTTATCTCTGTTTAAATTTCATTAGATAAAATTGCATTCTTTTTATTTTTATTTTTCTTATTTTATTTAATTCCATTAGATTGTATATTTTCGTTTTATTTTCGTGCCGAAATTTTTGTGTACGTTCGTTCCGCCCGCAAGTAAAAAAACCAGTTTTCGTTTTCTTAAAAATTGCTGTTACGACACAGAATAAAGTGAGTTTTCAATGATGTTTGGTGCCTTTTCTTTTTCAACAATTTTCGTTCATAAATTTGGTCTCATTGTAGTTCTAAGTGCATATTCAAGACAGTAAAAAAAAGCAAGTATAATTTTCATCAACATTGTCGAGATCACATATTTAGTAGATCAATTTTTTCTTCAAAAACTATCGTGAATAGATTAATCTAAAACAATTTTTTGGTCCTTCGAGCCGGATCTACGTTTGAATTCTTCCGGTCGGATGTAGTTCGCGAGGGTTTGTTCGAATTATTTCGTAAAAACTGACGATTAGGAACTTTTCTTTCGCCATCGGATTTCTTTCATCTTTTAAATAGACATTTTCGGTGTTAGCAAGATGGCTCCGCTCGGTGACGGGACGGACTTGAACCCGTTTTTCGAACGGCAAAATGAAGTATTCGGGCTTATTAAACGAACTATTGACAATTTAAAAAAGATGGGTCGAGCTAATTGGACCCGTGGAGCTGTTCAAAGTCGTCTTGAACGGCTTGAATCAAATTGGAATGACTTTAACGATATCCATAAAAAACTCATTCCATATAAAATCGAATATCTAGATACCGTTTATTTCAAGGAAGATACTTTTACTTTGTGCGAGGACGCTTATTTAGACGCGAAAAGTTTCATGCTTGATTTATTAAACCTAATGCCCGTGCAGGGTTCCGAGGGTTCGGTCGGTCAACCTGTCAATCAAACAGTAGCAACAGAAGCTCCTCTTATCGCTGATACTCCAATGGTGCAAACGGTGCGCGTTTCGTCGGGTTCGAGACATCTTCCCCAGATTCATTTACCCACATTCGACGGCGATTATGCTAATTGGTCGCAGTACCGAGACCTTTTTTACTCTCTGGTTAATGATAACGCCGATATTTCCGATGTTGAGAAGCTGCAATATTTGAAGATGAGCTTAGTTAAAGAGCCGGCTCAGTTAATTAAAAACTTATTAGTAACCAGTGCTAATTTTCAAAGAGCGTGGAATTTGCTCATCGAAAGGTACGAAAATCGTCGCGTGTTGATCGACGCGCAATTATCAATTTTGTTTTCTGCACGTTCGATTAGAAACGAGTCGGCTTACGAACTCAAACGGTTAATCGGTGAAGTAAAGGAGTCGTTGGGAGCCTTAGAATCGCTCGGGTGTCCGGTGAATATGTGGGATCACTTGCTGGTTTACATGCTGGTTCGAAAATTGGACGCGGAAACTGTAAAAGACTGGGAAAAATCAATTGGTCATTCTCGCGATCCTGTGCCATTTGGAGACCTCGAAGAGTTTCTTGTCGGTCGTGTTTATACTTTGGAAGCAATTGAAAAGCTCACAAAAAGTAAACCGCAAACGTTGTCTAAACTATCCAATGTAAAAGTTCATAACGCTTCTGCTCCTACGGCCGGGTGTTCTTTGTGCGGCGGTGCTCATTATATTGCATCATGTCAAACATTCCTCGCGAAAACCGCGGCGCAACGTTCAGAATTGGTACTTAATCGAGGATTGTGTTTTAACTGTTTGGGGCCGCATATCGTACGAAGGTGTCGGGTTTTAAAACGGTGTCGTATCTGCCGAAAGCCTCATCATACCACTCTTCACGAGGCACCACCGGTGACGCAGGCGTTCACCCAAAGAGACGGCTCTGTTCAACCTGAAACAGGTGGCACGTCCAATCAACAACAACCAAGCACAATAAATGCGCAAATCTCAACATCAAGCCATTTACTTCATTCGTACCACATTCACACGCCGGTGATACTAGCTACGGCTTTGATCTTCGTATCAGACTGTCGAGGAGAATCTATAATTGTTCGCGCATTAATTGATCAGGGCTCAGAAGTTTCTTTTATAAGCGAGTCTTTGATGCAGCGACTTCGTCTTCAACGACGATCAGCAAGTGTACCCATCTCCGGCATCGGTTCGCAAAAACTGAGTATCTCCAGTGGTATAACGACGGTTCGGTTGTGTTCGCGTACAAACCCATTTGTATCGTTTAATGAGGAAACTCTAATTCTACCCAAACTTACAGCATATTTACCCCAAAAACGATCAGCTCAAATTCCGTTTGAGCTAACCGATCTTCCGCTAGCGGACCCTGAGTTTACATCGCCTCGAAGAATAGAATTAATTCTTGGTGTTAGTTTATTTTCTAAAATTTTACAATCCGGGGTTAAACGAAGTCGCGACGGCGGTTTGATTGCGCAGCAAACTTCTTTCGGGTGGATTCTTTCCGGAGTTTTGTCGGACCAACCGTTAACAGATTCAAATCCGCACGGATTTCAATGTTCCGTTGATCGAGAGTTTATAGATTTGATTCAACGCTTCTGGAAGCAGGAAGATGATTCTGCTACTGTCCCGCGCCTTTCGACTGATGAACGCGAATGCGAAGAACATTTCGTTCGAACACATACTCGTGAAGATAATGGGCGTTTTGTGGTGCGGTTGCCGTTCAGAAGGTCGCCAAGCGAGTTGGGGGTTTCATATCCGGTTGCCATTCAAAACTTTAAGCGGTTAGAATTGAGATTCGCGCGGAACGAGAAATTTAAAATCGAATATGAACGATTCATAAATGAATACATCGAACTAGGACATATGCGCTGCGTGCCATTAAATTTAAACATTCGTAATTTTTATTTACCACATCACGGTGTCATCCGCGAATCTAGTTCGACGACACGGCTACGAGTAGTATTCAACGGTTCTCAGTTAACTTCCTCCGGGCTTTCGCTTAACGATTGTTTATACACCGGACCTAAGTTTCAAACCGAACTCGTTGATGTACTTTTGCGGTGGAGGCGCCATCCAATTGCTATCGCATGCGACCTCGAGAAAATGTATAGACAAATTCGACTTCATGAAATGGATCAACCATTCCAGCGTATTGTCTGGAGAAATAATTGTTCACAAGAACTTCAAAATTTTGAATTGACCACTGTCACATATGGTCTTTCATGTGCTCCGTACTTAGCAATCCGTTGTTTACGCCAGCTAGCCTCCGAGCATTCTGAAGCGCAACCGTTCGGTGCCGTAATTCTTCAACACGACACGTATGTAGATGATATTCTTTCCGGCGCGGATACCGTCGACGAGGTACAGGAAGTAATTTTCCAATTGACTCAAGTATTAAAGGCGGGCGGATTCACTGCGCGAAAGTGGATATCAAACGTTCCGGCAGCTATTTCCATACTGACGCCCGATTTACTAGCCGAATCTCGTACATTAAATATCGAAGATGACAAGTCTCCTCGAGCATTGGGACTTATGTGGAATAATGCATCTGATCACTTTCTCTTTTGTTTCAACAACCTTTATGACTCTATTGATAAAGTAAATAAACGTACCGTACTTTCATTCATCGCGCGATTGTTCGATCCCCTCGGCTGGCTTTCGCCTCTGATTATTACCGCTAAAATATTCATGCAAAATCTTTGGACTCGTAATCTTGAGTGGGATCAACCACTCCCGGAGGATCTCGAACGGCAATGGAAAACGGTTGTTGATGATTTTCGCGGTGTTCCGATGATAAGGGTACCGCGATGGTTGGGTTTGGGTCGGTCGGTAAATTCGATTCAGTTGCACGGTTTTGCTGACGCGTCCACTAGTGCTTATGGAGCGGTAGTTTATTTGCGTGTTTTTGATAACGAAGAAGTTCGCGTATCCGTCGTGTTTTCTAAAAGCAAAGTGGCGCCGCTTAAAGTTGTCACTATCCCGCGTCTCGAATTATGCGCGTGTGTATTGCTGGTTCGGTTGGCAAGGCGTGTGAGGTCAGCTCTTGACGTTCCCGACATCCCCATTCATCTCTGGACTGACTCTACTGTGGCTCTGGCGTGGATTTGCAGTCAACCATCGAAATGGAAGGACTTCGTCCGCAACAGGGTCACCGAGATCCACGATCTACCGGAGGCGCAATGGCGTTATGTTCCCAGCGGAGAAAATCCCGCCGACTTCGTATCGCGAGGAGTTCCCGTTCGACAGCTTCAGGAGGCGACGCTGTGGTGGTCTGGACCTGCATGGTTGTCTTCATCTTCCGGTGACTGGCCATCTCTCCATCCGGACTTTTCTTCTGAATCAGAACGAGAAAAACGTTCAACTCCTGCATCACATACTGCGACTCCGTCTGATGAAGGGTGGAATCTCAAACACCGATATTCCTCACTCAATAAACTATTACGCGTCACCGCATGGTGTTCGCGAATATTTTCAAAATTTAGTTATGTTTCAGACGTTTTAACACCCGATGAAGTGGATAGGGCTCTAATGTTTTGGGTTCAAGAGTGCCAGCAATTTTCTTTTCGTGAGGAAATTAGAGAGTTGTTGGGCGGTCGAGTAATTTCAAGGTCCAGTCCATTATTCCGTTTATCTCCATTCATCGACGGGAATGGCTCTCTCCGCATTACCGGGAGACTTAGATTCGTAAATCTAGACTGGGATGAAAAACACCCTCTTATTCTACCCAAGAGATCCCGCATCACCGAGTTGTTGATTGACAGCCACCACAGACGAACGTTACATGGAGGAACGCAACTCACCTTATCATCAATTCGACGACGCTTTTGGATTGTCGGGGGTCGTGTTCCAGTAAGAGCTTTTATTCAGAAGTGTATGGTTTGTGCAAAGCAGCGGGTCGTAACCAGTCAACAATTGATGGGACAACTGCCTACACCTCGTGTTACTCCATCTAGACCTTTTCTGCACACCGGAGTGGATTACGCCGGACCATTTCTGCTCCGTACATTCCGAGGACGTGGTGGTAAAACGTATAAGGCTTACTTAATTCTTTTTGTGTGTTTAGCCACGTCAGCTGTGCATCTTGAGCTTGCAACCGATTACACGACTTCCGGCTTTATGGCGGCATACAAGAGATTTTCTGGCCGTAGAGGTATCAGTCGATGTCTATATAGCGACTGCGGAACCAACCTGGTGGGCGCCGATCGGGAACTTCGTTCATTATTCGCAGCAGCTTCGAAAAACTGGAAGGAAATAGCCAACATGCTGGTCGATGACGGTACGAAGTGGAAGTTTAACCCTCCTGCGGCACCACACTTCGGTGGTAAATGGGAGGCCGGCGTCAAGTCTGTTAAGACACATTTAAAGAGGGTGGTTGGTTCTACGTTGCTCACTTATGAGGAATTCTCTACGATCCTTATACAAATCGAAGCCGTCCTAAATTCAAGACCCCTATGCTCGCTGTCCGACGATCCCAGTAGTTACGATGTGTTGACACCGGCTCACTTCCTCATAGGCGGTTCTCTGACAGTAGTGCCAGAACCATCTCTCGTTGACGAAAAGATTTCTCGTTTGTCTCGATGGCAGCTTTTGCAGCGGATGTTGGAGGATTTCTGGAATCATTGGCAAAGATTCTATTTGCAATCAATACAAAATGCCACCAAATGGCATGTTCCTCATAATTTGCCACAAATCGGACAACTGGTCTTAATTAAGGATGAGCGCCTCCCCCCCGGTAAATGGACGCTTGCTCGTATTGAGAAAATTCACTATGGTCCTGATGGACACGCTCGAGTTGCAACGTTAAAAACACCGTCTACAACGTTAACACGTCCCTTCGTTCGTCTGTGTGTCCTCCCTTCAACTGAATAATAGACGCGCCCATTTTAATTATGTAATTTTTATTATATTTTGTTCCGTCGTAACGGTTTGTGATTAATATTTCAGTTTATTTTCATTGAGTACGATTCAGTCACAGTTGATTTCATTTTCCAAATTCAGTTTCCTCTTCCGGAATCTTTGTAATTCCATGTGGAAAATTAGCCGGAAGATCGCGTTCAATTTATATGAGTTTTTTTCTTTTCAATTATTTTTAAATGATTCAAATTATATTTTCTTTATTTTGTATTCGGTTGCCGAATGTTCGGCAAGGCGGGCGGTATGTTTAAATTTCATTAGATAAAATTGCATTCTTTTTATTTTTATTTTTCTTATTTTATTTAATTCCATTAGATTGTATATTTTCGTTTTATTTTCGTGCCGAAATTTTTGTGTACGTTCGTTCCGCCCGCAAGTAAAAAAACCAGTTTTCGTTTTCTTAAAAATTGCTGTTACGACACAGAATAAAGTGAGTTTTCAATGATGTTTGGTGCCTTTTCTTTTTCAACAATTTTCGTTCATAAATTTGGTCTCATTGTAGTTCTAAGTGCATATTCAAGACAGTAAAAAAAAGCAAGTATAATTTTCATCAACATTGTCGAGATCACATATTTAGTAGATCAATTTTTTCTTCAAAAACTATCGTGAATAGATTAATCTAAAACAATCTCCAACATGCTCCAAGATGACATTTGGCCCCTGAATATCACATATATGTTCAACAGAATTACCGGAACCAAAAGTGATAGAAAGTTCAAACATGGCTCAGAACGGCGTATAACGTCATAATATCACGTTTTGGGCACTTTTTGTTTTTTATCTCCAACATGCTCCAAGATGACATTTGGCCCCTGAATATCACATATATGGTCAACTGAATTAAAGGGACCAAAAGTGATAGAAAGTTCAAACATGGCTCAGAACGGCGTATAACGTCATAATATCACGTTTTGGGCGCATTTTGTTTTTTATCTCCAACATGCTCCAATATGTAATTTGGCGCCTGAATATCACATATATGGTCAACAGAATTACCGGAACCAAAAGTGATAGAAAGTTCAAACATGGCTCAGAACGGCGTATAACGTCGTAATATCACGTTTTGGGCGCATTTTGTTTTTTAACTCCAACATGCTCCAAGATGTCATTTGGCGCCTGAATATCACATATATGGTCAACAGAATTACCGGAACCAAAAGTGATAGAAAGTTCAAACATGGCTCAGAACGGCGTATAACGTCCTAATATCACGTTTTGGGCACATTTTGTTTTTTATCTCCAACATGCTCCAATACGATATTTGGCCCCTGAATATCACAAATATGGTCAACAGAATTATCGGAACCAAAAGTGATAGAAAGGTCAAACATGGCTCAGAACGGCGTATAACGTCATAATATCACGTTTTGGGCGAATTTTATTTTTTATCTCCAACATGCTCCAATACGATATTTGGCCCCTGAATATCACAAATATGGTCAACAGAATTATCGGAACCAAAAGTGATAGAAAGTTCAAACATGGCTCAGAACGGCGTATAACGTCATAATATCACGTTTTGGGCACATTTTGTTTTTTATCTCCAACATGCTCCAAGATGATATTTGGCCCCTAAATATCACATATATGGTCAACAGAATTACCGGAACCAAAGGTGATAGAAAGTTCAAACATGGCTCAGAACGGCGTATAACGTCATAATATCACGTTTAGGGCACATTTTGTTTTTTATCTCCAACATGCTCCAATATGTTATTAGGCGCCTGAATATCACATATATGGTCAACAGAATCATCGGAACCAAAAGTGATAGAAAGTTCAAACATGTCTCAGAACGGCGTATAACGTCATAATATCACGTTTTGGGCACATTTTGTTTTTTATCTCCAACATGCTCCAAGATGTCATTTGGCGCCTGAATATCACATATATGGTCAACAGAATTACCGGAACCAAAAGTGATAGAAAGTTCAAACATGGCTCAGAACGGCGTATAAAGTCATAATATCACGTTTTGGGCACATTTTGTTTTTTATCTCCAACATGCTCCAATATGTCATTTGGCGCCTGAATATCACATATATGGTCAACAGAATCATCGGAACCAAAAGTGATAGAAAGTTCAAACATGTCTCAGAACGGCGTATAACGTCATAATATCACGTTTTGGGCACATTTTGTTTTTTATCTCCAACATGCTCCGAGATGTCATTTGGCGCCTGAATATCACATATATGGTCAACAGAATTACCGGAACAAAAAGTGATAGAAAGTTCAAACATGGCTCAGAACGGCGTATAACGTCATAATATCACGTTTTAGGCACATATTGTTTTTGATCTCCAACATTCTCCAACATGTCATTTGGCGCCTGAATATCACAAATATGGTCAACAGAATTATCGGAACCAAAAGTGATAGAAAGTTCAAACATGGCTCAGAACGGCGTATAACGTCATATCACGTTTTGGGCACATATTGTTTTTTATCTCCAACATGCTCCAATATGTCATTTGGCGCCTGAATATCACATATATGGTCAACAGAATCATCGGAACCAAAAGTGATAGAAAGTTCAAACATGGCTCAGAACGGCGTATAACGTCATAATATCACGTTTTGGGCACATTTTGTTTTTTATCTCCAACATGCTCCAAGATGACATTTGGCCCCTGAATATCACATATATGGTCAACAGAATTAAAGGAACCAAAGGTGATAGAAAGTTCAAACATGGCTCAGAACGGCGTATAACGTCATAATATCACGTTTTGGGCACATTTTGTTTTTTATCTCCAACATGCTCCAATATGTTATTAGGCGCCTGAATATCACATATATGGTCAACAGAATTACCGGAACCAAAAGTGATAGAAAGTTCAAACATGGCTCAGGACGGCGTATAACGTCATAATATCACGTTTTGGGCATATTTTGTTTTTTATCTCCAACATGCTCCAAGATGACATTTGGCGCCTGAATATCACATATATGGTCAACAGAATTACCGGAACCAAAAGTGATAGAAAGTTCAAACATGGCTCAGAACGGCGTATAACGTCATAATATCACGTTTTGGGCACATTTTGTTTTTTATCTCCAACATGCTCCAAGATGACATTTGGCGCCTGAATATCACATATATGGTCAACAGAATTACCGGAACCAAAAGTGATAGAAAGTTCAAACATGGCTCAGAACGGCGTATAACGTCATAATATCACGTTTTGGGCACATTTTGTTTTTTATCTCCAACATGCTCCAAGATGACTTTTGGCGCCTGAATATCACATATATGGTCAACAGAATTACCGGAACCAAAAGTGATAGAAAGTTCAAACATGGCTCAGAAGGGCGTATAACGTCATAATATCACGTTTTGGGCACATTTTGTTTTTTATCTCCAACATGCTCCAGTACGACATTAGGCCCCTGAATATCACAAATATGGTCAACAGAATTATCGGAACCAAAAGTGATAGAAAGTTTAAACATGGCTCAGAACGGCGTATAACGTCATAATATCACGTTTTGGGCACATTTTGTTTTTTATCTCCAACATGCTCCAAGATGACATTTGGCGCCTGAATATCACATATATGGTCAACAGAATTACCGGAACCAAAAGTGATAGAAAGTTCAAACATGGCTCAGAACGGCGTATAACGTCATAATATCACGTTTTGGGCACATTTTGTTTTTTATCTCCAACATGCTCCAAGATGACATTTGGCACCTGAATATCACATATATGGTCAACAGAATTACCGGAACCAAAAGTGATAGAAAGTTCAAACATGGCTCAGAACGGCGTATAACGTCATAATATCACGTTTTGGGCACATTTTGTTTTTTATCTCCAACATGCTCCAAGATGACATTTGGCGCCTGAATATCACATATATGGTCAACAGAATTACCGGAACCAAAAGTGATAGAAAGTTCAAACATGGCTCAGAACGGCGTATAACGTCATAATATCACGTTTTGGGCACATTTTGTTTTTTATCTCCAACATGCTCCAAGATGACATTTGGCGCCTGAATATCACATATATGGTCAACAGAATTACCGGAACCAAAAGTGATAGAAAGTTCAAACTTGGCTCAGAACGGCGTATAACGTCATAATATCACGTTTTGGGCACATTTTGTTTTTTATCTCCAACATGCTCCAGTACGACATTAGGCCCCTGAATATCACAAATATGGTCAACAGAATTATCGGAACCAAAAGTGATAGAAAGTTTAAACATGGCTCAGAACGGCGTATAACGTCATAATATCACGTTTTGGGCACATTTTGTTTTTTATCTCCAACATGCTCCAAGATGACATTTGGCGCCTGAATATCACATATATGGTCAACAGAATTACCGGAACCAAAAGTGATAGAAAGTTCAAACATGGCTCAGAACGGCGTATAACGTCATAATATCACGTTTTGGGCACATTTTGTTTTTTATCTCCAACATGCTCCAGTACGACATTAGGCCCCTGAATATCACAAATATGGTCAACAGAATTATCGGAACCAAAAGTGATAGAAAGTTTAAACATGGCTCAGAACGGCGTATAACGTCATAATATCACGTTTTGGGCACATTTTGTTTTTTATCTCCAACATGCTCCAAGATGACATTTGGCCCCTGAATATCACATATATGGTCAACAGAATCATCGGAACCAAAAGTGATAGAAAGTTCAAACATGGCTCAGAACGGCGTATAACATCATAATATCACGTTTTGGGCACATTTTGTTTTTTATCTCCAACATGCTCCAATATGTCATTTGGCGCCTGAATATCACATATATGGTCAACAGAATTACCGGAACCAAAAGTGATAGAAATTTCAAACATGGCTCAGAACGGCGTATAACGTCATAATATCACGTTTTGGGCACATTTTGTTTTTATCTCCAACATGCTCCAATATGTTATTAGGCGCCTGAATATCACATATATGGTCAACAGAATCATCGGAACCAAAAGTGATAGAAAGTTCAAACATGTCTCAGAAAGGCGTATAACGTCATAATATCACGTTTTAGGCACATATTGTTTTTGATCTCCAACATTCTCCAACATGTCATTTGGCGCCTGAATATCACAAATATGGTCAACAGAATTATCGGAACCAAAAGTGATAGAAAGTTCAAACATGGCTCAGAACGGCGTATAACGTCATATCACGTTTTGGGCACATATTGTTTTTTATCTCCAACATGCTCCAATATGTCATTTGGCGCCTGAATATCACATATATGGTCAACAGAATCATCGGAACCAAAAGTGATAGAAAGTTCAAACATGGCTCAGAACGGCGTATAACGTCATAATATCACGTTTTGGGCACATTTTGTTTTTTATCTCCAACATGCTCCAAGATGACATTTGGCCCCTGAATATCACATATATGGTCAACAGAATTAAAGGAACCAAAGGTGATAGAAAGTTCAAACATGGCTCAGAACGGCTTATAACGTCATAATATCACGTTTTGGGCACATTTTGTTTTTTATCTCCAACATGCTCCGAGATGTCATTTGGCGCCTGAATATCACATATATGGTCAACAGAATTACCGGAACCAAAAGTGATAGAAAGTTCAAACATGGCTCAGAACGGCGTATAAAGTCATAATATCACGTTTTGGGCACATTTTGTTTTTTATCTCCAACATGCTCCAATATGTCATTTGGCGCCTGAATATCACATATATGGTCAACAGAATCATCGGAACCAAAAGTGATAGAAAGTTCAAACATGTCTGAGAACGGCGTATAACGTCATAATATCACGTTTTGGGCACATTTTGTTTTTTATCTCCAACATGCTCCGAGATGTCATTTGGCGCCTGAATATCACATATATGGTCAACAGAATTACCGGAACAAAAAGTGATAGAAAGTTCAAACATGGCTCAGAACGGCGTATAACGTCATAATATCACGTTTTAGGCACATATTGTTTTTGATCTCCAACATTCTCCAACATGTCATTTGGCGCCTGAATATCACAAATATGGTCAACAGAATTATCGGAACCAAAAGTGATAGAAAGTTCAAACATGGCTCAGAACGGCGTATAACGTCATAATATCACGTTTTGGGCACATTTTGTTTTTTATCTCCAACATGCTCCAAGATGCCAATTGGCGCCTGAATATCACATATATGGTCAACAGAATTACCGGAACCAAAAGTGATAGAAAGTTCAAATATGGCTCAGAACGGCGTATAACGTCATAATATCACGTTTTGGGCGCATTTTGTTTTTTATCTCCAACATGCTCCGAGATGTCATTTGGCGCCTGAATATCACATATATGGTCAACAGAATCATCGGAACCAAAAGTGATAGAAAGTTCAAACATGGCTCAGAACGGCGTATAACGTCATAATATCACGTTTTGGGCACATTTTGTTTTTTATCTCTAACATGCTCCAATATGTTATTAGGCGCCTGAATATCACATATATGGTCAACAGAATCATCGGAACCAAAAGTGATAGAAAGTTCAAACATGTCTCAGAACGGCGTATAACGTCATAATATCACGTTTTGGGCACATTTTGTTTTTTATCTCCAACATGCTCCAAGATGACATTTGGCCCCTGAATATCACCTATATGGTCAACAGAATTACCGGAACCAAAAGTGATAGAAAGTTCAAACATGGCTCAGAACGGCGTATAACGTCATAATATCACGTTTTGGGAACATTTTGTTTTTTATCTCCAACATGCTCCAAAATGTCATTTGGCGCCTGAATATCACATATATGGTCAACAGAATTACCGGAACAAAAAGTGATAGAAAGTTCAAACATGGCTCAGAACGGCGTATAACATCATATCACGTTTTGGGCACATTTTGTTTTTTATCTCCAACATGCTCCAATACGACATTAGGCCCCGGAATATCACAAATATGGTCAACAGAATTATCGGAACCAAAAGTGACAGAAAGTTCAAACATGGCTCAGAACGGCGTATAACGTCATAATATCACGTTTTGGGCACATTTTGTTTTTTATCTCCAACATGCTCCAAGATGACATTTGGCCCCTGAATATCACATATATGGTCAACAGAATTACCGGAACCAAAAGTGATAGAAAGTTCAAACATGGCTCAGAACGGCGTATAACGTCATAATATCACGTTTTGGGCACATTTTGTTTTTTATCTCCATCATGCTCCAAGATGTCATTTGGCGCCTGAATATCACATATATGGTCAACAGAATTACCGGAACAAAAAGTGATAGAAAGTTCAAACATGGCTCAGAACGGCGTATAACATCATAATATCACGTTTAGGGCACCTTTTGTTTTTTATCTCCAACATGCTCCAGTACGACATTAGGCCCCTGAATATCACAAATATGGTCAACAGAATTATCGGAACCAAAAGTGATAGAAAGTTCAAACATGGCTCAGAACGGCGTATAACGTCATAATATCACGTTTTGGGCACATTTTGTTTTTTATCTCCAACATGCTCCAAGATGACATTTGGCCCCTGAATATCACATATATGGTCAACAGAATCATCGGAACCAAAAGTGATAGAAAGTTCAAACATGGCTCAGAACGGCGTATAACATCATAATATCACGTTTTGGGCACATTTTGTTTTTTATCTCCAACATGCTCCAATATGTCATTTGGCGCCTGAATATCACATATATGGTCAACAGAATTACCGGAACCAAAAGTGATAGAAATTTCAAACATGGCTCAGAATGGCGTATAACGTCATAATATCACGTTTTGGGCACATTTTGTTTTTATCTCCAACATGCTCCAATATGTTATTAGGCGCCTGAATATCACATATATGGTCAACAGAATCATCGGAACCAAAAGTGATAGAAAGTTCAAACATGTCTCAGAAAGGCGTATAACGTCATAATATCACGTTTTGGGCACATTTTGTTTTTTATCTCCAACATGCTCCAAGATGTCATTAGGCGCCTGAATATCACATATATGGTCAACAGAATTACCGGAACCAAAAGTGATAGAAAGTTCAAACATGGCTCAGAACGGCGTATAACGTCATAATATCACGTTTTGGGCACATTTTGTTTTTTATCTCCAACATGCTCCAAGATGTCAATTGGCGCCTGAATATCACATATATGGTCAACAGAATTACCGGAACCAAAAGTGATAGAAAGTTCAAATATGGCTCAGAACGGCGTATAACGTCATAATATCACGTTTTGGGCGCATTTTGTTTTTTATCTCCAACATGCTCCGAGATGTCATTTGGCGCCTGAATATCACATATATGGTCAACAGAATCATCGGAACCAAAAGTGATAGAAAGTTCAAACATGTCTCAGAACGGCGTATAACGTCACAATATCACGTTTTGGGCACATTTTGTTTTTTATCTCCAACATGCTCCGAGATGTCATTTGGCGCCTGAATATCACATATATGGTCAACAGAATTACCGGAACAAAAAGTGATAGAAAGTTCAAACATGGCTCAGAACGGCGTATAACGTCATAATATCACGTTTTGGGCACATATTGTTTTTGATCTCCAACATGCTCCAACATGTCATTTGGCGCCTGAATATCACAAATATGGTCAACAGAATTATCGGAACCAAAAGTGATAGAAAGTTCAAACATGGCTCAGAACGGCGTATAATGTCATAATATCACGTTTTGGGCACATTTTGTTTTTTATCTCCAACATGCTCCAAGATGACACTTGGCCCACTGAATATCACATATATGGTCAACAGAATTACCGGAACCAAAGGTGATAGAAAGTTCAAACATGGCTCAGAACGGCGTATAACGTCATAATATCACGTTTTGGGCACATTTTGTTTTTTATCTCCAACATGCTCCAATATGTTATTAGGCGCCTGAATATCACATATATGGTCAACAGAATTACCGGAACCAAAGGTGATAGAAAGTTCGAACATGGCTCAGAACGGCGTATAACGTCATAATGTCACGTTTTGGGCACATTTTGTTTTTTATCTCCAACATGCTCCAAGATGTCATTAGGCGCCTGAATATCACATATATGGTCAACAGAATTACCGGAACCAAAAGTGATAGAAAGTTCAAACATGGCTCAGAACGGCGTATAACGTCATAATATCACGTTTTGGGCACATATTGTTTTTTATCTCCAACATGCTCCAACATGTCATTTGGCGCCTGAATATCACATATATGGTCAACAGAATTACCGGAACAAAAAGTGATAGAAAGTTCAAACATGGCTCAGAACGGCGTATAACGTCATAATATCACGTTTTATGCACATTTTGTTTTTTATCTCCAACATGCTCCAAGATGTCATTTGGCGCCTGAATATCACATATATGGTCAACAGAATTACCGGAACAAAAAGTGATAGAAAGTTCAAACATGGCTCAGAACGGCGTATAACATCATATCACGTTTTGGGCACATTTTGTTTTTTATCTCCAACATGCTCCAATACGACATTAGGCCCCGGAATATCACAAATATGGTCAACAGAATTATCGGAACCAAAAGTGATAGAAAGTTCAAACATGGCTTAGAACGGCGTATAACGTCATAATATCACGTTTTGGGCACATTTTGTTTTTTATCTCCAACATGCTCCAAGATGACATTTGGCCCCTGAATATCACATATATGGTCAACAGAATCATCGGAACCAAAAGTGATAGAAAGTTCAAACATGGCTCAGAACGGCGTATAACATCATAATATCACGTTTTGGGCACATTTTGTTTTTTATCTAGAACATGCTCCAATATGTCATTTGGCGCCTGAATATCACATATATGGTCAACAGAATTACCGGAACCAAAAGTGATAGAAATTTCAAACATGGCTCAGAACGGCGTATAACGTCATAATATCACGTTTTGGGCACATTTTGTTTTTATCTCCAACATGCTCCAATATGTTATTAGGCGCCTGAATATCACATATATGGTCAACAGAATCATCGGAACCAAAAGTGATAGAAAGTTCAAACATGTCTCAGAACGGCGCATAACGTCATAATATCACGTTTTGGGCACATTTTGTTTTTTATCTCCAACATGCTCCAAGATGTCATTAGGCGCCTGAATATCACATATATGGTCAACAGAATTACCGGAACCAAAAGTGATAGAAAGTTCAAACATGGCTCAGAACGGCGTATAACGTCATAATATCACGTTTTGGGCACATTATGTTTTTTATCTCCAACATGCTCCAATATGTTATTAGGCGCCTGAATATCACATATATGGTCAACAGAATCATCGGAACCAAAAGTGATAGAATGTTCAAACATGTCTCAGAACGGCGTATAACGTCATAATATCACGTTTTGGGCACATTTTGTTTTTTATCTCCAACATGCTCCAAGATGTCATTTGGCGCCTGGATATCACATATATGGTCAACAGAATTACCGGAACCAAAGGTGATAGAAAGTTCAAACATGGCTCAGGACGGCGTATAACGTCATAATATCACGTTTTGGGCATATTTTGTTTTTTATCTCCAACATGCTCCAATACGATATTTGGCCCCTGAATATCACAAATATGGTCAACAGAATTATCGGAACCAAAAGTGATAGAAAGTTCAAACATGGCTCAGAACGGCGTATAACGTCATAATATCACGTTTTGGGCACATATTGTTTTTTATCTCCAACATGCTCCAACATGTCATTTGGCGCCTGAATATCACAAATATGGTCAACAGAATTATCGGAACCAAAAGTGATAGAAAGTTCAAACATGGCTCAGAACGGCGTATAACGTCATAATATCACGTTTTGGGCACATATTGTTTTTTATCTCCAACATGCTCCAACATGTCATTTGGCGCCTGAATATCACATATATGGTCAACAGAATTACCGGAACAAAAAGTGATAGAAAGTTCAAACATGGCTCAGAACGGCGTATAACGTCATAATATCACGTTTTATGCACATTTTGTTTTTTATCTCCAACATGCTCCAAGATGTCATTTGGCGCCTGAATATCACATATATGGTCAACAGAATTACCGGAACAAAAAGTGATAGAAAGTTCAAACATGGCTCAGAACGGCGTATAACGTCATAATATCACGTTTTATGCACATTTTGTTTTTTATCTCCAACATGCTCCAAGATGTCATTTGGCGCCTGAATATCACATATATGGTCAACAGAATTACCGGAACAAAAAGTGATAGAAAGTTCAAACATGGCTCAGAACGGCGTATAACATCATATCACGTTTTGGGCACATTTTGTTTTTTATCTCCAACATGCTCCAATACGACATTAGGCCCCGGAATATCACAAATATGGTCAACAGAATTATCGGAACCAAAAGTGATAGAAAGTTCAAACATGGCTTAGAACGGCGTATAACGTCATAATATCACGTTTTGGGCACATTTTGTTTTTTATCTCCAACATGCTCCAAGATGACATTTGGCCCCTGAATATCACATATATGGTCAACAGAATTACCGGAACCAAAAGTGATAGAAATTTCAAACATGGCTCAGAACGGCGTATAACGTTATAATATCACGTTTTGGGCACATTTTGTTTTTATCTCCAACATGCTCCAATATGTTATTAGGCGCCTGAATATCACATATATGGTCAACAGAATCATCGGAACCAAAAGTGATAGAAAGTTCAAACATGTCTCAGAACGGCGTATAACGTCATAATATCACGTTTTGGGCACATTTTGTTTTTTATCTCCAACATGCTCCAAGATGTCATTAGGCGCCTGAAAATCACATATATGGTCAACAGAATTACCGGAACCAAAAGTGATAGAAAGTTCAAACATGTCTCAGAACGGCGTATAACGTCATAATATCACGTTTTGGGCACGTTTTGTTTTTTATCTCCAACATGCTCCAAGATGTCATTTGGCGCCTGGATATCACATATATGGTCAACAGAATCATCGGAACCAAAAGTGATAGAAAGTTCAAACATGGCTCAGAACGGCGTATAACGTCATAATATCACGTTTTGGGCACATATTGTTTTTTATCTCCAACATGCTCCAATATGTCATTTGGCGCCTGAATATCACATATATGGTCAACAGAATTACCGGAACCAAAAGTGATAGAAAGTTCAAACATGGCACAGAACGGCGTATAACGTCATAATATCACGTTTTGGGCACATTTTGTTTTTTATCTCCAACATGCTCCAATACGAAGTTTGGCCCCTGAATATCACAAATATGGTCAACAGAATTATCGGAACCAAAAGTGATAGAAAGTTCAATCATGGCTCAGAACGGCGTATAACGTCATAATATCACGTTTTGGGCACATTTTGTTTTTATCTCCAACATGCTCCAAGATGACATTTGGCCCCTGAATATCACATATATGGTCAACAGAATTACCGGAACCAAAAGTGATAGAAAGTTCAAACATGGCTCAGAACGGCGTATAACGTCATAATATCACGTTTTGGGCACATTTTGTTTTTTATCTCCAACATGCTCCAATATGTCATTAGGCGCCTGAATATCACATATATGGTCAACAGAATCATCGGAACCAAAAGTGATAGAAAGTTCAAACATGTCTCAGAACGGCGTATAAAGTCATAATATCACGTTTTGGGCACATATTGTTTTTTATCCCCAACATGCTCCACCATGTCATTTGGCGCCTGAATATCACAAATATGGTCAACAGAATTATCGGAACCAAAAGTGATAGAAAGTTCAAACATGGCTCAGAACGGCGTATAACGTCATAATATCACGTTTTGGGCGCATTTTGTTTTTTATCTCCAACATGCTCCAATATGTTATTAGGCGCCTGAATATCACATATATGGTCAACAGAATCATCGGAACCAAAAGTGATAGAAAGTTCAAACATGGCTCAGAACGGCGTATAACGTCATAATATCACGTTTTGGGCACATTTTGTTTTTTATCTCCAACATGCTCCAATACGATATTTGGCCCCTGAATATCACAAATATGGTCAACAGAATTATCGGAACCAAAAGTGATAGAAAGTTCAAACATGGCTCAGAACGGCGTATAACGTCATAATATCACGTTTTGGGCACATATTGTTTTTTATCTCCAACATGCTCCAACATGTCATTTGGCGCCTGAATATCACATATATGGTCAACAGAATTACCGGAACAAAAAGTGATAGAAAGTTCAAACATGGCTCAGAACGGCGTATAACGTCATAATATCACGTTTTATGCACATTTTGTTTTTTATCTCCAACATGCTCCAAGATGTCATTTGGCGCCTGAATATCACATATATGGTCAACAGAATTACCGGAACAAAAAGTGATAGAAAGTTCAAACATGGCTCAGAACGGCGTATAACATCATATCACGTTTTGGGCACATTTTGTTTTTTATCTCCAACATGCTCCAATACGACATTAGGCCCCGGAATATCACAAATATGGTCAACAGAATTATCGGAACCAAAAGTGATAGAAAGTTCAAACATGGCTTAGAACGGCGTATAACGTCATAATATCACGTTTTGGGCACATTTTGTTTTTTATCTCCAACATGCTCCAAGATGACATTTGGCCCCTGAATATCACATATATGGTCAACAGAATCATCGGAACCAAAAGTGATAGAAAGTTCAAACATGGCTCAGAACGGCGTATAACATCATAATATCACGTTTTGGGCACATTTTGTTTTTTATCTAGAACATGCTCCAATATGTCATTTGGCGCCTGAATATCACATATATGGTCAACAGAATTACCGGAACCAAAAGTGATAGAAATTTCAAACATGGCTCAGAACGGCGTATAACGTCATAATATCACGTTTTGGGCACATTTTGTTTTTATCTCCAACATGCTCCAATATGTTATTAGGCGCCTGAATATCACATATATGGTCAACAGAATCATCGGAACCAAAAGTGATAGAAAGTTCAAACATGTCTCAGAACGGCGCATAACGTCATAATATCACGTTTTGGGCACATTTTGTTTTTTATCTCCAACATGCTCCAAGATGTCATTAGGCGCCTGAATATCACATATATGGTCAACAGAATTACCGGAACCAAAAGTGATAGAAAGTTCAAACATGGCTCAGAACGGCGTATAACGTCATAATATCACGTTTTGGGCACATTATGTTTTTTATCTCCAACATGCTCCAATATGTTATTAGGCGCCTGAATATCACATATATGGTCAACAGAATCATCGGAACCAAAAGTGATAGAATGTTCAAACATGTCTCAGAACGGCGTATAACGTCATAATATCACGTTTTGGGCACATTTTGTTTTTTATCTCCAACATGCTCCAAGATGTCATTTGGCGCCTGGATATCACATATATGGTCAACAGAATTACCGGAACCAAAGGTGATAGAAAGTTCAAACATGGCTCAGGACGGCGTATAACGTCATAATATCACGTTTTGGGCATATTTTGTTTTTTATCTCCAACATGCTCCAATACGATATTTGGCCCCTGAATATCACAAATATGGTCAACAGAATTATCGGAACCAAAAGTGATAGAAAGTTCAAACATGGCTCAGAACGGCGTATAACGTCATAATATCACGTTTTGGGCACATATTGTTTTTTATCTCCAACATGCTCCAACATGTCATTTGGCGCCTGAATATCACAAATATGGTCAACAGAATTATCGGAACCAAAAGTGATAGAAAGTTCAAACATGGCTCAGAACGGCGTATAACGTCATAATATCACGTTTTGGGCACATATTGTTTTTTATCTCCAACATGCTCCAACATGTCATTTGGCGCCTGAATATCACATATATGGTCAACAGAATTACCGGAACAAAAAGTGATAGAAAGTTCAAACATGGCTCAGAACGGCGTATAACGTCATAATATCACGTTTTATGCACATTTTGTTTTTTATCTCCAACATGCTCCAAGATGTCATTTGGCGCCTGAATATCACATATATGGTCAACAGAATTACCGGAACAAAAAGTGATAGAAAGTTCAAACATGGCTCAGAACGGCGTATAACGTCATAATATCACGTTTTATGCACATTTTGTTTTTTATCTCCAACATGCTCCAAGATGTCATTTGGCGCCTGAATATCACATATATGGTCAACAGAATTACCGGAACAAAAAGTGATAGAAAGTTCAAACATGGCTCAGAACGGCGTATAACATCATATCACGTTTTGGGCACATTTTGTTTTTTATCTCCAACATGCTCCAATACGACATTAGGCCCCGGAATATCACAAATATGGTCAACAGAATTATCGGAACCAAAAGTGATAGAAAGTTCAAACATGGCTTAGAACGGCGTATAACGTCATAATATCACGTTTTGGGCACATTTTGTTTTTTATCTCCAACATGCTCCAAGATGACATTTGGCCCCTGAATATCACATATATGGTCAACAGAATTACCGGAACCAAAAGTGATAGAAATTTCAAACATGGCTCAGAACGGCGTATAACGTCATAATATCACGTTTTGGGCACATTTTGTTTTTATCTCCAACATGCTCCAATATGTTATTAGGCGCCTGAATATCACATATATGGTCAACAGAATCATCGGAACCAAAAGTGATAGAAAGTTCAAACATGTCTCAGAACGGCGTATAACGTCATAATATCACGTTTTGGGCACATTTTGTTTTTTATCTCCAACATGCTCCAAGATGTCATTAGGCGCCTGAAAATCACATATATGGTCAACAGAATTACCGGAACCAAAAGTGATAGAAAGTTCAAACATGTCTCAGAACGGCGTATAACGTCATAATATCACGTTTTGGGCACGTTTTGTTTTTTATCTCCAACATGCTCCAAGATGTCATTTGGCGCCTGGATATCACATATATGGTCAACAGAATCATCGGAACCAAAAGTGATAGAAAGTTCAAACATGGCTCAGAACGGCGTATAACGTCATAATATCACGTTTTGGGCACATATTGTTTTTTATCTCCAACATGCTCCAATATGTCATTTGGCGCCTGAATATCACATATATGGTCAACAGAATTACCGGAACCAAAAGTGATAGAAAGTTCAAACATGGCACAGAACGGCGTATAACGTCATAATATCACGTTTTGGGCACATTTTGTTTTTTATCTCCAACATGCTCCAATACGAAGTTTGGCCCCTGAATATCACAAATATGGTCAACAGAATTATCGGAACCAAAAGTGATAGAAAGTTCAATCATGGCTCAGAACGGCGTATAACGTCATAATATCACGTTTTGGGCACATTTTGTTTTTATCTCCAACATGCTCCAAGATGACATTTGGCCCCTGAATATCACATATATGGTCAACAGAATTACCGGAACCAAAAGTGATAGAAAGTTCAAACATGGCTCAGAACGGCGTATAACGTCATAATATCACGTTTTGGGCACATTTTGTTTTTTATCTCCAACATGCTCCAATATGTCATTAGGCGCCTGAATATCACATATATGGTCAACAGAATCATCGGAACCAAAAGTGATAGAAAGTTCAAACATGTCTCAGAACGGCGTATAAAGTCATAATATCACGTTTTGGGCACATATTGTTTTTTATCCCCAACATGCTCCACCATGTCATTTGGCGCCTGAATATCACAAATATGGTCAACAGAATTATCGGAACCAAAAGTGATAGAAAGTTCAAACATGGCTCAGAACGGCGTATAACGTCATAATATCACGTTTTGGGCGCATTTTGTTTTTTATCTCCAACATGCTCCAATATGTTATTAGGCGCCTGAATATCACATATATGGTCAACAGAATCATCGGAACCAAAAGTGATAGAAAGTTCAAACATGGCTCAGAACGGCGTATAACGTCATAATATCACGTTTTGGGCACATTTTGTTTTTTATCTCCAACATGCTCCAATACGATATTTGGCCCCTGAATATCACAAATATGGTCAACAGAATTATCGGAACCAAAAGTGATAGAAAGTTCAAACATGGCTCAGAACGGCGTATAACGTCATAATATCACGTTTTGGGCACATATTGTTTTTTATCCCCAACATGCTCCAACATGTCATTTGGCGCCTGAATATCACAAATATGGTCAACAGAATTATCGGAACCAAAAGTGATAGAAAGTTCAAACATGTCTCAGAACGGCGTATAACGTCATAATATCACGTTTTGGGCACATTTTGTTTTTTATCTCCAACATGCTCCAATATGTTATTAGGCGCCTGAATATCACATATATGGTCAACAGAATCATCGGAACCAAAAGTGATAGAAAGTTCAAACATGTCTCAGAACGGCGTATAACGTCATAATATCACGTTTTGGGCACATTTTGTTTTTTATCTCCAACATGCTCCAAGATGACATTTGGCCCCTGAATATCACATATATGGTCAACAGAATTACCGGAACCAAAAGTGATAGAAAGTTCAAACATGGCTCAGAACCGCGTATAACGTCATAATATCACGTTTTGGGCACATATTGTTTTTTATCTCCAACATGTCATTTGGCGCCTGAATATCACAAATATGGTCAACAGAATTATCGGAACCAAAAGTGATAGAAAGTTCAAACATGTCTCAGAACGGCGTATAACGTCATAATATCACGTTTTGGGCACATTTTGTTTTTTATCTCCAACATGCTCCAATATGTTATTAGGCGCCTGAATATCACATATATGGTCAACAGAATCATCGGAACCAAAAGTGATAGAAAGTTCAAACATGTCTCAGAACGGCGTATAACGTCATAATATCATGTTTTGGGCACATTTTGTTTTTTATCTCCAACATGCTCCAAGATGTCATTTGGCGCCTGAATATCACATATATGGTCAACAGAACTACCGAAACCAAAAGTGATAGAAAGTTCAAACATGGCTCAGAACGGCGTATAACGTCATAATATCACGTTTTGGGCACATTTTGTTTTTTATCTCCAACATGCTCCAAGATGACATTTGGCCCCTGAATATCACATATATGGTCAACAGAATTACCGGAACCAAAAGTGATAGAAAGTTCAAACATGGCTCAGAACGGCGTATAACGTCATAATATCACGTTTTGGGCACATTTTGTTTTTTATCTCCAACATGCTCCAAGATGTCATTTGGCGCCTGAATATCACATATATGGTCAACAGAATTACCGGAACAAAAAGTGATAGAAAGTTCAAACATGGCTCAGAACGGCGTATAACATCATAATATCACGTTTAGGGCACATTTTGTTTTTTATGTCCAACATGCTCCAGTACGACATTAGGCCCCTGAATATCACAAATATGGTCAACAGAATTATCGGAACCAAAAGTGATAGAAAGTTCAAACATGGCTCAGAACGGCGTATAACGTCATAATATCACGTTTTGGGCACATTTTGTTTTTTATCTCCAACATGCTCCAAGATGACATTTGGCCCCTGAATATCACATATATGGTCAACAGAATCATCGGAACCAAAAGTGATAGAAAGTTCAAACATGGCTCAGAACGGCGTATAACATCATAATATCACGTTTTGGGCACATTTTGTTTTTTATCTCCAACATGCTCCACTATGTCATTTGGCGCCTGAATATCACATATATGGTCAACAGAATTACCGGAACCAAAAGTGATAGAAATTTCAAACATGGCTCAGAATGGCGTATAACGTCATAATATCACGTTTTGGGCACATTTTGTTTTTATCTCCAACATGCTCCAATATGTTATTAGGCGCCTGAATATCACATATATGGTCAACAGAATCATCGGAACCAAAAGTGATAGAAAGTTCAAACATGTCTCAGAAAGGCGTATAACGTCATAATATCACGTTTTGGGCACATTTTGTTTTTTATCTCCAACATGCTCCAAGATGTCATTAGGCGCCTGAATATCACATATATGGTCAACAGAATTACCGGAACCAAAAGTGATAGAAAGTTCAAACATGGCTCAGAACGGCGTATAACGTCATAATATCACGTTTTGGGCACATTTTGTTTTTTATCTCCAACATGCTAAAAGATGTCATTTGGCGCCTGAATATCACATATATGGTCAACAGAATTACCGGAACCAAAAGTGATAGAAAGTTCAAATATGGCTCAGAACGGCGTATAACGTCATAATATCATGTTTTGGGCGCATTTTGTTTTTTATCTCCAACATGCTCCGAGATGTCATTTGGCGCCTGAATATCACATATATGGTCAACAGAATCATCGGAACCAAAAGTGATAGAAAGTTCAAACATGTCTCAGAACGGCGTATAACATCATAATATCACGTTTTGGGCACATTTTGTTTTTTATCTCCAACATGCTCCGAGATGTCATTTGGCGCCTGAATATCACATATATGGTTAACAGAATTACCGGAACAAAAAGTGATAGAAAGTTCAAACATGGCTCAGAACGGCGTATAACGTCATAATATCACGTTTTGGGCACATATTGTTTTTGATCTCCAACATGCTCCAACATGTCATTTGGCGCCTGAATATCACAAATATGGTCAACAGAATTATCGGAACCAAAAGTGATAGAAAGTTCAAACATGGCTCAGAACGGCGTATAATGTCATAATATCACGTTTTGGGCACATTTTGTTTTTTATCTCCAACATGCTCCAAGATGTCATTAGGCGCCTGAATATCACAAATATGGTCAACAGAATCATCGGAACCAAAAGTGATAGAAAGTTCAAACATGTCTCAGAAAGGCGTATAACGTCATAATATCACGTTTTGGGCACATTTTGTTTTTTATCTCCAACATGCTCCAAGATGTCATTAGGCGCCTGAATATCACATATATGGTCAACAGAATTACCGGAACCAAAAGTGATAGAAAGTTCAAACATGGCTCAGAACGGCGTATAACGTCATAATATCACGTTTTGGGCACATTTTGTTTTTTATCTCCAACATGCTAAAAGATGTCATTTGGCGCCTGAATATCACATATATGGTCAACAGAATTACCGGAACCAAAAGTGATAGAAAGTTCAAATATGGCTCAGAACGGCGTATAACGTCATAATATCATGTTTTGGGCGCATTTTGTTTTTTATCTCCAACATGCTCCGAGATGTCATTTGGCGCCTGAATATCACATATATGGTCAACAGAATCATCGGAACCAAAAGTGATAGAAAGTTCAAACATGTCTCAGAACGGCGTATAACATCATAATATCACGTTTTGGGCACATTTTGTTTTTTATCTCCAACATGCTCCGAGATGTCATTTGGCGCCTGAATATCACATATATGGTTAACAGAATTACCGGAACAAAAAGTGATAGAAAGTTCAAACATGGCTCAGAACGGCGTATAACGTCATAATATCACGTTTTGGGCACATATTGTTTTTGATCTCCAACATGCTCCAACATGTCATTTGGCGCCTGAATATCACAAATATGGTCAACAGAATTATCGGAACCAAAAGTGATAGAAAGTTCAAACATGGCTCAGAACGGCGTATAATGTCATAATATCACGTTTTGGGCACATTTTGTTTTTTATCTCCAACATGCTCCAAGATGACACTTGGCCCCCTGAATATCACATATATGGTCAACAGAATTACCGGAACCAAAGGTGATAGAAAGTTCAAACATGGCTCAGAACGGCGTATAACGTCATAATATCACGTTTTGGGCACATTTTGTTTTTTATCTCCAACATGCTCCAATATGTTATTAGGCGCCTGAATATCACATATATGGTCAACAGAATCATCGGAACCAAAAGTGATAGAAAGTTCAAACATGTCTCAGAACGGCGTATAACGTCATAATATCACGTTTTGGGCACATTTTGTTTTTTATCTCCAACATGCTCCAAGATGTCATTTGGCGCCTGGATATCACATATATGGTCAACAGAATTACCGGAACCAAAGGTGATAGAAAGTTCGAACATGGCTCAGAACGGCGTATAACGTCATAATTGCACGTTTTGGGCACATTTTGTTTTTTATCTCCAACATGCTCCAAGATGACATTTGGCCCCTGAATATCACATATATGGTCAACAGAATTACCGGAACCAAAAGTGATAGAAAGTTCAAACATGGCTCAGAACGGCGTATAACGTCATAATATCACGTTTTGGGCACATTTTGTTTTTTTATCTCCAACGTGCTCCAAGATGACATTTGGCCCCTGAATATCACATATATGGTCAACAGAATTACCGGAACCAAAGGTGATAGAAAGTTCAAACATGGCTCAGAACGGCGTATAACGTCATAATATCACGTTTTGGGCACATTTTGTTTTTTATCTCCAACATGCTCCTAGATGTCATTAGGCGCCTGAATATCACATATATGGTCAACAGAATTACCGGAACCAAAAGTGATAGAAAGTTCAAACATGGCTCAGAACGGCGTATAACGTCGTAATATCATGTTTTGGGCACATATTGTTTTTTATCTCCAACATGCTCCAACATGTCATTTGGCGCCTGAATATCACATATATGGTCAACAGAATTACCGGAACAAAAAGTGATAGAAAGTTCAAACATGGCTCAGAACGGCGTATAACGTCATAATATCACGTTTTATGCACATTTTGTTTTTTATCTCCAACATGCTCCAAGATGTCATTTTGCGCCTGAATATCACATATATGGTCAACAGAATTACCGGAACAAAAAGTGATAGAAAGTTCAAACATGGCTCAGAACGGCGTATAACGTCATAATATCACGTTTTGGGCACATATTGTTTTTGATCTCCAACATGCTCCAAGATGACATTTGGCCCCTGAATATCACATATATGGTCAACAGAATCATCGGAACCAAAAGTGATAGAAAGTTCAAACATGGCTCAGAACGGCGTATAACATCATAATATCACGTTTTGGGCACATTTTGTTTTTTATCTCCAACATGCTCCACTATGTCATTTGGCGCCTGAATATCACATATATGGTCAACAGAATTACCGGAACCAAAAGTGATAGAAATTTCAAACATGGCTCAGAATGGCGTATAACGTCATAATATCACGTTTTGGGCACATTTTGTTTTTATCTCCAACATGCTCCAATATGTTATTAGGCGCCTGAATATCACATATATGGTCAACAGAATCATCGGAACCAAAAGTGATAGAAAGTTCAAACATGTCTCAGAAAGGCGTATAACGTCATAATATCACGTTTTGGGCACATTTTGTTTTTTATCTCCAACATGCTCCAAGATGTCATTAGGCGCCTGAATATCACATATATGGTCAACAGAATTACCGGAACCAAAAGTGATAGAAAGTTCAAACATGGCTCAGAACGGCGTATAACGTCATAATATCACGTTTTGGGCACATTTTGTTTTTTATCTCCAACATGCTAAAAGATGTCATTTGGCGCCTGAATATCACATATATGGTCAACAGAATTACCGGAACCAAAAGTGATAGAAAGTTCAAATATGGCTCAGAACGGCGTATAACGTCATAATATCACGTTTTGGGCGCATTTTGTTTTTTATCTCCAACATGCTCCGAGATGTCATTTGGCGCCTGAATATCACATATATGGTCAACAGAATCATCGGAACCAAAAGTGATAGAAAGTTCAAACATGTCTCAGAACGGCGTATAACATCATAATATCACGTTTTGGGCACATTTTGTTTTTTATCTCCAACATGCTCCGAGATGTCATTTGGCGCCTGAATATCACATATATGGTTAACAGAATTACCGGAACAAAAAGTGATAGAAAGTTCAAACATGGCTCAGAACGGCGTATAACGTCATAATATCACGTTTTGGGCACATATTGTTTTTGATCTCCAACATGCTCCAACATGTCATTTGGCGCCTGAATATCACAAATATGGTCAACAGAATTATCGGAACCAAAAGTGATAGAAAGTTCAAACATGGCTCAGAACGGCGTATAATGTCATAATATCACGTTTTGGGCACATTTTGTTTTTTATCTCCAACATGCTCCAAGATGACACTTGGCCCCCTGAATATCACATATATGGTCAACAGAATTACCGGAACCAAAGGTGATAGAAAGTTCAAACATGGCTCAGAACGGCGTATAACGTCATAATATCACGTTTTGGGCACATTTTGTTTTTTATCTCCAACATGCTCCAATATGTTATTAGGCGCCTGAATATCACATATATGGTCAACAGAATCATCGGAACCAAAAGTGATAGAAAGTTCAAACATGTCTCAGAACGGCGTATAACGTCATAATATCACGTTTTGGGCACATTTTGTTTTTTATCTCCAACATGCTCCAAGATGTCATTTGGCGCCTGGATATCACATATATGGTCAACAGAATTACCGGAACCAAAGGTGATAGAAAGTTCGAACATGGCTCAGAACGGCGTATAACGTCATAATTGCACGTTTTGGGCACATTTTGTTTTTTATCTCCAACATGCTCCAAGATGACATTTGGCCCCTGAATATCACATATATGGTCAACAGAATTACCGGAACCAAAAGTGATAGAAAGTTCAAACATGGCTCAGAACGGCGTATAACGTCATAATATCACGTTTTGGGCACATTTTGTTTTTTTATCTCCAACGTGCTCCAAGATGACATTTGGCCCCTGAATATCACATATATGGTCAACAGAATTACCGGAACCAAAGGTGATAGAAAGTTCAAACATGGCTCAGAACGGCGTATAACGTCATAATATCACGTTTTGGGCACATTTTGTTTTTTATCTCCAACATGCTCCTAGATGTCATTAGGCGCCTGAATATCACATATATGGTCAACAGAATTACCGGAACCAAAAGTGATAGAAAGTTCAAACATGGCTCAGAACGGCGTATAACGTCGTAATATCATGTTTTGGGCACATATTGTTTTTTATCTCCAACATGCTCCAACATGTCATTTGGCGCCTGAATATCACATATATGGTCAACAGAATTACCGGAACAAAAAGTGATAGAAAGTTCAAACATGGCTCAGAACGGCGTATAACGTCATAATATCACGTTTTATGCACATTTTGTTTTTTATCTCCAACATGCTCCAAGATGTCATTTTGCGCCTGAATATCACATATATGGTCAACAGAATTACCGGAACAAAAAGTGATAGAAAGTTCAAACATGGCTCAGAACGGCGTATAACATCATATCACGTTTTGGGCACATTTTGTTTTTTATCTCCAACATGCTCCAATACGACATTAGGCCCCGGAATATCACAAATATGGTCAACAGAATTATCGGAACCAAAAGTGATAGAAAGTTCAAACATGGCTTAGAACGGCGTATAACGTCATAATATCACGTTTTGGGCACATTTTGTTTTTTATCTCCAACATGCTCCAAGATGACATTTGGCCCCTGAATATCACATATATGGTCAACAGAATCATCGGAACCAAAAGTGATAGAAAGTTCAAACATGGCTCAGAACGGCGTATAACATCATAATATCACGTTTTGGGCACATTTTGTTTTTTATCTCCAACATGCTCCAACATGTCATTTGGCGCCTGAATATCACGTATATGGTCAACAGAATTACCGGAACAAAAAGTGATAGAAAGTTCAAACATGGCTCAGAACGGCGTATAACGTCATAATATCACGTTTTGGGCACATACTGTTTTTTATCTCCAACATGCTCCAACATGTCATTTGGCGCCTGAATATCACATATATGGTCAACAGAATTACCGGAACAAAAAGTGATAGAAAGTTGAAACATGGCTCAGAACGGCGTATAACGTCATAATATCACGTTTTATGCACATTTTGTTTTTTATCTCCAACATGCTCCAAGATGTCATTTGGCGCCTGAATATCACATATATGGTCAACAGAATTACCGGAACAAAAAGTGATAGAAAGTTCAAACATGGCTCAGAACGGCGTATAACATCATATCACGTTTTGGGCACATTTTGTTTTTTATCTCCAACATGCTCCAATACGACATTAGGCCCCGGAATATCACAAATATGGTCAACAGAATTATCGGAACCAAAAGTGATAGAAAGTTCAAACATGGCTTAGAACGGCGTATAACGTCATAATATCACGTTTTGGGCACATTTTGTTTTTTATCTCCAACATGCTCCAAGATGACATTTGGCCCCTGAATATCACATATATGGTCAACAGAATTACCGGAACCAAAAGTGATAGAAATTTCAAACATGGCTCAGAACGGCGTATAACGTCATAATATCACGTTTTGGGCACATTTTGTTTTTATCTCCAACATGCTCCAAGATGTTATTAGGCGCCTGAATATCACATATATGGTCAACAGAATCATCGGAACCAAAAGTGATAGAAAGTTCAAACATGGCTCAGAACGGCGTATAACGTCATAATATCACGTTTTATGCACATTTTGTTTTTTATCTCCAACATGCTCCAAGATGTCATTTGGCGCCTGAATATCACATATATGGTCAACAGAATTACCGGAACAAAAAGTGATAGAAAGTTCAAACATGGCTCAGAACGGCGTATAACATCATATCACGTTTTGGGCACATTTTGTTTTTTATCTCCAACATGCTCCAATACGACCTTAGGCCCCGGAATATCACAAATATGGTCAACAGAATTATCGGAACCAAAAGTGATAGAAAGTTCAAACATGGCTTAGAACGGCGTATAACGTCATAATATCACGTTTTGGGCACATTTTGTTTTTTATCTCCAACATGCTCCAAGATGACATTTGGCCCCTGAATATCACATATATGGTCAACAGAATTACCGGAACCAAAAGTGATAGAAATTTCAAACATGGCTCAGAACGGCGTATAACGTCATAATATCACGTTTTGGGCACATTTTGTTTTTATCTCCAACATGCTCCAATATGTTATAAGGCGCCTGAATATCACATATATGGTCAACAGAATCATCGGAACCAAAAGTGATAGAAAGTTCAAACATGTCTCAGAACGGCGTATAACGTCATAATATCACGTTTTGGGCACATTTTGTTTTTTATCTCCAACATGCTCCAAGATGTCATTAGGCGCCTGAATATCACATATATGGTCAACAGAATTACCGGAACCAAAAGTGATAGAAAGTTCAAACATGGCTCAGAACGGCGTATAACGTCATAATATCACGTTTTGGGCACATTTTGTTTTTTATCTCCAACATGCTCCAAGATGTCATTTGGCGCCTGAATATCACATATATGGTCAACAGAATCATCGGAACCAAAAGTGATAGAAAGTTCAAACATGTCTCAGAACGGCGTATAACGTCATAATATCACGTTTTGGGCACATTTTGTTTTTTATCTCCAACATGCTCCAAGATGTCATTTGGCGCCTGGATATCACATATATGGTCAACAGAATCATCGGAACCAAAAGTGATAGAAAGTTCAAACATGGCTCAGAACGGCGTATAACGTCATAATATCACGTTTTGGGCACATATTGTTTTTTATCTCCAACATGTCATTTGGCGCCTGAATATCACAAATATGGTCAACAGAATTATCGGAACCAAAAGTGATAGAAAGTTCAAACATGTCTCAGAACGGCGTATAACGTCATAATATCACGTTTTGGGCACATTTTGTTTTTTATCTCCAACATGCTCCAATATGTTATTAGGCGCCTGAATATCACATATATGGTCAACAGAATCATCGGAACCAAAAGTGATAGAAAGTTCAAACATGTCTCAGAACGGCGTATAACGTCATAATATCACGTTTTGGGCACATTTTGTTTTTTATCTCCAACATGCTCCAAGATGTCATTTGGCGCCTGAATATCACATATATGGTCAACAGAACTACCGAAACCAAAAGTGATAGAAAGTTCAAACATGGCTCAGAACGGCGTATAACGTCATAATATCACGTTTTGGGCACATTTTGTTTTTTATCTCCAACATGCTCCAAGATGACATTTGGCCCCTGAATATCACCTATATGGTCAA
Organism: Onthophagus taurus; assembly: GCF_036711975.1. Classification (NCBI taxonomy): domain Eukaryota; kingdom Metazoa; phylum Arthropoda; class Insecta; order Coleoptera; family Scarabaeidae; genus Onthophagus; species Onthophagus taurus. The sequence continues at coordinate 25,828,039 of NC_091972.1, read as the reverse complement.
CAGAATTACCGGAACCAAAAGTGATAGAAAGTTCAAACATGGCTCAGAACGGCGTATAACGTCATAATATCACGTTTTGGGAACATTTTGTTTTTTATCTCCAACATGCTCCAAAATGTCATTTGGCGCCTGAATATCACATATATGGTCAACAGAATTACCGGAACAAAAAGTGATAGAAAGTTCAAACATGGCTCAGAACGGCGTATAACATCATATCACGTTTTGGGCACATTTTGTTTTTTATCTCCAACATGCTCCAATACGACATTAGGCCCCGGAATATCACAAATATGGTCAACAGAATTATCGGAACCAAAAGTGATAGAAAGTTCAAACATGGCTCAGAACGGCGTATAACGTCATAATATCACGTTTTGGGCACATTTTGTTTTTTATCTCCAACATGCTCCAAGATGACATTTGGCCCCTGAATATCACATATATGGTCAACAGAATTACCGGAACAAAAAGTGATAGAAAGTTCAAACATGGCTCAGAACGGCGTATAACGTCATAATATCACGTTTTGGGCACATATTGTTTTTGATCTCCAACATGCTCCAACATGTCATTTGGCGCCTGAATATCACAAATATGGTCAACAGAATTATCGGAAACAAAAGTGATAGAAAGTTCAAACATGGCTCAGAACGGCGTATAATGTCATAATATCACGTTTTGGGCACATTTTGTTTTTTATCTCCAACATGCTCCAAGATGACACTTGGCCCCCTGAATATCACATATATGGTCAACAGAATTACCGGAACCAAAGGTGATAGAAAGTTCAAACATGGCTCAGAACGGCGTATAACGTCATAATATCACGTTTTGGGCACATTTTGTTTTTTATCTCCAACATGCTCCAATATGTTATTAGGCGCCTGAATATCACATATATGGTCAACAGAATCATCGGAACCAAAAGTGATAGAAAGTTCAAACATGGCTCAGAACGGCGTATAACGTCATAATATCACGTTTTGGGCACATTTTGTTTTTTATCTCCAACATGCTCCAAGATGTCATTTGGCGCCTGAATATCACATATATGGTCAACAGAATCATCGGAACCAAAAGTGATAGAAAGTTCAAACATGTCTCAGAACGGCGTATAACGTCATAATATCACGTTTTGGGCACATTTTGTTTTTTATCTCCAACATGCTCCAAGATGTCATTTGGCGCCTGGATATCACATATATGGTCAACAGAATCATCGGAACCAAAAGTGATAGAAAGTTCAAACATGGCTCAGAACCGCGTATAACGTCATAATATCACGTTTTGGGCACATATTGTTTTTTATCTCCAACATGTCATTTGGCGCCTGAATATCACAAATATGGTCAACAGAATTATCGGAACCAAAAGTGATAGAAAGTTCAAACATGTCTCAGAACGGCGTATAACGTCATAATATCACGTTTTGGGCACATTTTGTTTTTTATCTCCAACATGCTCCAAGATGTCATTTGGCGCCTGGATATCACATATATGGTCAACAGAATCATCGGAACCAAAAGTGATAGAAAGTTCAAACATGGCTCAGAACGGCGTATAACGTCATAATATCACGTTTTGGGCACATATTGTTTTTTATCTCCAACATGCTCCAATATGTTATAAGGCGCCTGAATATCACATATATGGTCAACAGAATCATCGGAACCAAAAGTGATAGAAAGTTCAAACATGGCTCAGAACCGCGTATAACGTCATAATATCACGTTTTGGGCACATATTGTTTTTTATCTCCAACATGTCATTTGGCGCCTGAATATCACAAATATGGTCAACAGAATTATCGGAACCAAAAGTGATAGAAAGTTCAAACATGTCTCAGAACGGCGTATAACGTCATAATATCACGTTTTGGGCACATTTTGTTTTTTATCTCCAACATGCTCCAAGATGTCATTTGGCGCCTGAATATCACATATATGGTCAACAGAACTACCGAAACCAAAAGTGATAGAAAGTTCAAACATGGCTCAGAACGGCGTATAACGTCATAATATCACGTTTTGGGCACATTTTGTTTTTTATCTCCAACATGCTCCAAGATGACATTTGGCCCCTGAATATCACATATATGGTCAACAGAATCATCGGAACCAAAAGTGATAGAAAGTTCAAACATGGCTCAGAACGGCGTATAACGTCATAATATCACGTTTTGGGCACATTTTGTTTTTTATCTCCAACATGCTCCAACATGTCATTTGGCGCCTGAATATCACATATATGGTCAACAGAATTACCGGAACAAAAAGTGATAGAAAGTTCAAACATGGCTCAGAACGGCGTATAACGTCATAATATCACGTTTTGGGCACATATTGTTTTTTATCTCCAACATGCTCCAACATGTCATTTGGCGCCTGAATATCACATATATGGTCAACAGAATTACCGGAACAAAAAGTGATAGAAAGTTCAAACATGGCTCAGAACGGCGTATAACGTCATAATATCACGTTTTATGCACATTTTGTTTTTTATCTCCAACATGCTCCAAGATGTCATTTGGCGCCTGAATATCACATATATGGTCAACAGAATTACCGGAACAAAAAGTGATAGAAAGTTCAAACATGGCTCAGAACGGCGTATAACATCATATCACGTTTTGGGCACATTTTGTTTTTTATCTCCAACATGCTCCAATACGACATTAGGCCCCGGAATATCACAAATATGGTCAACAGAATTATCGGAACCAAAAGTGATAGAAAGTTCAAACATGGCTTAGAACGGCGTATAACGTCATAATATCACGTTTTGGGCACATTTTGTTTTTTATCTCCAACATGCTCCAAGATGACATTTGGCCCCTGAATATCACATATATGGTCAACAGAATTACCGGAACCAAAAGTGATAGAAATTTCAAACATGGCTCAGAACGGCGTATAACGTCATAATATCACGTTTTGGGCACATTTTGTTTTTATCTCCAACATGCTCCAATATGTTATAAGGCGCCTGAATATCACATATATGGTCAACAGAATCATCGGAACCAAAAGTGATAGAAAGTTCAAACATGTCTCAGAACGGCGTATAACGTCATAATATCACGTTTTGGGCACATTTTGTTTTTTATCTCCAACATGCTCCAAGATGTCATTAGGCGCCTGAATATCACATATATGGTCAACAGAATTACCGGAACCAAAAGTGATAGAAAGTTCAAACATGGCTCAGAACGGCGTATAACGTCATAATATCACGTTTTGGGCACATTTTGTTTTTTATCTCCAACATGCTCCAAGATGTCATTTGGCGCCTGAATATCACATATATGGTCAACAGAATCATCGGAACCAAAAGTGATAGAAAGTTCAAACATGTCTCAGAACGGCGTATAACGTCATAATATCACGTTTTGGGCACATTTTGTTTTTTATCTCCAACATGCTCCAAGATGTCATTTGGCGCCTGGATATCACATATATGGTCAACAGAATCATCGGAACCAAAAGTGATAGAAAGTTCAAACATGGCTCAGAACGGCGTATAACGTCATAATATCACGTTTTGGGCACATATTGTTTTTTATTTCCAACATGCTCCAATATGTTATAAGGCGCCTGAATATCACATATATGGTCAACAGAATCATCGGAACCAAAAGTGATAGAAAGTTCAAACATGGCTCAGAACCGCGTATAACGTCATAATATCACGTTTTGGGCACATATTGTTTTTTATCTCCAACATGTCATTTGGCGCCTGAATATCACAAATATGGTCAACAGAATTATCGGAACCAAAAGTGATAGAAAGTTCAAACATGTCTCAGAACGGCGTATAACGTCATAATATCACGTTTTGGGCACATTTTGTTTTTTATCTCCAACATGCTCCAATATGTTATTAGGCGCCTGAATATCACATATATGGTCAACAGAATCATCGGAACCAAAAGTGATAGAAAGTTCAAACATGTCTCAGAACGGCGTATAACGTCATAATATCACGTTTTGGGCACATTTTGTTTTTTATCTCCAACATGCTCCAAGATGTCATTTGGCGCCTGAATATCACATATATGGTCAACAGAACTACCGAAACCAAAAGTGATAGAAAGTTCAAACATGGCTCAGAACGGCGTATAACGTCATAATATCACGTTTTGGGCACATTTTGTTTTTTATCTCCAACATGCTCCAAGATGACATTTGGCCCCTGAATATCACCTATATGGTCAACAGAATTACCGGAACCAAAAGTGATAGAAAGTTCAAACATGGCTCAGAACGGCGTATAACGTCATAATATCACGTTTTGGGAACATTTTGTTTTTTATCTCCAACATGCTCCAAAATGTCATTTGGCGCCTGAATATCGCATATATGGTCAACAGAATTACCGGAACAAAAAGTGATAGAAAGTTCAAACATGGCTCAGAACGGCGTATAACATCATATCACGTTTTGGGCACATTTTGTTTTTTATCTCCAACATGCTCCAATACGACATTAGGCCCCGGAATATCACAAATATGGTCAACAGAATTATCGGAACCAAAAGTGATAGAAAGTTCAAACATGGCTCAGAACGGCGTATAACGTCATAATATCACGTTTTGGGCACATTTTGTTTTTTATCTCCAACATGCTCCAAGATGACATTTGGCCCCTGAATATCACATATATGGTCAACAGAATTACCGGAACAAAAAGTGATAGAAAGTTCAAACATGGCTCAGAACGGCGTATAACGTCATAATATCACGTTTTGGGCACATATTGTTTTTGATCTCCAACATGCTCCAACATGTCATTTGGCGCCTGAATATCACAAATATGGTCAACAGAATTATCGGAAACAAAAGTGATAGAAAGTTCAAACATGGCTCAGAACGGCGTATAATGTCATAATATCACGTTTTGGGCACATTTTGTTTTTTATCTCCAACATGCTCCAAGATGACACTTGGCCCCCTGAATATCACATATATGGTCAACAGAATTACCGGAACCAAAGGTGATAGAAAGTTCAAACATGGCTCAGAACGGCGTATAACGTCATAATATCACGTTTTGGGCACATTTTGTTTTTTATCTCCAACATGCTCCAATATGTTATTAGGCGCCTGAATATCACATATATGGTCAACAGAATCATCGGAACCAAAAGTGATAGAAAGTTCAAACATGGCTCAGAACGGCGTATAACGTCATAATATCACGTTTTGGGCACATTTTGTTTTTTATCTCCAACATGCTCCAACATGTCATTTGGCGCCTGAATATCACATATATGGTCAACAGAATTACCGGAACAAAAAGTGATAGAAAGTTCAAACATGGCTCAGAACGGCGTATAACGTCATAATATCACGTTTTGGGCACATATTGTTTTTTATCTCCAACATGCTCCAACATGTCATTTGGCGCCTGAATATCACATATATGGTCAACAGAATTAAAGGAACAAAAAGTGATAGAAAGTTCAAACATGGCTCAGAACGGCGTATAACGTCATAATATCACGTTTTATGCACATTTTGTTTTTTATCTCCAACATGCTCCAAGATGTCATTTGGCGCCTGAATATCACATATATGGTCAACAGAATTACCGGAACAAAAAGTGATAGAAAGTTCAAACATGGCTCAGAACGGCGTATAACATCATATCACGTTTTGGGCACATTTTGTTTTTTATCTCCAACATGCTCCAATACGACATTAGGCCCCGGAATATCACAAATATGGTCAACAGAATTATCGGAACCAAAAGTGATAGAAAGTTCAAACATGGCTTAGAACGGCGTATAACGTCATAATATCACGTTTTGGGCACATTTTGTTTTTTATCTCCAACATGCTCCAAGATGACATTTGGCCCCTGAATATCACATATATGGTCAACAGAATTACCGGAACCAAAAGTGATAGAAATTTCAAACATGGCTCAGAACGGCGTATAACGTCATAATATCACGTTTTGGGCACATTTTGTTTTTATCTCCAACATGCTCCAATATGTTATAAGGCGCCTGAATATCACATATATGGTCAACAGAATCATCGGAACCAAAAGTGATAGAAAGTTCAAACATGTCTCAGAACGGCGTATAACGTCATAATATCACGTTTTGGGCACATTTTGTTTTTTATCTCCAACATGCTCCAAGATGTCATTAGGCGCCTGAATATCACATATATGGTCAACAGAATTACCGGAACCAAAAGTGATAGAAAGTTCAAACATGGCTCAGAACGGCGTATTACGTCATAATATCACGTTTTGGGCACATTTTGTTTTTTATCTCCAACATGCTCCAACATGTCATTTGGCGCCTGAATATCACGTATATGGTCAACAGAATTACCGGAACAAAAAGTGATAGAAAGTTCAAACATGGCTCAGAACCGCGTATAACGTCATAATATCACGTTTTGGGCACATATTGTTTTTTATCTCCAACATGCTCCAACATGTCATTTGGCGCCTGAATATCACATATATGGTCAACAGAATTACCGGAACAAAAAGTGATAGAAAGTTCAAACATGGCTCAGAACGGCGTATAACGTCATAATATCACGTTTTATGCACATTTTGTTTTTTATCTCCAACATGCTCCAAGATGTCATTTGGCGCCTGAATATCACATATATGGTCAACAGAATTACCGGAACAAAAAGTGATAGAAAGTTCAAACATGGCTCAGAACGGCGTATAACATCATATCACGTTTTGGGCACATTTTGTTTTTTATCTCCAACATGCTCCAATACGACATTAGGCCCCGGAATATCACAAATATGGTCAACAGAATTATCGGAACCAAAAGTGATAGAAAGTTCAAACATGGCTTAGAACGGCGTATAACGTCATAATATCACGTTTTGGGCACATTTTGTTTTTTATCTCCAACATGCTCCAAGATGACATTTGGCCCCTGAATATCACATATATGGTCAACAGAATTACCGGAACCAAAAGTGATAGAAATTTCAAACATGGCTCAGAACGGCGTATAACGTCATAATATCACGTTTTGGGCACATTTTGTTTTTATCTCCAACATGCTCCAATATGTTATTAGGCGCCTGAATATCACATATATGGTCAACAGAATCATCGGAACCAAAAGTGATAGAAAGTTCAAACATGGCTCAGAACGGCGTATAACGTCATAATATCACGTTTTGGGCACATTTTGTTTTTTATCTCCAACATGCTCCAACATGTCATTTGGCGCCTGAATATCACATATATGGTCAACAGAATTACCGGAACAAAAAGTGATAGAAAGTTCAAACATGGCTCAGAACGGCGTATAACGTCATAATATCACGTTTTGGGCACATATTGTTTTTTATCTCCAACATGCTCCAACATGTCATTTGGCGCCTGAATATCACATATATGGTCAACAGAATTAAAGGAACAAAAAGTGATAGAAAGTTCAAACATGGCTCAGAACGGCGTATAACGTCATAATATCACGTTTTATGCACATTTTGTTTTTTATCTCCAACATGCTCCAAGATGTCATTTGGCGCCTGAATATCACATATATGGTCAACAGAATTACCGGAACAAAAAGTGATAGAAAGTTCAAACATGGCTCAGAACGGCGTATAACATCATATCACGTTTTGGGCACATTTTGTTTTTTATCTCCAACATGCTCCAATACGACATTAGGCCCCGGAATATCACAAATATGGTCAACAGAATTATCGGAACCAAAAGTGATAGAAAGTTCAAACATGGCTTAGAACGGCGTATAACGTCATAATATCACGTTTTGGGCACATTTTGTTTTTTATCTCCAACATGCTCCAAGATGACATTTGGCCCCTGAATATCACATATATGGTCAACAGAATTACCGGAACCAAAAGTGATAGAAATTTCAAACATGGCTCAGAACGGCGTATAACGTCATAATATCACGTTTTGGGCACATTTTGTTTTTATCTCCAACATGCTCCAATATGTTATAAGGCGCCTGAATATCACATATATGGTCAACAGAATCATCGGAACCAAAAGTGATAGAAAGTTCAAACATGTCTCAGAACGGCGTATAACGTCATAATATCACGTTTTGGGCACATTTTGTTTTTTATCTCCAACATGCTCCAAGATGTCATTAGGCGCCTGAATATCACATATATGGTCAACAGAATTACCGGAACCAAAAGTGATAGAAAGTTCAAACATGGCTCAGAACGGCGTATTACGTCATAATATCACGTTTTGGGCACATTTTGTTTTTTATCTCCAACATGCTCCAAGATGTCATTTGGCGCCTGAATATCACATATATGGTCAACAGAATCATCGGAACCAAAAGTGATAGAAAGTTCAAACATGTCTCAGAACGGCGTATAACGTCATAATATCACGTTTTGGGCACATTTTGTTTTTTATCTCCAACATGCTCCAAGATGTCATTTGGCGCCTGGATATCACATATATGGTCAACAGAATCATCGGAACCAAAAGTGATAGAAAGTTCAAACATGGCTCAGAACGGCGTATAACGTCATAATATCACGTTTTGGGCACATATTGTTTTTTATCTCCAACATGCTCCAATATGTTATAAGGCGCCTGAATATCACATATATGGTCAACAGAATCATCGGAACCAAAAGTGATAGAAAGTTCAAACATGGCTCAGAACCGCGTATAACGTCATAATATCACGTTTTGGGCACATATTGTTTTTTATCTCCAACATGTCATTTGGCGCCTGAATATCACAAATATGGTCAACAGAATTATCGGAACCAAAAGTGATAGAAAGTTCAAACATGTCTCAGAACGGCGTATAACGTCATAATATCACGTTTTGGGCACATTTTGTTTTTATCTCCAACATGCTCCAATATGTTATTAGGCGCCTGAATATCACATATATGGTCAACAGAATCATCGGAACCAAAAGTGATAGAAAGTTCAAACATGTCTCAGAACGGCGTATAACGTCATAATATCACGTTTTGGGCACATTTTGTTTTTTATCTCCAACATGCTCCAAGATGTCATTAGGCGCCTGAATATCACATATATGGTCAACAGAATTACCGGAACCAAAAGTGATAGAAAGTTCAAACATGGCTCAGAACGGCGTATAACGTCATAATATCACGTTTTGGGCACATTTTGTTTTTTATCTCCAACATGCTCCAAGATGTCATTTGGCGCCTGAATATCACATATATGGTCAACAGAATCATCGGAACCAAAAGTGATAGAAAGTTCAAACATGTCTCAGAACGGCGTATAACGTCATAATATCACGTTTTGGGCGCATTTTGTTTTTTATCTCCAACATGCTCCAAGATGTCATTTGGCGCCTGGATATCACATATATGGTCAACAGAATCATCGGAACCAAAAGTGATAGAAAGTTCAAACATGGCTCAGAACGGCGTATAACGTCATAATATCACGTTTTGGGCACATTTTGTTTTTATCTCCAACATGCTCCAATATGTTATAAGGCGCCTGAATATCACATATATGGTCAACAGAATCATCGGAACCAAAAGTGATAGAAAGTTCAAACATGTCTCAGAACGGCGTATAACGTCATAATATCACGTTTTGGGCACATTTTGTTTTTTATCTCCAACATGCTCCAAGATGTCATTAGGCGCCTGAATATCACATATATGGTCAACAGAATTACCGGAACCAAAAGTGATAGAAAGTTCAAACATGGCTCAGAACGGCGTATAACGTCATAATATCACGTTTTGGGCACATTTTGTTTTTTATCTCCAACATGCTCCAAGATGTCATTTGGCGCCTGAATATCACATATATGGTCAACAGAATCATCGGAACCAAAAGTGATAGAAAGTTCAAACATGTCTCAGAACGGCGTATAACGTCATAATATCACGTTTTGGGCGCATTTTGTTTTTTATCTCCAACATGCTCCAAGATGTCATTTGGCGCCTGGATATCACATATATGGTCAACAGAATCATCGGAACCAAAAGTGATAGAAAGTTCAAACATGGCTCAGAACGGCGTATAACGTCATAATATCACGTTTTGGGCACATATTGTTTTTTATCTCCAACATGCTCCAATATGTCATTTGGCGCCTGAATATCACATATATGGTCAACAGAATTACCGGAACCAAAAGTGATAGAAAGTTCAAACATGGCTCAGAACGGCGTATAACGTCATAATATCACGTTTTGGGCACATTTTGTTTTTTATCTCCAACATGCTCCAATACGATATTTGGCCCCTGAATATCACAAATATGGTCAACAGAATTATCGGAACCAAAAGTGATAGAAAGTTCAATCATGGCTCAGAACGGCGTATAACGTCATAATATCACGTTTTGGGCACATTTTGTTTTTATCTCCAACATGCTCCAAGATGACATTTGGCCCCTGAATATCACATATATGGTCAACAGAATTACCGGAACCAAAAGTGATAGAAAGTTCAAACATGGCTCAGAACGGCGTATAACGTCATAATATCACGTTTTGGGCACATTTTGTTTTTTATCTCCAACATGCTCCAATACGATATTTGGCCCCTGAATATCACAAATATGGTCAACAGAATTATCGGAACCAAAAGTGATAGAAAGTTCAAACATGGCTCAGAACGGCGTATAACGTCATAATATCACGTTTTGGGCACATATTGTTTTTTATCCAAAACATGCTCCACCATGTCATTTGGCGCCTGAATATCACAAATATGGTCAACAGAATTATCGGAACCAAAAGTGATAGAAAGTTCAAACATGGCTCAGAACGGCGTATAACGTCATAATATCACGTTTTGGGCACATTTTGTTTTTTATCTCCAACATGCTCCAACATATCATTTGGCGCCTGAATATCACAAATATGGTCAACAGAATTATCGGAACCAAAAGTGATAGAAAGTTCAAACATGGCTCAGAACGGCGTATAACGTCATAATATCACGTTTTGGGCACATATTGTTTTTTATCCCCAACATGCTCCACCATGTCATTTGGCGCCTGAATATCACAAATATGGTCAACAGAATTATCGGAACCAAAAGTGATAGAAAGTTCAAACATGGCTCAGAACGGCGTATAACGTCATAATATCACGTTTTGGGCGCATTTTGTTTTTTATCTCCAACATGCTCCAATATGTTATTAGGCGCCTGAATATCACATATATGGTCAACAGAATCATCGGAACCAAAAGTGATAGAAAGTTCAAACATGGCTCAGAACGGCGTATAACGTCATAATATCACGTTTTGGGCACATTTTGTTTTTTATCTCCAACATGCTCCAATACGATATTTGGCCCCTGAATATCACAAATATGGTCAACAGAATTATCGGAACCAAAAGTGATAGAAAGTTCAAACATGGCTCAGAACGGCGTATAACGTCATAATATCACGTTTTGGGCACATATTGTTTTTTATCCCCAACATGCTCCAACATGTCATTTGGCGCCTGAATATCACAAATATGGTCAACAGAATTATCGGAACCAAAAGTGATAGAAAGTTCAAACATGGCTCAGAACGGCATATAACGTCATAATATCACGTTTTGGGCACATATTGTTTTTTATCTCCAACATGCTCCAACATGTCATTAGGCGCCTGAATATCACATATATGGTCAACAGAATCATCGGAACCAAAAGTGATAGAAAGTTCAAACATGTCTCAGAACGGCGTATAAAGTCATAATATCACGTTTTGGGCGCATTTTGTTTTTTATCTCCAACATGCTCCAAGATGTCATTTGGCGCCTGAATATTACATATATGGTCAACAGAATTACCGGAACCAAAAGTGATAGAAAGTTCAAACATGGCTCAGAACGGCGTATAACCTCATAATATCACGTTTTGGGCACATTTTGTTTTTTATCTCCAACATGCTCCAATATGTCATTTGGCGCCTGGATATCACATATATGGTCAACAGAATTACCGGAACCAAAAGTGATAGAAAGTTCAAACATGGCTCAGAACGGCGTATAACGTCATAATATCACGTTTTGGGCACATTTTGTTTTTTATCTCCAACATGCTCCAATACGACATTTGGCCCCTGAATATCACAAATATGATCAACAGAATTATCGGAACCAAAAGTGATAGAAAGTTCAAACATGGCTCAGAACGGCGTATAACGTCATAATATCACGTTTTGGGCGCATTTTGTTTTTTATCTCCAACATGCTCCAATATGTTATTAGGCGTCTGAATATCACATATATGGTCAACAGAATCATCGGAACCAAAAGTGATAGAAAGTTCAAACATGGCTCAGAACGGCGTATAACGTCATAATATCACGTTTTGGGCACATTTTGTTTTTTATCTCCAACATGCTCCAATACGATATTTGGCCCCTGAATATCACAAATATGGTCAACAGAATTATCGGAACCAAAAGTGATAGAAAGTTCAAACATGGCTCAGAACGGCGTATAACGTCATAATATCACGTTTTGGGCACATATTGTTTTTTATCCCCAACATGCTCCAACATGTCATTTGGCGCCTGAATATCACAAATATGGTCAACAGAATTATCGGAACCAAAAGTGATAGAAAGTTCAAACATGGCTCAGAACGGCATATAACGTCATAATATCACGTTTTGGGCACATATTGTTTTTTATCTCCAACATGCTCCAACATGTCATTAGGCGCCTGAATATCACATATATGGTCAACAGAATCATCGGAACCAAAAGTGATAGAAAGTTCAAACATGTCTCAGAACGGCGTATAAAGTCATAATATCACGTTTTGGGCGCATTTTGTTTTTTATCTCCAACATGCTCCAAGATGTCATTTGGCGCCTGAATATTACATATATGGTCAACAGAATTACCGGAACCAAAAGTGATAGAAAGTTCAAACATGGCTTAGAACGGCGTATAACCTCATAATATCACGTTTTGGGCACATTTTGTTTTTTATCTCCAACATGCTCCAATATGTCATTTGGCGCCTGGATATCACATATATGGTCAACAGAATTACCGGAACCAAAAGTGATAGAAAGTTCAAACATGGCTCAGAACGGCGTATAACGTCATAATATCACGTTTTGGGCACATTTTGTTTTTTATCTCCAACATGCTCCAATACGATATTTGGCCCCTGAATATCACAAATATGGTCAACAGAATTATCGGAACCAAAAGTGATAGAAAGTTCAAACATGGCTCAGAACGGCGTATAACGTCATCATATCACGTTTTGGGCACATATTGTTTTTTATCCCCAACATGCTCCAACATGTCATTTGGCGCCTGAATATCACAAATATGGTCAACAGAATTATCGGAACCAAAAGTGATAGAAAGTTCAAACATGGCTCAGAACGGCGTATAACGTCATAATATCACGTTTTGGGCACATATTGTTTTTTATCTCCAACATGTCATTAGGCGCCTGAATATCACATATATGGTCAACAGAATCATCGGAACCAAAAGTGATAGAAAGTTCAAACATGTCTCAGATCGGCGTATAAAGTCATAATATCACGTTTTGGGCACATTTTGTTTTTCATCTCCAACATGCTCCAAGATGACATTTGGCCCCTGAATATCACATATATGGTCAACAGAATTACCGGAACCAAAAGTGATAGAAAGTTCAAACATGGCTCAGAACCGCGTATAACGTCATAATATCACGTTTTGGGCACATATTGTTTTTTATCTCCAACATGCTCCAACATGTCATTAGGCGCCTGAATATCACATATATGGTCAACAGAATCATCGGAACCAAAAGTGATAGAAAGTTCAAACATGTCTCAGAACGGCGTATAAAGTCATAATATCACGTTTTGGGCGCATTTTGTTTTTTATCTCCAACATGCTCCAAGATGTCATTTGGCGCCTGAATATTACATATATGGTCAACAGAATTACCGGAACCAAAAGTGATAGAAAGTTCAAACATGGCTCAGAACGGCGTATAACCTCATAATATCACGTTTTGGGCACATTTTGTTTTTTATCTCCAACATGCTCCAATATGTCATTTGGCGCCTGGATATCACATATATGGTCAACAGAATTACCGGAACCAAAAGTGATAGAAAGTTCAAACATGGCTCAGAACGGCGTATAACGTCATAATATCACGTTTTGGGCACATTTTGTTTTTTATCTCCAACATGCTCCAATACGACATTTGGCCCCTGAATATCACAAATATGATCAACAGAATTATCGGAACCAAAAGTGATAGAAAGTTCAAACATGGCTCAGAACGGCGTATAACGTCATAATATCACGTTTTGGGCGCATTTTGTTTTTTATCTCCAACATGCTCCAATATGTTATTAGGCGCCTGAATATCACATATATGGTCAACAGAATCATCGGAACCAAAAGTGATAGAAAGTTCAAACATGGCTCAGAACGGCGTATAACGTCATAATATCACGTTTTGGGCACATTTTGTTTTTTATCTCCAACATGCTCCAATACGATATTTGGCCCCTGAATATCACAAATATGGTCAACAGAATTATCGGAACCAAAAGTGATAGAAAGTTCAAACATGGCTCAGAACGGCGTATAACGTCATAATATCACGTTTTGGGCACATATTGTTTTTTATCCCCAACATGCTCCAACATGTCATTTGGCGCCTGAATATCACAAATATGGTCAACAGAATTATCGGAACCAAAAGTGATAGAAAGTTCAAACATGGCTCAGAACGGCATATAACGTCATAATATCACGTTTTGGGCACATATTGTTTTTTATCTCCAACATGCTCCAACATGTCATTAGGCGCCTGAATATCACATATATGGTCAACAGAATCATCGGAACCAAAAGTGATAGAAAGTTCAAACATGTCTCAGAACGGCGTATAAAGTCATAATATCACGTTTTGGGCGCATTTTGTTTTTTATCTCCAACATGCTCCAACATGTCATTTGGCGCCTGAATATCACAAATATGGTCAACAGAATTATCGGAACCAAAAGTGATAGAAAGTTCAAACATGGCTCAGAACGGCGTATAACGTCATAATATCACGTTTTGGGCACATATTGTTTTTTATCTCCAACATGCTCCAATATGTCATTTGGCGCCTGGATATCACATATATGGTCAACAGAATTACCGGAACCAAAAGTGATAGAAAGTTCAAACATGGCTCAGAACGGCGTATAACCTCATAATATCACGTTTTGGGCACATTTTGTTTTTTATCTCCAACATGCTCCAATATGTCATTTGGCGCCTGGATATCACATATATGGTCAACAGAATTACCGGAACCAAAAGTGATAGAAAGTTCAAACATGGCTCAGAACGGCGTATAACGTCATAATATCACGTTTTGGGCACATTTTGTTTTTTATCTCCAACATGCTCCAATACGATATTTGGCCCCTGAATATCACAAATATGGTCAACAGAATTATCGGAACCAAAAGTGATAGAAAGTTCAAACATGGCTCAGAACGGCGTATAACGTCATCATATCACGTTTTGGGCACATATTGTTTTTTATCCCCAACATGCTCCAACATGTCATTTGGCGCCTGAATATCACAAATATGGTCAACAGAATTATCGGAACCAAAAGTGATAGAAAGTTCAAACATGGCTCAGAACGGCGTATAACGTCATAATATCACGTTTTGGGCACATATTGTTTTTTATCTCCAACATGTCATTAGGCGCCTGAATATCACATATATGGTCAACAGAATCATCGGAACCAAAAGTGATAGAAAGTTCAAACATGTCTCAGATCGGCGTATAAAGTCATAATATCACGTTTTGGGCACATTTTGTTTTTCATCTCCAACATGCTCCAAGATGACATTTGGCCCCTGAATATCACATATATGGTCAACAGAATTACCGGAACCAAAAGTGATAGAAAGTTCAAACATGGCTCAGAACCGCGTATAACGTCATAATATCACGTTTTGGGCACATTTTGTTTTTTATCTCCAACATGCTCCAATACGACATTTGGCCCCTGAATATCACAAATATGGTCAACAGAATTATCGGAACCAAAAGTGATAGAAAGTTCAAACATGGCTCAGAACGGCGTATAACGTCATAATATCACGTTTTAGGCGCATTTTGTTTCTTATCTCCAACATGCTCCAGTATGTCATTTGGCGCCTGAATATCACATATATGGTCAACAGAATTACCGGGACCAAAAGTGATAGAAAGTTCAAACATGGCTCAGAACGGCGTATAACGTCATAATATCACGTTTTGGGCACATTTTGTTTTTTATCTCCAACATGCTCCAATACGATATTTGGCCCCCGAATATCACAAATATGGTCAACAGAATTATCGGAACCAAAAGTGATAGAAAGTTCAAACATGGCTCAGAACGGCGTATAACGTCATAATATCACGTTTTGGGCGCATTTTGTTTTTTATCTCCAACATGCTCCAAGATGTCCTTTGGCGCCTGAATATCACATATATGGTCAACAGAATTACCGGAACCAAAAGTGATAGAAAGTTCAAACATGGCTCAGAACGGCGTATAACGTCATAATATCACGTTTTGGGCACATTTTGTTTTTTATCTCCAACATGCTCCAATATGTTACTAGGCGCCTGAATATCACATTTATGGTCAACAGAATTACCGGAACCAAAAGTGATAGAAAGTTCAAACATGGCTCAGAACGGCGTATAACGTCATAATATCACGTTTTGGGCACATTTTGTTTTTTATCTCCAACATGCTCCAATACGATATTTGGCCCCTGAATATCACAAATATGGTCAACAGAATTATCGGAACCAAAAGTGATAGAAAGTTCAAACATGGCTCAGAACGGCGTATAACGTCATAATATCACGTTTTGGGCACATATTGTTTTTTATCCCCAACATGCTCCAACATGTCATTTGGCGCCTGAATATCACAAATATGGTCAACAGAATTATCGGAACCAAAAGTGATAGAAAGTTCAAACATGGCTCAGAACGGCGTATAACGTCATAATATCACGTTTTGGGCACATTTTGTTTTTTATCTCCAACATGCTCCAATACGACATTTGGCCCCTGAATATCACAAATATGATCAACAGAATTATCGGAACCAAAAGTGATAGAAAGTTCAAACATGGCTCAGAACGGCGTATAACGTCATAATATCACGTTTTGGGCGCATTTTGTTTTTTATCTCCAACATGCTCCAATACGTTATTAGGCGCCTGAATATCACATATATGGTCAACAGAATCATCGGAACCAAAAGTGATAGAAAGTTCAAACATGGCTCAGAACGGCGTATAACGTCATAATATCACGTTTTGGGCACATTTTGTTTTTTATCTCCAACATGCTCCAAGATGTCATTTGGCGCCTGGATATCACATATATGGTCAACAGAATTACCGGAACCAAAAGTGATAGAAAGTTCAAACATGGCTCAGAACGGCGTATAACGTCATAATATCACGTTTTGGGCACATTTTGTTTTTTATCTCCAACATGCTCCAATACGATATTTGGCCCCTGAATATCACAAATATGGTCAACAGAATTATCGGAACCAAAAGTGATAGAAAGTTCAAACATGGCTCAGAACGGCGTATAACGTCATCATATCACGTTTTGGGCACATATTGTTTTTTATCCCCAACATGCTCCAACATGTCATTTGGCGCCTGAATATCACAAATATGGTCAACAGAATTATCGGAACCAAAAGTGATAGAAAGTTCAAACATGGCTCAGAACGACGTATAACGTCATAATATCACGTTTTGGGCACATATTGTTTTTTATCTCCAACATGTCATTAGGCGCCTGAATATCACATATATGGTCAACAGAATCATCGGAACCAAAAGTGATAGAAAGTTCAAACATGGCTCAGAACGGCGTATAACGTCATAATATCACGTTTTGGGCACATTTTGTTTTTTATCTCCAACATGCTCCAATATGTTACTAGGCGCCTGAATATCACATATATGGTCAACAGAATTACCGGAACCAAAAGTGATAGAAAGTTCAAACATGGCTCAGAACGGCGTATAACGTCATAATATCACGTTTTGGGCACATTTTGTTTTTTATCTCCAACATGCTCCAATATGTTACTAGGCGCCTGAATATCACATATATGGTCAACAGAATCATCGGAACCAAAAGTGATAGAAAGTTCAAACATGGCTCAGAACGGCGTATAACGTCATAATATCACGTTTTGGGCACATTTTGTTTTTTATCTCCAACATGCTCCAAGATGTCATTTGGCGCCTGGATATCACATATATGGTCAACAGAATTACCGGAACCAAAAGTGATAGAAAGTTCAAACATGGCTCAGAACGGCGTATAACGTCATAATATCACGTTTTGGGCACATTTTGTTTTTATCTCCAACATGCTCCAATACGATATTTGGCCCCTGAATATCACAAATATGGTCAACAGAATTATCGGAACCAAAAGTGATAGAAAGTTCAAACATGGCTCAGAACGGCGTATAACGTCATAATATCACGTTTTGGGCACATATTGTTTTTTATCCCCAACATGCTCCAACATGTCATTTGGCGCCTGAATATCACAAATATGGTCAACAGAATTATCGGAACCAAAAGTGATAGAAAGTTCAAACATGGCTCAGAACGGCGTATAACGTCATAATATCACGTTTTGGGCACATTTTGTTTTTTATCTCCAACATGCTCCAATACGACATTTGGCCCCTGAATATCACAAATATGATCAACAGAATTACCGGAACAAAAAGTGATAGAAAGTTCAAACATGGCTCAGAACGGCGTATAACGTCATAATATCACGTTTTGGGCACATATTGTTTTTTATCTCCAACATGCTCCAACATGTCATTTGGCGCCTGAATATCACATATATGGTCAACAGAATTACCGGAACAAAAAGTGATAGAAAGTTCAAACATGGCTCAGAACGGCGTATAACGTCATAATATCACGTTTTATGCACATTTTGTTTTTTATCTCCAACATGCTCCAAGATGTCATTTGGCGTCTGAATATCACATATATGGTCAACAGAATTACCGGAACAAAAAGTGATAGAAAGTTCAAACATGGCTCAGAACGGCGTATAACGTCATAATATCACGTTTTGGGCGCATTTTGTTTTTTATCTAAAACATGCTCCAAGATGTCCTTTGGCGTCTGAATATCACATATATGGTCAACAGAATTACCGGAACCAAAAGTGATAGAAAGTTCAAACATGGCTCAGAACGGCGTATAACGTCATAATATCACGTTTTGGGCACATTTTGTTTTTATCTCCAACATGCTCCAAGATGACATTTGGCCCCTGAATATCACATATATGGTCAACAGAATTACCGGAACCAAAAGTGATAGAAAGTTCAAACATGTCTCAGAACGGCGTATAACGTCATAATATCACGTTTTGGGCACATTTTGTTTTTTATCTCCAACATGCTCCAACTTGTCATTTGGCGCCAGAATATCACAAATATGGTCAACAGAATTATCGGAACCAAAAGTGATAGAAAGTTCAAACATGGCTCAGAACGGCGTATAACGTCATAATATCACGTTTTGGGCACATATTGTTTTTTATCCCCAACATGCTCCAACATGTCATTTGGCGCCTGAATATCACAAATATGGTCAACAGAATTATCGGAACCAAAAGTGATAGAAAGTTCAAACATGGCTCAGAACGGCGTATAACGTCATAATATCACGTTTCGGGCGCATTTTGTTTTTTATCTCCAACATGCTCCAATACGTTATTAGGCGCCTGAATATCACATATATGGTCAACAGAATCATCGGAACCAAAAGTGATAGAAAGTTCAAACATGGCTCAGAACGGCGTATAACATCATATCACGTTTTGGGCACATTTTGTTTTTTATCTCCAACATGCTCCAATACGACATTAGGCCCCGGAATATCACAAATATGGTCAACAGAATTATCGGAACCAAAAGTGATAGAAAGTTCAAACATGGCTTAGAACGGCGTATAACGTCATAATATCACGTTTTGGGCACATTTTGTTTTTTATCTCCAACATGCTCCAATATGTTACTAGGCGCCTGAATATCACATATATGGTCAACAGAATTACCGGAACCAAAAGTGATAGAAAGTTCAAACATGGCTCAGAACGGCGTATAACGTCATAATATCACGTTTTGGGCACATTTTGTTTTTTATCTCCAACATGCTCCAATACGATATTTGGCCCCTGAATATCACAAATATGGTCAACAGAATTATCGGAACCAAAAGTGATAGAAAGTTCAAACATGGCTTAGAACGGCGTATAACGTCATAATATCACGTTTTGGGCACATTTTGTTTTTTATCTCCAACATGCTCCAATATGTTACTAGGCGCCTGAATATCACATATATGGTCAACAGAATTACCGGAACCAAAAGTGATAGAAAGTTCAAACATGGCTCAGAACGGCGTATAACGTCATAATATCACGTTTTGGGCACATTTTGTTTTTTATCTCCAACATGCTCCAATACGACATTAGGCCCCGGAATATCACAAATATGGTCAACAGAATTATCGGAACCAAAAGTGATAGAAAGTTCAAACATGGCTTAGAACGGCGTATAACGTCATAATATCACGTTTTGGGCACATTTTGTTTTTTATCTCCAACATGCTCCAATATGTTACTAGGCGCCTGAATATCACATATATGGTCAACAGAATTACCGGAACCAAAAGTGATAGAAAGTTCAAACATGGCTCAGAACGGCGTATAACGTCATAATATCACGTTTTGGGCACATATTGTTTTTTATCCCCAACATGCTCCAACATGTCATTTGGCGCCTGAATATCACAAATATGGTCAACAGAATTATCGGAACCAAAAGTGATAGAAAGTTCAAACATGGCTCAGAACGGCGTATAACGTCATAATATCACGTTTTGGGCACATTTTGTTTATTTATCTCCAACATGCTCCAATACGACATTTGGCCCCTGAATATCACAAATATGATCAACAGAATTATCGGAACCAAAAGTGATAGAAAGTTCAAACATGGCTCAGAACGGCGTATAACGTCATAATATCACGTTTTGGGCGCATTTTGTTTTTTATCTCCAACATGCTCCAATACGTTATTAGGCGCCTGAATATCACATATATGGTCAACAGAATCATCGGAACCAAAAGTGATAGAAAGTTCAAACATGGCTCAGAACGGCGTATAACGTCATAATATCACGTTTTGGGCACATTTTGTTTTTTATCTCCAACATGCTCCAAGATGTCATTTGGCGCCTGGATATCACATATATGGTCAACAGAATTACCGGAACCAAAAGTGATAGAAAGTTCAAACATGGCTCAGAACGGCGTATAACGTCATAATATCACGTTTTGGGCACATTTTGTTTTTTATCTCCAACATGCTCCAATACGATATTTGGCCCCTGAATATCACAAATATGGTCAACAGAATTATCGGAACCAAAAGTGATAGAAAGTTCAAACATGGCTCAGAACGGCGTATAACGTCATCATATCACGTTTTGGGCACATATTGTTTTTTATCCCCAACATGCTCCAACATGTCATTTGGCGCCTGAATATCACAAATATGGTCAACAGAATTATCGGAACCAAAAGTGATAGAAAGTTCAAACATGGCTCAGAACGGCGTATAACGTCATAATATCACGTTTTGGGCACATATTGATTTTATCTCCAACATGTCATTAGGCGCCTGAATATCACATATATGGTCAACAGAATCATCGGAACCAAAAGTGATAGAAAGTTCAAACATGTCTCAGAACGGCGTATAAAGTCATAATATCACGTTTTGGGCACATTTTGTTTTTCATCTCCAACATGCTCCAAGATGACATTTGGCCCCTGAATATCACATATATGGTCAACAGAATTACCGGAACCAAAAGTGATAGAAAGTTCAAACATGGCTCAGAACCGCGTATAACGTCATAATATCACGTTTTGGGCACATTTTGTTTTTTATCTCCAACATGCTCCAATACGACATTTGGCCCCTGAATATCACAAATATGGTCAACAGAATTATCGGAACCAAAAGTGATAGAAAGTTCAAACATGGCTCAGAACGGCGTATAACGTCATAATATCACGTTTTAGGCGCATTTTGTTTCTTATCTCCAACATGCTCCAGTATGTCATTTGGCGCCTGAATATCACATATATGGTCAACAGAATTACCGGAACCAAAAGTGATAGAAAGTTCAAACATGGCTCAGAACGGCGTATAACGTCATAATATCACGTTTTGGGCACATTTTGTTTTTTATCTCCAACATGCTCCAATACGATATTTGGCCCCCGAATATCACAAATATGGTCAACAGAATTATCGGAACCAAAAGTGATAGAAAGTTCAAACATGGCTCAGAACGGCGTATAACGTCATAATATCACGTTTTGGGCGCATTTTGTTTTTTATCTCCAACATGCTCCAAGATGTCCTTTGGCGCCTGAATATCACATATATGGTCAACAGAATTACCGGAACCAAAAGTGATAGAAAGTTCAAACATGGCTCAGAACGGCGTATAACGTCATAATATCACGTTTTGGGCACATTTTGTTTTTTATCTCCAACATGCTCCAATATGTTACTAGGCGCCTGAATATCACATATATGGTCAACAGAATCATCGGAACCAAAAGTGATAGAAAGTTCAAACATGGCTCAGAACGGCGTATAACGTCATAATATCACGTTTTGGGCACATTTTGTTTTTTATCTCCAACATGCTCCAAGATGTCATTTGGCGCCTGGATATCACATATATGGTCAACAGAATTACCGGAACCAAAAGTGATAGAAAGTTCAAACATGGCTCAGAACGGCGTATAACGTCATAATATCACGTTTTGGGCACATTTTGTTTTTTATCTCCAACATGCTCCAAGATGTCATTTGGCGCCTGGATATCACATATATGGTCAACAGAATTACCGGAACCAAAAGTGATAGAAAGTTCAAACATGGCTCAGAACGGCGTATAACGTCATAATATCACGTTTTGGGCACATATTGTTTTTTATCCCCAACATGCTCCAACATGTCATTTGGCGCCTGAATATCACAAATATGGTCAACAGAATTATCGGAACCAAAAGTGATAGAAAGTTCTAACATGGCTCAGAACGGCGTATAACGTTATAATATCACGTTTTGGGCGCATTTTGTTTTTTATCTCCAACATGCTCCAATACGTTATTAGGCGCCTGAATATCACATATATGGTCAACAGAATCATCGGAACCAAAAGTGATAGAAAGTTCAAACATGGCTCAGAACGGCGTATAACGTCATAATATCACGTTTTGGGCACATTTTGTTTTTTATCTCCAACATGCTCCAAGATGTCATTTGGCGCCTGGATATCACATATATGGTCAACAGAATTACCGGAACCAAAAGTGATAGAAAGTTCAAACATGGCTCAGAACGGCGTATAACGTCATAATATCACGTTTTGGGCACATTTTGTTTTTTATCTCCAACATGCTCCAATACGATATTTGGCCCCTGAATATCACAAATATGGTCAACAGAATTATCGGAACCAAAAGTGATAGAAAGTTCAAACATGGCTCAGAACGGCGTATAATGTCATAATATCACGTTTTGGGCACATATTGTTTTTTATCCCCAACATGTCATTTGGCGCCTGAATATCACAAATATGGTCAACAGAATTATCGGAACCAAAAGTGATAGAAAGTTCAAACATGGCTGAGAACGGCGTATAACGTCATAATATCACGTTTTGGGCACATATTGTTTTTTATCTCCAACATGCTCCAACATGTCATTAGGCGCCTGAATATCACATATATGGTCAACAGAATCATCGGAACCAAAAGTGATAGAAAGTTCAAACATGTCTCAGAACGGCGTATAACGTCATAATATCACGTTTTGGGCACATTTTGTTTTTTATCTCCAACATGCTCCAATACGACATTTGGCCCCTGAATATCACAAATATGGTCAACAGAATTATCGGAACCAAAAGTGATAGAAAGTTCAAACATGGCTCAGAACGGCGTATAACGTCATAATATCACGTTTTGGGCGCATTTTGTTTTTTATCTCCAACATGCTCCAATATGTCATTTGGCGCCTGAATATCACATATATGGTCAACAGAATTACCGGAACCAAAAGTGATAGAAAGTTCAAACATGGCTCAGAACGGCGTATAACGTCATAATATCACGTTTTGGGCACATTTTGTTTTTTATCTCCAACATGCTCCAATATGATATTTGGCCCCTGAATATCACAAATATGGTCAACAGAATTATCGGAACCAAAAGTGATAGAAAGTTCAATCATGGCTCAGAACGGCGTATAACGTCATAATATCACGTTTTGGGCGCATTTTGTTTTTTATCTCCAACATGCTCCAAGATGTCATTTGGCGCCTGGATATCACATATATGGTCAACAGAATTACCGGAACCAAAAGTGATAGAAAGTTCAAACATGGCTCAGAACGGCGTATAACGTCATAATATCACGTTTTGGGCACATTTTGTTTTTTATCTCCAACATGCTCCAATACGATATTTGGCCCCTGAATATCACAAATATGGTCAACAGAATTATCGGAACCAAAAGTGATAGAAAGTTCAAACATGGCTCAGAACGGCGTATAATGTCATAATATCACGTTTTGGGCACATATTGTTTTTTATCCCCAACATGTCATTTGGCGCCTGAATATCACAAATATGGTCAACAGAATTATCGGAACCAAAAGTGATAGAAAGTTCAAACATGGCTGAGAACGGCGTATAACGTCATAATATCACGTTTTGGGCACATTTTGTTTTTTATCTCCAACATGCTCCAATACGACATTTGGCCCCTGAATATCACAAATATGGTCAACAGAATTATCGGAACCAAAAGTGATAGAAAGTTCAAACATGGCTCAGAACGGCGTATAACGTCATAATATCACGTTTTGGGCACATATTGTTTTTTATCTCCAACATGCTCCAACATGTCATTAGGCGCCTGAATATCACATATATGGTCAACAGAATCATCGGAACCAAAAGTGATAGAAAGTTCAAACATGTCTCAGAACGGCGTATAACGTCATAATATCACGTTTTGGGCACATTTTGTTTTTTATCTCCAACATGCTCCAATACGACATTTGGCCCCTGAATATCACAAATATGGTCAACAGAATTATCGGAACCAAAAGTGATAGAAAGTTCAAACATGGCTCAGAACGGCGTATAACGTCATAATATCACGTTTTGGGCGCATTTTGTTTTTTATCTCCAACATGCTCCAATATGTCATTTGGCGCCTGAATATCACATATATGGTCAACAGAATTACCGGAACCAAAAGTGATAGAAAGTTCAAACATGGCTCAGAACGGCGTATAACGTCATAATATCACGTTTTGGGCACATATTGTTTTTTATCTCCAACATGCTCCAACATGTCATTAGGCGCCTGAATATCACATATATGGTCAACAGAATCATCGGAACCAAAAGTGATAGAAAGTTCAAACATGTCTCAGAACGGCGTATAAAGTCATAATATCACGTTTTGGGCACATTTTGTTTTTCATCTCCAACATGCTCCAAGATGACATTTGGCCCCTGAATATCACATATATGGTCAACAGAATTACCGGAACCAAAAGTGATAGAAAGTTCAAACATGGCTCAGAACCGCGTATAACGTCATAATATCACGTTTTGGGCACATTTTGTTTTTTATCTCCAACATGCTCCAATACGATATTTGGCCCTTGAATATCACAAATATGGTCAACAGAATTATCGGAACCAAAAGTGATAGAAAGTTCAATCATGGCTCAGAACGGCGTATAACGTCATAATATCACGTTTTGGGCGCATTTTGTTTTTTATCTCCAACATGCTCCAAGATGTCATTTGGCGCCTGGATATCACATATATGGTCAACAGAATTACCGGAACCAAAAGTGATAGAAAGTTCAAACATGGCTCAGAACGGCGTATAACGTCATAATATCACGTTTTGGGCACATTTTGTTTTTTATCTCCAACATGCTCCAATACGACATTTGGCCCCTGAATATCACAAATATGGTCAACAGAATTATCGGAACCAAAAGTGATAGAAAGTTCAAACATGGCTCAGAACGGCGTATAACGTCATAATATCACGTTTTAGGCGCATTTTGTTTTTTATCTCCAACATGCTCCAGTATGTCATTTGGCGCCTGAATATCACATATATGGTCAACAGAATTACCGGAACCAAAAGTGATAGAAAGTTCAAACATGGCTCAGAACGGCGTATAACGTCATAATATCACGTTTTGGGCACATTTTGTTTTTTATCTCCAACATGCTCCAATACGACATTTGGCCCCTGAATATCACAAATATGATCAACAGAATTATCGGAACCAAAAGTGATAGAAAGTTCAAACATGGCTCAGAACGGCGTATAACGTCATAATATCACGTTTTGGGCGCATTTTGTTTTTTATCTCCAACATGCTCCAATATGTTATTAGGCGCCTGAATATCACATATATGGTCAACAGAATCATCGGAACCAAAAGTGATAGAAAGTTCAAACATGGCTCAGAACGGCGTATAACGTCATAATATCACGTTTTGGGCACATATTGTTTTTTATCTCCAACATGCTCCAACATGTCATTAGGCGCCTGAATATCACATATATGGTCAACAGAATCATCGGAACCAAAAGTGATAGAAAGTTCAAACATGTCTCAGAACGGCGTATAAAGTCATAATATCACGTTTTGGGCACATTTTGTTTTTCATCTCCAACATGCTCCAAGATGTCATTGGCGCCTGAATATCACATATATGGTCAACAGAATTACCGGAACCAAAAGTGATAGAAAGTTCAAACATGGCTCAGAACCGCGTATAACATCATAATATCACGTTTTGGGCACATTTTGTTTTTTATCTCCAACATGCTCCAATACGACATTTGGCCCCTGAATATCACATATATGGTCAACAGAATTACCGGAACCAAAAGTGATAGAAAGTTCAAACATGGCTCAGAACGGCGTATAACGTCATAATATCACGTTTTGGGCACATTTTGTTTTTTATCTCCAACATGCTCCAATACGACATTTGGCCCCTGAATATCACAAATATGATCAACAGAATTATCGGAACCAAAAGTGATAGAAAGTTCAAGCATGGCTCAGAACGGCGTATAACGTCATAATATCACGTTTTGGGCGCATTTTGTTTTTTATCTCCAACATGCTCCAATATGTTATTAGGCGCCTGAATATCACATATATGGTCAACAGAATCATCGGAACCAAAAGTGATAGAAAGTTCAAACATGGCTCAGAACGGCGTATAACGTCATAATATCACGTTTTGGGCACATATTGTTTTTTATCTCCAACATGCTCCAACATGTCATTAGGCGCCTGAATATCACATATATGGTCAACAGAATCATCGGAACCAAAAGTGATAGAAAGTTCAAACATGTCTCAGAACGGCGTATAAAGTCATAATATCACGTTTTGGGCACATTTTGTTTTTCATCTCCAACATGCTCCAAGATGACATTTGGCCCCTGAATATCACATATATGGTCAACAGAATTACCGGAACCAAAAGTGATAGAAAGTTCAAACATGGCTCAGAACCGCGTATAACGTCATAATATCACGTTTTGGGCACATTTTGTTTTTTATCTCCAACATTCTCCAATACGACATTTGGCCCCTGAATATCACAAATATGGTCAACAGAATTATCGGAACCAAAAGTGATAGAAAGTTCAAACATGGCTCAGAACGGCGTATAACGTCATAATATCACGTTTTGGGCGCATTTTGTTTTTTATCTCCAACATGCTCCAATATGTCATTTGGCGCCTGAATATCACATATATGGTCAACAGAATTACCGGAACCAAAAGTGATAGAAAGTTCAAACATGGCTCAGAACGGCGTATAACGTCATAATATCACGTTTTGGGCACATTTTGTTTTTTATCTCCAACATGCTCCAATACGATATTTGGCCCCTGAATATCACAAATATGGTCAACAGAATTATCGGAACCAAAAGTGATAGAAAGTTCAATCATGGCTCAGAACGGCGTATAACGTCATAATATCACGTTTTGGGCGCATTTTGTTTTTTATCTCCAACATGCTCCAAGATGTCATTTGGCGCCTGGATATCACATATATGGTCAACAGAATTACCGGAACCAAAAGTGATAGAAAGTTCAAACATGGCTCAGAACGGCGTATAACGTCATAATATCACGTTTTGGGCACATTTTGTTTTTTATCTCCAACATGCTCCAATACGATATTTGGCCCCTGAATATCACAAATATGGTCAACAGAATTATCGGAACCAAAAGTGATAGAAAGTTCAAACATGGCTCAGAACGGCGTATAACGTCATAATATCACGTTTTGGGCACATATTGTTTTTTATCCAAAACATGCTCCAACATGTCATTTGGCGCCTGAATATCACAAATGTGGTCAACAGAATTATCGGAACCAAAAGTGATAGAAAGTTCAAACATGGCTCAGAACGGCGTATAACGTCATAATATCACGTTTTGGGCACATATTGTTTTTTATCTCCAACATGTCATTAGGCGCCTGAATATCACATATATGGTCAACAGAATCATCGGAACCAAAAGTGATAGAAAGTTCAAACATGTCTCAGAACGGCGTATAAAGTCATAATATCACGTTTTGGGCACATTTTGTTTTTCATCTCCAACATGCTCCAAGATGACATTTGGCCCCTGAATATCACATATATGGTCAATAGAATTACCGGAACCAAAAGTGATAGAAAGTTCAAACATGGCTCAGAACCGCGTATAACTTCATAATATCACGTTTTGGGCACATTTTGTTTTTTATCTCCAACATGCTCCAATACGACATTTGGCCCCTGAATATCACAAATATGGTCAACAGAATTATCGGAACCAAAAGTGATAGAAAGTTCAAACATGGCTCAGAACGGCGTATAACGTCATAATATCACGTTTTGGGCACATTTTGTTTTTTATCTCCAACATGCTCCAATACGACATTTGGCCCCTGAATATCACAAATATGGTCAACAGAATTATCGGAACCAAAAGTGATAGAAAGTTCAAACATGGCTCAGAACGGCGTATAACGTCATAATATCACGTTTTAGGCGCATTTTGTTTTTTATCTCCAACATGCTCCAGTATGTCATTTGGCGCCTGAATATCACATATATGGTCAACAGAATTACCGGAACCAAAAGTGATAGAAAGTTCAAACATGGCTCAGAACGGCGTATAACGTCATAATATCACGTTTTGGGCACATTTTGTTTTTTATCTCCAACATGCTCCAATACGACATTTGGCCCCTGAATATCACAAATATGATCAACAGAATTATCGGAACCAAAAGTGATAGAAAGTTCAAACATGGCTCAGAACGGCGTATAACGTCATAATATCACGTTTTGGGCGCATTTTGTTTTTTATCTCCAACATGCTCCAATATGTTATTAGGCGCCTGAATATCACATATATGGTCAACAGAATCATCGGAACCAAAAGTGATAGAAAGTTCAAACATGGCTCAGAACGGCGTATAACGTCATAATATCACGTTTTGGGCACATATTGTTTTTTATCTCCAACATGCTCCAACATGTCATTAGGCGCCTGAATATCACATATATGGTCAACAGAATCATCGGAACCAAAAGTGATAGAAAGTTCAAACATGTCTCAGAACGGCGTATAAAGTCATAATATCACGTTTTGGGCACATTTTGTTTTTCATCTCCAACATGCTCCAAGATGACATTTGGCCCCTGAATATCACATATATGGTCAACAGAATTACCGGAACCAAAAGTGATAGAAAGTTCAAACATGGCTCAGAACGGCGTATAACGTCATAATATCACGTTTTGGGCGCATTTTGTTTTTTATCTCCAACATGCTCCAATATGTTATTAGGCGCCTGAATATCACATATATGGTCAACAGAATCATCGGAACCAAAAGTGATAGAAAGTTCAAACATGGCTTAGAACGGCGTATAACGTCATAATATCACGTTTTGGGCACATATTGTTTTTTATCTCCAACATGCTCCAACATGTCATTAGGCGCCTGAATATCACATATATGGTCAACAGAATCATCGGAACCAAAAGTGATAGAAAGTTCAAACATGTCTCAGAACGGCGTATAAAGTCATAATATCACGTTTTGGGCACATTTTGTTTTTCATCTCCAACATGCTCCAAGATGACATTTGGCCCCTGAATATCACATATATGGTCAACAGAATTACCGGAACCAAAAGTGATAGAAAGTTCAAACATGGCTCAGAACCGCGTATAACGTCATAATATCACGTTTTGGGCACATTTTGTTTTTTATCTCCAACATTCTCCAATACGACATTTGGCCCCTGAATATCACAAATATGGTCAACAGAATTATCGGAACCAAAAGTGATAGAAAGTTCAAACATGGCTCAGAACGGCGTATAACGTCATAATATCACGTTTTGGGCGCATTTTGTTTTTTATCTCCAACATGCTCCAATATGTCATTTGGCGCCTGAATATCACATATATGGTCAACAGAATTACCGGAACCAAAAGTGATAGAAAGTTCAAACATGGCTCAGAACGGCGTATAACGTCATAATATCACGTTTTGAGCACATTTTGTTTTTTATCTCCAACATGCTCCAATACGATATTTGGCCCCTGAATATCACAAATATGGTCAACAGAATTATCGGAACCAAAAGTGATAGAAAGTTCAATCATGGCTCAGAACGGCGTATAACGTCATAATATCACGTTTTGGGCGCATTTTGTTTTTTATCTCCAACATGCTCCAAGATGTCATTTGGCGCCTGGATATCACATATATGGTCAACAGAATTACCGGAACCAAAAGTGATAGAAAGTTCAAACATGGCTCAGAACGGCGTATAACGTCATAATATCACGTTTTGGGCACATTTTGTTTTTTATCTCCAACATGCTCCAATACGATATTTGGCCCCTGAATATCACAAATATGGTCAACAGAATTATCGGAACCAAAAGTGATAGAAAGTTCAAACATGGCTCAGAACGGCGTATAACGTCATAATATCACGTTTTGGGCACATATTGTTTTTTATCCCCAACATGCTCCAACATGTCATTTGGCGCCTGAATATCACAAATGTGGTCAACAGAATTATCGGAACCAAAAGTGATAGAAAGTTCAAACATGGCTCAGAACGGCGTATAACGTCATAATATCACGTTTTGGGCACATATTGTTTTTTATCTCCAACATGTCATTAGGCGCCTGAATATCACATATATGGTCAACAGAATCATCGGAACCAAAAGTGATAGAAAGTTCAAACATGTCTCAGAACGGCGTATAAAGTCATAATATCACGTTTTGGGCACATTTTGTTTTTCATCTCCAACATGCTCCAAGATGACATTTGGCCCCTGAATATCACATATATGGTCAATAGAATTACCGGAACCAAAAGTGATAGAAAGTTCAAACATGGCTCAGAACCGCGTATAACTTCATAATATCACGTTTTGGGCACATTTTGTTTTTTATCTCCAACATGCTCCAATACGACATTTGGCCCCTGAATATCACAAATATGGTCAACAGAATTATCGGAACCAAAAGTGATAGAAAGTTCAAACATGGCTCAGAACGGCGTATAACGTCATAATATCACGTTTTGGGCGCATTTTGTTTTTTATCTCCAACATGCTCCAATATGTCATTTGGCGCCTGAATATCACATATATGGTCAACAGAATTACCGGAACCAAAAGTGATAGAAAGTTCAAACATGGCTCAGAACGGCGTATAACGTAATAATATCACGTTTTGGGCACATTTTGTTTTTTATCTCCAACATGCTCCAATACGATATTTGGCCCCTGAATATCACAAATATGGTCAACAGAATTATCGGAACCAAAAGTGATAGAAAGTTCTATCATGGCTCAGAACGGCGTATAACGTCATAATATCACGTTTTGGGCACATTTTGTTTTTATCTCCAACATGCTCCAAGATGACATTTGGCCCCTGAATATCACATATATGGTCAACAGAATTACCGGAACCAAAAGTGATAGAAAGTTCAAACATGGCTCAGAACGGCGTATAACGTCATAATATCACGTTTTGGGCACATTTTGTTTTTTATCTCCAACATGCTCCAATATGTCATTAGGCGCCTGAATATCACATATATGGTCAACAGAATCATCGGTACCAAAAGTGATAGAAAGTTCAAACATGGCTCAGAACGGCGTATAACGTCATAATATCACGTTTTGGGCACATTTTGTTTTTTATCTCCAACATGCTCCAAGATGTCATTTGGCGCCTGGATATCACATATATGGTCAACAGAAATACCGGAACCAAAAGTGATAGAAAGTTCAAACATGGCTCAGAACGGCGTATAACGTCATAATATCACGTTTTGGGCACATTTTGTTTTTTATCTCCAACATGCTCCAATACGATATTTGGCCCCTGAATATCACAAATATGGTCAACAGAATTATCGGAACCAAAAGTGATAGAAAGTTCAAACATGGCTCAGAACGGCGTATAACGTCATAATATCACGTTTTGGGCGCATTTTGTTTTTTATCTCCAACATGCTCCAATATGTCATTTGGCGCCTGAATATCACATATATGGTCAACAGAATTACCGGAACCAAAAGTGATAGAAAGTTCAAACATGGCTCAGAACGGCGTATAACGTCATAATATCACGTTTTGGGCACATTTTGTTTTTTATCTCCAACATGCTCCAATACGATATTTGGCCCCTGAATATCACAAATATGGTCAACAGAATTATCGGAACCAAAAGTGATAGAAAGTTCAATCATGGCTCAGAACGGCGTATAACGTCATAATATCACGTTTTGGGCGCATTTTGTTTTTTATCTCCAACATGCTCCAAGATGTCATTTGGCGCCTGGATATCACATATATGGTCAACAGAATTACCGGAACCAAAACTGATAGAAAGTTCAAACATGGCTCAGAACGGCGTATAACGTCATAATATCACGTTTTGGGCACATTTTGTTTTTTATCTCCAACATGCTCCAATATGTTATTAGGCGCCTGAATATCACATATATGGTCAACAGAATCATCGGTACCAAAAGTGATAGAAAGTTCAAACATATCTCAGAACGGCGTATAACGTCATAATATCACGTTTTGGGCACATTTTGTTTTTTATCTCCAACATGCTCCAAGATGACATTTGGCCCCTGGATATCACATATATGGTCAACAGAATTACCGGAACCAAAAGTGATAGAAAGTTCAAACATGGCTCAGAACGGCGTATAACGTCATAATATCACGTTTTGGGCACATTTTCTTTTTTATCTCCAACATGCTCCAATACGACATTTGGCCCCTGAATATCACAAATATGGTCAACAGAATTATCGGAACCAAAAGTGATAGAAAGTTCAAACATGGCTCAGAACGGCGTATAACGTCATAATATCACGTTTTGGGCACATTTTGTTTTTATCTCCAACATGCTCCAAGATGACATTTGGCCCCTGAATATCACATATATGGTCAACAGAATTACCGGAACCAAAAGTGATAGAAAGTTCAAACATGTCTCAGAACGGCGTATAACGTCATAATATCACGTTTTGGCCACATTTTGTTTTTTATCTCCAACATGCTCCAATACGATATTTGGCCCCTGAATATCACAAATATGGTCAACAGAATTATCGGAACCAAAAGTGATAGAAAGTTCAAACATGGCTCAGAACGGCGTATAACGTCATAATATCACGTTTTGGGCGCATTTTGTTTTTTATCTCCAACATGCTCCAATATGTCATTTGGCGCCTGAATATCACATATATGGTCAACAGAATTACCGGAACCAAAAGTGATAGAAAGTTCAAACATGGCTCAGAACGGCGTATAACGTCATAATATCACGTTTTGGGCGCATTTTGTTTTTTATCTCCAACATGCTCCAATATGTCATTTGGCGCCTGAATATCACATATATGGTCAACAGAATTACCGGAACCAAAAGTGATAGAAAGTTCAAACATGGCTCAGAACGGCGTATAACGTCATAATATCACGTTTTGGGCACGTTTTGTTTTTTATCTCCAACATGCTCCAATATGTCATTTGGCGCCTGAATATCACATATATGGTCAACAGAATTACCGGAACCAAAAGTGATAGAAAGTTCAAACATGGCTCAGAACGGCGTATAACGTCATAATATCACGTTTTGGGCACATTTTGTTTTTTATCTCCAACATGCTCCAATACGATATTTGGACCAAGTTCAAACATGGCTCAGAACGGCGTATAACGTCATAATATCACGTTTTGGGCACATATTGTTTTTTATCCCCAACATGCTCCAACATGTCATTTGGCGCCTGAATATCACAAATGTGGTCAACAGAATTATCGGAACCAAAAGTGATAGAAAGTTCAAACATGGCTCAGAACGGCGTATAACGTCATAATATCACGTTTTGGGCACATATTGTTTTTTATCTCCAACATGTCATTAGGCGCCTGAATATCACATATATGGTCAACAGAATCATCGGAACCAAAAGTGATAGAAAGTTCAAACATGTCTCAGAACGGCGTATAAAGTCATAATATCACGTTTTGGGCACATTTTGTTTTTCATCTCCAACATGCTCCAAGATGACATTTGGCCCCTGAATATCACATATATGGTCAATAGAATTACCGGAACCAAAAGTGATAGAAAGTTCAAACATGGCTCAGAACCGCGTATAACGTCATAATATCACGTTTTGGGCACATTTTGTTTTTTATCTCCAACATGCTCCAATACGACATTTGGCCCCTGAATATCACAAATATGGTCAACAGAATTATCGGAACCAAAAGTTATAGAAAGTTCAAACATGGCTCAGAACGGCGTATAACGTCATAATATCACGTTTTGGGCGCATTTTGTTTTTTATCTCCAACATGCTCCAATATGTCATTTGGCGCCTGAATATCACATATATGGGTCAACAGAATTACCGGAACCAAAAGTGATAGAAAGTTCAAACATGGCTCAGAACGGCGTATAACGTCATAATATCACGTTTTGGGCACATTTTGTTTTTTATCTCCAACATGCTCCAATACGGTATTTGGCCCCTGAATATCACAAATATGGTCAACAGAATTATCGGAACCAAAAGTGATAGAAAGTTCTATCATGGCTCAGAACGGCGTATAACGTCATAATATCACGTTTTGGGCACATTTTGTTTTTATCTCCAACATGCTCCAAGATGACATTTGGCCCCTGAATATCACATATATGGTCAACAGAATTACCGGAACCAAAAGTGATAGAAAGTTCAAACATGGCTCAGAACCGCGTATAACGTCATAATATCACGTTTTGGGCACATTTTGTTTTTTATCTCCAACATGCTCCAATACGATATTTGGCCCCTGAATATCACAAATATGGTCAACAGAATTATCGGAACCAAAAGTGATAGAAAGTTCAATCATGGCTCAGAACGGCGTATAACGTCATAATATCACGTTTTGGGCGCATTTTGTTTTTTATCTCCAACATGCTCCAAGATGTCATTTGGCGCCTGGATATCACATATATGGTCAACAGAATTACCGGAACCAAAAGTGATAGAAAGTTCAAACATGGCTCAGAACGGCGTATAACGTCATAATATCACGTTTTGGGCACATTTTGTTTTTTATCTCCAACATGCTCCAATACGACATTTGGCCCCTGAATATCACAAATATGGTCAACAGAATTATCGGAACCAAAAGTGATAGAAAGTTCAAACATGGCTCAGAACGGCGTATAACGTCATAATATCACGTTTTGGGCACATTTTGTTTTTTATCTCCAACATGCTCCAATACGACATTTGGCCCCTGAATATCACAAATATGATCAACAGAATTATCGGAACCAAAAGTGATAGAAAGTTCAAACATGGCTCAGAACGGCGTATAACGTCATAATATCACGTTTTGGGCGCATTTTGTTTTTTATCTCCAACATGCTCCAATATGTTATTAGGCGCCTGAATATCACATATATGGTCAACAGAATCATCGGAACCAAAAGTGATAGAAAGTTCAAACATGGCTCAGAACGGCGTATAACGTCATAATATCACGTTTTGGGCACATATTGTTTTTTATCTCCAACATGCTCCAACATGTCATTAGGCGCCTGAATATCACATATATGGTCAACAGAATCATCGGAACCAAAAGTGATAGAAAGTTCAAACATGTCTCAGAACGGCGGATAAAGTCATAATATCACGTTTTGGGCACATTTTGTTTTTCATCTCCAACATGCTCCAAGATGACATTTGGCCCCTGAATATCACATATATGGTCAACAGAATTACCGGAACCAAAAGTGATAGAAAGTTCAAACATGGCTCAGAACGGCGTATAACGTCATAATATCACGTTTTGGGCACATTTTGTTTTTTATCTCCAACATGCTCCAATACGACATTTGGCCCCTGAATATCACAAATATGATCAACAGAATTATCGGAACCAAAAGTGATAGAAAGTTCAAGCATGGCTCAGAACGGCGTATAACGTCATAATATCACGTTTTGGGCGCATTTTGTTTTTTATCTCCAACATGCTCCAATATGTTATTAGGCGCCTGAATATCACATATATGGTCAACAGAATCATCGGAACCAAAAGTGATAGAAAGTTCAAACATGGCTCAGAACGGCGTATAACGTCATAATATCACGTTTTGGGCACATATTGTTTTTTATCTCCAACATGCTCCAACATGTCATTAGGCGCCTGAATATCACATATATGGTCAACAGAATCATCGGAACCAAAAGTGATAGAAAGTTCAAACATGTCTCAGAACGGCGTATAAAGTCATAATATCACGTTTTGGGCACATTTTGTTTTTCATCTCCAACATGCTCCAAGATGACATTTGGCCCCTGAATATCACATATATGGTCAACAGAATTACCGGAACCAAAAGTGATAGAAAGTTCAAACATGGCTCAGAACCGCGTATAACGTCATAATATCACGTTTTGGGCACATTTTGTTTTTTATCTCCAACATGCTCCAATACGACATTTGGCCCCTGAATATCACAAATATGGTCAACAGAATTATCGGAACCAAAAGTGATAGAAAGTTCAAACATGGCTCAGAACGGCGTATAACGTCATAATATCACGTTTTGGGCGCATTTTGTTTTTTATCTCCAACATGCTCCAATATGTCATTTGGCGCCTGAATATCACATATATGGTCAACAGAATTACCGGAACCAAAAGTGATAGAAAGTTCAAACATGGCTCAGAACGGCGTATAACGTCATAATATCACGTTTTGGGCACATTTTGTTTTTTATCTCCAACATGCTCCAATACGATATTTGGCCCCTGAATATCACAAATATGGTCAACAGAATTATCGGAACCAAAAGTGATAGAAAGTTCAATCATGGCTCAGAACGGCGTATAACGTCATAATATCACGTTTTGGGCGCATTTTGTTTTTTATCTCCAACATGCTCCAAGATGTCATTTGGCGCCTGGATATCACATATATGGTCAACAGAATTACCGGAACCAAAAGTGATAGAAAGTTCAAACATGGCTCAGAACGGCGTATAACGTCATAATATCACGTTTTGGGCACATTTTGCTTTTTATCTCCAACATGCTCCAATACGATATTTGGCCCCTGAATATCACAAATATGGTCAACAGAATTATCGGAACCAAAAGTGATAGAAAGTTCAAACATGGCTCAGAACGGCGTATAACGTCATAATATCACGTTTTGGGCACATATTGTTTTTTATCCCCAACATGCTCCAACATGTCATTTGGCGCCTGAATATCACAAATGTGGTCAACAGAATTATCGGAACCAAAAGTGATAGAAAGTTCAAACATGGCTCAGAACGGCGTATAACGTCATAATATCACGTTTTGGGCACATATTGTTTTTTATCTCCAACATGTCATTAGGCGTCTGAATATCACATATATGGTCAACAGAATCATCGGAACCAAAAGTGATAGAAAGTTCAAACATGTCTCAGAACGGCGTATAAAGTCATAATATCACGTTTTGGGCACATTTTGTTTTTCATCTCCAACATGCTCCAAGATGACATTTGGCCCCTGAATATCACATATATGGTCAATAGAATTACCGGAACCAAAAGTGATAGAAAGTTCAAACATGGCTCAGAACCGCGTATAACGTCATAATATCACGTTTTGGGTACATTTTGTTTTTTATCTCCAACATGCTCCAATACGATATTTGGCCCCTGAATATCACAAATATGGTCAACAGAATTATCGGAACCAAAAGTGATAGAAAGTTCAAACATGGCTCAGAACGGCGTATAACGTCATAATATCACGTTTTGGGCGCATTTTGTTTTTTATCTCCAACATGCTCCAATATGTCATTTGGCGCCTGAATATCACATATATGGTCAACAGAATTACCGGAACCAAAAGTGATAGAAAGTTCAAACATGGCTCAGAACGGCGTATAACGTAATAATATCACGTTTTGGTGGGCACATTTTGTTTTTTATCTCCAACATGCTCCAATACGATATTTGGCCCCTGAATATCACAAATATGGTCAACAGAATTATCGGAACCAAAAGTGATAGAAAGTTCTATCATGGCTCAGAACGGCGTATAACGTCATAATATCACGTTTTGGGCACATTTTGTTTTTATCTCCAACATGCTCCAAGATGACATTTGGCCCCTGAATATCACATATATGGTCAACAGAATTACCGGAACCAAAAGTGATAGAAAGTTCAAACATGGCTCAGAACGGCGTATAACGTCATAATATCACGTTTTGGGCACATTTTGTTTTTTATCTCCAACATGCTCCAATATGTCATTAGGCGCCTGAATATCACATATATGGTCAACAGAATCATCGGTACCAAAAGTGATAGAAAGTTCAAACATGGCTCAGAACGGCGTATAACGTCATAATATCACGTTTTGGGCACATTTTGTTTTTTATCTCCAACATGCTCCAAGATGTCATTTGGCGCCTGGATATCACATATATGGTCAACAGAAATACCGGAACCAAAAGTGATAGAAAGTTCAAACATGGCTCAGAACGGCGTATAACGTCATAATATCACGTTTTGGGCACATTTTGTTTTTTATCTCCAACATGCTCCAATACGATATTTGGCCCCTGAATATCACAAATATGGTCAACAGAATTATCGGAACCAAAAGTGATAGAAAGTTCAAACATGGCTCAGAACGGCGTATAACGTCATAATATCACGTTTTGGGCGCATTTTGTTTTTTATCTCCAACATGCTCCAATATGTCATTTGGCGCCTGAATATCACATATATGGTCAACAGAATTACCGGAACCAAAAGTGATAGAAAGTTCAAACATGGCTCAGAACGGCGTATAACGTCATAATATCACGTTTTGGGCACATTTTGTTTTTTATCTCCAACATGCTCCAATACGATATTTGGCCCCTGAATATCACAAATATGGTCAACAGAATTATCGGAACCAAAAGTGATAGAAAGTTCAATCATGGCTCAGAACGGCGTATAACGTCATAATATCACGTTTTGGGCGCATTTTGTTTTTTATCTCCAACATGCTCCAAGATGTCATTTGGCGCCTGGATATCACATATATGGTCAACAGAATTACCGGAACCAAAACTGATAGAAAGTTCAAACATGGCTCAGAACGGCGTATAACGTCATAATATCACGTTTTGGGCACATTTTGTTTTTTATCTCCAACATGCTCCAATATGTTATTAGGCGCCTGAATATCACATATATGGTCAACAGAATCATCGGTACCAAAAGTGATAGAAAGTTCAAACATATCTCAGAACGGCGTATAACGTCATAATATCACGTTTTGGGCACATTTTGTTTTTTATCTCCAACATGCTCCAAGATGACATTTGGCCCCTGGATATCACATATATGGTCAACAGAATTACCGGAACCAAAAGTGATAGAAAGTTCAAACATGGCTCAGAACGGCGTATAACGTCATAATATCACGTTTTGGGCACATTTTCTTTTTTATCTCCAACATGCTCCAATACGACATTTGGCCCCTGAATATCACAAATATGGTCAACAGAATTATCGGAACCAAAAGTGATAGAAAGTTCAAACATGGCTCAGAACGGCGTATAACGTCATAATATCACGTTTTGGGCACATTTTGTTTTTATCTCCAACATGCTCCAAGATGACATTTGGCCCCTGAATATCACATATATGGTCAACAGAATTACCGGAACCAAAAGTGATAGAAAGTTCAAACATGTCTCAGAACGGCGTATAACGTCATAATATCACGTTTTGGCCACATTTTGTTTTTTATCTCCAACATGCTCCAATACGATATTTGGCCCCTGAATATCACAAATATGGTCAACAGAATTATCGGAACCAAAAGTGATAGAAAGTTCAAACATGGCTCAGAACGGCGTATAACGTCATAATATCACGTTTTGGGCGCATTTTGTTTTTTATCTCCAACATGCTCCAATATGTCATTTGGCGCCTGAATATCACATATATGGTCAACAGAATTACCGGAACCAAAAGTGATAGAAAGTTCAAACATGGCTCAGAACGGCGTATAACGTCATAATATCACGTTTTGGGCGCATTTTGTTTTTTATCTCCAACATGCTCCAATATGTCATTTGGCGCCTGAATATCACATATATGGTCAACAGAATTACCGGAACCAAAAGTGATAGAAAGTTCAAACATGGCTCAGAACGGCGTATAACGTCATAATATCACGTTTTGGGCACGTTTTGTTTTTTATCTCCAACATGCTCCAATACGATATTTGGCCCCTGAATATCACAAATATGGTCAACAGAATTATCGGAACCAAAAGTGTTAGAAAGTTCAAACATGGCTCAGAACGGCGTATAACGTCATAATATCACGTTTTGGGCACGTTTTGTTTTTTATCTCCAACATGCTCCAATATGTCATTTGGCGCCTGAATATCACATATATGGTCAACAGAATTACCGGAACCAAAAGTGATAGAAAGTTCAAACATGGCTCAGAACGGCGTATAACGTCATAATATCACGTTTTGGGCACATTTTGTTTTTTATCTCCAACATGCTCCAATACGATATTTGGACCAAGTTCAAACATGGCTCAGAACGGCGTATAACGTCATAATATCACGTTTTGGGCACATATTGTTTTTTATCCCCAACATGCTCCAACATGTCATTTGGCGCCTGAATATCACAAATGTGGTCAACAGAATTATCGGAACCAAAAGTGATAGAAAGTTCAAACATGGCTCAGAACGGCGTATAACGTCATAATATCACGTTTTGGGCACATATTGTTTTTTATCTCCAACATGTCATTAGGCGCCTGAAAATCACATATATGGTCAACAGAATCATCGGAACCAAAAGTGATAGAAAGTTCAAACATGGCTCAGAACCGCGTATAACGTCATAATATCACGTTTTGGGCACATTTTGTTTTTTATCTCCAACATGCTCCAATACGACATTTGGCCCCTGAATATCACAAATATGGTCAACAGAATTATCGGAACCAAAAGTTATAGAAAGTTCAAACATGGCTCAGAACGGCGTATAACGTCATAATATCACGTTTTGGGCGCATTTTGTTTTTTATCTCCAACATGCTCCAATATGTCATTTGGCGCCTGAATATCACATATATGGGTCAACAGAATTACCGGAACCAAAAGTGATAGAAAGTTCAAACATGGCTCAGAACGGCGTATAACGTCATAATATCACGTTTTGGGCACATTTTGTTTTTTATCTCCAACATGCTCCAATACGGTATTTGGCCCCTGAATATCACAAATATGGTCAACAGAATTATCGGAACCAAAAGTGATAGAAAGTTCTATCATGGCTCAGAACGGCGTATAACGTCATAATATCACGTTTTGGGCACATTTTGTTTTTATCTCCAACATGCTCCAAGATGACATTTGGCCCCTGAATATCACATATATGGTCAACAGAATTACCGGAACCAAAAGTGATAGAAAGTTCAAACATGGCTCAGAACCGCGTATAACGTCATAATATCACGTTTTGGGCACATTTTGTTTTTTATCTCCAACATGCTCCAATACGATATTTGGCCCCTGAATATCACAAATATGGTCAACAGAATTATCGGAACCAAAAGTGATAGAAAGTTCAATCATGGCTCAGAACGGCGTATAACGTCATAATATCACGTTTTGGGCGCATTTTGTTTTTTATCTCCAACATGCTCCAAGATGTCATTTGGCGCCTGGATATCACATATATGGTCAACAGAATTACCGGAACCAAAAGTGATAGAAAGTTCAAACATGGCTCAGAACGGCGTATAACGTCATAATATCACGTTTTGGGCACATTTTGTTTTTTATCTCCAACATGCTCCAATACGACATTTGGCCCCTGAATATCACAAATATGGTCAACAGAATTATCGGAACCAAAAGTGATAGAAAGTTCAAACATGGCTCAGAACGGCGTATAACGTCATAATATCACGTTTTGGGCACATTTTGTTTTTTATCTCCAACATGCTCCAATACGACATTTGGCCCCTGAATATCACAAATATGATCAACAGAATTATCGGAACCAAAAGTGATAGAAAGTTCAAACATGGCTCAGAACGGCGTATAACGTCATAATATCACGTTTTGGGCGCATTTTGTTTTTTATCTCCAACATGCTCCAATATGTTATTAGGCGCCTGAATATCACATATATGGTCAACAGAATCATCGGAACCAAAAGTGATAGAAAGTTCAAACATGGCTCAGAACGGCGTATAACGTCATAATATCACGTTTTGGGCACATATTGTTTTTTATCTCCAACATGCTCCAACATGTCATTAGGCGCCTGAATATCACATATATGGTCAACAGAATCATCGGAACCAAAAGTGATAGAAAGTTCAAACATGTCTCAGAACGGCGTATAAAGTCATAATATCACGTTTTGGGCACATTTTGTTTTTCATCTCCAACATGCTCCAAGATGACATTTGGCCCCTGAATATCACATATATGGTCAACAGAATTACCGGAACCAAAAGTGATAGAAAGTTCAAACATGGCTCAGAACGGCGTATAACGTCATAATATCACGTTTTGGGCACATTTTGTTTTTTATCTCCAACATGCTCCAATACGACATTTGGCCCCTGAATATCACAAATATGATCAACAGAATTATCGGAACCAAAAGTGATAGAAAGTTCAAGCATGGCTCAGAACGGCGTATAACGTCATAATATCACGTTTTGGGCGCATTTTGTTTTTTATCTCCAACATGCTCCAATATGTTATTAGGCGCCTGAATATCACATATATGGTCAACAGAATCATCGGAACCAAAAGTGATAGAAAGTTCAAACATGGCTGAGAACGGCGTATAACGTCATAATATCACGTTTTGGGCACATATTGTTTTTTATCTCCAACATGCTCCAACATGTCATTAGGCGCCTGAATATCACATATATGGTCAACAGAATCATCGGAACCAAAAGTGATAGAAAGTTCAAACATGTCTCAGAACGGCGTATAAAGTCATAATATCACGTTTTGGGCACATTTTGTTTTTCATCTCCAACATGCTCCAAGATGACATTTGGCCCCTGAATATCACATATATGGTCAACAGAATTACCGGAACCAAAAGTGATAGAAAGTTCAAACATGGCTCAGAACCGCGTATAACGTCATAATATCACGTTTTGGGCACATTTTGTTT
The DNA here is from genome assembly GCF_036711975.1 of Onthophagus taurus. Classification (NCBI taxonomy): domain Eukaryota; kingdom Metazoa; phylum Arthropoda; class Insecta; order Coleoptera; family Scarabaeidae; genus Onthophagus; species Onthophagus taurus. Next base: position 25,783,996 of record NC_091972.1, on the reverse strand, counting down.
TTTATCTCCAACATGCTCCAATACGACATTTGGCCCCTGAATATCACAAATATGGTCAACAGAATTATCGGAACCAAAAGTGATAGAAAGTTCAAACATGGCTCAGAACGGCGTATAACGTCATAATATCACGTTTTGGGCGCATTTTGTTTTTTATCTCCAACATGCTCCAATATGTCATTTGGCGCCTGAATATCACATATATGGTCAACAGAATTACCGGAACCAAAAGTGATAGAAAGTTCAAACATGGCTCAGAACGGCGTATAACGTCATAATATCACGTTTTGGGCACATTTTGTTTTTTATCTCCAACATGCTCCAATACGATATTTGGCCCCTGAATATCACAAATATGGTCAACAGAATTATCGGAACCAAAAGTGATAGAAAGTTCAATCATGGCTCAGAACGGCGTATAACGTCATAATATCACGTTTTGGGCGCATTTTGTTTTTTATCTCCAACATGCTCCAAGATGTCATTTGGCGCCTGGATATCACATATATGGTCAACAGGATTACCGGAACCAAAAGTGATAGAAAGTTCAAACATGGCTCAGAACGGCGTATAACGTCATAATATCACGTTTTGGGCACATTTTGCTTTTTATCTCCAACATGCTCCAATACGATATTTGGCCCCTGAATATCACAAATATGGTCAACAGAATTATCGGAACCAAAAGTGATAGAAAGTTCAAACATGGCTCAGAACGGCGTATAACGTCATAATATCACGTTTTGGGCACATATTGTTTTTTATCCCCAACATGCTCCAACATGTCATTTGGCGCCTGAATATCACAAATGTGGTCAACAGAATTATCGGAACCAAAAGTGATAGAAAGTTCAAACATGGCTCAGAACGGCATATAACGTCATAATATCACGTTTTGGGCACATATTGTTTTTTATCTCCAACATGTCATTAGGCGTCTGAATATCACATATATGGTCAACAGAATCATCGGAACCAAAAGTGATAGAAAGTTCAAACATGTCTCAGAACGGCGTATAAAGTCATAATATCACGTTTTGGGCACATTTTGTTTTTCATCTCCAACATGCTCCAAGATGACATTTGGCCCCTGAATATCACATATATGGTCAATAGAATTACCGGAACCAAAAGTGATAGAAAGTTCAAACATGGCTCAGAACCGCGTATAACGTCATAATATCACGTTTTGGGTACATTTTGTTTTTCATCTCCAACATGCTCCAATACGACATTTGGCCCCTGAATATCACAAATATGGTCAACAGAATTACCGGAACCAAAAGTGATAGAAAGTTCAAACATGGCTCAGAACGGCGTATAACGTCATAATATCACGTTTTGGGCACATTTTGTTTTTTATCTCCAACATGCTCCAATACGATATTTGGCCCCTGAATATCACAAATATGGTCAACAGAATTATCGGAACCAAAAGTGATAGAAAGTTCTATCATGGCTCAGAACGGCGTATAACGTCATAATATCACGTTTTGGGCACATTTTGTTTTTATCTCCAACATGCTCCAAGATGACATTTGGCCCCTGAATATCACATATATGGTCAACAGAATTACCGGAACCAAAAGTGATAGAAAGTTCAAACATGGCTCAGAACGGCGTAAAACGTCATAATATCACGTTTTGGGCACATTTTGTTTTTTATCTCCAACATGCTCCAATACGATATTTGGCCCCTGAATATCACAAATATGGTCAACAGAATTATCGGAACCAAAAGTGATAGAAAGTTCAATCATGGCTCAGAACGGCGTATAACGTCATAATATCACGTTTTGGGCGCATTTTGTTTTTTATCTCCAACATGCTCCAAGATGTCATTTGGCGCCTGGATATCACATATATGGTCAACAGAATTACCGGAACCAAAACTGATAGAAAGTTCAAACATGGCTCAGAACGGCGTATAACGTCATAATATCACGTTTTGGGCACATTTTGTTTTTTATCTCCAACATGCTCCAATACGATATTTGGCCCCTGAATATCACAAATATGGTCAACAGAATTATCGGAACCAAAAGTGATAGAAAGTTCAAACATGGCTCAGAACGGCGTATAACGTCATAATATCACGTTTTGGGCACATTTTGTTTTTTATCTCCAACATGCTCCAATATGTTATTAGGCGCCTGAATATCACATATATGGTCAACAGAATCATCGGTACCAAAAGTGATAGAAAGTTCAAACATGGCTCAGAACGGCGTATAACGTCATAATATCACGTTTTGGGCACATTTTGTTTTTTATCTCCACCATGCTCCAAGATGTCATTTGGCGCCTGGATATCACATATATGGTCAACAGAAATACCGGAACCAAAAGTGATAGAAAGTTCAAACATGGCTCAGAACGGCGTATAACGTCATAATATCACGTTTTGGGCACATTTTCTTTTTTATCTCCAACATGCTCCAATACGATATTTGGCCCCTAAACATCACAAATATGGTCAACAGAATTATCGGAACCAAAAGTGATAGAAAGTTCAAACATGGCTCAGAACGGCGTATAACGTCATAATATCACGTTTTGGGCGCATTTTGTTTTTTATCTCCAACATGCTCCAATATGTCATTTGGCGCCTGAATATCACATATATGGTCAACAGAATTACCGGAACCAAAAGTGATAGAAAGTTCAAACATGGCTCAGAACGGCGTATAACGTCATAATATCACGTTTTGGGCACATTTTGTTTTTTATCTCCAACATGCTCCAATACGATATTTGGCCCCTGAATATCACAAATATGGTCAACAGAATTATCGGAACCAAAAGTGATAGAAAGTTCAATCATGGCTCAGAACGGCGTATAACGTCATAATATCACGTTTTGGGCGCATTTTGTTTTTTATCTCCAACATGCTCCAAGATGTCATTTGGCGCCTGGATATCACATATATGGTCAACAGAATTACCGGAACCAAAACTGATAGAAAGTTCAAACATGGCTCAGAACGGCGTATAACGTCATAATATCACGTTTTGGGCACATTTTGTTTTTTATCTCCAACATGCTCCAATACGATATTTGGCCCCTGAATATCACAAATATGGTCAACAGAATTATCGGAACCAAAAGTGATAGAAAGTTCAAACATGGCTCAGAACGGCGTATAACGTCATAATATCACGTTTTGGGCACATATTGTTTTTTATCCCCAACATGCTCCAACATGTCATTTGGCGCCTGAATATCACAAATGTGGTCAACAGAATTATCGGAACCAAAAGTGATAGAAAGTTCAAACATGGCTCAGAACGGCGTATAACGTCATAATATCACGTTTTGGGCACATATTGTTTTTTATCTCCAACATGTCATTAGGCGCCTGAATATCACATATATGGTCAACAGAATCATCGGAACCAAAAGTGATAGAAAGTTCAAACATGTCTCAGAACGGCGTATAAAGTCATAATATCACGTTTTGGGCACATTTTGTTTTTCATCTCCAACATGCTCCAAGATGACATTTGGCCCCTGAATATCACATATATGGTCAACAGAATTACCGGAACCAAAAGTGATAGAAAGTTCAAACATGGCTGAGAACCGCGTATAACGTCATAATATCACGTTTTGGGCACATTTTGTTTTTTATCTCCAACATGCTCCAATACGACATTTGGCCCCTGAATATCACAAATATGGTCAACAGAATTATCGGAACCAAAAGTGATAGAAAGTTCAAACATGGCTCAGAACGGCGTATAACGTCATAATATCACGTTTTGGGCGCATTTTGTTTTTTATCTCCAACATGCTCCAATATGTCATTTGGCGCCTGAATATCACATATATGGTCAACAGAATTACCGGAACCAAAAGTGATAGAAAGTTCAAACATGGCTCAGAACCGCGTATAACGTCATAATATCACGTTTTGGGCACATTTTGTTTTTTATCTCCAACATGCTCCAATACGACATTTGGCCCCTGAATATCACAAATATGGTCAACAGAATTATCGGAACCAAAAGTGATAGAAAGTTCAAACATGGCTCAGAACGGCGTATAACGTCATAATATCACGTTTTGGGCGCATTTTGTTTTTTATCTCCAACATGCTCCAATATGTCATTTGGCGCCTGAATATCACATATATGGTCAACAGAATTACCGGAACCAAAAGTGATAGAAAGTTCAAACATGGCTCAGAACGGCGTATAACGTCATAATATCACGTTTTGGGCACATTTTGTTTTTTATCTCCAACATGCTCCAATACGATATTTGGCCCCTGAATATCACAAATATGGTCAACAGAATTATCGGAACCAAAAGTGATAGAAAGTTCTATCATGGCTCAGAACGGCGTATAACGTCATAATATCACGTTTTGGGCACATTTTGTTTTTATCTCCAACATGCTCCAAGATGACATTTGGCCCCTGAATATCACATATATGGTCAACAGAATTACCGGAACCAAAAGTGATAGAAAGTTCAAACATGGCTCAGAACGGCGTATAACGTCATAATATCACGTTTTGGGCACATTTTGTTTTTTATCTCCAACATGCTCCAATATGTCATTAGGCGCCTGAATATCACATATATGGTCAACAGAATCATCGGAACCAAAAGTGATAGAAAGTTCAAACATATCTCAGAACGGCGTATAATGTCATAATATCACGTTTTGGGCACATTTTGTTTTTCATCTCCAACATGCTCCAAGATGACATTTGGCCCCTGAATATCACATATATGGTCAACAGAATTACCGGAACCAAAAGTGATAGAAAGTTCAAACATGGCTCAGAACCGCGTATAACATCATAATATCACGTTTTGGGCACATTTTGTTTTTTATCTCCAACATGCTCCAATACGACATTTGGCCCCTGAATATCACAAATATGGTCAACAGAATTATCGGAACCAAAAGTGATAGAAAGTTCAAACATGGCTCAGAACGGCGTATAACGTCATAATATCACGTTTTGGGCACATTTTGTTTTTATCTCCAACATGCTCCAAGATGACATTTGGCCCCTGAATATCACATATATGGTCAACAGAATTACCGGAACCAAAAGTGATAGAAAGTTCAAACATGTCTCAGAACGGCGTATAACGTCATAATATCACGTTTTGGGCTCATTTTGTTTTTTATCTCCAACATGCTCCAAGATGTCATTGGCGCCTGAATATCACATATATGGTCAACAGAATTACAGGAACCAAAACTGATAGAAAGTTCAAACATGGCTCAGAACGGCGTATAACGTCATAATATCACGTTTTGGGCGCATTTTGTTTTTTATCTCCAATATGCTCCAATATGTCATTTGGCGCCTGAATATCACATATATGGTCAACAGAATTACCGGAACCAAAAGTGATAGAAAGTTCAAACATGGCTCAGAACGGCGTATAACGTCATAATATCACGTTTTGGGCACGTTTTGTTTTTTATCTCCAACATGCTCCAATACGATATTTGGCCCCTGAATATCACAAATATGGTCAACAGAATTATCGGAACCAAAAGTGATAGAAAGTTCAAACATGGCTCAGAACGGCGTATAACGTCATAATATCACGTTTTGGGCACATTTTGTTTTTTATCTCCAACATGCTCCAATATGTTATTAGGCGCCTGAATATCACATATATGGTCAACAGAATCATCGGTACCAAAAGTGATAGAAAGTTCAAACATGGCTCAGAACGGCGTATAACGTCATAATATCACGTTTTGGGCACATTTTGTTTTTTATCTCCAACATGCTCCTAGATGTCATTTGGCCCCTGGATATCACATATATGGTCAACAGAATTATCGGAACCAAAAGTGATAGAAAGTTCAAACATGGCTCAGAACGGCGTATAACGTCATAATATAACGTTTTGGGCACATTTTGTTTTTTATCTCCAACATGCTCCAACATGTCATTTGGCGCCTGAATATCACAAATATGGTCAACAGAATTATCGGAACCAAAAGTGATAGAAAGTTCAAACATGGCTCAGAACGGCGTATAACGTCATAATATCACGTTTTGGGCACATATTGTTTTTTATCTCCAACATGTCATTAGGCGCCTGAATATCACATATATGGTCAACAGAATCATCGGAACCAAAAGTGATAGAAAGTTCAAACATGTCTCAGAACGGCGTATAAAGTCCTAATATCACGTTTTGGGCACATTTTGTTTTTCATCTCCAACATGCTCCAAGATGACATTTGGCCCCTGAATATCACATATATGGTCAACAGAATTACCGGAACCAAAAGTGATAGAAAGTTCAAACATGGCTCAGAACCGCGTATAACGTCATAATATCACGTTTTGGGCACATTTTGTTTTTTATCTCCAACATGCTCCAATACGACATTTGGCCCCTGAATATCACAAATATGGTCAACAGAATTATCGGAACCAAAAGTGATAGAAAGTTCAAACATGGCTCAGAACGGCGTATAACGTCATAATATCACGTTTTGGGCGCATTTTGTTTTTTATCTCCAACATGCTCCAATATGTCATTTGGCGCCTGAATATCACATATATGGTCAACAGAATTACCGGAACCAAAAGTGATAGAAAGTTCAAACATGGCTCAGAACGGCGTATAACGTCATAATATCACGTTTTGGGCACATTTTGTTTTTTATCTCCAACATGCTCCAATACGATATTTGGCCCCTGAATATCACAAATATGGTCAACAGAATTATCGGAACCAAAAGTGATAGAAAGTTCAAACATGGCTCAGAACGGCGTATAACGTCATAATATCACGTTTTGGGCACATTTTGTTTTTTATCTCCAACATGCTCCAAGATGTCATTGGCGCCTGAATATCACATATATGGTCAACAGAATTACAGGAACCAAAAGTGATAGAAAGTTCAAACATGGCTCAGAACCGCGTATAACATCATAATATCACGTTTTGGGCACATTTTGTTTTTTATCTCCAACATGCTCCAATACGACATTTGGCCCCTGAATATCACAAATATGGTCAACAGAATTATCGGAACCAAAAGTGATAGAAAGTTCAAACATGGCTCAGAACGGCGTATAACGTCATAATATCACGTTTTGGGCACATTTTGTTTTTTATCTCCAACATGCTCCAATATGTCATTAGGCGCCTGAATATCACATATATGGTCAACAGAATCATCGGAACCAAAAGTGATAGAAAGTTCAAACATATCTCAGAACGGCGTATAATGTCATAATATCACGTTTTGGGCACATTTTGTTTTTCATCTCCAACATGCTCCAAGATGACATTTGGCCCCTGAATATCACATATATGGTCAACAGAATTACCGGAACCAAAAGTGATAGAAAGTTCAAACATGGCTCAGAACCGCGTATAACATCATAATATCACGTTTTGGGCACATTTTGTTTTTTATCTCCAACATGCTCCAATACGACATTTGGCCCCTGAATATCACAAATATGGTCAACAGAATTATCGGAACCAAAAGTGATAGAAAGTTCAAACATGGCTCAGAACGGCGTATAACGTCATAATATCACGTTTTGGGCACATTTTGTTTTTATCTCCAACATGCTCCAAGATGACATTTGGCCCCTGAATATCACATATATGGTCAACAGAATTACCGGAACCAAAAGTGATAGAAAGTTCAAACATGGCTCAGAACCGCGTATAACATCATAATATCACGTTTTGGGCACATTTTGTTTTTTATCTCCAACATGCTCCAAGATGTCATTGGCGCCTGAATATCACATATATGGTCAACAGAATTACAGGAACCAAAACTGATAGAAAGTTCAAACATGGCTCAGAACGGCGTATAACGTCATAATATCACGTTTTGGGCGCATTTTGTTTTTTATCTCCAACATGCTCCAATATGTCATTTGGCGCCTGAATATCACATATATGGTCAACAGAATTACCGGAACCAAAAGTGATAGAAAGTTCAAACATGGCTCAGAACGGCGTATAACGTCATAATATCACGTTTTGGGCACGTTTTGTTTTTTATCTCCAACATGCTCCAATACGATATTTGGCCCCTGAATATCACAAATATGGTCAACAGAATTATCGGAACCAAAAGTGATAGAAAGTTCAAACATGGCTCAGAACGGCGTATAACGTCATAATATCACGTTTTGGGCACATTTTGTTTTTTATCTCCAACATGCTCCAATATGTTATTAGGCGCCTGAATATCACATATATGGTCAACAGAATCATCGGTACCAAAAGTGATAGAAAGTTCAAACATGGCTCAGAACGGCGTATAACGTCATAATATCACGTTTTGGGCACATTTTGTTTTTTATCTCCAACATGCTCCAATACGATATTTGGCCCCTGAATATCACAAATATGGTCAACAGAATTATCGGAACCAAAAGTGATAGAAAGTTCAAACATGGCTCAGAACGGCGTATAACGTCATAATAATAATACGTTTTGGGCACATATTGTTTTTTATCCCCAACATGCTCCAACATGTCATTTGGCGCCTGAATATCACAAATATGGTCAACAGAATTATCGGAACCAAAAGTGATAGAAAGTTCAAACATGGCTCAGAACGGCGTATAACGTCATAATATCACGTTTTGGGCACATATTGTTTTTTATCTCCAACATGTCATTAGGCGCCTGAATATCACATATATGGTCAACAGAATCATCGGAACCAAAAGTGATAGAAAGTTCAAACATGTCTCAGAGCGGCGTATAAAGTCATAATATCACGTTTTGGGCACATTTTGTTTTTCATCTCCAACATGCTCCAAGATGACATTTGGCCCCTGAATATCACATATATGGTCAACAGAATTACCGGAACCAAAAGTGATAGAAAGTTCAAACATGGCTCAGAACCGCGTATAACGTCATAATATCACGTTTTGGGCACATTTTGTTTTTTATCTCCAACATGCTCCAATACGACATTTGGCCCCTGAATATCACAAATATGGTCAACAGAATTATCGGAACCAAAAGTGATAGAAAGTTCAAACATGGCTCAGAACGGCGTATAACGTCATAATATCACGTTTTGGGCGCATTTTGTTTTTTATCTCCAACATGCTCCAATATGTCATTTGGCGCCTGAATATCACATATATGGTCAACAGAATTACCGGAACCAAAAGTGATAGAAAGTTCAAACATGGCTCAGAACCGCGTATAACATCATAATATCACGTTTTGGGCACATTTTGTTTTTTATCTCCAACATGCTCCAATACGACATTTGGCCCCTGAATATCACAAATATGGTCAACAGAATTATCGGAACCAAAAGTGATAGAAAGTTCAAACATGGCTCAGAACGGCGTATAACGTCATAATATCACGTTTTGGGCACATTTTGTTTTTATCTCCAACATGCTCCAAGATGACATTTGGCCCCTGAATATCACATATATGGTCAACAGAATTACCGGAACCAAAAGTGATAGAAAGTTCAAACATGGCTCAGAACGGCGTATAACGTCATAATATCACGTTTTGGGCACATTTTGTTTTTATCTCCAACATGCTCCAAGATGACATTTGGCCCCTGAATATCACATATATGGTCAACAGAATTACCGGAACCAAAAGTGATAGAAAGTTCAAACATGTCTCAGAACGGCGTATAACGTCATAATATCACGTTTTGGGCGCATTTTGTTTTTTATCTCCAACATGCTCCAAGATGTCCTTTGGCGCCTGAATATCACACATATGGTCAACAGAATTACCGGAACCAAAAGTGATAGAAAGTTCAAACATGGCTCAGAACGGCGTATAACGTCATAATATCACGTTTTGGGCACATTTTGTTTTTTATCTCCAACATGCTCCAATATGTTATTAGGCGCCTGAATATCACATATATGGTCAACAGAATCATCGGAACCAAAAGTGATAGAAAGTTCAAACATGGCTCAGAACGGCGTATAACGTCATAATATCACGTTTTGGGCACATTTTGTTTTTTATCTCCAACATGCTCCAAGATGTCATTTGGCGCCTGGATATCACATATATGGTCAACAGAATTACCGGAACCAAAAGTGATAGAAAGTTCAAACATGGCTCAGAACGGCGTATAACGTCATAATATCACGTTTTGGGCACATTTTGTTTTTTATCTCCAACATGCTCCAATATGTCATTAGGCGCCTGAATATCACATATATGATCAACAGAATCATCGGAACCAAAAGTGATAGAAAGTTCAAACATGTCTCAGAACGGCGTATAAAGTCATAATATCACGTTTTGGGCACATTTTGTTTTTCATCTCCAACATGCTCCAAGATGACATTTGGCCCCTGAATATCACATATTTGGTCAACAGAATTACCGGAACCAAAAGTGATAGAAAGTTCAAACATGGCTCAGAACCGCGTATAACATCATAATATCACGTTTTGGGCACATTTTGTTTTTTATCTCCAACATGCTCCAATACGACATTTGGCCCCTGAATATCACAAATATGGTCAACAGAATTATCGGAACCAAAAGTGATAGAAAGTTCAAACATGGCTCAGAACGGCGTATAACGTCATAATATCACGTTTTGGGCACATTTTGTTTTTTATCTCCAACATGTCATTAGGCGCCTGAATATCACATATATGGTCAACAGAATCATCGGAACCAAAAGTGATAGAAAGTTCAAACATGTCTCAGAGCGGCGTATAAAGTCATAATATCACGTTTTGGGCACATTTTGTTTTTCATCTCCAACATGCTCCAAGATGACATTTGGCCCCTGAATATCACATATATGGTCAACAGAATTACCGGAACCAAAAGTGATAGAAAGTTCAAACATGGCTCAGAACCGCGTATAACGTCATAATATCACGTTTTGGGCACATTTTGTTTTTTATCTCCAACATGCTCCAATACGACATTTGGCCCCTGAATATCACAAATATGGTCAACAGAATTATCGGAACCAAAAGTGATAGAAAGTTCAAACATGGCTCAGAACGGCGTATAACGTCATAATATCACGTTTTGGGCGCATTTTGTTTTTTATCTCCAACATGCTCCAATATGTCATTTGGCGCCTGAATATCACATATATGGTCAACAGAATTACCGGAACCAAAAGTGATAGAAAGTTCAAACATGGCTCAGAACCGCGTATAACATCATAATATCACGTTTTGGGCACATTTTGTTTTTTATCTCCAACATGCTCCAATACGACATTTGGCCCCTGAATATCACAAATATGGTCAACAGAATTATCGGAACCAAAAGTGATAGAAAGTTCAAACATGGCTCAGAACGGCGTATAACGTCATAATATCACGTTTTGGGCACATTTTGTTTTTATCTCCAACATGCTCCAAGATGACATTTGGCCCCTGAATATCACATATATGGTCAACAGAATTACCGGAACCAAAAGTGATAGAAAGTTCAAACATGGCTCAGAACGGCGTATAACGTCATAATATCACGTTTTGGGCACATTTTGTTTTTATCTCCAACATGCTCCAAGATGACATTTGGCCCCTGAATATCACATATATGGTCAACAGAATTACCGGAACCAAAAGTGATAGAAAGTTCAAACATGTCTCAGAACGGCGTATAACGTCATAATATCACGTTTTGGGCGCATTTTGTTTTTTATCTCCAACATGCTCCAAGATGTCCTTTGGCGCCTGAATATCACACATATGGTCAACAGAATTACCGGAACCAAAAGTGATAGAAAGTTCAAACATGGCTCAGAACGGCGTATAACGTCATAATATCACGTTTTGGGCACATTTTGTTTTTTATCTCCAACATGCTCCAATACGATATTTGGCCCCTGAATATCACAAATATGGTCAACAGAATTATCGGAACCAAAAGTGATAGAAAGTTCAAACATGGCTCAGAACGGCGTATAACGTCATAATATCACGTTTTGGGCACATTTTGTTTTTTATCTCCAACATGCTCCAAGATGTCATTGGCGCCTGAATATCACATATATGGTCAACAGAATTACAGGAACCAAAAGTGATAGAAAGTTCAAACATGGCTCAGAACCGCGTATAACATCATAATATCACGTTTTGGGCACATTTTGTTTTTTATCTCCAACATGCTCCAATACGACATTTGGCCCCTGAATATCACAAATATGGTCAACAGAATTATCGGAACCAAAAGTGATAGAAAGTTCAAACATGGCTCAGAACGGCGTATAACGTCATAATATCACGTTTTGGGCACATTTTGTTTTTTATCTCCAACATGCTCCAATATGTCATTAGGCGCCTGAATATCACATATATGGTCAACAGAATCATCGGAACCAAAAGTGATAGAAAGTTCAAACATATCTCAGAACGGCGTATAATGTCATAATATCACGTTTTGGGCACATTTTGTTTTTCATCTCCAACATGCTCCAAGATGACATTTGGCCCCTGAATATCACATATATGGTCAACAGAATTACCGGAACCAAAAGTGATAGAAAGTTCAAACATGGCTCAGAACCGCGTATAACATCATAATATCACGTTTTGGGCACATTTTGTTTTTTATCTCCAACATGCTCCAATACGACATTTGGCCCCTGAATATCACAAATATGGTCAACAGAATTATCGGAACCAAAAGTGATAGAAAGTTCAAACATGGCTCAGAACGGCGTATAACGTCATAATATCACGTTTTGGGCACATTTTGTTTTTATCTCCAACATGCTCCAAGATGACATTTGGCCCCTGAATATCACATATATGGTCAACAGAATTACCGGAACCAAAAGTGATAGAAAGTTCAAACATGGCTCAGAACCGCGTATAACATCATAATATCACGTTTTGGGCACATTTTGTTTTTTATCTCCAACATGCTCCAAGATGTCATTGGCGCCTGAATATCACATATATGGTCAACAGAATTACAGGAACCAAAACTGATAGAAAGTTCAAACATGGCTCAGAACGGCGTATAACGTCATAATATCACGTTTTGGGCGCATTTTGTTTTTTATCTCCAACATGCTCCAATATGTCATTTGGCGCCTGAATATCACATATATGGTCAACAGAATTACCGGAACCAAAAGTGATAGAAAGTTCAAACATGGCTCAGAACGGCGTATAACGTCATAATATCACGTTTTGGGCACGTTTTGTTTTTTATCTCCAACATGCTCCAATACGATATTTGGCCCCTGAATATCACAAATATGGTCAACAGAATTATCGGAACCAAAAGTGATAGAAAGTTCAAACATGGCTCAGAACGGCGTATAACGTCATAATATCACGTTTTGGGCACATTTTGTTTTTTATCTCCAACATGCTCCAATATGTTATTAGGCGCCTGAATATCACATATATGGTCAACAGAATCATCGGTACCAAAAGTGATAGAAAGTTCAAACATGGCTCAGAACGGCGTATAACGTCATAATATCACGTTTTGGGCACATTTTGTTTTTTATCTCCAACATGCTCCAATACGATATTTGGCCCCTGAATATCACAAATATGGTCAACAGAATTATCGGAACCAAAAGTGATAGAAAGTTCAAACATGGCTCAGAACGGCGTATAACGTCATAATAATAATACGTTTTGGGCACATATTGTTTTTTATCCCCAACATGCTCCAACATGTCATTTGGCGCCTGAATATCACAAATATGGTCAACAGAATTATCGGAACCAAAAGTGATAGAAAGTTCAAACATGGCTCAGAACGGCGTATAACGTCATAATATCACGTTTTGGGCACATATTGTTTTTTATCTCCAACATGTCATTAGGCGCCTGAATATCACATATATGGTCAACAGAATCATCGGAACCAAAAGTGATAGAAAGTTCAAACATGTCTCAGAGCGGCGTATAAAGTCATAATATCACGTTTTGGGCACATTTTGTTTTTCATCTCCAACATGCTCCAAGATGACATTTGGCCCCTGAATATCACATATATGGTCAACAGAATTACCGGAACCAAAAGTGATAGAAAGTTCAAACATGGCTCAGAACCGCGTATAACGTCATAATATCACGTTTTGGGCACATTTTGTTTTTTATCTCCAACATGCTCCAATACGACATTTGGCCCCTGAATATCACAAATATGGTCAACAGAATTATCGGAACCAAAAGTGATAGAAAGTTCAAACATGGCTCAGAACGGCGTATAACGTCATAATATCACGTTTTGGGCGCATTTTGTTTTTTATCTCCAACATGCTCCAATATGTCATTTGGCGCCTGAATATCACATATATGGTCAACAGAATTACCGGAACCAAAAGTGATAGAAAGTTCAAACATGGCTCAGAACCGCGTATAACATCATAATATCACGTTTTGGGCACATTTTGTTTTTTATCTCCAACATGCTCCAATACGACATTTGGCCCCTGAATATCACAAATATGGTCAACAGAATTATCGGAACCAAAAGTGATAGAAAGTTCAAACATGGCTCAGAACGGCGTATAACGTCATAATATCACGTTTTGGGCACATTTTGTTTTTATCTCCAACATGCTCCAAGATGACATTTGGCCCCTGAATATCACATATATGGTCAACAGAATTACCGGAACCAAAAGTGATAGAAAGTTCAAACATGGCTCAGAACGGCGTATAACGTCATAATATCACGTTTTGGGCACATTTTGTTTTTATCTCCAACATGCTCCAAGATGACATTTGGCCCCTGAATATCACATATATGGTCAACAGAATTACCGGAACCAAAAGTGATAGAAAGTTCAAACATGTCTCAGAACGGCGTATAACGTCATAATATCACGTTTTGGGCGCATTTTGTTTTTTATCTCCAACATGCTCCAAGATGTCCTTTGGCGCCTGAATATCACACATATGGTCAACAGAATTACCGGAACCAAAAGTGATAGAAAGTTCAAACATGGCTCAGAACGGCGTATAACGTCATAATATCACGTTTTGGGCACATTTTGTTTTTTATCTCCAACATGCTCCAATATGTTATTAGGCGCCTGAATATCACATATATGGTCAACAGAATCATCGGAACCAAAAGTGATAGAAAGTTCAAACATGGCTCAGAACGGCGTATAACGTCATAATATCACGTTTTGGGCACATTTTGTTTTTTATCTCCAACATGCTCCAAGATGTCATTTGGCGCCTGGATATCACATATATGGTCAACAGAATTACCGGAACCAAAAGTGATAGAAAGTTCAAACATGGCTCAGAACGGCGTATAACGTCATAATATCACGTTTTGGGCACATTTTGTTTTTTATCTCCAACATGCTCCAATATGTCATTAGGCGCCTGAATATCACATATATGATCAACAGAATCATCGGAACCAAAAGTGATAGAAAGTTCAAACATGTCTCAGAACGGCGTATAAAGTCATAATATCACGTTTTGGGCACATTTTGTTTTTCATCTCCAACATGCTCCAAGATGACATTTGGCCCCTGAATATCACATATTTGGTCAACAGAATTACCGGAACCAAAAGTGATAGAAAGTTCAAACATGGCTCAGAACCGCGTATAACATCATAATATCACGTTTTGGGCACATTTTGTTTTTTATCTCCAACATGCTCCAATACGACATTTGGCCCCTGAATATCACAAATATGGTCAACAGAATTATCGGAACCAAAAGTGATAGAAAGTTCAAACATGGCTCAGAACGGCGTATAACGTCATAATATCACGTTTTGGGCACATTTTGTTTTTTATCTCCAACATGTCATTAGGCGCCTGAATATCACATATATGGTCAACAGAATCATCGGAACCAAAAGTGATAGAAAGTTCAAACATGTCTCAGAGCGGCGTATAAAGTCATAATATCACGTTTTGGGCACATTTTGTTTTTCATCTCCAACATGCTCCAAGATGACATTTGGCCCCTGAATATCACATATATGGTCAACAGAATTACCGGAACCAAAAGTGATAGAAAGTTCAAACATGGCTCAGAACCGCGTATAACGTCATAATATCACGTTTTGGGCACATTTTGTTTTTTATCTCCAACATGCTCCAATACGACATTTGGCCCCTGAATATCACAAATATGGTCAACAGAATTATCGGAACCAAAAGTGATAGAAAGTTCAAACATGGCTCAGAACGGCGTATAACGTCATAATATCACGTTTTGGGCGCATTTTGTTTTTTATCTCCAACATGCTCCAATATGTCATTTGGCGCCTGAATATCACATATATGGTCAACAGAATTACCGGAACCAAAAGTGATAGAAAGTTCAAACATGGCTCAGAACCGCGTATAACATCATAATATCACGTTTTGGGCACATTTTGTTTTTTATCTCCAACATGCTCCAATACGACATTTGGCCCCTGAATATCACAAATATGGTCAACAGAATTATCGGAACCAAAAGTGATAGAAAGTTCAAACATGGCTCAGAACGGCGTATAACGTCATAATATCACGTTTTGGGCACATTTTGTTTTTATCTCCAACATGCTCCAAGATGACATTTGGCCCCTGAATATCACATATATGGTCAACAGAATTACCGGAACCAAAAGTGATAGAAAGTTCAAACATGGCTCAGAACGGCGTATAACGTCATAATATCACGTTTTGGGCACATTTTGTTTTTATCTCCAACATGCTCCAAGATGACAT
Organism: Onthophagus taurus; assembly: GCF_036711975.1. Classification (NCBI taxonomy): domain Eukaryota; kingdom Metazoa; phylum Arthropoda; class Insecta; order Coleoptera; family Scarabaeidae; genus Onthophagus; species Onthophagus taurus. Next base: position 25,767,329 of record NC_091972.1, on the reverse strand, counting down.
TTGGCCCCTGAATATCACATATATGGTCAACAGAATTACCGGAACCAAAAGTGATAGAAAGTTCAAACATGTCTCAGAACGGCGTATAACGTCATAATATCACGTTTTGGGCGCATTTTGTTTTTTATCTCCAACATGCTCCAAGATGTCCTTTGGCGCCTGAATATCACACATATGGTCAACAGAATTACCGGAACCAAAAGTGATAGAAAGTTCAAACATGGCTCAGAACGGCGTATAACGTCATAATATCACGTTTTGGGCACATTTTGTTTTTTATCTCCAACATGCTCCAATATGTTATTAGGCGCCTGAATATCACATATATGGTCAACAGAATCATCGGAACCAAAAGTGATAGAAAGTTCAAACATGGCTCAGAACGGCGTATAACGTCATAATATCACGTTTTGGGCACATTTTGTTTTTTATCTCCAACATGCTCCAAGATGTCATTTGGCGCCTGGATATCACATATATGGTCAACAGAATTACCGGAACCAAAAGTGATAGAAAGTTCAAACATGGCTCAGAACGGCGTATAACGTCATAATATCACGTTTTGGGCACATTTTGTTTTTTATCTCCAACATGCTCCAATATGTCATTAGGCGCCTGAATATCACATATATGATCAACAGAATCATCGGAACCAAAAGTGATAGAAAGTTCAAACATGTCTCAGAACGGCGTATAAAGTCATAATATCACGTTTTGGGCACATTTTGTTTTTCATCTCCAACATGCTCCAAGATGACATTTGGCCCCTGAATATCACATATTTGGTCAACAGAATTACCGGAACCAAAAGTGATAGAAAGTTCAAACATGGCTCAGAACCGCGTATAACATCATAATATCACGTTTTGGGCACATTTTGTTTTTTATCTCCAACATGCTCCAATACGACATTTGGCCCCTGAATATCACAAATATGGTCAACAGAATTATCGGAACCAAAAGTGATAGAAAGTTCAAACATGGCTCAGAACGGCGTATAACGTCATAATATCACGTTTTGGGCACATTTTGTTTTTATCTCCAACATGCTCCAAGATGACATTTGGCCCCTGAATATCACATATATGGTCAACAGAATTACCGGAACCAAAAGTGATAGAAAGTTCAAACATGTCTCAGAACGGCGTATAACGTCATAATATCACGTTTTGGGCACATTTTGTTTTTTATCTCCAACATGCTCCAAGATGTCATTGGCGCCTGAATATCACATATATGGTCAACAGAATTACAGGAACCAAAACTGATAGAAAGTTCAAACATGGCTCAGAACGGCGTATAACGTCATAATATCACGTTTTGGGCGCATTTTGTTTTTTATCTCCAACATGCTCCAAGATGTCCTTTGGCGCCTGAATATCACATATATGGTCAACAGAATTACCGGAACCAAAAGTGATAGAAAGTTCAAACATGGCTCAGAACGGCGTATAACGTCATAATATCACGCTTTGGGCACATTTTGTTTTTTATCTCCAACATGCACCAAGATGTCACTTGACGCCTGGATATCACATATATGGTCAACAGAATCATCGGAACCAAAAGTGATAGAAAGTTCAAACATGGCTCAGAACGGCGTATAACGTCATAATATCACGTTTTGGGCACATTTTGTTTTTTATCTCCAACACGCTCCAAGATGTCATTTGGCGCCTGGATATCACATATATGGTCAACAGAATTACCGGAACCAAAAGTGATAGAAAGTTCAAACATGGCTCAGAACGGCGTATAACGTCATAATATCACGTTTTGGGCACATTTTCTTTTTATCTCCAACATGCTCCAATACGATATTTGGCCCCTGAATATCACAAATATGGTCAACAGAATTATCGGAACCAAAAGTGATAGAAAGTTCAAACATGGCTCAGAACGGCGTATAACGTCATAATATCACGTTTTGGGCACATATTGTTTTTTATCCCCAACATGCTCCAACATGTCATTTGGCGCCTGAATATCACAAATATGGTCAACAGAATTATCGGAACCAAAAGTGATAGAAAGTTCAAACATGGCTCAGAACGGCGTATAACGTCATAATATCACGTTTTGGGCACATATTGTTTTTTATCTCCAACATGCTCCAACATGTCATTTGGCGCCTGAATATCACATATATGGTCAACAGAATTACCGGAACCAAAAGTGATAGAAAGTTCAAACATGGCTCAGAACGGCGTATAACGTCATAATATCACGTTTTGGGCGCATTTTGTTTTTTATCCCCAACATGCTCCAACATGTCATTTGGCGCCTGAATATCACAAATATGGTCAACAGAATTATCGGAACCAAAAGTGATAGAAAGTTCAAACATGGCTCAGAACGGCGTATAACGTCATAATATCACGTTTTGGGCACATATTGTTTTTTATCTTCAACATGCTCCAACATGTCATTAGGCGCCTGAATATCACATATATGGTCAACAGAATCATCGGAACCAAAAGTGATAGAAAGTTCAAACATGGCTCAGAACGGCGTATAACGTCATAATATCACGTTTTGGGCGCATTTTGTTTTTTATCTCCAACATGCTCCAATATGTCATTTGGCGCCTGAATATCACATATATGGTCAACAGAATTACCGGAACCAAAAGTGATAGAAAGTTCAAACATGGCTCAGAACGGCGTATAACGTCATAATATCACGTTTTGGGCACATTTTGTTTTTTATCTCCAACATGCTCCAATACGATATTTGGCCCCTGAATATCACAAATATGGTCAACAGAATTATCGGAACCAAAAGTGATAGAAAGTTTAATCATGGCTCAGAACGGCGTATAACGTCATAATATCACGTTTTGGGCACATTTTGTTTTTATCTCCAACATGCTCCAAGATGTCATTGGCGCCTGAATATCACATATATGGTCAACAGAATTACAGGAACCAAAACTGATAGAAAGTTCAAACATGGCTCAGAACGGCGTATAACGTCATAATATCACGTTTTGGGCGCATTTTGTTTTTTATCTTCAACATGCTCCAAGATGTTATTAGGCGCCTGAATATCACATATATGGTCAACAGAATCATCGGAACCAAAAGTGATAGAAAGTTCAAACATGGCTCAGAACGGCGTATAACGTCATAATATCACGTTTTGGGCACATTTTGTTTTTTATCTCCAACATGCTCCAAGATGTCATTTGGCGCCTGGATATAACATACATAGTCAACAGAATTACCGGAACCAAAAGTGATAGAAAGTTCAAACATGGCTCAGAACGGCGTATAACGTCATAATATCACGTTTTGGGCACATTTTGTTTTTATCTCCAACATGCTCCAAGATGACATTTGGCCCCTGAATATCACATATATGGTCAACAGAATTACCGGAACCAAAAGTGATAGAAAGTTCAAACATGTCTCAGAACGGCGTATAACGTCATAATATCACGTTTTGGGCACATTTTGTTTTTTATCTCCAACATGCTCCAAGATGTCATTGGCGCCTGAATATCACATATATGGTCAACAGAATTACAGGAACCAAAACTGATAGAAAGTTCAAACATGGCTCAGAACGGCGTATAACGTCATAATATCACGTTTTGGGCACATTTTGTTTTTTATCTCCAACATGCTCCAATATGTTATTAGGCGCCTGAATATCACATATATGGTCAACAGAATCATCGGAACCAAAAGTGATAGAAAGTTCAAACATGGCTCAGAACGGCGTATAACGTCATAATATCACGTTTTGGGCACATTTTGTTTTTTATCTCCAACACGCTCCAAGATGTCATTTGGCGCCTGGATATCACATATATGGTCAACAGAATTACCGGAACCAAAAGTGATAGAAAGTTCAAACATGGCTCAGAACGGCGTATAACGTCATAATATCACGTTTTGGGCACATTTTGTTTTTTATCTCCAACATGCTCCAATATGTCATTAGGCGCCTGAATATCACATATATGGTCAACAGAATCATCGGAACCAAAAGTGATAGAAAGTTCAAACATGTCTCAGAACGGCGTATAAAGTCATAATATCACGTTTTGGGCACATTTTGTTTTTCATCTCCAACATGCTCCAAGATGACATTTGGCCCCTGAATATCACATATATGGTCAACAGAATTTCCGGAACCAAAAGTGATAGAAAGTTCAAATATGGCTCAGAACCGCGTATAACATCATAGTATCACGTTTTGGGCACATTTTGTTTTTTATCTCCAACATGCTCCAATACGACATTTGACCCCTGAATATCACAAATATGGTCAACAGAATTATCGGAACCAAAAGTGATAGAAAGTTCAAACATGGCTCAGAACGGCGTATAACGTCATAATATCACGTTTTGGGCACATTTTGTTTTTATCTCCAACATGCTCCAAGATGACATTTGGCCCCTGAATATCACATATATGGTCAACAGAATTACCGGAACCAAAAGTGATAGAAAGTTCAAACATGTCTCAGAACGGCGTATAACGTCATAATATCACGTTTTGAGCACATTTTGTTTTTTATCTCCAACATGCTCCAAGATGTCATTGGCGCCTGAATATCACATATATGGTCAACAGAATTACAGGAACCAAAACTGATAGAAACTTCAAACATGGCTCAGAACGGCGTATAACGTCATAATATCACGTTTTGGGCGCATTTTGTTTTTTATCTAAAACATGCTCCAAGATGTCCTTTGGCGTCTGAATATCACATATATGGTCAACAGAATTACCGGAACCAAAAGTGATAGAAAGTTCAAACATGGCTCAGAACGGCGTATAACGTCATAATATCACGTTTTGGGCACATTTTGTTTTTATCTCCAACATGCTCCAAGATGACATTTGGCCCCTGAATATCACATATATGGTCAACAGAATTACCGGAACCAAAAGTGATAGAAAGTTCAAACATGTCTCAGAACGGCGTATAACGTCATAATATCACGTTTTGGGCACATTTTGTTTTTTATCTCCAACATGCTCCAACTTGTCATTTGGCGCCAGAATATCACAAATATGGTCAACAGAATTATCGGAACCAAAAGTGATAGAAAGTTCAAACATGGCTCAGAACGGCGTATAACGTCATAATATCACGTTTTGGGCACATATTGTTTTTTATCCCCAACATGCTCCAACATGTCATTTGGCGCCTGAATATCACAAATATGGTCAACAGAATTATCGGAACCAAAAGTGATAGAAAGTTCAAACATGGCTCAGAACGGCGTATAACGTCATAATATCACGTTTCGGGCGCATTTTGTTTTTTATCTCCAACATGCTCCAAGATGTCATTTGGCGCCTGAATATTACATATATGGTCAACAGAATTACCGGAACCAAAAGTGATAGAAAGTTCAAACATGGCTCAGAACGGCGTATAACCTCATAATATCACGTTTTGGGCACATTTTGTTTTTTATCTCCAACATGCTCCAATATGTCATTTGGCGCCTGGATATCACATATATGGTCAACAGAATTACCGGAACCAAAAGTGATAGAAAGTTCAAACATGGCTCAGAACGGCGTATAACGTCATAATATCACGTTTTGGGCACATTTTGTTTTTTATCTCCAACATGCTCCAATACGACATTTGGCCCCTGAATATCACAAATATGATCAACAGAATTATCGGAACCAAAAGTGATAGAACGTTCAAACATGGCTCAGAACGGCGTTTAACGTCATAATATCACGTTTTGGGCGCATTTTATTTTTTATCTCCAACATGCTCCAATACGATATTTGGCCCCTGAATATCACAAATATGGTCAACAGAATTATCGGAACCAAAAGTGATAGAAAGTTCAAACATGGCTCAGAACGGCGTATAACGTCATAATATCACGTTTTGGGCACATTTTGTTTTTATCTCCAACATGCTCCAAGATGACATTTGGCCCCTGAATATCACATATATGGTCAACAGAATTACCGGAACCAACAGTGATAGAAAGTTCAAACATGTCTCAGAACGGCGTATAATGTCATAATATCACGTTTTGGCACATTTTGTTTTTTATCTCCAACATGCTCCAACATGTCATTTGGCGCCTGAATATCACAAATATGGTCAACAGAATTATCGGAACCAAAAGTGATAGAAAGTTCAAACATGGCTCAGAACGGCGTATAACGTCATAATATCACGTTTTGGGCACATTTTGTTTTTTATCTCCAACATGCTCCAATATGTTATTAGGCGCCTGAATATCACATATATGGTCAACAGAATCATCGGTACCAAAAGTGATAGAAAGTTCAAACATGGCTCAGAACGGCGTATAACGTCATAATATCACGTTTTGGGCACATTTTGTTTTTTATCTCCAACATGCTCCAAGATGTCATTTGGCGCCTGGATATCACATATATGGTCAACAGAATTACCGGAACCAAAAGTGATAGAAAGTTCAAACATGGCTCAGAACGGCGTATAACGTCATAATATCACGTTTTGGGCACATTTTGTTTTTTATCTCCAACATGCTCCAATACGATATTTGGCCCCTGAATATCACAAATATGGTCAACAGAATTATCGGAACCAAAAGTGATAGAAACTTCAAACATGGCTCAGAACGGCGTATAACGTCATAATATCACGTTTTGGGCACATATTGTTTTTTATCCCCAACATGCTCCAACATGTCATTTGGCGCCTGAATATCACAAATATGGTCAACAGAATTATCGGAACCAAAAGTGATAGAAAGTTCAAACATGGCTCAGAACGGCGTATAACGTCATAATATCACGTTTTGGGCACATATTGTTTTTTATCTCCAACATGTCATTAGGCGCCTGAATATCACATATATGGTCAACAGAATCATCGGAACCAAAAGTGATAGAAAGTTCAAACATGTCTCAGAACGGCGTATAAAGTCATAATATCACGTTTTGGGCACATTTTGTTTTTCATCTCCAACATGCTCCAAGATGACATTTGGCCCCTGAATATCACATATATGGTCAACAGAATTACCGGAACCAAAAGTGATAGAAAGTTCAAACATGGCTCAGAACCGCGTATAACGTCATAATATCACGTTTTGGGCACATTTTGTTTTTTATCTCCAACATGCTCCAATACGACATTTGGCCCCTGAATATCACAAATATGGTCAACAGAATTATCGGAACCAAAAGTGATAGAAAGTTCAAACATGGCTCAGAACGGCGTATAACGTCATAATATCACGTTTTGGGCGCATTTTGTTTTTTATCTCCAACATGCTCCAATATGTCATTTGGCGCCTGAATATCACATATATGGTCAACAGAATTACCGGAACCAAAAGTGATAGAAAGTTCAAACATGGCTCAGAACGGCGTATAACGTCATAATATCACGTTTTGGGCACATTTTGTTTTTTATCTCCAACATGCTCCAATATGTCATTAGGCGCCTGAATATCACATATATGGTCAACAGAATCATCGGAACCAAAAGTGATAGAAAGTTCAAACATGTCTCAGAACGGCGTATAAAGTCATAATATCACGTTTTGGGCACATTTTGTTTTTCATCTCCAACATGCTCCAAGATGACATTTGGCCCCTGAATATCACATATATGGTCAACAGAATTACCGGAACCAAAAGTGATAGAAAGTTCAAACATGGCTCAGAACCGCGTATAACATCATAATATCACGTTTTGGGCACATTTTGTTTTTTATCTCCAACATGCTCCAATACGACATTTGGCCCCTGAATATCACAAATATGGTCAACAGAATTATCGGAACCAAAAGTGATAGAAAGTTCAAACATGGCTCAGAACGGCGTATAACGTCATAATATCACGTTTTGGGCACATTTTGTTTTTATCTCCAGCATGCTCCAAGATGACATTTGGCCCCTGAATATCACATATATGGTCAACAGAATTACCGGAACCAAAAGTGATAGAAAGTTCAAACATGTCTCAGAACGGCGTATAACGTCATAATATCACGTTTTGGGCACATTTTGTTTTTTATCTCCAACATGCTCCAAGGTGTCATTGGCGCCTGAATATCACATATATGGTCAACAGAATTACAGGAACCAAAACTGATAGAAAGTTCAAACATGGCTCAGAACGGCGTATAACGTCATAATATCACGTTTTGGGCGCATTTTGTTTTTTATCTCCAACATGCTCCAAGATGTCCTTTGGCGCCTGAATATCACATATATGGTCAACAGAATTACCGGAACCAAAAGTGATAGAAAGTTCAAACATGGCTCAGAACGGCGTATAACGTCATAATATCACGTTTTGGGCACATTTTGTTTTTTATCTCCAACATGCTCCAATATGTTATTAGGCGCCTGAATATCACATATATGGTCAACAGAATCATCGGAACCAAAAGTGATAGAAAGTTCAAACATGGCTCAGAACGGCGTATAACGTCATAATATCACGTTTTGGGCACATTTTGTTTTTTATCTCCAACATGCTCCAAGATGTCATTTGGCGCCTGGATATCACATATATGGTCAACAGAACTACCGGAACCAAAAGTGATAGAAAGTTCAAACATGGCTCAGAACGGCGTATAACGTCATAATATCACGTTTTGGGCACATTTTGTTTTTTATCTCCAACATGCTCCAATACGATATTTGGCCCCTGAATATCACAAATATGGTCAACAGAATCATCGGAACCAAAAGTGATAGAAAGTTCAAACATGGCTCAGAACGGCGTATAACGTCATAATATCACGTTTTGGGCACATTTTGTTTTTTATCTCCAACATGCTCCAAGATGTCATTTGGCGCCTGGATATCACATATATGGTCAACAGAATCATCGGAACCAAAAGTGATAGAAAGTTCAAACATGGCTCAGAACGGCGTATAACGTCATAATATCACGTTTTGGGCACATTTTGTTTTTTATCTCCAACATGCTCCAAGATGTCATTTGGCGCCTGGATATCACATATATGGTCAACAGAACTACCGGAACCAAAAGTGATAGAAAGTTCAAACATGGCTCAGAACGGCGTATAATGTCATAATATCACGTTTTGGGCACATATTGTTTTTTATCCCCAACATGCTCCAACATGTCATTTGGCGCCTGAATATCACATATATGGTCAACAGAATCATCGGAACCAAAAGTGATAGAAAGTTCAAACATGGCTCAGAACGGCGTATAACGTCATAATATCACGTTTTGGGCACATTTTGTTTTTTATCTCCAACATGCTCCAAGATGTCATTTGGCGCCTGGATATCACATATATGGTCAACAGAACTACCGGAACCAAAAGTGATAGAAAGTTCAAACATGGCTCAGAACGGCGTATAACGTCATAATATCACGTTTTGGGCACATTTTGTTTTTTATCTCCAACATGCTCCAATATGTTATTAGGCGCCTGAATATCACATATATGGTCAACAGAATCATCGGAACCAAAAGTGATAGAAAGTTCAAACATGGCTCAGAACGGCGTATAACGTCATAATATCACGTTTTGGGCACATTTTGTTTTTTATCTCCAACATGCTCCAAGATGTCATTTGGCGCCTGGATATCACATATATGGTCAACAGAACTACCGGAACCAAAAGTGATAGAAAGTTCAAACATGGCTCAGAACGGCGTATAACGTCATAATATCACGTTTTGGGCACATTTTGTTTTTTATCTCCAACATGCTCCAATACGATATTTGGCCCCTGAATATCACAAATATGGTCAACAGAATCATCGGAACCAAAAGTGATAGAAAGTTCAAACATGGCTCAGAACGGCGTATAACGTCATAATATCACGTTTTGGGCACATTTTGTTTTTTATCTCCAACATGCTCCAATATGTTATTAGGCGCCTGAATATCACATATATGGTCAACAGAATCATCGGAACCAAAAGTGATAGAAAGTTCAAACATGGCTCAGAACGGCGTATAACGTCATAATATCACGTTTTGGGCACATTTTGTTTTTTATCTCCAACATGCTCCAAGATGTCATTTGGCGCCTGGATATCACATATATGGTCAACAGAACTACCGGAACCAAAAGTGATAGAAAGTTCAAACATGGCTCAGAACGGCGTATAATGTCATAATATCACGTTTTGGGCACATATTGTTTTTTATCCCCAACATGCTCCAACATGTCATTTGGCGCCTGAATATCACAAATATGGTCAACAGAATTATCGGAACCAAAAGTGATAGAAAGTTCAAACATGGCTCAGAACGGCGTATAACGTCATAATATCACGTTTCGGGCGCATTTTGTTTTTTATCTCCAACATGCTCCAAGATGTCATTTGGCGCCTGAATATTACATATATGGTCAACAGAATTACCGGAACCAAAAGTGATAGAAAGTTCAAACATGGCTCAGAACGGCGTATAACCTCATAATATCACGTTTTGGGCACATTTTGTTTTTTATCTCCAACATGCTCCAATATGTCATTTGGCGCCTGGATATCACATATATGGTCAACAGAATTACCGGAACCAAGAGTGATAGAAAGTTCAAACATGGCTCAGAACGGCGTATAACGTCATAATATCACGTTTTGGGCACATTTTGTTTTTTATCTCCAACATGCTCCAATACGACATTTGGCCCCTGAATATCACAAATATGATCAACAGAATTATCGGAACCAAAAGTGATAGAACGTTCAAACATGGCTCAGAACGGCGTATAACGTCATAATATCACGTTTTGGGCGCATTTTATTTTTTATCTCCAACATGCTCCAATACGATATTTGGCCCCTGAATATCACAAATATGGTCAACAGAATTATCGGAACCAAAAGTGATAGAAAGTTCAAACATGGCTCAGAACGGCGTATAACGTCATAATATCACGTTTTGGGCACATTTTGTTTTTATCTCCAACATGCTCCAAGATGACATTTGGCCCCTGAATATCACATATACGGTCAACAGAATTACCGGAACCAAAAGTGATAGAAAGTTCAAACATGTCTCAGAACGGCGTATAATGTCATAATATCACGTTTTGGGCACATTTTGTTTTTTATCTCCAACATGCTCCAACATGTCATTTGGCGCCTGAATATCACAAATATGGTCAACAGAATTATCGGAACCAAAAGTGATAGAAAGTTCAAACATGGCTCAGAACGGCGTATAACGTCATAATATCACGTTTTGGGCACATTTTGTTTTTTATCTCCAACATGCTCCAATATGTTATTAGGCGCCTGAATATCACATATATGGTCAACAGAATCATCGGTACCAAAAGTGATAGAAAGTTCAAACATGGCTCAGAACGGCGTATAACGTCATAATATCACGTTTTGGGCACATTTTGTTTTTTATCTCCAACATGCTCCAAGATGTCATTTGGCGCCTGGATATCACATATATGGTCAACAAAATTACCGGAACCAAAAGTGATAGAAAGTTCAAACATGGCTCAGAACGGCGTATAACGTCATAATATCACGTTTTGGGCACATTTTGTTTTTTATCTCCAACATGCTCCAATACGATATTTGGCCCCTGAATATCACAAATATGGTCAACAGAATTATCGGAACCAAAAGTGATAGAAAGTTCAAACATGGCTCAGAACGGCGTATAACGTCATAATATCACGTTTTGGGCACATATTGTTTTTTATCCCCAACATGCTCCAACATGTCATTTGGCGCCTGAATATCACAAATATGGTCAACAGAATTATCGGAACCAAAAGTGATAGAAAGTTCAAACATGGCTCAGAACGGCGTATAACGTCATAATATCACGTTTTGGGCACATGTTGTTTTTTATCTCCAACATGTCATTAGGCGCCTGAATATCACATATATGGTCAACAGAATCATCGGAACCAAAAGTGATAGAAAGTTCAAACATGTCTCAGAACGGCGTATAAAGTCATAATATCACGTTTTGGGCACATTTTGTTTTTCATCTCCAACATGCTCCAAGATGACATTTGGCCCCTGAATATCACATATATGGTCAACAGAATTACCGGAACCAAAAGTGAAAGAAAGTTCAAACATGGCTCAGAACCGCGTATAACGTCATAATATCACGTTTTGGGCACATTTTGTTTTTTATCTCCAACATGCTCCAATACGACATTTGGCCCCTGAATATCACAAATATGGTCAACAGAATTATCGGAACCAAAAGTGATAGAAAGTTCAAACATGGCTCAGAACGGCGTATAACGTCATAATATCACGTTTTGGGCGCATTTTGTTTTTTATCTCCAACATGCTCCAATATGTCATTTGGCGCCTGAATATCACATATATGGTCAACAGAATTACCGGAACCAAAAGTGATAGAAAGTTCAAACATGGCTCAGAACGGCGTATAACGTCATAATATCACGTTTTGGGCACATTTTGTTTTTTATCTCCAACATGCTCCAAGATGTCATTTGGCGCCTGGATATCACATATATGGTCAACAAAATTACCGGAACCAAAAGTGATAGAAAGTTCAAACATGGCTCAGAACGGCGTATAACGTCATAATATCACGTTTTGGGCACATTTTGTTTTTTATCTCCAACATGCTCCAATACGATATTTGGCCCCTGAATATCACAAATATGGTCAACAGAATTATCGGAACCAAAAGTGATAGAAAGTTCAAACATGGCTCAGAACGGCGTATAACGTCATAATATCACGTTTTGGGCACATATTGTTTTTTATCCCCAACATGCTCCAACATGTCATTTGGCGCCTGAATATCACAAATATGGTCAACAGAATTATCGGAACCAAAAGTGATAGAAAGTTCAAACATGGCTCAGAACGGCGTATAACGTCATAATATCACGTTTTGGGCACATGTTGTTTTTTATCTCCAACATGTCATTAGGCGCCTGAATATCACATATATGGTCAACAGAATCATCGGAACCAAAAGTGATAGAAAGTTCAAACATGTCTCAGAACGGCGTATAAAGTCATAATATCACGTTTTGGGCACATTTTGTTTTTCATCTCCAACATGCTCCAAGATGACATTTGGCCCCTGAATATCACATATATGGTCAACAGAATTACCGGAACCAAAAGTGAAAGAAAGTTCAAACATGGCTCAGAACCGCGTATAACGTCATAATATCACGTTTTGGGCACATTTTGTTTTTTATCTCCAACATGCTCCAATACGACATTTGGCCCCTGAATATCACAAATATGGTCAACAGAATTATCGGAACCAAAAGTGATAGAAAGTTCAAACATGGCTCAGAACGGCGTATAACGTCATAATATCACGTTTTGGGCGCATTTTGTTTTTTATCTCCAACATGCTCCAATATGTCATTTGGCGCCTGAATATCACATATATGGTCAACAGAATTACCGGAACCAAAAGTGATAGAAAGTTCAAACATGGCTCAGAACGGCGTATAACGTCATAATATCACGTTTTGGGCACATTTTGTTTTTTATCTCCAACATGCTCCAATATGTCATTAGGCGCCTGAATATCACATATATGGTCAACAGAATCATCGGAACCAAAAGTGATAGAAAGTTCAAACATGTCTCAGAACGGCGTATAAAGTCATAATATCACGTTTTGGGCACATTTTGTTTTTCATCTCCAACATGCTCCAAGATGACATTTGGCCCCTGAATATCACATATATGGTCAACAGAATTACCGGAACCAAAAGTGATAGAAAGTTCAAACATGGCTCAGAACCGCGTATAACATCATAATATCACGTTTTGGGCACATTTTGTTTTTTATCTCCAACATGCTCCAATACGACATTTGGCCCCTGAATATCACAAATATGGTCAACAGAATTATCGGAACCAAAAGTGATAGAAAGTTCAAACATGGCTCAGAACGGCGTATAACGTCATAATATCACGTTTTGGGCACATTTTGTTTTTATCTCCAACATGCTCCAAGATGACATTTGGCCCCTGAATATCACATATATGGTCAACAGAATTACCGGAACCAAAAGTGATAGAAAGTTCAAACATGTCTCAGAACGGCGTATAACGTCATAATATCACGTTTTGGGCACATTTTGTTTTTTATCTCCAACATGCTCCAAGATGTCATTGGCGCCTGAATATCACATATATGGTCAACAGAATTACAGGAACCAAAACTGATAGAAAGTTCAAACATGGCTCAGAACGGCGTATAACGTCATAATATCACGTTTTGGGCGCATTTTGTTTTTTATCTCCAACATGCTCCAAGATGTCCTTTGGCGCCTGAATATCACATATATGGTCAACAGAATTACCGGAACCAAAAGTGATAGAAAGTTCAAACATGGCTCAGAACGGCGTATAACGTCATAATATCACGTTTTGGGCACATTTTGTTTTTTATCTCCAACATGCTCCAATATGTTATTAGGCGCCTGAATATCACATATATGGTCAACAGAATCATCGGAACCAAAAGTGATAGAAAGTTCAAACATGGCTCAGAACGGCGTATAACGTCATAATATCACGTTTTGGGCACATTTTGTTTTTTATCTCCAACATGCTCCAAGATGTCATTTGGCGCCTGGATATCACATATATGGTCAACAGAACTACCGGAACCAAAAGTGATAGAAAGTTCAAACATGGCTCAGAACGGCGTATAACGACACAATATCACGTTTTGGGCACATTTTGTTTTTTATCTCCAACATGCTCCAATACGATATTTGGCCCCTGAATATCACAAATATGGTCAACAGAATTATCGGAACCAAAAGTGATAGAAAGTTCAAACATGGCTCAGAACGGCGTATAATGTCATAATATCACGTTTTGGGCACATATTGTTTTTTATCCCCAACATGCTCCAACATGTCATTTGGCGCCTGAATATCACAAATATGGTCAACAGAATTATCGGAACCAAAAGTGATAGAAAGTTCAAACATGGCTCAGAACGGCGTATAACGTCATAATATCACGTTTTGGGCACATTTTGTTTTTTATCTCCAACATGCTCCAATATGTTATTAGGCGCCTGAATATCACATATATGGTCAACAGAATCATCGGAACCAAAAGTGATAGAAAGTTCAAACATGGCTCAGAACGGCGTATAACGTCATAATATCACGTTTTGGGCACATTTTGTTTTTTATCTCCAACATGCTCCAAGATGTCATTTGGCGCCTGGATATCACATATATGGTCAACAGAATCATCGGAACCAAAAGTGATAGAAAGTTCAAACATGTCTCAGAACGGCGTATAAAGTCATAATATCACGTTTTGGGCACATTTTGTTTTTCATCTCCAACATGCTCCAAGATGACATTTGGCCCCTGAATATCACATATATGGTCAACAGAATTACCGGAACCAAAAGTGATAGAAAGTTCAAACATGGCTCAGAACCGCGTATAGCGTCATAATATCACGTTTTGGGCACATTTTGTTTTTTATCTCCAACATGCTCCAATACGACATTTGGCCCCTGAATATCACAAATATGGTCAACAGAATTATCGGAACCAAAAGTGATAGAAAGTTCAAACATGGCTCAGAACGGCGTATAACGTCATAATATCACGTTTTGGGCGCATTTTGTTTTTTATCTCCAACATGCTCCAATATGTCATTTGGCGCCTGAATATCACATATATGGTCAACAGAATTACCGGAACCAAAAGTGATAGAAAGTTCAAACATGGCTCAGAACGGCGTATAACGTCATAATATCACGTTTTGGGCACATTTTGTTTTTTATCTCCAACATGCTCCAATACGATATTTGGCCCCTGAATATCACAAATATGGTCAACAGAATTATCGGAACCAAAAGTGATAGAAAGTTCAAACATGGCTCAGAACGGCGTATAACGTCATAATATCACGTTTTGGGCACATTTTGTTTTTTATCTCCAACATGCTCCAATATGTCATTAGGCGCCTGAATATCACATATATGGTCAACAGAATCATCGGAACCAAAAGTGATAGAAAGTTCAAACATGTCTCAGAACGGCGTATAAAGTCATAATATCACGTTTTGGGCACATTTTGTTTTTCATCTCCAACATGCTCCAAGATGACATTTGGCCCCTGAATATCACATATATGGTCAACAGAATTACCGGAACCAAAAGTGATAGAAAGTTCAAACATGGCTCAGAACCGCGTATAACATCATAATATCACGTTTTGGGCACATTTTGTTTTTTATCTCCAACATGCTCCAATACGACATTTGGCCCCTGAATATCACAAATATGGTCAACAGAATTATCGGAACCAAAAGTGATAGAAAGTTCAAACATGGCTCAGAACGGCGAATAACGTCATAATATCACGTTTTGGGCACATTTTGTTTTTATCTCCAACATGCTCCAAGATGACATTTGGCCCCTGAATATCACATATATGGTCAACAGAATTACCGGAACCAAAAGTGATAGAAAGTTCAAACATGTCTCAGAACGGCGTATAACGTCATAATATCACGTTTTGGGCACATTTTGTTTTTTATCTCCAACATGCTCCAAGATGTCATTGGCGCCTGAATATCACATATATGGTCAACAGAATTACCGGAACCAAAAGTGATAGAAAGTTCAAACATGGCTCAGAACCGCGTATAACATCATAATATCACGTTTTGGGCACATTTTGTTTTTTATCTCCAACATGCTCCAATACGACATTTGGCCCCTGAATATCACAAATATGGTCAACAGAATTATCGGAACCAAAACTGATAGAAAGTTCAAACATGGCTCAGAACGGCGTATAACGTCATAATATCACGTTTTGGGCGCATTTTGTTTTTTATCTCCAACATGCTCCAAGATGTCCTTTGGCGCCTGAATATCACATATATGGTCAACAGAATTACCGGAACCAAAAGTGATAGAAAGTTCAAACATGGCTCAGAACGGCGTATAACGTCATAATATCACGTTTTGGGCACATTTTGTTTTTTATCTCCAACATGCTCCAATATGTTATTAGGCGCCTGAATATCACATATATGGTCAACAGAATCATCGGAACCAAAAGTGATAGAAAGTTCAAACATGGCTCAGAACGGCGTATAACGTCATAATATCACGTTTTGGGCACATTTTGTTTTTTATCTCCAACATGCTCCAAGATGTCATTGGCGCCTGAATATCACATATATGGTCAACAGAATTACAGGAACCAAAACTGATAGAAAGTTCAAACATGGCTCAGAACGGCGTATAACGTCATAATATCACGTTTTGGGCGCATTTTGTTTTTTATCTCCAACATGCTCCAAGATGTCCTTTGGCGCCTGAATATCACATATATGGTCAACAGAATTACCGGAACCAAAAGTGATAGAAAGTTCAAACATGGCTCAGAACGGCGTATAACGTCATAATATCACGTTTTGGGCACATTTTGTTTTTTATCTCCAACATGCTCCAATATGTTATTAGGCGCCTGAATATCACATATATGGTCAACAGAATCATCGGAACCAAAAGTGATAGAAAGTTCAAACATGTCTCAGAACGGCGTATAACGTCATAATATCACGTTTTGGGCACATTTTGTTTTTTATCTCCAACATGCTCCAAGATGTCATTGGCGCCTGAATATCACATATATGGTCAACAGAATTACAGGAACCAAAACTGATAGAAAGTTCAAACATGGCTCAGAACGGCGTATAACGTCATAATATCACGTTTTGGGCGCATTTTGTTTTTTATCTCCAACATGCTCCAAGATGTCCTTTGGCGCCTGAATATCACATATATGGTCAACAGAATTACCGGAACCAAAAGTGATAGAAAGTTCAAACATGGCTCAGAACGGCGTATAACGTCATAATATCACGTTTTGGGCACATTTTGTTTTTTATCTCCAACATGCTCCAATATGTTATTAGGCGCCTGAATATCACATATATGGTCAACAGAATCACCGGAACCAAAAGTGATAGAAAGTTCAAACATGGCTCAGAACGGCGTATAACGTCATAATATCACGTTTTGGGCACATTTTGTTTTTTATCTCCAACATGCTCCAAGATGTCATTTGGCGCCTGGATATCACATATATGGTCAACAGAACTACCGGAACCAAAAGTGATAGAAAGTTCAAACATGGCTCAGAACGGCGTATAACGACACAATATCACGTTTTGGGCACATTTTGTTTTTTATCTCCAACATGCTCCAATACGATATTTGGCCCCTGAATATCACAAATATGGTCAACAGAATTATCGGAACCAAAAGTGATAGAAAGTTCAAACATGGCTCAGAACGGCGTATAATGTCATAATATCACGTTTTGGGCACATATTGTTTTTTATCCCCAACATGCTCCAACATGTCATTTGGCGCCTGAATATCACAAATATGGTCAACAGAATTATCGGAACCAAAAGTGATAGAAAGTTCAAACATGGCTCAGAACGGCGTATAACGTCATAATATCACGTTTTGGGCACATTTTGTTTTTTATCTCCAACATGCTCCAAAATGTCATTTGGCGCCTGAATATCACATATATGGTCAACAGAATTACCGGAACCAAAAGTGATAGAAAGTTCAAACATGGCTCAGAACGGCGTATAACGTCATAATATCACGTTTTGGGCACATTTTGTTTTTTATCTCCAACATGCTCCAATATGTTATTAGGCGCCTGAATATCACATATATGGTCAACAGAATCATCGGAACCAAAAGTGATAGAAAGTTCAAACATGGCTCAGAACGGCGTATAACGTCATAATATCACGTTTTGGGCACATTTTGTTTTTTATCTCCAACATGCTCCAAGATGTCATTGGCGCCTGAATATCACATATATGGTCAACAGAATTACAGGAACCAAAACTGATAGAAAGTTCAAACATGGCTCAGAACGGCGTATAACGTCATAATATCACGTTTTGGGCGCATTTTGTTTTTTATCTCCAACATGCTCCAAGATGTCCTTTGGCGCCTGAATATCACATATATGGTCAACAGAATTACCGGAACCAAAAGTGATAGAAAGTTCAAACATGGCTCAGAACGGCGTATAACGTCATAATATCACGTTTTGGGCACATTTTGTTTTTTATCTCCAACATGCTCCAATATGTTATTAGGCGCCTGAATATCACATATATGGTCAACAGAATCATCGGAACCAAAAGTGATAGAAAGTTCAAACATGTCTCAGAACGGCGTATAACGTCATAATATCACGTTTTGGGCACATTTTGTTTTTTATCTCCAACATGCTCCAAGATGTCATTGGCGCCTGAATATCACATATATGGTCAACAGAATTACAGGAACCAAAACTGATAGAAAGTTCAAACATGGCTCAGAACGGCGTATAACGTCATAATATCACGTTTTGGGCGCATTTTGTTTTTTATCTCCAACATGCTCCAAGATGTCCTTTGGCGCCTGAATATCACATATATGGTCAACAGAATTACCGGAACCAAAAGTGATAGAAAGTTCAAACATGGCTCAGAACGGCGTATAACGTCATAATATCACGTTTTGGGCACATTTTGTTTTTTATCTCCAACATGCTCCAATATGTTATTAGGCGCCTGAATATCACATATATGGTCAACAGAATCACCGGAACCAAAAGTGATAGAAAGTTCAAACATGGCTCAGAACGGCGTATAACGTCATAATATCACGTTTTGGGCACATTTTGTTTTTTATCTCCAACATGCTCCAAGATGTCATTTGGCGCCTGGATATCACATATATGGTCAACAGAACTACCGGAACCAAAAGTGATAGAAAGTTCAAACATGGCTCAGAACGGCGTATAACGACACAATATCACGTTTTGGGCACATTTTGTTTTTTATCTCCAACATGCTCCAATACGATATTTGGCCCCTGAATATCACAAATATGGTCAACAGAATTATCGGAACCAAAAGTGATAGAAAGTTCAAACATGGCTCAGAACGGCGTATAATGTCATAATATCACGTTTTGGGCACATATTGTTTTTTATCCCCAACATGCTCCAACATGTCATTTGGCGCCTGAATATCACAAATATGGTCAACAGAATTATCGGAACCAAAAGTGATAGAAAGTTCAAACATGGCTCAGAACGGCGTATAACGTCATAATATCACGTTTTGGGCACATTTTGTTTTTTATCTCCAACATGCTCCAAAATGTCATTTGGCGCCTGAATATCACATATATGGTCAACAGAATTACCGGAACAAAAAGTGATAGAAAGTTCAAACATGGCTCAGAACGGCGTATAACATCACATCACGTTTTGGGCACATTTTGTTTTTTATCTCCAACATGCTCCAATACGACATTAGGCCCCGGAATATCACAAATATGGTCAACAGAATTATCGGAACCAAAAGTGATAGAAAGTTCAAACATGGCTCAGAACGGCGTATAACGTCCTAATATCACGTTTTGGGCACATTTTTTTTTTTATCTCCAACATGCTCCAAGACGACATTTGGCGCCTGAATATCACATATATGGTCAACAGAATTACCGGAACCAAAAGTGATAGAAAGTTCAAACATGGCTCAGAACGGCGTATAACGTCATAATATCACGTTTTGGGCACATTTTGTTTTTTATCTCCAACATGCTCCAGTACGACATTAGGCCCCTGAATATCACAAATATGGTCAACAGAATTATCGGAACCAAAAGTGATAGAAAGTTTAAACATGGCTCAGAACGGCGTATAACGTCATAATATCACGTTTTGGGCACATTTTGTTTTTTATCTCCAACATGCTCCGAGATGTCATTTGGCGCCTGAATATCACATATATTGTCAACAGAATTACCGGAACAAAAAGTGATAGAAAGTTCAAACATGGCTCAGAACGGCGCATAACGTCATAATATCACGTTTTGGGCACATTTTGTTTTTTATCTCCAACATGCTCCAAGATGACATTTGGCCCCTGAATATCACATATATGGTCAACAGAATTACCGGAACCAAAGGTGATAGAAAGTTCAAACATGGCTCAGAACGGCGCATAACGTCATAATATCACGTTTTGGGCACATTTTGTTTTTTATCTCCAACATGCTCCAATATGTTATTAGGCGCCTGAATATCACATATATGGTCAACAGAATCATCGGAACCAAAAGTGATAGAAAGTTCAAACATGTCTCAGAACGGCGTATAACGTCATAATATCACGTTTTGGGCACATTTTGTTTTTTATCTCCAACATGCTCCGAGATGTCATTTGGCGCCTGAATATCACATATATGGTCAACAGAATTACCGGAACAAAAAGTGATAGAAAGTTCAAACATGGCTCAGAACGGCGTATAACGTCATAATATCACGTTTTGGGCATATTGTGTTTTTTATCTCCAACATGCTCCAATACGATATTTGGCCCCTGAATATCACAAATATGGTCAACAGAATTACCGGAACCGAAAGTGATAGAAAGTTCAAACATGGCTCAGAACGGCGTATAACGTCATAATATCACGTTTTGGGCACATTTTGTTTTTTATCTCCAACATGCTCCAAGATGTCATTGGCGCCTGAATATCACATATATGGTCAACAGAATTACAGGAACCAAAACTGATAGAAAGTTCAAACATGGCTCAGAACGGCGTATAACGTCATAATATCACGTTTTGGGCGCATTTTGTTTTTTATCTCCAACATGCTCCAAGATGTCCTTTGGCGCCTGAATATCACATATATGGTCAACAGAATTACCGGAACCAAAAGTGATAGAAAGTTCAAACATGGCTCAGAACGGCGTATAACGTCATAATATCACGTTTTGGGCACATTTTGTTTTTTATCTCCAACATGCTCCAATATGTTATTAGGCGTCTGAATATCACATATATGGTCAACAGAATCATCGGAACCAAAAGTGATAGAAAGTTCAAACATGTCTCAGAACGGCGTATAACGTCATAATATCACGTTTTGGGCACATTTTGTTTTTTATCTCCAACATGCTCCAAGATGTCATTGGCGCCTGAATATCACATATATGGTCAACAGAATTACAGGAACCAAAACTGATAGAAAGTTCAAACATGGCTCAGAACGGCGTATAACGTCATAATATCACGTTTTGGGCGCATTTTGTTTTTTATCTCCAACATGCTCCAAGATGTCCTTTGGCGCCTGAATATCACATATATGGTCAACAGAATTACCGGAACCAAAAGTGATAGAAAGTTCAAACATGGCTCAGAACGGCGTATAACGTCATAATATCACGTTTTGGGCACATTTTGTTTTTTATCTCCAACATGCTCCAATATGTTATTAGGCGCCTGAATATCACATATATGGTCAACAGAATCATCGGAACCAAAAGTGATAGAAAGTTCAAACATGGCTCAGAACGGCGTATAACGTCATAATATCACGTTTTGGGCACATTTTGTTTTTTATCTCCAACATGCTCCAAGATGTCATTTGGCGCCTGGATATCACATATATGGTCAACAGAACTACCGGAACCAAAAGTGATAGAAAGTTCAAACATGGCTCAGAACGGCGTATAACGACACAATATCACGTTTTGGGCACATTTTGTTTTTTATCTCCAACATGCTCCAATACGATATTTGGCCCCTGAATATCACAAATATGGTCAACAGAATTATCGGAACCAAAAGTGATAGAAAGTTCAAACATGGCTCAGAACGGCGTATAATGTCATAATATCACGTTTTGGGCACATATTGTTTTTTATCCCCAACATGCTCCAACATGTCAGTTGGCGCCTGAATATCACAAATATGGTCAACAGAATTATCGGAACCAAAAGTGATAGAAAGTTCAAACATGGCTCAGAACGGCGTATAACGTCATAATATCACGTTTTGGGCACATTTTGTTTTTTATCTCCAACATGCTCCAAAATGTCATTTGGCGCCTGAATATCACATATATGGTCAACAGAATTACCGGAACAAAAAGTGATAGAAAGTTCAAACATGGCTCAGAACGGCGTATAACATCACATCACGTTTTGGGCACATTTTGTTTTTTATCTCCAACATGCTCCAATACGACATTAGGCCCCGGAATATCACAAATATGGTCAACAGAATTATCGGAACCAAAAGTGATAGAAAGTTCAAACATGGCTCAGAACGGCGTATAACGTCCTAATATCACGTTTTGGGCACATTTTGTTTTTTATCTCCAACATGCTCCAAGACGACATTTGGCGCCTGAATATCACATATATGGTCAACAGAATTACCGGAACCAAAAGTGATAGAAAGTTCAAACATGGCTCAGAACGGCGTATAACGTCATAATATCACGTTTTGGGCACATTTTGTTTTTTATCTCCAACATGCTCCAGTACGACATTAGGCCCCTGAATATCACAAATATGGTCAACAGAATTATCGGAACCAAAAGTGATAGAAAGTTTAAACATGGCTCAGAACGGCGTATAACGTCATAATATCACGTTTTGGGCACATTTTGTTTTTTATCTCCAACATGCTCCGAGATGTCATTTGGCGCCTGAATATCACATATATTGTCAACAGAATTACCGGAACAAAAAGTGATAGAAAGTTCAAACATGGCTCAGAACGGCGCATAACGTCATAATATCACGTTTTGGGCACATTTTGTTTTTTATCTCCAACATGCTCCAAGATGACATTTGGCCCCTGAATATCACATATATGGTCAACAGAATTACCGGAACCAAAGGTGATAGAAAGTTCAAACATGGCTCAGAACGGCACATAACGTCATAATATCACGTTTTGGGCACATTTTGTTTTTTATCTCCAACATGCTCCAATATGTTATTAGGCGCCTGAATATCACATATATGGTCAACAGAATCATCGGAACCAAAAGTGATAGAAAGTTCAAACATGTCTCAGAACGGCGTATAACTTCATAATATCACGTTTTGGGCACATTTTGTTTTTTATCTCCAACATGCTCCAAGATGATATTTGGCCCCTGAATATCACATATATGGTCAACAGAATTACCGGAACCAAAAGTGATAGAAATTTCAAACATGGCTCAGAACGGCGTATAACGTCATAATATCACGTTTTGGGCACATTTTGTTTTTATCTCCAACATGCTCCAATATGTTATTAGGCACCTGAATATCACATATATGGTCAACAGAATCATCGGAACCAAAAGTGATAGAAAGTTCAAACATGTCTCAGAACGGCGTATAACGTCATAATATCACGTTTTGGGCACATTTTGTTTTTATCTCCAACATGCTCCAATATGTTATTAGGCACCTGAATATCACATATATGGTCAACAGAATCATCGGAACCAAAAGTGATAGAAAGTTCAAACATGTCTCAGAACGGCGTATAACGTCATAATATCACGTTTTGGGCACATTTTGTTTTTTATCTCCAACATGCTCCATGATGACATTTGGCCCCTGAATATCACCTATATGGTCAACAGAATTACCGGAACCAAAAGTGATAGAAAGTTCAAACATGGCTCAGAACGGCGTATAACGTCATAATATCACGTTTTGGGCGCATTTTGTTTTTTATCTCCAACATGCTCCAATATGTTATTAGGAGCCTGAATATCACATATATGGTCAACAGAATCATCGGAACCAAAAGTGATAGAAAGTTCAAACATGGCTCAGAACGGCGTATAACGTCATAACATCACGTTTTGGGCACATTTTGTTTTTA
Organism: Onthophagus taurus; assembly: GCF_036711975.1. NCBI lineage: Eukaryota > Metazoa > Arthropoda > Insecta > Coleoptera > Scarabaeidae > Onthophagus > Onthophagus taurus. The sequence continues at coordinate 25,742,642 of NC_091972.1, read as the reverse complement.
TCTCCAACATGCTCCAATATGTTATTAGGCACCTGAATATCACATATATGGTCAACAGAATCATCGGAACCAAAAGTGATAGAAAGTTCAAACATGTCTCAGAACGGCGTATAACGTCATAATATCACGTTTTGGGCATATTTTGTTTTTTATCTCCAACATGCTCCAAGATGTCATTAGGCGCCTGAATATCACATATATGGTCAACAGAATTACCGGAACCAAAAGTGATAGAAAGTTCAAACATGGCTCAGAACGGCGTATAACGTCATAATATCACGTTTTGGGCACATTTTGTTTTTATCTCCAACATGCTCCAATATGTTATTAGGCACCTGAATATCACATATATGGTCAACAGAATTACCGGAACCAAAAGTGATAGAAATTTCAAACATGGCTCAGAACGGCGTATAACGTCATAATATCACGTTTTGGGCACATTTTGTTTTTATCTCCAACATGCTCCAATATGTTATTAGGCACCTGAATATCACATATATGGTCAACAGAATCATCGGAACCAAAAGTGATAAAAAGTTCAAACATGTCTCAGAACGGCGTATAACGTCATAATATCACGTTTTGGGCACATTTTGTTTTTTATCTCCAACATGCTCCATGATGACATTTGGCCCCTGAATATCACCTATATGGTCAACAGAATTACCGGAACCAAAAGTGATAGAAAGTTCAAACATGGCTCAGAACGGCGTATAACGTCATAATATCACGTTTTGGGCGCATTTTGTTTTTTATCTCCAACATGCTCCAATATGTTATTAGGAGCCTGAATATCACATATATGGTCAACAGAATCATCGGAACCAAAAGTGATAGAAAGTTCAAACATGGCTCAGAACGGCGTATAACGTCATAATATCACGTTTTGGGCACATTTTGTTTTTTATCTCAAACATGCTCCAATACGATATTAGGCACCTGAATATCACATATATGGTCAACAGAATTACCGGAACCAAAAGTGATAGAAAGTTCAAACATGGCTCAGAACGGCGTATAACGTCATAATATCACGTTTTGGGCGCATTTTGTTTTTTATCTCCAACATGCTCCAATATGTTATTAGGAGCCTGAATATCACATATATGGTCAACAGAATCATCGGAACCAAAAGTGATAGAAAGTTCAAACATGGCTCAGAACGGCGTATAACGTCATAATATCACGTTTTGGGCACATTTTGTTTTTTATCTCAAACATGCTCCAATACGATATTTGGCCCCTGAATATCACAAATATGGTCAACCGAATTATCGGAACCAAAAGTGATAGAAAGTTCAAACATGGCTCAGAACGGCGTATAACGTCATAATATCACGTTTTGGGCACATTTTGTTTTTTATCTCCAACATGCTCCAAGATGATATATGGCCCCTGAATATCACATATATGGTCAACAGAATTACCGGAACCAAAAGTGATAGAAATTTCAAACATGGCTCAGAACGGCGTATAACGTCATAATATCACGTTTTGGGCACATTTTGTTTTTATCTCCAACATGCTCCAATATGTTATTAGGCACCTGAATATCACATATATGGTCAACAGAATCATCGGAACCAAAAGTGATAGAAAGTTCAAACATGTCTCAGAACGGCGTATAACTTCATAATATCACGTTTTGGGCACATTTTGTTTTTTATCTCCAACATGCTCCATGATGACATTTGGCCCCTGAATATCACCTATATGGTCAACAAAATTACCGGAACCAAAAGTGATAGAAAGTTCAAACATGGCTCAGAACGGCGTATATAGTCATAATATCACGTTTTGGGCGCATTTTGTTTTTTATCTCCAACATGCTCCAATATGTTATTAGGAGCCTGAATATCACATATATGGTCAACAGAATCATCGGAACCAAAAGTGATAGAAAGTTCAAACATGGCTCAGAACGGCGTATAACGTCATAATATCACGTTTTGGGCACATTTTGTTTTTTATCTCCAACATGCTCCAATACGATATTTGGCCCCTGAATATCACAAATATGGTCAACAGAATTATCGGAACCAAAAGTGATAGAAAGTTCAAACATGGCTCAGAACGGCGTATAACGTCATAATATCACGTTTTGGGCACATTTTGTTTTTTATCTCCAACATGCTCCAAGATGATATTTGGCCCCTGAATATCACATATATGGTCAACAGAATTACCGGAACCAAAAGTGATAGAAATTTCAAACATGGCTCAGAACGGCGTATAACGTCATAATATCACGTTTTGGGCACATTTTGTTTTTATCTCCAACATGCTCCAATATGTTATTAGGAGCCTGAATATCACATATATGGTCAACAGAATCATCGGAAGCAAAAGTGATAGAAAGTTCAAACATGGCTCAGAACGGCGTATAACGTCATAATATCACGTTTTGGGCACATTTTGTTTTTATCTCCAACATGCTCCAATATGTTATTAGGAGCCTGAATATCACATATATGGTCAACAGAATCATCGGAAGCAAAAGTGATAGAAAGTTCAAACATGGCTCAGAACGGCGTATAACGTCATAATATCACGTTTTGGGCACATTTTGTTTTTTATCTCCAACATGCTCCAATACGATATTTGGCCCCTGAATATCACAAATATGGTCAACAGAATTATCGGAACCAAAAGTGATAGAAAGTTCAAACATGGCTCAGAACGGCGTATAACGTCATAATATCACGTTTTGGGCACATTTTGTTTTTTATCTCCAACATGCTCCAAGATGATATTTGGCCCCTGAATATCACATATATGGTCAACAGAATTACCGGAACCAAAAGTGATAGAAATTTCAAACATGGCTCAGAACGGCGTATAACGTCATAATATCACGTTTTGGGCACATTTTGTTTTTATCTTCAACATGCTCCAATATGTTATTAGGCACCTGAATATCACATATATGGTCAACAGAATCATCGGAACCAAAAGTGATAGAAAGTTCAAACATGTCTCAGAACGGCGTATAACGTCATAATATCACGTTTTGGGCACATTTAGTTTTTTATCTCCAACATGCTCCATGATGACATTTGGCCCCTGAATATCACCTATATGGTCAACAGAATTACCGGAACCAAAAGTGATAGAAAGTTCAAACATGGCTCAGAACGGCGTATAACGTCATAATATCACGTTTTGGGCGCATTTTGTTTTTTATCTCCAACATGCTCCAATATGTTATTAGGAGCCTGAATATCACATATATGGTCAACAGAATCATCGGAACCAAAAGTGATAGAAAGTTCAAACATGGCTCAGAACGGCGTATAACGTCATAATATCACGTTTTGGGCACATTTTGTTTTTATCTCCAACATGCTCCAATATGTTATTAGGCACCTGAATATCACATATATGGTCAACAGAATCATCGGAACCAAAAGTGATAGAAAGTTCAAACATGGCTCAGAACGGCGTATAACGTCATAATATCACGTTTTGGGCACATTTTGTTTTTTATCTCCAACATGCTCCATGATGACAGAATCATCGGAACCAAAAGTGATAGAAAGTTCAAACATGTCTCAGAACGGCGTATAACGTCATAATATCACGTTTTGAGCGCATTTTGTTTTTTATCTCCAACATGCTCCAATATGTTATTAGGAGCCTGAATATCACATATATGGTCAACAGAATCATCGGAACCAAAAGTGATAGAAAGTTCAAACATGGCTCAGAACGGCGTATAACGTCATAATATCACGTTTTGGGCACATTTTGTTTTTTATCTCCAACATGCTCCAAGATGTCATTAGGCGCCTGAATATCACATATATGGTCAACAGAATTACCGGAACCAAAAGTGATAGAAAGTTCAAACATGGCTCAGAACGGCGTATAACGTCATAATATCACGTTTTGGGCACATTTTGTTTTTTATCTCCAACATGCTCCATGATGACAGAATCATCGGAACCAAAAGTGATAGAAAGTTCAAACATGTCTCAGAACGGCGTATAACGTCATAATATCACGTTTTGGGCACATTTTGTTTTTTATCTCCAACATGCTCCAAGATGTCATTAGGCGCCTGAATATCACATATATGGTCAACAGAATTACCGGAACCAAACGTGATAGAAAGTTCAAACATGGCTCAGAACGGCGTATAACGTCATAATATCACGTTTTGGGCACATTTTGTTTTTTATCTCCAACATGCTCCAAGATGTCATTTGGCGCCTGAATATCACATATATGGTCAACAGAATTACCGGAACCAAAAGTGATAGAAAGTTCAAACATGTCTCAGAACGGCGTATAACGTCATAATATCACGTTTTGGGCACATTTTGTTTTTTATCTCCAACATGCTCCAAGATGATATTTGGCCCCTGAATATCACATATATGGTCAACAGAATTACCGGAACCAAAAGTGATAGAAATTTCAAACATGGCTCAGAACGGCGTATAACGTCATAATATCACGTTTTGGGCACATTTTGTTTTTATCTCCAACATGCTCCAATATGTTATTAGACACCTGAATATCACATATATGGTCAACAGAATCATCGGAACCAAAAGTGATAGAAAGTTCAAACATGTCTCAGAACGGCGTATAACGTCATAATATCACGTTTTGGGCGCATTTTGTTTTTTATCTCCAACATGCTCCAATATGTTATTAGGAGCCTGAATATCACATATATGGTCAACAGAATCATCGGAACCAAAAGTGATAGAAAGTTCAAACATGGCTCAGAACGGCGTATAACGTCATAATATCACGTTTTGGGCACATTTTGTTTTTATCTCCAACATGCTCCAATATGTTATTAGGCACCTGAATATCACATATATGGTCAACAGAATCATCGGAACCAAAAGTGATAGAAAGTTCAAACATGTCTCAGAACGGCGTATAACGTCATAATATCACGTTTTGGGCACATTTTGTTTTTTATCTCCAACATGCTCCAAGATGTCATTAGGCGCCTGAATATCACATATATGGTCAACAGAATTACCGGAACCAAAAGTGATAGAAAGTTCAAACATGGCTCAGAACGGCGTATAACGTCATAATATCCCGTTTTGGGCACATTTTGTTTTTTATCTCCAACATGCTCCATGATGACAGAATCATCGGAACCAAAAGTGATAGAAAGTTCAAACATGTCTCAGAACGGCGTATAACGTCATAATATCACGTTTTGGGCACATTTTGTTTTTTATCTCCAACATGCTCCAAGATGTCATTAGGCGCCTGAATATCACATATATGGTCAACAGAATTACCGGAACCAAACGTGATAGAAAGTTCAAACATGGCTCAGAACGGCGGCGTATAACGTCATAATATCACGTTTTGGGCACATTTTGTTTTTTATCTCCAACATGCTCCAAGATGTCATTTGGCGCCTGAATATCACATATATGGTCAACAGAATTACCGGAACCAAAAGTGATAGAAAGTTCAAACATGTCTCAGAACGGCGTATAACGTCATAATATCACGTTTTGGGCACATTTTGTTTTTTATCTCCAACATGCTCCAAGATGATATTTGGCCCCTGAATATCACATATATGGTCAACAGAATTACCGGAACCAAAAGTGATAGAAATTTCAAACATGAGTAGTAGATAAAAGCCGATTCTAGAACCTCCTCTCAGAACCTCAGGTCAAGGCCAAGGCCAAGGTCACGTTGAGTGACCATGACCTTGACCTTGCCCTGAGGTTCTGGGAGGAGGTTCCAGAATCGGCTATTGCAAAGGGGGTCGTTGACCAGTAACCTTGACCTAAACAATGACCTTTACTTTGAGCTCACCTCAGGTCAAGATCACGTTTAGTGACCATGACCTTGATCAGTAACCTTGACCTGAACAATGACCTTTACTTTGATCTCAACGGAGACCTTGAAGTCAACCTTAATTGTGACCATTACATTGACCGTGTACGTGACCTGAAATGAAGGTTACACGACGTGAGGCCATTGAAAACCCCACTTCGGAGGAGGTATGCTTTAAATAGCAGATAGAAAATCGTGTTCAACAGTATTGAAGTAAGAGTGTTGTGAACATAAAGAAATTGAGGAACTTGTAGCTCCTATTTTAAGCAGTTTACATCGCTTAAATATAATGGCATCGAGAAATCCAATTAAAGTCATCGATATGCAAGGGTTTACTTTATCTTCGGGATTTCGAGTTAAAGAATTGGCTATCGGTGATGGTGAGTCGATTTCCCATTTCATATTTCAACCTGATATAAGTTATGAAAGACTCAATAAGCGAGAATGTCGACAAGTGCGTTGGGAGGAGAATAACTTACACCATTTGCATTACGAGAATGGATATGTGCCCTATAATCAACTGAAAGACATTCTGGAACAGCATACATGCGGAGTGGAGGTGGTGTTTGTAAAGGGATCTCAAAAAGAAAAGGTATTGAGAGACCTATTATCATCGGTAAAGCCAGTGATTATTAATTTACAACATAATATATATTGCCCTTTGCTTTCGTTGAGTCAAAATTCTTGCGCATATCATTATAAATCGGAAAGCAGTTGTGCAATTGAAAATGTTAAATTAATTTTAAAATTTTTAAAAATGGATTTAGATTAATGTTAAAATTTAAAATTTAAATAAATTAATTTTTATAGTACTGACTTTTTTTTATTCAATTTAAATGTATCACATTCCTAATCCTAATATATAAAATGGAAAAGAAAAACAACCGAATTAAATTTCATTTAATTTATTGAACTCGTCTTTAATAAATGATAAACAATTGCATATCTTTTTAACGTATTATTTATGGTGTCAACTCGACGCCCCCGAGTTAGCAGTTCATGATGTTTTTTTTTTGGTGTACTCAAGTCGAGTGATGGCTCTTCTCGGGTGCTCCCGGAGGAGTGGAGCATGACCGGGTTGGATTTACTTTGAGCTCACCTCAGGTCAAGATCACGTTGAGTGACTATGACATTGATCAGTAACCTTGACCTGAACAATGACCTTTACTTTGACCTCAACGGAGAACTTGAAGTCAACCTTAATTGTGACCGTGACGTCCCCACCTAAAATGATGTGTATAAATAGCAAGTCAGGTTCATAAAAGATTAGTTTCATTGAAATCATCCGACGTAGTGGTGACATAACAACGCAGAACAAGTAAGTCCATAAACACTTGTCTTACAGCAGAAGTATTAATGTTATATATACTTAGTGGGTTCCAGACAACAATATACAAAAGCACCGAAGAGAAGTCTCGAGGTTCAACAGGCGGTGTCCAAAAAAGCGAACATAAGTCCAAAGGTGATAAAACCCTCGTTGACACCCGTGGCATCTGAAGAGGTGTTAAAACAAGAAAAGTTTAATACAGTTATAGAGTGTGGTAACAATATGCAAGCGGTCGCTGATGGAAAAGATTCGTTTGCAGACTTAAGCCCTTTTATTATGACGCAAAGTGTTAACGGTAATAATGAAGTAGTTTCGAGAATAGATAACATGGAGAGCTTAACCAACATGTCGGACAGTACAGTAAGAGCAAGTAGAGGTCCTCTATTTTCGGAAACAGTGTATGCACTAAATAAGAGCCGCACGAAATGTGTGGCAATAGGATTAAGTGCTGACTTACATTTTGAACCAGTGGTAAGGTTAATGGGAAAAGGTCAATGTTTAACATTAACGGAAAACGATTGGCACAACATTATTATGTATAAGTCAACAATCACAAACAGTTTTGCTAATCAGTCTCCGTCGCAGATAGTGTTGTGTGGTGTCAGTATATCGTGCGATTGGATGGAAAACGTTTGCAAGATTTTAAAGTTGGAGAGGGGTGGAGAATATGTATATATTGCATATGAATCGTTGCATGAGCTTTGGAACGTAGCAGATTTAGTAGCAACTCGACTGAGATTATTGAGAACTGTGAATTACAAAGCATATTATGATAGTGTTATAAACGCGTTAGCTGCAATGGATGGAGATGTGAAACGTAATATGTTAACGATGCTCAATGAATCGTGTTCTGAACAAATATGTATAAGTAAGGAAGTGATGTTGTACAATTTCGATAAAATCTTGTTGGATGTAGATTTGTTTAAATTATTTCACAATCAATAAAGACATGGGTAAGGTGCGGATTGATGAGAGTAAAAATGAGATGCATAGAATGTATGCATGGACTTATGCGTATAGACAATCACGAAAGTGTAATTGGGAGGAAATGTATTTAGATCGTCTTAGATTTAAGAATAGAATAAGTTATGTAAATGATATGTTACACCTGTACTTAAGCAGCGAATTTAGAAATAAGATTTTTCATGAAAGATTTAAATATGTAATGACTTAAAATAAATAAAATTTTTTTTCAAATGTGAGCGTATTATTAACCATCCAATATTCACCGAATAATGTGCGAAAGCTATTAAATATAATGGTATGAATGTTAGGACAGTGAAACAGTATGCATCGATCAAGCAAACGGTCTGGTCGAGGTATTGTGAATACATTAATCAATAAGCTTCCGATAGAACTACATTTGCCAGGTTATAATTATTGCGGTCCGGGAACCAAATTGGTAAAGAGATTAGTTCGTGGAGATCAGGGAGTGAATAAATTAGACGACGCCTGTAAAACGCATGATATTGCCTACGCAGCGACATCGAATTTAGCTGAGCGACACATAGCCGATAAAGAGTTGTATAAGACAGCGAAAGAGCGGTTGAGAAGTAAAGACGCAAGCTTAGGAGAGCGACTATCGTCGGCGTTAGTGTCAACGATAATGAAAGGAAAAACAATAATGGGTATGGGAATGCAAATTCGTGCCCTAAGACGTAGAGGGACAACTCGTCAGAAGTTGAAACGTGGCGGTAAATTGTCGTTTACGCAGGCAATGAACTTAGTGCGGCGAGCGATTGCACAGACCAACAGTACGAATACAAAGGGAGATGTACAAGTGGGTTACAATCTGTTGAAACCTTATCAAGGTAGAATACTTAAACCGCGCGGAAAAATAATCAAGATTCCCAAGACGGGAGGTTTTTTACCCTTAATACTTGCAGCTTTGGGTGCTCTCGGTTCTTTAGGCGGAGGTGCAGCAGCTATTGCAAAAACCGTAAACGAAGCAAAAATAGCAAGGGAGCAGTTACAAGAAGCCCAACGTCACAATCGGGCTATGGAACCAAAAGCGATCGGCAGCGGTTTGTATATTAAACCATATAAGCGAGGTTGCGGACTAGTCATGAAAACGGTATCACGAAAATCAAAGCGACTAAAACGCACCAAGAGGGCGAACAAAATTGGTACAGGAATGTTTATTAATCCATATAAAAAGGGTTGTGGTTATAAAACTGTAGCAAAAAACTAATAAAAATACCCCAACATTCTTTAACGGATGTAGAGTTAAGGCGATATGCACGAGCGCTTGATCTGTTAAACTTTCGTGGGGTGTACATGAGAAACAATTTACCGAAGAAAATCCGAAAACGAGAGAGTGGGATAATAAATCTTGATAATCGTACGGGTCCCGGTACTCACTGGACAGCTTACAACAAGGATGGTGTAAATGTTAACTACTTTGACAGTTATGGAGATTTACGACCACCGATTGAAGTGGAGAAGTATTTTATATCGGATGGGGGGAGAAATATTGTGAGGTATAATTATCGACGATATCAAAAAGAAGATCAAACAAATTGTGGACAATTGTGTCTGCATTTCTTAGATAGTTTAAATACCAAGGAAGTATCCGTGTAAGATTAGTCTTGAGAACAACAATGGAACAAGATACAATACATACAAGTTATACATTTACGCTCACCGGAAGGGGGTCGGAGTTGTCTTGTAACTTTAACCCACCGATTTATTTGAATGAACTCGGTACATACGAGTTAGCTCTTTTAAATTTCGAAACGTTCAATACGTTACCTAATATCGATTCAACAAACAATATTTTACAATATGAAGATCATATGGGAAATTTTACAGAGAATATTGAAATACCGCTAGGAACATACGATATTAACGATATTAACGAATACGTTAAAAAAACATTAACAGCGAGGAATATTCTCAGCGTGACTACACCGGGTACACAGATACGCATAAGAGGTAATAATAATACGCAACGTGCTGAGATAAAAACAAACCGGCGAATAAATTTTGCTAGCGATAATTCAATCGGTTCCTTACTTGGTTTTAACCCTAAAGTTATACCTAAAAACACGATAACAGAATCGGATCATATCGTGAATATAAATAAAACGAATGCATTACAAATTTATTGTAATTTGAGCTCCGGATCGTATACGAATGGACAACCCATGCACGTGTTGTATCATTTCTTCCCGAACGTACCGGCTGGTTTTAAAATAATAGAAGCTCCGCAACAACCGATTTACTTACCTGTTACAACGAACGTGATTAGTACATTAATAGTACGCATACTTGATCAGGACGGTCAGTTGGTAAACTTCAGAGACGAAGAAGTGACCGTGAGAGTGCACTTGAAATCGGTGTGAGTAGTAGGGTATTTAATATGGGTATAGTGTACGACGTTCGAAGAAAAGCACAGGAAAATCTGGGTGATAGAGTAATGTATAAAACGGTACGAAAGGATGTAAAACCTAACAGTAAGCGAAAATCAACTACCCAGTTAACACGCGTCAATCGTCAGTATTTAAGCAACTTAGGTTTTCAACTACTATAAATGGAGTCCTTAAACGTCACGGAGAAAATAAAAGTAGATAACTCGATTGTAAGTTACGAATATCATTCCCATCAACCGTTTGGTTCTACTAGCTTCGGTAACAATGATGAAATTCGTATAGGCATACCCGAAATAGACAATTACACATTGCCTCATGAAAGTTTTTTGTATGTGGAAGGGAGCGTACGTAAACTGGATGCGAGTGGTAAAGCAACAAAAGATGCTAGTGCAACTGCAAAATTGATAAATAATCCTGTAGCGTTTATGTTCAGTGATATTCGCTATCTTATAAATGGTGTTCAAATAGATGGAGTGAGAAACGTGGGGTTAACATCATGTATGAAAGGATACTTTTCGTATACCCCTCACGATATAATAAAGTTGGCGAACGCAGGTTGGAACATGGGCGAGGATCTGCTAGGTCAAGTGGTCCCAACATCCCCTGTAACGGATGCAATAATGGATAAAAATGGAAATTTTGGATTGAGTGTACCGCTAAAGACATTAATAGGGTTTGCTGAAGATTTTAAAACAATTGTGATGAATGTGAGACAAGAGCTAGTGTTAATTCGTAATAATGATGATAATGATGTGCTTGTGAATACGGTAGAAGAACCGTTACAGTTAAAAATCGATAAAGTTGTGTGGAGAATGCCCCATCTAGCCGTAGGCTTACGAGAACAATTAGCTCTAACAAAAATAGCAGGACGAAATATTGATCTGCAAATACCTTTTCGCAGTTGGGAAGTACATGAATATCCTTCTTTACCTCAAACAACAAAGCATTCATGGGCTGTGAAAACAGCTCCGCAGTTGGAAACACCTAGATTTATAATAATTGGGTTTCAAACAAAGAAGAAAGGAAAACAGTTGGCGAACATGGCAACCTTTGATAATGTAAAACTCACCAATTTGACGGTATTCCTAAACGGTGAACGCTACCCATACGATAATCTGAACGTGGACTTTGATAGTAATCGTGTCGCAGTGTTATATGACATGTATACACGCTTTCAAAAGTCCTACTATGGGAAGGAAGGAGAACCATTACTCACTCCGAAACAATTTATTGAAAATTATCCACTGATTGGAATTGATTGTACATATCAAGCAGAAGCGCTACACAAAAGTGGGGTAGAAATACGGATAGAATTTACGACAAAAAATCCGATTCCTGATGGTACCACAGCATACTGTTTAGTTTTACATGATAAGGCGTTTCAATATTCTCCACTAACAAAAATCGTCAAACAAATGACTTGAGTATGGGGAAAGAAGGGTTGGTAGTGTGTAGTTGGATCGGATCCTGAGCCGCATCGCACCCGTAGCTCATCATCCGAAATGTGAGACTTCTATATTCAGCGTAAACAAAAAAAAGTCGTAGAGTATAAGTTGTGCGACAGATTTCTACGGCTGCATAGTATGGATAATCGTGTTGATGTACGGAAGCAAGATGTATTCAAATAAAACTCAATACATAATTCTCGATATACAAGGTTTCATGGTCAACGAAGATCAGTTCGTACCTAAAGAATTAGCATCATGTGATAGTAACAAATGCATAACCCACCACGTTTTTCAACCGAGTAGCAGTATAGCTTCATTACCATCTAAATATAGGAATACTGCAAACTGGTTAATGACACATCATCATTGCATCGACTGGAAAGTTGGTTTTGTCCATCCAATGGAATTCGACGCCATAGTCAAATATCTGTGTCGGAATGTCAAGAAAGTGTATGTTAAAGGACCTGAAAAAATTAAATTTTTAAGACATATTATTTCCGCGCCGATATTTGCGTTGGAAGGTAGTATCTATAAACTTGAGATGGGTATACCGAGCTGTGCTTTTCACTCGCGACGAAGAAGTATGTGCGCTCTTTCCAATGTACGCCACTTACAAGAAGTTGTCGAAGAGGGGGTGCAAAACAAGGATGCGAAAGACAGTCGGTGACTATAAAGCAGAGACAAGTCGTAATGGGGGATAGTTAAGAGCTGGTTGCGATGGAACAAGTGTTCACTGTGTTTGGGTGTTGGCCACTTACATCTGCCAAGAAAGTGTACAGCGTAATGAAAAAATATGAACAAGATGCCTCATTTGCGAACATTCCAGCTCGTGATTTAAAATATTTACCAACACAGTATTATTTCGATAAAGTACCATCTATGGAATTACGAAGAATTTGGACCCAACTACCGTTCGCCTACCAGCAATCGAAAATGTTACAAATGAAGTTACCGTGTCTTGAACATTATAATAATGATTGTGCGGAAACTCATTTCGATGGACCACCACCACCTAAAATGCATTGTATTAAATGTACGTTAGAAAAGAAATAAATGTTATTTTTTTATCCATATTGATGAGTTTTATTTAAAGAAACCTCTTCACCTCCCCTTCCCCCTCCCCCTCCCCCCTCCCCCTCCCCCTCCCCTCCCCCTCCCCTGCCCCACCCCTGCCCCACCCCCCCGCGCGGGCTCAACTACGCTCCGCTTCGCTCCGCTCCGTACCGCGCTTCGCGCGACCGCCCGCGCGGGGGGGTGGGGCAGGGGTGGGGCAGGGGAGGGGGAGGGGAGGGGGAGGGGGGAGGGGGGATTGTAACCCCCCTTGAGTCACGGGCGAAGATAAGGTCCGAACGACCTCGCATTCTCAGACAGTATGACCTCCCCTTGGGCCACAGGCGATAACAAGGAGAAAACCTGGACAACCTCGCATTCCCAGACAGTATGACCTCCCCTTCAGTCACAGGCGATAACAAGGAGAAGACCTAAACGACCTCGCATTCCCAGACAGTTGACCGGACAAATACCTGTTCACTAACCCGTACTTAAAGGTAGTGGAAAGTGGGTTACTCCTCACTCCGTGTACAGCAGTCGCTGAGTGATATAGTAGTGTACAAAAGACGATAATTCCTTAAAAAGTGTGTTTACAATAATAACAGATTTTGTTAAAAACTGTGTTTTTCCGACCACGAAGAAATCGCCTTCTGCTAGAAAACCATTTGAAAAGTAAGTTACATCAATACAATTTTTATCGGTTTTCTTCATGTATGTTTGTGATGATTTCAGGTATTAATTGTTATACGCTGAGAAAAGTGGTTCTTCAGCGCATTGCAAACCTGTCAGACGTGATAGAAAACCATTTGAAAAGTAAGTTACATCAATACAATTTTTATCGGTTTTCTTCATGTATGTTTGTGATGATTTCAGACATTAATTGTTATACGCTGAGAAAAGTGGTTCTTCAGCGGATTGCAAACTTGTCAGACGTGAGCGAACGTATAATTTTAATAAAATAATCCAAATTTTTTGTAACCCTTTTGATTCCTTGAAGTCTTTCCCATTATGCTTCACTTAATTGGTAACAGCCACGCTCGTGCAAGCGATAATACCGATGGTATGACCGACCCACTGGTTGCCGTGCTGCCACGCAATAACGACAGTACGAATGTTGTTGAGTCAAGCCTACCGTCGTTACCATTATATTGCAGCGGCAACTTTGACGGTTTGAGTCGTACCATGCAGGATTTCACTACAGACCCACCACTGTACGAGCAAATAATGAATGAGCTCCGGTCACAGCCAGGGAACGACAATGGTGCGATTGTTACCACCAGTCCAACCTTGTCGTCCTACGGCTTAACTCGCATCAGTATGGAGATACGAGAAGAAGGAACATATCAGGAAGTTGTTGTGCCACCTGAACCTGCTACCAATCAGGCCGACGTGGTACAACCACTTCCAGATATTGTACATACGGATGTCACAAGTCAAGCACCTGCTGAAAACCAGGTGCTTGCGGCACCGTCTGTACCAGCGACGGAAGACGTATCCCAACCCTCCGATAGGATATGTGTTTCGCCTGTCTTCTCGAGTGGACCCATACGGTACACATCCCGCCGTATAAAAAAACGCGTCAACTTGTTGTCAAGGGGTTGCGTGAAACAAACTACCCGCCCAAACCCTTCTCCTGCTTCACAAGACTCCTGTAGATTGCTGCGCAACGCATTAGCCAAACCTCCCCGTAACACACGAAGAGTACCTACACTCGCTACAGTAACCAGACCTGCAACGGTGGTTACATCTCCACCAGAGGTGACCATCGACATCCGTGACAGCCCGCCAACTATCACAACTATCCCACCACAAAATGTGGTGTTCCCACCACCTTTACGTATCCCTACTATCCCGCAGAGGCAAAATCTTCCAGCTGTAAATACCGCACATCCCGACCCATGGGTTGATGCGTTTCTGCATTCAACAACCAACTTGGCAAGCAGTCTTTTGTCCCAAGAGGATTTTTTCATCTTGGGCTTGAAACCTCAATTGCAAACCAAAGTGACGACTTTGGAACATCATAAGCGCCACTTCGTGAACGCGTTGAATGCAGTAAACCAGAATCCCACCGTCTGCTTTGCTGCTTCTTCAAACATCCTTAACATGTACAACACCAAAATTAACCTGTATAAGTCCCTTCTCAGGCTGCTGCCTGACAACGGTTAATAGCGTTTTTTTTTGAAGCTCGTTCAGTTTTTTTGTCTCTTGCAGTGTTAACGTTGCAGGAGTTGGCTATGGAGAGCGTTAATTCGACGATTTCCCGTAAAGACCGTACGTTGCGGTTAGTAGATGTTTTACCAAAGACTCTACTACTAAACGTAATGTACAGCTGGGACATATGCTTCTGGCGTCGAATATCCCGAAAGGGCGATCGAATCAATCTTGGGGTGGTTTGCTTCCCCACCGTGGAACGCTTTGGAAAGAAAATGTCGCAAGGCACCGTACATAAGTTGTTCCACGGTTCTCCGGTTGATTGGAGTTCAACTTTCGGAGTGGGTCTTCAGTATCAAGCAAGGTATGTTTTTTATGAATCACATTTGGGCAACCTTTGCTATCGTTGTCGACGCCGCCTACACCATATTAGTATAACGAACGTTTTACAACTGGATTGTCGTGTGAAATTGCGCTCGAAAATAAAGTATGCATCTTCTGAACGATTGCAGACTATTATTTTAAATAAAAAATATTGGTGTGCGATGTGTTGTCGTGTGTCTTTGTTTCGAGTCTGTTTTAAACCACAACTTGAGGAGGATCAAAGTACTGAGGAATTGTCGGAGGGATGTCTCAGCAACTAATATGTTGTAGGTGGTTTTTTCAAATTTGTACACCATCCTTGTATGATACTGAAAATCGTTCGAATTGATGATATGACAACAAGTTCGCTTCCTTTTCACCTTTTCCGCTCCCATGCTTTTGTTTATATGTATTATTAATTATTTATTTGAATATTTACCGTATCTACTTATTGTTACCGCTCCCATGCTTTTGTTAATATGTATTATTAATTACTTATTTGAATATTTACCGTATCTACTTATTGTTAATTTAATACTAAGTAGTGTAAATTGTACTGTGACTTACACTGCTTTATTTTGTTTAATCACATAACATCTGTATGTGAATAACCCACTGGTGGTTCTACTACATCAACCATACAGATACTTTTGAAATCATGATAATAAATAATTTTGTAAATTTATGTATACCACGTCTTATTGTAAAATAAATATTGTGTAATATTACGCACGCTTTAAATAACTTTCAAACTCAATGTTAACAGTTTATATAGTTAAAGTGTTGTAAACCATTATTTTGAAACAATGATAATAAATAATCTGCTGAAATTTTTTGTATGCTACATTTTATGATAAAATAAACATTGTTTTCTACTACGACTTCATTTCTTGTTAATCTCCCGTTCAAGTATCACCCGTCAGCATGGTTGAAGACGTTAAGTTTGTTAGCCAACCTTTAACACTACCAATCTGTAATCTTCATAACGACTTCGCTGCAAATAAATTTAAACGACATAGCGAATTATTTGGTGGGGAATGTAAACGTGGTTTGATAATTGGTTCTTCGGGTGCCGGAAAAACAAACGTAATGTTAACTTTATTGACAGCTCTCAACGGGTTGCGCTTTTTGAATGTATATTTGTGCTCTAATTCACTCTACCAAATCAAACACGAATTTCTACGACAATTACTTAAACCTATCCGCTCTTGCGGCTATTATGAATACTCAGATGTCGGACGATTTCTACCACCGTCAAAGGTGAAAGAATATTCAATTATTATTTTTGATGATATTGCTCCTACAGAGCA
This sequence comes from Onthophagus taurus, assembly GCF_036711975.1. Lineage (NCBI taxonomy): Eukaryota > Metazoa > Arthropoda > Insecta > Coleoptera > Scarabaeidae > Onthophagus > Onthophagus taurus. The sequence continues at coordinate 25,725,793 of NC_091972.1, read as the reverse complement.
ACAGATTATCAAGGAATATTTTTCATACGGTCGTCATAGAAACGTTGATACTTTTTTACTCGCTCAAAGTTATAGCGCCATTTCCAAGCAGCTTTTACGTGACAATTGCAACCTTTTAGTTTTATTTAAACAAGATCTCACTAACTTGAAACATATTTACAACGATCATTTGCTAGGGGACATTACGTGGGATGATTTTGTCAGAATTTGTCGAACTTGTTGGGATACACCGCACGGTATATTAGTTATTGATTTAGATTGCGATAAAAATAACGGACGCTATCGGAAAGGTTTCGATGAGTACATTATACTGTAAAACCATTGACTTTACGACTGCATGCTCAGTCTCTGTGCGATCATTACACTATCACGTTGAACTATGAATCGTAATGTTGCACAACAGTTAATAGCTGCGCGAGAAGATGTTAAACATAAAATACGCACTTTGAAAGGAGATATAAAACAGAAGCAGTCCATTGCCGAAGCTCAACTCGCTCCACTGAAAGAACCTCTGACAGATATTTCCAAAAAATTACAAACTGTCAATTTATTAGCGCTCGACAATAAATTCGGGATAAAACGTGATTTATTTACCCCGAAAAAGGAGCAGTCACCAGATATCTCAGCCTTACTGGCTGACTTGCAGAAACCTTCTAAAGGACTTAAACTGGAAACTCCTAGAGTGAAACCTAAACGTAGAGTTACGTCAACACCCATTAAACCGGGAGCTAGCATGGATGTTTCACCGGAACTCGCACGGAGTCCGCAATTTCTCAGCGACGAAGAGGTGTTCGAGGGTCGAGATACTACACCTGAGGTTTCTGTTCGTGAGTCAGACACATCTTTAGATGTCTACGAGCGGGACGCTAGGGAGCAGTTGGCGCGCATGAAAGAGAATATGGAGGGAATGATGGAACAGACAGTTATTCGAGAAGCTTTAGGACAGCTGGACCCCTTACCACGTACCTATGTTACGGGTTTAACAGTAGATGTAAATAACGAGTTCGATCAAACTTACGGTGTTCGTGCACTTACCGATGGATTGTATATCGCAAATCAACCAATAACGTTTGACGGGAAAAACATTTTGGTGGGTAAATTTACGTATACAGGAACACCGGGGTTATACGAGTTGTTATTCAAAAATAAACCGGGTAAATTTACTTTACCAGATGCGAGAAATTACAAAGATATCTTACAACGTTCGAATGTACATAAAAGAGATTATGACGCTTCAAAAAGTATCATAACTGATGATGAAAATGAAAAGTTTGTGAACATAATCAAACCAATTTCCTTGGGTCAAAGACCAAATGTGTACTGGGCTCGATATTGGCCAAAACCTAAAACTGGATCAGGTCACTTAAATAAGTTGTTAGTACCTGCTGCAATTAAAGAGTACGAATACTGGGACGACGTGAACGAATTAGTTGATCGGTTGCGTTTACTACTTGCTTCCGAAGCAGCAGGTCATACTGCTCATCATAACGAAATTATATCCCTCATAGAGGAATTACGGGAAGCGCAAGTCATTCGTTAAGGGTATATAAACTTTTTTCTGTTTCTGTGACGCTTCAGAAGCCAATATGCCTTTAAACCGTTTTGGTGAACATGGTTCTACATCTATCGATAAATTTGGTAAGCATGTTCACCACCATGTTATACAGAACCACATAGCAAGATCCGAAGTTCTACAACCTTCATCAACATTTATTTTAACTTTACGTGGTGATGGAGATGTTGATCCAAAAACAAAACTTTATAAAATCACAAACAAAAGTGGAATTACGGATTACATCAATTCTTTCTACGAAGGTATGATAAAAGATGTTGTAAAGTCCGCTCATGTTCAGTTACTTGTTAACGATATCGTTATTAAGTCGCTCCAGGGAGTCCAACTCAAACGCGGAGATACCATTAAGTGTAAAAATAATGCACCGATAGGAGGACTACCTTTTCTTGTAGAGTTGTTGATTGAAGGGGTTGTAGAGTAATGGTTAGTGTTAAGCGAGATCTCGTTAACGAACTACATGCACCTGCGAGACGACATTATCGGCGACGCCGCGTTCTGCTTCACGGACTATTGGATCTTTATCAAGCTGATTTGGTTGAAATGATCCCATATGCGTCGGTCAATAAAGGTTACAAGTATATACTGACTGTTATCAACGCTTTTTCAAAATACGCATGGGCCTTACCACTCAAAACCAAAACTGGGAAAGAGGTTACTCAAGCTATGAAGGACATTTTGCATAGTAAAAAGAATATTACTCCGAGCAACTTACAAACCGATAATGGGAAAGAGTTTTACAATAGCGATTTTCAAAAATTAATGGAACAACTTAACATTAATCATTACAGCACCTATTCCACTTTAAAAAGCTCGATTATCGAACGGTTTAATAGAACCCTAAAAAATAAAATGTGGAAAGAATTTAGTATGCAAGGAAATTATCGCTGGTTAGACTTACTACCCAAATTACTAAAATCTTACAACAACACAATACATCGCACCATTCACATGAAACCTTCAGCTGTTAATCGACGAAATGAATCTGCTCTGTTAAATACTGTATACAATTCCATTAAAGTTGTCGACCCCAACCACCATAAATTTAATGTGGGGGAACACGTGCGAATTAGCAAGTACAGACACGCTTTTGCTAAAGGTTACCAACCAACTTGGTCCAATGAAATTTTCACCATAGCGACAGTTCAAAATACTAATCCCAGGACTTACCTTATTAAAGATGGTAGAGGAGAACCCATTCTTGGAGCATTTTACGACGAAGAATTACAACGTGTGAAACACCCGGATGTATTTTTAATTGAAAAAGTTCTTCGTCGAAAAGGAAATAAAGTCCGAGTGAAATGGTTGGGAATGGATAGCTCTCATAATTCTTGGATTGCAAAAAAGGATGTATTATAATTTTTACACTAAGAAAATAAAAAACTTTTTTTTTTAATTTCGTTGATTTTATTTCAAGTAACCTTTTTAACAACCTACTTTCTACTTTATATACAAGTTTTGTGATACAAGCAAGTATTTTTTTTTTTTTTTTTACAAATTAACTGATCGCAATTTAACTAGCCATACATGTTTACGTTTAACAACTCCAATAAGTTGTCCAAAAGATCTTCCCTGCGTAGATCTTCAATAAGATAGTTTCCCCAAGCTAACGTATGACATCCATCCTCCATCACGTAACGTTTATCGTCATGTGCAGAGAGCGCCACTTTATTCTTTAGTTCTGTATACATCGTGTGATAGGAGGAGCGAAAGACATACATCTTTTTTCGCACAGAACCTCCATCTTCGATAATCCGTTTATATTCTGAAACACTTAAGTTTTTATCGATAACATACTTTTTCACACCCTTGGCACGCTTGACAACTCCTTCCAAAGTGTTAATACAATAAGCTTTAGCTCCTGTACCATAAAACGATGTTAATATCGTATTTGGGTACTCATCTTTCATTTTTCCAACTATCGGCGGCCCTGGAGGAATATTATGTCTGTTGTTTAACTTGTAATTAGAGGTATCGAACATCTCTATATTTTCTTTGATATCCTGGTATACATTCTCAGTAAATATTTCGAGAATTAACGAATCCGTATCTGTATATAACAATAATACGTTTTCACCATATTTCTCTTTTAAAAAATTATAAAAAAAGTTATAAATGACCGCTTTCGACAATTCCAGTACGCTAAACCCTACATACAGAGGTTTGTTATATTTGACCTCCACCTTCTGCATTTCAATGGCTGCCAAATTATGGCAGAAAATTTTCGATGACTTGAAAGTCGGCTTTGCGATAAGAGCTTCTGCACCGGGTCTCCTGTAACGATTCTCCCAATGTGACACTAATCGTATATCGACTCTATTTTCAACATTTTCCATCGTTTTCCCATACACGATATTATTCATTTGTTTATAATGATTTTTCCCAAATTCATTCGTAGCATTCATTCGTTTCTCAGAGTTAAAATCGATATATGGTTTCATCCACGGCGATTGTTGAAATTGCAATGCACGGTGTATTTTGGTTAGCTTAAGACCTTTTTTCACACATTCACGTAGGTTTACATAGTGAATTATGTATTTCGATTTATTTTGTAAGTTCGCAATCAACTTAGGATGCTTCGATCCGGGAGCGATTATGTTTTCGGGACAAAACGGTAGATCATCATGCTGGTTGTGTAACCTTTCGGGATACTCCAAATCCACTTCAAAGACATAACCAAGGTGTTCATCATCTAAACACTCCACATCTATATCTGCTATTTCTTGGTTCGACAACCATCGAAAACCGCCTGTTGGTAATTTACAACTCATTGCATACCCATACAAATTGGTAGCGTCCAAGTATAGAATATATGATGATGGTTTTTCCGGGTTAAAATCGTCAAGGAACTTGTTGTTTGCTATTGCAGATCGTTTTACACACATACAGAGACCGCCTCTAATTCCTTTCTTAAAAAAGTGTAACATGTCAATGTCTGATAACAATTCTAATTTTACACCTGTCATTTTTAACAGAGCATCCCACCCAAACCCGGGCGCAGTATAATAATGGCAAGGATCCAGATTGTAATTCTCCAAAGATATTGTCCTGAAATTTTCAAAGACGTCAGTCAACATTAACACATCTGACGTCAAATACAGGTCACTGTATTCTCCCAACGTTGTACACTTAAATTTATTCCATACAGTCTGTGCTCTAGAGTATTGTTCCTTTGAAATATTACTTGAACTCAATATGTCGTAAAACTGTGTATGATCAGGCAATTTACTATACTCCAACTTTTCAAACGAATCTACGAACGAATATGGAAATACACCTTTCTGGCGCATCAATCTAAATTCTTCAGAGTCTTTGAATTTTTTTTTCACTTCCACACAATCCTTATCATCCAAATATGAAACCAACTTTTCCAAAGAACTCGCCATAAATCTAAACGAGTCGACGAATCTTATTTTCATAAACACTTTGCGTTTCTTTCCCTTGTTATCGGTTGTTTCTCCGACAACTATTTTTTTGGAAAAAGAAATATATTTTTCTTTGTTTTGTGCTATCACCTCTACTTCCTCCTTGTTTAGGGCAATACTTTTCACAAACATGTGGGCATCGTAATTCGACAGGTTGTGGAAAAACACAGGGATAAACATCGGTAATTTATAATTTATATTGCAGACGGAATGCGCAGGACCCCTATACAATCCTGTCAAGTGATCGTGATCACACACTTTCTCTTCTTTGTTTATTGGTTTATCACAAATGTGACATACGGAACTCAGTTCATGTACAAATTGGTCCAGACAGCTTAGCGGTATCATATCCTTTGTTTGCCTCAAATGTTGTTTATAGATCTCTATTACATCCTTCTCCAATCTTATAATAAATTCCAGAGCAGCGTTTCGCCCTCGGTATATTCGGAATTTCGATAAGTTATCATCGTAAGCACACTTAATGTAGTACGCAAACGCGTATGGTTCGTGTTCAAAACATCGGGCCGTATATGGTTTATTATCATCGTAAACTTTTCCTTCTTCGGGCGTTAAGGGTTTCAGAATCGCCTCGAAATCGGCGTACACCACAAACGGAACTTTCATTTTTTTTTCAAATCCTTCAAATTGTAAAACATTTTCCTTTTCTAGATGTCCGAACTTATTCACTTTTATTTGTTCGCTTGGTACTGTTGCTTTCACTTTTTTACAGTCATCCATCTGATGTCGTACCAACTTGTCTTCAGTTGAAAAGTATTGCAAACAACCCTCACAAATATATCTTTGATGTTCATGAGTCGATGATTGTGTATTTATCAGTCGAGATAAGTTTTTTATCCAACAATAGTGGTTATTCCCGAAATTGTCGCTGACTACTAATAAGTTTACATGACGCTCCCGTTTCTGTTTACATATACATACAGTTACAATATCATCTACCATTTTCTCTCCATTATACCAAGAATTTATACCATAGACGTTAATTGAAATGTTATTTTCTTCCTCAAATTTTGGTATGTCTCTGATGGGTACTGGGAATGTTACGCAGTCAAACTTTAATTCTGTTTCCCTATAATCTGGGTATGATTATATTCTTTGCGGTAAACCTGTGGGTTGGTACAGCGCGGATATCAGTGCCCAAGCAAAGCACTTATTATCGTTATTTTGCACGTTTATTACCGCTCTCTTCCCTTTTATGGATGTCGGTAAGTCGATGTAGCTCGATGCTCTTGTAGGATTAAACTTGTTACAGTTCACTTCAAGATATAATATTTCCAACAAGGTCCAACCTGCAGTATTAACGCCTTTAGTTTCGCATTTTACTACTTTTCTATTCTTATACTCTTACCTGAGTCCCGTTCTTGGAATTCCGACATTTTCACCATAATCTCGTCCATAAAGTCCTCGTATGTTTGGTACAAGTCTACGGCTACTGTTATAATTTTATTTTTTGTGTTGAATGATTTGATTTCCACTTCTTCCTTCGTATTTATGAAATACAATCCAAAAATTTCCGTATTCACTTTTAAACTACCATTTACATTCCTCACGGACTGTATCAAACTGATAACTTTTTCTCTAATTCGGTTACTGAATTCCTTCATGTCTACGTACTTCCGTTCATGATCGCTCACTCTAAAACTACATATTTTATCTCCAAATATCGAATCTATTTTTTCTACACCATCATCTATTATTACGAAGGCTTTCTGTTTATGTTTGTTGCTGCGCAGATGTGAGGAATAACATTGTCTGGTTACGTGTTCATCACATATTTCACACACTATAACATCTCCTTGTTGATCCTCTTCCACCTTTCGACGTTTCCCAATACATGCTGTGCGTTGATGTCTCACAAGATTATCTGGTCTAGTAAACTCTTTGTAACACACGTCGCAGGTCAACATGTTCACAACACTCTTACTTCAATACTGTTGAACACGATTTTCTATCTGCTATTTAAAGCATACCTCCTCCGAAGTGGGGTTTTCAATGAACTCACGTCGTGTAACCTTCATTTCAGGTCACGTACAAGGTCAACGTCATGGTCACAATTAAGGTTGACTTCAAGGTCTCCGTTGAGGTCAAAGTAAAGGTCATTGTTCAGGTCAAGGTTACTGATCAAGGTCATGGTCACTAAACGTGATCTTGACCTGAGGTGAGCTCAAAGTAAAGGTCATTGTTTAGGTCTAGGTTACTGGTCAACGAACCCCTTTGCAATAGCCGATTCTGGAACCTCCTCCCAGAACCTCAGGGCAAGGTCAAGGTCATGGTCACTCAACGTGACCTTGGCCTTGACCTTGACCTGAGGTTCTGAGAGGAGGTTCTAGAATCGGCTTTTATCTACTACTAACATGGCTCAGAACGGCGTATAACGTCATAATATCACGTTTTGGGCACATTTTGTTTTTATCTCCAACATGCTCCAATATGTTATTAGACACCTGAATATCACATATATGGTCAACAGAATCATCGGAACCAAAAGTGATAGAAAGTTCAAACATGTCTCAGAACGGCGTATAACGTCATAATATCACGTTTTGGGCACATTTTGTTTTTTATCTCCAACATGCTCCATGATGACATTTGGCCCCTGAATATCACCTATATGGTCAACAGAATTACCGGAACCAAAAGTGATAGAAAGTTCAAACATGGCTCAGAACGGCGTATAACGTCATAATATCACGTTTTGGGCGCATTTTGTTTTTTATCTCCAACATGCTCCAATATGTTATTAGGAGCCTGAATATCACATATATGGTCAACAGAATCATCGGAACCAAAAGTGATAGAAAGTTCAAACATGGCTCAGAACGGCGTATAACGTCATAATATCACGTTTTGGGCACATTTTGTTTTTTATCTCCAACATGCTCCAATACGATATTTGGCCCCTGAATATCACAAATATGGTCAACAGAATTATCGGAACCAAAAGTGATAGAAAGTTCAAACATGGCTCAGAACGGCGTATAACGTCATAATATCACGTTTTGGGCACATTTTGTTTTTTATCTCCAACATGCTCCAAGATGATATTTGGCCCCTGAATATCACATATATGGTCAACAGAATTACCGGAACCAAAAGTGATAGAAATTTCAAACATGGCTCAGAACGGCGTATAACGTCATAATATCACGTTTTGGGCACATTTTGTTTTTATCTCCAACATGCTCCAATATGTTATTAGGCACCTGAATATCACATATATGGTCAACAGAATCATCGGAACCAAAAGTGATAGAAAGTTCAAACATGTCTCAGAACGGCGTATAACGTCATAATATCACGTTTTGGGCACATTTTGTTTTTTATCTCCAACATGCTCCATGATGACATTTGGCCCCTGAATATCACCTATATGGTCAACAGAATTACCGGAACCAAAAGTGATAGAAAGTTCAAACATGGCTCAGAACGGCGTATAACGTCATAATATCACGTTTTGGGCGCATTTTGTTTTTTATCTCCAACATGCTCCAATATGTTATTAGGAGCCTGAATATCACATATATGGTCAACAGAATCATCGGAACCAAAAGTGATAGAAAGTTCAAACATGGCTCAGAACGGCGTATAACGTCATAATATCACGTTTTGGGCACATTTTGTTTTTATCTCCAACATGCTCCAATATGTTATTAGGCACCTGAATATCACATATATGGTCAACAGAATCATCGGAACCAAAAGTGATAGAAAGTCCAAACATGTCTCAGAACGGCGTATAACGTCATAATATCACGTTTTGGGCACATTTTGTTTTTTATCTCCAACATGCTCCAAGATGATATTTGGCCCCTGAATATCATATATATGGTCAACAGAATTACCGGAACCAAAAGTGATAGAAATTTCAAACATGGCTCAGAACGGCGTATAACGTCATAATATCACGTTTTGGGCACATTTTGTTTTTATCTCCAACATGCTCCAATATGTTATTAGACACCTGAATATCACATATATGGTCAACAGAATCATCGGAACCAAAAGTGATAGAAAGTTCAAACATGTCTCAGAACGGCGTATAACGTCATAATATCACGTTTTGGGCACATTTTGTTTTTTATCTCCAACATGCTCCATGATGACATTTGGCCCCTGAATATCACCTATATGGTCAACAGAATTACCGGAACCAAAAGTGATAGAAAGTTCAAACATGGCTCAGAACGGCGTATAACGTCATAATATCACGTTTTGGGCGCATTTTGTTTTTTATCTCCAACATGCTCCAATATGTTATTAGGAGCCTGAATATCACATATATGGTCAACAGAATCATCGGAACCAAAAGTGATAGAAAGTTCAAACATGGCTCAGAACGGCGTATAACGTCATAATATCACGTTTTGGGCACATTTTGTTTTTTATCTCCAACATGCTCCAATACGATATTTGGACCCTGAATATCACAAATATGGTCAACAGAATTATCGGAACCAAAAGTGATAGAAAGTTCAAACATGGCTCAGAACGGCGTATAACGTCATAATATCACGTTTTGGGCACATTTTGTTTTTTATCTCCAACATGCTCCAAGATGATATTTGGCCCCTGAATATCACATATATGGTCAACAGAATTACCGGAACCAAAAGTGATAGAAATTTCAAACATGGCTCAGAACGGCGTATAACGTCATAATATCACGTTTTGGGCACATTTTGTTTTTATCTCCAACATGCTCCAATATGTTATTAGGCACCTGAATATCACATATATGGTCAACAGAATTATCGGAACCAAAAGTGATAGAAAGTTCAAACATGTCTCAGAACGGCGTATAACGTCATAATATCACGTTTTGGGCACATTTTGTTTTTTATCTCCAACATGCTCCAAGATGATATTTGGCCCCTGAATATCACATATATGGTCAACAGAATTACCGGAACCAAAAGTGATAGAAATTTCAAACATGGCTCAGAACGGCGTATAACGTCATAATATCACGTTCTGGGCACATTTTGTTTTTATCTCCAACATGCTCCAATATGTTATTAGGCACCTGAATATCACATATATGGTCAACAGAATCATCGGAACCAAAAGTGATAGAAAGTTCAAACATGTCTCAGAACGGCGTATAACGTCATAATATCACGTTTTGGGCACATTTTGTTTTTTATCTCCAACATGCTCCATGATGACATTTGGCCCCTGAATATCACCTATATGGTCAACAGAATTACCGGAACCAAAAGTGATAGAAAGTTCAAACATGGCTCAGAACGGCGTATAACGTCATAATATCACGTTTTGGGCGCATTTTGTTTTTTATCTCCAACATGCTCCAATATGTTATTAGGAGCCTGAATATCACATATATGGTCAACAGAATCATCGGAACCAAAAGTGATAGAAAGTTCAAACATGGCTCAGAACGGCGTATAACGTCATAATATCACGTTTTGGGCACATTTTGTTTTTATCTCCAACATGCTCCAATATGTTATTAGGCACCTGAATATCACATATATGGTCAACAGAATCATCGGAACCAAAAGTGATAGAAAGTTCAAACATGTCTCAGAACGGCGTATAACGTCATAATATCACGTTTTGGGCACATTTTGTTTTTTATCTCCAACATGCTCCAAGATGTCATTAGGCGCCTGAATATCACATATATGGTCAACAGAATTACCGGAACCAAAAGTGATAGAAAGTTCAAACATGGCTCAGAACGGCGTATAACGTCATAATATCACGTTTTGGGCACATTTTGTTTTTTATCTCCAACATGCTCCATGATGACAGAATCATCGGAACCAAAAGTGATAGAAAGTTCAAACATGTCTCAGAACGGCGTATAACGTCATAATATCACGTTTTGGGCACATTTTGTTTTTTATCTCCAACATGCTCCAAGATGTCATTAGGCGCCTGAATATCACATATATGGTCAACAGAATTACCGGAACCAAAAGTGATAGAAAGTTCAAACATGGCTCAGAACGGCGTATAACGTCATAATATCACGTTTTGGGCACATTTTGTTTTTTATCTCCAACATGCTCCAAGATGTCATTTGGCGCCTGAATATCACATATATGGTCAACAGAATTACCGGAACCAAAAGTGATAGAAAGTTCAAACATGTCTCAGAACGGCGTATAACGTCATAATATCACGTTTTGGGCACATTTTGTTTTTTATCTCCAACATGCTCCAAAATGATATTTGGCCCCTGAATATCACATATATGGTCAACAGAATTACCGGAACCAAAAGTGATAGAAATTTCAAACATGGCTCAGAACGGCGTATAACGTCATAATATCACGTTTTGGGCACATTTTGTTTTTATCTCCAACATGCTCCAATATGTTATTAGACACCTGAATATCACATATATGGTCAACAGAATCATCGGAACCAAAAGTGATAGAAAGTTCAAACATGTCTCAGAACGGCGTATAACGTCATAATATCACGTTTTGGGCACATTTTGTTTTTTATCTCCAACATGCTCCATGATGACATTTGGCCCCTGAATATCATCTATATGGTCAACAGAATTACCGGAACCAAAAGTGATAGAAAGTTCAAACATGGCTCAGAACGGCGTATAACGTCATAATATCACGTTTTGGGCGCATTTTGTTTTTTATCTCCAACATGCTCCAATATGTTATTAGGAGCCTGAATATCACATATATGGTCAACAGAATCATCGGAACCAAAAGTGATAGAAAGTTCAAACATGGCTCAGAACGGCGTATAACGTCATAATATCACGTTTTGGGCACATTTTGTTTTTTATCTCCAACATGCTCCAAGATGTCATTAGGCGCCTGAATATCACATATATGGTCAACAGAATTACCGGAACCAAAAGTGATAGAAAGTTCAAACATGGCTCAGAACGGCGTATAACGTCATAATATCACGTTTTGGGCACATTTTGTTTTTTATCTCCAACATGCTCCAAGATGTCATTTGGCGCCTGAATATCACATATATGGTCAACAGAATTACCGGAACCAAAAGTGATAGAAAGTTCAAACATGTCTCAGAACGGCGTATAACGTCATAATATCACGTTTTGGGCACATTTTGTTTTTTATCTCCAACATGCTCCAAAATGATATTTGGCCCCTGAATATCACATATATGGTCAACAGAATTACCGGAACCAAAAGTGATAGAAATTTCAAACATGGCTCAGAACGGCGTATAACGTCATAATATCACGTTTTGGGCACATTTTGTTTTTATCTCCAACATGCTCCAATATGTTATTAGACACCTGAATATCACATATATGGTCAACAGAATCATCGGAACCAAAAGTGATAGAAAGTTCAAACATGTCTCAAAACGGCGTATAACGTCATAATATCACGTTTTGGGCACATTTTGTTTTTTATCTCCAACATGCTCCATGATGACATTTGGCCCCTGAATATCATCTATATGGTCAACAGAATTACCGGAACCAAAAGTGATAGAAAGTTCAAACATGGCTCAGAACGGCGTATAACGTCATAATATCACGTTTTGGGCGCATTTTGTTTTTTATCTCCAACATGCTCCAATATGTTATTAGGAGCCTGAATATCACATATATGGTCAACAGAATCATCGGAACCAAAAGTGATAGAAAGTTCAAACATGGCTCAGAACGGCGTATAACGTCATAATATCACGTTTTGGGCACATTTTGTTTTTTATCTCCAACATGCTCCAATACGATATTTGGCCCCTGAATATCACAAATATGGTCAACACAATTACCGGAACCAAAAGTGATAGAAATTTCAAACATGGCTCAGAACGGCGTATAACGTCATAATATCACGTTTTGGGCACATTTTGTTTTTATCTCCAACATGCTCCAATATGTTATTAGGCACCTGAATATCACATATATGGTCAACAGAATCATCGGAACCAACAGTGATAGAAAGTTCAAACATGTCTCAGAACGGCGTATAACGTCATAATATCACGTTTTGGGCACATTTTGTTTTTTATCTCCAACATGCTCCATGATGACATTTGGCCCCTGAATATCACCTATATGGTCAACAGAATTACCGGAACCAAAAGTGATAGAAAGTTCAAACATGGCTCAGAACGGCGTATAACGTCATAATATCACGTTTTGGGCGCATTTTGTTTTTTATCTCCAACATGCTCCAATATGTTATTAGGAGCCTGAATATCACATATATGGTCAACAGAATCATCGGAACCAAAAGTGATAGAAAGTTCAAACATGGCTCAGAACGGCGTATAACGTCATAATATCACGTTTTGGGCACATTTTGTTTTTTATCTCCAACATGCTCCAATACGATATTTGGCCCCTGAATATCACAAATATGGTCAACAGAATTATCGGAACCAAAAGTGATAGAAAGTTCAAACATGGCTCAGAACGGCGTATAACGTCATAATATCACGTTTTGGGCACATTTTGTTTTTTACCTCCAACATGCTCCAAGATGATATTTGGCCCCTGAATATCACATATATGGTCAACAGAATTACCGGAACCAAAAGTGATAGAAATTTCAAACATGGCTCAGAACGGCGTATAACGTCATAATATCACGTTTTGGGCACATTTTGTTTTTATCTCCAACATGCTCCAATATATTATTAGGCACCTGAATATCACATATATGGTCAACAGAATCATCGGAACCAAAAGTGATAGAAAGTTCAAACATGTCTCAGAACGGCGTATAACGTCATAATATCACGTTTTGGGCACATTTTGTTTTTTATCTCCAACATGCTCCATGATGACATTTGGCCCCTGAATATCACCTATATGGTCAACAGAATTACCGGAACCAAAAGTGATAGAAAGTTCAAACATGGCTCAGAACGGCGTATAACGTCATAATATCACGTTTTGGGCGCATTTTGTTTTTTATCTCCAACATGCTCCAATATGTTATTAGGAGCCTCAATATCACATATATGGTCAACAGAATCATCGGAACCAAAAGTGATAGAAAGTTCAAACATGGCTCAGAACGGCGTATAACGTCATAATATCACGTTTTGGGCACATTTTGTTTTTATCTCCAACATGCTCCAATATGTTATTAGACACCTGAATATCACATATATGGTCAACAGAATCATCGGAACCAAAAGTGATAGAAAGTTCAAACATGTCTCAGAACGGCGTATAACGTCATAATATCACGTTTTGGGCACATTTTGTTTTTTATCTCCAACATGCTCCATGATGACATTTGGCCCCTGAATATCATCTATATGGTCAACAGAATTACCGGAACCAAAAGTGATAGAAAGTTCAAACATGGCTCAGAACGGCGTATAACGTCATAATATCACGTTTTGGGCGCATTTTGTTTTTTATCTCCAACATGCTCCAATATGTTATTAGGAGCCTGAATATCACATATATGGTCAACAGAATCATCGGAACCAAAAGTGATAGAAAGTTCAAACATGGCTCAGAACGGCGTATAACGTCATAATATCATGTTTTGGGCACATTTTGTTTTTTACCTCCAACATGCTCCAATACGATATTTGGCCCCTGAATATCACAAATATGGTCAACACAATTACCGGAACCAAAAGTGATAGAAATTTCAAACATGGCTCAGAACGGCGTATAACGTCATAATATCATGTTTTGGGCACATTTTGTTTTTTATCTCCAACATGCTCCAAGATGATATTTGGCCCCTGAATATCACATATATGGTCAACAGAATTACCGGAACCAAAAGTGATAGAAATTTCAAACATGGCTCAGAACGGCGTATAACGTCATAATATCACGTTTTGGGCACATTTTGTTTTTATCTCCAACATGCTCCAATATGTTATTAGGCACCTGAATATCACATATATGGTCAACAGAATCATCGGAACCAAAAGTGATAGAAAGTTCAAACATGTCTCAGAACGGCGTATAACGTCATAATATCACGTTTTGGGCACATTTTGTTTTTTATCTCCAACATGCTCCATGATGACATTTGGCCCCTGAATATCACCTATATGGTCAACAGAATTACCGGAACCAAAAGTGATAGAAAGTTCAAACATGGCTCAGAACGGCGTATAACGTCATAATATCACGTTTTGGGCGCATTTTGTTTTTTATCTCCAACATGCTCCAATATGTTATTAGGAGCCTGAATATCACATATATGGTCAACAGAATCATCGGAACCAAAAGTGATAGAAAGTTCAAACATGGCTCAGAACGGCGTATAACGTCATAATATCACGTTTTGGGCACATTTTGTTTTTATCTCCAACATGCTCCAATATGTTATTAGGCACCTGAATATCACATATATGGTCAACAGAATTACCGGAACCAAAAGTGATAGAAAGTTCAAACATGGCTCAGAACGGCGTATAACGTCATAATATCACGTTTTGGGCGCATTTTGTTTTTTATCTCCAACATGCTCCAATATGTTATTAGGAGCCTGAATATCACATATATGGTCAACAGAATCATCGGAACCAAAAGTGATAGAAAGTTCAAACATGGCTCAGAACGGCGTATAACGTCATAATATCACGTTTTGGGCACATTTTGTTTTTTATCTCCAACATGCTCCAATACGATATTTGGCCCCTGAATATCACAAATATGGTCAACAGAATTATCGGAACCAAAAGTGATAGAAAGTTCAAACATGGCTCAGAACGGCGTATAACGTCATAATATCACGTTTTGGGCACATTTTGTTTTTTATCTCCAACATGCTCCAAGATGATATTTGGCCCCTGAATATCACATATATGGTCAACAGAATTACCGGAACCAAAAGTGATAGAAATTTCAAACATGGCTCAGAACGGCGTATAACGTCATAATATCACGTTTTGGGCACATTTTGTTTTTATCTCCAACATGCTCCAATATGTTATTAGGCACCTGAATATCACATATATGGTCAACAGAATCATCGGAACCAAAAGTGATAGAAAGTTCAAACATGTCTCAGAACGGCGTATAACGTCATAATATCACGTTTTGGGCACATTTTGTTTTTTATCTCCAACATGCTCCATGATGACATTTGGCCCCTGAATATCACCTATATGGTCAACAGAATTACCGGAACCAAAAGTGATAGAAAGTTCAAACATGGCTCAGAACGGCGTATAACGTCATAATATCACGTTTTGGGCGCATTTTGTTTTTTATCTCCAACATGCTCCAATATGTTATTAGGAGCCTGAATATCACATATATGGTCAACAGAATCATCGGAACCAAAAGTGATAGAAAGTTCAAACATGGCTCAGAACGGCGTATAACGTCATAATATCACGTTTTGGGCACATTTTGTTTTTATCTCCAACATGCTCCAATATGTTATTAGGCACCTGAATATCACATATATGGTCAACAGAATCATCGGAACCAAAAGTGATAGAAAGTTCAAACATGTCTCAGAACGGCGTATAACGTCATAATATCACGTTTTGGGCACATTTTGTTTTTTATCTCCAACATGCTCCAAGATGTCATTAGGCGCCTGAATATCACATATATGGTCAACAGAATTACCGGAACCAAAATTGATAGAAAGTTCAAACATGGCTCAGAACGGCGTATAACGTCATAATATCACGTTTTGGGCACATTTTGTTTTTTATCTCCAACATGCTCCAAGATGTCATTTGGCGCCTGAATATCACATATATGGTCAACAGAATTACCGGAACCAAAAGTGATAGAAAGTTCAAACATGTCTCAGAACGGCGTATAACGTCATAATATCACGTTTTGGGCACATTTTGTTTTTTATCTCCAACATGCTCCAAGATGATATTTGGCCCCTGAATATCACATATATGGTCAACAGAATTACCGGAACCAAAAGTGATAGAAAGTTCAAACATGGCTCAGAACGGCGTATAACGTCATAATATCACGTTTTGGGCACATTTTGTTTTTATCTCCAACATGCTCCAATATGTTATTAGGCACCTGAATATCACATATATGGTCAACAGAATTACCGGAACCAAAAGTGATAGAAAGTTCAAACATGGCTCAGAACGGCGTATAACGTCATAATATCACGTTTTGGGCGCATTTTGTTTTTTATCTCCAACATGCTCCAATATGTTATTAGGAGCCTGAATATCACATATATGGTCAACAGAATCATCGGAACCAAAAGTGATAGAAAGTTCAAACATGGCTCAGAACGGCGTATAACGTCATAATATCACGTTTTGGGCACATTTTGTTTTTTATCTCCAACATGCTCCAATACGATATTTGGCCCCTGAATATCACAAATATGGTCAACAGAATTATCGGAACCAAAAGTGATAGAAAGTTCAAACATGGCTCAGAACGGCGTATAACGTCATAATATCACGTTTTGGGCACATTTTGTTTTTTATCTCCAACATGCTCCAAGATGATATTTGGCCCCTGAATATCACATATATGGTCAACAGAATTATCGGAACCAAAAGTGATAGAAATTTCAAACATGGCTCAGAACGGCGTATAACGTCATAATATCACGTTTTGGGCACATTTTGTTTTTATCTCCAACATGCTCCAATATGTTATTAGGCACCTGAATATCACATATATGGTCAACAGAATCATCGGAACCAAAAGTGATAGAAAGTTCAAACATGTCTCAGAACGGCGTATAACGTCATAATATCACGTTTTAGGCACATTTTGTTTTTTATCTCCAACATGCTCCATGATGACATTTGGCCCCTGAATATCACCTATATGGTCAACAGAATTACCGGAACCAAAAGTGATAGAAAGTTCAAACATGGCTCAGAACGGCGTATAACGTCATAATATCACGTTTTGGGCGCATTTTGTTTTTTATCTCCAACATGCTCCAATATGTTATTAGGAGCCTGAATATCACATATATGGTCAACAGAATCATCGGAACCAAAAGTGATAGAAAGTTCAAACATGGCTCAGAACGGCGTATAACGTCATAATATCACGTTTTGGGCACATTTTGTTTTTATCTCCAACATGCTCCAATATGTTATTAGGCACCTGAATATCACATATATGGTCAACAGAATCATCGGAACCAAAAGTGATAGAAAGTTCAAACATGTCTCAGAACGGCGTATAACGTCATAATATCACGTTTTGGGCACATTTTGTTTTTTATCTCCAACATGCTCCAAGATGTCATTAGGCGCCTGAATATCACATATATGGTCAACAGAATTACCGGAACCAAAATTGATAGAAAGTTCAAACATGGCTCAGAACGGCGTATAACGTCATAATATCACGTTTTGGGCACATTTTGTTTTTTATCTCCAACATGCTCCAAGATGTCATTTGGCGCCTGAATATCACATATATGGTCAACAGAACTACCGGAACCAAAAGTGATAGAAAGTTCAAACATGTCTCAGAACGGCGTATAACGTCATAATATCACGTTTTGGGCACATTTTGTTTTTTATCTCCAACATGCTCCAAGATGATATTTGGCCCCTGAATATCACATATATGGTCAACAGAATTACCGGAACCAAAAGTGATAGAAATTTCAAACATGGCTCAGAACGGCGTATAACGTCATAATATCACGTTTTGGGCACAATTTGTTTTTATCTCCAACATGCTCCAATATGTTATTAGGCACCTGAATATCACATATATGGTCAACAGAATCATCGGAACCAAAAGTGATAGAAAGTTCAAACATGGCTCAGAACGGCGCATAACGTCATAATATCACGTTTTGGGCACATTTTGTTTTTTATCTCCAACATGCTCCATGATGACATTTGGCCCCTGAATATCACCTATATGGTCAACAGAATTACCGGAACCAAAAGTGATAGAAAGTTCAAACATGGCTCAGAACGGCGTATAAAGTCATAATATCACGTTTTGGGCGCATTTTGTTTTTTATCTCCAACATGCTCCAATATGTTATTAGGAGCCTGAATATCACATGTATGGTCAACAGAATCATCGGAACCAAAAGTGATAGAAAGTTCAAACATGGCTCAGAACGGCGTATAACGTCATAATATCACGTTTTGGGCACATTTTGTTTTTTATCTCCAACATGCTCCAATACGATATTTGGCCCCTGAATATCACAAATATGGTCAACAGAATTATCGGAACCAAAAGTGATAGAAAGTTCAAACATGGCTCAGAACGGCGTATAACGTCATAATATCACGTTTTGGGCACATTTTGTTTTTTATCTCCAACATGCTCCAAGATGATATTTGGCCCCTGAATATCACATATATGGTCAACAGAATTACCGGAACCAAAAGTGATAGAAAGTTCAAATATGGCTCAGAACGGCGTATAACGTCATAATATCACGTTTTGGGCACATTTTGTTTTTCATCTCCAACATGCTCCAATACGATATTTGGCCCCTGAATATCACAAATATGGTCAACAGAATTATCGGAACCAAAAGTGATAGAAAGTTCAAACATGGCTCAGAACGGCGTATAACGTCATAATATCACGTTTTGGGCACATTTTGTTTTTTATCTACAACATGCTCCAAGATGTCATTTGGCGCCTGAATATCACATATATGGTCAACAGAATTACCGGAACCAAAAGTGATAGAAAGTTCAAATATGGCTCAGGACGGCGTATAACGTCATAATATCACGTTTTGGGCGCATTTTATTTTTTATCTCCAACATGCTCCAATACGATATTTGGCCCCTGAATATCACAAATATGGTCAACAGAATTATCGGAACCAAAAGTGATAGAAAGTTCAAACATGGCTCAGAACGGCGTATAACGTCATAATATCACGTTTTGGGCACATTTTGTTTTTTATCTCCAACATGCTCCAAGATGACATTTGGCCCCTGAATATCACATATATGGTCAACAGAATTACCGGAACCAAAAGTGATAGAAAGTTCAAACATGGCTCAGAACGGCGTATAACGTCATAATATCACGTTTTGGGCGCATTTTGTTTTTTATCTCCAACATGCTCCAATATGTTATTAGGAGCCTGAATATCACATATATGGTCAACAGAATCATCGGAACCAAAAGTGATAGAAAGTTCAAACATGGCTCAGAACGGCGTATAACGTCATAATATCACGTTTTGGGCATATTTTCTTTTTTATCTCCAACATGCTCCAATATGTTATTAGGAGCCTGAGTATCACAAATATGGTCAACAGAATTATCGTAACCAAAAGTGATAGAAAGTTCAAACATGGCTCAGAACGGCGTATAACGTCATAATATCACGTTTTGGGCACATTTTGTTTTTCATCTCCAACATGCTCCAAGATGTCATTTGGCGCCTGAATATCACATATATGGTCAACAGAATTACCGGAACCAAAAGTGATAGAAAGTTCAAACATGGCTCAGAACGGCGTATAACGTCATAATATCACGTTTTGGGCACATTTTGTTTTTTATCTCCAACATGCTCCAAGATGTCATTTGGCGCCTGAATATCACATATATGGTCAACAGAATTACCGGAACCAAAAGTGATAGAAAGTTCAAATATGGCTCAGAACGGCGTATAACGTCATAATATCACGCTTTGGGCGCATTTTATTTTTTATCTCCAACATGCTCCAATATGTTATTAGGAGCCTGAATATCACATATATGGTCAACAGAATCATCGGAACCAAAAGTGATAGAAAGTTCAAACATGGCTCAGAACGGCGTATAACGTCATAAGATCACGTTTTGGGCATATTTTCTTTTTTATCTCCAACATGCTCCAATATGTTATTAGGCGCCTGAATATCACATATATGGTCAACAGAATCATCGGAACCAAAAGTGATAGAAAGTTCAAACATGGCTCAGAACGGCGCATAACGTCATAATATCACGTTTTGGGCACATTTTGTTTTTTATCTCCAACATGCTCCAATACGATATTTGGACCCTGAATATCACAAATATGGTCAACAGAATTGTCGGAACCAAAAGTGATAGAAAGTTCAAACGTGGCTCTGAACGGCGTATAACGTCATAATATCACGTTTTGGGCACATTTTGTTTTTTATCTCCAACATGCTCCAATACGATATTTGGCCCCTGAATATCACAAATATGGTCAACAGAATTATCGGAACCAAAAGTGATAGAAAGTTCAAACATGGCTCAGAATGGAGTATAACGTCATAATATCACGTTTTGGGCGCATTTTGTTTTTTATCTCCAACATGCTCCAAGATGTCATTTGGCGCCTGAATATCACATATATGGTCAACAGAATTACCGGAACCAAAAGTGATAGAAAGTTCAAACATGGCTCAGAACGGCGTATAACGTCATAATATCACGTTTAGGGCACATTTTGTTTTCTATCTCCAACATGCTCCAAGATGTCATTTATCGCCTGAATATCACATATATGGTCAACAGAATCATCGGAACCAAAAGTGATAGAAAGTTCAAACATGGCTCAGAACGGCGTATAACGTCATAATATCACGTTTTGGGCACATATTGTTTTTTATCTCCAACATGCTCCAACATGTCATTTGGCGCCTGAATATCACAAATATGGTCAACAGAATTATCGGAACTAAAAGTGATAGAAAGTTCAAACATGGCTCAGAACGGCGTATAACGTCATAATATCACGTTTTGGGCACATTTTGTTTTTTATCTCCAACATGCTCCAAGATGTCATTTGGCGCCTGGATATCACATATATGGTCAACAGAATTACCGGAACCAAAAGTGATAGAAAGTTCAAACATGGCTCAGGACGGCGTATAACGTCATAATATCACGTTTTGGGCACATTTTGTTTTTATCTCCAACATGCTCCAATATGTTATTAGGCGCCTGAATATCACATATATGGTCAACAGAATCATCGGAACCAAAAGTGATAGAAAGTTCAAACATGTCTCAGAACGGCGTATAACGTCATAATATCACGTTTTGGGCACATTTTGTTTTTTATCTCCAACATGCTCCAACATGTCATTTGGCGCCTGAATATCACAAATATGGTCAACAGAATTATCGGAACCAAAAGTGATAGAAAGTTCAAACATGGCTCAGAACGGCGTATAACGTCATAATATCACGTTTTGGGCACATTTTGTTTTTTATCTCCAACATGCTCCAAGATGTCATTTGGCGCCTGGATATCACATATATGGTCAACAGAATTACCGGAACCAAAAGTGATAGAAAGTTCAAACATGGCTCAGGACGGCGTATAACGTCATAATATCACGTTTTGGGCATATTTTGTTTTTTATCTCCAACATGCTCCAATACGATATTTGGCCCCTGAATATCACAAATATGGTCAACAGAATTATCGGAACCAAAAGTGATAGAAAGTTCAAACATGGCTCAGAACGGCGTATAACGTCATAATATCACGTTTTGGGCACATATTGTTTTTTATCTCCAACATGCTCCAACATGTCATTTGGCGCCTGAATATCACAAATATGGTCAACAGAATTATCGGAACCAAAAGTGATAGAAAGTTCAAACATGGCTCAGAACGGCGTATAACGTCATAATATCACGTTTTGGGCACATATTGTTTTTTATCTCCAACATGCTCCAACATGTCATTTGGCGCCTGAATATCACATATATGGTCAACAGAATTACCGGAACCAAAAGTGATAGAAATTTCAAACATGGCTCAGAGCGGCGTATAACGTCATAATATCACGTTTTGGGCACATTTTGTTTTTATCTCCAACATGCTCCAATATGTTATTAGGCGCCTGAATATCACATATATGGTCAACAGAATCATCGGAACCAAAAGTGATAGAAAGTTCAAACATGTCTCAGAACGGCGTATAACGTCATAATATCACGTTTTGGGCACATTTTGTTTTTTATCTCCAACATGCTCCGAGATGTCATTTGGCGCCTGAATATCACATATATGGTCAACAGAATCATCGGAACCAAAAGTGATAGAAAGTTCAAACATGTCTCAGAACGGCGTATAACGTCATAATATCACGTTTTGGGCACATTTTGTTTTTTATCTCCAACATGCTCCGAGATGTCATTTGGCGCCTGAATATCACATATATGGTCAACAGAATTACCGGAACAAAAAGTGATAGAAAGTTCAAACATGGCTCAGAACGGCGTATAACGTCATAATATCACGTTTTGGGCACATATTGTTTTTGATCTCCAACATGCTCCAACATGTCATTTGGCGCCTGAATATCACAAATATGGTCAACAGAATTATCGGAACCAAAAGTGATAGAAAGTTCAAACATGGCTCAGAACGGCGTATAACGTCATATCACGTTTTGGGCACATATTGTTTTTGATCTCCAACATGCTCCAACATGTCATTTGGCGCCTGAATATCACATATATGGTCAACAGAATTACCGGAACAAAAAGTGATAGAAAGTTCAAACATGGCTCAGAACGGCGTATAACGTCATAATATCACGTTTTGGGCACATTTTGTTTTTTATCTCCAACATGCTCCAATACGATATTTGGCCCCTGAATATCACAAATATGGTCAACGGAATTATCGGAACCAAAAGTGATAGAAAGTTCAAACATGGCTCAGAACGGCGTATAACGTCATAATATCACGTTTTGGGCACATTTTCTTTTTTATCTCCAACATGCTCCAATATGTTATTAGGAGCCTGAATATCACATATATGGTCAACAGAATCATCGGAACCAAAAGTGATAGAAAGTTCAAACATGTCTCAGAACGGCGTATAACGTCATAATATCACGTTTTGGGCACATTTTGTTTTTTATCTCCAACATGCTCCAAGATGTCATTAGGCGCCTGAATATCACATATATGGTCAACAGAATTACCGGAACCAAAAGTGATAGAAAGTTCAAACATGGCTCAGAACGGCGTATAACGTCATAATATCACGTTTTGGGCACATTTTGTTTTTTATCTCCAACATGCTCCAATATGTTATTAGGCGCCTGAATATCACATATATGGTCAACAGAATCATCTGAACCAAAAGTGATAGAAAGTTCAAACATGGCTCAGAACGGCGTATAACGTCATAATATCACGTTTTGGGCACATTTTGTTTTTTATCTCCAACATGCTCCAAGATGTCATTAGGCGCCTGAATATCACATATATGGTCAACAGAATTACCGGAACCAAAAGTGATAGAAAGTTCAAACATGGCTCAGAACGGCGTATAACGTCATAATATCACGTTTTGGGCGCATTTTGTTTTTTATCTCCAACATGCTCCAATACGATATTTGGCCCCTGAATATCACAAATATGGTCAACAGAATTGTCGGAACCAAAAGTGATAGAAAGTTCAAACGTGGCTCTGAACGGCGTATAACGTCATAATATCACGTTTTGGGCACATTTTGTTTTTTATCTCCAACATGCTCCAATACGATATTTGGCCCCTGAATATCACAAATATGGTCAACAGAATTATCGGAACCAAAAGTGATAGAAAGTTCAAACATGGCTCAGAATGGAGTATAACGTCATAATATCACGTTTTGGGCGCATTTTGTTTTTTATCTCCAACATGCTCCAAGATGTCATTTGGCGCCTGAATATCACATATATGGTCAACAGAATTACCGGAACCAAAAGTGATAGAAAGTTCAAACATGGCTCAGAACGGCGTATAACGTCATAATATCACGTTTAGGGCATATTTTGTTTTCTATCTCCAACATGCTCCAAGATGTCATTTATCGCCTGAATATCACATATATGGTCAACAGAATCATCGGAACCAAAAGTGATAGAAAGTTCAAACATGGCTCAGAACGGCGTATAACGTCATAATATCACGTTTTGGGCACATATTGTTTTTTATCTCCAACATGCTCCAACATGTCATTTGGCGCCTGAATATCACAAATATGGTCTACAGAATTATCGGAACCAAAAGTGATAGAAAGTTCAAACATGGCTCAGAACGGCGTATAACGTCATAATATCACGTTTTGGGCACATTTTGTTTTTATCTCCAACATGCTCCAATATGTTATTAGGCGCCTGAATATCACATATATGGTCAACAGAATCATCGGAACCAAAAGTGATAGAAAGTTCAAACATGTCTCAGAACGGCGTATAACGTCATAATATCACGTTTTGGGCATATTTTGTTTTTTATCTCCAACATGCTCCGAGATGTCATTTGGCGCCTGAATATCACATATATGGTCAACAGAATCATCGGAACCAAAAGTGATAGAAAGTTCAAACATGTCTCAGAACGGCGTATAACGTCATAATATCACGTTTTGGGCACATTTTGTTTTTTATCTCCAACATGCTCCGAGATGTCATTTGGCGCCTGAATATCACATATATGGTCAACAGAATTACCGGAACAAAAAGTGATAGAAAGTTCAAACATGGCTCAGAACGGCGTATAACGTCATAATATCACGTTTTGGGCACATATTGTTTTTGATCTCCAACATGCTCCAAAATGTCATTTGGCGCCTGAATATCACAAATATGGTCAACAGAATTATCGGAACCAAAAGTGATAGAAAGTTCAAACATGGCTCAGAACGGCGTATAACGTCATAATATCACGTTTTGGGTATATATTGTTTTTGATCTCCAACATGCTCCAACATGTCATTTGGCGCCTGAATATCACAAATGTGGTCAACAGAATTATCGGAACCAAAAGTGATAGAAAGTTCAAACATGGCTCAGAACGGCGTATAACGTCATAATATCACGTTTTGGGCACATTTTGTTTTTTATCTCCAACATGCTCCAATATGTTATTAGGCGCCTGAATATCACATATATGGTCAACAGAATCATCGGAACCAAAAGTGATAGAAAGTTCAAACATGTCTCAGAACGGCGTATAACGTCATAATATCACGTTTTGGGCACATTTTGTTTTTTATCTCCAACATGCTCCAAGATGTCATTTGGCGCCTGGATATCACATATATGGTCAACAGAATTACCGGAACCAAAAGTGATAGAAAGTTCAAACATGGCTCAGGACGGCGTATAACGTCATAATATCACGTTTTGGGCACATTTTGTTTTTTATCTCCAACATGCTCCAAGATGTCATTTGGCGCCTGAATATCACTTATATGGTCAACAGAATTACCGGAACAAAAAGTGATAGAAAGTTCAAACATGGCTCAGAACGGAGTATAACATCATATCACGTTTTGGGCACATTTTGTTTTTTATCTCCAAAATGCTCCAATACGACATTAGGCCCCGGAATATCACAAATATGGTCAACAGAATTATCGGAACCAAAGGTGATAGAAAGTTCAAACATGGCTCAGGACGGCGTATAACGTCATAATATCACGTTTTGGGCATATTTTGTTTTTTATCTCCAACATGCTCCAATACGATATTTGGCCCCTGAATATCACAAATATGGTCAACAGAATTATCGGAACCAAAAGTGATAGAAAGTTCAAACATGGCTCAGAACGGCGTATAACGTCATAATATCACGTTTTGGGCACATTTTCTTTTTTATCTCCAACATGCTCCAATATGTTATTAGGAGCCTGAATATCACATATATGGTCAACAGAATCATCGGAACCAAAAGTGATAGAAAGTTCAAACATGGCCCAGAACGGCGTATAACGTCATAATATCACGTTTTGGGCACATTTTGTTTTTTATCTCCAACATGCTCCAAGATGTCATTTGGCGCCTGAATATCACATATATGGTCAACAGAATTACCGGAACCAAAAGTGATAGAAAGTTCAAACATGGCTCAGAACGGCGTATAACGTCATAATATTACGTTTTGGGCACATTTTGTTTTTTATCTCCAACATGCTCCAATACGATATTTGGCCCCTGAATATCACAAATATGGTCAACAGAATTATCGGAACCAAAAGTGATAGAAAGTTCAAACATGGCTCAGAACGGCGTATAACGTCATAATATCACGTTTTGGGCGCATTTTATTTTTTATCTCCAACATGCTCCAATACGATATTTGGCCCCTGAATATCACAAATATGGTCAACAGAATTATCGGAACCAAAAGTGATAGAAAGTTCAAACATGGCTCAGAACGGCGTATAACGTCATAATATCACGTTTTGGGCACATTTTCTTTTTTATCTCCAACATGCTCCAATATGTTATTAGGAGCCTGAATATCACATATATGGTCAACAGAATCATCGGAACCAAAAGTGATAGAAAGTTCAAACATGGCCCAGAACGGCGTATAACGTCATAATATCACGTTTTGGGCACATTTTGTTTTTTATCTCCAACATGCTCCAAGATGTCATTTGGCGCCTGAATATCACATATATGGTCAACAGAATTACCGGAACAAAAAGTGATAGAAAGTTCAAACATGGCTCAGAACGGCGTATAACGTCATAATATCACGTTTTGGGCACATTTTGTTTTTTTATCTCCAACATGCTCCAATACGATATTTGGCCCCTGAATATCACAAATATGGTCAACAGAATTACCGGAACCAAAAGTGATAGAAAGTTCAAATATGGCTCAGAACGGCGTATAACGTCATAATATCACGTTTTGGGCGCATTTTATTTTTTATCTCCAACATGCTCCAATACGATATTTGGCCCCTGAATATCACAAATATGGTCAACAGAATTATCGGAACCAAAAGTGATAGAAAGTTCAAACATGGCTCAGAACGGCGTATAACGTCATAATATCACGTTTTGGGCGCATTTTATTTTTTATCTCCAACATGCTCCAATACGATATTTGGCCCCTGAATATCACAAATATGGTCAACAGAATTACCGGAACCAAAAGTGATAGAAAGTTCAAATATGGCTCAGAACGGCGTATAACGTCATAATATCACGTTTTGGGCGCATTTTATTTTTTACCTCCAACATGCTCCAATACGATATTTGGCCCCTGAATATCACAAATATGGTCAACAGAATTATCGGAACCAAAAGTGATAGAAAGTTCAAACATGGCTCAGAACGGCGTATAACGTCATAATATCACGTTTTGGGCACATTTTGTTTTTTATCTCCAACATGCTCCAAGATGTCATTTGGCGCCTGGATATCACATATATGGTCAACAGAATTACCGGAACCAAAAGTGATAGAAAGTTCAAACATGGCTCAGAACGGCGTATAACGTCATAATATCACGTTTTGGGCACATTTTGTTTTTATCTCCAACATGCTCCAATATGTTATTAGGCGCCTGAATATCACATATATGGTCAACAGAATCATCGGAACCAAAAGTGATAGAAAGTTCAAACATGTCTCAGAACGGCGTATAACGTCATAATATCACGTTTTGGGCACATTTTGTTTTTTATCTCCAACATGCTCCAACATGTCATTTGGCGCCTGAATATCACAAATATGGTCAACAGAATTATCGGAACCAAAAGTGATAGAAAGTTCAAACATGGCTCAGAACGGCGTATAACGTCATAATATCACGTTTTGGGCACATTTTGTTTTTTATCTCCAACATGCTCCAAGATGTCATTTGGCGCCTGGATATCACATATATGGTCAACAGAATTACCGGAACCAAAAGTGATAGAAAGTTCAAACATGGCTCAGGACGGCGTATAACGTCATAATATCACGTTTTGGGCATATTTTGTTTTTTATCTCCAACATGCTCCAATACGATATTTGGCCCCTGAATATCACAAATATGGTCAACAGAATTATCGGAACCAAAAGTGATAGAAAGTTCAAACATGGCTCAGAACGGCGTATAACGTCATAATATCACGTTTTGGGCACATATTGTTTTTTATCTCCAACATGCTCCAACATGTCATTTGGCGCCTGAATATCACATATATGGTCAACAGAATCATCGGAACCAAAAGTGATAGAAAGTTCAAACATGTCTCAGAACGGCGTATAACGTCATAATATCACGTTTTGGGCACATTTTGTTTTTTATCTCCAACATGCTCCGAGATGTCATTTGGCGCCTGAATATCACATATATGGTCAACAGAATTACCGGGACAAAAAGTGATAGAAAGTTCAAACATGGCTCAGAACGGCGTATAACGTCATAATATCACGTTTTGGGCACATATTGTTTTTGATCTCCAACATGCTCCAACATGTCATTTGGCGCCTGAATATCACAAATATGGTCAACAGAATTATCGGAACCAAAAGTGATAGAAAGTTCAAACACGGCTCAGAACGGCGTATAACGTCATATCACGTTTTGGGCACATTTTGTTTTTTATCTCCAACATGCTCCAAGATGTCATTTGGCGCCTGGATATCACATATATGGTCAACAGAATTACCAGAACCAAAAATGATAGAAAGTTCAAACATGGCTCAGGACGGCGTATAACGTCATAATATCACGTTTTGGGCATATTTTGTTTTTTATCTCCAACATGCTCCAATACGATATTTGGCCCCTGAATATCACAAATATGGTCAACAGAATTACCGGAACCAAAAGTGATAGAAAGTTCAAACATGGCTCAGAACGGCGTATAACGTCATAATATCACGTTTTGGGCACATATTGTTTTTTATCTCCAACATGCTCCAACATGTCATTTGGCGCCTGAATATCACATATATGGTCAACAGAATTACCGGAACCAAAAGTGATAGAAAGTTCAAACATGGCTCAGAACGGCGTATAACGTCATAATATCACGTTTTGGGCACATTTTGTTTTTATCTCCAACATGCTCCAATATGTTATTAGGCGCCTGAATATCACATATATGGTCAACAGAATCATCGGAACCAAAAGTGATAGAAAGTTCAAACATGTCTCAGAACGGCGTATAACGTCATAATATCACGTTTTGGGCACATTTTGTTTTTTATCTCCAACATGCTCCGAGATGTCATTTGGCGCCTGAATATCACATATATGGTCAACAGAATCATCGGAACCAAAAGTGATAGAAAGTTCAAACATGTCTCATTGTCAGAACGGCGTATAACGTCATAATATCACGTTTTGGGCACATTTTGTTTTTTATCTCCAACATGCTCCGAGATGTCATTTGGCGCCTGAATATCACATATATGGTCAACAGAATTACCGGAACAAAAAGTGATAGAAAGTTCAAACATGGCTCAGAACGGCGTATAACGTCATAACATCACGTTTTGGGCACATATTGTTTTTGATCTCCAACATGCTCCAACATGTCATTTGGCGCCTGAATATCACAAATATGGTCAACAGAATTATCGGAACCAAAAGTGATAGAAAGTTCAAACATGGCTCAGAACGGCGTATAACGTCATATCACGTTTTGGGCACATTTTGTTTTTTATCTCCAACATGCTCCAAGATGTCATTTGGCGCCTGGATATCACATATATGGTCAACAGAATTACCGGAACCAAAAATGATAGAAAGTTCAAACATGGCTCAGGACGGCGTATAACGTCATAATATCACATTTTGGGCATATTGTGTTTTTTATCTCCAACATGCTCCAATACAATATTTGGCCCCTGAATATCACAAATATGGTCAACAGAATTATCGGAACCAAAAGTGATAGAAAGTTCAAACATGGCTCAGAACGGCGTATAACGTCATAATATCACGTTTTGGGCACATTTTGTTTTTTATCTCCAACATGCTCCAAGATGTCATTTGGCGCCTGGATATCACATATATGGTCAACAGAATTACCGGAACCAAAAGTGATAGAAAGTTCAAACATGGCTCAGGACGGCGTATAACGTCATAATATCACGTTTTGGACATATTGTCTTTTTTATCTCCAACATGCTCCAATACGATATTTGGCCCCTGAATATCACAAATATGGTCAACAGAATTATCGGAACTAAAAGTGATAGAAAGTTCAAACATGGCTCAGAACGGCGTATAACGTCATAATATCACGTTTTGGGCATATTGTGTTTTTTATCTCCAACATGCTCCAATACGATATTTGGCCCCTGAATATCACAAATATGGTCAACAGAATTACCGGAACCGAAAGTGATAGAAAGTTCAAATATGGCTCAGAACGGCGTATAACGTCATAATATCACGTTTTGGGCACATTTTGTTTTTTATCTCCAACATGCTCCAAGATGTCATTTGGCGCCTGGATATCACATATATGGTCAACAGAATTACCGGAACCAAAAGTGATAGAAAGTTCAAACATGGCTCAGGACGGCGTATAACGTCATAATATCACGTTTTGGGCATATTGTCTTTTTTATCTCCAACATGCTCCAATACGATATTTGGCCCCTGAATATCACAAATATGGTCAACAGAATTATCGGAACCAAAAGTGATAGAAAGTTCAAACATGGCTCAGAACGGCGTATAACGTCATAATATCACGTTTTGGGCATATTTTCTTTTTTATCTCCTACATGCTCCAATATGTTATTAGGAGCCTGAATATCACATATATGGTCAACAGAATCATCGGAACCAAAAGTGATAGAAAGTTCAAACATGGCTCAGAACGGCGTATAACGTCATAATATCACGTTTTGGGCATATTTTCTTTTTTATCTCCAACATGCTCCAATATGTTATTAGGAGCCTGAGTATCACAAATATGGTCAACAGAATTATCGTAACCAAAAGTGATAGAAAGTTCAAACATGGCTCAGAACGGCGTATAACGTCATAATATCACGTTTTGGGCACATTTTGTTTTTTATCTCCAACATGCTCCAAGATGTAATTTGGCGCCTGAATATCACATGTATGGTCAACAGAATTACCGGAACCAAAAGTGATAGAAAGTTCAAACATGGCTCAGAACGGCGTATAACGTCATAATATCACGTTTTGGGCACATTTTGTTTTTTATCTCCAACATGCTCCAAGATGTAATTTGGCGCCTGAATATCACATGTATGGTCAACAGAATCATCGGAACCAAAAGTGATAGAAAGTTCAAACATGGCTTAGAACGGCGTATAACGTCATAATATCACGTTTTGGGCACATTTTGTTTTTTATCTCCAACATGCTCCAATATGTCATTTGGCGCCTGAATATCACATATATGGTCAACAGAATTACCGGAACCAAAAGTGATAGAAAGTTCAAACATGGCTCAGGACGGCGTATAACGTCATAATATCACGTTTTGGGCATATTGTCTTTTTTATCTGCAACATGCTCCAATACGATATTTGGCCCCTGAATATCACAAATATGGTCAACAGAATTATCGGAACCAAAAGTGATAGAAAGTTCAAACATGGCTCAGAACGGCGTATAACGTCATAATATCACGTTTTGGGCATATTGTGTTTTTTATCTCCAACATGCTCCAATACGATATTTGGCCCCTGAATATCACAAATATGGTCAACAGAATTACCGGAACCGAAAGTGATAGAAAGTTCAAATATGGCTCAGAACGGCGTATAACGTCAAAATATCACGTTTTGGGCGCATTTTATTTTTTATCTCCAACATGCTCCAATAGGATATTTGGCCCCTGAATATCACAAATATGGTCAACAGAATTATCGGAACCAAAAGTGATAGAAAGTTCAAACATGGCTCAGAACGGCGTATAACGTCATAATATCACGTTTTGGGCATATTTTCTTTTTTATCTCCTACATGCTCCAATATGTTATTAGGAGCCTGAATATCACATATATAGTCAACAGAATCATCGGAACCAAAAGTGATAGAAAGTTCAAACATGGCTCAGAACGGCGTATAACGTCATAATATCACGTTTTGGGCATATTTTCTTTTTTATCTCCAACATGCTCCAATATGTTATTAGGAGCCTGAGTATCACAAATATGGTCAACAGAATTATCGTAACCAAAAGTGATAGAAAGTTCAAACATGGCTCAGAACGGCGTATAACGTCATAATATCACGTTTTGGGCACATTTTGTTTTTTATCTCCAACATGCTCCAAGATGTAATTTGGCGCCTGAATATCACATGTATGGTCAACAGAATTACCGGAACCAAAAGTGATAGAAAGTTCAAACATGGCTCAGAACGGCGTATAACGTCATAATATCACGTTTTGGGCACATTTTGTTTTTTATCTCCAACATGCTCCAATATGTTATTAGGCGCCTGAATATCACATATATGGTCAACAGAATCATCGGAACCAAAAGTGATAGAAAGTTCAAACATGGCTCAGAACGGCGCATAACGTCATAATATCACGTTTTGGGCACATTTTGTTTTTTATCTCCAACATGCTCCAATACGATATTTGGCCCCTGAATATCACAAATATGGTCAACAGAATTATCGGAACCAAAAGTGATAGAAAGTTCAAACGTAGCTCAGAACGGCGTATAACGTCATAATATTACGTTTTGGGCACATTTTGTTTTTTATCTCCAACATGCTCCAATACGATATTTGGCCCCTGAATATCACAAATATGGTCAACAGAATCATCGGAACCAAAAGTGATAGAAAGTTCAAACATGGCTCAGAACGGCGCATAACGTCATAATGTCACGTTTTGGGCACATTTTGTTTTTTATCTCCAACATGCTCCAATACGATATTTGGCACCTGAATATCACAAATATGGTCAACAGAATTATCGGAACCAAAAGTGATAGAAAGTTCAAACGTAGCTCAGAACGGCGTATAACGTCATAATATCACGTTTTGGGCACATTTTGTTTTTTATCTCCAACATGCTCCAATACGATATTTGGCCCCTGAATATCACAAATATGGTCAACAGAATTATCGGAACCAAAAGTGATAGAAAGTTCAAATATGTCTCAGAACGGCGTATAACGTCATAATATCACGTTTTGGGCACATTTTGTTTTTTATCTCCAACATGCTCCGAGATGTCATTTGGCGCCTGAATATCACATATATGGTCAACAGAATTACCGGAACAAAAAGTGATAGAAAGTTCAAACATGGCTCAGAACGGCGTATAACGTCATAATATCACGTTTTGGGCACATATTGTTTTTGATCTCCAACATGCTCCAACATGTCATTTGGCGCCTGAATATCACAAATATGGTCAACAGAATTATCGGAACCAAAAGTGATAGAAAGTTCAAACATGGCTCATAACGGCGTATAACGTCATATCACGTTTTGGGCACATATTGTTTTTTATCTCCAACATGCTCCAATATGTCATTTGGCGCCTGAATATCACATATATGGTCAACAGAATCATCGGAACCAAAAGTGATAGAAAGTTCAAACATGGCTCAGAACGGCGTATAACGTCATAATATCACGTTTTGGGCACATTTTGTTTTTTATCTCCAACATGCTCCAAGATGACATTTGGCCCCTGAATATCACATATATGGTCAACAGAATTACCGGAACCAAAGGTGATAGAAAGTTCAAACATGGCTCAGGACGGCGTATAACGTCATAATATCACGTTTTGGGCATATTTTGTTTTTTATCTCCAACATGCTCCAATACGATATTTGGCCCCTGAATATCACAAATATGGTCAACAGAATTATCGGAACCAAAAGTGATAGAAAGTTCAAACATGGCTCAGAACGGCGTATAACGTCATAATATCACGTTTTGGGCACATATTGTTTTTTATCTCCAACATGCTCCAACATGTCATTTGGCGCCTGAATATCACAAATATGGTCAACAGAATTATCGGAAACAAAAGTGATAGAAAGTTCAAACATGGCTCAGAACGGTGTATAACGTCATAATATCACTTTTGGGCACATAATGTTTTTTATCTCCAACATGCTCCAACATGTCATTTGGCGCCTGAATATCACATATATGGTCAACAGAATTACCGGAACAAAAAGTGATAGAAAGTTCAAACATGGCTCAGAACGGCGTTTAACATCATATCACGTTTTGGGCACATTTTGTTTTTTATCTCCAACATGCTCCAATACGACATTAGGCCCCGGAATATCACAAATATGGTCAACAGAATTATCGGAACCAAAAGTGATAGAAAGTTCAAACATGGCCCTGAACGGCGTATAACGTCATAATATCACGTTTTGGGCACATTTTGTTTTTTATCTCCAACATGCTCCAAGATGACATTTGGCCCCTGAATATCACATATATGGTCAACAGAATTACCGGAACCAAAAGTGATAGAAAGTTCAAACATGGCTCAGAACGGCGTATAACGTCATAATATCACGTTTTGGGCACATTTTGTTTTTTATCTCCAACATGCTCCAAGATGTCATTTGGCGCCTGAATATCACATATATGGTCAACAGAATTACCGGAACAAAAAGTGATAGAAAGTTCAAACATGGCTCAGAACGGCGTATAACATCATAATATCACGTTTTGGGCACATTTTGTTTTTTATCTCCAACATGCTCCAATACGACATTAGGCCCCTGAATATCATAAATATGGTCAACAGAATTATCGGAACCAAAAGTGATAGAAAGTTCAAACATGGCTCAGAACGGCGTATAACGTCATAATATCACGTTTTGGGCACATTTTGTTTTTATCTCCAACATGCTCCAAGATGACATTTGGCCCCTGAATATCACATATATGGTCAACAGAATCATCGGAACCAAAAGTGATAGAAAGTTCAAACATGGCTCAGAACGGCGTATAACATCATAATATCACGTTTTGGGAACATTTTGTTTTTTATCTCCAACATGCTCCAATATGTCATTTGGCGCCTGAATATCACATATATGGTCAACAGAATTACCGGAACCAAAAGTGATAGAAATTTCAAACATGGCTCAGAACGGCGTATAACGTCATAATATCACGTTTTGGGCACATATTGTTTTTTATCTCCAACATGCTCCAACATGTCATTTGGCGCCTGAATATCACAAATATGGTCAACAGAATTATCGGAACCAAAAGTGATAGAAAGTTCAAACATGGCTCAGAACGGCGTATAACGTCATAATATCACGTTTTGGGCACATTTTGTTTTTATCTCCAACATGCTCCAAAATGTTATTAGGCGCCTGAATATCACATATATGGTCAACAGAATCATCGGAACCAAAAGTGATAGAAAGTTCAAATATGTCTCAGAACGGCGTATAACGTCATAATATCACGTTTTGGGCACATTTTGTTTTTTATCTCCAACATGCTCCGAGATGTCATTTGGCGCCTGAATATCACATATATGGTCAACAGAATCATCGGAACCAAAAGTGATAGAAAGTTCAAACATGTCTCAGAACGGCGTATAACGTCATAATATCACGTTTTGGGCACATTTTGTTTTTTATCTCCAACATGCTCCGAGATGTCATTTGGCGCCTGAATATCACATATATGGTCAACAGAATTACCGGAACAAAAAGTGATAGAAAGTTCAAACATGGCTCAGAACGGCGTATAACGTCATAATATCACGTTTTGGGCATATTGTGTTTTTTATCTCCAACATGCTCCAATACGATATTTGGCCCCTGAATATCACAAATATGGTCAACAGAATTACCGGAACCGAAAGTGATAGAAAGTTCAAATATGGCTCAGAACGGCGTATAACGTCATAATATCACGTTTTGGGCGCATTTTATTTTTTATCTCCAACATGCTCCAATAGGATATTTGGCCCCTGAATATCACAAATATGGTCAACAGAATTATCGGAACCAAAAGTGATAGAAAGTTCAAACATGGCTCAGAACGGCGTATAACGTCATAATATCACGTTTTGGGCATATTTTCTTTTTTATCTCCAACATGCTCCAATATGTTATTAGGAGCCTGAATATCACATATATGGTCAACAGAATCATCGGAACCAAAAGTGATAGAAAGTTCAAACATGGCTCAGAACGGCGTATAACGTCATAATATCACGTTTTGGGCATATTTTCTTTTTTATCTCCAACATGCTCCAATATGTTATTAGGAGCCTGAGTATCACAAATATGGTCAACAGAATTATCGTAACCAAAAGTGATAGAAAGTTCAAACATGGCTCAGAACGGCGTATAACGTCATAATATCACGTTTTGGGCACATTTTGTTTTTTATCTCCAACATGCTCCAAGATGTCATTTGGCGCCTGAATATCACATATATGGTCAACAGAATTACCGGAACCAAAAGTGATAGAAAGTTCAAACATGGCTCAGAACGGCGTATAACGTCATAATATCACGTTTTGGGCACATTTTGTTTTTTATCTCCAACATGCTCCAATATGTTATTAGGCGCCTGAATATCACATATATGGTCAACAGAATCATCGGAACCAAAAGTGATAGAAAGTTCAAACATGGCTCAGAACGGCGCATAACGTCATAATATCACGTTTTGGGCACATTTTGTTTTTTATCTCCAACATGCTCCAATACGATATTTGGCCCCTGAATATCACAAATATGGTCAACAGAATTATCGGAACCAAAAGTGATAGAAAGTTCAAACGTAGCTCAGAACGGCGTATAACGTCATAATATTACGTTTTGGGCACATTTTGTTTTTTATCTCCAACATGCTCCAATACGATATTTGGCCCCTGAATATCACAAATATGGTCAACAGAATCATCGGAACCAAAAGTGATAGAAAGTTCAAACATGGCTCAGAACGGCGCATAACGTCATAATGTCACGTTTTGGGCACATTTTGTTTTTTATCTCCAACATGCTCCAATACGATATTTGGCCCCTGAATATCACAAATATGGTCAACAGAATTATCGGAACCAAAAGTGATAGAAAGTTCAAACGTAGCTCAGAACGGCGTATAACGTCATAATATCACGTTTTGGGCACATTTTGTTTTTTATCTCCAACATGCTCCAATACGATATTTGGCCCCTGAATATCACAAATATGGTCAACAGAATTATCGGAACCAAAAGTGATAGAAAGTTCAAACATGGCTCAGAACGGCGTATAACGTCATAATATCACGTTTTGGGCACATATTGTTTTTTATCTCCAACATGCTCCAACATGTCATTTGGCGCCTGAATATCACAAATGTGGTCAACAGAATTATCGGAACCAAAAGTGATAGAAAGTTCAAACATGGCTCAGAACGGCGTATAACGTCATAATATCACGTTTTGGGCACATATTGTTTTTTATCTCCAACATGCTCCAACATGTCATTTGGCGCCTGAATATCACATATATGGTCAACAGAATTACCAGAACCAAAAGTGATAGAAAGTTCAAACATGGCTCAGAACGGCGTATAACGTCATAATATCACGTTTTGGGCACATTTTGTTTTTTATCTCCAACATGCTCCGAGATGTCATTTGGCGCCTGAATATCACATATATGGTCAACAGAATTACCGGAACAAAAAGTGATAGAAAGTTCAAACATGGCTCAGAACGGCGTATAACGTCATAATATCACGTTTTGGGCACATATTGTTTTTGATCTCCAACATGCTCCAACATGTCATTTGGCGCCTGAATATCACAAATATGGTCAACAGAATTATCGGAACCAAAAGTGATAGAAAGTTCAAACATGGCTCATAACGGCGTATAACGTCATATCACGTTTTGGGCACATATTGTTTTTTATCTCCAACATGCTCCAATATGTCATTTGGCGCCTGAATATCACATATATGGTCAACCGAATCATCGGAACCAAAAGTGATAGAAAGTTCAAACATGGCTCAGAACGGCGTATAACGTCATAATATCACGTTTTGGGCACATTTTGTTTTTTATCTCCAACATGCTCCAAGATGACATTTGGCCCCTGAATATCACATATATGGTCAACAGAATTACCGGAACCAAAGGTGATAGAAAGTTCAAACATGGCTCAGAACGGCGTATAACGTCATAATATCACGTTTTGGGCACATTTTGTTTTTTATCTCCAACATGCTCCAAT
Organism: Onthophagus taurus; assembly: GCF_036711975.1. Lineage (NCBI taxonomy): Eukaryota > Metazoa > Arthropoda > Insecta > Coleoptera > Scarabaeidae > Onthophagus > Onthophagus taurus. The sequence goes on along the minus strand of NC_091972.1, from coordinate 25,686,960 downwards.
ATGTTATTAGGCGCCTGAATATCACATATATGGTCAACAGAATCATCGGAACCAAAAGTGATAGAAAGTTCAAACATGTCTCAGAACGGCGTATAACGTCATAATATCACGTTTTGGGCACATTTTGTTTTTTATCTCCAACATGCTCCAAGATGTCATTTGGCGCCTGGATATCACATATATGGTCAACAGAATTACCGGAACCAAAAGTGATAGAAAGTTCAAACATGGCTCAGGACGGCGTATAACGTCATAATATCACGTTTTGGGCATATTTTGTTTTTTATCTCCAACATGCTCCAATACGATATTTGGCCCCTGAATATCACAAATATGGTCAACAGAATTATCGGAACCAAAAGTGATAGAAAGTTCAAACATGGCTCAGAACGGCGTATAACGTCATAATATCACGTTTTGGGCACATATTGTTTTTTATCTCCAACATGCTCCAACATGTCATTTGGCGCCTGAATATCACAAATATGGTCAACAGAATTATCGGAACCAAAAGTGATAGAAAGTTCAAACATGGCTCAGAACGGTGTATAACGTCATAATATCACGTTTTGGGCACATAATGTTTTTTATCTCCAACATGCTCCAACATGTCATTTGGCGCCTGAATATCACATATATGGTCAACAGAATTACCGGAACAAAAAGTGATAGAAAGTTCAAACATGGCTCAGAACGGCGTATAACGTCATAATATCACGTTTTGGGCACATTTTGTTTTTTATCTCCAACATGCTCCAAGATGTCATTTGGCGCCTGAATATCACATATATGGTCAACAGAATTACCGGAACAAAAAGTGATAGAAAGTTCAAACATGGCTCAGAACGGCGTATAACATCATAATATCACGTTTTGGGCACATTTTGTTTTTTATCTCCAACATGCTCCAATACGACATTAGGCCCCTGAATATCACAAATATGGTCAACAGAATTATCGGAACCAAAAGTGATAGAAAGTTCAAACATGGCTCAGAACGGCGTATAACGTCATAATATCACGTTTTGGGCACATTTTGTTTTTTATCTCCAACATGCTCCAAGATGACATTTAGCCCCTGAATATCACATATATGGTCAACAGAATCATCGGAACCAAAAGTGATAGAAAGTTCAAACATGGCTCAGAACGGCGTATAACATCATAATATCACGTTTTGGGAACATTTTGTTTTTTATCTCCAACATGCTCCAATATGTCATTTGGCGCCTGAATATCACATATATGGTCAACAGAATTACCGGAACCAAAAGTGATAGAAATTTCAAACATGGCTCAGAACGGCGTATAACGTCATAATATCACGTTTTGGGCACATATTGTTTTTTATCTCCAACATGCTCCAACATGTCATTTGGCGCCTGAATATCACAAATATGGTCAACTGAATTATCGGAACCAAAAGTGATAGAAAGTTCAAACATGGCTCAGAACGGCGTATAACGTCATAATATCACGTTTTGGGCACATTTTGTTTTTATCTCCAACATGCTCCAAAATGTTATTAGGCGCCTGAATATCACATATATGGTCAACAGAATCATCGGAACCAAAAGTGATAGAAAGTTCAAATATGTCTCAGAACGGCGTATAACGTCATAATATCACGTTTTGGGCTCATTTTGTTTTTTATCTCCAACATGCTCCGAGATGTCATTTGGCGCCTGAATATCACATATATGGTCAACAGAATCATCGGAACCAAAAGTGATAGAAAGTTCAAACATGGCTCAGAACGGCGTATAACGTCATAATATCACGTTTTGGGCACATATTGTTTTTGATCTCCAACATGCTCCAACATGTCATTTGGCGCCTGAATATCACAAATATGGTCAACAGAATTATCGGAACCAAAAGTGATAGAAAGTTCAAACATGGCTCATAACGGCGTATAACGTCATATCACGTTTTGGGCACATATTGTTTTTTATCTCCAACATGCTCCAATATGTCATTTGGCGCCTGAATATCACATATATGGTCAACAGAATCATCGGAACCAAAAGTGATAGAAAGTTCAAACATGGCTCAGAACGGCGTATAACGTCATAATATCACGTTTTGGGCACATTTTGTTTTTTATCTCCAACATGCTCCAAGATGACATTTGGCCCCTGAATATCACATATATGGTCAACAGAATTACCGGAACCAAAGGTGATAGAAAGTTCAAACATGGCTCAGAACGGCGTATAACGTCATAATATCACGTTTTGGGCACATTTTGTTTTTTATCTCCAACATGCTCCAATATGTTATTAGGCGCCTGAATATCACATATATGGTCAACAGAATCATCGGAACCAAAAGTGATAGAAAGTTCAAACATGGCTCAGGACGGCGTATAACGTCATAATATCACGTTTTGGGCATATTTTGTTTTTTATCTCCAACATGCTCCAATACGATATTTGGCCCCTGAATATCACAAATATGGTCAACAGAATCATCGGAACCAAAAGTGATAGAAAGTTCAAATATGTCTCAGAACGGCGTATAACGTCATAAATCACGTTTTGGGCTCATTTTGTTTTTTATCTCCAACATGCTCCGAGATGTCATTTGGCGCCTGAATATCACATATATGGTCAACAGAATCATCGGAACCAAAAGTGATAGAAAGTTCAAACATGTCTCAGAACGGCGTATAACGTCATAATATCACGTTTTGGGCACATTTTGTTTTTTATCTCCAACATGCTCCGAGATGTCATTTGGCGCCTGAATATCACAAATATGGTCAACAGAATTATCGGAACCAAAAGTGATAGAAAGTTCAAACATGGCTCATAACGGCGTATAACGTCATATCACGTTTTGGGCACATATTGTTTTTTATCTCCAACATGCTCCAATATGTCATTTGGCGCCTGAATATCACATATATGGTCAACAGAATCATCGGAACCAAAAGTGATAGAAAGTTCAAACATGGCTCAGAACGGCGTATAACGTCATAATATCACGTTTTGGGCACATTTTGTTTTTTATCTCCAACATGCTCCAAGATGACATTTGGCCCCTGAATATCACATATATGGTCAACAGAATTACCGGAACCAAAGGTGATAGAAAGTTCAAACATGGCTCAGAACGGCGTATAACGTCATAATATGACGTTTTGGGCACATTTTGTTTTTTATCTCCAACATGCTCCAATATGTTATTAGGCGCCTGAATATCACATATATGGTCAACAGAATCATCGGAACCAAAAGTGATAGAAAGTTCAAACATGGCTCAGGACGGCGTATAACGTCATAATATCACGTTTTGGGCATATTTTGTTTTTTATCTCCAACATGCTCCAATACGATATTTGGCCCCTGAATATCACAAATATGGTCAACAGAATTATCGGAACCAAAAGTGATAGAAAGTTCAAACATGGCTCAGAACGGCGTATAACGTCATAATATCACGTTTTGGGCATATATTGTTTTTTATCTCCAACATGCTCCAACATGTCATTTGGCGCCTGAATATCACAAATATGGTCAACAGAATTATCGGAACCAAAAGTGATAGAAAGTTCAAACATGGCTCAGAACGGCGTATAACGTCATAATATCACGTTTTGGGCACATAATGTTTTTTATCTCCAACATGCTCCAAGATGTCATTTGGCGCCTGAATATCACATATATGGTCAACAGAATTACCGGAACAAAAAGTGATAGAAAGTTCAAACATGGCTCAGAACGGCGTTTAACATCATATCACGTTTTGGGCACATTTTGTTTTTTATCTCCAACATGCTCCAATACGACATTAGGCCCCGGAATATCACAAATATGGTCAACAGAATTATCGGAACCAAAAGTGATAGAAAGTTCAAACATGGCTCAGAACGGCGTATAACGTCATAATATCACGTTTTGGGCACATTTTGTTTTTTATCTCCAACATGCTCCAAGATGACATTTAGCCCCTGAATATCACATATTTGGTCAACAGAATCATCGGAACCAAAAGTGATAGAAAGTTCAAACATGGCTCAGAACGGCGTATAACATCATAATATCACGTTTTGGGAACATTTTGTTTTTTATCTCCAACATGTTCCAATATGTCATTTGGCGCCTGAATATCACATATATGGTCAACAGAATTACCGGAACCAAAAGTGATAGAAATTTCAAACATGGCTCAGAACGGCGTATAACGTCATAATATCACGTTTTGGGCACATATTGTTTTTTATCTCCAACATGCTCCAACATGTCATTTGGCGCCTGAATATCACAAATATGGTCAACTGAATTATCGGAACCAAAAGTGATAGAAAGTTCAAACATGGCTCAGAACGGCGTATAACGTCATAATATCACGTTTTGGGCACATTTTGTTTTTATCTCCAACATGCTCCAAAATGTTATTAGGCGCCTGAATATCACATATATGGTCAACAGAATCATCGGAACCAAAAGTGATAGAAAGTTCAAATATGTCTCAGAACGGCGTATAACGTCATAATATCACGTTTTGGGCTCATTTTGTTTTTTATCTCCAACATGCTCCGAGATGTCATTTGGCGCCTGAATATCACATATATGGTCAACAGAATCATCGGAACCAAAAGTGATAGAAAGTTCAAACATGGCTCAGAACGGCGTATAACGTCATAATATCACGTTTTGGGCACATATTGTTTTTGATCTCCAACATGCTCCAACATGTCATTTGGCGCCTGAATATCACAAATATGGTCAACAGAATTATCGGAACCAAAAGTGATAGAAAGTTCAAACATGGCTCATAACGGCGTATAACGTCATATCACGTTTTGGGCACATATTGTTTTTTATCTCCAACATGCTCCAATATGTCATTTGGCGCCTGAATATCACATATATGGTCAACAGAATCATCGGAACCAAAAGTGATAGAAAGTTCAAACATGGCTCAGAACGGCGTATAACGTCATAATATCACGTTTTGGGCACATTTTGTTTTTTATCTCCAACATGCTCCAAGATGACATTTGGCCCCTGAATATCACATATATGGTCAACAGAATTACCGGAACCAAAGGTGATAGAAAGTTCAAACATGGCTCAGAACGGCGTATAACGTCATAATATCACGTTTTGGGCACATTTTGTTTTTTATCTCCAACATGCTCCAATATGTTATTAGGCGCCTGAATATCACATATATGGTCAACAGAATCATCGGAACCAAAAGTGATAGAAAGTTCAAACATGGCTCAGGACGGCGTATAACGTCATAATATCACGTTTTGGGCATATTTTGTTTTTTATCTCCAACATGCTCCAATACGATATTTGGCCCCTGAATATCACAAATATGGTCAACAGAATCATCGGAACCAAAAGTGATAGAAAGTTCAAATATGTCTCAGAACGGCGTATAACGTCATAAATCACGTTTTGGGCTCATTTTGTTTTTTATCTCCAACATGCTCCGAGATGTCATTTGGCGCCTGAATATCACATATATGGTCAACAGAATCATCGGAACCAAAAGTGATAGAAAGTTCAAACATGTCTCAGAACGGCGTATAACGTCATAATATCACGTTTTGGGCACATTTTGTTTTTTATCTCCAACATGCTCCGAGATGTCATTTGGCGCCTGAATATCACAAATATGGTCAACAGAATTATCGGAACCAAAAGTGATAGAAAGTTCAAACATGGCTCATAACGGCGTATAACGTCATATCACGTTTTGGGCACATATTGTTTTTTATCTCCAACATGCTCCAATATGTCATTTGGCGCCTGAATATCACATATATGGTCAACAGAATCATCGGAACCAAAAGTGATAGAAAGTTCAAACATGGCTCAGAACGGCGTATAACGTCATAATATCACGTTTTGGGCACATTTTGTTTTTTATCTCCAACATGCTCCAAGATGACATTTGGCCCCTGAATATCACATATATGGTCAACAGAATTACCGGAACCAAAGGTGATAGAAAGTTCAAACATGGCTCAGAACGGCGTATAACGTCATAATATGACGTTTTGGGCACATTTTGTTTTTTATCTCCAACATGCTCCAATATGTTATTAGGCGCCTGAATATCACATATATGGTCAACAGAATCATCGGAACCAAAAGTGATAGAAAGTTCAAACATGGCTCAGGACGGCGTATAACGTCATAATATCACGTTTTGGGCATATTTTGTTTTTTATCTCCAACATGCTCCAATACGATATTTGGCCCCTGAATATCACAAATATGGTCAACAGAATTATCGGAACCAAAAGTGATAGAAAGTTCAAACATGGCTCAGAACGGCGTATAACGTCATAATATCACGTTTTGGGCATATATTGTTTTTTATCTCCAACATGCTCCAACATGTCATTTGGCGCCTGAATATCACAAATATGGTCAACAGAATTATCGGAACCAAAAGTGATAGAAAGTTCAAACATGGCTCAGAACGGCGTATAACGTCATAATATCACGTTTTGGGCACATAATGTTTTTTATCTCCAACATGCTCCAAGATGTCATTTGGCGCCTGAATATCACATATATGGTCAACAGAATTACCGGAACAAAAAGTGATAGAAAGTTCAAACATGGCTCAGAACGGCGTTTAACATCATATCACGTTTTGGGCACATTTTGTTTTTTATCTCCAACATGCTCCAATACGACATTAGGCCCCGGAATATCACAAATATGGTCAACAGAATTATCGGAACCAAAAGTGATAGAAAGTTCAAACATGGCCCTGAACGGCGTATAACGTCATAATATCACGTTTTGGGCACATTTTGTTTTTTATCTCCAACATGCTCCAAGATGACATTTGGCCCCTGAATATCACAAATATGGTCAACAGAATTACCGGAACCAAAAGTGATAGAAAGTTCAAACATGGCTCAGAACGGCGTATAACGTCATAATATCACGTTTTGGGCACATTTTGTTTTTTATCTCCAACATGCTCCAATACGACATTAGGCCCCTGAATATCACAAATATGGTCAACAGAATTATCGGAACCAAAAGTGATAGAAAGTTCAAACATGGCTCAGAACGGCGTATAACGTCATAATATCACGTTTTGGGCACATTTTGTTTTTTATCTCCAACATGCTCCAAGATGACATTTGGCCCCTGAATATCACATATATGGTCAACAGAATCATCGGAACCAAAAGTGATAGAAAGTTCAAACATGGCTCAGAACGGCGTATAACATCATAATATCACGTTTTGGGAACATTTTGTTTTTTATCTCCAACATGCTCCAATATGTCATTTGGCGCCTGAATATCACATATATGGTCAACAGAATTACCGGAACCAAAAGTGATAGAAATTTCAAACATGGCTCAGAACGGCGTATAACGTCATAATATCACGTTTTGGGCACATTTTGTTTTTATCTCCAACATGCTCCAATATGTTATTAGGCGCCTGAATATCATATATGGTCAACAGAATCATCGGAACCAAAAGTGATAGAAAGTTCAAACATGTCTCAGAACGGCGTATAACGTCATAATATCACGTTTTGGGCACATTTTGTTTTTTATCTCCAACATGCTCCAAGATGTCATTTGGCGCCTGAATATCACATATATGGTCAACAGAATTACCGGAACCAAAAGTGATAGAAAGTTCAAATATGGCTCAGAACGGCGTATAACGTCATAATATCACGTTTTGGGCGCATTTTATTTTTTATCTCCAACATGCTCCAATACGATATTTGGCCCCTGAATATCACAAATATGGTCAACAGAATTATCGGAACCAAAAGTGATAGAAAGTTCAAACATGGCTCAGAACGGCGTATAACGTCATAATATCACGTTTTGGGCACATTTTGTTTTTTATCTCCAACATGTTCCAATACGATATTTGGCCCCTGAATATCACAAATATGGTCAACGGAATTATCGGAACCAAAAGTGATAGAAAGTTCAAACATGGCTCAGAACGGCGTATAACGTCATAATATCACGTTTTGGGCACATTTTCTTTCTTATCTCCAACATGCTCCAATATGTTATTAGGAGCCTGAATATCACATATATGGTCAACAGAATCATCGGAACCAAAAGTGATAGAAAGTTCAAACATGTCTCAGAACGGCGTATAACGTCATAATATCACGTTTTGGGCACATTTTGTTTTTTATCTCCAACATGCTCCAAGATGTCATTAGGCGCCTGAATATCACATATATGGTCAACAGAATTACCGGAACCAAAAGTGATAGAAAGTTCAAACATGGCTCAGAACGGCGTATAACGTCATAATATCACGTTTTGGGCACATTTTGTTTTTTATCTCCAACATGCTCCAAGATGTCATTAGGCGCCTGAATATCACATATATGGTCAACAGAATTACCGGAACCAAAAGTGATAGAAAGTTCAAACATGGCTCAGAACGGCGTATAACGTCATAATATCACGTTTTGGGCACATTTTGTTTTTTATCTCCAACATGCTCCAAGATGTCATTTGGCGCCTGAATATCACATATATGGTCAACAGAATTACCGGAACAAAAAGTGATAGAAAGTTCAAACATGGTTCAGAACGGCGTATAACGTCATAATATCACGTTTTGGGCACATTTTGTTTTTTATCTCCAACATGCTCCAAGATGACATTTGGCCCCTGAATATCACATATATGGTCAACAGAATTACCGGAACCAATAGTGATAGAAAGTTCAAACATGGCTCAGAACGGCGTATAACGTCATAATATCACGTTTTGGGCACATTTTGTTTTTTATCTCCAACATGCTCCAAGATGACATTTGGCCCCTGAATATCACATATATGGTCAACAGAATTACCGGAACCAATAGTGATAGAAAGTTCAAACATGGCTCAGAACGGCGTATAACGTCATAATATCACGTTTTGGGCACATTTTGTTTTTTATCTCCAACATGCTCCAAGATGTCATTTGGCGCCTGAATATCACATATATGGTCAACAGAATTACCGGAACAAAAAGTGATAGAAAGTTCAAACATGGCTCAGAACGGCGTATAACATCATAATATCACGTTTTGGGCACATTTTGTTTTTTATCTCCAACATGCTCCAATACGACATTAGGCCCCTGAATATCACAAATATGGTCAACAGAATTATCGGAACCAAAAGTGATTGAAAGTTCAAACATGGCTCAGAACGGCGTATAACGTCATAATATCACGTTTTGGGCACATTTTGTTTTTTATCTCCAACATGCTCCAAGATGACATTTGGCCCCTGAATATCACATATATGGTCAACAGAATCATCGGAACCAAAAGTGATAGAAAGTTCAAACATGGCTCAGAACGGCGTATAACATCATAATATCACGTTTTGGGCACATTTTGTTTTTTATCTCCAACATGCTCCAATATGTCATTTGGCGCCTGAATATCACATATATGGTCAACAGAATTACCGGAACCAAAAGTGATAGAAATTTCAAACATGGCTCAGAACGGCGTATAACGTCATAATATCACGTTTTGGGCACATTTTGTTTTTATCTCCAACATGCTCCAATATGTTATTAGGCGCCTGAATATCATATATGGTCAACAGAATCATCGGAACCAAAAGTGATAGAAAGTTCAAACATGTCTCAGAACGGCGTATAACGTCATAATATCACGTTTTGGGCACATTTTGTTTTTTATCTCCAACATGCTCCAAGATGTCATTAGGCGCCTGAATATCACATATATGGTCAACAGAATTACCGGAACCAAAAGTGATAGAAAGTTCAAATATGGCTCAGAACGGCGTATAACGTCATAATATCACGTTTTGGGCGCATTTTATTTTTTATCTCCAACATGCTCCAATACGATATTTGGCCCCTGAATATCACAAATATGGTCAACAGAATTATCGGAACCAAAAGTGATAGAAAGTTCAAACATGGCTCAGAACGGCGTATAACGTCATAATATCACGTTTTGGGCACATTTTGTTTTTTATCTCCAACATGCTCCAATACGATATTTGGCCCCTGAATATCACAAATATGGTCAACAGAATTATCGGAACCAAAAGTGATAGAAAGTTCAAACATGGCTCAGAACGGCGTAAAACGTCATAATATCACGTTTTGGGCACATTTTGTTTTTTATCTCCAACATGCTCCAATACGATATTTGGCCCCTGAATATCACAAATATGGTCAACAGAATTATCGGAACCAAAAGTGATAGAAAGTTCAAACATGGCTCAGAACGGCGTATAACGTCATAATATCACGTTTTGGGCACATTTTGTTTTTTATCTCCAACATGCTCCAATACGATATTTGGCCCCTGAATATCACAAATATGGTCAACAGAATTATCGGAACCAAAAGTGATAGAAAGTTCAAACATGGCTCAGAACGGCGTAAAACGTCATAATATCACGTTTTGGGCACATTTTGTTTTTTATCTCCAACATGCTCCAATACGATATTTGGCCCCTGAATATCACAAATATGGTCAACAGAATTATCGGAACCAAAAGTGATAGAAAGTTCAAACATGGCTCAGAACGGCGTATAACGTCATAATATCACGTTTTGGGCACATTTTGTTTTTTATCTCCAACATGCTCCAATACGATATTTGGCCCCTGAATATCACAAATATGGTCAACAGAATTATCGGAACCAAAAGTGATAGAAAGTTCAAACATGGCTCAGAACGGCGTATAACGTCATAATATCACGTTTTGGGCGCATTTTATTTTTTATCTCCAACATGCTCCAATACGATATTTGGCCCCTGAATATCACAAATATGGTCAACAGAATTATCGGAACCAAAAGTGATAGAAAGTTCAAACATGGCTCAGAACGGCCTATAACGTCATAATATCACGTTTTGGGCACATTTTGTTTTTTATCTCCAACATGCTCCAATACGATATTTGGCCCCTGAATATCACAAATATGGTCAACAGAATTATCGGAACCAAAAGTGATAGAAAGTTCAAACATGGCTCAGAACGGCGTATAACGTCATAATATCACGTTTTGGGCACATTTTGTTTTTTATCTCCAACATGCTCCAATATGTTATTAGGCGCCTGAATATCACATATATGGTCAACAGAATCATCGGAACCAAAAGTGATAGAAAGTTCAAACATGTCTCAGAACGGCGTATAACGTCATAATATCACGTTTTGGGCACATTTTGTTTTTTATCTCCAACATGCTCCAAGATGATATTTGGCCCCTAAATATCACATATATGGTCAACAGAATTACCGGAACCAAAAGTGATAGAAATTTCAAACATGGCTCAGAACGGTGTATAACGTCATAATATCACGTTTTGGGCACATTTTGTTTTTATCTCCAACATGGTCCAATATGTTATTAGGCGCCTGAATATCACATATATGGTCAACAGAATCATCGGAACCAAAAGTGATAGAAAGTTCAAACATGTCTCAGAACGGCGTATAACGTCATAATATCACGTTTTGGGCACATTTTGTTTTTTATCTCCAACATGCTCCAAGATGTCATTAGGCGCCTGAATATCACATATATGGTCAACAGAATTACCGGAACCAAAAGTGATAGAAAGTTCAAACATGGCTCAGAACGGCGTATAACGTCATAATATCACGTTTTGGGCACATTTTGTTTTTTATCTCCAACATGCTCCAAGATGTCATTAGGCGCCTGAATATCACATATATGGTCAACAGAATTACCGGAACCAAAAGTGATAGAAAGTTCAAATATGGCTCAGAACGGCGTATAACGTCATAATATCACGTTTTGGGCGCATTTTATTTTTTATCTCCAACAAGCTCCAATACGATATTTGGCCCCTGAATATCACAAATATGGTCAACAGAATTACCGGAACAAAAAGTGATAGAAAGTTCAAACATGGCTCAGAACGGCGTATAACATCATATCACGTTTTGCGCACATTTTGTTTTTTATCTCCAACATGCTCCAATACGACATTAGGCCCCGGAATATCACAAATATGGTCAACAGAATTATCGGAACCAAAAGTGATAGAAAGTTCAAACATGGCTCAGAACGGCGTATAACGTCATAATATCACGTTTTGGGCACATTTTGTTTTTTATCTCCAACATGCTCCAAGATGACATTTGGCCCCTGAATATCACATATATGGTCAACAGAATTACCGGTACCAAAAGTGATAGAAAGTTCAAACATGGCTCAGAACGGCGTATAACGTCATAATATCACGTTTTGGCCACATTTTGTTTTTTATCTCCAACATGCTCCAAGATGTCATTTGGCGCCTGAATATCACATATATGGTCAACAGAATTACCGGAACAAAAAGTTATAGAAAGTTCAAACATGGCTCAGAACGGCGTATAACATCATAATATCACGTTTTGGGCACATTTTGTTTTTTATCTCCAACATGCTCCAATACGACATTAGGCCCCTGAATATCACAAATATGGTCAACAGAATTATCGGAACCAAAAGTGATAGACAGTTCAAACATGGCTCAGAACGGCGTATAACGTCATAATATCACGTTTTGGGCACATTTTGTTTTTTATCTCCAACATGCTCCAAGATGACATTTGGCCCCTGAATATCACATATATGGTCAACAGAATTACCGGAACCAAAAGTGATAGAAAGTTCAAACATGGCTCAGAACGGCGTATAACATCATAATATCACGTTTTGGGCACATTTTGTTTTTTATCTCCAACATGCTCCAATATGTCATTTGGCGTCTGAATATCACATATATGGTCAACAGAATTACCGGAACCAAAAGTGATAGAAATTTCAAACATGGCTCAGAACGGCGTATAACGTCATAATATCACGTTTTGGGCACATTTTGTTTTTATCTCCAACATGCTCCAATATGTTATTAGGCGCCTGAATATCATATATGGTCAACAGAATCATCGGAACCAAAAGTGATAGAAAGTTCAAACATATCTCAGAACGGCGTATAACGTCATAATATCACGTTTTGGGCACATTTTGTTTTTTATCTCCAACATGCTCCAAGATGTCATTAGGCGCCTGAATATCACATATATGGTCAACAGAATTACCGGAACCAAAAGTGATAGAAAGTTCAAACATGTCTCAGAACGGCGTATAACGTCATAATATCACGTTTTGGGCACATTTTGTTTTTTATCTCCAACATGCTCCAAGATGTCATTAGGCGCCTGAATATCACATATATGGTCAACAGAATTACCGGAACCAAAAGTGATAGAAAGTTCAAATATGGCTCAGAACGGCGTATAACGTCATAATATCACGTTTTGGGCGCATTTTATTTTTTATCTCCAACATGCTCCAATACGATATTTGGCCCCTGAATATCACAAATATGGTCAACAGAATTATCGGAACCAAAAGTGATAGAAAGTTCAAACATGGCTCAGAACGGCGTATAACGTCATAATATCACGTTTTGGGCACATTTTGTTTTTTATCTCCAACATGTTCCAATACGATATTTGGCCCCTGAATATCACAAATATGGTCAACGGAATTATCGGAACCAAAAGTGATAGAAAGTTCAAACATGGCTCAGAACGGCGTATAACGTCATAATATCACGTTTTGGGCACATTTTCTTTCTTATCTCCAACATGCTCCAATATGTTATTAGGAGCCTGAATATCACATATATGGTCAACAGAATCATCGGAACCAAAAGTGATAGAAAGTTCAAACATGTCTCAGAACGGCGTATAACGTCATAATATCACGTTTTGGGCACATTTTGATTTTTATCTCCAACATGCTCCAAGATGTCATTAGGCGCCTGAATATCACATATATGGTCAACAGAATTATCGGAACCAAAAGTGATATAAAGTTCAAACACGGCTCAGAACGGCGTATAACGTCATAATATCACGTTTTGGGCACATATTGTTTTTTATCTCCAACATGCTCCAACATGTCATTTGGCGCCTGAATATCACATATATGGTCAACAGAATTACCGGAACAAAAAGTGATAGAAAGTTCAAACATGGCTCAGAACGGCGTATAACGTCATAATATCACGTTTTGGGCACATTTTGTTTTTTATCTCCAACATGCTCCGAGATGTCATTTGGCGCCTGAATATCACATATATGGTCAACAGAATCATCGGAACCAAAAGTGATAGAAAGTTCAAACATGTCTCAGAACGGCGTATAACGTCATAATATCACGTTTTGGGCACATTTTGTTTTTTATCTCCAACATGCTCCGAGATGTCATTTGGCGCCTGAATATCACATATATGGTCAACAGAATTACCGGAACAAAAAGTGATAGAAAGTTCAAACATGGCTCAGAACGGCGTATAACGTCATAATATCACGTTTTGGGCACATATTGTTTTTGATCTCCAACATGCTCCAACATGTCATTTGGCGCCTGAATATCACAAATATGGTCAACAGAATTATCGGAACCAAAAGTGATAGAAAGTTCAAACATGGCTCAGAACGGCGTATAACGTCATATCACGTTTTGGGCACATATTGTTTTTTATCTCCAACATGCTCCAATATGTCATTTGGCGCCTGAATATCACATATATGGTCAACAGAATCATCGGAACCAAAAGTGATAGAAAGTTCAAACATGGCTCAGAACGGCGTATAATGTCATAATATCACGTTTTGGGCACATTTTGTTTTTTATCTCCAACATGCTCCAAGATGACATTTGGCCCCTGAATATCACATATATGGTCAACAGAATTACCGGAACCAAAGGTGATAGAAAGTTCAAACATGGCTCAGAACGGCGTATAACGTCATAATATCACGTTTTGGGCACATTTTGTTTTTTATCTCCAACATGCTCCAATATGTTATTAGGCGCCTGAATATCACATATATGGTCAACAGAATCATCGGAACCAAAAGTGATAGAAAGTTCAAACATGTCTCAGAACGGCGTATAACGTCATAATATCACGTTTTGGGCACATTTTGTTTTTTATCTCCAACATGCTCCAAGATGACATTTGGCCCCTGAATATCACATATATGGTCAACAGAATTACCGGAACCAAAGGTGATAGAAAGTTCAAACATGGCTCAGAACGGCGTATAACGTCATAATATCACGTTTTGGGCACATTTTGTTTTTTATCTCCAACATGCTCCAATATGTTATTAGGCGCCTGAATATCACATATATGGTCAACAGAATCATCGGAACCAAAAGTGATAGAAAGTTCAAACATGTCTCAGAACGGCGTATAACGTCATAATATCACGTTTTGGGCACATTTTGTTTTTTATCTCCAACATGCTCCAAGATGTCATTTGGCGCCTGGATATCACATATATGGTCAACAGAATTACCGGAACCAAAAGTGATAGAAAGTTCAAACATGTCTCAGAACGGCGTATAACGTCATAATATCACGTTTTGGGCACATTTTGTTTTTTATCTCCAACATGCTCCAAGATGACATTTGGCCCCTGAATATCACATATATGGTCAACAGAATTACCGGAACTAAAGGTGATAGAAAGTTCAAACATGGCTCAGAACGGCGTATAACGTCATAATATCACGTTTTGGGCACATTTTGTTTTTTATCTCCAACATGCTCCAATATGTTATTAGGCGCCTGAATATCACATATATGGTCAACAGAATCATCGGAACCAAAAGTGATAGAAAGTTCAAACATGTCTCAGAACGGCGTATAACGTCATAATATCACGTTTTGGGCACATTTTGTTTTTTATCTCCAACATGCTCCAATATGTTATTAGGCGCCTGAATATCACATATATGGTCAACAGAATTACCGGAACCAAAAGTGATAGAAAGTTCAAACATGGCTCAGGACGGCGTATAACGTCATAATATCACGTTTTGGGCATATTTTGTTTTTTATCTCCAACATGCTCCAATACGATATTTGGCCCCTGAATATCACAAATATGGTCAACAGAATTATCGGAACCAAAAGTGATAGAAAGTTCAAACATGGCTCAGAACGGCGTATAACGTCATAATATCACGTTTTGGGCACATATTGTTTTTTATCTCCAACATGCTCCAACATGTCATTTGGCGCCTGAATATCACAAATATGGTCAACAGAATTATCGGAACCAAAAGTGATAGAAAGTTCAAACATGGCTCAGAACGGCGTATAATTTCATAATATCACGTTTTGGGCACATATTGTTTTTTATCTCCAACATGCTCCAACATGTCATTTGGCGCCTGAATATCACATATATGGTCAACAGAATTACCGGAACAAAAAGTGATAGAAAGTTCAAACATGGCTCAGAACGGCGTATAACGTCATAATATCACGTTTTGGGCACATTTTGTTTTTTATCTCCAACATGCTCCAAGATGTCATTTGGCGCCTGAATATCACATATATGGTCAACAGAATTACCGGAACAAAAAGTGATAGAAAGTTCAAACATGGCTCAGAACGGCGTATAACATCATATCACGTTTTGGGCACATTTTGTTTTTTATCTCCAACATGCTCCAATACGACATTAGGCCCCGGAATATCACAAATATGGTCAACAGAATTATCGGAACCAAAAGTGATAGAAAGTTCAAACATGGCTCAGAACGGCGTATAACGTCATAATATCACGTTTTGGGCACATATTGTTTTTTATCTCCAACATGCTCCAACATGTCATTTGGCGCCTGAATATCACAAATATGGTCAACAGAATTATCGGAACCAAAAGTGATAGAAAGTTCAAACATGGCTCAGAACGGCGTATAATTTCATAATATCACGTTTTGGGCACATATTGTTTTTTATCTCCAACATGCTCCAACATGTCATTTGGCGCCTGAATATCACATATATGGTCAACAGAATTACCGGAACAAAAAGTGATAGAAAGTTCAAACATGGCTCAGAACGGCGTATAACGTCATAATATCACGTTTTGGGCACATTTTGTTTTTTATCTCCAACATGCTCCAAGATGTCATTTGGCGCCTGAATATCACATATATGGTCAACAGAATTACCGGAACAAAAAGTGATAGAAAGTTCAAACATGGCTCAGAACGGCGTATAACATCATATCACGTTTTGGGCACATTTTGTTTTTTATCTCCAACATGCTCCAATACGACATTAGGCCCCGGAATATCACAAATATGGTCAACAGAATTATCGGAACCAAAAGTGATAGAAAGTTCAAACATGGCTCAGAACGGCGTATAACGTCATAATATCACGTTTTGGGCACATTTTGTTTTTTATCTCCAACATGCCCCAAGATGTCATTTGGCGCCTGAATATCACATATATGGTCAACAGAATTACCGGAACCAAAAGTGATAGAAAGTTCAAATATGGCTCAGAACGGCGTATAACGTCATAATATCACGTTTGGGCGCATTTTATTTTTTATCTCCAACATGCTCCAATACGATATTTGGCCCCTGAATATCACAAATATGGTCAACAGAATCATCGGAACCAAAAGTGATAGAAAGTTCAAACATGTCTCAGAACGGCGTATAACGTCATAATATCACGTTTTGGGCACATTTTGTTTTTTATCTCCAACATGCTCCAAGATGTCATTTGGCGCCTGGATATCACATATATGGTCAACAGAATTACCGGAACCAAAAGTGATAGAAAGTTCAAACATGGCTCAGGACGGCGTATAACGTCATAATATCACGTTTTGGGCATATTTTGTTTTTTATCTCCAACATGCTCCAATACGATATTTGGCCCCTGAATATCACAAATATGGTCAACAGAATTATCGGAACCAAAAGTGATAGAAAGTTCAAACATGGCTCAGAACGGCGTATAACGTCATAATATCACGTTTTGGGCACATATTGTTTTTTATCTCCAACATGCTCCAACATGTCATTTGGCGCCTGAATATCACAAATATGGTCAACAGAATTATCGGAACCAAAAGTGATAGAAAGTTCAAACATGGCTCAGAACGGCGTATAACGTCATAATATCACGTTTTGGGCACATATTGTTTTTTATCTCCAACATGCTCCAACATGTCATTTGGCGCCTGAATATCACATATATGGTCAACAGAATTACCGGAACCAAAAGTGATAGAAAGTTCAAACATGGCTCAGAGCGGCGTATAACGTCATAATATCACGTTTTGGGCACATTTTGTTTTTATCTCCAACATGCTCCATATGTTATTAGGCGCCTGAATATCACATATATGGTCAACAGAATCATCAGAACCAAAAGTGATAGAAAGTTCAAACATGTCTCAGAACGGCGTATAACGTCATAATATCACGTTTTGGGCACATTTTGTTTTTTATCTCCAACATGCTCCGAGATGTCATTTGTCGCCTGAATATCACATATATGGTCAACAGAATTACCGGAACAAAAAGTGATAGAAAGTTCAAACATGGCTCAGAACGGCGTATAACGTCATAATATCACGTTTTGGGCACATATTGTTTTTGATCTCCAACATGCTCCAACATGTCATTTGGCGCCTGAATATCACAAATATGATCAACAGAATTATCGGAACCAAAAGTGATAGAAAGTTCAAACATGGCTCAGAACGGCGTATAACGTCATAATATCACGTTTTGGGCACATATTGTTTTTTAACTCCAACATGCTCCAAGATGACATTTGGCCCCTGAATATCACATATATGGTCAACAGAATTACCGGAACCAAAGGTGATAGAAAGTTCAAACATGGCTCAGAACGGCGTATAACGTCATAATATCACGTTTTGGGCACATTTTGTTTTTTATCTCCATCATGCTCCAATATGTTATTAGGCGCCTGAATATCACATATATGGTCAACAGAATCATCGGAACCAAAAGTGATAGAAAGTTCAAACATGTCTCAGAACGGCGTATAACGTCATAATATCACGTTTTGGGCACATTTTGTTTTTTATCTCCAACATGCTCCAAGATGTCATTTGGCGCCTGGATATCACATATATGGTCAACAGAATTACCGGAACCAAAAGTGATAGAAAGTTCAAACATGGCTCAGGACGGCGTATAACGTCATAATATCACGTTTTGGGCATATTTTGTTTTTTATCTCCAACATGCTCCAATACGATATTTGGCCCCTGAATATCACAAATATGGTCAACAGAATTATAGGAACCAAAAGTGATAGAAAGTTCAAACATGGCTCAGAACGGCGTATAGCGTCATAATATCACGTTTTGGGCACATATTGTTTTTTATCTCCAACATGCTCTAACATGTCATTTATCGCCTGAATATCACATATATGGTCAACAGAATTACCGGAACAAAAAGTGATAGAAAGTTCAAACATGGCTCAGAACGGCGTATAACGTCATAATATCACGTTTTGGGCACATTTTGTTTTTTATCTCCAACATGCTCCAATATATTATTAGGCGCCTGAATATCACATATATGGTCAACAGAATCATCGGAACCAAAAGTGATAGAAAGTTCAAACATGTCTCAGAACGGCGTATAACGTCATAATATCACGTTTTGGGCACATTTTGTTTTTTATCTCCAACATGCTCCAAGATGTCATTTGGCGCCTGGATATCACATATATTGTCAACAGAATTACCGGAACCAAAAGTGATAGAAAGTTCAAACATGGCTCAGGACGGCGTATAACGTCATAATATCACGTTTTGGGCATATTTTGTTTTTTATCTCCAACATGCTCCAATACGATATTTGGCCCCTGAATATCACAAATATGGTCAACAGAATTATCGGAACCAAAAGTGATAGAAAGTTCAAACATGGCTCAGAACGGCGTATAACGTCATAATATCACGTTTTGGGCACATATTGTTTTTTATCTCCAACATGCTCCAACATGTCATTTGGCGCCTGAATATCACAAATATGGTCAACAGAATTACCGGAACAAAAAGTGATAGAAAGTTCAAACATGGCTCAGAACGGCGTATAACGTCATAATATCACGTTTTGGGCACATTTTGTTTTTTATCTCCAACATGCTCCAAGATGTCATTTGGCGCCTGAATATCACTTATATGGTCAACAGAATTACCGGAACAAAAAGTGATAGAAAGTTCAAACATGGCTCAGAACGGAGTATAACATCATATCACGTTTTGGGCACATTTTGTTTTTTATCTCCAACATGCTCCAATACGACATTAGGCCCCGGAATATCACAAATATGGTCAACAGAATTATCGGAACCAAAAGTGATAGAAAGTTCAAACATGGCTCAGAACGGCGTATAACGTCATAATATCACGTTTTGGGCACATTTTGTTTTTTATCTCCAACATGCTCCAAGATGACATTTGGCCCCTGAATATCACATATATGGTCAACAGAATTACCGGAACCAAAAGTGATAGAAAGTTCAAACATGGCTCAGAGCGGCGTATAACGACATAATATCACGTTTTGGGCACATTTTGTTTTTTATCTCCAACATGCTCCAAGATGACATTTGGCCCCTGAATATCACATATATGGTCAACAGAATTACCGGAACCAAAAGTGATAGAAAGTTCAAACATGGCTCAGAACGGCGTATAACGTCATAATATCACGTTTTGGGCACATTTTGTTTTTTATCTCCAACATGCTCCAAGATGTCATTTGGCGCCTGAATATCACATATATGGTCAACAGAATTACCGGAACCAAAAGTGATAGAAAGTTCAAACATGGCTCAGAACGGCGTATAACGTCATAATATTACGTTTTGGGCACATTTTGTTTTTTATCTCCAACATGCTCCAATACGATATTTGGCCCCTGAATATCACAAATATGGTCAACAGAATTATCGGAACCAAAAGTGATAGAAAGTTCAAACATGGCTCAGAACGGCGTATAACGTCATAATATCACGTTTTGGGCGCATTTTATTTTTTATCTCCAACATGCTCCAATACGATATTTGGCCCCTGAATATCACAAATATGGTCAACAGAATTATCGGAACCAAAAGTGATAGAAAGTTCAAACATGGCTCAGAACGGCGTATAACGTCATAATATCACGTTTTGGGCACATTTTCTTTTTTATCTCCAACATGCTCCAATATGTTATTAGGAGCCTGAATATCACATATATGGTCAACAGAATCATCGGAACCAAAAGTGATAGAAAGTTCAAACATGGCCCAGAACGGCGTATAACGTCATAATATCACGTTTTGGGCACATTTTGTTTTTTATCTCCAACATGCTCCAAGATGTCATTTGGCGCCTGAATATCACATATATGGTCAACAGAATTACCGGAACAAAAAGTGATAGAAAGTTCAAACATGGCTCAGAACGGCGTATAACGTCATAATATCACGTTTTGGGCACATTTTGTTTTTTTATCTCCAACATGCTCCAATACGATATTTGGCCCCTGAATA
The DNA here is from genome assembly GCF_036711975.1 of Onthophagus taurus. NCBI lineage: Eukaryota > Metazoa > Arthropoda > Insecta > Coleoptera > Scarabaeidae > Onthophagus > Onthophagus taurus. The sequence continues at coordinate 25,665,556 of NC_091972.1, read as the reverse complement.
TCACAAATATGGTCAACAGAATTACCGGAACCAATAGTGATAGAAAGTTCAAATATGGCTCAGAACGGCGTATAACGTCATAATATCACGTTTTGGGCGCATTTTATTTTTTATCTCCAACATGCTCCAATACGATATTTGGCCCCTGAATATCACAAATATGGTCAACAGAATTATCGGAACCAAAAGTGATAGAAAGTTCAAACATGGCTCAGAACGGCGTATAACGTCATAATATCACGTTTTGGGCGCATTTTATTTTTTATCTCCAACATGCTCCAATACGATATTTGGCCCCTGAATATCACAAATATGGTCAACAGAATTATCGGAACCAAAAGTGATAGAAAGTTCAAACATGGCTCAGAACGGCGTATAACGTCATAATATTACGTTTTGGGCACATTTTGTTTTTTATCTCCAACATGCTCCAATACGATATTTGGCCCCTGAATATCACAAATATGGTCAACAGAATTATCGGAACCAAAAGTGATAGAAAGTTCAAACATGGCTCAGAACGGCGTATAACGTCATAATATCACGTTTTGGGCACATATTGTTTTTTATCTCCAACATGCTCTAACATGTCATTTGGCGCCTGAATATCACATATATGGTCAACAGAATTACCGGAACAAAAAGTGATAGAAAGTTCAAACATGGCTCAGAACGGCGTATAACGTCATAATATCACGTTTTGGGCACATTTTGTTTTTTATCTCCAACATGCTCCAAGATGTCATTTGGCGCCTGAATATCACAAATATGGTCAACAGAATTACCGGAACAAAAAGTGATAGAAAGTTCAAACATGGCTCAGAACGGCGTATAACGTCATAATATCACGTTTTGGGCACATTTTGTTTTTTATCTCCAACATGCTCCAAGATGACATTTGGCCCCTGAATATCACATATATGGTCAACAGAATTACCGGAACCAAAAGTGATAGAAAGTTCAAACATGGCTCAGAACGGCGTATAACGTCATAATATCACGTTTTGGGCACATTTTGTTTTTTATCTCCAACATGCTCCAAGATGTCATTTGGCGCCTGAATATCACATATATGGTCAACAGAATTACCGGAACCAAAAGTGATAGAAAGTTCAAACATGGCTCAGAACGGCGTATAACGTCATAATATTACGTTTTGGGCACATTTTGTTTTTTATCTCCAACATGCTCCAATACGATATTTGGCCCCTGAATATCACAAATATGGTCAACAGAATTATCGGAACCAAAAGTGATAGAAAGTTCAAACATGGCTCAGAACGGCGTATAACGTCATAATATCACGTTTTGGGCGCATTTTATTTTTTATCTCCAACATGCTCCAATACGATATTTGGCCCCTGAATATCACAAATATGGTCAACAGAATTATCGGAACCAAAAGTGATAGAAAGTTCAAACATGGCTCAGAACGGCGTATAACGTCATAATATCACGTTTTGGGCACATTTTCTTTTTTATCTCCAACATGCTCCAATATGTTATTAGGAGCCTGAATATCACATATATGGTCAACAGAATCATCGGAACCAAAAGTGATAGAAAGTTCAAACATGGCCCAGAACGGCGTATAACGTCATAATATCACGTTTTGGGCACATTTTGTTTTTTATCTCCAACATGCTCCAAGATGTCATTTGGCGCCTGAATATCACATATATGGTCAACAGAATTACCGGAACAAAAAGTGATAGAAAGTTCAAACATGGCTCAGAACGGCGTATAACGTCATAATATCACGTTTTGGGCACATTTTGTTTTTTTATCTCCAACATGCTCCAATACGATATTTGGCCCCTGAATATCACAAATATGGTCAACAGAATTACCGGAACCAAAAGTGATAGAAAGTTCAAATATGGCTCAGAACGGCGTATAACGTCATAATATCACGTTTTGGGCGCATTTTATTTTTTATCTCCAACATGCTCCAATACGATATTTGGCCCCTGAATATCACAAATATGGTCAACAGAATTATCGGAACCAAAAGTGATAGAAAGTTCAAACATGGCTCAGAACGGCGTATAACGTCATAATATCACGTTTTGGGCGCATTTTATTTTTTATCTCCAACATGCTCCAATACGATATTTGGCCCCTGAATATCACAAATATGGTCAACAGAATTATCGGAACCAAAAGTGATAGAAAGTTCAAACATGGCTCAGAACGGCGTATAACGTCATAATATTACGTTTTGGGCACATTTTGTTTTTTATCTCCAACATGCTCCAATACGATATTTGGCCCCTGAATATCACAAATATGGTCAACAGAATTATCGGAACCAAAAGTGATAGAAAGTTCAAACATGGCTCAGAACGGCGTATAACGTCATAATATCACGTTTTGGGCACATATTGTTTTTTATCTCCAACATGCTCTAACATGTCATTTGGCGCCTGAATATCACATATATGGTCAACAGAATTACCGGAACAAAAAGTGATAGAAAGTTCAAACATGGCTCAGAACGGCGTATAACGTCATAATATCACGTTTTGGGCACATTTTGTTTTTTATCTCCAACATGCTCCAAGATGTCATTTGGCGCCTGAATATCACATATATGGTCCACAGAATTACCGGAACAAAAAGTGATAGAAAGTTCAAACATGGCTCAGAACGGCGTATAACATCATATCACGTTTTGGGCACATTTTGTTTTTTATCTCCAACATGCTCCAATACGACATTAGGCCCCGGAATATCACAAATATGGTCAACAGAATTATCGGAACCAAAAGTGATAGAAAGTTCAAACATGGCTCAGAACGGCGTATAACGTCATAATATCACGTTTTGGGCACATTTTGTTTTTTATCTCCAACATGCTCCAATATATTATTAGGCGCCTGAATATCACATATATGGTCAACAGAATCATCGGAACCAAAAGTGATAGAAAGTTCAAACATGTCTCAGAACGGCGTATAACGTCATAATATCACGTTTTGTGCACATTTTGTTTTTTATCTCCAACATGCTCCAAGATGTCATTTGGCGCCTGGATATCACATATATGGTCAACAGAATTACCGGAACCAAAAGTGATAGAAAGTTCAAACATGGCTCAGGACGGCGTATAACGTCATAATATCACGTTTTGGGCATATTTTGTTTTTTATCTCCAACATGCTCCAATACGATATTTGGCCCCTGAATATCACAAATATGGTCAACAGAATTATCGGAACCAAAAGTGATAGAAAGTTCAAACATGGCTCAGAACGGCGTATAACGTCATAATATCACGTTTTGGGCACATATTGTTTTTTATCTCCAACATGCTCCAACATGTCATTTGGCGCCTGAATATCACAAATATGGTCAACAGAATTACCGGAACAAAAAGTGATAGAAAGTTCAAACATGGCTCAGAACGGCGTATAACGTCATAATATCACGTTTTGGGCACATTTTGTTTTTTATCTCCAACATGCTCCAAGATGTCATTTGGCGCCTGAATATCACTTATATGGTCAACAGAATTACCGGAACAAAAAGTGATAGAAAGTTCAAACATGGCTCAGAACGGAGTATAACATCATATCACGTTTTGGGCACATTTTGTTTTTTATCTCCAACATGCTCCAATACGACATTAGGCCCCGGAATATCACAAATATGGTCAACAGAATTATCGGAACCAAAAGTGATAGAAAGTTCAAACATGGCTCAGAACGGCGTATAACGTCATAATATCACGTTTTGGGCACATTTTGTTTTTTATCTCCAACATGCTCCAAGATGACATTTGGCCCCTGAATATCACATATATGGTCAACAGAATTACCGGAACCAAAAGTGATAGAAAGTTCAAACATGGCTCAGAACGGCGTATAACGTCATAATATCACGTTTTGGGCACATTTTGTTTTTTATCTCCAACATGCTCCAATACGATATTTGGCCCCTGAATATCACAAATATGGTCAACAGAATTATCGGAACCAAAAGTGATAGAAAGTTCAAACATGGCTCAGAACGGCGTATAACGTCATAATATCACGTTTTGGGCGCATTTTATTTTTTATCTCCAACATGCTCCAATACGATATTTGGCCCCTGAATATCACAAATATGGTCAACAGAATTATCGGAACCAAAAGTGATAGAAAGTTCAAACATGGCTCAGAACGGCGTATAACGTCATAATATCACGTTTTGGGCACATTTTCTTTTTTATCTCCAACATGCTCCAATATGTTATTAGGAGCCTGAATATCACATATATGGTCAACAGAATCATCGGAACCAAAAGTGATAGAAAGTTCAAACATGGCCCAGAACGGCGTATAACGTCATAATATCACGTTTTGGGCACATTTTGTTTTTTATCTCCAACATGCTCCAAGATGTCATTTGGCGCCTGAATATCACATATATGGTCAACAGAATTACCGGAACAAAAAGTGATAGAAAGTTCAAACATGGCTCAGAACGGCGTATAACGTCATAATATCACGTTTTGGGCACATTTTGTTTTTTTATCTCCAACATGCTCCAATACGATATTTGGCCCCTGAATATCACAAATATGGTCAACAGAATTACCGGAACCAAAAGTGATAGAAAGTTCAAATATGGCTCAGAACGGCGTATAATGTCATAATATCACGTTTTGGGCGCATTTTATTTTTTATCTCCAACATGCTCCAATACGATATTTGGCCCCTGAATATCACAAATATGGTCAACAGAATTATCGGAACCAAAAGTGATAGAAAGTTCAAACATGGCTCAGAACGGCGTATAACGTCATAATATCACGTTTTGGGCGCATTTTATTTTTTATCTCCAACATGCTCCAATACGATATTTGGCCCCTGAATATCACAAATATGGTCAACAGAATTATCGGAACCAAAAGTGATAGAAAGTTCAAACATGGCTCAGAACGGCGTATAACGTCATAATATTACGTTTTGGGCACATTTTGTTTTTTATCTCCAACATGCTCCAATACGATATTTGGCCCCTGAATATCACAAATATGGTCAACAGAATTATCGGAACCAAAAGTGATAGAAAGTTCAAACATGGCTCAGAACGGCGTATAAGTCATAATATCACGTTTTGGGCACATTTTCTTTTTTATCTCCAACATGCTCCAAGATGTCATTTGGCGCCTGAATATCACATATATGGTCAACAGAATTACAGGAACAAAAAGTGATAGAAAGTTCAAACATGGCTCAGAACGGCGTATAACGTCATAATATCACGTTTTGGGCACATTTTGTTTTTTATCTCCAACATGCTCCAATACGATATTTGGCCCCTGAATATCACAAATATGGTCAACAGAATTATCGGAACCAAAAGTGATAGAAAGTTCAAACATGGCTCAGAACGGCGTATAACGTCATAATATCACGTTTTGGGCGCATTTTATTTTTTATCTCCAACATGCTCCAATACGATATTTGGCCCCTGAATATCACAAATATGGTCAACAGAATTATCGGAACCAAAAGTGATAGAAAGTTCAAACATGGCTCAGAACGGCGTATAACGTCATAATATCACGTTTTGGGCACATTTTGTTTTTTATCTCCAACATGCTCCAAGATGTCATTTGGCGCCTGGATATCACATATATGGTCAACAGAATTACCGGAACCAAAAGTGATAGAAAGTTCAAACATGGCTCAGGACGGCGTATAACGTCATAATATCACGTTTTGGGCATATTTTGTTTTTTATCTCCAACATGCTCCAATACGATATTTGGCCCCTGAATATCACAAATATGGTCAACAGAATTACCGGAACCAAAAGTGATAGAAAGTTCAAATATGGCTCAGAACGGCGTATAACGTCATAATATCACGTTTTGGGCGCATTTTATTTTTTATCTCCAACATGCTCCAATACGATATTTGGCCCCTGAATATCACAAATATGGTCAACAGAATTATCGGAACCAAAAGTGATAGAAAGTTCAAACATGGCTCAGAACGGCGTATAACGTCATAATATCACGTTTTGGGCACATTTTGTTTTTTATCTCCAACATGCTCCAAGATGTCATTTGGCGCCTGGATATCACATATATGGTCAACAGAATTACCGGAACCAAAAGTGATAGAAAGTTCAAATATGGCTCAGAACGGCGTATAATGTCATAATATCACGTTTTGGGCGCATTTTATTTTTTATCTCCAACATGCTCCAATACGATATTTGGCCCCTGAATATCACAAATATGGTCAACAGAATTATCGGAACCAAAAGTGATAGAAAGTTCAAACATGGCTCAGAACGGCGTATAACGTCATAATATCACGTTTTGGGCGCATTTTATTTTTTATCTCCAACATGCTCCAATACGATATTTGGCCCCTGAATATCACAAATATGGTCAACAGAATTATCGGAACCAAAAGTGATAGAAAGTTCAAACACGGCTCAGAACGGCGTATAACGTCATAATATTACGTTTTGGGCACATTTTGTTTTTTATCTCCAACATGCTCCAATACGATATTTGGCCCCTGAATATCACAAATATGGTCAACAGAATTATCGGAACCAAAAGTGATAGAAAGTTCAAACATGGCTCAGAACGGCGTATAACGTCATAATATCACGTTTTGGGCACATTTTCTTTTTTATCTCCAACATGCTCCAAGATGTCATTTGGCGCCTGAATATCACATATATGGTCAACAGAATTACCGGAACAAAAAGTGATAGAAAGTTCAAACATGGCTCAGAACGGCGTATAACGTCATAATATCACGTTTTGGGCACATTTTGTTTTTTATCTCCAACATGCTCCAATACGATATTTGGCCCCTGAATATCACAAATATGGTCAACAGAATTATCGGAACCAAAAGTGATAGAAAGTTCAAACATGGCTCAGAACGGCGTATAACGTCATAATATCACGTTTTGGGCGCATTTTATTTTTTATCTCCAACATGCTCCAATACGATATTTGGCCCCTGAATATCACAAATATGGTCAACAGAATTATCGGAACCAAAAGTGATAGAAAGTTCAAACATGGCTCAGAACGGCGTATAACGTCATAATATCACGTTTTGGGCACATTTTGTTTTTTATCTCCAACATGCTCCAAGATGTCATTTGGCGCCTGGATATCACATATATGGTCAACAGAATTACCGGAACCAAAAGTGATAGAAAGTTCAAATATGGCTCAGAACGGCGTATAACGTCATAATATCACGTTTTGGGCGCATTTTATTTTTTATCTCCAACATGCTCCAGTACGATATTTGGCCCCTGAATATCACAAATATGGTCAACAGAATTATCGGAACCAAAAGTGATAGAAAGTTCAAACATGGCTCAGAACGGCGTATAACGTCATAATATCACGTTTTGGGCGCATTTTATTTTTTATCTCCAACATGCTCCAATACGATATTTGGCCCCTGAATATCACAAATATGGTCAACAGAATTATCGGAACCAAAAGTGATAGAAAGTTCAAACATGGCTCAGAACGGCGTATAACGTCATAATATTACGTTTTGGGCACATTTTGTTTTTTATCTCCAACATGCTCCAATACGATATTTGGCCCCTGAATATCACAAATATGGTCAACAGAATTATCGGAACCAAAAGTGATAGAAAGTTCAAACATGGCTCAGAACGGCGTATAACGTCATAATATCACGTTTTGGGCACATTTTCTTTTTTATCTCCAACATGCTCCAAGATGTCATTTGGCGCCTGAATATCACATATATGGTCAACAGAATTACCGGAACAAAAAGTGATAGAAAGTTCAAACATGGCTCAGAACGGCGTATAACGTCATAATATCACGTTTTGGGCACATTTTGTTTTTTATCTCCAACATGCTCCAATACGATATTTGGCCCCTGAATATCACAAATATGGTCAACAGAATTATCGGAACCAAAAGTGATAGAAAGTTCAAACATGGCTCAGAACGGCGTATAACGTCATAATATCACGTTTTGGGCGCATTTTATTTTTTATCTCCAACATGCTCCAATACGATATTTGGCCCCTGAATATCACAAATATGGTCAACAGAATTATCGGAACCAAAAGTGATAGAAAGTTCAAACATGGCTCAGAACGGCGTATAACGTCATAATATCACGTTTTGGGCACATTTTGTTTTTTATCTCCAACATGCTCCAAGATGTCATTTGGCGCCTGGATATCACATATATGGTCAACAGAATTACCGGAACCAAAAGTGATAGAAAGTTCAAACATGGCTCAGGACGGCGTATAACGTCATAATATCACGTTTTGGGCATATTTTGTTTTTTATCTCCAACATGCTCCAATACGATATTTGGCCCCTGAATATCACAAATATGGTCAACAGAATTACCGGAACCAAAAGTGATAGAAAGTTCAAATATGGCTCAGAACGGCGTATAACGTCATAATATCACGTTTTGGGCGCATTTTATTTTTTATCTCCAACATGCTCCAATACGATATTTGGCCCCTGAATATCACAAATATGGTCAACAGAATTATCGGAACCAAAAGTGATAGAAAGTTCAAACATGGCTCAGAACGGCGTATAACGTCATAATATCACGTTTTGGGCACATTTTGTTTTTTATCTCCAACATGCTCCAAGATGTCATTTGGCGCCTGGATATCACATATATGGTCAACAGAATTACCGGAACCAAAAGTGATAGAAAGTTCAAACATGGCTCAGGACGGCGTATAACGTCATAATATCACGTTTTGGGCATATTTTGTTTTTTATCTCCAACATGCTCCAATACGATATTTGGCCCCTGAATATCACAAATATGGTCAACAGAATTATCGGAACCAAAAGTGATAGAAAGTTCAAACATGGCTCAGAACGGCGTATAACGTCATAATATCACGTTTTGGGCACATATTGTTTTTTATCTCCAACATGCTCCAACATGTCATTTGGCGCCTGAATATCACATATATGGTCAACAGAATTACCGGAACCAAAAGTGATAGAAAGTTCAAACATGGCTCAGAACGGCGTATAACGTCATAATATCACGTTTTGGGCACATTTTGTTTTTATCTCCAACATGCTCCAATATGTTATTAGGCGCCTGAATATCACATATATGGTCAACAGAATCATCGGAACCAAAAGTGATAGAAAGTTCAAACATGTCTCAGAACGGCGTATAACGTCATAATATCACGTTTTGGGCACATTTTGTTTTTTATCTCCAACATGCTCCTACATGTCATTTGGCGCCTGAATATCACAAATATGGTCAACAGAATTATCGGAACCAAAAGTGATAGAAAGTTCAAACATGGCTCAGAACGGCGTATAACGTCATAATATCACGTTTTGGGCACATTTTGTTTTTTATCTCCAACATGCTCCAAGATGTCATTTGGCGCCTGGATATCACATATATGGTCAACAGAATTACCGGAACCAAAAGTGATAGAAAGTTCAAACATGGCTCAGGACGGCGTATAACGTCATAATATCACGTTTTGGGCATATTTTGTTTTTTATCTCCAACATGCTCCAATACGATATTTGGCCCCTGAATATCACAAATATGGTCAACAGAATTATCGGAACCAAAAGTGATAGAAAGTTCAAACATGGCTCAGAACGGCGTATAACGTCATAATATCACGTTTTGGGCACATATTGTTTTTTATCTCCAACATGCTCCAACATGTCATTTGGCGCCTGAATATCACAAATATGGTCAACAGAATTATCGGAACCAAAAGTGATAGAAAGTTCAAACATGGCTCAGAACGGCGTATAACGTCATAATATCACGTTTTGGGCACATATTGTTTTTTATCTCCAACATGCTCCAACATGTCATTTGGCGCCTGAATATCACATATATGGTCAACAGAATTACCGGAACCAAAAGTGATAGAAAGTTCAAACATGGCTCAGAACGGCGTATAACGTCATAATATCACGTTTTGGGCACATTTTGTTTTTATCTCCAACATGCTCCAATATGTTATTAGGCGCCTGAATATCACATATATGGTCAACAGAATCATCGGAACCAAAAGTGATAGAAAGTTCAAACATGTCTCAGAACGGCGTATAACGTCATAATATCACGTTTTGGGCACATTTTGTTTTTTATCTCCAACATGCTCCGAGATGTCATTTGGCGCCTGAATATCACATATATGGTCAACAGAATCATCGGAACCAAAAGTGATAGAAAGTTCAAACATGGCTCAGAACGGCGTATAACGTCATAATATCACGTTTTGGGCACATTTTCTTTTTTATCTCCAACATGCTCCAAGATGTCATTTGGCGCCTGAATATCACATATATGGTCAACAGAATTACCGGAACAAAAAGTGATAGAAAGTTCAAACATGGCTCAGAACGGCGTATAACGTCATAATATCACGTTTTGGGCACATTTTGTTTTTTATCTCCAACATGCTCCAATACGATATTTGGCCCCTGAATATCACAAATATGGTCAACAGAATTATCGGAACCAAAAGTGATAGAAAGTTCAAACATGGCTCAGAACGGCGTATAACGTCATAATATCACGTTTTGGGCGCATTTTATTTTTTATCTCCAACATGCTCCAATACGATATTTGGCCCCTGAATATCACAAATATGGTCAACAGAATTATCGGAACCAAAAGTGATAGAAAGTTCAAACATGGCTCAGAACGGCGTATAACGTCATAATATCACGTTTTGGGCACATTTTGTTTTTTATCTCCAACATGCTCCGAGATGTCATTTGGCGCCTGAATATCACATATATGGTCAACAGAATTACCGGAACAAAAAGTGATAGAAAGTTCAAACATGGCTCAGAACGGCGTATAACGTCATAATATCACGTTTTGGGCACATATTGTTTTTGATCTCCAACATGCTCCAACATGTCATTTGGCGCCTGAATATCACAAATATGGTCAACAGAATTATCGGAACCAAAAGTGATAGAAAGTTCAAACATGGCTCAGAACGGCGTATAACGTCATAATATCACGTTTTGGGCACATATTGTTTTTGATCTCCAACATGCTCCAACATGTCATTTGGCGCCTGAATATCACAAATATGGTCAACAGAATTATCGGAACCAAAAGTGATAGAAAGTTCAAACATGGCTCATAACGGCGTATAACGTCATATCACGTTTTGGGCACATATTGTTTTTTATCTCCAACATGCTCCAATATGTCATTTGGCGCCTGAATATCACATATATGGTCAACAGAATCATCGGAACCAAAAGTGATAGAAAGTTCAAACATGGCTCAGAACGGCGTATAACGTCATAATATCACGTTTTGGGCACATTTTGTTTTTTATCTCCAACATGCTCCAAGATGACATTTGGCCCCTGAATATCACATATATGGTCAACAGAATTACCGGAACCAAAGGTGATAGAAAGTTCAAACATGGCTCAGAACGGCGTATAACGTCATAATATCACGTTTTGGGCACATTTTGTTTTTTATCTCCAACATGCTCCAATATGTTATTAGGCGCCTGAATATCACATATATGGTCAACAGAATCATCGGAACCAAAAGTGATAGAAAGTTCAAACATGGCTCAGGACGGCGTATAACGTCATAATATCACGTTTTGGGCATATTTTGTTTTTTATTTCCAACATGCTCCAATACGATATTTGGCCCCTGAATATCACAAATATGGTCAACAGAATTATCGGAACCAAAAGTGATAGAAAGTTCAAACATGGCTCAGAACGGCGTATAACGTCATAATATCACGTTTTGGGCACATATTGTTTTTTATCTCCAACATGCTCCAACATGTCATTTGGCGCCTGAATATCACAAATATGGTCAACAGAATTATCGGAACCAAAAGTGATAGAAAGTTCAAACATGGCTCAGAACGGCGTATAACGTCATAATATCACGTTTTGGGCACATAATGTTTTTTATCTCCAACATGCTCCAACATGTCATTTGGCGCCTGAATATCTCATATATGGTCAACAGAATTACCGGAACAAAAAGTGATAGAAAGTTCAAACATGGCTCAGAACGGCGTATAACGTCATAATATCACGTTTTGGGCACATTTTGTTTTTTATCTCCAACATGCTCCAAGATGTCATTTGGCGCCTGAATATCACATATATGGTCAACAGAATTACCGGAACAAAAAGTGATAGAAAGTTCAAACATGGCTCAGAACGGCGTTTAACATCATATCACGTTTTGGGCACATTTTGTTTTTTATCTCCAACATGCTCCAATACGACATTAGGCCCCGGAATATCACAAATATGGTCAACAGAATTATCGGAACCAAAAGTGATAGAAAGTTCAAACATGGCCCTGAACGGCGTATAACGTCATAATATCACGTTTTGGGCACATTTTGTTTTTTATCTCCAACATGCTCCAAGATGACATTTGGCCCCTGAATATCACAAATATGGTCAACAGAATTACCGGAACCAAAAGTGATAGAAAGTTCAAACATGGCTCAGAACGGCGTATAACGTCATAATATCACGTTTTGGGCACATTTTGTTTTTTATCTCCAACATGCTCCAAGATGTCATTTGGCGCCTGAATATCACATATATGGTCAACAGAATTACCGGAACAAAAAGTGATAGAAAGTTCAAACATGGCTCAGAACGGCGTATAACATCATAATATCACGTTTTGGGCACATTTTGTTTTTTATCTCCAACATGCTCCAATACGACATTAGGCCCCTGAATATCACAAATATGGTCAACAGAATTATCGGAACCAAAAGTGATAGAAAGTTCAAACATGGCTCAGAACGGCGTATAACGTCATAATATCACGTTTTGGGCACATTTTGTTTTTTATCTCCAACATGCTCCAAGATGACATTTGGCCCCTGAATATCACATATATGTTCAACAGAATTACCGGAACCAAAAGTGATAGAAAGTTCAAACATGGCTCAGAACGGCGTATAACGTCATAATATCACGTTTTGGGCACATTTTGTTTTTTATCTCCAACATGCTCCAAGATGTCATTTGGCGCCTGAATATCACATATATGGTCAACAGAATTACCGGAACCAAAAGTGATAGAAAGTTCAAACATGGCTCAGAACGGCGTATAACGTCATAATATTACGTTTTGGGCACATTTTGTTTTTTATCTCCAACATGCTCCAATACGATATTTGGCCCCTGAATATCACAAATATGGTCAACAGAATTATCGGAACCAAAAGTGATAGAAAGTTCAAACATGGCTCAGAACGGCGTATAACGTCATAATATCACGTTTTGGGCGCATTTTATTTTTTATCTCCAACATGCTCCAATACGATATTTGGCCCCTGAATATCACAAATATGGTCAACAGAATTATCGGAACCAAAAGTGATAGAAAGTTCAAACATGGCTCAGAACGGCGTATAACGTCATAATATCACGTTTTGGGCACATTTTCTTTTTTATCTCCAACATGCTCCAATATGTTATTAGGAGCCTGAATATCACATATATGGTCAACAGAATCATCGGAACCAAAAGTGATAGAAAGTTCAAACATGGCCCAGAACGGCGTATAACGTCATAATATCACGTTTTGGGCACATTTTGTTTTTTATCTCCAACATGCTCCAAGATGTCATTTGGCGCCTGAATATCACATATATGGTCAACAGAATTACCGGAACAAAAAGTGATAGAAAGTTCAAACATGGCTCAGAACGGCGTATAACGTCATAATATCACGTTTTGGGCACATTTTGTTTTTTTATCTCCAACATGCTCCAATACGATATTTGGCCCCTGAATATCACAAATATGGTCAACAGAATTACCGGAACCAAAAGTGATAGAAAGTTCAAATATGGCTCAGAACGGCGTATAATGTCATAATATCACGTTTTGGGCGCATTTTATTTTTTATCTCCAACATGCTCCAATACGATATTTGGCCCCTGAATATCACAAATATGGTCAACAGAATTATCGGAACCAAAAGTGATAGAAAGTTCAAACATGGCTCAGAACGGCGTATAACGTCATAATATCACGTTTTGGGCGCATTTTATTTTTTATCTCCAACATGCTCCAATACGATATTTGGCCCCTGAATATCACAAATATGGTCAACAGAATTATCGGAACCAAAAGTGATAGAAAGTTCAAACATGGCTCAGAACGGCGTATAACGTCATAATATTACGTTTTGGGCACATTTTGTTTTTTATCTCCAACATGCTCCAATACGATATTTGGCCCCTGAATATCACAAATATGGTCAACAGAATTATCGGAACCAAAAGTGATAGAAAGTTCAAACATGGCTCAGAACGGCGTATAAGTCATAATATCACGTTTTGGGCACATTTTCTTTTTTATCTCCAACATGCTCCAAGATGTCATTTGGCGCCTGAATATCACATATATGGTCAACAGAATTACAGGAACAAAAAGTGATAGAAAGTTCAAACATGGCTCAGAACGGCGTATAACGTCATAATATCACGTTTTGGGCACATTTTGTTTTTTATCTCCAACATGCTCCAATACGATATTTGGCCCCTGAATATCACAAATATGGTCAACAGAATTATCGGAACCAAAAGTGATAGAAAGTTCAAACATGGCTCAGAACGGCGTATAACGTCATAATATCACGTTTTGGGCGCATTTTATTTTTTATCTCCAACATGCTCCAATACGATATTTGGCCCCTGAATATCACAAATATGGTCAACAGAATTATCGGAACCAAAAGTGATAGAAAGTTCAAACATGGCTCAGAACGGCGTATAACGTCATAATATCACGTTTTGGGCACATTTTGTTTTTTATCTCCAACATGCTCCAAGATGTCATTTGGCGCCTGGATATCACATATATGGTCAACAGAATTACCGGAACCAAAAGTGATAGAAAGTTCAAACATGGCTCAGGACGGCGTATAACGTCATAATATCACGTTTTGGGCATATTTTGTTTTTTATCTCCAACATGCTCCAATACGATATTTGGCCCCTGAATATCACAAATATGGTCAACAGAATTACCGGAACCAAAAGTGATAGAAAGTTCAAATATGGCTCAGAACGGCGTATAACGTCATAATATCACGTTTTGGGCGCATTTTATTTTTTATCTCCAACATGCTCCAATACGATATTTGGCCCCTGAATATCACAAATATGGTCAACAGAATTATCGGAACCAAAAGTGATAGAAAGTTCAAACATGGCTCAGAACGGCGTATAACGTCATAATATCACGTTTTGGGCACATTTTGTTTTTTATCTCCAACATGCTCCAAGATGTCATTTGGCGCCTGGATATCACATATATGGTCAACAGAATTACCGGAACCAAAAGTGATAGAAAGTTCAAATATGGCTCAGAACGGCGTATAATGTCATAATATCACGTTTTGGGCGCATTTTATTTTTTATCTCCAACATGCTCCAATACGATATTTGGCCCCTGAATATCACAAATATGGTCAACAGAATTATCGGAACCAAAAGTGATAGAAAGTTCAAACATGGCTCAGAACGGCGTATAACGTCATAATATCACGTTTTGGGCGCATTTTATTTTTTATCTCCAACATGCTCCAATACGATATTTGGCCCCTGAATATCACAAATATGGTCAACAGAATTATCGGAACCAAAAGTGATAGAAAGTTCAAACACGGCTCAGAACGGCGTATAACGTCATAATATTACGTTTTGGGCACATTTTGTTTTTTATCTCCAACATGCTCCAATACGATATTTGGCCCCTGAATATCACAAATATGGTCAACAGAATTATCGGAACCAAAAGTGATAGAAAGTTCAAACATGGCTCAGAACGGCGTATAACGTCATAATATCACGTTTTGGGCACATTTTCTTTTTTATCTCCAACATGCTCCAAGATGTCATTTGGCGCCTGAATATCACATATATGGTCAACAGAATTACCGGAACAAAAAGTGATAGAAAGTTCAAACATGGCTCAGAACGGCGTATAACGTCATAATATCACGTTTTGGGCACATTTTGTTTTTTATCTCCAACATGCTCCAATACGATATTTGGCCCCTGAATATCACAAATATGGTCAACAGAATTATCGGAACCAAAAGTGATAGAAAGTTCAAACATGGCTCAGAACGGCGTATAACGTCATAATATCACGTTTTGGGCGCATTTTATTTTTTATCTCCAACATGCTCCAATACGATATTTGGCCCCTGAATATCACAAATATGGTCAACAGAATTATCGGAACCAAAAGTGATAGAAAGTTCAAACATGGCTCAGAACGGCGTATAACGTCATAATATCACGTTTTGGGCACATTTTGTTTTTTATCTCCAACATGCTCCAAGATGTCATTTGGCGCCTGGATATCACATATATGGTCAACAGAATTACCGGAACCAAAAGTGATAGAAAGTTCAAATATGGCTCAGAACGGCGTATAACGTCATAATATCACGTTTTGGGCGCATTTTATTTTTTATCTCCAACATGCTCCAGTACGATATTTGGCCCCTGAATATCACAAATATGGTCAACAGAATTATCGGAACCAAAAGTGATAGAAAGTTCAAACATGGCTCAGAACGGCGTATAACGTCATAATATCACGTTTTGGGCGCATTTTATTTTTTATCTCCAACATGCTCCAATACGATATTTGGCCCCTGAATATCACAAATATGGTCAACAGAATTATCGGAACCAAAAGTGATAGAAAGTTCAAACATGGCTCAGAACGGCGTATAACGTCATAATATTACGTTTTGGGCACATTTTGTTTTTTATCTCCAACATGCTCCAATACGATATTTGGCCCCTGAATATCACAAATATGGTCAACAGAATTATCGGAACCAAAAGTGATAGAAAGTTCAAACATGGCTCAGAACGGCGTATAACGTCATAATATCACGTTTTGGGCACATTTTCTTTTTTATCTCCAACATGCTCCAAGATGTCATTTGGCGCCTGAATATCACATATATGGTCAACAGAATTACCGGAACAAAAAGTGATAGAAAGTTCAAACATGGCTCAGAACGGCGTATAACGTCATAATATCACGTTTTGGGCACATTTTGTTTTTTATCTCCAACATGCTCCAATACGATATTTGGCCCCTGAATATCACAAATATGGTCAACAGAATTATCGGAACCAAAAGTGATAGAAAGTTCAAACATGGCTCAGAACGGCGTATAACGTCATAATATCACGTTTTGGGCGCATTTTATTTTTTATCTCCAACATGCTCCAATACGATATTTGGCCCCTGAATATCACAAATATGGTCAACAGAATTATCGGAACCAAAAGTGATAGAAAGTTCAAACATGGCTCAGAACGGCGTATAACGTCATAATATCACGTTTTGGGCACATTTTGTTTTTTATCTCCAACATGCTCCAAGATGTCATTTGGCGCCTGGATATCACATATATGGTCAACAGAATTACCGGAACCAAAAGTGATAGAAAGTTCAAACATGGCTCAGGACGGCGTATAACGTCATAATATCACGTTTTGGGCATATTTTGTTTTTTATCTCCAACATGCTCCAATACGATATTTGGCCCCTGAATATCACAAATATGGTCAACAGAATTACCGGAACCAAAAGTGATAGAAAGTTCAAATATGGCTCAGAACGGCGTATAACGTCATAATATCACGTTTTGGGCGCATTTTATTTTTTATCTCCAACATGCTCCAATACGATATTTGGCCCCTGAATATCACAAATATGGTCAACAGAATTATCGGAACCAAAAGTGATAGAAAGTTCAAACATGGCTCAGAACGGCGTATAACGTCATAATATCACGTTTTGGGCACATTTTGTTTTTTATCTCCAACATGCTCCAAGATGTCATTTGGCGCCTGGATATCACATATATGGTCAACAGAATTACCGGAACCAAAAGTGATAGAAAGTTCAAACATGGCTCAGGACGGCGTATAACGTCATAATATCACGTTTTGGGCATATTTTGTTTTTTATCTCCAACATGCTCCAATACGATATTTGGCCCCTGAATATCACAAATATGGTCAACAGAATTATCGGAACCAAAAGTGATAGAAAGTTCAAACATGGCTCAGAACGGCGTATAACGTCATAATATCACGTTTTGGGCACATATTGTTTTTTATCTCCAACATGCTCCAACATGTCATTTGGCGCCTGAATATCACATATATGGTCAACAGAATTACCGGAACCAAAAGTGATAGAAAGTTCAAACATGGCTCAGAACGGCGTATAACGTCATAATATCACGTTTTGGGCACATTTTGTTTTTATCTCCAACATGCTCCAATATGTTATTAGGCGCCTGAATATCACATATATGGTCAACAGAATCATCGGAACCAAAAGTGATAGAAAGTTCAAACATGTCTCAGAACGGCGTATAACGTCATAATATCACGTTTTGGGCACATTTTGTTTTTTATCTCCAACATGCTCCTACATGTCATTTGGCGCCTGAATATCACAAATATGGTCAACAGAATTATCGGAACCAAAAGTGATAGAAAGTTCAAACATGGCTCAGAACGGCGTATAACGTCATAATATCACGTTTTGGGCACATTTTGTTTTTTATCTCCAACATGCTCCAAGATGTCATTTGGCGCCTGGATATCACATATATGGTCAACAGAATTACCGGAACCAAAAGTGATAGAAAGTTCAAACATGGCTCAGGACGGCGTATAACGTCATAATATCACGTTTTGGGCATATTTTGTTTTTTATCTCCAACATGCTCCAATACGATATTTGGCCCCTGAATATCACAAATATGGTCAACAGAATTACCGGAACAAAAAGTGATAGAAAGTTCAAACATGGCTCAGAACGGCGTATAACATCATAATATCACGTTTTGGGCACATTTTGTTTTTTATCTCCAACATGCTCCAATACGACATTAGGCCCCTGAATATCACAAATATGGTCAACAGAATTATCGGAACCAAAAGTGATAGAAAGTTCAAACATGGCTCAGAACGGCGTATAACGTCATAATATCACGTTTTGGGCACATTTTGTTTTTTATCTCCAACATGCTCCAAGATGACATTTGGCCCTGAATATCACATATATGGTCAACAGAATCATCGGAACCAAAAGTGATAGAAAGTTCAAACATGGCTCAGAACGGCGTATAACATCATAATATCACGTTTTGGGAACATTTTGTTTTTTATCTCCAACATGCTCCAATATGTCATTTGGCGCCTGAATATCACATATATGGTCAACAGAATTACCGGAACCAAAAGTGATAGAAATTTCAAACATGGCTCAGAACGGCATATAACGTCATAATATCACGTTTTGGGCACATTTTGTTTTTATCTCCAACATGCTCCAATATGTTATTAGGCGCCTGAATATCATATATGGTCAACAGAATCATCGGAACCAAAAGTGATAGAAAGTTCAAACATGTCTCAGAACGGCGTATAACGTCATAATATCACGTTTTGGGCACATTTTGTTTTTTATCTCCAACATGCTCCAAGATGTCATTTGGCGCCTGAATATCACATATATGGTCAACAGAATTACCGGAACCAAAAGTGATAGAAAGTTCAAATATGGCTCAGAACGGCGTATAACGTCATAATATCACGTTTTGGGCGCATTTTATTTTTTATCTCCAACATGCTCCAATACGATATTTGGCCCCTGAATATCACAAATATGGTCAACAGAATTATCGGAACCAAAAGTGATAGAAAGTTCAAACATGGCTCAGAACGGCGTATAACGTCATAATATCACGTTTTGGGAACATTTTGTTTTTTATCTCCAACATGTTCCAATACGATATTTGGCCTCTGAATATCACAAATATGGTCAACGGAATTATCGGAACCAAAAGTGATAGAAAGTTCAAACATGGCTCAGAACGGCGTATAACGTCATAATATCACGTTTTGGGCACATTTTCTTTCTTATCTCCAACATGCTCTAATATGTTATTAGGAGCCTGAATATCACATATATGGTCAACAGAATCATCGGAACCAAAAGTGATAGAAAGTTCAAACATGTCTCAGAACGGCGTATAACGTCATAATATCACGTTTTGGGCACATTTTGTTTTTTATCTCCAACATGCTCCAAGATGTCATTAGGCGCCTGAATATCACATATATGGTCAACAGAATTACCGGAACCAAAAGTGATAGAAAGTTCAAACATGGCTCAGAACGGCGTATAACGTCATAATATCACGTTTTGGGCACATTTTGTTTTTTATCTCCAACATGCTCCAAGATGTCATTAGGCGCCTGAATATCACATATATGGTCAACAGAATTACCGGAACCAAAAGTGATAGAAAGTTCAAACATGGCTCAGAACGGCGTATAACGTCATAATATCACGTTTTGGGCACATTTTGTTTTTTATCTCCAACATGCTCCAAGATGTCATTTGGCGCCTGAATATCACATATATGGTCAACAGAATTACCGGAACAAAAAGTGATAGAAAGTTCAAACATGGCTCAGAACGGCGTATAACGTCATAATATCACGTTTTGGGCACATTTTGTTTTTTATCTCCAACATGCTCCAAGATGACATTTGGCCCCTGAATATCACATATATGGTCAACAGAATTACCGGAACCAATAGTGATAGAAAGTTCAAACATGGCTCAGAACGGCGTATAACGTCATAATATCACGTTTTGGGCACATTTTCTTTTTTATCTCCAACATGCTCCAAGATGTCATTTGGCGCCTGAATATCACATATATGGTCAACAGAATTACCGGAACAAAAAGTGATAGAAAGTTCAAACATGGCTCAGAACGGCGTATAACGTCATAATATCACGTTTTGGGCACATTTTGTTTTTTATCTCCAACATGCTCCAATACGATATTTGGCCCCTGAATATCACAAATATGGTCAACAGAATTATCGGAACCAAAAGTGATAGAAAGTTCAAACATGGCTCAGAACGGCGTATAACGTCATAATATCACGTTTTGGGCGCATTTTATTTTTTATCTCCAACATGCTCCAATACGATATTTGGCCCCTGAATATCACAAATATGGTCAACAGAATTATCGGAACCAAAAGTGATAGAAAGTTCAAACATGGCTCAGAACGGCGTATAACGTCATAATATCACGTTTTGGGCATATTGTGTTTTTTATCTCCAACATGCTCCAATACGATATTTGGCCCCTGAATATCACAAATATGGTCAACAGAATTACCGGAACCGAAAGTGATAGAAAGTTCAAATATGGCTCAGAACGGCGTATAACGTCATAATATCACGTTTTGGGCGCATTTTATTTTTTATCTCCAACATGCTCCAATAGGATATTTGGCCCCTGAATATCACAAATATGGTCAACAGAATTATCGGAACCAAAAGTGATAGAAAGTTCAAACATGGCTCAGAACGGCGTATAACGTCATAATATCACGTTTTGGGCATATTTTCTTTTTTATCTCCTACATGCTCCAATATGTTATTAGGAGCCTGAATATCACATATATGGTCAACAGAATCATCGGAACAAAAAGTGATAGAAAGTTCAAACATGGCTCAGAACGGCGTATAACGTCATAATATCACGTTTTGGGCATATTTTCTTTTTTATCTCCAACATGCTCCAATATGTTATTAGGAGCCTGAGTATCACAAATATGGTCAACAGAATTATCGTAACCAAAAGTGATAGAAAGTTCAAACATGGCTCAGAACGGCGTATAACGTCATAATATCACGTTTTGGGCACATTTTGTTTTTTATCTCCAACATGCTCCAAGATGTAATTTGGCGCCTGAATATCACATATATGGTCAACAGAATTACCGGAACCAAAAGTGATAGAAAGTTCAAACATGGCTCAGAACGGCGTATAACGTCACAATATCACGTTTTGGGCACATTTTGTTTTTTATCTCCAACATGCTCCAATATGTTATTAGGCGCCTGAATATCACATATATGGTCAACAGAATCATCGGAACCAAAAGTGATAGAAAGTTCAAACATGGCTCAGAACGGCGCATAACGTCATAATATCACGTTTTGGGCACATTTTGTTTTTTATCTCCAACATGCTCCAATACGATATTTGGCCCCTGAATATCACAAATATGGTCAACAGAATTATCGGAACCAAAAGTGATAGAAAGTTCAAACGTAGCTCAGAACGGCGTATAACGTCATAATATTACGTTTTGGGCACATTTTGTTTTTTATCTCCAACATGCTCCAATACGACATTAGGCCCCGGAATATCACAAATATGGTCAACAGAATTATCGGAACCAAAAGTGATAGAAAGTTCAAACATGGCCCTGAACGGCGTATAACGTCATAATATCACGTTTTGGGCACATTTTGTTTTTTATCTCCAACATGCTCCAAGATGACATTTGGCCCCTGAATATCACATATATGGTCAACAGAATTACCGGAACCAAAAGTGATAGAAAGTTCAAACATGGCTCAGAACGGCGTATAACGTCATAATATCACGTTTTGGGCACATTTTGTTTTTTATCTCCAACATGCTCCAAGATGTCATTTGGCGCCTGAATATCACATATATGGTCAACAGAATTACCGGAACAAAAAGTGATAGAAAGTTCAAACATGGCTCAGAACGGCGTATAACATCATAATATCACGTTTTGGGCACATTTTGTTTTTTATCTCCAACATGCTCCAATACGACATTAGGCCCCTGAATATCACAAATATGGTCAACAGAATTATCGGAACCAAAAGTGATAGAAAGTTCAAACATGGCTCAGAACGGCGTATAACGTCATAATATCACGTTTTGGGCACATTTTGTTTTTTATCTCCAACATGCTCCAAGATGACATTTGGCCCCTGAATATCACATATATGGTCAACAGAATTACCGGAACCAAAAGTGATAGAAAGTTCAAACATGGCTCAGAACGGCGTATAACATCATAATATCACGTTTTGGGAACATTTTGTTTTTTATCTCCAACATGCTCCAATATGTCATTTGGCGCCTGAATATCACATATATGGTCAACAGAATTACCGGAACCAAAAGTGATAGAAATTTCAAACATGGCTCAGAACGGCGTATAACGTCATAATATCACGTTTTGGGCACATATTGTTTTTTATCTCCAACATGCTCCAACATGTCATTTGGCGCCTGAATATCACAAATGTGGTCAACAGAATCATCGGAACCAAAAGTGATAGAAAGTTCAAATATGTCTCAGAACGGCGTATAACGTCATAATATCACGTTTTGGGCACATTTTGTTTTTTATCTCCAACATGCTCCGAGATGTCATTTGGCGCCTGAATATCACATATATGGTCAACAGAATCATCGGAACCAAAAGTGATAGAAAGTTCAAACATGTCTCAGAACGGCGTATAACGTCATAATATCACGTTTTGGGCACATTTTGTTTTTTATCTCCAACATGCTCCGAGATGTCATTTGGCGCCTGAATATCACATATATGGTCAACAGAATTACCGGAACAAAAAGTGATAGAAAGTTCAAACATGGCTCAGAACGGCGTATAACGTCATAATATCACGTTTTGGGCATATTGTGTTTTTTATCTCCAACATGCTCCAATACGATATTTGGCCCCTGAATATCACAAATATGGTCAACAGAATTACCGGAACCGAAAGTGATAGAAAGTTCAAATATGGCTCAGAACGGCGTATAACGTCATAATATCACGTTTTGGGCGCATTTTATTTTTTATCTCCAACATGCTCCAATAGGATATTTGGCCCCTGAATATCACAAATATGGTCAACAGAATTATCGGAACCAAAAGTGATAGAAAGTTCAAACATGGCTCAGAACGGCGTATAACGTCATAATATCACGTTTTGGGCATATTTTCTTTTTTATCTCCAACATGCTCCAATATGTTATTAGGAGCCTGAATATCACATATATGGTCAACAGAATCATCGGAACCAAAAGTGATAGAAAGTTCAAACATGGCTCAGAACGGCGTATAACGTCATAATATCACGTTTTGGGCATATTTTCTTTTTTATCTCCTACATGCTCCAATATGTTATTAGGAGCCTGAATATCACATATATGGTCAACAGAATCATCGGAACAAAAAGTGATAGAAAGTTCAAACATGGCTCAGAACGGCGTATAACGTCATAATATCACGTTTTGGGCATATTTTCTTTTTTATCTCCAACATGCTCCAATATGTTATTAGGAGCCTGAGTATCACAAATATGGTCAACAGAATTATCGTAACCAAAAGTGATAGAAAGTTCAAACATGGCTCAGAACGGCGTATAACGTCATAATATCACGTTTTGGGCACATTTTGTTTTTTATCTCCAACATGCTCCAAGATGTCATTTGGCGCCTGGATATCACATATATGGTCAACAGAATTACCGGAACCAAAAGTGATAGAAAGTTCAAACATGGCTCAGAACGGCGTATAACGTCACAATATCACGTTTTGGGCACATTTTGTTTTTTATCTCCAACATGCTCCAATATGTTATTAGGCGCCTGAATATCACATATATGGTCAACAGAATCATCGGAACCAAAAGTGATAGAAAGTTCAAACATGGCTCAGAACGGCGCATAACGTCATAATATCACGTTTTGGGCACATTTTGTTTTTTATCTCCAACATGCTCCAATACGATATTTGGCCCCTGAATATCACAAATATGGTCAACAGAATTATCGGAACCAAAAGTGATAGAAAGTTCAAACATGGCTCAGAACGGCGTATAACGTCATAATATCACGTTTTGGGCACATTTTGTTTTTTATCTCCAACATGCTCCAAGATGACATTTGGCCCCTGAATATCACATATATGGTCAACAGAATTACCGGAACCAAAAGTGATAGAAAGTTCAAACATGGCTCAGAACGGCGTATAACATCATAATATCACGTTTTGGGAACATTTTGTTTTTTATCTCCAACATGCTCCAATATGTCATTTGGCGCCTGAATATCACATATATGGTCAACAGAATTACCGGAACCAAAAGTGATAGAAATTTCAAACATGGCTCAGAACGGCGTATAACGTCATAATATCACGTTTTGGGCACATATTGTTTTTTATCTCCAACATGCTCCAACATGTCATTTGGCGCCTGAATATCACAAATGTGGTCAACAGAATTATCGGAACCAAAAGTGATAGAAAGTTCAAACATGGCTCAGAACGGCGTATAACGTCATAATATCACGTTTTGGGCACATTTTGTTTTTATCTCCAACATGCTCCAAAATGTTATTAGGCGCCTGAATATCACATATATGGTCAACAGAATCATCGGAACCAAAAGTGATAGAAAGTTCAAATATGTCTCAGAACGGCGTATAACGTCATAATATCACGTTTTGGGCACATTTTGTTTTTTATCTCCAACATGCTCCGAGATGTCATTTGGCGCCTGAATATCACATATATGGTCAACAGAATCATCGGAACCAAAAGTGATAGAAAGTTCAAACATGTCTCAGAACGGCGTATAACGTCATAATATCACGTTTTGGGCACATTTTGTTTTTTATCTCCAACATGCTCCGAGATGTCATTTGGCGCCTGAATATCACATATATGGTCAACAGAATTACCGGAACAAAAAGTGATAGAAAGTTCAAACATGGCTCAGAACGGCGTATAACGTCATAATATCACGTTTTGGGCATATTGTGTTTTTTATCTCCAACATGCTCCAATACGATATTTGGCCCCTGAATATCACAAATATGGTCAACAGAATTACCGGAACCGAAAGTGATAGAAAGTTCAAATATGGCTCAGAACGGCGTATAACGTCATAATATCACGTTTTGGGCGCATTTTATTTTTTATCTCCAACATGCTCCAATAGGATATTTGGCCCCTGAATATCACAAATATGGTCAACAGAATTATCGGAACCAAAAGTGATAGAAAGTTCAAACATGGCTCAGAACGGCGTATAACGTCATAATATCACGTTTTGGGCATATTTTCTTTTTTATCTCCAACATGCTCCAATATGTTATTAGGAGCCTGAATATCACATATATGGTCAACAGAATCATCGGAACCAAAAGTGATAGAAAGTTCAAACATGGCTCAGAACGGCGTATAACGTCATAATATCACGTTTTGGGCATATTTTCTTTTTTATCTCCAACATGCTCCAATATGTTATTAGGAGCCTGAGTATCACAAATATGGTCAACAGAATTATCGTAACCAAAAGTGATAGAAAGTTCAAACATGGCTCAGAACGGCGTATAACGTCATAATATCACGTTTTGGGCACATTTTGTTTTTTATCTCCAACATGCTCCAAGATGTCATTTGGCGCCTGAATATCACATATATGGTCAACAGAATTACCGGAACCAAAAGTGATAGAAAGTTCAAACATGGCTCAGAACGGCGTATAACGTCATAATATCACGTTTTGGGCACATTTTGTTTTTTATCTCCAACATGCTCCAATATGTTATTAGGCGCCTGAATATCACATATATGGTCAACAGAATCATCGGAACCAAAAGTGATAGAAAGTTCAAACATGGCTCAGAACGGCGCATAACGTCATAATATCACGTTTTGGGCACATTTTGTTTTTTATCTCCAACATGCTCCAATACGATATTTGGCCCCTGAATATCACAAATATGGTCAACAGAATTATCGGAACCAAAAGTGATAGAAAGTTCAAACATGGCTCAGAACGGCGTATAACGTCATAATATCACGTTTTGGGCATATTTTCTTTTTTATCTCCAACATGCTCCAATATGTTATTAGGAGCCTGAGTATCACAAATATGGTCAACAGAATTATCGTAACCAAAAGTGATAGAAAGTTCAAACATGGCTCAGAACGGCGTATAACGTCATAATATCACGTTTTGGGCACATTTTGTTTTTTATCTCCAACATGCTCCAAGATGTCATTTGGCGCCTGAATATCACATATATGGTCAACAGAATTACCGGAACCAAAAGTGATAGAAAGTTCAAACATGGCTCAGAACGGCGTATAACGTCATAATATCACGTTTTGGGCACATTTTGTTTTTTATCTCCAACATGCTCCAATATGTTATTAGGCGCCTGAATATCACATATATGGTCAACAGAATCATCGGAACCAAAAGTGATAGAAAGTTCAAACATGGCTCAGAACGGCGCATAACGTCATAATATCACGTTTTGGGCACATTTTGTTCTTTATCTCCAACATGCTCCAATACGATATTTGGCCCCTGAATATCACAAATATGGTCAACAGAATTATCGGAACCAAAAGTGATAGAAAGTTCAAACGTAGCTCAGAACGGCGTATAACGTCATAATATTACGTTTTGGGCACATTTTGTTTTTTATCTCCAACATGCTCCAATACGATATTTGGCCCCTGAATATCACAAATATGGTCAACAGAATCATCGGAACCAAAAGTGATAGAAAGTTCAAACATGGCTCAGAACGGCGCATAACGTCATAATGTCACGTTTTGGGCACATTTTGTTTTTTATCTCCAACATGCTCCAATACGATATTTGGCCCCTGAATATCACAAATATGGTCAACAGAATTATCGGAACCAAAAGTGATAGAAAGTTCAAACGTAGCTCAGAACGGCGTATAACGTCATAATATCACGTTTTGGGCACATTTTGTTTTTTATCTCCAACATGCTCCAATACGATATTTGGCCCCGGAATATCACAAATATGGTCAACAGAATTACCGGAACAAAAAGTGATAGAAAGTTCAAACATGGCTCAGAACGGCGTTTAACATCATATCACGTTTTGGGCACATTTTGTTTTTTATCTCCAACATGCTCCAATACGACATTAGGCCCCTGAATATCACAAATATGGTCAACAGAATTATCGGAACCAAAAGTGATAGAAAGTTCAAACATGGCCCTGAACGGCGTATAACGTCATAATATCACGTTTTGGGCACATTTTGTTTTTTATCTCCAACATGCTCCAAGATGACATTTGGCCCCTGAATATCACATATATGGTCAACAGAATTACCGGAACCAAAAGTGATAGAAAGTTCAAACATGGCTCAGAACGGCGTATAACGTCATAATATCACGTTTTGGGCACATTTTGTTTTTTATCTCCAACATGCTCCAAGATGTCATTTGGCGCCTGAATATCACATATATGGTCAACAGAATTACCGGAACAAAAAGTGATAGAAAGTTCAAACATGGCTCAGAACGGCGTATAACATCATAATATCACGTTTTGGGCACATTTTGTTTTTTATCTCCAACATGCTCCAATACGACATTAGGCCCCTGAATATCACAAATATGGTCAACAGAATTATCGGAACCAAAAGTGATAGAAAGTTCAAACGTAGCTCAGAACGGCGTATAACGTCATAATATTACGTTTTGGGCACATTTTGTTTTTTATCTCCAACATGCTCCAATACGACATTAGGCCCCGGAATATCACAAATATGGTCAACAGAATTATCGGAACCAAAAGTGATAGAAAGTTCAAACATGGCCCTGAACGGCGTATAATGTCATAATATCACGTTTTGGGCACATTTTGTTTTTTATCTCCAACATGCTCCAAGATGACATTTGGCCCCTGAATATCACATATATGGTCAACAGAATTACCGGAACCAAAAGTGATAGAAAGTTCAAACATGGCTCAGAACGGCGTATAACGTCATAATATCACGTTTTGGGCACATTTTGTTTTTTATCTCCAACATGCTCCAAGATGTCATTTGGCGCCTGAATATCACATATATGGTCAACAGAATTACCGGAACAAAAAGTGATAGAAAGTTCAAACATGGCTCAGAACGGCGTATAACATCATAATATCACGTTTTGGGCACATTTTGTTTTTTATCTCCAACATGCTCCAATACGACATTAGGCCCCTGAATATCACAAATATGGTCAACAGAATTATCGGAACCAAAAGTGATAGAAAGTTCAAACATGGCTCAGAACGGCGTATAACGTCATAATATCACGTTTTGGGCACATTTTGTTTTTTATCTCCAACATGCTCCAAGATGACATTTGGCCCCTGAATATCACATATATGGTCAACAGAATTACCGGAACCAAAAGTGATAGAAAGTTCAAACATGGCTCAGAACGGCGTATAACATCATAATATCACGTTTTGGGAACATTTTGTTTTTTATCTCCAACATGCTCCAATATGTCATTTGGCGCCTGAATATCACATATATGGTCAACAGAATTACCGGAACCAAAAGTGATAGAAATTTCAAACATGGCTCAGAACGGCGTATAACGTCATAATATCACGTTTTGGGCACATATTGTTTTTTATCTCCAACATGCTCCAACATGTCATTTGGCGCCTGAATATCACAAATGTGGTCAACAGAATTATCGGAACCAAAAGTGATAGAAAGTTCAAACATGGCTCAGAACGGCGTATAACGTCATAATATCACGTTTTGGGCACATTTTGTTTTTATCTCCAACATGCTCCAAAATGTTATTAGGCGCCTGAATATCACATATATGGTCAACAGAATCATCGGAACCAAAAGTGATAGAAAGTTCAAATATGTCTCAGAACGGCGTATAACGTCATAATATCACGTTTTGGGCACATTTTGTTTTTTATCTCCAACATGCTCCGAGATGTCATTTGGCGCCTGAATATCACATATATGGTCAACAGAATCATCGGAACCAAAAGTGATAGAAAGTTCAAACATGTCTCAGAACGGCGTATAACGTCATAATATCACGTTTTGGGCACATTTTGTTTTTTATCTCCAACATGCTCCGAGATGTCATTTGGCGCCTGAATATCACATATATGGTCAACAGAATTACCGGAACAAAAAGTGATAGAAAGTTCAAACATGGCTCAGAACGGCGTATAACGTCATAATATCACGTTTTGGGCATATTGTGTTTTTTATCTCCAACATGCTCCAATACGATATTTGGCCCCTGAATATCACAAATATGGTCAACAGAATTACCGGAACCGAAAGTGATAGAAAGTTCAAATATGGCTCAGAACGGCGTATAACGTCATAATATCACGTTTTGGGCGCATTTTATTTTTTATCTCCAACATGCTCCAATAGGATATTTGGCCCCTGAATATCACAAATATGGTCAACAGAATTATCGGAACCAAAAGTGATAGAAAGTTCAAACATGGCTCAGAACGGCGTATAACGTCATAATATCACGTTTTGGGCATATTTTCTTTTTTATCTCCAACATGCTCCAATATGTTATTAGGAGCCTGAATATCACATATATGGTCAACAGAATCATCGGAACCAAAAGTGATAGAAAGTTCAAACATGGCTCAGAACGGCGTATAACGTCATAATATCACGTTTTGGGCATATTTTCTTTTTTATCTCCAACATGCTCCAATATGTTATTAGGAGCCTGAGTATCACAAATATGGTCAACAGAATTATCGTAACCAAAAGTGATAGAAAGTTCAAACATGGCTCAGAACGGCGTATAACGTCATAATATCACGTTTTGGGCACATTTTGTTTTTTATCTCCAACATGCTCCAAGATGTCATTTGGCGCCTGAATATCACATATATGGTCAACAGAATTACCGGAACCAAAAGTGATAGAAAGTTCAAACATGGCTCAGAACGGCGTATAACGTCATAATATCACGTTTTGGGCACATTTTGTTTTTTATCTCCAACATGCTCCAATATGTTATTAGGCGCCTGAATATCACATATATGGTCAACAGAATCATCGGAACCAAAAGTGATAGAAAGTTCAAACATGGCTCAGAACGGCGCATAACGTCATAATATCACGTTTTGGGCACATTTTGTTTTTTATCTCCAACATGCTCCAATACGATATTTGGCCCCTGAATATCACAAATATGGTCAACAGAATTATCGGAACCAAAAGTGATAGAAAGTTCAAACGTAGCTCAGAACGGCGTATAACGTCATAATATTACGTTTTGGGCACATTTTGTTTTTTATCTCCAACATGCTCCAATACGATATTTGGCCCCTGAATATCACAAATATGGTCAACAGAATCATCGGAACCAAAAGTGATAGAAAGTTCAAACATGGCTCAGAACGGCGCATAACGTCATAATGTCACGTTTTGGGCACATTTTGTTTTTTATCTCCAACATGCTCCAATACGATATTTGGCCCCTGAATATCACAAATATGGTCAACAGAATTATCGGAACCAAAAGTGATAGAAAGTTCAAACGTAGCTCAGAACGGCGTATAACGTCATAATATCACGTTTTGGGCACATTTTGTTTTTTATCTCCAACATGCTCCAATACGATATTTGGCCCCGGAATATCACAAATATGATCAACAGAATTACCGGAACAAAAAGTGATAGAAAGTTCAAACATGGCTCAGAACGGCGTTTAACATCATATCACGTTTTGGGCACATTTTGTTTTTTATCTCCAACATGCTCCAATACGACATTAGGCCCCGGAATATCACAAATATGGTCAACAGAATTATCGGAACCAAAAGTGATAGAAAGTTCAAACATGGCCCTGAACGGCGTATAACGTCATAATATCACGTTTTGGGCACATTTTGTTTTTTATCTCCAACATGCTCCAAGATGACATTTGGCCCCTGAATATCACATATATGGTCAACAGAATTACCGGAACCAAAAGTGATAGAAAGTTCAAACATGGCTCAGAACGGCGTATAACGTCATAATATCACGTTTTGGGCACATTTTGTTTTTTATCTCCAACATGCTCCAAGATGTCATTTGGCGCCTGAATATCACATATATGGTCAACAGAATTACCGGAACAAAAAGTGATAGAAAGTTCAAACATGGCTCAGAACGGCGTATAACATCATAATATCACGTTTTGGGCACATTTTGTTTTTTATCTCCAACATGCTCCAATACGACATTAGGCCCCTGAATATCACAAATATGGTCAACAGAATTATCGGAACCAAAAGTGATAGAAAGTTCAAACATGGCTCAGAACGGCGTATAACGTCATAATATCACGTTTTGGGCACATTTTGTTTTTTATCTCCAACATGCTCCAAGATGACATTTGGCCCCTGAATATCACATATATGGTCAACAGAATCATCGGAACCAAAAGTGATAGAAAGTTCAAACATGGCTCAGAACGGCGTATAACATCATAATATCACGTTTTGGGAACATTTTGTTTTTTATCTCCAACATGCTCCAATATGTCATTTGGCGCCTGAATATCACATATATGGTCAACAGAATTACCGGAACCAAAAGTGATAGAAATTTCAAACATGGCTCAGAACGGCGTATAACGTCATAATATCACGTTTTGGGCACATATTGTTTTTTATCTCCAACATGCTCCAACATGTCATTTGGCGCCTGAATATCACAAATATGGTCAACAGAATTATCGGAACCAAAAGTGATAGAAAGTTCAAACATGGCTCAGAACGGCGTATAACGTCATAATATCACGTTTTGGGCACATTTTGTTTTTATCTCCAACATGCTCCAAAATGTTATTAGGCGCCTGAATATCACATATATGGTCAACAGAATCATCGGAACCAAAAGTGATAGAAAGTTCAAATATGTCTCAGAACGGCGTATAACGTCATAATATCACGTTTTGGGCTCATTTTGTTTTTTATCTCCAACATGCTCCGAGATGTCATTTGGCGCCTGAATATCACATATATGGTCAACAGAATCATCGGAACCAAAAGTGATAGAAAGTTCAAACATGACTCAGAACGGCGTATAACGTCATAATATCACGTTTTGGGCACATTTTGTTTTTTATCTCCAACATGCTCCGAGATGTCATTTGGCGCCTGAATATCACATATATGGTCAACAGAATTACCGGAACAAAAAGTGATAGAAAGTTCAAACATGGCTCAGAACGGCGTATAACGTCATAATATCACGTTTTGGGCACATATTGTTTTTGATCTCCAACATGCTCCAACATGTCATTTGGCGCCTGAATATCACAAATATGGTCAACAGAATTATCGGAACCAAAAGTGATAGAAAGTTCAAACATGGCTCATAACGGCGTATAACGTCATATCACGTTTTGGGCACATATTGTTTTTTATCTCCAACATGCTCCAATATGTCATTTGGCGCCTGAATATCACATATATGGTCAACAGAATCATCGGAACCAAAAGTGATAGAAAGTTCAAACATGGCTCAGAACGGCGTATAACGTCATAATATCACGTTTTGGGCACATTTTGTTTTTTATCTCCAACATGCTCCAAGATGACATTTGGCCCCTGAATATCACATATATGGTCAACAGAATTACCGGAACCAAAGGTGATAGAAAGTTCAAACATGGCTCAGAACGGCGTATAACGTCATAATATCACGTTTTGGGCACATTTTGTTTTTTATCTCCAACATGCTCCAATATGTTATTAGGCGCCTGAATATCACATATATGGTCAACAGAATCATCGGAACCAAAAGTGATAGAAAGTTCAAACATGGCTCAGGACGGCGTATAACGTCATAATATCACGTTTTGGACATATTTTGTTTTTTATCTCCAACATGCTCCAATACGATATTTGGCCCCTGAATATCACAAATATGGTCAACAGAATTATCGGAACCAAAAGTGATAGAAAGTTCAAACATGGCTCAGAACGGCGTATAACGTCATAATATCACGTTTTGGGCACATTTTGTTTTTTATCTCCAACATGCTCCAAGATGTCATTTGGCGCCTGAATATCACATATATGGTCAACAGAATTACCGGAACAAAAAGTGATAGAAAGTTCAAACATGGCTCAGAACGGCGTTTAACATCATATCACGTTTTGGGCACATTTTGTTTTTTATCTCCAACATGCTCCAATACGACATTAGGCCCCGGAATATCACAAATATGGTCAACAGAATTATCGGAACCAAAAGTGATAGAAAGTTCAAACATGGCCCTGAACGGCGTATAACGTCATAATATCACGTTTTGGGCACATTTTGTTTTTTATCTCCAACATGCTCCAAGATGACATTTGGCCCCTGAATATCACAAATATGGTCAACAGAATTACCGGAACCAAAAGTGATAGAAAGTTCAAACATGGCTCAGAACGGCGTATAACGTCATAATATCACGTTTTGGGCACATTTTGTTTTTTATCTCCAACATGTTCCAAGATGTCATTTGGCGCCTGAATATCACATATATGGTCAACAGAATTACCGGAACAAAAAGTGATAGAAAGTTCAAACATGGCTCAGAACGGCGTATAACATCATAATATCACGTTTTGGGCACATTTTGTTTTTTATCTCCAACATGCTCCAATACGACATTAGGCCCCTGAATATCACAAATATGGTCAACAGAATTATCGGAACCAAAAGTGATAGAAAGTTCAAACATGGCTCAGAACGGCGTATAACGTCATAATATCACGTTTTGGGCACATTTTGTTTTTTATCTCCAACATGCTCCAAGATGACATTTGGCCCCTGAATATCACATATATGGTCAACAGAATCATCGGAACCAAAAGTGATAGAAAGTTCAAACATGGCTCAGAACGGCGTATAACATCATAATATCACGTTTTGGGAACATTTTGTTTTTTATCTCCAACATGCTCCAATATGTCATTTGGCGCCTGAATATCACATATATGGTCAACAGAATTACCGGAACCAAAAGTGATAGAAATTTCAAACATGGCTCAGAACGGCGTATAACGTCATAATATCACGTTTTGGGCACATTTTGTTTTTATCTCCAACATGCTCCAATATGTTATTAGGCGCCTGAATATCATATATGGTCAACAGAATCATCGGAACCAAAAGTGATAGAAAGTTCAAACATGTCTCAGAACGGCGTATAACGTCATAATATCACGTTTTGGGCACATTTTGTTTTTTATCTCCAACATGCTCCAAGATGTCATTTGGCGCCTGAATATCACATATATGGTCAACAGAATTACCGGAACCAAAAGTGATAGAAAGTTCAAATATGGCTCAGAACGGCGTATAACGTCATAATATCACGTTTTGGGCGCATTTTATTTTTTATCTCCAACATGCTCCAATACGATATTTGGCCCCTGAATATCACAAATATGGTCAACAGAATTATCGGAACCAAAAGTGATAGAAAGTTCAAACATGGCTCAGAACGGCGTATAACGTCATAATATCACGTTTTGGGCACATTTTGTTTTTTATCTCCAACATGTTCCAATACGATATTTGGCCCCTGAATATCACAAATATGGTCAACGGAATTATCGGAACCAAAAGTGATAGAAAGTTCAAACATGGCTCAGAACGGCGTATAACGTCATAATATCACGTTTTGGGCACATTTTCTTTCTTATCTCCAACATGCTCCAATATGTTATTAGGAGCCTGAATATCACATATATGGTCAACAGAATCATCGGAACCAAAAGTGATAGAAAGTTCAAACATGTCTCAGAACGGCGTATAACGTCATAAT
This sequence comes from Onthophagus taurus, assembly GCF_036711975.1. NCBI lineage: Eukaryota > Metazoa > Arthropoda > Insecta > Coleoptera > Scarabaeidae > Onthophagus > Onthophagus taurus. The sequence continues at coordinate 25,629,940 of NC_091972.1, read as the reverse complement.
ATCACGTTTTGGGCACATTTTGTTTTTTATCTCCAACATGCTCCAAGATGTCATTAGGCGCCTGAATATCACATATATGGTCAACAGAATTACCGGAACCAAAAGTGATAGAAAGTTCAAACATGGCTCAGAACGGCGTATAACGTCATAATATCACGTTTTGGGCACATTTTGTTTTTTATCTCCAACATGCTCCAAGATGTCATTAGGCGCCTGAATATCACATATATGGTCAACAGAATTACCGGAACCAAAAGTGATAGAAAGTTCAAACATGGCTCAGAACGGCGTATAACGTCATAATATCACGTTTTGGGCACATTTTGTTTTTTATCTCCAACATGCTCCAAGATGTCATTTGGCGCCTGAATATCACATATATGGTCAACAGAATTACCGGAACAAAAAGTGATAGAAAGTTCAAACATGGCTCAGAACGGCGTATAACATCATAATATCACGTTTTGGGCACATTTTGTTTTTTATCTCCAACATGCTCCAATACGACATTAGGCCCCTGAATATCACAAATATGGTCAACAGAATTATCGGAACCAAAAGTGATAGAAAGTTCAAACATGGCTCAGAACGGCGTATAACGTCATAATATCACGTTTTGGGCACATTTTGTTTTTTATCTCCAACATGCTCCAAGATGACATTTGGCCCCTGAATATCACATATATGGTCAACAGAATCATAGGAACCAAAAGTGATAGAAAGTTCAAACATGGCTCAGAACGGCGTATAACATCATAATATCACGTTTTGGGCACATTTTGTTTTTTATCTCCAACATGCTCCAATATGTCATTTGGCGCCTGAATATCACATATATGGTCAACAGAATTACCGGAACCAAAAGTGATAGAAATTTCAAACATGGCTCAGAACGGCGTATAACGTCATAATATCACGTTTTGGGCACATTTTGTTTTTATCTCCAACATGCTCCAATATGTTATTAGGCGCCTGAATATCATATATGGTCAACAGAATTACCGGAACCAAAAGTGATAGAAAGTTCAAACATGGCTCAGAACGGCGTATAACGTCATAATATCACGTTTTGGGCACATTTTGTTTTTATCTCCAACATGCTCCAATATGTTATTAGGCGCCTGAATATCATATATGGTCAACAGAATCATCGGAACCAAAAGTGAAAGAAAGTTCAAACATGTCTCAGAACGGCGTATAACGTCATAATATCACGTTTTGGGCACATTTTGTTTTTTATCTCCAACATGCTCCAAGATGTCATTAGGCGCCTGAATATCACATATATGGTCAACAGAATTACCGGAACCAAAAGTGATAGAAAGTTCAAATATGGCTCAGAACGGCGTATAACGTCATAATATCACGTTTTGGGCGCATTTTATTTTTTATCTCCAACATGCTCCAATACGATATTTGGCCCCTGAATATCACAAATATGGTCAACAGAATTATCGGAACCAAAAGTGATAGAAAGTTCAAACATGGCTCAGAACGGCGTATAACGTCATAATATCACGTTTTGGGCACATTTTGTTTTTTATCTCCAACATGTTCCAATACGATATTTGGCCCCTGAATATCACAAATATGGTCAACGGAATTATCGGAACCAAAAGTGATAGAAAGTTCAAACATGGCTCAGAACGGCGTATAACGTCATAATATCACGTTTTGGGCACATTTTCTTTCTTATCTCCAACATGCTCCAATATGTTATTATTAGCCTGAATATCACATATATGGTCAACAGAATCATCGGAACCAAAAGTGATAGAAAGTTCAAACATGTCTCAGAACGGCGTATAACGTCATAATATCACGTTTTGGGCACATTTTGATTTTTATCTCCAACATGCTCCAAGATGTCATTAGGCGCCTGAATATCACATATATGGTCAACAGAATTACCGGAACCAAAAGTGATAGAAAGTTCAAACATGGCTCAGAACGGCGTATAACGTCATAATATCACGTTTTGGGCACATTTTGTTTTTTATCTCCAACATGCTCCAAGATGTCATTAGGCGCCTGAATATCACATATATGGTCAACAGAATTACCGGAACCAAAAGTGATAGAAAGTTCAAACATGGCTCAGAACGGCGTATAACGTCATAATATCACGTTTTGGGCACATTTTGTTTTTTATCTCCAACATGCTCCAAGATGTCATTAGGCCCCGGAATATCACAAATATGGTCAACAGAATTATCGGAACCAAAAGTGATAGAAAGTTCAAACATGGCTCAGAACGGCGTATAACGTCATAATATCACGTTTTGGGCACATTTTGTTTTTTATCTCCAACATGCTCTAAGATGACATTTGGCCCCTGAATATCATATATATGGTCAACAGAATTACCGGTACCAAAAGTGATAGAAAGTTCAAACATGGCTCAGAACGGCGTATAACGTCATAATATCACGTTTTGGGCACATTTTGTTTTTTATCTCCAACATGCTCCAAGATGTCATTTGGCGCCTGAATATCACATATATGGTCAACAGAATTACCGGAACAAAAAGTGATAGAAAGTTCAAACATGGCTCAGAACGGCGTATAACATCATAATATCACGTTTTGGGCACATTTTGTTTTTTATCTCCAACATGCTCCAATACGACATTAGGCCCCTGAATATCACAAATATGGTCAACAGAATTATCGGAACCAAAAGTGATAGAAAGTTCAAACATGGCTCAGAACGGCGTATAACGTCATAATATCACGTTTTGGGCACATTTTGTTTTTTATCTCCAACATGCTCCAAGATGACATTTGGCCCCTGAATATCACATATATGGTCAACAGAATCATCGGAACCAAAAGTGATAGAAAGTTCAAACATGGCTCAGAACGGCGTATAACATCATAATATCACGTTTTGGGCACATTTTGTTTTTTATCTCCAACATGCTCCAATATGTCATTTGGCGCCTGAATATCACATATATGGTCAACAGAATTACCGGAACCAAAAGTGATAGAAATTTCAAACATGGCTCAGAACGGCGTATAACGTCATAATATCACGTTTTGGGCACATTTTGTTTTTATCTCCAACATGCTCCAATATGTTATTAGGCGCCTGAATATCATATATGGTCAACAGAATCATCGGAACCAAAAGTGATAGAAAGTTCAAACATGTCTCAGAACGGCGTATAACGTCATAATATCACGTTTTGGGCACATTTTGTTTTTTATCTCCAACATGCTCCAAGATGTCATTAGGCGCCTGAATATCACATATATGGTCAACAGAATTACCGGAACCAAAAGTGATAGAAAGTTCAAACATGGCTCAGAACGGCGTATAACGTCATAATATCACGTTTTGGGCGCATTTTATTTTTTATCTCCAACATGCTCCAATACGATATTTGGCCCCTGAATATCACAAATATGGTCAACAGAATTATCGGAACCAAAAGTGATAGAAAGTTCAAACATGGCTCAGAACGGCGTATAACGTCATAATATCACGTTTTGGGCACATTTTGTTTTTTATCTCCAACATGTTCCAATACGATATTTGGCCCCTGAATATCACAAATATGGTCAACGGAATTATCGGAACCAAAAGTGATAGAAAGTTCAAACATGGCTCAGAACGGCGTATAACGTCATAATATCACGTTTTGGGCACATTTTCTTTCTTATCTCCAACATGCTCCAATATGTTATTAGGAGCCTGAATATCACATATATGGTCAACAGAATCATCGGAACCAAAAGTGATAGAAAGTTCAAACATGTCTCAGAACGGCGTATAACGTCATAATATCACGTTTTGGGCACATTTTGATTTTTATCTCCAACATGCTCCAAGATGTCATTAGGCGCCTGAATATCACATATATGGTCAACAGAATTACCGGAACCAAAAGTGATAGAAAGTTCAAACATGGCTCAGAACGGCGTATAACGTCATAATATCACGTTTTGGGCACATTTTGTTTTTTATCTCCAACATGCTCCAAGATGTCATTTGGCGCCTGAATATCACATATATGGTCAACAGAATTACCGGAACCAAAAGTGATAGAAAGTTCAAACATGGCTCAGAACGGCGTATAACGTCATAATATCACGTTTTGGGCACATTTTGTTTTTTATCTCCAACATGCTCCAAGATGTCATTTGGCGCCTGAATATCACATATATGGTCAACAGAATTACCGGAACCAAAAGTGATAGAAAGTTCAAATATGGCTCAGAACGGCGTATCATAATATCACGTTTTGGGCGCATTTTATTTTTTATCTCCAACATGCTCCAATACGATATTTGGCCCCTGAATATCACAAATATGGTCAACAGAATTATCGGAACCAAAAGTGATAGAAAGTTCAAACATGGCTCAGAACGGCGTATAACGTCATAATATCACGTTTTGGGCACATTTTGTTTTTTATCTCCAACATGCTCCAATACGATATTTGGCCCCTGAATATCACAAATATGGTCAACAGAATTATCGGAACCAAAAGTGATAGAAAGTTCAAACATGGCTCAGAACGGCGTATAACGTCATAATATCACGTTTTGGGCACATTTTGTTTTTTATCTCCAACATGCTCCAATATGTTATTAGGCGCCTGAATATCACATATATGGTCAACAGAATCATCGGAACCAAAAGTGATAGAAAGTTCAAACATGTCTCAGAACGGCGTATAACGTCATAATATCACGTTTTGGGCGCATTTTATTTTTTATCTCCAACATGCTCCAATACGATATTTGGCCCCTGAATATCACAAATATGGTCAACAGAATTATCGGAACCAAAAGTGATAGAAAGTTCAAACATGGCTCAGAACGGCGTATAACGTCATAATATCACGTTTTGGGCACATTTTGTTTTTTATCTCCAACATGCTCCAATACGATATTTGGCCCCTGAATATCACAAATATGGTCAACAGAATTATCGGAACCAAAAGTGATAGAAAGTTCAAACATGGCTCAGAACGGCGTATAACGTCATAATATCACGTTTTGGGCACATTTTGTTTTTTATCTCCAACATGCTCCAATACGATATTTGGCCCCTGAATATCACAAATATGGTCAACAGAATTATCGGAACCAAAAGTGATAGAAAGTTCAAACATGGCTCAGAACGGCGTATAACGTCATAATATCACGTTTTGGGCACATTTTGTTTTTTATCTCCAACATGCTCCAATATGTTATTAGGCGGCTGAATATCACATATATGGTCAACAGAATCATCGGAACCAAAAGTGATAGAAAGTTCAAACATGTCTCAGAACGGCGTATAACGTCATAATATCACGTTTTGGGCACATTTTGTTTTTTATCTCCAACATGCTCCAAGATGCCATTAGGCGCCTGAATATCACATATATGGTCAACAGAATTACCGGAACCAAAAGTGATAGAAAGTTCAAATATGGCTCAGAACGGCGTATAACGTCATAATATCACGTTTTGGGCGCATTTTATTTTTTATCTCCAACATGCTCCAATACGATATTTGGCCCCTGAATATCACAAATATGGTCAACGGAATTATCGGAACCAAAAGTGATAGAAAGTTCAAACATGGCTCAGAACGGCGTATAACGTCATAATATCACGTTTTGGGCACATTTTCTTTCTTATCTCCAACATGCTCCAATATGTTATTAGGAGCCTGAATATCACATATATGGTCAACAGAATCATCGGAACCAAAAGTGATAGAAAGTTCAAACATGTCTCAGAACGGCGTATAACGTCATAATATCACGTTTTGGGCACATTTTGATTTTTATCTCCAACATGCTCCAAGATGTCATTAGGCGCCTGAATATCACATATATGGTCAACAGAATTACCGGAACCAAAAGTGATAGAAAGTTCAAACATGGCTCAGAACGGCGTATAACGTCATAATATCACGTTTTGGGCACAATTTGTTTTTTATCTCCAACATGCTCCAATATGTCAATTGGCGCCTGAATATCACATATATGGTCAACAGAATCATCTGAACCAAAAGTGATAGAAAGTTCAAACATGGCTCAGAACGGCGTATAACGTCATAATATCACGTTTTGGGCACATTTTGTTTTCTATCTCCAACATGCTCCAAGATGTCATTTGGCGCCTGAATATCATATATATGGTCAACAGAATCATCGGAACCAAAAGTGATAGAAAGTTCAAACATGGCTCAGAACGGCGTATAACGTCATAATATCACGTTTTGGGCACATTTTGTTTTTTATCTCCAACATGCTCCAAGATGTCATTTGGCGCCTGAATATCACATATATGGTCAACAGAATTACCGGAACCAAAAGTGATAGAAAGTTCAAATATGGCTCAGAACGGCGTATAACGTCATAATATCACGTTTTGGGCGCATTTTATTTTTTATCTCCAACATGCTCCAATACGATATTTGGCCCCTGAATATCACAAATATGGTCAACAGAATTATCGGAACCAAAAGTGATAGAAAGTTCAAACATGGCTCAGAACGGCGTATAACGTCATAATATCACGTTTTGGGCACAATTTGTTTTTTATCTCCAACATGCTCCAATATGTCAATTGGCGCCTGAATATCACATATATGGTCAACAGAATCATCTGAACCAAAAGTGATAGAAAGTTCAAACATGGCTCAGAACGGCGTATAACGTCATAATATCACGTTTTGGGCACATTTTGTTTTCTATCTCCAACATGCTCCAAGATGTCATTTGGCGCCTGAATATCATATATATGGTCAACAGAATCATCGGAACCAAAAGTGATAGAAAGTTCAAACATGGCTCAGAACGGCGTATAACGTCATAATATCACGTTTTGGGCACATATTGTTTTTTATCTCCAACATGCTCCAACATGTCATTTGGCGCCTGAATATCACAAATATGGTCAACAGAATTATCGGAACCAAAAGTGATAGAAAGTTCAAACATGGCTCAGAACCGCGTATAACGTCATAATATCACGTTTTGGGCACATTTTGTTTTTTATCTCCAACATGCTCCAATATGACATATGGCGCCTGAATATCACATATATGGTCAACAGAATCATTGGAACCAAAAGTGATAGAAAGTTCAAACATGGCTCAGAACGGCGTATAACGTCATAATATCACGTTTTGGGCACATTTTGTTTTTTATCTCCAACATGCTCCAAGATGTCATTTGGCGCCTGAATATCACATATATGGTCAACAGAATTACCGGAACAAAAAGTGATAGAAAGTTCAAACATGGCTCAGAATGGCGTATAACGTCATAATATCACGTTTTGGGCACATTTTGTTTTCTATCTCCAACATGCTCCAAGATGTCATTTGGCGCCTGAATATCACATATATGGTCAACAGAATTACCGAAACCAAAAGTGATATAAAGTTCAAACATGGCTTAGAACGGCGTATAACGTCATAATATCACGTTTTGGGCGCATTTTGCTTTTTATCTCCAACATGCTCCAATACGATATTTGGCCCCTGAATATCACAAATATGGTCAACAGAATTATCGGAACCAAAAGTGATAGAAAGTTCAAACATGGCTCAGAACGGCGTATAACGTCATAATATCACGTTTTGGGCACATTTTGTTTTTTATCTCCAACATGCTCCAACATGTCATTTGGCGCCTGAATATCACAAATATGGTCAACAGAATTATCGGAACCAAAAGTGATAGAAAGTTTAACATGGCTCAGAACGGCGTATAACGTCATAATATCACGTTTTGGGCGCATTTTGTTTTTTATCTCCAACATGCTCCAATACGATATTTGGCCCCTGAATATCACAAATATGGTCAACAGAATTATCGGAACTAAAAGTGATAGAAAGTTCAAACATGGCTCAGAACGGCGTATAACGTCATAATATCACGTTTTGGGCGCATTTTGTTTTTTATCTCCAACATGCTCCAAGATGTCATTTGGCGCCTGAATATCACAAATATGGTCAACAGAATTATCGGAACCAAAAGTGATAGAAAGTTCAAACATGTCTCAGAACGCCGTATAACGTCATAATATCACGTTTTGGGCACATTTTGTTTTTTATCTCCAACATGCTCCAAGATGACATTTGGCCCCTGAATATATCACATATATGGTCAACAGAATTACCGGAACCAAAAGTGATAGAAAGTTCAAACATGGCTCAGAACGGCGTATAACGTCATAATATCACGTTTTGGGCACATATTGTTTTTTATCTCCAACATGTCATTTGGCGCCTGAATATCACAAATATGGTCAACAGAATTATCGGAACCAAAAGTGATAGAAAGTTCAAACACGGCTCAGAACGGCGTAAAACGTCATAATATCACGTTTTGGGCGCATTTTGTTTTTTATCTCCAACATGCTCCAATATGTCATTTGGCGCCTGAATATCACATATATGGTCAACAGAATCATCGGAACCAAAAGTGATAGAAAGTTCAAACATGTCTCAGAACGGCGTATAACGTCATAATATCACGTTTTGGGCGCATTTTGCTTTTTATCTCCAACATGCTCCAATACGATATTTGGCCCCTGAATATCACAAATATGGTCAACAGAATTATCGGAACCAAAAGTGATAGAAAGTTCAAACATGGCTCAGAACGGCGTATAACGTCATAATATCACGTTTTCGGCACATTTTGTTTTTTATCTCCAACATGCTTCAATATGTCATTTGGCGCCTGAATATCACATATATGGTCAACAGAATCATCGGAACCAAAAGTGATAGAAAGTTCAAACATGTCTCAGAACGGCGTATAACGTCATAATGTCACGTTTTGGGCACATTTTGTTTTTTATCTCCAACATGCTCCAAGATGACATTTGGCCCCTGAATATCACATATATGGTCAACAGAATTACCGGAACCAAAAGTGATAGAAAGTTCAAACATGGCTCAGAACGGCGTATAACGTCATAATATCACGTTTTGGGCACATATTGTTTTTTATCTCCAACATGTCATTTGGCGCCTGAATATCACAAATATGGTCAACAGAATTATCGGAACCAAAAGTGATAGAAAGTTCAAACATGGCTCAGAACGGCGTATAACGTCATAATATCACGTTTTGGGCCCATTTTGTTTCTTATCTCAAACATGCTCCAATATGTCATTTGGCGCCTGAATATCACATATATGGTCAACAGAATCATCGGAACCAAAAGTGATATAAAGTTCAAACACGGCTCAGAACGGCGTATAACGTCATAATATCACGTTTTGGGCGCATTTTGCTTTTTATCTCCAACATGCTCCAATACGATATTTGGCCCCTGAATATCACAAATATGGTCAACAGAATTATCGGAACCAAAAGTGATAGAAAGTTCAAACATGGCTCAGAACGGCGTATAACGTCATAATATCACGTTTTGGGCACATATTGTTTTTTATCTCCAACATGTCATTTGGCGCCTGAATATCACAAATATGGTCAACAGAATTATCGGAACCAAAAGTGATATAAAGTTCAAACACGGCTCAGAAAGGCGTATAACGTCATAATATCACGTTTTGGGCACATTTTGTTTTTTATCTGCAACATGCTCCAAGACGTTATTTGGCGCCTGAATATCACATATATGGTCAACAGAATTATCGGAACCAAAAGTGATATAAAGTTCAAACAGGGCTCAGAACGGCGTATAACGTCATAATATCACGTTTTGCACATTTTGTTTTTTATCTCCAACATGCTCCAATATGTCATTTGGCGCCTGAATATCACATATATGGTCAACAGAATTACCGGAGCCAAAAGTGATAGAAAGTTCAAACATGTCTCAGAACGGCGTATAACGTCATAATATCACGTTTTGGGCGCATTTTGCTTTTTATCTCCAACATGCTCCAATACGATATTTGGCCCCTGAATATCACAAATATGGTCAACAGAATTATCGGAACCAAAAGTGATAGAAAGTTCAAACATGGCTCAGAACGGCGTATGACGTCATAATATCACGTGTTGGGCACATTTTGTTTTTTATCTCCAACATGCTCCAATATGTCATTTGGCGCCTGAATATCACATACATGGTCAACAGAATTACCGGAACCAAAAGTGATAGAAAGTTCAAACATGGCTCAGAACGGCGTATAACGTCATAATATCATGTTTTGGGCGCATTTTGCTTTTTATCTCCAACATGCTCCAATACGATATTTGGCCCCTGAATATCACAAATATGGTCAACAGAATTATCGGAACCAAAAGTGATAGATAGTTCAAACATGGCTCAGAACGGCGTATAACGTCATAATATCAGGTTTTGGGCACATTTTGTTTTTTATCCCCAACATGCTCCAATACGATATTTGGCCCCTGAATATCACAAATATGGTCAACAGAATTATCGGAACCAAAAGTGATAGAAAGTTTAACATGGCTCAGAACGGCGTATAACGTCATAATATCAGGTTTTGGGCACATTTTGTTTTTTATCCCCAACATGCTCCAATACGATATTTGGCCCCTGAATATCACAAATATGGTCAACAGAATTATCGGAACCAAAAGTGATAGAAAGTTCAAACATGGCTCAGAACGGCGTATAACGTCATAATATCACGTTTTTAGCCCATTTTGTTTCTTATCTCAAACATGCTCCAATATGTCATTTGGCGCCTGAATATCACATATATGGTCAACAGAATCATCGGAACCAAAAGTGATAGAAAGTTCAAACATGTCTCAGAACGACGTATAACGTCATAGTATCACGTTTTGGGCGCATTTTGCTTTTTATCTCCAACATGCTCCAATACGATATTTGGCCCCTGAATATCACAAATATGGTCAACAGAATTATCGGAACCAAAAGTGATAGAAAGTTTAACATGGCTCAGAACGGCGTATAACGTCATAATATCACGTTTTGGGCGCATTTTGTTTTTTATCTCCAACATGCTCCAAGATGTCATTTGGCGCCTGAATATCACATATATGGTCAACAGAATTACCGGAACCAAAAGTGATAGAAAGTTCAAACATGGCTCAGAACGGCGTATAACGTCATAATATCACGTTTTGGGCACATATTGTTTTTTATCTCCAACATGCTCCAACATGTCATTTGGCGCCTGAATATCACAAATATGGTCAACAGAATTATCGGAACCAAAAGTGATATAAAGTTCAAACACGGCTCAGAACGGCGTATAACGTCATAATATCACGTTTTGGGCACATTTTGTTTTTTATCTCCAACATGCTCCAATATGTCATTTGGCGCCTGAATATCACATATATGGTCAACAGAATCATCGGAACCAAAAGTGATAGAAAGTTCAAACATGTCTCAGAACGGCGTATAACGTCATAATGTCACGTTTTGGGCACATTTTGTTTTTTATCTCCAACATGCTCCAAGATGACATTTGGCCCCTGAATATCACATATATGGTCAACAGAATTACCGGAACCAAAAGTGATAGAAAGTTCAAACATGGCTCAGAACGGCGTATAACGTCATAATATCACGTTTTGGGCCCATTTTGTTTTTTATCTCCAATATGCTCCAATATGTCATTTGGCGCCTGAATATCACATATATGGTCAACAGAATCATCGGAACCAAAAGTGATAGAAAGTTCAAACATGTCTCAGAACGGCGTATAACATCATAATATCACGTTTTGGGCGCATTTTGCTTTTTATCTCCAACATGCTCCAATACGATATTTGGCCCCTGAATATCACTAATATGGTCAACAGAATTATCGGAACCAAAAGTGATAGAAAGTTCAAACATGGCTCAGAACGGCGTATAACGTCATAATATCACGTTTTGGGCACATTTTGTTTTTTATCTCCAACATGCTCCAAGATGACATTTGGCCCCTGAATATCACATATATGGTCAACAGAATTACCGGAACCAAAAGTGATAGAAAGTTCAAACATGGCTCAGAACGGCGTATAACGTCATAATATCACGTTTTGGGCGCATTTAGTTTTTTATCTGAAGCATGCTCCAATATGTCATTTGGCGCCTGAATATCACATATATGGTCAACAGAATCATCGGAACCAAAAGTGATAGAAAGTTCAAACATGTCTCAGAACGGCGGATAACGTCATAATATCACGTTTTGGGCGCATTTTGCTTTTTATCTCCAACATGCTCCAATACGATATTTGGCCCCTGAATATCACAAATATGGTCAACAGAATTATCGGAACCAAAAGTGATAGAAAGTTCAAACATGGCTCAGAACGGCGTATAACGTCATAATATCACGTTTTGGGCCCATTTTGTTTCTTATCTCAAACATGCTCCAATATGTCATTTGGCGCCTGAATATCACATATATGGTCAACAGAATCATCGGAACCAAAAGTGATAGAAAGTTCAAACATGTCTCAGAACGACGTATAACGTCATAATATCACGTTTTGGGCGCATTTTGCTTTTTATCTCCAACATGCTCCAATACGATATTTGGCCCTGAATATCACAAATATGGTCAACAGATTTATCGGAACCAAAAGTGATATAAAGTTCAAACAGGGCTCAGAACGGCGTATAACGTCATAATATCACGTTTTGGGCACATTCTGTTTTTTATCTCCAACATGCTCCAATATGTCATTCGGCGCCTGAATATCACATATATGGTCAACAGAATTACCGGAACCAAAAGTGATAGAAAGTTCAAACATGTCTCGGAACGGCGTATAACGTCATAATATCACGTTTTGGGCGCATTTTGCTTTTTATCTCCAACATGCTCCAATACGATATTTTGCCCCTGAATATCACAAATATGGTCAACAGAATTATCGGAACCAAAAGTGATATAAAGTTCAAACAGGGCTCAGAACGGCGTATAACGTCATAATATCACGTTTTGGGCACATTTTGTTTTTTATCTCCAACATGCTCCAATATGTCATTCGGCGCCTGAATATCACATATATGGTCAACAGAATTACCGGAACCAAAAGTGATAGAAAGTTCAAACATGTCTCAGAACGGCGTATGACGTCATAATATCACGTTTTGGGCACATTTTGTTTTTTATCTCCAACATGCTCCAATATGTCATTTGGCGCCTGAATATCACATATATGGTCAACAGAATTACCGGAACCAAAAGTGATAGAAAGTTCAAACATGGCTCAGAACGGCGTATGACGTCATAATATCACGTTTTGGGCACATTTTGTTTTTTATCTCCAACATGCTCCAATATGTCATTTGGCGCCTGAATATCACATATATGGTCAACAGAATTACCGGAACCAAAAGTGATAGAAAGTTCAAACATGGCTCAGAACGGCGTATAACGTCATAATGTCACGTTTTGGGCACATTTTGTTTTTTATCTCCAACATGCTCCAAGATGACATTTGGCCCCTGAATATCACATATATGGTCAACAGAATTACCGGAACCAAAAGTGATAGAAAGTTCAAACATGGGTCAGAACGGCGTATAACGTCATAATATCACGTTTTGGGCCCATTTTGTTTTTTATCTCCAACATGCTCCAATATGTCATTTGGCGCCTGAATATCACATATATGGTCAACAGAATCATCGGAACCAAAAGTGATAGAAAGTTCAAACATGTCTCAGAACGGCGTATAACATCATAATATCACGTTTTGGGCGCATTTTGCTTTTTATCTCCAACATGCTCCAATACGATATTTGGCCCCTGAATATCACAAATATGGTCAACAGAATTATCGGAACCAAAAGTGATAGAAAGTTCAAACATGGCTCAGAACGGCGTATAACGTCATAATATCACGTTTTGGGCACATTTTGTTTTTTATCTCCAACATGCTCCAAGATGACATTTGGCCCCTGAATATCACATATATGGTCAACAGAATTACCGGAACCAAAAGTGATAGAAAGTTCAAACATGGCTCAGAACGGCGTATAACGTCATAATATCACGTTTTGGGCGCATTTTGTTTTTTATCTCCAACATGCTCCAATATGTCATTTGGCGCCTGAATATCACATATATGGTCAACAGAATCATCGGAACCAAAAGTGATAGAAAGTTCAAACATGTCTCAGAACGGCGTATAACGTCATAATATCACGTTTTGGGCGCATTTTGCTTTTTATCTCCAACATGCTCCAATACGATATTTGGCCCCTGAATATCACAAATATGGTCAACAGAATTATCGGAACCAAAAGTGATAGAAAGTTCAAACATGGCTCAGAACGGCGTATAACGTCATAATATCACGTTTTGGGCCCATTTTGTTTCTTATCTCAAACATGCTCCAATATGTCATTTGGCGCCTGAATATCATATATATGGTCAACAGAATCATCGGAACCAAAAGTGATAGAAAGTTCAAACATGTCTCAGAACGACGTATAACGTCATAATATCACGTTTTGGGCGCATTTTGCCTTTTATCTCCAACATGCTCCAATACGATATTTGGCCCCTGAATATCACAAATATGGTCAACAGAATTATCGGAACCAAAAGTGATAGAAAGTTCAAAAATGGCTCAGAACGGCGTATAACGTCATAATATCACGTTTTGGGCACATTTTGTTTTTTATCTCCAACATGCTCCAAGACGTTATTTGGCGCCTGAATATCACATATATGGTCAACAGAATTATCGGAACCAAAAGTGATATAAAGTTCAAACAGGGCTCAGAACGGCGTATAACGTCATAATATCACGTTTTGGGCACATTTTGTTTTTTATCTCCAACATGCTCCAATATGTCATTTGGCGCCTGAATATCACATATATGGTCAACAGAATTACCGGAACCAAAAGTGATAGAAAGTTCAAACATGTCTCAGAACGGCGTATAACGTCATAATATCACGTTTTGGGGCATTTTGCTTTTTATCTCCAACATGCTCCAATACGATATTTGGCCCCTGAATATCACAAATATGGTCAACAGAATTATCGGAACCAAAAGTGATAGATAGTTCAAACATGGCTCAGAACGGCGTATAACGTCATAATATCAGGTTTTGGGCACATTTTGTTTTTTATCCCCAACATACTCCAATACGATATTTGGCCCCTGAATATCACAAATATGGTCAACAGAATTATCGGAACCAAAAGTGATAGAAAGTTCAAACATGGCTCAGAACGGCGTATAACGTCATAATATCACGTTTTGGGCACATATTGTTTTTTATCTCCAACATGCTCCAACATGTCATTTGGCGCCTGAATATCACAAATATGGTCAACAGAATTATCGGAACCAAAAGTGATATAAAGTTCAAACAGGGCTCAGAACGGCGTATAACGTCATAATATCACGTTTTGGGCACATTTTGTTTTTTATCTCCAACATGCTCCAATATGTCATTTGGCGCCTGAATATCACATATATGGTCAACAGAATTACCGGAACCAAAAGTGATAGAAAGTTCAAACATGTCTCAGAACGGCGTATAACGTCATAATATCACGTTTTGGGCGCATTTTGCTTTTTATCTCCAACATGCTCCAATACGATATTTGGCCCCTGAATATCACAAATATGGTCAACAGAATTATCGGAACCAAAAGTGATAGATAGTTCAAACATGGCTCAGAACGGCGTATAACGTCATAATATCAGGTTTTGGGCACATTTTGTTTTTTATCCCCAACATGCTCCAATACGATATTTGGCTCCTGAATATCACAAATATGGTCAACAGAATTATCAGAACCAAAAGTGATAGAAAGTTCAAACATGGCTCAGAACGGCGTATAACGTCATAATATCACGTTTTGGGCACATTTTGTTTTTTATCTCCAACATGCTCCAATATGTCATTTGGCGCCTGAATATCACATATATGGTCAACAGAATTACCGGAACCAAAAGTGATGGAAAGTTCAAACATGGCTCAGAACGGCGTATAACGTCATAATATCATGTTTTGGGCGCATTTTGCTTTTTATCTCCAACATGCTCCAATACGATATTTGGCCCCTGAATATCACAAATATGGTCAACAGAATTATCGGAACCAAAAGTGATAGATAGTTCAAACATGGCTCAGAACGGCGTATAACGTCATAATATCAGGTTTTGGGCACATTTTGTTTTTTATCCCCAACATGCTCCAATACGATATTTGGGTCCTGAATATCACAAATATGGTCAACAGAATTATCGGAACCAAAAGTGATAGAAAGTTCAAACATGGCTCAGAACGGCGTATAACGTCATAATATCAAGTTTTGGGCACATTTTGTTTTTTATCTCCAACATGCTCCAATATGTCATTTGGCGCCTGAATATCACAAATATGTTCAACAGAATTATCGGAACCAAAAGTGATAGAAAGTTCAAACATGGCTCAGAACGGCGTATAACGTCATAATATCACGTTTTGGGCGCATTTTGTTTTTTATCTCCAACATGCTCCAAGATGTCATTTGGCGCCTGAATATCACATATATGGTCAACAGAATTACCGGAACCAAAAGTGATAGAAAGTTGAAACATGGCTCAGAACGGCGTATAACGTCATAATATCATGTTTTGTTCGCATTTTGCTTTTTATCTCCAACATGCTCCAATACGATATTTGGCCCCTGAATATCACAAATATGGTCAACAGAATTATCGGAACCAAAAGTGATAGAAAGTTCAAACATGGCTCAGAACGGCGTATAACGTCATAATATCACGTTTTGGGCACATATTGTTTTTTATCTCCAACATGCTCCAACATGTCATTTGGCGCCTGAATATCACAAATATGGTCAACAGAATTATCGGAACCAAAAGTGATATAAAGTTCAAACACGGCTCAGAACGGCGTATAACGTCATAATATCACGTTTTGGGCACATTTTGTTTTTTATCTCCAACATGCTCCAATATGTCATTTGGCGCCTGAATATCACATATATGGTCAACAGAATTACCGGAACCAAAAGTGATAGAAAGTTCAAACATGTCTCAGAACGGCGTATAACGTCATAATATAACGTTTTGGGCACATTTTGTTTTTTATCTCCAACATGCTCCAACATGTCATTTGGCGCCTGAATATCACAAATATGGTCAACAGAATTATCGGAACCAAAAGTGATAGAAAGTTCAAACATGGCTCAGAACGGCGTATAACGTCATAATATCAGGTTTTGGGCACATTTTGTTTTTTATCCCCAACATGCTCCAATACGATATTTGGCTCCTGAATATCACAAATATGGGCAACAGAATTATCGGAACCAAAAGTGATAGAAAGTTCAAACATGGCTCAGAACGGCGTATAACGTCATAATATCACGTTTTGGGCACATTTTGTTTTTTATCTCCAACATGCTCCAATATGTCATTTGGCGCCTGAATATCACATATATGGTCAACAGAATTACCGGAACCAAAAGTGATAGAAAGTTCAAACATGGCTCAGAACGGCGTATAACGTCATAATATCATGTTTTGGGCGCATTTTGCTTTTTATCTCCAACATGCTCCAATACGATATTTGGCCCCTCAATATCACAAATATGGTCAACAGAATTATCGGAACCAAAAGTGATAGATAGTTCAAACATGGCTCAGAACGGCGTATAACGTCATAATATCAGGTTTTGGGCACATTTTGTTTTTTATCCCCAACATGCTCCAATACGATATTTGGCTCCTGAATATCACAAATATGGTCAACAGAATTATCGGAACCAAAAGTGATAGAAAGTTCAAACATGGCTCAGAACGGCGTATAACGTCATAATATCACGTTTTGGGCACATATTGTTTTTTATCTCCAACATGCTCCAACATGTCATTTGGCGCCTGAATATCACAAATATGCTCAACAGAATTATCGGAACCAAAAGTGATATAAAGTTCAAACACGGCTCAGACCGGCGTATAACGTCATAATATCACGTTTTGGGCACATCTTGTTTTTTATCTCCAACATGCTCCAATATGTCATTTGGCGCCTGAATATCACATATATGGTCAACAGAATTACCGGAACCAAAAGTGATATAAAGTTCAAACACGGCTCAGAACGGCGTATAACGTCATAATATCACGTTTTGGGCACATTTTGTTTTTTATCTCCAACATGCTCCAATATGTCATTTGGCGCCTGAATATCACATATATGGTCAACAGAATTACCGGAACCAAAAGTGATAGAAAGTTCAAACATGGCTCAGAACGGCGTATAACGTCATAATATCACGTTTTGGGCACATTTTGTTTTTTATCTCCAACATGCTCCAAGATGTCATTTGGCGCCTGAATATCACATATATGGTCAACAGAATTACCGGAACTAAAAGTGATAGAAAGTTCAAACATGGCTCAGAACGGCGTATAACGTCATAATATCACGTTTTGGGCACATTTTGTTTTTTATCTCCAACATGCTCCAACATGTCATTTGGCACCTGAATATCACAAATATGGTCAACAGAATTATTGGAACCAAAAGTGATAGAAAGTTCAAACATGGCTCAGAACGGCGTATAACGTCATAATATCACGTTTTGGGCACATTTTGTTTTTTATCCCCAACATGCTCCAATATGTCATTTGGCGCCTGAATATCACATATATGGTCAACAGAATTACCGGAACCAAAAGTGATAGAAAGTTCAAACATGGCTCAGAACGGCGTATAACGTCATAATATCACGTTTTGGGCACATTTTGTTTTTTATCTCCAACATGCTCCAAGATGTCATTTGGCGCCTGAATATCACATATATGGTCAACAGAATTACCGGAACTAAAAGTGATAGAAAGTTCAAACATGGCTCAGAACGGCGTATAACGTCATAATATCACGTTTTGGGCACATTTTGTTTTTTATCTCCAACATGCTCCAACATGTCATTTGGCACCTGAATATCACAAATATGGTCAACAGAATTATCGGAACCAAAAGTGATAGAAAGTTCAAACATGGCTCAGAACGGCGTATAACGTCATAATATCACGTTTTGGGCACATATTGTTTTTTATCTCCAACATGCTCCAACATGTCATTTGGCGCCTGAATATCACATATATGGTCAACAGAATTACCGGAACCAAAAGTGATAGAAAGTTCAAACATGGCTCAGAACGGCGTATAACGTCATAATATCACGTTTTGGGCACATTTTGTTTTTTATCTCCAACATGCTCCAAGATGTCATTTGGCGCCTGAATATCACATATATGGTCAACAGAATTACCGGAACCAAAAGTGATAGAAAGTTCAAACATGGCTCAGAACGGCGTATAACGTCATAATATCACGTTTTGGGCACATATTGTTTTTTATCTCCAACATGCTCCAACATGTCATTTGGCGCCTGAATATCACATATATGGTCAACAGAATTACCGGAACCAAAAGTGATAGAAAGTTCAAACAGGGCTCAGAACGGCGTATAACGTCATAATATCATGTTTTGGGCGCATTTTGCTTTTTATCTCCAACATGCTCCAATACGATATTTGGCCCCTGAATATCACAAATATGGTCAACAGAATTATCGGAACCAAAAGTGATAGATAGTTCAAACATGGCTCAGAACGGCGTATAACGTCATAATATCATGTTTTGGGCGCATTTTGCTTTTTATCTCCAACATGCTCCAATACGATATTTGGCCCCTGAATATCACAAATATGGTCAACAGAATTATCGGAACCAAAAGTGATAGATAGTTCAAACATGGCTCAGAACGGCGTATAACGTCATAATATCAGGTTTTGGGCACATTTTGTTTTTTATCCCCAACATGCTCCAATACGATATTTGGCTCCTGAATATCACAAATATGGTCAATAGAATTATCGGAACCAAAAGTGATAGAAAGTTCAAACATGGCTCAGAACGGCGTATAACGTCATAATATCACGTTTTGGGCACATTTTGTTTTTTATCTCCAACATGCTCCAACATGTCATTTGGCACCTGAATATCACAAATATGGTCAACAGAATTATCGGAACCAAAAGTGATAGAAAGTTCAAACATGGCTCAGAACGGCGTATAACGTCATAATATCACGTTTTGGGCACATATTGTTTTTTATCTCCAACATGCTCCAACATGTCATTTGGCGCCTGAATATCACATATATGGTCAACAGAATTACCGGAACCAAAAGTGATAGAAAGTTCAAATATGGCTCAGAACGGCGTATAACGTCATAATATCACGTTTTGGGCACATTTTGTTTTTTATCTCCAACATGCTCCAAGATGTCATTTGGCGCCTGAATATCACATATATGGTCAACAGAATTACCGGAACCAAAAGTGATAGAAAGTTCAAACATGGCTCAGAACGGCGTATAACGTCATAATATCACGTTTTGGGCACATATTGTTTTTTATCTCCAACATGCTCCAACATGTCATTTGGCGCCTGAATATCACATATATGGTCAACAGAATTACCGGAACCAAAAGTGATAGAAAGTTCAAACAGGGCTCAGAACGGCGTATAACGTCATAATATCATGTTTTGGGCGCATTTTGCTTTTTATCTCCAACATGCTCCAATACGATATTTGGCCCCTGAATATCACAAATATGGTCAACAGAATTATCGGAACCAAAAGTGATAGATAGTTCAAACATGGCTCAGAACGGCGTATAACGTCATAATATCAGGTTTTGGGCACATTTTGTTTTTTATCCCCAACATGCTCCAATACGATATTTGGCTCCTGAATATCACAAATATGGTCAATAGAATTATCGGAACCAAAAGTGATAGAAAGTTCAAACATGGCTCAGAACGGCGTATAACGTCATAATATCACGTTTTGGGCACATTTTGTTTTTTATCTCCAACATGCTCCAATATGTCATTTGGCGCCTGAATATCACATATATGGTCAACAGAATTACCGGAACCAAAAGTGATAGAAAGTTCAAACATGGCTCAGAACGGCGTATAACGTCATAATATCATGTTTTGGGCGCATTTTGCTTTTTATCTCCAACATGCTCCAATACGATATTTGGCCCCTGAATATCACAAATATGGTCAACAGAATTATCGGAACCAAAAGTGATAGATAGTTCAAACATGGCTCAGAACGGCGTATAACGTCATAATATCAGGTTTTGGGCACATTTTGTTTTTTATCCCCAACATGCTCCAATACGATATTTGGCTCCTGAATATCACAAATATGGTCAACAGAATTATCGGAACCAAAAGTGATAGAAAGTTCAAACATGGCTCAGAACGGCGTATATCGTCATAATATCACGTTTTGGGCACATTTTGTTTTTTATCTCCAACATGCTCCAATATGTCATTTGGCGCCTGAATATCACAAATATGTTCAACAGAATTATCGGAACCAAAAGTGATAGAAAGTTCAAACATGGCTCAGAACGGCGTATAACGTCATAATATCACGTTTTGGGCGCATTTTGTTTTTTATCTCCAACATGCTCCAAGATGTCATTTGGCGCCTGAATATCACATATATGGTCAACAGAATTACCGGAACCAAAAGTGATAGAAAGTTGAAACATGGCTCAGAACGGCGTATAACGTCATAATATCATGTTTTGGGCGCATTTTGCTTTTTATCTCCAACATGCTCCAATACGATATTTGGCCCCTGAATATCACAAATATGGTCAACAGAATTATCGGAACCAAAAGTGATAGAAAGTTCAAACATGGCTCAGAACGGCGTATAACGTCATAATATCACGTTTTGGGCACATATTGTTTTTTATCTCCAACATGCTCCAACATGTCATTTGGCGCCTGAATATCACAAATATGGTCAACAGAATTATCGGAACCAAAAGTGATATAAAGTTCAAACACGGCTCAGAACGGCGTATAACGTCATAATATCACGTTTTGGGCACATTTTGTTTTTTATCTCCAACATGCTCCAATATGTCATTTGGCGCCTGAATATCACATATATGGTCAACAGAATCATCGGAACCAAAAGTGATAGAAAGTTCAAACATGTCTCAGAACGGCGTATGACGTCATAATATCACGTTTTGGGCACATTTTGTTTTTTATCTCCAACATGCTCCAATATGTCATTTGGCGCCTGAATATCACAAATATGTTCAACAGAATTATCGGAACCAAAAGTGATAGAAAGTTCAAACATGGCTCAGAACGGCTTATAACGTCATAATATCACGTTTTGGGCGCATTTTGTTTTTTATCTCCAACATGCTCCAAGATGTCATTTGGCGCCTGAATATCACATATATGGTCAACAGAATTACCGGAACCAAAAGTGATAGAAAGTTGAAACATGGCTCAGAACGGCGTATAACGTCATAATATCATGTTTTGGGCGCATTTTGCTTTTTATCTCCAACATGCTCCAATACGATATTTGGCCCCTGAATATCACAAATATGGTCAACAGAATTATCGGAACCAAAAGTGATAGAAAGTTCAAACATGGCTCAGAACGGCGTATAACGTCATAATATCACGTTTTGGGCACATATTGTTTTTTATCTCCAACATGCTCCAACATGTCATTTGGCGCCTGAATATCACAAATATGGTCAACAGAATTATCGGAACCAAAAGTGATATAAAGTTCAAACACGGCTCAGAACGGCGTATAACGTCATAATATCACGTTTTGGGCACATTTTGTTTTTTATCTCCAACATGCTCCAATATGTCATTTGGCGCCTGAATATCACATATATGGTCAACAGAATCATCGGAACCAAAAGTGATAGAAAGTTCAAACATGTCTCAGAACGACGTATAACGTCATAATATCACGTTTTGGGCGCATTTTGCTTTTTATCTCCAACATGCTCCAATACGATATTTGGCCCCTGAATATCACAAATATGGTCAACAGAATTATCGGAACCAAAAGTGATAGAAAGTTTACCATGGCTCAGAACGGCGTATAACGTCATAATATCACGTTTTGGGCGCATTTTGTTTTTTATCTCCAACATGCTCCAAGATGTCATTTGGCGCCTGAATATCACATATATGGTCAACAGAATTACCGGAACCAAAAGTGATAGAAAGTTCAAACATGGCTCAGAACGGCGTATAACGTCATAATATCACGTTTTGGGCACATATTGTTTTTTATCTCCAACATGCTCCAACATGTCATTTGGCGCCTGAATATCACAAATATGGTCAACAGAATTATCGGAACCAAAAGTGATATAAAGTTCAAACACGGCTCAGAACGGCGTATAACGTCATAATATCACGTTTTGGGCACATTTTGTTTTTTATCTCCAATATGCTCCAATATGTCATTTGGCGCCTGAATATCACATATATGGTCAACAGAATCATCGGAACCAAAAGTGATAGAAAGTTCAAACATGTCTCAGAACGGCGTATAACGTCATAATGTCACGTTTTGGGCACATTTTGTTTTTTATCTCCAACATGCTCCAAGATGACATTTGGCCCCTGAATATCACATATATGGTCAACAGAATTACCGGAACCAAAAGTGATAGAAAGTTCAAACATGGCTCAGAACGGCGTATAACGTCATAATATCACGTTTTGGGCCCATTTTGTTTTTTATCTCCAATATGCTCCAATATGTCATTTGGCGCCTGAATATCACATATATGGTCAACAGAATCATCGGAACCAAAAGTGATAGAAAGTTCAAACATGTCTCAGAACGGCGTATAACATCATAATATCACGTTTTGGGCGCATTTTGCTTTTTATCTCCAACATGCTCCAATACGATATTTGGCCCCTGAATATCACTAATATGGTCAACAGAATTATCGGAACCAAAAGTGATAGAAAGTTCAAACATGGCTCAGAACGGCGTATAACGTCATAATATCACGTTTTGGGCACATTTTGTTTTTTATCTCCAACATGCTCCAAGATGACATTTGGCCCCTGAATATCACATATATGGTCAACAGAATTACCGGAACCAAAAGTGATAGAAAGTTCAAACATGGCTCAGAACGGCGTATAACGTCATAATATCACGTTTTGGGCGCATTTTGTTTTTTATCTGAAGCATGCTCCAATATGTCATTTGGCGCCTGAATATCACATATATGGTCAACAGAATCATCGGAACCAAAAGTGATAGAAAGTTCAAACATGTCTCAGAACGGCGTATAACGTCATAATATCACGTTTTGGGCGCATTTTGCTTTTTATCTCCAACATGCTCCAATACGATATTTGGCCCCTGAATATCACAAATATGGTCAACAGAATTATCGGAACCAAAAGTGATAGAAAGTTCAAACATGGCTCAGAACGGCGTATAACGTCATAATATCACGTTTTGGGCCCATTTTGTTTCTTATCTCAAACATGCTCCAATATGTCATTTGGCGCCTGAATATCACATATATGGTCAACAGAATTACCGGAACAAAAAGTGATAGAAAGTTCAAACATGTCTCAGATCGGCGTATAACGTCATAATATCACGTTTTGGGCGCATTTTGCTTTTTATCTCCAACATGCTCCAATACGATATTTGGCCCCTGAATATCACATATATGGTCAACAGAATTACCGGAACCAAAAGTGATAGAAAGTTCAAACATGGCTCAGAACGGCGTATAACGTCATAATATCATGTTTTGGGCGCATTTTGCTTTTTATCTCCAACATGCTCCAATACGATATTTGGCCCCTGAATATCACAAATATGGTCAACAGAATTATCGGAACCAAAAGTGATAGATAGTTCAAACATGGCTCAGAACGGCGTATAACGTCATAATATCAGGTTTTGGGCACATTTTGTTTTTTATCCCCAACATGCTCCAATACGATATTTGGCTCCTGAATATCACAAATATGGTCAACAGAATTATCGGAACCAAAAGTGATAGAAAGTTCAAACATGGCTCAGAACGGCGTATATCGTCATAATATCACGTTTTGGGCACATTTTGTTTTTTATCTCCAACATGCTCCAATATGTCATTTGGCGCCTGAATATCACAAATATGTTCAACAGAATTATCGGAACCAAAAGTGATAGAAAGTTGAAACATGGCTCAGAACGGCGTATAACGTCATAATATCATGTTTTGGGCGCATTTTGCTTTTTATCTCCAACATGCTCCAATACGATATTTGGCCCCTGAATATCACAAATATGGTCAACAGAATTATCGGAACCAAAAGTGATAGAAAGTTCAAACATGGCTCAGAACGGCGTATAACGTCATAATATCACGTTTTGGGCACATATTGTTTTTTATCTCCAACATGCTCCAACATGTCATTTGGCGCCTGAATATCACAAATATGGTCAACAGAATTATCGGAACCAAAAGTGATATAAAGTTCAAACACGGCTCAGAACGGCGTATAACGTCATAATATCACGTTTTGGGCACATTTTGTTTTTCATCTCCAACATGCTCCAATATGTCATTTGGCGCCTGAATATCACATATATGGTCAACAGAATCATCGGAACCAAAAGTGATAGAAAGTTCAAACATGTCTCAGAACGGCGTATGACGTCATAATATCACGTTTTGGGCACATTTTGTTTTTTATCTCCAACATGCTCCAATATGTCATTTGGCGCCTGAATATCACAAATATGTTCAACAGAATTATCGGAACCAAAAGTGATAGAAAGTTCAAACATGGCTCAGAACGGCGTATAACGTCATAATATCACGTTTTGGGCGCATTTTGTTTTTTATCTCCAACATGCTCCAAGATGTCATTTGGCGCCTGAATATCACATATATGGTCAACAGAATTACCGGAACCAAAAGTGATAGAAAGTTGAAACATGGCTCAGAACGGCGTATAACGTCATAATATCATGTTTTGGGCGCATTTTGCTTTTTATCTCCAACATGCTCCAATACGATATTTGGCCCCTGAATATCACAAATATGGTCAACAGAATTATCGGAACCAAAAGTGATATAAAGTTCAAACACGGCTCAGAACGGCGTATAACGTCATAATATCACCTTTTGGGCACATTTTGTTTTTTATCTCCAACATGCTCCAATATGTCATTTGGCGCCTGAATATCACATATATGGTCAACAGAATCATCGGAACCAAAAGTGATAGAAAGTTCAAACATGTCTCAGAACGACGTATAACGTCATAATATCACGTTTTGGGCGCATTTTGCTTTTTATCTCCAACATGCTCCAATACGATATTTGGCCCCTGAATATCACAAATATGGTCAACAGAATTATCGGAACCAAAAGTGATATAAAGTTCAAACAGGGCTCAGAACGGCGTATAACGTCATAATATCACGTTTTGGGCACATTTTGTTTTTTATCTCCAACATGCTCCAATATGTCATTTGGCGCCTGAATATCACATATATGGTCAACAGAATTACCGGAACCAAAAGTGATAGAAAGTTCAAACATGTCTCAGAACGGCGTATAACGTCATAATATCACGTTTTGGGCGCATTTTGCTTTTTATCTCCAACATGCTCCAATACGATATTTGGCCCCTGAATATCACAAATATGGTCAACAGAATTATCGGAACCAAAAGTGATAGAAAGTTCAAACATGGCTCAGAACGGCGTATGACGTCATAATATCACGTTTTGGGCACATTTTGTTTTTTATCTCCAACATGCTCCAATATGTCATTTGGCGCCTGAATATCACATATATGGTCAACAGAATTACCGGAACCAAAAGTGATAGAAAGTTCAAACATGGCTCAGAACGGCGTATAACGTCATAATATCATGTTTTGGGCGCATTTTGCTTTTTATCTCCAACATGCTCCAATACGATATTTGGCCCCTGAATATCACAAATATGGTCAACAGAATTATCGGAACCAAAAGTGATAGATAGTTCAAACATGGCTCAGAACGGCGTATAACGTCATAATATCAGGTTTTGGGCACATTTTGTTTTTTATCCCCAACATGCTCCAATACGATATTTGGCTCCTGAATATCACAAATATGGTCAACAGAATTATCGGAACCAAAAGTGATAGAAAGTTCAAACATGGCTCAGAACGGCGTATATCGTCATAATATCACGTTTTGGGCACATTTTGTTTTTTATCTCCAACATGCTCCAATATGTCATTTGGCGCCTGAATATCACAAATATGTTCAACAGAATTATCGGAACCAAAAGTGATAGAAAGTTCAAACATGGCTCAGAACGGCGTATAACGTCATAATATCACGTTTTGGGCGCATTTTGTTTTTTATCTCCAACATGCTCCAATATGTCATTTGGCGCCTGAATATCACATATATGGTCAACAGAATCATCGGAACCAAAAGTGATAGAAAGTTCAAACATGGCTCAGAACGGCGTATAACGTCATAATATCACGTTTTGGGCACATTTTGTTTTTTATCTCCAACATGCTCCAAGATGTCATTTGGCGCCTGAATATCACATATATGGTCAACAGAATTACCGGAACTAAAAGTGATAGAAAGTTCAAACATGGCTCAGAACGGCGTATAACGTCATAATATCACGTTTTGGGCACATTTTGTTTTTTATCTCCAACATGCTCCAACATGTCATTTGGCACCTGAATATCACAAATATGGTCAACAGAATTATTGGAACCAAAAGTGATAGAAAGTTCAAACATGGCTCAGAACGGCGTATAACGTCATAATATCACGTTTTGGGCACATTTTGTTTTTTATCCCCAACATGCTCCAATATGTCATTTGGCGCCTGAATATCACATATATGGTCAACAGAATTACCGGAACCAAAAGTGATAGAAAGTTCAAACATGGCTCAGAACGGCGTATAACGTCATAATATCACGTTTTAGGCACATTTTGTTTTTTATCTCCAACATGCTCCAAGATGTCATTTGGCGCCTGAATATCACATATATGGTCAACAGAATTACTGGAACTAAAAGTGATAGAAAGTTCAAACATGGCTCAGAACGGCGTATAACGTCATAATATCACGTTTTGGGCACATTTTGTTTTTTATCTCCAACATGCTCCAACATGTCATTTGGCACCTGAATATCACAAATATGGTCAACAGAATTATCGGAACCAAAAGTGATAGAAAGTTCAAACATGGCTCAGAACGGCGTATAACGTCATAATATCACGTTTTGGGCACATATTGTTTTTTATCTCCAACATGCTCCAACATGTCATTTGGCGCCTGAATATCACATATATGGTCAACAGAATTACCGGAACCAAAAGTGATAGAAAGTTCAAATATGGCTCAGAACGGCGTATAACGTCATAATATCACGTTTTGGGCACATTTTGTTTTTTATCTCCAACATGCTCCAAGATGTCATTTGGCGCCTGAATATCACATATATGGTCAACAGAATTACCGGAACCAAAAGTGATAGAAAGTTCAAACATGGCTCAGAACGGCGTATAACGTCATAATATCACGTTTTGGGCACATATTGTTTTTTATCTCCAACATGCTCCAACATGTCATTTGGCGCCTGAATATCACATATATGGTCAACAGAATTACCGGAACCAAAAGTGATAGAAAGTTCAAACAGGGCTCAGAACGGCGTATAACGTCATAATATCATGTTTTGGGCGCATTTTGCTTTTTATCTCCAACATGCTCCAATACGATATTTGGCCCCTGAATATCACAAATATGGTCAACAGAATTATCGGAACCAAAAGTGATAGATAGTTCAAACATGGCTCAGAACGGCGTATAACGTCATAATATCAGGTTTTGGGCACATTTTGTTTTTTATCCCCAACATGCTCCAATACGATATTTGGCTCCTGAATATCACAAATATGGTCAATAGAATTATCGGAACCAAAAGTGATAGAAAGTTCAAACATGGCTCAGAACGGCGTATAACGTCATAATATCACGTTTTGGGCACATTTTGTTTTTTATCTCCAACATGCTCCAATATGTCATTTGGCGCCTGAATATCACAAATATGTTCAACAGAATTATCGGAACCAAAAGTGATAGAAAGTTCAAACATGGCTCAGAACGGCGTATAACGTCATAATATCACGTTTTGGGCGCATTTTGTTTTTTATCTCCAACATGCTCCAAGATGTCATTTGGCGCCTGAATATCACATATATGGTCAACAGAATTACCGGAACCAAAAGTGATAGAAAGTTGAAACATGGCTCAGAACGGCGTATAACGTCATAATATCATGTTTTGGGCGCATTTTGCTTTTTATCTCCAACATGCTCCAATACGATATTTGGCCCCTGAATATCACAAATATGGTCAACAGAATTATCGGAACCAAAAGTGATAGAAAGTTCAAACATGGCTCAGAACGGCGTATAACGTCATAATATCACGTTTTGGGCACATATTGTTTTTTATCTCCAACATGCTCCAACATGTCATTTGGCGCCTGAATATCACAAATATGGTCAACAGAATTATCGGAACCAAAAGTGATATAAAGTTCAAACACGGCTCAGAACGGCGTATAACGTCATAATATCACGTTTTGGGCACATTTTGTTTTTTATCTCCAACATGCTCCAATATGTCATTTGGCGCCTGAATATCACATATATGGTCAACAGAATCATCGGAACCAAAAGTGATAGAAAGTTCAAACATGTCTCAGAACGGCGTATGACGTCATAATATCACGTTTTGGGCACATTTTGTTTTTTATCTCCAACATGCTCCAATATGTCATTTGGCGCCTGAATATCACAAATATGTTCAACAGAATTATCGGAACCAAAAGTGATAGAAAGTTCAAACATGGCTCAGAACGGCTTATAACGTCATAATATCACGTTTTGGGCGCATTTTGTTTTTTATCTCCAACATGCTCCAAGATGTCATTTGGCGCCTGAATATCACATATATGGTCAACAGAATTACCGGAACCAAAAGTGATAGAAAGTTCAAACATGGCTCAGAACGGCGTATAACGTCATAATATCATGTTTTGGGCGCATTTTGCTTTTTATCTCCAACATGCTCCAATACGATATTTGGCCCCTGAATATCACAAATATGGTCAACAGAATTATCGGAACCAAAAGTGATAGATAGTTCAAACATGGCTCAGAACGGCGTATAACGTCATAATATCAGGTTTTGGGCACATTTTGTTTTTTATCCCCAACATGCTCCAATACGATATTTGGCTCCTGAATATCACAAATATGGTCAACAGAATTATCGGAACCAAAAGTGATAGAAAGTTCAAACATGGCTCAGAACGGCGTATATCGTCATAATATCACGTTTTGGGCACATTTTGTTTTTTATCTCCAACATGCTCCAATATGTCATTTGGCGCCTGAATATCACAAATATGTTCAACAGAATTATCGGAACCAAAAGTGATAGAAAGTTCAAACATGGCTCAGAACGGCGTATAACGTCATAATATCACGTTTTGGGCGCATTTTGTTTTTTATCTCCAACATGCTCCAAGATGTCATTTGGCGCCTGAATATCACATATATGGTCAACAGAATTACCGGAACCAAAAGTGATAGAAAGTTGAAACATGGCTCAGAACGGCGTATAACGTCATAATATCATGTTTTGGGCGCATTTTGCTTTTTATCTCCAACATGCTCCAATACGATATTTGGCCCCTGAATATCACAAATATGGTCAACAGAATTATCGGAACCAAAAGTGATAGAAAGTTCAAACATGGCTCAGAACGGCGTATAACGTCATAATATCACGTTTTGGGCACATATTGTTTTTTATCTCCAACATGCTCCAACATGTCATTTGGCGCCTGAATATCACAAATATGGTCAACAGAATTATCGGAACCAAAAGTGATATAAAGTTCAAACACGGCTCAGAACGGCGTATAACGTCATAATATCACGTTTTGGGCACATTTTGTTTTTTATCTCCAACATGCTCCAATATGTCATTTGGCGCCTGAATATCACATATATGGTCAACAGAATCATCGGAACCAAAAGTGATAGAAAGTTCAAACATGTCTCAGAACGGCGTATGACGTCATAATATCACGTTTTGGGCACATTTTGTTTTTTATCTCCAACATGCTCCAATATGTCATTTGGCGCCTGAATATCACAAATATGTTCAACAGAATTATCGGAACCAAAAGTGATAGAAAGTTCAAACATGGCTCAGAACGGCTTATAACGTCATAATATCACGTTTTGGGCGCATTTTGTTTTTTATCTCCAACATGCTCCAAGATGTCATTTGGCGCCTGAATATCACATATATGGTCAACAGAATTACCGGAACCAAAAGTGATAGAAAGTTGAAACATGGCTCAGAACGGCGTATAACGTCATAATATCATGTTTTGGGCGCATTTTGCTTTTTATCTCCAACATGCTCCAATACGATATTTGGCCCCTGAATATCACAAATATGGTCAACAGAATTATCGGAACCAAAAGTGATAGAAAGTTCAAACATGGCTCAGAACGGCGTATAACGTCATAATATCACGTTTTGGGCACATATTGTTTTTTATCTCCAACATGCTCCAACATGTCATTTGGCGCCTGAATATCACAAATATGGTCAACAGAATTATCGGAACCAAAAGTGATATAAAGTTCAAACACGGCTCAGAACGGCGTATAACGTCATAATATCACGTTTTGGGCACATTTTGTTTTTTATCTCCAACATGCTCCAATATGTCATTTGGCGCCTGAATATCACATATATGGTCAACAGAATCATCGGAACCAAAAGTGATAGAAAGTTCAAACATGTCTCAGAACGACGTATAACGTCATAATATCACGTTTTGGGCGCATTTTGCTTTTTATCTCCAACATGCTCCAATACGATATTTGGCCCCTGAATATCACAAATATGGTCAACAGAATTATCGGAACCAAAAGTGATAGATAGTTCAAACATGGCTCAGAACGGCGTATAACGTCATAATATCAGGTTTTGGGCACATTTTGTTTTTTATCCCCAACATGCTCCAATACGATATTTGGCTCCTGAATATCACAAATATGGTCAACAGAATTATCGGAACCAAAAGTGATAGAAAGTTCAAACATGGCTCAGAACGGCGTATATCGTCATAATATCACGTTTTGGGCACATTTTGTTTTTTATCTCCAACATGCTCCAATATGTCATTTGGCGCCTGAATATCACAAATATGTTCAACAGAATTATCGGAACCAAAAGTGATAGAAAGTTCAAACATGGCTCAGAACGGCGTATAACGTCATAATATCACGTTTTGGGCGCATTTTGTTTTTTATCTCCAACATGCTCCAAGATGTCATTTGGCGCCTGAATATCACATATATGGTCAACAGAATTACCGGAACCAAAAGTGATAGAAAGTTGAAACATGGCTCAGAACGGCGTATAACGTCATAATATCATGTTTTGGGCGCATTTTGCTTTTTATCTCCAACATGCTCCAATACGATATTTGGCCCCTGAATATCACAAATATGGTCAACAGAATTATCGGAACCAAAAGTGATAGAAAGTTCAAACATGGCTCAGAACGGCGTATAACGTCATAATATCACGTTTTGGGCACATATTGTTTTTTATCTCCAACATGCTCCAACATGTCATTTGGCGCCTGAATATCACAAATATGGTCAACAGAATTATCGGAACCAAAAGTGATATAAAGTTCAAACACGGCTCAGAACGGCGTATAACGTCATAATATCACGTTTTGGGCACATTTTGTTTTTTATCTCCAACATGCTCCAATATGTCATTTGGCGCCTGAATATCACATATATGGTCAACAGAATCATCGGAACCAAAAGTGATAGAAAGTTCAAACATGTCTCAGAACGGCGTATGACGTCATAATATCACGTTTTGGGCACATTTTGTTTTTTATCTCCAACATGCTCCAATATGTCATTTGGCGCCTGAATATCACAAATATGTTCAACAGAATTATCGGAACCAAAAGTGATAGAAAGTTCAAACATGGCTCAGAACGGCTTATAACGTCATAATATCACGTTTTGGGCGCATTTTGTTTTTTATCTCCAACATGCTCCAAGATGTCATTTGGCGCCTGAATATCACATATATGGTCAACAGAATTACCGGAACCAAAAGTGATAGAAAGTTGAAACATGGCTCAGAACGGCGTATAACGTCATAATATCATGTTTTGGGCGCATTTTGCTTTTTATCTCCAACATGCTCCAATACGATATTTGGCCCCTGAATATCACAAATATGGTCAACAGAATTATCGGAACCAAAAGTGATAGAAAGTTCAAACATGGCTCAGAACGGCGTATAACGTCATAATATCACGTTTTGGGCACATATTGTTTTTTATCTCCAACATGCTCCAACATGTCATTTGGCGCCTGAATATCACAAATATGGTCAACAGAATTATCGGAACCAAAAGTGATATAAAGTTCAAACACGGCTCAGAACGGCGTATAACGTCATAATATCACGTTTTGGGCACATTTTGTTTTTTATCTCCAACATGCTCCAATATGTCATTTGGCGCCTGAATATCACATATATGGTCAACAGAATCATCGGAACCAAAAGTGATAGAAAGTTCAAACATGTCTCAGAACGACGTATAACGTCATAATATCACGTTTTGGGCGCATTTTGCTTTTTATCTCCAACATGCTCCAATACGATATTTGGCCCCTGAATATCACAAATATGGTCAACAGAATTATCGGAACCAAAAGTGATAGAAAGTTTACCATGGCTCAGAACGGCGTATAACGTCATAATATCACGTTTTGGGCGCATTTTGTTTTTTATCTCCAACATGCTCCAAGATGTCATTTGGCGCCTGAATATCACATATATGGTCAACAGAATTACCGGAACCAAAAGTGATAGAAAGTTCAAACATGGCTCAGAACGGCGTATAACGTCATAATATCACGTTTTGGGCACATATTGTTTTTTATCTCCAACATGCTCCAACATGTCATTTGGCGCCTGAATATCACAAATATGGTCAACAGAATTATCGGAACCAAAAGTGATATAAAGTTCAAACACGGCTCAGAACGGCGTATAACGTCATAATATCACGTTTTGGGCACATTTTGTTTTTTATCTCCAACATGCTCCAATATGTCATT
This sequence comes from Onthophagus taurus, assembly GCF_036711975.1. Lineage (NCBI taxonomy): Eukaryota > Metazoa > Arthropoda > Insecta > Coleoptera > Scarabaeidae > Onthophagus > Onthophagus taurus. The sequence continues at coordinate 25,595,888 of NC_091972.1, read as the reverse complement.
TGGCGCCTGAATATCACATATATGGTCAACAGAATCATCGGAACCAAAAGTGATAGAAAGTTCAAACATGTCTCAGAACGGCGTATAACGTCATAATGTCACGTTTTGGGCACATTTTGTTTTTTATCTCCAACATGCTCCAAGATGACATTTGGCCCCTGAATATCACATATATGGTCAACAGAATTACCGGAACCAAAAGTGATAGAAAGTTCAAACATGGCTCAGAACGGCGTATAACGTCATAATATCACGTTTTGGGCCCATTTTGTTTTTTATCTCCAATATGCTCCAATATGTCATTTGGCGCCTGAATATCACATATATGGTCAACAGAATCATCGGAACCAAAAGTGATAGAAAGTTCAAACATGTCTCAGAACGGCGTATAACATCATAATATCACGTTTTGGGCGCATTTTGCTTTTTATCTCCAACATGCTCCAATACGATATTTGGCCCCTGAATATCACTAATATGGTCAACAGAATTATCGGAACCAAAAGTGATAGAAAGTTCAAACATGGCTCAGAACGGCGTATAACGTCATAATATCACGTTTTGGGCGCATTTTGTTTTTTATCTGAAGCATGCTCCAATATGTCATTTGGCGCCTGAATATCACATATATGGTCAACAGAATCATCGGAACCAAAAGTGATAGAAAGTTCAAACATGTCTCAGAACGGCGTATAACGTCATAATATCACGTTTTGGGCGCATTTTGCTTTTTATCTCCAACATGCTCCAATACGATATTTGGCCCCTGAATATCACAAATATGGTCAACAGAATTATCGGAACCAAAAGTGATAGAAAGTTCAAACATGGCTCAGAACGGCGTATAACGTCATAATATCACGTTTTGGGCCCATTTTGTTTCTTATCTCAAACATGCTCCAATATGTCATTTGGCGCCTGAATATCACATATATGGTCAACAGAATTACCGGAACAAAAAGTGATAGAAAGTTCAAACATGTCTCAGAACGGCGTATAACGTCATAATATCACGTTTTGGGCGCATTTTGCTTTTTATCTCCAACATGCTCCAATACGATATTTGGCCCCTGAATATCACATATATGGTCAACAGAATTACCGGAACCAAAAGTGATAGAAAGTTCAAACATGGCTCAGAACGGCGTATAACGTCATAATATCATGTTTTGGGCGCATTTTGCTTTTTATCTCCAACATGCTCCAATACGATATTTGGCCCCTGAATATCACAAATATGGTCAACAGAATTATCGGAACCAAAAGTGATAGATAGTTCAAACATGGCTCAGAACGGCGTATAACGTCATAATATCAGGTTTTGGGCACATTTTGTTTTTTATCCCCAACATGCTCCAATACGATATTTGGCTCCTGAATATCACAAATATGGTCAACAGAATTATCGGAACCAAAAGTGATAGAAAGTTCAAACATGGCTCAGAACGGCGTATATCGTCATAATATCACGTTTTGGGCACATTTTGTTTTTTATCTCCAACATGCTCCAATATGTCATTTGGCGCCTGAATATCACAAATATGTTCAACAGAATTATCGGAACCAAAAGTGATAGAAAGTTCAAACATGGCTCAGAACGGCGTATAACGTCATAATATCACGTTTTGGGCGCATTTTGTTTTTTATCTCCAACATGCTCCAAGATGTCATTTGGCGCCTGAATATCACATATATGGTCAACAGAATTACCGGAACCAAAAGTGATAGAAAGTTGAAACATGGCTCAGAACGGCGTATAACGTCATAATATCATGTTTTGGGCGCATTTTGCTTTTTATCTCCAACATGCTCCAATACGATATTTGGCCCCTGAATATCACAAATATGGTCAACAGAATTATCGGAACCAAAAGTGATAGAAAGTTCAAACATGGCTCAGAACGGCGTATAACGTCATAATATCACGTTTTGGGCACATATTGTTTTTTATCTCCAACATGCTCCAACATGTCATTTGGCGCCTGAATATCACAAATATGGTCAACAGAATTATCGGAACCAAAAGTGATATAAAGTTCAAACACGGCTCAGAACGGCGTATAACGTCATAATATCACGTTTTGGGCACATTTTGTTTTTCATCTCCAACATGCTCCAATATGTCATTTGGCGCCTGAATATCACATATATGGTCAACAGAATCATCGGAACCAAAAGTGATAGAAAGTTCAAACATGTCTCAGAACGGCGTATGACGTCATAATATCACGTTTTGGGCACATTTTGTTTTTTATCTCCAACATGCTCCAATATGTCATTTGGCGCCTGAATATCACAAATATGTTCAACAGAATTATCGGAACCAAAAGTGATAGAAAGTTCAAACATGGCTCAGAACGGCGTATAACGTCATAATATCACGTTTTGGGCGCATTTTGTTTTTTATCTCCAACATGCTCCAAGATGTCATTTGGCGCCTGAATATCACATATATGGTCAACAGAATTACCGGAACCAAAAGTGATAGAAAGTTGAAACATGGCTCAGAACGGCGTATAACGTCATAATATCATGTTTTGGGCGCATTTTGCTTTTTATCTCCAACATGCTCCAATACGATATTTGGCCCCTGAATATCACAAATATGGTCAACAGAATTATCGGAACCAAAAGTGATAGAAAGTTCAAACATGGCTCAGAACGGCGTATAACGTCATAATATCACGTTTTGGGCACATATTGTTTTTTATCTCCAACATGCTCCAACATGTCATTTGGCGCCTGAATATCACAAATATGGTCAACAGAATTATCGGAACCAAAAGTGATAGAAAGTTCAAACATGGCTCAGAACGGCGTATAACGTCATAATATCACGTTTTGGGCGCATTTTGTTTTTTATCTCCAACATGCTCCAAGATGTCATTTGGCGCCTGAATATCACATATATGGTCAACAGAATTACCGGAACCAAAAGTGATAGAAAGTTGAAACATGGCTCAGAACGGCGTATAACGTCATAATATCATGTTTTGGGCGCATTTTGCTTTTTATCTCCAACATGCTCCAATACGATATTTGGCCCCTGAATATCACAAATATGGTCAACAGAATTATCGGAACCAAAAGTGATAGAAAGTTCAAACATGGCTCAGAACGGCGTATAACGTCATAATATCACGTTTTGGGCACATATTGTTTTTTATCTCCAACATGCTCCAACATGTCATTTGGCGCCTGAATATCACAAATATGGTCAACAGAATTATCGGAACCAAAAGTGATATAAAGTTCAAACATGGCTCAGAACGGCGTATAACGTCATAATATCACGTTTTGGGCCCATTTTGTTTTTTATCTCCAATATGCTCCAATATGTCATTTGGCGCCTGAATATCACATATATGGTCAACAGAATCATCGGAACCAAAAGTGATAGAAAGTTCAAACATGTCTCAGAACGGCGTATAACATCATAATATCACGTTTTGGGCGCATTTTGCTTTTTATCTCCAACATGCTCCAATACGATATTTGGCCCCTGAATATCACTAATATGGTCAACAGAATTATCGGAACCAAAAGTGATAGAAAGTTCAAACATGGCTCAGAACGGCGTATAACGTCATAATATCACGTTTTGGGCACATTTTGTTTTTTATCTCCAACATGCTCCAAGATGACATTTGGCCCCTGAATATCACATATATGGTCAACAGAATTACCGGAACCAAAAGTGATAGAAAGTTCAAACATGGCTCAGAACGGCGTATAACGTCATAATATCACGTTTTGGGCGCATTTTGTTTTTTATCTGAAGCATGCTCCAATATGTCATTTGGCGCCTGAATATCACATATATGGTCAACAGAATCATCGGAACCAAAAGTGATAGAAAGTTCAAACATGTCTCAGAACGGCGTATAACGTCATAATATCACGTTTTGGGCGCATTTTGCTTTTTATCTCCAACATGCTCCAATACGATATTTGGCCCCTGAATATCACAAATATGGTCAACAGAATTATCGGAACCAAAAGTGATAGAAAGTTCAAACATGGCTCAGAACGGCGTATAACGTCATAATATCACGTTTTGGGCCCATTTTGTTTCTGATCTCAAACATGCTCCAATATGTCATTTGGCGCCTGAATATCACATATATGGTCAACAGAATTACCGGAACAAAAAGTGATAGAAAGTTCAAACATGTCTCAGAACGGCGTATAACGTCATAATATCACGTTTTGGGCGCATTTTGCTTTTTATCTCCAACATGCTCCAATACGATATTTGGCCCCTGAATATCACATATATGGTCAACAGAATTACCGGAACCAAAAGTGATAGAAAGTTCAAACATGGCTCAGAACGGCGTATAACGTCATAATATCATGTTTTGGGCGCATTTTGCTTTTTATCTCCAACATGCTCCAATACGATATTTGGCCCCTGAATATCACAAATATGGTCAACAGAATTATCGGAACCAAAAGTGATAGATAGTTCAAACATGGCTCAGAGCGGCGTATAACGTCATAATATCAGGTTTTGGGCACATTTTGTTTTTTATCCCCAACATGCTCCAATACGATATTTGGCTCCTGAATATCACAAATATGGTCAACAGAATTATCGGAACCAAAAGTGATAGAAAGTTCAAACATGGCTCAGAACGGCGTATATCGTCATAATATCACGTTTTGGGCACATTTTGTTTTTTATCTCCAACATGCTCCAATATGTCATTTGGCGCCTGAATATCACAAATATGTTCAACAGAATTATCGGAACCAAAAGTGATAGAAAGTTCAAACATGGCTCAGAACGGCGTATAACGTCATAATATCACGTTTTGGGCGCATTTTGTTTTTTATCTCCAACATGCTCCAAGATGTCATTTGGCGCCTGAATATCACATATATGGTCAACAGAATTACCGGAACCAAAAGTGATAGAAAGTTGAAACATGGCTCAGAACGGCGTATAACGTCATAATATCATGTTTTGGGCGCATTTTGCTTTTTATCTCCAACATGCTCCAATACGATATTTGGCCCCTGAATATCACAAATATGGTCAACAGAATTATCGGAACCAAAAGTGATAGAAAGTTCAAACATGGCTCAGAACGGCGTATAACGTCATAATATCACGTTTTGGGCACATATTGTTTTTTATCTCCAACATGCTCCAACATGTCATTTGGCGCCTGAATATCACAAATATGGTCAACAGAATTATCGGAACCAAAAGTGATATAAAGTTCAAACACGGCTCAGAACGGCGTATAACGTCATAATATCACGTTTTGGGCACATTTTGTTTTTCATCTCCAACATGCTCCAATATGTCATTTGGCGCCTGAATATCACATATATGGTCAACAGAATCATCGGAACCAAAAGTGATAGAAAGTTCAAACATGTCTCAGAACGGCGTATGACGTCATAATATCACGTTTTAGGCACATTTTGTTTTTTATCTCCAACATGCTCCAATATGTCATTTGGCGCCTGAATATCACAAATATGTTCAACAGAATTATCGGAACCAAAAGTGATAGAAAGTTCAAACATGGCTCAGAACGGCGTATAACGTCATAATATCACGTTTTGGGCGCATTTTGTTTTTTATCTCCAACATGCTCCAATACGATATTTGGCCCCTGAATATCACAAATATGGTCAACAGAATTATCGGAACCAAAAGTGATAGAAAGTTTACCATGGCTCAGAACGGCGTATAACGTCATAATATCACGTTTTGGGCGCATTTTGTTTTTTATCTCCAACATGCTCCAAGATGTCATTTGGCGCCTGAATATCACATATATGGTCAACAGAATTACCGGAACTAAAAGTGATAGAAAGTTCAAACATGGCTCAGAACGGCGTATAACGTCATAATATCACGTTTTGGGCACATATTGTTTTTTATCTCCAACATGCTCCAACATGTCATTTGGCGCCTGAATATCACAAATATGGTCAACAGAATTATCGGAACCAAACGTGATATAAAGTTCAAACACGGCTCAGAACGGCGTATAACGTCATAATATCACGTTTTGGGCACATTTTGCTTTTTATCTCCAACATGCTCCAATATGTCATTTGGCGCCTGAATATCACATATATGGTCAACAGAATCATCGGAACCAAAAGTGATAGAAAGTTCAAACATGTCTCAGAACGGCGTATAACGTCATAATGTCACGTTTTGGGCACATTTTGTTTTTTATCTCCAACATGCTCCAAGATGACATTTGGCCCCTGAATATCACATATATGGTCAACAGAATTACCGGAACCAAAAGTGATAGAAAGTTCAAACATGGCTCAGAACGGCGTATAACGTCATAATATCACGTTTTGGGCCCATTTTGTTTTTTATCTCCAATATGCTCCAATATGTCATTTGGCGCCTGAATATCACATATATGGTCAACAGAATCATCGGAACCAAAAGTGATAGAAAGTTCAAACATGTCTCAGAACGGCGTATAACATCATAATATCACGTTTTGGGCGCATTTTGCTTTTTATCTCCAACATGCTCCAATACGATATTTGGCCCCTGAATATCACTAATATGGTCAACAGAATTATCGGAACCAAAAGTGATAGAAAGTTCAAACATGGCTCAGAACGGCGTATAACGTCATAATATCACGTTTTGGGCACATTTTGTTTTTTATCTCCAACATGCTCCAAGATGACATTTGGCCCCTGAATATCACATATATGGTCAACAGAATTACCGGAACCAAAAGTGACAGAAAGTTCAAACATGGCTCAGAACGGCGTATAACGTCATAATATCACGTTTTGGGCGCATTTTGTTTTTTATCTGAAGCATGCTCCAATATGTCATTTGGCGCCTGAATATCACATATATGGTCAACAGAATCATCGGAACCAAAAGTGATAGAAAGTTCAAACATGTCTCAGAACGGCGTATAACGTCATAATATCACGTTTTGGGCGCATTTTGCTTTTTATCTCCAACATGCTCCAATACGATATTTGGCCCCTGAATATCACAAATATGGTCAACAGAATTATCGGAACCAAAAGTGATAGATAGTTCAAACATGGCTCAGAACGGCGTATAACGTCATAATATCAGGTTTTGGGCACATTTTGTTTTTTATCCCCAACATGCTCCAATACGATATTTGGCCCCTGAATATCACAAATATGGTCAACAGAATTATCGGAACCAAAAGTGATAGAAAGTTCAAACATGGCTCAGAACGGCGTATAACGTCATAATATCACGTTTTGGGCACATATTGTTTTTTATCTACAACATGCTCCAACATGTCATTTGGCGCCTGAATATCACAAATATGGTTAACAGAATAATCGGAACCAAAAGTGATAGAAAGTTCAAACATGGCTCAGAACGGCGTATAACGTCATAATATCACGTTTTGGGCAGATTTTGTTTTTTATCTCCAACATGCTCCAACATGTCATTTGGCGCCTGAATATCACAAATATGGTCAACAGAATTATCGGAACCAAAAGTGATATAAAGTTCAAACAGGGCTCAGAACGGCGTATAACGTCATAATATCACGTTTTGGGCACATTTTGTTTTTTATCTCCAACATGCTCCAATATGTCATTTGGCGCCTGAATATCACATATATGGTCAACAGAATTACCGGAACCAAAAGTGATAGAAAGTTCAAACATGTCTCAGAACGGCGTATAACGTCATAATATCACGTTTTGGGCGCATTTTGCTTTTTATCTCCAACATGCTCCAATACGATATTTGGCCCCTGAATATCACAAATATGGTCAACAGAATTATCGGAACCAAAAGTGATAGAAAGTTCAAACATGGCTCAGAACGGCGTATGACGTCATAATATCACGTTTTGGGCACATTTTGTTTTTTATCTCCAACATGCTCCAATATGTCATTTGGCGCCTGAATATCACATATATGGTCAACAGAATTACCGGAACCAAAAGTGATAGAAAGTTCAAACAGGGCTCAGAACGGCGTATAACGTCATAATATCATGTTTTGGGCGCATTTTGCTTTTTATCTCCAACATGCTCCAATACGATATTTGGCCCCTGAATATCACAAATATGGTCAACAGAATTATCGGAACCAAAAGTGATAGATAGTTCAAACATGGCTCAGAACGGCGTATAACGTCATAATATCAGGTTTTGGGCACATTTTGTTTTTTATCCCCAACATGCTCCAATACGATATTTGGCTCCTGAATATCACAAATATGGTCAACAGAATTATCGGAACCAAAAGTGATAGAAAGTTCAAACATGGCTCAGAACGGCGTATAACGTCATAATATCACGTTTTGGGCACATTTTGTTTTTTATCTCCAACATGCTCCAATATGTCATTTGGCGCCTGAATATCACATATATGGTCAACAGAATTACCGGAACCAAAAGTGATAGAAAGTTCAAACATGGCTCAGAACGGCGTATAACGTCATAATATCATGTTTTGGGCGCATTTTGCTTTTTATCTCCAACATGCTCCAATACGATATTTGGCCCCTGAATATCACAAATATGGTCAACAGAATTAACGGAACCAAAAGTGATAGATAGTTCAAACATGGCTCAGAACGGCGTATAACGTCATAATATCAGGTTTTGGGCACATTTTGTTTTTTATCCCCAACATGCTCCAATACGATATTTGGCTCCTGAATATCACAAATATGGTCAACAGAATTATCGGAACCAAAAGTGATAGAAAGTTCAAACATGGCTCAGAACGGCGTATAACGTCATAATATCACGTTTTGGGCACATTTTGTTTTTTATCTCCAACATGCTCCAATATGTCATTTGGCGCCTGAATATCACAAATATGTTCAACAGAATTATCGGAACCAAAAGTGATAGAAAGTTCAAACATGGCTCAGAACGGCGTATAACGTCATAATATCACGTTTTGGGCACATTTTGTTTTTTATCTCCAACATGCTCCAATATGTCATTTGGCGCCTGAATATCACAAATATGTTCAACAGAATTATCGGAACCAAAAGTGATAGAAAGTTCAAACATGGCTCAGAACGGCGTATAACGTCATAATATCACGTTTTGGGCGCATTTTGTTTTTTATCTCCAACATGCTCCAAGATGTCATTTGGCGCCTGAATATCACATATATGGTCAACAGAATTACCGGAACCAAAAGTGATAGAAAGTTGAAACATGGCTCAGAACGGCGTATAACGTCATAATATCATGTTTTGGGCGCATTTTGCTTTTTATCTCCAACATGCTCCAATACGATATTTGGCCCCTGAATATCACAAATATGGTCAACAGAATTATCGGAACCAAAAGTGATAGAAAGTTCAAACATGGCTCAGAACGGCGTATAACGTCATAATATCACGTTTTGGGCACATATTGTTTTTTATCTCCAACATGCTCCAACATGTCATTTGGCGCCTGAATATCACAAATATGGTCAACAGAATTATCGGAACCAAAAGTGATATAAAGTTCAAACACGGCTCAGAACGGCGTATAACGTCATAATATCACGTTTTGGGCACATTTTGTTTTTTATCTCCAACATGCTCCAATATGTCATTTGGCGCCTGAATATCACATATATGGTCAACAGAATTACCGGAACCAAAAGTGATAGAAAGTTCAAACATGTCTCAGAACGGCGTATAACGTCATAATATAACGTTTTGGGCACATTTTGTTTTTTATCTCCAACATGCTCCAACATGTCATTTGGCGCCTGAATATCACAAATATGGTCAACAGAATTATCGGAACCAAAAGTGATAGAAAGTTCAAACATGGCTCAGAACGGCGTATAACGTCATAATATCACGTTTTGGGCACATATTGTTTTTTATCTCCAACATGCTCCAACATGTCATTTGGCGCCTGAATATCACAAATATGGTCAACAGAATTATCGGAACCAAAAGTGATATAAAGTTCAAACACGGCTCAGAACGGCGTATAACGTCATAATATCACGTTTTGGGCACATTTTGTTTTTTATCTCCAACATGCTCCAATATGTCATTTGGCGCCTGAATATCACATATATGGTCAACAGAATTACCGGAACCAAAAGTGATAGAAAGTTCAAACATGTCTCAGAACGGCGTATAACGTCATAATATAACGTTTTGGGCACATTTTGTTTTTTATCTCCAACATGCTCCAACATGTCATTTGGCGCCTGAATATCACAAATATGGTCAACAGAATTATCGGAACCAAAAGTGATAGAAAGTTCAAACATGGCTCAGAACGGCGTATAACGTCATAATATCAGGTTTTGGGCACATTTTGTTTTTTATCCCCAACATGCTCCAATACGATATTTGGCTCCTGAATATCACAAATATGGGCAACAGAATTATCGGAACCAAAAGTGATAGAAAGTTCAAACATGGCTCAGAACGGCGTATAACGTCATAATATCACGTTTTGGGCACATTTTGTTTTTTATCTCCAACATGCTCCAATATGTCATTTGGCGCCTGAATATCACATATATGGTCAACAGAATTACCGGAACCAAAAGTGATAGAAAGTTCAAACATGGCTCAGAACGGCGTATAACGTCATAATATCATGTTTTGGGCGCATTTTGCTTTTTATCTCCAACATGCTCCAATACGATATTTGGCCCCTCAATATCACAAATATGGTCAACAGAATTATCGGAACCAAAAGTGATAGATAGTTCAAACATGGCTCAGAACGGCGTATAACGTCATAATATCAGGTTTTGGGCACATTTTGCTTTTATCCCCAACATGCTCCAATACGATATTTGGCTCCTGAATATCACAAATATGGTCAACAGAATTAACGGAACCAAAAGTGATAGAAAGTTCAAACATGGCTCAGAACGGCGTATAACGTCATAATATCACGTTTTGGGCACATATTGTTTTTTATCTCCAACATGCTCCAACATGTCATTTGGCGCCTGAATATCACAAATATGCTCAACAGAATTATCGGAACCAAAAGTGATATAAAGTTCAAACACGGCTCAGAACGGCGTATAACGTCATAATATCACGTTTTGGGCACATTTTGTTTTTTATCTCCAACATGCTCCAATATGTCATTTGGCGCCTGAATATCACATATATGGTCAACAGAATTACCGGAACCAAAAGTGATATAAAGTTCAAACACGGCTCAGAACGGCGTATAACGTCATAATATCACGTTTTGGGCACATTTTGTTTTTTATCTCCAACATGCTCCAATATGTCATTTGGCGCCTGAATATCACAAATATGGTCAACAGAATTATCGGAACCAAAAGTGATAGAAAGTTCAAACATGGCTCAGAACGGCGTATAACGTCATAATATCACGTTTTGGGCACATATTGTTTTTTATCTCCAACATGCTCCAACATGTCATTTGGCGCCTGAATATCACATATATGGTCAACAGAATTACCGGAACCAAAAGTGATAGAAAGTTCAAACATGGCTCAGAACGGCGTATAACGTCATAATATCACGTTTTGGGCACATTTTGTTTTTTATCTCCAACATGCTCCAAGATGTCATTTGGCGCCTGAATATCACATATATGGTCAACAGAATTACCGGAACCAAAAGTGATAGAAAGTTCAAACATGGCTCAGAACGGCGTATAACGTCATAATATCACGTTTTGGGCACATTTTGTTTTTTATCTCCAACATGCTCCAATACGATATTTGGCCCCTGAATATCAAAAATATGGTCAACAGAATTATCGGAACCAAAAGTGATAGAATGTTCAAACATGGCTCAGAACGGCGTATAACGTCATAATATCACGTTTTGGGCACATTTTGTTTTTTATCTCCAACATGCTCCAAGATGTCATTTGGCGCCTGAATATCACATATGTGGTCAACAGAATCATCGGAACCAAAAGTGATAGAAAGTTCAAACATGTCTCAGAACGGCGTATAACGTCATAATATCACGTTTTGGGCACATTTTGTTTTTTATCTCCAACATGCTCCAAGATAACATTTGGCCCCTGAATATCACATATATGGTCAACAGAATTACCGGAACCAAAAGTGATAGAAAGTTCAAACATGGCGCAGAACGGCGTATAACGTCATAATATCACGTTTTGGGCGCATTTTGATTTTTTTTCTCCAACATGCTCCAATATGTCATTTGGTGCCTGAATATCACATATATGGTCAACAGAATTACCGGAACCAAAAGTGATAGAAAGTTCAAACATGGCTCAGAACGGCGTATAACGTCATAATATCACGTTTTGGGCACATCTTGTTTTTTATCTCCAACATGCTCCAAGATGTCATTTGGCGCCTGAATATCACATATATGGTCAACAGAATTACCGGAACCAAAAGTGATAGAAAGTTCAAACATGGCTCAGAACGGCGTATAACGTCATAATATCACGTTTTGGGCACATTTTGTTTTTTATCTCCAACATGCTCCAATACGATATTTGGCCCCTGAATATCACAAATATGGTCAACAGAATTATCGGAACCAAAAGTGATAGAAAGTTCAAACATGGCTCAGAACGGCGTATAACGTCATAATATCACGTTTTTGGCACATTTTGTTTTTTATCTCCAACATGCTCCAAGATGACATTTGGCCCCTGAATATCACATATATGGTCAACAGAATTACCGGAACCAAAAGTGATAGAAAGTTGAAACATGGCTCAGAACGGCGTATAACTTCATAATATCACGTTTTGGGCACATTTTGTTTTTTATCTCCAACATGCTCCAATATGTTATTAGGCGCCTGAATATCACATATATGGTCAACAGAATTACCGGAACCAAAAGTGATAGAAAGTTCAAACATGGCTCAGAACGGCGTATAACGTCATAATATCACGTTTTGGGCACATATTGTTTTTTATCTCCAACATGCTCCAACATGTCATTTGGCGCCTGAATATCACAAATATGGTCAACAGAATTATCGGAACCAAAAGTGATAGAAAGTTCAAACATGGCTCAGAACGGCGTATAACGTCATAATATCACGTTTTGGGCGCATTTTGTTTTTTATCTCCAACATGCTCCAATATGTCATTTGGCGCCTGAATATCACATATATGGTCAACAGAATCATCGGAACCAAAAGTGATAGAAAGTTCAAACATGTCTCAGAACGGCGTATAACGTCATAATATCACGTTTTGGGCGCATTTTGCTTTTTATCTCCAACATGCTCCAATACGATATTTGGCCCCCGAATATCACAAATATGGTCAACAGAATTATCGGAACCAAAAGTGATAGAAAGTTCAAACATGGCTCAGAACGGCGTATAACGTCATAATATCACGTTTTGGGCACATATTGTTTTTTATCTCCAACATGCTCCAACATGCCATTTGGCGCCTGAATATCACAAATATGGTCAACAGAATTATCCAAACCAAAAGTGATATAAAGTTCAAACACGGCTCAGAACGGCGTATAACGTTATAATATCACGTTTTGGGCACATTTTGTTTTTTATCTCCAACATGCTCCAAGATGACATTTGGCCCCTGAATATCACATATATGGTCAACAGAATTACCGGAACCAAAAGTGATAGAAAGTTCAAACATGGCTCAGAACGGCGTATAACGTCATAATATCACGTTTTGGGCACGTTTTGTTTTTTATCTCCAACATGCTCCAAGATGACATTTGGCCCCTGAATATCACATATATGGTCAACAGAATTACCGGAACCAAAAGTGATAGAAAGTTCAAACATGGCTCAGAATGGCGTATAACGTCATAATATCACGTTTTGGGCACATTTTGTTTTTTATCTCCAACATGCTCCAAGATGACATTTGGCCCCTGAATATCACATATATGGTCAACAGAATTACCGGAACTAAAAGTTATAGAAAGTTCAAACATGGCTCAGAACGGCGTATAACGTCATAATATCACGTTTTGGGCACGTTTTGTTTTTTATCTCCAACATGCTCCAAGATGACATTTGGCCCCTGAATATCACATATATGGTCAACAGAATTACCGGAACCAAAAGTGATAGAAAGTTCAAACATGGCTCAGAACGGCGTATAACGTCATAATATCACGTTTTGGGCACGTTTTGTTTTTTATCTCCAACATGCTCCAAGATGACATTTGGCCCCTGAATATCACATATATGGTCAACAGAATTACCGGAACCAAAAATGATAGAAAGTTCAAACATGGCTCAGAACGGCGTATAACGTCATAATATCACGTTTTGGGCACATTTTGTTTTTTATCTCCAACATGCTCCAATACGATATTTGGCCCCTGAATATCACAAATATGGTCAACAGAATTATCGGAACCAAAACTGATAGAAAGTTCAAACATGGCTCAGAATGGCGTATAACGTCATAATATCACGTTTTGGGCACATATTGTTTTTTATCTCCAACATGCTCCAACATGTCATTTGGCGCCTGAATATCACAAATATGGTCAACAGAATTATCGGAACGAAATGTGATAGAAAGTTCAAACATGGCTCAGAACGGCGTATAACGTCATAATATCACGTTTTGGGCACATTTTGTTTTTTATCTCCAACATGCTCCAAGATGACATTTGGCCCCTGAATATCACATATATGTTCAACAGAATTATCGGAACCAAAAGTGATAGAAAGTTCAAACATGGCTCAGAAAGGCGTATAACGTCATAATATCACGTTTTGGGCACATTTTGTTTTTTATCTCCAACATGCTCCAAGATGACATTTGGCCCCTGAATATCACATATATGGTCAACAGAATTACCGGAACCAAAAGTGATAGAAAGTTCAAACATGGCTCAGAACGGCGTATAACGTCATAATATCACGTTTTGGGCACATTTTGTTTTTTATCTCCAACATGCTCCAAGATGACATTTGGCCCCTGAATATCACATATATGGTCAACAGAATTACCGGAACCAAAAGTGATAGAAAGTTCAAACACGGCTCAGAACGGCGTATAACGTCATAATATCACGTTTTGGGCACGTTTTGTTTTTTATCTCCAACATGCTCCAAGATGACATTTGGCCCCTGAATATCACATATATGGTCAACAGAATTACCGGAACCAAAAGTGATAGAAAGTTCAAACATGGCTCAGAACGGCGTATAACGTCATAATATCACGTTTTGGGCACATTTTGTTTTTTATCTCCAACATGCTCCAAGATGACATTTGGCCCCTGAATATCACATATATGGTCAACAGAATTACCGGAACTAAAAGTTATAGAAAGTTCAAACATGGCTCAGAACGGCGTATAACGTCATAATATCACGTTTTGGGCACGTTTTGTTTTTTATCTCCAACATGCTCCAAGATGACATTTGGCCCCTGAATATCACATATATGGTCAACAGAATTACCGGAACCAAAAGTGATAGAAAGTTCAAACATGGCTCAGAATGGCGTATAACGTCATAATATCACGTTTTGGGCACATTTTGTTTTTTATCTCCAACATGCTCCAAGATGACATTTGGCCCCTGAATATCTCATATATGGTCAACAGAATTACCGGAACTAAAAGTTATAGAAAGTTCAAACATGGCTCAGAACGGCGTATAACGTCATAATATCACGTTTTGGGCACGTTTTGTTTTTTATCTCCAACATGCTCCAAGATGACATTTGGCCCCTGAATATCACATATATGGTCAACAGAATTACCGGAACCAAAAGTGATAGAAAGTTCAAACATGGCTCAGAACGGCGTATAACGTCATAATATCACGTTTTGGGCACATTTTGTTTTTTATCTCCAACATGCTCCAAGATGACATTTGGCCCCTGAATATCACATATATGGTCAACAGAATTACCGGAACCAAAAGTGATAGAAAGTTCAAACATGGCTCAGAACGGCGTATAACGTCATAATATCACGTTTTGGGCCCATTTTGTTTTTTATCTCCAACATGCTCCAATACGATATTTGGCCCCTGAATATCACAAATATGGTCAACAGAATTATCGGAACCAAAAGTGATAGAAAGTTCAAACATGGCTCAGAACGGCGTATAACGTCATAATATCACGTTTTGGGCACATTTTGTTTTTTATCTCCAACATGCTCCAAGATGACATTTGGCCCCTGAATATCACATATATGGTCAACAGAATTACCGGAACTAAAAGTTATAGAAAGTTCAAACATGGCTCAGAACGGCGTATAACGTCATAATATCACGTTTTGGGCACGTTTTGTTTTTTATCTCCAACATGCTCCAAGATGACATTTGGCCCCTGAATATCACATATATGGTCAACAGAATTACCGGAACCAAAAGTGATAGAAAGTTCAAACATGGCTCAGAATGGCGTATAACGTCATAATATCACGTTTTGGGCACATTTTGTTTTTTATCTCCAACATGCTCCAAGATGACATTTGGCCCCTGAATATCACATATATGGTCAACAGAATTACCGGAACTAAAAGTTATAGAAAGTTCAAACATGGCTCAGAACGGCGTATAACGTCATAATATCACGTTTTGGGCACGTTTTGTTTTTTATCTCCAACATGCTCCAAGATGACATTTGGCCCCTGAATATCACATATATGGTCAACAGAATTACCGGAACCAAAAGTGATAGAAAGTTCAAACATGGCTCAGAACGGCGTATAACGTCATAATATCACGTTTTGGGCACATTTTGTTTTTTATCTCCAACATGCTCCAAGATGACATTTGGCCCCTGAATATCACATATATGGTCAACAGAATTACCGGAACCAAAAGTGATAGAAAGTTCAAACATGGCTCAGAACGGCGTATAACGTCATAATATCACGTTTTGGGCCCATTTTGTTTTTTATCTCCAACATGCTCCAATACGATATTTGGCCCCTGAATATCACAAATATGGTCAACAGAATTATCGGAACCAAAAGTGATAGAAAGTTCAAACATGGCTCAGAACGGCGTATAACGTCATAATATCACGTTTTGGGCCCATTTTGTTTTTTATCTCCAACATGCTCCAATACGATATTTGGCCCCTGAATATCACAAATATGGTCAACAGAATTATCGGAACCAAAAGTGATAGAAAGTTCAAACATGGCTCAGAACGGCGTATAACGTCATAATATCACGTTTTGGGCACATTTTGTTTTTTATCTCCAACATGCTCCAAGATGACATTTGGCCCCTGAATATCACATATATGGTCAACAGAATTACCGGAACTAAAAGTGATAGAAAGTTCAAACATGGCTCAGAACGGCGTATAACGTCATAATATCACGTTTTGGGCACATTTTGTTTTTTATCTCCAACATGCTCCAAGATGACATTTGGCCCCTGAATATCACATATATGGTCAACAGAATTACCGGAACCAAAAGTGATAGAAAGTTCAAACATGGCTCAGAACGGCGTATAACGTCATAATATCACGTTTTGGGCACATTTTGTTTTTTATCTCCAACATGCTCCATGATGACATTTGGCCCCTGAATATCACATATATGGTCAACAGAATTACCGGAACCAAAAGTTATAGAAAGTTCAAACATGGCTCAGAACGGCGTATAACGTCATAATATCACGTTTTGGGCACATATTGTTTTTTATCTCCAACATGCTCCAACATGTCATTTGGCGCCTGAATATCACAAATATGGTCAACAGAATTACCGGAACCAAAAGTGATAGAAAGTTCAAACATGGCTCAGAACGGCGTATAACGTCATAATATCACGTTTTGGGCGCATTTTGTTTTTTATCTCCAACATTCTCCAAGATGTCATTTGGCGCCTGAATATCACATATATGGTCAACAGAATTATCGGAACCAAAAGTGATAGAAAGTTCAAACATGGCTCAGAACGGCGTATAACGTCATAATATCACGTTTTGGGCACATTTTGTTTTTTATCTCCAACATGCTCCAATACGATATTTGGCCCCTGAATATCACAAATATGGTCAACAGAATTATCGGAACCAAAACAGATAGAAAGTTCAAACATGGCTCAGAATGGCGTATAACGTCATAATATCACGTTTTGGGCACATATTGTTTTTTATCTCCAACATGCTCCAATATGTCATTTGGCGCCTGAATATCACATATATGGTCAACAGAATCATCGGAACCAAAAGTGATAGAAAGTTCAAACATGTCTCAGAACGGCGTATAACGTCATAATATCACGTTTTGGGCGCATTTTGTTTTTTATCTCCAACATGCTCCAATACGATATTTGGCCAATGAATATCACAAATATGTTCAACAGAATTATCGGAACCAAAAGTGATAGAAAGTTCAAACATGGCTCAGAAAGGCGTATAACGTCATAATATCACGTTTTGGGCACATTTTGTTTTTTATCTCCAACATGCTCCAAGATGACATTTGGCCCCTGAATATAACATATATGGTCAACAGAATTACCGGAACCAAAAGTGATAGAAAGTTCAAACATGGCTCAGAACGGCGTATAACGTCATAATATCACGTTTTGGGCACATTTTGTTTTTTATCTCCAACATGCTCCAAGATGACATTTGGCCCCTGAATATCACATATATGGTCAACAGAATTACCGGAACCAAAAGTGATAGAAAGTTCAAACATGGCTCAGAACGGCGTATAACGTCATAATATCACGTTTTGGGCACATTTTGTTTTCTATCTCCAACATGCTCCATGATGACATTTGGCCCCTGAATATCACATATATGGTCAACAGAATTACCGGAACCAAAAGTTATAGAAAGTTCAAACATGGCTCAGAACGGCGTATAACGTCATAATATCACGTTTTGGGCACATTTTGTTTTTTATCTCCAACATGCTCCATGATGACATTTGGCCCCTGAATATCACATATATGGTCAACAGAATTACCGGAACCAAAAGTGATAGAAAGTTCAAAGATGGCTCAGAACGGCGTATAACGTCATAATATCACGTTTTGGGCGCATTTTGTTTTTTATCTCCAACATGCTCCAAGATGTCATTTGGCGCCTGAATATCACATATATGGTCAACAGAATTATCGGAACCAAAAGTGATAGAAAGTTCAAACATGGCTCAGAACGGCGTATAACGTCATAATATCACGTTTTGGGCACATATTGTTTTTTATCTCCAACATGCTCCAACATGTCATTTGGCGCCTGAATATCACAAATATGGTCAACAGAATTACCGGAACCAAAAGTGATAGAAAGTTCAAACATGGCTCAGAACGGCGTATAACGTCATAATATCACGTTTTGGGCGCATTTTGTTTTTTATCTCCAACATTCTCCAAGATGTCATTTGGCGCCTGAATATCACATATATGGTCAACAGAATTATCGGAACCAAAAGTGATAGAAAGTTCAAACATGGCTCAGAACGGCGTATAACGTCATAATATCACGTTTTGGGCACATTTTGTTTTTTATCTCCAACATGCTTCAACATGTCATTTGGCGCCTGAATATCACAAATATGGTCAACAGAATTATCGGAACCAAAAGTGATAGAAAGTTCAAACATGGCTCAGAATGGCGTATAACGTCATAATATCACGTTTTGGGCACATTTTGTTTTTTATCTCCAACATGCTCCAAGATGACATTTGGCCCCTGAATATCACATATATGGTCAACAGAATTACCGGAACTAAAAGTTATAGAAAGTTCAAACATGGCTCAGAACGGCGTATAACGTCATAATATCACGTTTTGGGCACATTTTGTTTTTTATCTCCAACATGCTTCAAGATGACATTTGGCCCCTGAATATCACATATATGGTCAACAGAATTACCGGAACCAAAAGTGATAGAAAGTTCAAACATGGCTCAGAACGGCGTATAACGTCATAATATCACGTTTTGGGCCCATTTTGTTTTTTATCTCCAACATGCTCCAATACGATATTTGGCCCCTGAATATCACAAATATGGTCAACAGAATTATCGGAACCAAAAGTGATAGAAAGTTCAAACATGGCTCAGAACGGCGTATAACGTCATAATATCACGTTTTGGGCACATTTTGTTTTTTATCTCCAACATGCTCCAAGATGACATTTGGCCCCTGAATATCACATATATGGTCAACAGAATTACCGGAACCAAAAGTGATAGAAAGTTCAAACATGGCTCAGAACGGCGTATAACGTCATAATATCACGTTTTGGGCACATTTTGTTTTCTATCTCCAACATGCTCCATGATGACATTTGGCCCCTGAATATCACATATATGGTCAACAGAATTACCGGAACCAAAAGTTATAGAAAGTTCAAACATGGCTCAGAACGGCGTATAACGTCATAATATCACGTTTTGGGCACATTTTGTTTTTTATCTCCAACATGCTCCATGATGACATTTGGCCCCTGAATATCACATATATGGTCAACAGAATTACCGGAACCAAAAGTGATAGAAAGTTCAAAGATGGCTCAGAACGGCGTATAACGTCATAATATCACGTTTTGGGCGCATTTTGTTTTTTATCTCCAACATGCTCCATGATGACATTTGGCCCCTGAATATCACATATATGGTCAACAGAATTACCGGAACCAAAAGTGATAGAAAGTTCAAAGATGGCTCAGAACGGCGTATAACGTCATAATATCACGTTTTGGGCGCATTTTGTTTTTTATCTCCAACATGCTCCAAGATGTCATTTGGCGCCTGAATATCACATATATGGTCAACAGAATTATCGGAACCAAAAGTGATAGAAAGTTCAAACATGGCTCAGAACGGCGTATAACGTCATAATATCACGTTTTGGGCACATTTTGTTTTTTATCTCCAACATGCTTCAACATGTCATTTGGCGCCTGAATATCACAAATATGGTCAACAGAATTATCGGAACCAAAAGTGATAGAAAGTTCAAACATGGCTCAGAATGGCGTATAACGTCATAATATCACGTTTTGGGCACATTTTGTTTTTTATCTCCAACATGCTCCAAGATGACATTTGGCCCCTGAATATCACATATATGGTCAACAGAATTACCGGAACTAAAAGTTATAGAAAGTTCAAACATGGCTCAGAACGGCGTATAACGTCATAATATCACGTTTTGGGCACATTTTGTTTTTTATCTCCAACATGCTTCAAGATGACATTTGGCCCCTGAATATCACATATATGGTCAACAGAATTACCGGAACCAAAAGTGATAGAAAGTTCAAACATGGCTCAGAACGGCGTATAACGTCATAATATCACGTTTTGGGCCCATTTTGTTTTTTATCTCCAACATGCTCCAATACGATATTTGGCCCCTGAATATCACAAATATGGTCAACAGAATTATCGGAACCAAAAGTGATAGAAAGTTCAAACATGGCTCAGAACGGCGTATAACGTCATAATATCACGTTTTGGGCACATTTTGTTTTTTATCTCCAACATGCTCCAAGATGACATTTGGCCCCTGAATATCACATATATGGTCAACAGAATTACCGGAACCAAAAGTGATAGAAAGTTCAAACATGGCTCAGAACGGCGTATAACGTCATAATATCACGTTTTGGGCACATTTTGTTTTCTATCTCCAACATGCTCCATGATGACATTTGGCCCCTGAATATCACATATATGGTCAACAGAATTACCGGAACCAAAAGTTATAGAAAGTTCAAACATGGCTCAGAACGGCGTATAACGTCATAATATCACGTTTTGGGCACATTTTGTTTTTTATCTCCAACATGCTCCATGATGACATTTGGCCCCTGAATATCACATATATGGTCAACAGAATTACCGGAACCAAAAGTGATAGAAAGTTCAAAGATGGCTCAGAACGGCGTATAACGTCATAATATCACGTTTTGGGCGCATTTTGTTTTTTATCTCCAACATGCTCCATGATGACATTTGGCCCCTGAATATCACATATATGGTCAACAGAATTACCGGAACCAAAAGTGATAGAAAGTTCAAAGATGGCTCAGAACGGCGTATAACGTCATAATATCACGTTTTGGGCGCATTTTGTTTTTTATCTCCAACATGCTCCAAGATGTCATTTGGCGCCTGAATATCACATATATGGTCAACAGAATTATCGGAACCAAAAGTGATAGAAAGTTCAAACATGGCTCATAACGGCGTATAACGTCATAATATCACGTTTTGGGCACATATTGTTTTTTATCTCCAACATGCTCCAACATGTCATTTGGCGCCTGAATATCACAAATATGGTCAACAGAATTACCGGAACCAAAAGTGATAGAAAGTTCAAACATGGCTCAGAACGGCGTATAACGTCATAATATCACGTTTTGGGCGCATTTTGTTTTTTATCTCCAACATTCTCCAAGATGTCATTTGGCGCCTGAATATCACATATATGGTCAACAGAATTATCGGAACCAAAAGTGATAGAAAGTTCAAACATGGCTCAGAACGGCGTATAACGTCATAATATCACGTTTTGGGCACATTTTGTTTTTTATCTCCAACATGCTTCAACATGTCATTTGGCGCCTGAATATCACAAATATGGTCAACAGAATTATCGGAACCAAAAGTGATAGAAAGTTCAAACATGGCTCAGAATGGCGTATAACGTCATAATATCACGTTTTGGGCACATTTTGTTTTTTATCTCCAACATGCTCCAAGATGACATTTGGCCCCTGAATATCACATATATGGTCAACAGAATTACCGGAACTAAAAGTTATAGAAAGTTCAAACATGGCTCAGAACGGCGTATAACGTCATAATATCACGTTTTGGGCACATTTTGTTTTTTATCTCCAACATGCTCCAAGATGACATTTGGCCCCTGAATATCACAAATATGGTCAACAGAATTACCGGAACCAAAAGTGATAGAAAGTTCAAACATGGCTCAGAACGGCGTATAACGTCATAATATCACGTTTTGGGCGCATTTTGTTTTTTATCTCCAACATTCTCCAAGATGTCATTTGGCGCCTGAATATCACATATATGGTCAACAGAATTATCGGAACCAAAAGTGATAGAAAGTTCAAACATGGCTCAGAACGGCGTATAACGTCATAATATCACGTTTTGGGCGCATTTTGTTTTTTATCTCCAACATTCTCCAAGATGTCATTTGGCGCCTGAATATCACATATATGGTCAACAGAATTATCGGAACCAAAAGTGATAGAAAGTTCAAACATGGCTCAGAACGGCGTATAACGTCATAATATCACGTTTTGGGCACATTTTGTTTTTTATCTCCAACATGCTTCAACATGTCATTTGGCGCTTGAATATCACAAATATGGTCAACAGAATTATCGGAACCAAAAGTGATAGAAAGTTCAAACATGGCTCAGAACGGCGTATAACGTCACAATATCACGTTTTGGGCCCATTTTGCTTTTATCTCCAACATGCTCCAATATGTCATTTGGCGACTGAATATCACATATATGGTCAACAGAATTACCGGAACCAAAAGTGATAGAAAGTTCAAACATGGCCCAGAACGGCGTATAACGTCATAATATCACGTTTTGGGCACATTTTGTTTTTTATCTCCAACATGCTTCAACATGTCATTTGGCGCCTGAATATCACAAATATGGTCAACAGAATTATCGGAACCAAAAGTGATAGAAAGTTCAAACATGGCTCAGAACGGCGTATAACGTCACAATATCACGTTTTGGGTACATTTTGCTTTTTATCTCCAACATGCTCCAATATGTCATTTGGCGCCTGAATATCACATATATGGTCAACAGAATTACCGGAACCAAAAGTGATAGAAAGTTCAAACAGGGCTCAGAACGGCGTATAACGTCAGAATATCACGTTTTGGGCACATTTTGCTTTTTATCTCCAACATGCTCCAATATGTCATTTGGCGCCTGAATATCACATATATGGTCAGCAGAATCATCGGAACCAAAAGTGATAGAAAGTTCAAACATGTCTCAGAACGGCGTATAACGTCATAATATCACGTTTTGGGCACATTTTGTTTTTTATCTCCAACATGCTCCAAGATGACATTTGGCCCCTGAATATCACATATATGGTCAACAGAATTACCGGAACCAAAAGTGATAGAAAGTTCAAACATGTCTCAGAACGGAGTATAACGTCATAATATCACGTTTTAGGCACATATTGTTTTTTATCTCCAACATGCTCCAATATGTCATTTGGCGCCTGAATATCACATATATGGTCAGCAGAATCATCGGAACCAAAAGTGATAGAAAGTTCAAACATGTCTCAGAACGGCGTATAACGTCATAATATCACGTTTTGGGCACATTTTGTTTTTTATCTCCAACATGCTCCAACATGTCATTTGGCGCCTGAATATCACAAATATGGTCAACAGAATTATCGGAACCAAAAGTGATAGAAAGTTCAAACATGGCTCAGAACGGCGTATAACGTCATAATATCACGTTTTGGGCCCATTTTGTTTATTATCTCCAACATGCTCCAATATGTCATTTGGCGCCTGAATATCACATATATGGTCAACAGAATCATCGGAACCAAAAGTGATAGAAAGTTCAAACATGTCTCAGAACGGCGCATAACGTCATAATATCACGTTTTGGGCGCATTTTGTTTTTTATCTCCAACATGCTCCAATACGATATTTGGCCCCTGAATATCACAAATATGGTCAACAGAATTATCGGAACCAAAAGTGATAGAAAGTTCAAACATGGCTCAGAACGGCGTATAACGTCATAATATCACGTTTTGGGCACATTTTGTTTTTTATCTCCAACATGCTCCAATACGATATTTGGCCAATGAATATCACAAATATGTTCAACAGAATTATCGGAACCAAAACAGATAGAAAGTTCAAACATGGCTCAGAATGGCGTATAACGTCATAATATCACGTTTTGGGCACATTTTGTTTTTTATCTCCAACATGCTCCAATACGATATTTGGCCCCTGAATATCATAAATATGGTCAACAGAATTATCGGAACCAAAAGTGATAGAAAGTTCAAGCATGGCTCAGAATGGCGTATAACGTCATAATATCACGTTTTGGGCACATATTGTTTTTTATCTCCAACATGTCATTTGGCGCCTGAATATCACAAATATGGTCAACAGAATTATCGGAACCAAAAGTGATAGAAAGTTCAAACATGGCTCAGAACGGCGTATAACGTCATAATATCACGTTTTGGGCACATTTTGTTTTTTATCTCCAACATGCTCCAATACGATATTTGGCCCCTGAATATCACAAATATGGTCAACAGAATTATCGGAACCAAAACAGATAGAAAGTTCAAACATGGCTCAGAATGGCGTATAACGTCATAATATCACGTTTTGGGCACATATTGTTTTTTATCTCCAACATGCTCCAAGATGACATTTGGCCCCTGAATATCACATATATGGTCAACAGAATTACCGGAACCAAAAGTGATAGAAAGTTCAAACATGGCTCAGAACGGCGTATAACGTCACAATATCACGTTTTGGGCACATTTTGCTTTTTATCTCCAACATGCTCCCAGATGACATTTGGCCCCTGAATATCACATATATGGTCAACAGAATTACCGGAACCAAAAGTGATAGAAAGTTCAAACATGTCTCAGAACGGAGTATAACGTCATAATATCACGTTTTGGGCACATATTGTTTTTTATCTCCAACATGCTCCAACATGTCATTTGGCGCCTGAATATCACAAATATGGTCAACAGAATTATCGGAACCAAAAGTGATAGAAAGTTCAAACATGGCTCAGAACGGCGTATAACGTCATAATATCACGTTTTGGGCCCATTTTGTTTTTTATCTCCAACATGCTCCAATATGTCATTTGGCGCCTGAATATCACAAATATGGTCAACAGAATTATCGGAACCAAAAGTGATAGAAAGTTCAAACATGGCTCAGAACGGCGTATAACGTCATAATATCACGTTTTGGGCCCATTTTGTTTTTTATCTCCAACATGCTCCAATACGATATTTGGCCCCTGAATATCACAAATATGGTCAACAGAATTATCGGAACCAAAAGTGATAGAAAGTTCAAACATGGCTCAGAACGGCGTATAACGTCATAATATCACGTTTTGGGCACATTTTGTTTTTTATCTCCAACATGCTCCAATACGATATTTGGCCAATGAATATCACAAATATGTTCAACAGAATTATCGGAACCAAAAGTGATAGAAAGTTCAAACATGGCTCAGAACGGCGTATAACGTCATAATATCACGTTTTGAGCACATTTTGTTTTTTATCTCCAACATGCTCCATGATGACATTTGGCCCCTGAATATCACATATATGGTCAACAGAATTACCGGAACCAAAAGTGATAGAAAGTTCAAACATGGCTCAGAACGGCGTATAACGTCATAATATCACGTTTTGGGTACATTTTGTTTTTTATCTCCAACATGCTCCAAGATGACATTTGGCCCCTGTATATCACATATATGGTCAACAGAATTACCGGAACCAAAAGTGATAGAAAGTTCAAACATGGCTCAGAACGGCGTATAACGTCATAATATCACGTTTTGGGCACATTTTGTTTTTTATCTCCAACATGCTCCAATACGATATTTGGCCCCTGAATATCACAAATATGGTCAACAGAATTATCGGAACCAAAACAGATAGAAAGTTCAAACAGGGCTCAGAACGGCGTATAACGTCAGAATATCACGTTTTGGGCACATTTTGCTTTTTATCTCCAACATGCTCCAATATGTCATTTGGCGCCTGAATATCACATATATGGTCAGCAGAATCATCGGAACCAAAAGTGATAGAAAGTTCAAACATGTCTCAGAACGGCGTATAACGTCATAATATCACGTTTTGGGCACATTTTGTTTTTTATCTCCAACATGCTCCAAGATGACATTTGGCCCCTGAATATCACATATATGGTCAACAGAATTACCGGAACCAAAAGTGATAGAAAGTTCAAACATGTCTCAGAACGGAGTATAACGTCATAATATCACGTTTTAGGCACATATTGTTTTTTATCTCCAACATGCTCCAATATGTCATTTGGCGCCTGAATATCACATATATGGTCAACAGAATTACCGGAACCAAAAGTGATAGAAAGTTCAAACAGGGCTCAGAACGGCGTATAACGTCAGAATATCACGTTTTGGGCACATTTTGCTTTTTATCTCCAACATGCTCCAATATGTCATTTGGCGCCTGAATATCACATATATGGTCAGCAGAATCATCGGAACCAAAAGTGATAGAAAGTTCAAACATGTCTCAGAACGGCGTATAACGTCAGAATATCACGTTTTGGGCACATTTTGCTTTTTATCTCCAACATGCTCCAATATGTCATTTGGCGCCTGAATATCACATATATGGTCAGCAGAATCATCGGAACCAAAAGTGATAGAAAGTTCAAACATGTCTCAGAACGGCGTATAACGTCATAATATCACGTTTTGGGCACATTTTGTTTTTTATCTCCAACATGCTCCAAGATGACATTTGGCCCCTGAATATCACATATATGGTCAACAGAATTACCGGAACCAAAAGTGATAGAAAGTTCAAACATGTCTCAGAACGGAGTATAACGTCATAATATCACGTTTTAGGCACATATTGTTTTTTATCTCCAACATGCTCCAATATGTCATTTGGCGCCTGAATATCACATATATGGTCAACAGAATTACCGGAACCAAAAGTGATAGAAAGTTCAAACAGGGCTCAGAACGGCGTATAACGTCACAATATCACGTTTTGGGTACATTTTGCTTTTTATCTCCAACATGCTCCAATATGTCATTTGGCGCCTGAATATCACATATATGGTCAACAGAATTACCGGAACCAAAAGTGATAGAAAGTTCAAACAGGGCTCAGAACGGCGTATAACGTCAGAATATCACGTTTTGGGCACATTTTGCTTTTTATCTCCAACATGCTCCAATATGTCATTTGGCGCCTGAATATCACATATATGGTCAGCAGAATCATCGGAACCAAAAGTGATAGAAAGTTCAAACATGTCTCAGAACGGCGTATAACGTCATAATATCACGTTTTGGGCACATTTTGTTTTTTATCTCCAACATGCTCCAACATGTCATTTGGCGCCTGAATATCACAAATATGGTCAACAGAATTATCGGAACCAAAAGTGATAGAAAGTTCAAACATGGCTCAGAACGGCGTATAACGTCATAATATCACGTTTTGGGCCCATTTTGTTTTTTATCTCCAACATGCTCCAATATGTCATTTGGCGCCTGAATATCACATATATGGTCAACAGAATCATCGGAACCAAAAGTGATAGAAAGTTCAAACATGTCTCAGAACGGCGCATAACGTCATAATATCACGTTTTGGGCGCATTTTGTTTTTTATCTCCAACATGCTCCAATACGATATTTGGCCCCTGAATATCACAAATATGGTCAACAGAATTATCGGAACCAAAAGTGATAGAAAGTTCAAACATGGCTCAGAACGGCGTATAACGCCATAATATCACGTTTTGGGCACATTTTGTTTTTTATCTCCAACATGCTCCAATACGATATTTGGCCCCTGAATATCACAAATATGGTCAACAGAATTATCGGAACCAAAACAGATAGAAAGTTCAAACATGGCTCAGAATGGCGTATAACGTCATAATATCACGTTTTGGGCACATATTGTTTTTTATCTCCAACATGCTCCAAGATGACATTTGGCCCCTGAATATCACATATATGGTCAACAGAATTACCGGAACCAAAAGTGATAGAAAGTTCAAACATGGCTCAGAACGGCGTATAACGTCACAATATCACGTTTTGGGCACATTTTGCTTTTTATCTCCAACATGCTCCCAGATGACATTTGGCCCCTGAATATCACATATATGGTCAACAGAATTACCGGAACCAAAAGTGATAGAAAGTTCAAACATGTCTCAGAACGGAGTATAACGTCATAATATCACGTTTTGGGCACATATTGTTTTTTATCTCCAACATGCTCCAACATGTCATTTGGCGCCTGAATATCACAAATATGGTCAACAGAATTATCGGAACCAAAAGTGATAGAAAGTTCAAACATGGCTCAGAACGGCGTATAACGTCATAATATCACGTTTTGGGCCCATTTTGTTTTTTATCTCCAACATGCTCCAATATGTCATTTGGCGCCTGAATATCACAAATATGGTCAACAGAATTATCGGAACCAAAAGTGATAGAAAGTTCAAACATGTCTCAGAACGGCGCATAACGTCATAATATCACGTTTTGGGCGCATTTTGTTTTTTATCTCCAACATGCTCCAATACGATATTTGGCCCCTGAATATCACAAATATGGTCAACAGAATTATCGGAACCAAAAGTGATAGAAAGTTCAAACATGGCTCAGAACGGCGTATAACGCCATAATATCACGTTTTGGGCACATTTTGTTTTTTATCTCCAACATGCTCCAATACGATATTTGGCCCCTGAATATCACAAATATGGTCAACAGAATTATCGGAACCAAAACAGATAGAAAGTTCAAACATGGCTCAGAATGGCGTATAACGTCATAATATCACGTTTTGGGCACATATTGTTTTTTATCTCCAACATGCTCCAAGATGACATTTGGCCCCTGAATATCACATATATGGTCAACAGAATTACCGGAACCAAAAGTGATAGAAAGTTCAAACATGTCTCAGAACGGAGTATAACGTCATAATATCACGTTTTGGGCACATATTGTTTTTTATCTCCAACATGCTCCAACATGTCATTTGGCGCCTGAATATCACAAATATGGTCAACAGAATTATCGGAACCAAAAGTGATAGAAAGTTCAAACATGGCTCAGAACGGCGTATAACGTCATAATATCACGTTTTGGGCCCATTTTGTTTTTTATCTCCAACATGCTCCAATATGTCATTTGGCGCCTGAATATCACATATATGGTCAACAGAATCATCGGAACCAAAAGTGATAGAAAGTTCAAACATGTCTCAGAACGGCGCATAACGTCATAATATCACGTTTTGGGCGCATTTTGTTTTTTATCTCCAACATGCTCCAATACGATATTTGGCCCCTGAATATCACAAATATGGTCAACAGAATTATCGGAACCAAAAGTGATAGAAAGTTCAAACATGGCTCAGAACGGCGTATAACGCCATAATATCACGTTTTGGGCACATTTTGTTTTTTATCTCCAACATGCTCCAATACGATATTTGGCCCCTGAATATCACAAATATGGTCAACAGAATTATCGGAACCAAAACAGATAGAAAGTTCAAACATGGCTCAGAATGGCGTATAACGTCATAATATCACGTTTTGGGCACATATTGTTTTTTATCTCCAACATGCTCCAAGATGACATTTGGCCCCTGAATATCACATATATGGTCAACAGAATTACCGGAACCAAAAGTGATAGAAAGTTCAAACATGGCTCAGAACGGCGTATAACGTCACAATATCACGTTTTGGGCACATTTTGCTTTTTATCTCCAACATGCTCCCAGATGACATTTGGCCCCTGAATATCACATATATGGTCAACAGAATTACCGGAACCAAAAGTGATAGAAAGTTCAAACATGTCTCAGAACGGAGTATAACGTCATAATATCACGTTTTGGGCACATATTGTTTTTTATCTCCAACATGCTCCAACATGTCATTTGGCGCCTGAATATCACAAATATGGTCAACAGAATTATCGGAACCAAAAGTGATAGAAAGTTCAAACATGGCTCAGAACGGCGTATAACGTCATAATATCACGTTTTGGGCCCATTTTGTTTTTTATCTCCAACATGCTCCAATATGTCATTTGGCGCCTGAATATCACAAATATGGTCAACAGAATTATCGGAACCAAAAGTGATAGAAAGTTCAAACATGTCTCAGAACGGCGCATAACGTCATAATATCACGTTTTGGGCGCATTTTGTTTTTTATCTCCAACATGCTCCAATACGATATTTGGCCCCTGAATATCACAAATATGGTCAACAGAATTATCGGAACCAAAAGTGATAGAAAGTTCAAACATGGCTCAGAACGGCGTATAACGCCATAATATCACGTTTTGGGCACATTTTGTTTTTTATCTCCAACATGCTCCAATACGATATTTGGCCCCTGAATATCACAAATATGGTCAACAGAATTATCGGAACCAAAACAGATAGAAAGTTCAAACATGGCTCAGAATGGCGTATAACGTCATAATATCACGTTTTGGGCACATATTGTTTTTTATCTCCAACATGCTCCAAGATGACATTTGGCCCCTGAATATCACATATATGGTCAACAGAATTACCGGAACCAAAAGTGATAGAAAGTTCAAACATGTCTCAGAACGGAGTATAACGTCATAATATCACGTTTTGGGCACATATTGTTTTTTATCTCCAACATGCTCCAACATGTCATTTGGCGCCTGAATATCACAAATATGGTCAACAGAATTATCGGAACCAAAAGTGATAGAAAGTTCAAACATGGCTCAGAACGGCGTATAACGTCATAATATCACGTTTTGGGCCCATTTTGTTTTTTATCTCCAACATGCTCCAATATGTCATTTGGCGCCTGAATATCACAAATATGGTCAACAGAATTATCGGAACCAAAAGTGATAGAAAGTTCAAACATGGCTCAGAACGGCGTATAACGTCATAATATCACGTTTTGGGCCCATTTTGTTTTTTATCTCCAACATGCTCCAATACGATATTTGGCCCCTGAATATCACAAATATGGTCAACAGAATTATCGGAACCAAAAGTGATAGAAAGTTCAAACATGGCTCAGAACGGCGTATAACGTCATAATATCACGTTTTGGGCACATTTTGTTTTTTATCTCCAACATGCTCCAATACGATATTTGGCCCCTGAATATCACAAATATGGTCAACAGAATTATCGGAACCAAAAGTGATAGAAAGTTCAAACATGGCTCAGAACGGCGTATAACGTCATAATATCACGTTTTGGGCACATTTTGTTTTTTATCTCCAACATGCTCCAATACGATATTTGGCCCCTGAATATCACAAATATGGTCAACAGAATTATCGGAACCAAAAGTGATAGAAAGTTCAAACATGGCTCAGAACGGCGTATAACGTCATAATATCACGTTTTGGGCACATTTTGTGTTTTATCTCCAACATGCTCCAATACGATATTTGGCCAATGAATATCACAAATATGTTCAACAGAATTATCGGAACCAAAAGTAATAGAAAGTTCAAACATGGCTCAGAACGGCGTATAACGTCATAATATCACGTTTTGGGCACATTTTGTTTTTTATCTCCAACATGCTCCATGATGACATTTGGCCCCTGAATATCACATATATGGTCAACAGAATTACCGGAACCAAAAGTGATAGAAAGTTCAAACATGGCTCAGAACGGCGTATAACGTCATAATATCACGTTTTGGGCACATTTTGTTTTTTATCTCCAACATGCTCCAATACGATATTTGGCCAATGAATATCACAAATATGTTCAACAGAATTATCGGAACCAAAAGTGATAGAAAGTTCAAACATGGCTCAGAACGGCGTATAACGTCATAATATCACGTTTTGGGCACATTTTGTTTTTTATCTCCAACATGCTCCATGATGACATTTGGCCCCTGAATATCACATATATGGTCAACAGAATTACCGGAACCAAAAGTGATAGAAAGTTCAAACATGGCTCAGAACGGCGTATAACGTCATAATATCACGTTTTGGGCACATTTTGTTTTTTATCTCCAACATGCTCCAAGATGACATTTGGCCCCTGAATATCACATATATGGTCAACAGAATTACCGGAACCAAAAGTGATAGAAAGTTCAAACATGGCTCAGAACGGCGTATAACGTCATAATATCACGTTTTGGGCACATTTTGTTTTTTATCTCCAACATGCTCCAATACGATATTTGGCCCCTGAATATCACAAATATGGTCAACAGAATTATCGGAACCAAAACAGATAGAAAGTTCAAACATGGCTCAGAATGGCGTATAACGTCATAATATCACGTTTTGGGCACATATTGTTTTTTATCTCCAACATGCTCCAAGATGACATTTGGCCCCTGAATATCACATATATGGTCAACAGAATTACCGGAACCAAAAGTGATAGAAAGTTCAAACATGGCTCAGAACGGCGTATAACGTCACAATATCACGTTTTGGGCACATTTTGCTTTTTATCTCCAACATGCTCCAATACGATATTTGGCCAATGAATATCACAAATATGTTCAACAGAATTATCGGAACCAAAAGTAATAGAAAGTTCAAACATGGCTCAGAACGGCGTATAACGTCATAATATCACGTTTTGGGCACATTTTGTTTTTTATCTCCAACATGCTCCATGATGACATTTGGCCCCTGAATATCACATATATGGTCAACAGAATTACCGGAACCAAAAGTGATAGAAAGTTCAAACATGGCTCAGAACGGCGTATAACGTCATAATATCACGTTTTGGGCACATTTTGTTTTTTATCTCCAACATGCTCCAATACGATATTTGGCCAATGAATATCACAAATATGTTCAACAGAATTATCGGAACCAAAAGTGATAGAAAGTTCAAACATGGCTCAGAACGGCGTATAACGTCATAATATCACGTTTTGGGCACATTTTGTTTTTTATCTCCAACATGCTCCATGATGACATTTGGCCCCTGAATATCACATATATGGTCAACAGAATTACCGGAACCAAAAGTGATAGAAAGTTCAAACATGGCTCAGAACGGCGTATAACGTCATAATATCACGTTTTGGGCACATTTTGTTTTTTATCTCCAACATGCTCCAAGATGACATTTGGCCCCTGAATATCACATATATGGTCAACAGAATTACCGGAACCAAAAGTGATAGAAAGTTCAAACATGGCTCAGAACGGCGTATAACGTCATAATATCACGTTTTGGGCACATTTTGTTTTTTATCTCCAACATGCTCCAATACGATATTTGGCCCCTGAATATCACAAATATGGTCAACAGAATTATCGGAACCAAAACAGATAGAAAGTTCAAACATGGCTCAGAATGGCGTATAACGTCATAATATCACGTTTTGGGCACATATTGTTTTTTATCTCCAACATGCTCCAAGATGACATTTGGCCCCTGAATATCACATATATGGTCAACAGAATTACCGGAACCAAAAGTGATAGAAAGTTCAAACATGGCTCAGAACGGCGTATAACGTCACAATATCACGTTTTGGGCACATTTTGCTTTTTATCTCCAACATGCTCCATGATGACATTTGGCCCCTGAATATCACATATATGGTCAACAGAATTACCGGAACCAAAAGTGATAGAAAGTTCAAACATGGCTCAGAACGGCGTATAACGTCACAATATCACGTTTTGGGCACATTTTGCTTTTTATCTCCAACATGCTCCCAGATGACATTTGGCCCCTGAATATCACATATATGGTCAACAGAATTACCGGAACCAAAAGTGATAGAAAGTTCAAACATGTCTCAGAACGGAGTATAACGTCATAATATCACGTTTTGGGCACATATTGTTTTTTATCTCCAACATGCTCCAACATGTCATTTGGCGCCTGAATATCACAAATATGGTCAACAGAATTATCGGAACCAAAAGTGATAGAAAGTTCAAACATGGCTCAGAACGGCGTATAACGTCATAATATCACGTTTTGGGCCCATTTTGTTTTTTATCTCTAACATGCTCCAATATGTCATTTGGCGCCTGAATATCACAAATATGGTCAACAGAATTATCGGAACCAAAAGTGATAGAAAGTTCAAACATGTCTCAGAACGGCGCATAACGTCATAATATCACGTTTTGGGCGCATTTTGTTTTTTATCTCCAACATGCTCCAATACGATATTTGGCCCCTGAATATCACAAATATGGTCAACAGAATTATCGGAACCAAAAGTGATAGAAAGTTCAAACATGGCTCAGAACGGCGTATAACGCCATAATATCACGTTTTGGGCACATTTTGTTTTTTATCTCCAACATGCTCCAATACGATATTTGGCCCCTGAATATCACAAATATGGTCAACAGAATTATCGGAACCAAAACAGATAGAAAGTTCAAACATGGCTCAGAATGGCGTATAACGTCATAATATCACGTTTTGGGCACATATTGTTTTTTATCTCCAACATGCTCCAAGATGACATTTGGCCCCTGAATATCACATATATGGTCAACAGAATTACCGGAACCAAAAGTGATAGAAAGTTCAAATATGGCTCAGAACGGCGTATAACGTCACAATATCACGTTTTGGGCACATTTTGCTTTTTATCTCCAACATGCTCCCAGATGACATTTGGCCCCTGAATATCACATATATGGTCAACAGAATTACCGGAACCAAAAGTGATAGAAAGTTCAAACATGTCTCAGAACGGAGTATAACGTCATAATATCACGTTTTGGGCACATATTGTTTTTTATCTCCAACATGCTCCAACATGTCATTTGGCGCCTGAATATCACAAATATGGTCAACAGAATTATCGGAACCAAAAGTGATAGAAAGTTCAAACATGGCTCAGAACGGCGTATAACGTCATAATATCACGTTTTGGGCCCATTTTGTTTTTTATCTCCAACATGCTCCAATATGTCATTTGGCGCCTGAATATCACAAATATGGTCAACAGAATTATCGGAACCAAAAGTGATAGAAAGTTCAAACATGGCTCAGAACGGCGTATAACGTCATAATATCACGTTTTGGGCCCATTTTGTTTTTTATCTCCAACATGCTCCAATACGATATTTGGCCCCTGAATATCACAAATATGGTCAACAGAATTATCGGAACCAAAAGTGATAGAAAGTTCAAACATGGCTCAGAACGGCGTATAACGCCATAATATCACGTTTTGGGCACATTTTGTTTTTTATGTCCAACATGCTCCAATACGATATTTGGCCCCTGAATATCACAAATATGGTCAACAGAATTATCGGAACCAAAACAGATAGAAAGTTCAAACATGGCTCAGAATGGCGTATAACGTCATAATATCACGTTTTGGGCACATATTGTTTTTTATCTCCAACATGCTCCAAGATGACATTTGGCCCCTGAATATCACATATATGGTCAACAGAATTACCGGAACCAAAAGTGATAGAAAGTTCAAACATGGCTCAGAACGGCGTATAACGTCACAATATCACGTTTTGGGCACATTTTGCTTTTTATCTCCAACATGCTCCCAGATGACATTTGGCCCCTGAATATCACATATATGGTCAACAGAATTACCGGAACCAAAAGTGATAGAAAGTTCAAACATGTCTCAGAACGGAGTATAACGTCATAATATCACGTTTTGGGCACATATTGTTTTTTATCTCCAACATGCTCCAACATGTCATTTGGCGCCTGAATATTACAAATATGGTCAACAGAATTATCGGAACCAAAAGTGATAGAAAGTTCAAACATGGCTCAGAACGGCGTATAACGTCATAATATCACGTTTTGGGCCCATTTTGTTTTTTATCTCCAACATGCTCCAATATGTCATTTGGCGCCTGAATATCACAAATATGGTCAACAGAATTATCGGAACCAAAAGTGATAGAAAGTTCAAACATGGCTCAGAACGGCGTATAACGTCATAATATCACGTTTTGGGCCCATTTTGTTTTTTATCTCCAACATGCTCCAATACGATATTTGGCCCCTGAATATCACAAATATGGTCAACAGAATTATCGGAACCAAAAGTGATAGAAAGTTCAAACATGGCTCAGAACGGCGTATAACGTCATAATATCACGTTTTGGGCACATTTTGTTTTTTATCTCCAACATGCTCCAATACGATATTTGGCCCCTGAATATCACAAATATGGTCAACAGAATTATCGGAACCAAAAGTGATAGAAAGTTCAAACATGGCTCAGAACGGCGTATAACGTCATAATATCACGTTTTGGGCACATTTTGTTTTTTATCTCCAACATGCTCCAATACGATATTTGGCCCCTGAATATCACAAATATGGTCAACAGAATTATCGGAACCAAAAGTGATAGAAAGTTCAAACATGGCTCAGAACGGCGTATAACGTCATAATATCACGTTTTGGGCACATTTTGTTTTTTATCTCCAACATGCTCCAATACGATATTTGGCCAATGAATATCACAAATATGTTCAACAGAATTATCGGAACCAAAAGTAATAGAAAGTTCAAACATGGCTCAGAACGGCGTATAACGTCATAATATCACGTTTTGGGCACATTTTGTTTTTTATCTCCAACATGCTCCATGATGACATTTGGCCCCTGAATATCACATATATGGTCAACAGAATTACCGGAACCAAAAGTGATAGAAAGTTCAAACATGGCTCAGAACGGCGTATAACGTCATAATATCACGTTTTGGGCACATTTTGTTTTTTATCTCCAACATGCTCCAATACGATATTTGGCCAATGAATATCACAAATATGTTCAACAGAATTATCGGAACCAAAAGTGATAGAAAGTTCAAACATGGCTCAGAACGGCGTATAACGTCATAATATCACGTTTTGGGCACATTTTGTTTTTTATCTCCAACATGCTCCATGATGACATTTGGCCCCTGAATATCACATATATGGTCAACAGAATTACCGGAACCAAAAGTGATAGAAAGTTCAAACATGGCTCAGAACGGCGTATAACGTCATAATATCACGTTTTGGGCACATTTTGTTTTTTATCTCCAACATGCTCCAAGATGACATTTGGCCCCTGAATATCACATATATGGTCAACAGAATTACCGGAACCAAAAGTGATAGAAAGTTCAAACATGGCTCAGAACGGCGTATAACGTCATAATATCACGTTTTGGGCACATTTTGTTTTTTATCTCCAACATGCTCCAATACGATATTTGGCCCCTGAATATCACAAATATGGTCAACAGAATTATCGGAACCAAAACAGATAGAAAGTTCAAACAGGGCTCAGAACGGCGTATAACGTCAGAATATCACGTTTTGGGCACATTTTGCTTTTTATCTCCAACATGCTCCAATATGTCATTTGGCGCCTGAATATCACATATATGGTCAGCAGAATCATCGGAACCAAAAGTGATAGAAAGTTCAAACATGTCTCAGAACGGCGCATAACGTCATAATATCACGTTTTGGGTGCATTTTGTTTTTTATCTCCAACATGCTCCAATACGATATTTGGCCCCTGAATATCACAAATATGGTCAACAGAATTATCGGAACCAAAAGTGATAGAAAGTTCAAACATGGCTCAGAACGGCGTATAACGCCATAATATCACGTTTTGGGCACATT
The DNA here is from genome assembly GCF_036711975.1 of Onthophagus taurus. Classification (NCBI taxonomy): domain Eukaryota; kingdom Metazoa; phylum Arthropoda; class Insecta; order Coleoptera; family Scarabaeidae; genus Onthophagus; species Onthophagus taurus. The sequence goes on along the minus strand of NC_091972.1, from coordinate 25,557,480 downwards.
TTGTTTTTTATCTCCAACATGCTCCAATACGATATTTGGCCCCTGAATATCACAAATATGGTCAACAGAATTATCGGAACCAAAACAGATAGAAAGTTCAAACATGGCTCAGAATGGCGTATAACGTCATAATATCACGTTTTGGGCACATATTGTTTTTTATCTCCAACATGCTCCAAGATGACATTTGGCCCCTGAATATCACATATATGGTCAACAGAATTACCGGAACCAAAAGTGATAGAAAGTTCAAACATGGCTCAGAACGGCGTATAACGTCACAATATCACGTTTTGGGCACATTTTGCTTTTTATCTCCAACATGCTCCCAGATGACATTTGGCCCCTGAATATCACATATATGGTCAACAGAATTACCGGAACCAAAAGTGATAGAAAGTTCAAACATGTCTCAGAACGGAGTATAACGTCATAATATCACGTTTTGGGCACATATTGTTTTTTATCTCCAACATGCTCCAACATGTCATTTGGCGCCTGAATATCACAAATATGGTCAACAGAATTATCGGAACCAAAAGTGATAGAAAGTTCAAACATGGCTCAGAACGGCGTATAACGTCATAATATCACGTTTTGGGCCCATTTTGTTTTTTATCTCCAACATGCTCCAATATGTCATTTGGCGCCTGAATATCACAAATATGGTCAACAGAATTATCGGAACCAAAAGTGATAGAAAGTTCAAACATGTCTCAGAACGGCGCATAACGTCATAATATCACGTTTTGGGCGCATTTTGTTTTTTATCTCCAACATGCTCCAATACGATATTTGGCCCCTGAATATCACAAATATGGTCAACAGAATTATCGGAACCAAAAGTGATAGAAAGTTCAAACATGGCTCAGAACGGCGTATAACGCCATAATATCACGTTTTGGGCACATTTTGTTTTTTATCTCCAACATGCTCCAATACGATATTTGGCCCCTGAATATCACAAATATGGTCAACAGAATTATCGGAACCAAAACAGATAGAAAGTTCAAACATGGCTCAGAATGGCGTATAACGTCATAATATCACGTTTTGGGCACATATTGTTTTTTATCTCCAACATGCTCCAAGATGACATTTGGCCCCTGAATATCACATATATGGTCAACAGAATTACCGGAACCAAAAGTGATAGAAAGTTCAAACATGGCTCAGAACGGCGTATAACGTCACAATATCACGTTTTGGGCACATTTTGCTTTTTATCTCCAACATGCTCCCAGATGACATTTGGCCCCTGAATATCACATATATGGTCAACAGAATTACCGGAACCAAAAGTGATAGAAAGTTCAAACATGTCTCAGAACGGAGTATAACGTCATAATATCACGTTTTGGGCACATATTGTTTTTTATCTCCAACATGCTCCAACATGTCATTTGGCGCCTGAATATCACAAATATGGTCAACAGAATTATCGGAACCAAAAGTGATAGAAAGTTCAAACATGGCTCAGAACGGCGTATAACGTCATAATATCACGTTTTGGGCCCATTTTGTTTTTTATCTCCAACATGCTCCAATATGTCATTTGGCGCCTGAATATCACAAATATGGTCAACAGAATTATCGGAACCAAAAGTGATAGAAAGTTCAAACATGGCTCAGAACGGCGTATAACGTCATAATATCACGTTTTGGGCCCATTTTGTTTTTTATCTCCAACATGCTCCAATACGATATTTGGCCCCTGAATATCACAAATATGGTCAACAGAATTATCGGAACCAAAAGTGATAGAAAGTTCAAACATGGCTCAGAACGGCGTATAACGCCATAATATCACGTTTTGGGCACATTTTGTTTTTTATCTCCAACATGCTCCAATACGATATTTGGCCCCTGAATATCACAAATATGGTCAACAGAATTATCGGAACCAAAACAGATAGAAAGTTCAAACATGGCTCAGAATGGCGTATAACGTCATAATATCACGTTTTGGGCACATATTGTTTTTTATCTCCAACATGCTCCAAGATGACATTTGGCCCCTGAATATCACATATATGGTCAACAGAATTATCGGAACCAAAACAGATAGAAAGTTCAAACATGGCTCAGAATGGCGTATAACGTCATAATATCACGTTTTGGGCACATATTGTTTTTTATCTCCAACATGCTCCAAGATGACATTTGGCCCCTGAATATCACATATATGGTCAACAGAATTACCGGAACCAAAAGTGATAGAAAGTTCAAACATGGCTCAGAACGGCGTATAACGTCACAATATCACGTTTTGGGCACATTTTGCTTTTTATCTCCAACATGCTCCCAGATGACATTTGGCCCCTGAATATCACATATATGGTCAACAGAATTACCGGAACCAAAAGTGATAGAAAGTTCAAACATGTCTCAGAACGGAGTATAACGTCATAATATCACGTTTTGGGCACATATTGTTTTTTATCTCCAACATGCTCCAACATGTCATTTGGCGCCTGAATATCACAAATATGGTCAACAGAATTATCGGAACCAAAAGTGATAGAAAGTTCAAACATGGCTCAGAACGGCGTATAACGTCATAATATCACGTTTTGGGCCCATTTTGTTTTTTATCTCCAACATGCTCCAATATGTCATTTGGCGCCTGAATATCACAAATATGGTCAACAGAATTATCGGAACCAAAAGTGATAGAAAGTTCAAACATGTCTCAGAACGGCGCATAACGTCATAATATCACGTTTTGGGCGCATTTTGTTTTTTATCTCCAACATGCTCCAATACGATATTTGGCCCCTGAATATCACAAATATGGTCAACAGAATTATCGGAACCAAAAGTGATAGAAAGTTCAAACATGGCTCAGAACGGCGTATAACGCCATAATATCACGTTTTGGGCACATTTTGTTTTTTATCTCCAACATGCTCCAATACGATATTTGGCCCCTGAATATCACAAATATGGTCAACAGAATTATCGGAACCAAAACAGATAGAAAGTTCAAACATGGCTCAGAATGGCGTATAACGTCATAATATCACGTTTTGGGCACATATTGTTTTTTATCTCCAACATGCTCCAAGATGACATTTGGCCCCTGAATATCACATATATGGTCAACAGAATTACCGGAACCAAAAGTGATAGAAAGTTCAAACATGGCTCAGAACGGCGTATAACGTCACAATATCACGTTTTGGGCACATTTTGCTTTTTATCTCCAACATGCTCCCAGATGACATTTGGCCCCTGAATATCACATATATGGTCAACAGAATTACCGGAACCAAAAGTGATAGAAAGTTCAAACATGTCTCAGAACGGAGTATAACGTCATAATATCACGTTTTGGGCACATATTGTTTTTTATCTCCAACATGCTCCAACATGTCATTTGGCGCCTGAATATCACAAATATGGTCAACAGAATTATCGGAACCAAAAGTGATAGAAAGTTCAAACATGGCTCAGAACGGCGTATAACGTCATAATATCACGTTTTGGGCCCATTTTGTTTTTTATCTCCAACATGCTCCAATATGTCATTTGGCGCCTGAATATCACAAATATGGTCAACAGAATTATCGGAACCAAAAGTGATAGAAAGTTCAAACATGGCTCAGAACGGCGTATAACGTCATAATATCACGTTTTGGGCCCATTTTGTTTTTTATCTCCAACATGCTCCAATACGATATTTGGCCCCTGAATATCACAAATATGGTCAACAGAATTATCGGAACCAAAAGTGATAGAAAGTTCAAACATGGCTCAGAACGGCGTATAACGCCATAATATCACGTTTTGGGCACATTTTGTTTTTTATCTCCAACATGCTCCAATACGATATTTGGCCCCTGAATATCACAAATATGGTCAACAGAATTATCGGAACCAAAACAGATAGAAAGTTCAAACATGGCTCAGAATGGCGTATAACGTCATAATATCACGTTTTGGGCACATATTGTTTTTTATCTCCAACATGCTCCAAGATGACATTTGGCCCCTGAATATCACATATATGGTCAACAGAATTACCGGAACCAAAAGTGATAGAAAGTTCAAACATGGCTCAGAACGGCGTATAACGTCACAATATCACGTTTTGGGCACATTTTGCTTTTTATCTCCAACATGCTCCCAGATGACATTTGGCCCCTGAATATCACATATATGGTCAACAGAATTACCGGAACCAAAAGTGATAGAAAGTTCAAACATGTCTCAGAACGGAGTATAACGTCATAATATCACGTTTTGGGCACATATTGTTTTTTATCTCCAACATGCTCCAACATGTCATTTGGCGCCTGAATATCACAAATATGGTCAACAGAATTATCGGAACCAAAAGTGATAGAAAGTTCAAACATGGCTCAGAACGGCGTATAACGTCATAATATCACGTTTTGGGCCCATTTTGTTTTTTATCTCCAACATGCTCCAATACGATATTTGGCCCCTGAATATCACAAATATGGTCAACAGAATTATCGGAACCAAAAGTGATAGAAAGTTCAAACATGGCTCAGAACGGCGTATAACGCCATAATATCACGTTTTGGGCACATTTTGTTTTTTATCTCCAACATGCTCCAATACGATATTTGGCCCCTGAATATCACAAATATGGTCAACAGAATTATCGGAACCAAAACAGATAGAAAGTTCAAACATGGCTCAGAATGGCGTATAACGTCATAATATCACGTTTTGGGCACATATTGTTTTTTATCTCCAACATGCTCCAAGATGACATTTGGCCCCTGAATATCACATATATGGTCAACAGAATTACCGGAACCAAAAGTGATAGAAAGTTCAAACATGGCTCAGAACGGCGTATAACGTCACAATATCACGTTTTGGGCACATTTTGCTTTTTATCTCCAACATGCTCCCAGATGACATTTGGCCCCTGAATATCACATATATGGTCAACAGAATTACCGGAACCAAAAGTGATAGAAAGTTCAAACATGTCTCAGAACGGAGTATAACGTCATAATATCACGTTTTGGGCACATATTGTTTTTTATCTCCAACATGCTCCAACATGTCATTTGGCGCCTGAATATCACAAATATGGTCAACAGAATTATCGGAACCAAAAGTGATAGAAAGTTCAAACATGGCTCAGAACGGCGTATAACGTCATAATATCACGTTTTGGGCCCATTTTGTTTTTTATCTCCAACATGCTCCAATATGTCATTTGGCGCCTGAATATCACAAATATGGTCAACAGAATTATCGGAACCAAAAGTGATAGAAAGTTCAAACATGGCTCAGAACGGCGTATAACGTCATAATATCACGTTTTGGGCCCATTTTGTTTTTTATCTCCAACATGCTCCAATACGATATTTGGCCCCTGAATATCACAAATATGGTCAACAGAATTATCGGAACCAAAAGTGATAGAAAGTTCAAACATGGCTCAGAACGGCGTATAACGTCATAATATCACGTTTTGGGCACATTTTGTTTTTTATCTCCAACATGCTCCAATACGATATTTGGCCCCTGAATATCACAAATATGGTCAACAGAATTATCGGAACCAAAAGTGATAGAAAGTTCAAACATGGCTCAGAACGGCGTATAACGTCATAATATCACGTTTTGGGCACATTTTGTTTTTTATCTCCAACATGCTCCAATACGATATTTGGCCAATGAATATCACAAATATGTTCAACAGAATTATCGGAACCAAAAGTAATAGAAAGTTCAAACATGGCTCAGAACGGCGTATAACGTCATAATATCACGTTTTGGGCACATTTTGTTTTTTATCTCCAACATGCTCCATGATGACATTTGGCCCCTGAATATCACATATATGGTCAACAGAATTACCGGAACCAAAAGTGATAGAAAGTTCAAACATGGCTCAGAACGGCGTATAACGTCATAATATCACGTTTTGGGCACATTTTGTTTTTTATCTCCAACATGCTCCAATACGATATTTGGCCAATGAATATCACAAATATGTTCAACAGAATTATCGGAACCAAAAGTGATAGAAAGTTCAAACATGGCTCAGAACGGCGTATAACGTCATAATATCACGTTTTGGGCACATTTTGTTTTTTATCTCCAACATGCTCCATGATGACATTTGGCCCCTGAATATCACATATATGGTCAACAGAATTACCGGAACCAAAAGTGATAGAAAGTTCAAACATGGCTCAGAACGGCGTATAACGTCATAATATCACGTTTTGGGCACATTTTGTTTTTTATCTCCAACATGCTCCAAGATGACATTTGGCCCCTGAATATCACATATATGGTCAACAGAATTACCGGAACCAAAAGTGATAGAAAGTTCAAACATGGCTCAGAACGGCGTATAACGTCATAATATCACGTTTTGGGCACATTTTGTTTTTTATCTCCAACATGCTCCAATACGATATTTGGCCCCTGAATATCACAAATATGGTCAACAGAATTATCGGAACCAAAACAGATAGAAAGTTCAAACAGGGCTCAGAACGGCGTATAACGTCAGAATATCACGTTTTGGGCACATTTTGCTTTTTATCTCCAACATGCTCCAATATGTCATTTGGCGCCTGAATATCACATATATGGTCAGCAGAATCATCGGAACCAAAAGTGATAGAAAGTTCAAACATGTCTCAGAACGGCGTATAACGTCATAATATCACGTTTTGGGCACATTTTGTTTTTTATCTCCAACATGCTCCAAGATGACATTTGGCCCCTGAATATCACATATATGGTCAACAGAATTACCGGAACCAAAAGTGATAGAAAGTTCAAACATGTCTCAGAACGGAGTATAACGTCATAATATCACGTTTTAGGCACATATTGTTTTTTATCTCCAACATGCTCCAATATGTCATTTGGCGCCTGAATATCACATATATGGTCAGCAGAATCATCGGAACCAAAAGTGATAGAAAGTTCAAACATGTCTCAGAACGGCGTATAACGTCAGAATATCACGTTTTGGGCACATTTTGCTTTTTATCTCCAACATGCTCCAATATGTCATTTGGCGCCTGAATATCACAATATGGTCAGCAGAATCATCGGAACCAAAAGTGATAGAAAGTTCAAACATGTCTCAGAACGGCGTATAACGTCATAATATCACGTTTTGGGCACATTTTGTTTTTTATCTCCAACATGCTCCAAGATGACATTTGGCCCCTGAATATCACATATATGGTCAACAGAATTACCGGAACCAAAAGTGATAGAAAGTTCAAACATGGCTCAGAACGGCGCATAACGTCATAATATCACGTTTTGGGCACATTTTGTTTTTTATCTCCAACATGCTCCAATATGTCATTTGGCGCCTGAATATCACATATATGGTCAACAGAATTACCGGAACCAAAAGTGATAGAAAGTTCAAACATGGCTCAGAACGGCGTATAACGTCATAATATCACGTTTTGGGCACATTTTGCTTTTTATCTCCAACATGCTCCAATATGTCATTTGGCACCTGAATATCACATATATGGTCAGCAGAATCATCGGAACCAAAAGTGATAGAAAGTTCAAACATGTCTCAGAACGGCGTATAACGTCATAATATCACGTTTTGGGCACATATTGTTTTTTATCTCCAACATGCTCCAACATGTCATTTGGCGCCTGAATATCACAAATATGGTCAACAGAATTATCGGAACCAAAAGTGATAGAAAGTTCAAACATGGCTCAGAACGGCGTATAACGTCATAATATCACGTTTTGGGCCCATTTTGTTTTTTATCTCCAACATGCTCCAATATGTCATTTGGCGCCTGAATATCACAAATATGGTCAACAGAATTATCGGAACCAAAAGTGATAGAAAGTTCAAACATGGCTCAGAACGGCGTATAACGTCATAATATCACGTTTTGGGCCCATTTTGTTTTTTATCTCCAACATGCTCCAATATGTCATTTGGCGCCTGAATATCACATATATGGTCAACAGAATCATCGGAACCAAAAGTGATAGAAAGTTCAAACATGTCTCAGAACGGCGTATAACGTCATAATATCACGTTTTGGACACATTTTGTTTTTTATCTCCAACATGCTCCAATACGATATTTGGCCCCTGAATATCACAAATATGGTCAACAGAATTATCGGAACCAAAAGTGATAGAAAGTTCAAACATGGCTCAGAATGGCGTATAACGTCATAATATCACGTTTTGGGCACATATTGTTTTTTATCTCCAACATGCCCCAACATGTCATCTGGCGCCTGAATATCACAAATATGGTCAACAGAATTATGGGAACCAAAAGTGATAGAAAGTTCAAACATGGCTCAGAACGGCGTATAACGTCATAATATCACATTTTGGGCACATTTTGTTTTTTATCTCCAACATGCTCCAATACGATATTTGGCCCCTGAATATCACAAATATGGTCAACAGAATTATCGGAACCAAAAGTGATAGAAAGTTCAAACATGGCTCAGAATGGCGTATAACGTCATAATATCACGTTTTGGGCACATATTGTTTTTTATCTCCAACATGCTCCAACATGTCATCTGGCGCCTGAATATCACAAATATGGTCAACAGAATTATGGGAACCAAAAGTGATAGAAAGTTCAAACATGGCTCAGAACGGCGTATAACGTCATAATATCACGTTTTGGGCACATTTTGTTTTTTATCTCCAACATGCTCCAATACGATATTTGGCCCCTGAATATCACAAATATGGTCAACAGAATTATCGGAACCAAAACTGATAGAAAGTTCAAACATGGCTCAGAATGGCGTATAACGTCATAATATCACGTTTTGGGCACATATTGTTTTTTATCTCCAACATGCTCCAACATGTCATTTGGCGCCTGAATATCACAAATATGGTCAACAGAATTATCGGAACGAAATGTGATAGAAAGTTCAAACATGGCTCAGAACGGCGTATAACGTCATAATATCACGTTTTGGGCACATTTTGTTTTTTATCTCCAACATGCTCCAAGATGACATTTGGCCCCTGAATATCACATATATGGTCAACAGAATTACCGGAACCAAAAGTGATAGAAAGTTCAAACACGGCTCAGAACGGCGTATAACGTCATAATATCACGTTTTGGGCACGTTTTGTTTTTTATCTCCAACATGCTCCAAGATGACATTTGGCCCCTGAATATCACATATATGGTCAACAGAATTACCGGAACTAAAAGTTATAGAAAGTTCAAACATGGCTCAGAACGGCGTATAACGTCATAATATCACGTTTTGGGCACTTTTTGTTTTTTATCTCCAACATGCTCCAAGATGACATTTGGCCCCTGAATATCACATATATGGTCAACAGAATTACCGGAACCAAAAGTGATAGAAAGTTCAAACATGGCTCAGAACGGCGTATAACGTCATAATATCACGTTTTGGGCACATTTTGTTTTTTATCTCCAACATGCTCCAAGATGACATTTGGCCCCTGAATATCACATATATGGTCAACAGAATTACCGGAACCAAAAGTGATAGAAAGTTCAAACATGGCTCAGAACGGCGTATAACGTCATAATATCACGTTATGGGCGCATTTTGTTTTTTATCTCCAACATGCTCCAAGATGTCATTTGGCGCCTGAATTTCACGTATATGGTCAACAGAATTATCGGAACCAAAAGTGATAGAAAGTTCAAACATGGCTCAGAACGGCGTATAACGTCATAATATCACGTTTTGGGCCCATTTTGTTTTTTATCTCCAACATGCTCCAATACGATATTTGGCCCCTGAATATCACAAATATGGTCAACAGAATTATCGGAACCAAAAGTGATAGAAAGTTCAAACATGGCTCAGAACGGCGTATAACGTCATAATATCACGTTTTGGGCACATTTTGTTTTTTATCTCCAACATGCTCCAAGATGACATTTGGCCCCTGAATATCACATATATGGTCAACAGAATTACCAGAACTAAAAGTGATAGAAAGTTCAAACATGGCTCAGAACGGCGTATAACGTCATAATATCACGTTTTGGGCGCATTTTGTTTTTTATCTCCAACATGCTCCAAGATGACATTTGGCCCCTGAATATATCACATATATGGTCAACAGAATTACCGGAACCAAAAGTGATAGAAAGTTCAAACATGGCTCAGAACGGCGTATAACGTCATAATATCACGTTATGGGCGCATTTTGTTTTTTATCTCCAACATGCTCCAAGATGACATTTGGCCCCTGAATATATCACATATATGGTCAACAGAATTATCGGAACCAAAAGTGATAGAAAGTTCAAAGATGTCTCAGAACGGCGTATAACGTCATAATATCACGTTTTGGGCACATTTTGTTTTTTATCTCCAACATGCTCCAAGATGACATTTGGCCCCTGAATATCACATATATGGTCAACAGAATTACCGGAACCAAAAGTGATAGAAAGTTCAAACATGGCTCAGAACGGCGTATAACGTCATAATATCACGTTATGGGCGCATTTTGTTTTTTATCTCCAACATGCTCCAAGATGTCATTTGGCGCCTGAATTTCACGTATATGGTCAACAGAATTATCGGAACCAAAAGTGATAGAAAGTTCAAACATGGCTCAGAACGGCGTATAACGTCATAATATCACGTTTTGGGCCCATTTTGTTTTTTATCTCCAACATGCTCCAATACGATATTTGGCCCCTGAATATCACAAATATGGTCAACAGAATTATCGGAACCAAAAGTGATAGAAAGTTCAAACATGGCTCAGAACGGCGTATAACGTCATAATATCACGTTTTGGGCACATTTTGTTTTTTATCTCCAACATGCTCCAACATGTCATTTGGCGCCTGAATATCACAAATATGGTCAACAGAATTATCGGAACCAAAAGTGATAGTAAGTTCAAAGATGTCTCAGAACGGCGTATAACGTCATAATATCACGTTTTGGGCACATTTTGTTTTTTATCTCCAACATGCTCCAAGATGACATTTGGCCCCTGAATATCACATATATGGTCAACAGAATTACCGGAACCAAAAGTGATAGAAAGTTCAAACATGGCTCAGAACGGCGTATAACGTCATAATATCACGTTATGGGCGCATTTTGTTTTTTATCTCCAACATGCTCCAAGATGTCATTTGGCGCCTGAATTTCACGTATATGGTCAACAGAATTATCGGAACCAAAAGTGATAGAAAGTTCAAACATGGCTCAGAACGGCGTATAACGTCATAATATCACGTTTTGGGCCCATTTTGTTTTTTATCTCCAACATGCTCCAATACGATATTTGGCCCCTGAATATCACAAATATGGTCAACAGAATTATCGGAACCAAAAGTGATAGAAAGTTCAAACATGGCTCAGAACGGCGTATAACGTCATAATATCACGTTTTGGGCCCATTTTGATTTTTATCTCCAACATGCTCCAAGATGACATTTGGCCCCTGAATATCACATATATGGTCAACAGAATTTCCGGAACCAAAAGTGATAGAAAGTTCAAACATGGCTCTGAACGGCGTATAACGTCATAATATCACGTTTTGGGCACATTTTGTTTTTTATCTCCAACATGCTCCAAGATGACATTTGGCCCCTGAATATCACATATATGGTCAACAGAATTACCAGAACTAAAAGTGATAGAAAGTTCAAACATGGCTCAGAACGGCGTATAACGTCATAATATCACGTTATGGGCGCATTTTGTTTTTTATCTCCAACATGCTCCAAGATGTCATTTGGCCCCTGAATATCACATATATGGTCAACAGAATTTCCGGAACCAAAAGTGATAGAAAGTTCAAACATGGCTCTGAACGGCGTATAACGTCATAATATCACGTTTTGGGCACATTTTGTTTTTTATCTCCAACATGCTCCAAGATGACATTTGGCCCCTGAATATCACATATATGGTCAACAGAATTACCAGAACTAAAAGTGATAGAAAGTTCAAACATGGCTCAGAACGGCGTATAACGTCATAATATCACGTTTTGGGCGCATTTTGTTTTTTATCTCCAACATGCTCCAAGATGTCATTTGGCGCCTGAATATCACAAATATGGTCAACAGAATTATCGGAACCAAAAGTGATAGAAAGTTCAAACATGTCTCAGAACGCCGTATAACGTCATAATATCACGTTTTGGGCACATTTTGTTTTTTATCTCCAACATGCTCCAAGATGACATTTGGCCCCTGAATATATCACATATATGGTCAACAGAATTACCGGAACCAAAAGTGATAGAAAGTTCAAACATGGCTCAGAACGGCGTATAACGTCATAATATCACGTTTTGGGCACATTTTGCTTTTTATCTCCAACATGCTCCAATATGTCATTTGGCGCCTGAATATCACATATATGGTCAGCAGAATCATCGGAACCAAAAGTGATAGAAAGTTCAAACATGTCTCAGAACGGCGTATAACGTCATAATATCACGTTTTGGGCACATTTTGTTTTTTATCTCCAACATGCTCCAAGATGACATTTGGCCCCTGAATATCACATATATGGTCAACAGAATTACCGGAACCAAAAGTGATAGAAAGTTCAAACATGGCTCAGAACGGCGCATAACGTCATAATATCACGTTTTGGGCACATTTTGTTTTTTATCTCCAACATGCTCCAATATGTCATTTGGCGCCTGAATATCACATATATGGTCAACAGAATTACCGGAACCAAAAGTGATAGAAAGTTCAAACATGGCTCAGAACGGCGTATAACGTCATAATATCACGTTTTGGGCACATTTTGCTTTTTATCTCCAACATGCTCCAATATGTCATTTGGCACCTGAATATCACATATATGGTCAGCAGAATCATCGGAACCAAAAGTGATAGAAAGTTCAAACATGTCTCAGAACGGCGTATAACGTCATAATATCACGTTTTGGGCACATATTGTTTTTTATCTCCAACATGCTCCAACATGTCATTTGGCGCCTGAATATCACAAATATGGTCAACAGAATTATCGGAACCAAAAGTGATAGAAAGTTCAAACATGGCTCAGAACGGCGTATAACGTCATAATATCACGTTTTGGGCCCATTTTGTTTTTTATCTCCAACATGCTCCAATATGTCATTTGGCGCCTGAATATCACAAATATGGTCAACAGAATTATCGGAACCAAAAGTGATAGAAAGTTCAAACATGGCTCAGAACGGCGTATAACGTCATAATATCACGTTTTGGGCCCATTTTGTTTTTTATCTCCAACATGCTCCAATATGTCATTTGGCGCCTGAATATCACATATATGGTCAACAGAATCATCGGAACCAAAAGTGATAGAAAGTTCAAACATGGCTCAGAATGGCGTATAACGTCATAATATCACGTTTTGGGCACATATTGTTTTTTATCTCCAACATGCTCCAATACGATATTTGGCCCCTGAATATCACAAATATGGTCAACAGAATTATCGGAACCAAAAGTGATAGAAAGTTCAAACATGGCTCAGAATGGCGTATAACGTCATAATATCACGTTTTGGGCACATATTGTTTTTTATCTCCAACATGCCCCAACATGTCATCTGGCGCCTGAATATCACAAATATGGTCAACAGAATTATGGGAACCAAAAGTGATAGAAAGTTCAAACATGGCTCAGAACGGCGTATAACGTCATAATATCACGTTTTGGGCACATTTTGTTTTTTATCTCCAACATGCTCCAATACGATATTTGGCCCCTGAATATCACAAATATGGTCAACAGAATTATCGGAACCAAAAGTGATAGAAAGTTCAAACATGGCTCAGAATGGCGTATAACGTCATAATATCACGTTTTGGGCACATATTGTTTTTTATCTCCAACATGCTCCAACATGTCATCTGGCGCCTGAATATCACAAATATGGTCAACAGAATTATGGGAACCAAAAGTGATAGAAAGTTCAAACATGGCTCAGAACGGCGTATAACGTCATAATATCACGTTTTGGGCACATTTTGTTTTTTATCTCCAACATGCTCCAATACGATATTTGGCCCCTGAATATCACAAATATGGTCAACAGAATTATCGGAACCAAAACTGATAGAAAGTTCAAACATGGCTCAGAATGGCGTATAACGTCATAATATCACGTTTTGGGCACATATTGTTTTTTATCTCCAACATGCTCCAACATGTCATTTGGCGCCTGAATATCACAAATATGGTCAACAGAATTATCGGAACGAAATGTGATAGAAAGTTCAAACATGGCTCAGAACGGCGTATAACGTCATAATATCACGTTTTGGGCACATTTTGTTTTTTATCTCCAACATGCTCCAAGATGACATTTGGCCCCTGAATATCACATATATGGTCAACAGAATTACCGGAACCAAAAGTGATAGAAAGTTCAAACACGGCTCAGAACGGCGTATAACGTCATAATATCACGTTTTGGGCACGTTTTGTTTTTTATCTCCAACATGCTCCAAGATGACATTTGGCCCCTGAATATCACATATATGGTCAACAGAATTACCGGAACTAAAAGTTATAGAAAGTTCAAACATGGCTCAGAACGGCGTATAACGTCATAATATCACGTTTTGGGCACTTTTTGTTTTTTATCTCCAACATGCTCCAAGATGACATTTGGCCCCTGAATATCACATATATGGTCAACAGAATTACCGGAACCAAAAGTGATAGAAAGTTCAAACATGGCTCAGAACGGCGTATAACGTCATAATATCACGTTTTGGGCACATTTTGTTTTTTATCTCCAACATGCTCCAAGATGACATTTGGCCCCTGAATATCACATATATGGTCAACAGAATTACCGGAACCAAAAGTGATAGAAAGTTCAAACATGGCTCAGAACGGCGTATAACGTCATAATATCACGTTATGGGCGCATTTTGTTTTTTATCTCCAACATGCTCCAAGATGTCATTTGGCGCCTGAATATCACAAATATGGTCAATAGAATTATCGGAACCAAAAGTGATAGAAAGTTCAAAGATGTCTCAGAACGGCGTATAACGTCATAATATCACGTTTTGGGCCCATTTTGTTTTTTATCTCCAACATGCTCCAATACGATATTTGGCCCCTGAATATCACAAATATGGTCAACAGAATTATCGGAACCAAAAGTGATAGAAAGTTCAAAGATGTCTCAGAACGGCGTATAACGTCATAATATCACGTTTTGGGCACATTTTGTTTTTATCTCCAACATGCTCCAAGATGACATTTGGCCCCTGAATATCACATATATGGTCAACAGAATTACCGGAACCAAAAGTGATAGAAAGTTCAAACATGGCTCAGAACGGCGTATAACGTCATAATATCACGTTATGGGCGCATTTTGTTTTTTATCTCCAACATGCTCCAAGATGTCATTTGGCGCCTGAATTTCACGTATATGGTCAACAGAATTATCGGAACCAAAAGTGATAGAAAGTTCAAACATGGCTCAGAACGGCGTATAACGTCATAATATCACGTTTTGGGCCCATTTTGTTTTTTATCTCCAACATGCTCCAATACGATATTTGGCCCCTGAATATCACAAATATGGTCAACAGAATTATCGGAACCAAAAGTGATAGAAAGTTCAAACATGGCTCAGAACGGCGTATAACGTCATAATATCACGTTTTGGGCACATTTTGTTTTTTATCTCCAACATGCTCCAACATGTCATTTGGCGCCTGAATATCACAAATATGGTCAACAGAATTATCGGAACCAAAAGTGATAGAAAGTTCAAACATGGCTCAGAACGGCGTATAACGTCATAATATCACGTTTTGGGCCCATTTTGATTTTTATCTCCAACATGCTCCAAGATGACATTTGGCCCCTGAATATCACATATATGGTCAACAGAATTTCCGGAACCAAAAGTGATAGAAAGTTCAAACATGGCTCTGAACGGCGTATAACGTCATAATATCACGTTTTGGGCACATTTTGTTTTTTATCTCCAACATGCTCCAAGATGACATTTGGCCCCTGAATATCACATATATGGTCAACAGAATTACCAGAACTAAAAGTGATAGAAAGTTCAAACATGGCTCAGAACGGCGTATAACGTCATAATATCACGTTTTGGGCGCATTTTGTTTTTTATCTCCAACATGCTCCAAGATGACATTTGGCCCCTGAATATATCACATATATGGTCAACAGAATTACCGGAACCAAAAGTGATAGAAAGTTCAAACATGGCTCAGAACGGCGTATAACGTCATAATATCACGTTATGGGCGCATTTTGTTTTTTATCTCCAACATGCTCCAAGATGACATTTGGCCCCTGAATATATCACATATATGGTCAACAGAATTATCGGAACCAAAAGTGATAGAAAGTTCAAAGATGTCTCAGAACGGCGTATAACGTCATAATATTACGTTTTGGGCACATTTTGTTTTTCATCTCCAACATGCTCCAAGATGACATTTGGCCCCTGAATATCACATATATGGTCAACAGAATTACCGGAACCAAAAGTGATAGAAAGTTCAAACATGGCTCAGAACGGCGTATAACGTCATAATATCACGTTATGGGCGCATTTTGTTTTTTATCTCCAACATGCTCCAAGATGTCATTTGGCGCCTGAATTTCACGTATATGGTCAACAGAATTATCGGAACCAAAAGTGATAGAAAGTTCAAACATGGCTCAGAACGGCGTATAACGTCATAATATCACGTTTTGGGCCCATTTTGTTTTTTATCTCCAACATGCTCCAATACGATATTTGGCCCCTGAATATCACAAATATGGTCAACAGAATTATCGGAACCAAAAGTGATAGAAAGTTCAAACATGGCTCAGAACGGCGTATAACGTCATAATATCACGTTTTGGGCACATTTTGTTTTTTATCTCCAACATGCTCCAACATGTCATTTGGCGCCTGAATATCACAAATATGGTCAACAGAATTATCGGAACCAAAAGTGATAGAAAGTTCAAACATGGCTCAGAACGGCGTATAACGTCATAATATCACGTTTTGGGCCCATTTTGATTTTTATCTCCAACATGCTCCAATATGTCATTTGGCGCCTGAATATCACATATATGGTCAACAGAATCATCGGAACCAAAAGTGATAGAAAGTTCAAACATGTCTCAGAACGGCGTATAACGTCATAATATCACGTTTTGGACACATTTTGTTTTTTATCTCCAACATGCTCCAATACGATATTTGGCCCCTGAATATCACAAATATGGTCAACAGAATTATCGGAACCAAAAGTGATAGAAAGTTCAAACATGGCTCAGAATGGCGTATAACGTCATAATATCACGTTTTGGGCACATATTGTTTTTTATCTCCAACATGCTCCAACATGTCATCTGGCGCCTGAATATCACAAATATGGTCAACAGAATTATGGGAACCAAAAGTGATAGAAAGTTCAAACATGGCTCAGAACGGCGTATAACGTCATAATATCACGTTTTGGGCACATTTTGTTTTTTATCTCCAACATGCTCCAATACGATATTTGGCCCCTGAATATCACAAATATGGTCAACAGAATTATCGGAACCAAAACTGATAGAAAGTTCAAACATGGCTCAGAATGGCGTATAACGTCATAATATCACGTTTTGGGCACATATTGTTTTTTATCTCCAACATGCTCCAACATGTCATTTGGCGCCTGAATATCACAAATATGGTCAACAGAATTATCGGAACGAAATGTGATAGAAAGTTCAAACATGGCTCAGAACGGCGTATAACGTCATAATATCACGTTTTGGGCACATTTTGTTTTTTATCTCCAACATGCTCCAAGATGACATTTGGCCCCTGAATATCACATATATGGTCAACAGAATTACCGGAACCAAAAGTGATAGAAAGTTCAAACACGGCTCAGAACGGCGTATAACGTCATAATATCACGTTTTGGGCACGTTTTGTTTTTTATCTCCAACATGCTCCAAGATGACATTTGGCCCCTGAATATCACATATATGGTCAACAGAATTACCGGAACTAAAAGTTATAGAAAGTTCAAACATGGCTCAGAACGGCGTATAACGTCATAATATCACGTTTTGGGCACTTTTTGTTTTTTATCTCCAACATGCTCCAAGATGACATTTGGCCCCTGAATATCACATATATGGTCAACAGAATTACCGGAACCAAAAGTGATAGAAAGTTCAAACATGGCTCAGAACGGCGTATAACGTCATAATATCACGTTTTGGGCACATTTTGTTTTTTATCTCCAACATGCTCCAAGATGACATTTGGCCCCTGAATATCACATATATGGTCAACAGAATTACCGGAACCAAAAGTGATAGAAAGTTCAAACATGGCTCAGAACGGCGTATAACGTCATAATATCACGTTATGGGCGCATTTTGTTTTTTATCTCCAACATGCTCCAAGATGTCATTTGGCGCCTGAATATCACAAATATGGTCAACAGAATTATCGGAACCAAAAGTGATAGAAAGTTCAAAGATGTCTCAGAACGGCGTATAACGTCATAATATCACGTTTTGGGCCCATTTTGTTTTTTATCTCCAACATGCTCCAATACGATATTTGGCCCCTGAATATCACAAATATGGTCAACAGAATTATCGGAACCAAAAGTGATAGAAAGTTCAAAGATGTCTCAGAACGGCGTATAACGTCATAATATCACGTTTTGGGCACATTTTGTTTTTATCTCCAACATGCTCCAAGATGACATTTGGCCCCTGAATATCACATATATGGTCAACAGAATTACCGGAACCAAAAGTGATAGAAAGTTCAAACATGGCTCAGAACGGCGTATAACGTCATAATATCACGTTATGGGCGCATTTTGTTTTTTATCTCCAACATGCTCCAAGATGTCATTTGGCGCCTGAATTTCACGTATATGGTCAACAGAATTATCGGAACCAAAAGTGATAGAAAGTTCAAACATGGCTCAGAACGGCGTATAACGTCATAATATCACGTTTTGGGCCCATTTTGTTTTTTATCTCCAACATGCTCCAATACGATATTTGGCCCCTGAATATCACAAATATGGTCAACAGAATTATCGGAACCAAAAGTGATAGAAAGTTCAAACATGGCTCAGAACGGCGTATAACGTCATAATATCACGTTTTGGGCACATTTTGTTTTTTATCTACAACATGCTCCAACATGTCATTTGGCGCCTGAATATCACAAATATGGTCAACAGAATTATCGGAACCAAAAGTGATAGAAAGTTCAAACATGGCTCAGAACGGCGTATAACGTCATAATATCACGTTTTGGGCCCATTTTGATTTTTATCTCCAACATGCTCCAAGATGACATTTGGCCCCTGAATATCACATATATGGTCAACAGAATTTCCGGAACCAAAAGTGATAGAAAGTTCAAACATGGCTCTGAACGGCGTATAACGTCATAATATCACGTTTTGGGCACATTTTGTTTTTTATCTCCAACATGCTCCAAGATGACATTTGGCCCCTGAATATCACATATATGGTCAACAGAATTACCAGAACTAAAAGTGATAGAAAGTTCAAACATGGCTCAGAACGGCGTATAACGTCATAATATCACGTTTTGGGCGCATTTTGTTTTTTATCTCCAACATGCTCCAAGATGACATTTGGCCCCTGAATATATCACATATATGGTCAACAGAATTACCGGAACCAAAAGTGATAGAAAGTTCAAACATGGCTCAGAACGGCGTATAACGTCATAATATCACGTTATGGGCGCATTTTGTTTTTTATCTCCAACATGCTCCAAGATGACATTTGGCCCCTGAATATATCACATATATGGTCAACAGAATTATCGGAACCAAAAGTGATAGAAAGTTCAAAGATGTCTCAGAACGGCGTATAACGTCATAATATTACGTTTTGGGCACATTTTGTTTTTCATCTCCAACATGCTCCAAGATGACATTTGGCCCCTGAATATCACATATATGGTCAACAGAATTACCGGAACCAAAAGTGATAGAAAGTTCAAACATGGCTCAGAACGGCGTATAACGTCATAATATCACGTTATGGGCGCATTTTGTTTTTTATCTCCAACATGCTCCAAGATGTCATTTGGCGCCTGAATTTCACGTATATGGTCAACAGAATTATCGGAACCAAAAGTGATAGAAAGTTCAAACATGGCTCAGAACGGCGTATAACGTCATAATATCACGTTTTGGGCCCATTTTGTTTTTTATCTCCAACATGCTCCAATACGATATTTGGCCCCTGAATATCACAAATATGGTCAACAGAATTATCGGAACCAAAAGTGATAGAAAGTTCAAACATGGCTCAGAACGGCGTATAACGTCATAATATCACGTTTTGGGCACATTTTGTTTTTTATCTCCAACATGCTCCAACATGTCATTTGGCGCCTGAATATCACAAATATGGTCAACAGAATTATCGGAACCAAAAGTGATAGAAAGTTCAAACATGGCTCAGAACGGCGTATAACGTCATAATATCACGTTTTGGGCCCATTTTGATTTTTATCTCCAACATGCTCCAATATGTCATTTGGCGCCTGAATATCACATATATGGTCAACAGAATCATCGGAACCAAAAGTGATAGAAAGTTCAAACATGTCTCAGAACGGCGTATAACGTCATAATATCACGTTTTGGACACATTTTGTTTTTTATCTCCAACATGCTCCAATACGATATTTGGCCCCTGAATATCACAAATATGGTCAACAGAATTATCGGAACCAAAAGTGATAGAAAGTTCAAACATGGCTCAGAATGGCGTATAACGTCATAATATCACGTTTTGGGCACATATTGTTTTTTATCTCCAACATGCTCCAACATGTCATCTGGCGCCTGAATATCACAAATATGGTCAACAGAATTATGGGAACCAAAAGTGATAGAAAGTTCAAACATGGCTCAGAACGGCGTATAACGTCATAATATCACGTTTTGGGCACATTTTGTTTTTTATCTCCAACATGCTCCAACATGTCATTTGGCGCCTGAATATCACAAATATGGTCAACAGAATTATCGGAACGAAATGTGATAGAAAGTTTTGGGCACATTTTGTTTTTTATCTCCAACATGCTCCAAGATGACATTTGGCCCCTGAATATCACATATATGGTCAACAGAATTTCCGGAACCAAAAGTGATAGAAAGTTCAAACATGGCTCTGAACGGCGTATAACGTCATAATATCACGTTTTGGGCACATTTTGTTTTTTATCTCCAACATGCTCCAAGATGACATTTGGCCCCTGAATATCACATATATGGTCAACAGAATTACCAGAACTAAAAGTGATAGAAAGTTCAAACATGGCTCAGAACGGCGTATAACGTCATAATATCACGTTTTGGGCGCATTTTGTTTTTTATCTCCAACATGCTCCAAGATGTCATTTGGCGCCTGAATATCACAAATATGGTCAACAGAATTATCGGAACCAAAAGTGATAGAAAGTTCAAACATGTCTCAGAACGCCGTATAACGTCATAATATCACGTTTTGGGCACATTTTGTTTTTTATCTCCAACATGCTCCAAGATGACATTTGGCCCCTGAATATATCACATATATGGTCAACAGAATTACCGGAACCAAAAGTGATAGAAAGTTCAAACATGGCTCAGAACGGCGTATAACGTCATAATATCACGTTATGGGCGCATTTTGTTTTTTATCTCCAACATGCTCCAAGATGTCATTTGGCGCCTGAATATCACAAATATGGTCAACAGAATTATCGGAACCAAAAGTGATAGAAAGTTCAAAGATGTCTCAGAACGGCGTATAACGTCATAATATCACGTTTTGGGCACATTTTGTTTTTTATCTCCAACATGCTCCAAGATGACATTTGGCCCCTGAATATCACATATATGGTCAACAGAATTATCGGAACCAAAAGTGATAGAAAGTTCAAACATGGCTCAGAACGGCGTATAACGTCATAATATCACGTTATGGGCGCATTTTGTTTTTTATCTCCAACATGCTCCAAGATGTCATTTGGCGCCTGAATATCACAAATATGGTCAACAGAATTATCGGAACCAAAAGTGATAGAAAGTTCAAAGATGTCTCAGAACGGCGTATAACGTCATAATATCACGTTTTGGGCACATTTTGTTTTTTATCTCCAACATGCTCCAAGATGACATTTGGCCCCTGAATATCACATATATGGTCAACAGAATTATCGGAACCAAAAGTGATAGAAAGTTCAAACATGGCTCAGAACGGCGTATAACGTCATAATATCACGTTTTGGGCGCATTTTGTTTTTTATCTCCAACATGCTCCAAGATGACATTTGGCCCCTGAATATCACATATATGGTCAACAGAATTATCGGAACCAAAAGTGATAGAAAGTTCAAACATGGCTCAGAACGGCGTATAAAGTCATAATATCACGTTTTGGGCACATTTTGTTTTTTATCTCCAACATGCTCCAATACGATATTTGGCCCCTGAATATCACAAACATGGTCAACAGAATTATCGGAACCAAAAGTGATAGAAAGTTCAAACATGGCTCAGAACGGCGTATAACGTCATAATATCACGTTTTGGGCACATATTGTTTTTTATCTCCAACATGCTCCAAGATGACATTTGGCCCCTGAATATATCACATATATGGTCAACAGAATTACCGGAACCAAAAGTGATAGAAAGTTCAAACATGGCTCAGAACGGCGTATAAAGTCATAATATCACGTTTTGGGCACATTTTGTTTTTTATCTCCAACATGCTCCAATACGATATTTGGCCCCTGAATATCACAAATATGGTCAACAGAATTATCGGAACCAAAAGTGATAGAAAGTTCAAACATGGCTCAGAACGGCGTATAACGTCATAATATCACGTTTTGGGCACATATTGTTTTTTATCTCCAACATGCTCCAACATGTCATTTGGCGCCTGAATATCACAAATATGGTCAACAGAATTATCGGAACCAAAAGTGATAGAAAGTTCAAACATGGCTCAGAACGGCGTATAACGTCATAATATCACGTTTTGGGCGCATTTTGTTTTTTATCTCCAACATGCTCCAAGATGACATTTGGCCCCTGAATATCACATATATGGTCAACAGAATTTCCGGAACCAAAAGTGATAGAAAGTTCAAACATGGCTCTGAACGGCGTATAACGTCATAATATCACGTTTTGGGCACATTTTGTTTTTTATCTCCAACATGCTCCAAGATGACATTTGGCCCCTGAATATCACATATATGGTCAACAGAATTACCAGAACTAAAAGTGATAGAAAGTTCAAACATGGCTCAGAACGGCGTATAACGTCATAATATCACGTTTTGGGCGCATTTTGTTTTTTATCTCCAACATGCTCCAAGATGTCATTTGGCGCCTGAATATCACAAATATGGTCAACAGAATTATCGGAACCAAAAGTGATAGAAAGTTCAAACATGTCTCAGAACGCCGTATAACGTCATAATATCACGTTTTGGGCACATTTTGTTTTTTATCTCCAACATGCTCCAAGATGACATTTGGCCCCTGAATATATCACATATATGGTCAACAGAATTACCGGAACCAAAAGTGATAGAAAGTTCAAACATGGCTCAGAACGGCGTATAACGTCATAATATCACGTTATGGGCGCATTTTGTTTTTTATCTCCAACATGCTCCAAGATGTCATTTGGCGCCTGAATATCACAAATATGGTCAACAGAATTATCGGAACCAAAAGTGATAGAAAGTTCAAAGATGTCTCAGAACGGCGTATAACGTCATAATATCACGTTTTGGGCACATTTTGTTTTTTATCTCCAACATGCTCCAAGATGACATTTGGCCCCTGAATATCACATATATGGTCAACAGAATTATCGGAACCAAAAGTGATAGAAAGTTCAAACATGGCTCAGAACGGCGTATAACGTCATAATATCACGTTTTGGGCACATTTTGTTTTTTATCTCCAACATGCTCCAAGATGACATTTGGCCCCTGAATATCACATATATGGTCAACAGAATTATCGGAACTAAAAGTGATAGAAAGTTCAAACAGGGCTCAGAACGGCGTATAACGTCATAATATCACGTTTTGGGCGCATTTTGTTTTTTATCTCCAACATGCTCCAAGATGACATTTGGCCCCTGAATATATCACATGTATGGTCAACAGAATTACCGGAACCAAAAGTGATAGAAAGTTCAAACATGGCTCAGAACGGCGTATAAAGTCATAATATCACGTTTTGGGCACATTTTGTTTTTTATCTCCAACATGCTCCAACATGTCATTTGGCGCCTGAATATCACAAATATGGTCAACAGAATTATCGGAACCAAAAGTGATAGAAAGTTCAAACACGGCTCAGAACGGCGTATAACGTCATAATATCACGTTTTGGGCACGTTTTGTTTTTTATCTCCAACATGCTCCAAGATGACATTTGGCCCCTGAATATCACATATATGGTCAACAGAATTACCGGAACCAAAAGTGATAGAAAGTTCAAACATGGCTCAGAACGGCGTATAACGTCATAATATCACGTTTTGGGCACATTTTGTTTTTTATCTCCAACATGCTCCAAGATGACATTTGGCCCCTGAATATCACATATATGGTCAACAGAATTACCGGAACTAAAAGTTATAGAAAGTTCAAACATGGCTCAGAACGGCGTATAACGTCATAATATCACGTTTTGGGCACGTTTTGTTTTTTATCTCCAACATGCTCCAAGATGACATTTGGCCCCTGAATATCACATATATGGTCAACAGAATTACCGGAACCAAAAGTGATAGAAAGTTCAAACATGGCTCAGAACGGCGTATAACGTCATAATATCACGTTTTGGGCCCATTTTGTTTTTTATCTCCAACATGCTCCAATACGATATTTGGCCCCTGAATATCACAAATATGGTCAACAGAATTATCGGAACCAAAAGTGATAGAAAGTTCAAACATGGCTCAGAACGGCGTATAACGTCATAATATCACGTTTTGGGCACATTTTGTTTTTTATCTCCAACATGCTCCAAGATGACATTTGGCCCCTGAATATCACATATATGGTCAACAGAATTTCCGGAACCAAAAGTGATAGAAAGTTCAAACACGGCTCTGAACGGCGTATAACGTCATAATATCACGTTTTGGGCACATTTTGTTTTTTATCTCCAACATGCTCCAAGATGACATTTGGCCCCTGAATATCACATATATGGTCAACAGAATTACCAGAACTAAAAGTGATAGAAAGTTCAAACATGGCTCAGAACGGCGTATAACGTCATAATATCACGTTTTGGGCGCATTTTGTTTTTTATCTCCAACATGCTCCAAGATGACATTTGGCCCCTGAATATATCACATATATGGTCAACAGAATTACCGGAACCAAAAGTGATAGAAAGTTCAAACATGGCTCAGAACGGCGTATAACGTCATAATATCACGTTATGGGCGCATTTTGTTTTTTATCTCCAACATGCTCCAAGATGACATTTGGCCCCTGAATATATCACATATATGGTCAACAGAATTACCGGAACCAAAAGTGATAGAAAGTTCAAACATGGCTCAGAACGGCGTATAACGTCATAATATCACGTTATGGGCGCATTTTGTTTTTTATTTCCAACATGCTCCAAGATGTCATTTGGCGCCTGAATATCACAAATATGGTCAACAGAATTATCGAAACCAAAAGTGATAGAAAGTTCAAAGATGTCTCAGAACGGCGTATAACGTCATAATATCACGTTTTGGGCACATTTTGTTTTTTATCTCCAACATGCTCCAAGATGACATTTGGCCCCTGAATATCACATATATGGTCAACAGAATTATCGGAACCAAAAGTGATAGAAAGTTCAAACATGGCTCAGAACGGCGTATAACGTCATAATATCACGTTTTGGGCACATTTTGTTTTTTATCTCCAACATGCTCCAAGATGACATTTGGCCCCTGAATATCACATATATGGTCAACAGAATTATCGGAACCAAAAGTGATAGAAAGTTCAAACATGGCTCAGAACGGCGTATAACGTCATAATATCACGTTTTGGGCACATTTTGTTTTTTATCTCCAACATGCTCCAAGATGACATTTGGCCCCTGAATATCACATATATGGTCAACAGAATTACCGGAACCAAAAGTGATAGAAAGTTCAAACATGTCTCAGAACGGCGTATAACGTCATAATATCACGTTTTGGGCACATATTGTTTTTTATCTCCAACATGCTCCAACATGTCATTTGGCGCCTGAATATCACAAATATGGTCAACAGAATTATCGGAACCAAAAGTGATAGAAAGTTCAAACATGGCTCAGAACGGCGTATAACGTCATAATATCACGTTTTGGGCCCATTTTGTTTTTTATCTCCAACATGCTCCAATATGTCATTTGGCGCCTGAATATCACATATATGGTCAACAGAATCATCGGAACCAAAAGTGATAGAAAGTTCAAACATGTCTCAGAACGGCGTATAACGTCATAATATCACGTTTTGGACACATTTTGTTTTTTATCTCCAACATGCTCCAATACGATATTTGGCCCCTGAATATCACAAATATGGTCAACAGAATTATCGGAACCAAAAGTGATAGAAAGTTCAAACATGGCTCAGAATGGCGTATAACGTCATAATATCACGTTTTGGGCACATATTGTTTTTTATCTCCAACAAGCTCCAACATGTCATCTGGCGCCTGAATATCACAAATATGGTCAACAGAATTATGGGAACCAAAAGTGATAGAAAGTTCAAACATGGCTCAGAACGGCGTATAACGTCATAATATCACGTTTTGGGCACATTTTGTTTTTTATCTCCAACATGCTCCAATACGATATTTGGCCCCTGAATATCACAAATATGGTCAACAGAGTTATCGGAACCAAAACTGATAGAAAGTTCAAACATGGCTCAGAATGGCGTATAACGTCATAATATCACGTTTTGGGCACATATTGTTTTTTATCTCCAACATGCTCCAACATGTCATTTGGCGCCTGAATATCACAAATATGGTCAACAGAATTATCGGAACGAAATGTGATAGAAAGTTCAAACATGGCTCAGAACGGCGTATAACGTCATAATATCACGTTTTGGGCACATTTTGTTTTTTATCTCCAACATGCTCCAAGATGACATTTGGCCCCTGAATATCACATATATGGTCAACAGAATTACCGGAACCAAAAGTGATAGAAAGTTCAAACACGGCTCAGAACGGCGTATAACGTCATAATATCACGTTTTGGGCACGTTTTGTTTTTTATCTCCAACATGCTCCAAGATGACATTTGGCCCCTGAATATCACATATATGGTCAACAGAATTACCGGAACCAAAAGTGATAGAAAGTTCAAACATGGCTCAGAACGGCGTATAACGTCATAATATCACGTTTTGGGCACATTTTGTTTTTTATCTCCAACATGCTCCAAGATGACATTTGGCCCCTGAATATCACATATATGGTCAACAGAATTACCGGAACTAAAAGTTATAGAAAGTTCAAACATGGCTCAGAACGGCGTATAACGTCATAATATCACGTTTTGGGCACGTTTTGTTTTTTATCTCCAACATGCTCCAAGATGACATTTGGCCCCTGAATATCACATATATGGTCAACAGAATTACCGGAACCAAAAGTGATAGAAAGTTCAAACATGGCTCAGAACGGCGTATAACGTCATAATATCACGTTTTGGGCACATTTTGTTTTTTATCTCCAACATGCTCCAAGATGTCATTTGGCGCCTGAATTTCACATATATGGTCAACAGAATTATCGGAACCAAAAGTGATAGAAAGTTCAAACATGGCTCAGAACGGCGTATAACGTCATAATATCACGTTTTGGGCCCATTTTGTTTTTTATCTCCAACATGCTCCAATACGATATTTGGCCCCTGAATATCACAAATATGGTCAACAGAATTATCGGAACCAAAAGTGATAGAAAGTTCAAACATGGCTCAGAACGGCGTATAACGTCATAATATCACGTTTTGGGCACATTTTGTTTTTTATCTCCAACATGCTCCAAGATGACATTTGGCCCCTGAATATCACATATATGGTCAACAGAATTTCCGGAACCAAAAGTGATAGAAAGTTCAAACATGGCTCTGAACGGCGTATAACGTCATAATATCACGTTTTGGGCACATTTTGTTTTTTATCTCCAACATGCTCCAAGATGACATTTGGCCCCTGAATATCACATATATGGTCAACAGAATTACCAGAACTAAAAGTGATAGAAAGTTCAAACATGGCTCAGAACGGCGTATAACGTCATAATATCACGTTTTGGGCGCATTTTGTTTTTTATCTCCAACATGCTCCAAGATGACATTTGGCCCCTGAATATATCACATGTATGGTCAACAGAATTACCGGAACCAAAAGTGATAGAAAGTTCAAACATGGCTCAGAACGGCGTATAAAGTCATAATATCACGTTTTGGGCACATTTTGTTTTTTATCTCCAACATGCTCCAATACGATATTTGGCCCCTGAATATCACAAATATGGTCAACAGAATTATCGGAACCAAAAGTGATAGAAAGTTCAAACATGGCTCAGAACGGCGTATAACGTCATAATATCACGTTTTGGGCACATATTGTTTTTTATCTCCAACATGCTCCAACATGTCATTTGGCGCCTGAATATCACAAATATGGTCAACAGAATTATCGGAACCAAAAGTGATAGAAAGTTCAAACATGTCTCAGAACGGCGTATAACGTCATAATATCATGTTTTGGGCGCATTTTGTTTTTTATCTCCAACATGCTCCAAGATATCATTTGGCCCCTGAATATCACAAATATGGTCAACAGAATTATCGGAACCAAAAGTGATAGAAAGTTCAAACATGGCTCAGAACGGCGTATAACGTCATAATATTACGTTTTGGGCACATTTTGTTTTTTATCTCCAACATGCTCCAAGATGACATTTGGCCCCTGAATATCACATATATGGTCAACAGAATTACCGGAACCAAAAGTGATAGAAAGTTCAAACATGGCTCAGAACGGCGTATAACGTCATAATATCACGTTATGGGCGCATTTTGTTTTTTATCTCCAACATGCTCCAAGATGTCATTTGGCGCCTGAATATCACAAATATGGTCAACAGAATTATCGGAACCAAAAGTGATAGAAAGTTCAAACATGTGTCAGAACGGCGTATAACGTCATAATATCACGTTTTGGGCACATTTTGTTTTTTATCTCCAACATGCTCCAAGATGACATTTGGCCCCTGAATATCACATATATGGTCAACAGAATTATCGGAACCAAAAGTGATAGAAAGTTCAAACATGGCTCAGAACGGCGTATAACGTCATAATATCACGTTTTGGGCACATTTTATTTTTTATCTCCAACATGCTCCAAGATGACATTTGGCCCCTGAATATCACATATATGGTCAATAGAATTACCGGAACCAAAAGTGATAGAAAGTTCAAACATGGCTCTGAACGGCGTATAACGTCATAATATCACGTTTTGGGCACATTTTGTTTTTTATCTCCAACATGCTCCAAGATGACATTTGGCCCCTGAATATCACATATATGGTCAACAGAATTACCAGAACTAAAAGTGATAGAAAGTTCAAACATGGCTCAGAACGGCGTATAACGTCATAATATCACGTTTTGGGCACATTTTGTTTTTTATCTCCAACATGCTCCAAGATGACATTTGGCCCCTGAATATCACATATATGGTCAACAGAATTATCGGAACCAAAAGTGATAGAAAGTTCAAACATGGCTCAGAACGGCGTATAACGTCATAATATCACGTTTTGGGCGCATTTTGTTTTTTATCTCCAACATGCTCCAAGATGACATTTGGCCCCTGAATATATCACATGTATGGTCAACAGAATTACCGGAACCAAAAGTGATAGAAAGTTCAAACATGGCTCAGAACGGCGTATAAAGTCATAATATCACGTTTTGGGCACATTTTGTTTTTTATCTCCAACATGCTCCAATACGATATTTGGCCCCTGAATATCACAAATATGGTCAACAGAATTATCGGAACCAAAAGTGATAGAAAGTTCAAACATGGCTCAGAACGGCGTATAACGTCATAATATCACGTTTTGGGCACATATTGTTTTTTATCTCCAACATGCTCCAATGTCATTTGGCGCCTGAATATCACAAATATGGTCAACAGAATTATCGGAACCAAAAGTGATAGAAAGTTCAAACATGGCTCAGAACGGCGTATAACGTCATAATATCATGTTTTGGGCGCATTTTGTTTTTTATCTCCAACATGCTCCAAGATGTCATTTGGCGCCTGAATATCACAAATATGGTCAACAGAATTACCGGAACCAAAAGTGATAGAAAGTTCAAACATGTCTCAGAACGGCGTATAACGTCATAATATCATGTTTTGGGCGCATTTTGTTTTTTATCTCCAACATGCTCCAAGATGTCATTTGGCGCCTGAATATCACAAATATGGTCAACAGAATTATCGGAACCAAAAGTGATAGAAAGTTCAAACATGTCTCAGAACGGCGTATAACGTCATAATATCATGTTTTGGGCGCATTTTGTTTTTTATCTCCAACATGCTCCAAGATGTCATTTGGCCCCTGAATATCACAAATATGGTCAACAGAATTATCGGAACCAAAAGTGATAGAAAGTTCAAACATGGCTCAGAACGGCGTATAACGTCATAATATTACGTTTTGGGCACATTTTGTTTTTTATCTCCAACATGCTCCAAGATGACATTTTTCCCCTGAACATCACATATATGGTCAACAGAATTACCGGAACCAAAAGTGATAGAAAGTTCAAACATGGCTCAGAACGGCGTATAACGTCATAATATCACGTTATGGGCGCATTTTGTTTTTTATCTCCAACATGCTCCAAGATGTCATTTGGCGCCTGAATATCACAAATATGGTCAACAGAATTATCGGAACCAAAAGTGATAGAAAGTTCAAACATGTCTCAGAACGGCGTATAACGTCATAATATCACGTTTTGGGCACATTTTGTTTTTTTCTCCAACATGCTCCAAGATGACATTTGGCCCCTGAATATCACATATATGGTCAACAGAATTATCGGAACCAAAAGTGATAGAAAGTTCAAACATGGCTCAGAACGGCGTATAACGTCATAATATCACGTTTTGGGCACATTTTATTTTTTATCTCCAACATGCTCCAAGATGACATTTGGCCCCTGAATATCACATATATGGTCAATAGAATTACCGGAACCAAAAGTGATAGAAAGTTCAAACATGGCTCTGAACGGCGTATAACGTCATAATATCACGTTTTGGGCACATTTTGTTTTTTATCTCCAACATGCTCCAAGATGACATTTGGCCCCTGAATATCACATATATGGTCAACAGAATTACCAGAACTAAAAGTGATAGAAAGTTCAAACATGGCTCAGAACGGCGTATAACGTCATAATATCACGTTTTGGGCGCATTTTGTTTTTTATCTCCAACATGCTCCAAGATGTCATTTGGCGCCTGAATATCACAAATATGGTCAACAGAATTATCGGAACCAAAAGTGATAGAAAGTTCAAACATGGCTCAGAACGGCGTATAACGTCATAATATCACGTTTTGGGCACATTTTGTTTTTTATCTCCAACATGCTCCAATACGATATTTGGCCCCTGAATATCACAAATATGGTCAACAGAATTATCGGAACCAAAACTGA
Source organism: Onthophagus taurus (assembly GCF_036711975.1). Lineage (NCBI taxonomy): Eukaryota > Metazoa > Arthropoda > Insecta > Coleoptera > Scarabaeidae > Onthophagus > Onthophagus taurus. The sequence goes on along the minus strand of NC_091972.1, from coordinate 25,525,642 downwards.
TAGAAAGTTCAAACATGGCTCAGAATGGCGTATAACGTCATAATATCACGTTTTGGGCACATATTGTTTTTTATCTCCAACATGCTCCAACATGTCATTTGGCGCCTGAATATCACAAATATGGTCAACAGAATTATCGGAACGAAATGTGATAGAAAGTTCAAACATGGCTCAGAACGGCGTATAACGTCATAATATCACGTTTTGGGCACATATTGTTTTTTATCTCCAACATGCTCCAACATGTCATTTGGCGCCTGAATATCACAAATATGGTCAACAGAATTATCGGAACGAAATGTGATAGAAAGTTCAAACATGGCTCAGAATGGCGTATAACGTCATAATATCACGTTTTGGGCACATATTGTTTTTTATCTCCAACATGCTCCAACATGTCATTTGGCCCCTGAATATCACATATATGGTCAACAGAATTACCGGAACCAAAAGTGATAGAAAGTTCAAACACGGCTCAGAAAGGCGTATAACGTCATAATATCACGTTTTGGGCACGTTTTGTTTTTTATCTCCAACATGCTCCAAGATGACATTTGGCCCCTGAATATCACATATATGGTCAACAGAATTACCGGAACCAAAAGTGATAGAAAGTTCAAACATGGCTCAGAACGGCGTATAACGTCATAATATCACGTTTTGGGCACATTTTGTTTTTTATCTCCAACATGCTCCATGATGACATTTGGCCCCTGAATATCACATATATGGTCAACAGAATTACCGGAACCAAAAGTGATAGAAAGTTCAAACATGGCTCAGAATGGCGTATAACGTCATAATATCACGTTTTGGGCACATATTGTTTTTTATCTCCAACATGCTCCAACATGTCATTTAGCGCCTGAATATCACAAATATGGTCAACAGAATTATCGGAACCAAAAGTGATAGAAAGTTCAAACATGGCTCAGAACGGCGTATAACGTGATAATATCATGTTTTGGGCGCATTTTGTTTTTTATCTCCAACATGCTCCAAGATGTCATTTGGCGCCTGAATATCACAAATATGGTCAACAGAATTATCGGAACCAAAAGTGATAGAAAGTTCAAACATGTCTCAGAACGGCGTATAACGTCATAATATCACGTTTTGGGCACATTTTGTTTTTTATCTCCAACATGCTCCAAGCTGACATTTGGCCCCTGAATATATCACATATATGGTCAACAGAATTACCGGAACCAAAAGTGATAGAAAGTTCAAACATGGCTCAGAACGGCGTATAACGTCATAATATCACGTTTTGGGCACATTTTGTTTTTTATCTCCAACATGCTCCAATACGATATTTGGCCCCTGAATATCACAAATATGGTCAACAGAATTATCGGAACCAAAAGTGATAGAAAGTTCAAACATGGCTCAGAATGGCGTATAACGTCATAATATCACGTTTTGGGCACATATTGTTTTTTATCTCCAACATGCTCCAACATGTCATTTAGCGCCTGAATATCACAAATATGGTCAACAGAATTATCGGAACCAAAAGTGATAGAAAGTTCAAACATGGCTCAGAACGGCGTATAACGTCATAATATCATGTTTTGGGCGCATTTTGTTTTTTATCTCCAACATGCTCCAAGATGTCATTTGGCGCCTGAATCTCACAAATATGGTCAACAGAATTATCGGAACCAAAAGTGATAGATAGTTCAAACATGTCTCAGAACGCCGTATAACGTCATAATATCACGTTTTGGGCACATTTTGTTTTTTATCTCCAACATGCTCCAAGATGACATTTGGCCCCTGAATATATCACATATATGGTCAACAGAATTACCGGAACCAAAAGTGATAGAAAGTTCAAACATGGCTCAGAACGGCGTATAACGGCATAATATCACGTTTTGGGCACATTTTGTTTTTTATCTCCAACATGCTCCAAGATGACATTTGGCGCCTGAATATCACAAATATGGTCAACAGAATTATCGGAACCAAAAGTGATAGAAAGTTCAAACATGTCTCAGAACGACGTATAACGTCATAATATCACGTTTTGGGCACATTTTGTTTTTTATCTCCAACATGCTCCAAGATGACATTTGGCCCCTGAATATCACATATATGGTCAACAGAATTATCGGAACCAAAAGTGATAGAAAGTTCAAACATGGCTCAGAACGGCGTATAACGTCATAATATCACGTTTTGGGCACATTTTATTTTTTATCTCCAACATGCTCCAAGATGACATTTGGCCCCTGAATATCACATATATGGTCAATAGAATTACCGGAACCAAAAGTGATAGAAAGTTCAAACATGGCTCTGAACGGCGTATAACGTCATAATATCACGTTTTCGGCACATTTTGTTTTTTATCTCCAACATGCTCCAAGATGACATTTGGCCCCTGAATATCACATATATGGTCAACAGAATTACCAGAACTAAAAGTGATAGAAAGTTCAAACATGGCTCAGAACGGCGTATAACGTCATAATATCACGTTTTGGGCGCATTTTGTTTTTTATCTCCAACATGCTCCAAGATGTCATTTGGCGCCTGAATATCACAAATATGGTCAACAGAATTATCGGAACCAAAAGTGATAGAAAGTTCAAACATGTCTCAGAACGGCGTATAACGTCATAATATCACGTTTTGGGCACATTTTGTTTTTTATCTCCAACATGCTCCAAGATGACATTTGGCCCCTGAATATATCACATATATGGTCAACATAATTACCGGAACCAAAAGTGATAGAAAGTTCAAACATGGCTCAGAACGGCTTATAACGTCATAATATCACGTTTTGGGCACATTTTGTTTTTTATCTCCAACATGCTCCAATACGATATTTGGCCCCTGAATATCACAAATATGGTCAACAGAATTATCGGAACCAAAAGTGATAGAAAGTTCAAACATGGCTCAGAATGGCGTATAACGTCATAATATCACGTTTTGGGCACATTTTATTTTTTATCTCCAACATGCTCCAAGATGACATTTGGCCCCTGAATATCACATATATGGTCAACAGAATTAAAGGAACCAAAAGTGATAGAAAGTTCAAACATGGCTCAGAACGGCGTATAACGTCATAATATCACGTTTTGGGCACATTTTGTTTTTTATCTCCAACATGCTCCAAGATGACATTTGGCCCCTGAATATCACATATATGGTCAACAGAATTACCGGAACCAAAAGTGATAGAAAGTTCAAACATGGCTCAGAACGGCGTATAACGTCATAATATCACGTTTTGGGCACATTTTGTTTTTTATCTCCAACATGCTCCAAGATGACATTTGGCCCCTGAATATCACATATATGGTCAACAGAATTATCGGAACCAAAAGTGATAGAAAGTTCAAACATGGCTCAGAACGGCGTATAACGTCATAATATCACGTTTTGGGCGCATTTTGTTTTTTATCTCCAACATGCTCCAAGATGACATTTGGCCCCTGAATATATCACATGTATGGTCAACAGAATTACCGGAACCAAAAGTGATAGAAAGTTCAAACATGGCTCAGAACGGCGTATAAAGTCATAATATCACGTTTTGGGCACATTTTGTTTTTTATCTCCAACATGCTCCAATACGATATTTGGCCCCTGAATATCACAAATATGGTCAACAGAATTATCGGAACCAAAAGTGATAGAAAGTTCAAACATGGCTCAGAACGGCGTATAACGTCATAATATCACGTTTTGGGCACATATTGTTTTTTATCTCCAACATGCTCCAACATGTCATTTGGCGCCTGAATATCACAAATATGGTCAACAGAATTATCGGAACCAAAAGTGATAGAAAGTTCAAACATGGCTCAGAACGGCGTATAACGTCATAATATCACGTTTTGGGCACATATTGTTTTTTATCTCCAACATGCTCCAACATGTCATTTGGCGCCTGAATATCACAAATATGGTCAACAGAATTAAAGGAACCAAAAGTGATAGAAAGTTCAAACATGGCTCAGAACGGCGTATAACGTCATAATATCATGTTTTGGGCGCATTTTGTTTTTTATCTCCAACATGCTCCAAGATGTCATTTGGCGCCTGAATATCACAAATATGGTCAACAGAATTACCGGAACCAAAAGTGATAGAAAGTTCAAACATGTCTCAGAACGGCGTATAACGTCATAATATCATGTTTTGGGCGCATTTTGTTTTTTATCTCCAACATGCTCCAAGATGTCATTTGGCGCCTGAATATCACAAATATGGTCAACAGAATTATCGGAACCAAAAGTGATAGAAAGTTCAAACATGTCTCAGAACGGCGTATAACGTCATAATATCATGTTTTGGGCGCATTTTGTTTTTTATCTCCGACATGCTCCAAGATGTCATTTGGCCCCTGAATATCACAAATATGGTCAACAGAATTATCGGAACCAAAAGTGATAGAAAGTTCAAACATGGCTCAGAACGGCGTATAACGTCATAATATTACGTTTTGGGCACATTTTGTTTTTTATCTCCAACATGCTCCAAGATGACATTTGGCCCCTGAATATCACATATATGGTCAACAGAATTACCGGAACCAAAAGTGATAGAAAGTTCAAACATGGCTCAGAATGGCGTATAACGTCATAATATCACGTTTTGGGCACATATTGTTTTTTATCTCCAACATGCTCCAACATGTCATTTAGCGCCTGAATATCACAAATATGGTCAACAGAATTATCGGAACCAAAAGTGATAGAAAGTTCAAACATGGTTCAGAACGGCGTATAACATCATAATATCACGTTTTGGGCACATTTTATTTTTTATCTCCAACATGCTCCAAGATGACATTTGGCCCCTGAATATCACATATATGGTCAACAGAATTAAAGGAACCAAAAGTGATAGAAAGTTCAAACATGGCTCAGAACGGCGTATAACGTCATAATATCACGTTTTGGGCACATTTTATTTTTTATCTCCAACATGCTCCAAGATGACATTTGGCCCCTGAATATCACATATATGGTCAATAGAATTACCGGAACCAAAAGTGATAGAAAGTTCAAACATGGCTCTGAACGGCGTATAACGTCATAATATCACGTTTTGGGCACATTTTGTTTTTTATCTCCAACATGCTCCAAGATGACATTTGGCCCCTGAATATCACATATATGGTCAACAGAATTACCAGAACTAAAAGTGATAGAAAGTTCAAACATGGCTCAGAACGGCGTATAACGTCATAATATCACGTTTTGGGCGCATTTTGTTTTTTATCTCCAACATGCTCCAAGATGTCATTTGGCGCCTGAATATCACAAATATGGTCAACAGAATTATCGGAACCAAAAGTGATAGAAAGTTCAAACATGTCTCAGAACGGCGTATAACGTCATAATATCACGTTTTGGGCACATTTTGTTTTTTATCTCCAACATGCTCCAAGATGGCATTTGGCCCCTGAATATATCACATATATGGTCAACATAATTACCGGAACCAAAAGTGATAGAAAGTTCAAACATGGCTCAGAACGGCTTATAACGTCATAATATCACGTTTTGGGCACATTTTGTTTTTTATCTCCAACATGCTCCAATACGATATTTGGCCCCTGAATATCACAAATATGGTCAACAGAATTATCGGAACCAAAAGTGATAGAAAGTTCAAACATGGCTCAGAATGGCGTATAACGTCATAATATCACGTTTTGGGCACATTTTATTTTTTATCTCCAACATGCTCCAAGATGACATTTGGCCCCTGAATATCACATATATGGTCAACAGAATTAAAGGAACCAAAAGTGATAGAAAGTTCAAACATGACTCAGAACGGCGTATAACGTCATAATATCACGTTTTGGGCACATTTTGTTTTTTATCTCCAACATGCTCCAAGATGACATTTGGCCCCTGAATATCACATATATGGTCAACAGAATTACCAGAACTAAAAGTGATAGAAAGTTCAAACATGGCTCAGAACGGCGTATAACGTCATAATATCACGTTTTGGGCGCATTTTGTTTTTTATCTCCAACATGCTCCAAGATGTCATTTGGCGCCTGAATATCACAAATATGGTCAACAGAATTATCGGAACCAAAAGTGATAGAAAGTTCAAACATGTCTCAGAACGGCGTATAACGTCATAATATCACGTTTTGGGCACATTTTGTTTTTTATCTCCAACATGCTCCAAGATGACATTTGGCCCCTGAATATATCACATATATGGTCAACATAATTACCGGAACCAAAAGTGATAGAAAGTTCAAACATGGCTCAGAACGGCTTATAACGTCATAATATCACGTTTTGGGCACATTTTGTTTTTTATCTCCAACATGCTCCAATACGATATTTGGCCCCTGAATATCACAAATATGGTCAACAGAATTATCGGAACCAAAAGTGATAGAAAGTTCAAACATGGCTCAGAATGGCGTATAACGTCATAATATCACGTTTTGGGCACATTTTATTTTTTATCTCCAACATGCTCCAAGATGACATTTGGCCCCTGAATATCACATATATGGTCAACAGAATTAAAGGAACCAAAAGTGATAGAAAGTTCAAACATGGCTCAGAACGGCGTATAACGTCATAATATCACGTTTTGGGCACATTTTGTTTTTTATCTCCAACATGCTCCAAGATGACATTTGGCCCCTGAATATCACATATATGGTCAACAGAATTACCGGAACCAAAAGTGATAGAAAGTTCAAACATGGCTCAGAACGGCGTATAACGTCATAATATCACGTTTTGGGCACATTTTGTTTTTTATCTCCAACATGCTCCAAGATGACATTTGGCCCCTGAATATCACATATATGGTCAACAGAATTATCGGAACCAAAAGTGATAGAAAGTTCAAACATGGCTCAGAACGGCGTATAACGTCATAATATCACGTTTTGGGCGCATTTTGTTTTTTATCTCCAACATGCTCCAAGATGACATTTGGCCCCTGAATATATCACATGTATGGTCAACAGAATTACCGGAACCAAAAGTGATAGAAAGTTCAAACATGGCTCAGAACGGCGTATAAAGTCATAATATCACGTTTTGGGCACATTTTGTTTTTTATCTCCAACATGCTCCAATACGATATTTGGCCCCTGAATATCACAAATATGGTCAACAGAATTATCGGAACCAAAAGTGATAGAAAGTTCAAACATGGCTCAGAACGGCGTATAACGTCATAATATCACGTTTTGGGCACATATTGTTTTTTATCTCCAACATGCTCCAACATGTCATTTGGCGCCTGAATATCACAAATATGGTCAACAGAATTATCGGAACCAAAAGTGATAGAAAGTTCAAACATGGCTCAGAACGGCGTATAACGTCATAATATCACGTTTTGGGCACATATTGTTTTTTATCTCCAACATGCTCCAACATGTCATTTGGCGCCTGAATATCACAAATATGGTCAACAGAATTAAAGGAACCAAAAGTGATAGAAAGTTCAAACATGGCTCAGAACGGCGTATAACGTCATAATATCATGTTTTGGGCGCATTTTGTTTTTTATCTCCAACATGCTCCAAGATGTCATTTGGCGCCTGAATATCACAAATATGGTCAACAGAATTACCGGAACCAAAAGTGATAGAAAGTTCAAACATGTCTCAGAACGGCGTATAACGTCATAATATCATGTTTTGGGCGCATTTTGTTTTTTATCTCCAACATGCTCCAAGATGTCATTTGGCGCCTGAATATCACAAATATGGTCAACAGAATTATCGGAACCAAAAGTGATAGAAAGTTCAAACATGTCTCAGAACGGCGTATAACGTCATAATATCATGTTTTGGGCGCATTTTGTTTTTTATCTCCGACATGCTCCAAGATGTCATTTGGCCCCTGAATATCACAAATATGGTCAACAGAATTATCGGAACCAAAAGTGATAGAAAGTTCAAACATGGCTCAGAACGGCGTATAACGTCATAATATTACGTTTTGGGCACATTTTGTTTTTTATCTCCAACATGCTCCAAGATGACATTTGGCCCCTGAATATCACATATATGGTCAACAGAATTACCGGAACCAAAAGTGATAGAAAGTTCAAACATGGCTCAGAATGGCGTATAACGTCATAATATCACGTTTTGGGCACATATTGTTTTTTATCTCCAACATGCTCCAACATGTCATTTAGCGCCTGAATATCACAAATATGGTCAACAGAATTATCGGAACCAAAAGTGATAGAAAGTTCAAACATGGTTCAGAACGGCGTATAACATCATAATATCACGTTTTGGGCACATTTTATTTTTTATCTCCAACATGCTCCAAGATGACATTTGGCCCCTGAATATCACATATATGGTCAACAGAATTAAAGGAACCAAAAGTGATAGAAAGTTCAAACATGGCTCAGAACGGCGTATAACGTCATAATATCACGTTTTGGGCACATTTTATTTTTTATCTCCAACATGCTCCAAGATGACATTTGGCCCCTGAATATCACATATATGGTCAATAGAATTACCGGAACCAAAAGTGATAGAAAGTTCAAACATGGCTCTGAACGGCGTATAACGTCATAATATCACGTTTTGGGCACATTTTGTTTTTTATCTCCAACATGCTCCAAGATGACATTTGGCCCCTGAATATCACATATATGGTCAACAGAATTACCAGAACTAAAAGTGATAGAAAGTTCAAACATGGCTCAGAACGGCGTATAACGTCATAATATCACGTTTTGGGCGCATTTTGTTTTTTATCTCCAACATGCTCCAAGATGTCATTTGGCGCCTGAATATCACAAATATGGTCAACAGAATTATCGGAACCAAAAGTGATAGAAAGTTCAAACATGTCTCAGAACGGCGTATAACGTCATAATATCACGTTTTGGGCACATTTTGTTTTTTATCTCCAACATGCTCCAAGATGGCATTTGGCCCCTGAATATATCACATATATGGTCAACATAATTACCGGAACCAAAAGTGATAGAAAGTTCAAACATGGCTCAGAACGGCTTATAACGTCATAATATCACGTTTTGGGCACATTTTGTTTTTTATCTCCAACATGCTCCAATACGATATTTGGCCCCTGAATATCACAAATATGGTCAACAGAATTATCGGAACCAAAAGTGATAGAAAGTTCAAACATGGCTCAGAATGGCGTATAACGTCATAATATCACGTTTTGGGCACATTTTATTTTTTATCTCCAACATGCTCCAAGATGACATTTGGCCCCTGAATATCACATATATGGTCAACAGAATTAAAGGAACCAAAAGTGATAGAAAGTTCAAACATGACTCAGAACGGCGTATAACGTCATAATATCACGTTTTGGGCACATTTTGTTTTTTATCTCCAACATGCTCCAAGATGACATTTGGCCCCTGAATATCACATATATGGTCAACAGAATTACCAGAACTAAAAGTGATAGAAAGTTCAAACATGGCTCAGAACGGCGTATAACGTCATAATATCACGTTTTGGGCGCATTTTGTTTTTTATCTCCAACATGCTCCAAGATGTCATTTGGCGCCTGAATATCACAAATATGGTCAACAGAATTATCGGAACCAAAAGTGATAGAAAGTTCAAACATGTCTCAGAACGGCGTATAACGTCATAATATCACGTTTTGGGCACATTTTGTTTTTTATCTCCAACATGCTCCAAGATGACATTTGGCCCCTGAATATATCACATATATGGTCAACATAATTACCGGAACCAAAAGTGATAGAAAGTTCAAACATGGCTCAGAACGGCTTATAACGTCATAATATCACGTTTTGGGCACATTTTGTTTTTTATCTCCAACATGCTCCAATACGATATTTGGCCCCTGAATATCACAAATATGGTCAACAGAATTATCGGAACCAAAAGTGATAGAAAGTTCAAACATGGCTCAGAATGGCGTATAACGTCATAATATCACGTTTTGGGCACATTTTGTTTTTTATCTCCAACATGCTCCAAGATGACATTTGGCCCCTGAATATCACATATATGGTCAACAGAATTACCGGAACCAAAAGTGATAGAAAGTTCAAACATGGCTCAGAACGGCGTATAACGTCATAATATCACGTTTTGGGCACATTTTGTTTTTTATCTCCAACATGCTCCAAGATGACATTTGGCCCCTGAATATCACATATATGGTCAACAGAATTATCGGAACCAAAAGTGATAGAAAGTTCAAACATGGCTCAGAACGGCGTATAACGTCATAATATCACGTTTTGGGCGCATTTTGTTTTTTATCTCCAACATGCTCCAAGATGACATTTGGCCCCTGAATATATCACATGTATGGTCAACAGAATTACCGGAACCAAAAGTGATAGAAAGTTCAAACATGGCTCAGAACGGCGTATAAAGTCATAATATCACGTTTTGGGCACATTTTGTTTTTTATCTCCAACATGCTCCAATACGATATTTGGCCCCTGAATATCACAAATATGGTCAACAGAATTATCGGAACCAAAAGTGATAGAAAGTTCAAACATGGCTCAGAACGGCGTATAACGTCATAATATCACGTTTTGGGCACATATTGTTTTTTATCTCCAACATGCTCCAACATGTCATTTGGCGCCTGAATATCACAAATATGGTCAACAGAATTATCGGAACCAAAAGTGATAGAAAGTTCAAACATGGCTCAGAACGGCGTATAACGTCATAATATCACGTTTTGGGCACATATTGTTTTTTATCTCCAACATGCTCCAACATGTCATTTGGCGCCTGAATATCACAAATATGGTCAACAGAATTATCGGAACCAAAAGTGATAGAAAGTTCAAACATGGCTCAGAACGGCGTATAACGTCATAATATCATGTTTTGGGCGCATTTTGTTTTTTATCTCCAACATGCTCCAAGATGTCATTTGGCGCCTGAATATCACAAATATGGTCAACAGAATTACCGGAACCAAAAGTGATAGAAAGTTCAAACATGTCTCAGAACGGCGTATAACGTCATAATATCATGTTTTGGGCGCATTTTGTTTTTTATCTCCAACATGCTCCAAGATGTCATTTGGCGCCTGAATATCACAAATATGGTCAACAGAATTATCGGAACCAAAAGTGATAGAAAGTTCAAACATGTCTCAGAACGGCGTATAACGTCATAATATCATGTTTTGGGCGCATTTTGTTTTTTATCTCCAACATGCTCCAAGATGTCATTTGGCCCCTGAATATCACAAATATGGTCAACAGAATTATCGGAACCAAAAGTGATAGAAAGTTCAAACATGGCTCAGAACGGCGTATAACGTCATAATATTACGTTTTGGGCACATTTTGTTTTTTATCTCCAACATGCTCCAAGATGACATTTGGCCCCTGAATATCACATATATGGTCAACAGAATTACCGGAACCAAAAGTGATAGAAAGTTCAAACATGGCTCAGAATGGCGTATAACGTCATAATATCACGTTTTGGGCACATATTGTTTTTTATCTCCAACATGCTCCAACATGTCATTTAGCGCCTGAATATCACAAATATGGTCAACAGAATTATCGGAACCAAAAGTGATAGAAAGTTCAAACATGGCTCAGAATGGCGTATAACGTCATAATATCACGTTTTGGGCACATTTTATTTTTTATCTCCAACATGCTCCAAGATGACATTTGGCCCCTGAATATCACATATATGGTCAACAGAATTAAAGGAACCAAAAGTGATAGAAAGTTCAAACATGGCTCAGAACGGCGTATAACGTCATAATATCACGTTTTGGGCACATTTTGTTTTTTATCTCCAACATGCTCCAAGATGACATTTGGCCCCTGAATATCACATATATGGTCAACAGAATTACCGGAACCAAAAGTGATAGAAAGTTCAAACATGGCTCAGAACGGCGTATAACGTCATAATATCACGTTTTGGGCACATTTTGTTTTTTATCTCCAACATGCTCCAAGATGACATTTGGCCCCTGAATATCACATATATGGTCAACAGAATTATCGGAACCAAAAGTGATAGAAAGTTCAAACATGGCTCAGAACGGCGTATAACGTCATAATATCACGTTTTGGGCGCATTTTGTTTTTTATCTCCAACATGCTCCAAGATGACATTTGGCCCCTGAATATATCACATGTATGGTCAACAGAATTACCGGAACCAAAAGTGATAGAAAGTTCAAACATGGCTCAGAACGGCGTATAAAGTCATAATATCACGTTTTGGGCACATTTTGTTTTTTATCTCCAACATGCTCCAATACGATATTTGGCCCCTGAATATCACAAATATGGTCAACAGAATTATCGGAACCAAAAGTGATAGAAAGTTCAAACATGGCTCAGAACGGCGTATAACGTCATAATATCACGTTTTGGGCACATATTGTTTTTTATCTCCAACATGCTCCAACATGTCATTTGGCGCCTGAATATCACAAATATGGTCAACAGAATTATCGGAACCAAAAGTGATAGAAAGTTCAAACATGGCTCAGAACGGCGTATAACGTCATAATATCACGTTTTGGGCACATATTGTTTTTTATCTCCAACATGCTCCAACATGTCATTTGGCGCCTGAATATCACAAATATGGTCAACAGAATTAAAGGAACCAAAAGTGATAGAAAGTTCAAACATGGCTCAGAACGGCGTATAACGTCATAATATCATGTTTTGGGCGCATTTTGTTTTTTATCTCCAACATGCTCCAAGATGTCATTTGGCGCCTGAATATCACAAATATGGTCAACAGAATTACCGGAACCAAAAGTGATAGAAAGTTCAAACATGTCTCAGAACGGCGTATAACGTCATAATATCATGTTTTGGGCGCATTTTGTTTTTTATCTCCAACATGCTCCAAGATGTCATTTGGCGCCTGAATATCACAAATATGGTCAACAGAATTATCGGAACCAAAAGTGATAGAAAGTTCAAACATGTCTCAGAACGGCGTATAACGTCATAATATCATGTTTTGGGCGCATTTTGTTTTTTATCTCCAACATGCTCCAAGATGTCATTTGGCCCCTGAATATCACAAATATGGTCAACAGAATTATCGGAACCAAAAGTGATAGAAAGTTCAAACATGGCTCAGAACGGCGTATAACGTCATAATATTACGTTTTGGGCACATTTTGTTTTTTATCTCCAACATGCTCCAAGATGACATTTGGCCCCTGAATATCACATATATGGTCAACAGAATTACCGGAACCAAAAGTGATAGAAAGTTCAAACATGGCTCAGAATGGCATATAACGTCATAATATCACGTTTTGGGCACATATTGTTTTTTATCTCCAACATGCTCCAACATGTCATTTAGCGCCTGAATATCACAAATATGGTCAACAGAATTATCGGAACCAAAAGTGATAGAAAGTTCAAACATGGTTCAGAACGGCGTATAACATCATAATATCACGTTTTGGGCACATTTTATTTTTTATCTCCAACATGCTCCAAGATGACATTTGGCCCCTGAATATCACATATATGGTCAACAGAATTAAAGGAACCAAAAGTGATAGAAAGTTCAAACATGGCTCAGAACGGCGTATAACGTCATAATATCACGTTTTGGGCACATTTTATTTTTTATCTCCAACATGCTCCAAGATGACATTTGGCCCCTGAATATCACATATATGGTCAATAGAATTACCGGAACCAAAAGTGATAGAAAGTTCAAACATGGCTCTGAACGGCGTATAACGTCATAATATCACGTTTTGGGCACATTTTGTTTTTTATCTCCAACATGCTCCAAGATGACATTTGGCCCCTGAATATCACATATATGGTCAACAGAATTACCAGAACTAAAAGTGATAGAAAGTTCAAACATGGCTCAGAACGGCGTATAACGTCATAATATCACGTTTTGGGCGCATTTTGTTTTTTATCTCCAACATGCTCCAAGATGTCATTTGGCGCCTGAATATCACAAATATGGTCAACAGAATTATCGGAACCAAAAGTGATAGAAAGTTCAAACATGTCTCAGAACGGCGTATAACGTCATAATATCACGTTTTGGGCACATTTTGTTTTTTATCTCCAACATGCTCCAAGATGGCATTTGGCCCCTGAATATATCACATATATGGTCAACATAATTACCGGAACCAAAAGTGATAGAAAGTTCAAACATGGCTCAGAACGGCTTATAACGTCATAATATCACGTTTTGGGCACATTTTGTTTTTTATCTCCAACATGCTCCAATACGATATTTGGCCCCTGAATATCACAAATATGGTCAACAGAATTATCGGAACCAAAAGTGATAGAAAGTTCAAACATGGCTCAGAATGGCGTATAACGTCATAATATCACGTTTTGGGCACATTTTATTTTTTATCTCCAACATGCTCCAAGATGACATTTGGCCCCTGAATATCACATATATGGTCAACAGAATTAAAGGAACCAAAAGTGATAGAAAGTTCAAACATGACTCAGAACGGCGTATAACGTCATAATATCACGTTTTGGGCACATTTTGTTTTTTATCTCCAACATGCTCCAAGATGACATTTGGCCCCTGAATATCACATATATGGTCAACAGAATTACCAGAACTAAAAGTGATAGAAAGTTCAAACATGGCTCAGAACGGCGTATAACGTCATAATATCACGTTTTGGGCGCATTTTGTTTTTTATCTCCAACATGCTCCAAGATGTCATTTGGCGCCTGAATATCACAAATATGGTCAACAGAATTATCGGAACCAAAAGTGATAGAAAGTTCAAACATGTCTCAGAACGGCGTATAACGTCATAATATCACGTTTTGGGCACATTTTGTTTTTTATCTCCAACATGCTCCAAGATGACATTTGGCCCCTGAATATATCACATATATGGTCAACATAATTACCGGAACCAAAAGTGATAGAAAGTTCAAACATGGCTCAGAACGGCTTATAACGTCATAATATCACGTTTTGGGCACATTTTGTTTTTTATCTCCAACATGCTCCAATACGATATTTGGCCCCTGAATATCACAAATATGGTCAACAGAATTATCGGAACCAAAAGTGATAGAAAGTTCAAACATGGCTCAGAATGGCGTATAACGTCATAATATCACGTTTTGGGCACATTTTGTTTTTTATCTCCAACATGCTCCAAGATGACATTTGGCCCCTGAATATCACATATATGGTCAACAGAATTACCGGAACCAAAAGTGATAGAAAGTTCAAACATGGCTCAGAACGGCGTATAACGTCATAATATCACGTTTTGGGCACATTTTGTTTTTTATCTCCAACATGCTCCAAGATGACATTTGGCCCCTGAATATCACATATATGGTCAACAGAATTATCGGAACCAAAAGTGATAGAAAGTTCAAACATGGCTCAGAACGGCGTATAACGTCATAATATCACGTTTTGGGCGCATTTTGTTTTTTATCTCCAACATGCTCCAAGATGACATTTGGCCCCTGAATATATCACATGTATGGTCAACAGAATTACCGGAACCAAAAGTGATAGAAAGTTCAAACATGGCTCAGAACGGCGTATAAAGTCATAATATCACGTTTTGGGCACATTTTGTTTTTTATCTCCAACATGCTCCAATACGATATTTGGCCCCTGAATATCACAAATATGGTCAACAGAATTATCGGAACCAAAAGTGATAGAAAGTTCAAACATGGCTCAGAACGGCGTATAACGTCATAATATCACGTTTTGGGCACATATTGTTTTTTATCTCCAACATGCTCCAACATGTCATTTGGCGCCTGAATATCACAAATATGGTCAACAGAATTATCGGAACCAAAAGTGATAGAAAGTTCAAACATGGCTCAGAACGGCGTATAACGTCATAATATCACGTTTTGGGCACATATTGTTTTTTATCTCCAACATGCTCCAACATGTCATTTGGCGCCTGAATATCACAAATATGGTCAACAGAATTATCGGAACCAAAAGTGATAGAAAGTTCAAACATGGCTCAGAACGGCGTATAACGTCATAATATCATGTTTTGGGCGCATTTTGTTTTTTATCTCCAACATGCTCCAAGATGTCATTTGGCGCCTGAATATCACAAATATGGTCAACAGAATTACCGGAACCAAAAGTGATAGAAAGTTCAAACATGTCTCAGAACGGCGTATAACGTCATAATATCATGTTTTGGGCGCATTTTGTTTTTTATCTCCAACATGCTCCAAGATGTCATTTGGCGCCTGAATATCACAAATATGGTCAACAGAATTATCGGAACCAAAAGTGATAGAAAGTTCAAACATGTCTCAGAACAGCGTATAACGTCATAATATCATGTTTTGGGCGCATTTTGTTTTTTATCTCCAACATGCTCCAAGATGTCATTTGGCCCCTGAATATCACAAATATGGTCAACAGAATTATCGGAACCAAAAGTGATAGAAAGTTCAAACATGGCTCAGAACGGCGTATAACGTCATAATATTACGTTTTGGGCACATTTTGTTTTTTATCTCCAACATGCTCCAAGATGACATTTGGCCCCTGAATATCACATATATGGTCAACAGAATTACCGGAACCAAAAGTGATAGAAAGTTCAAACATGGCTCAGAATGGCGTATAACGTCATAATATCACGTTTTGGGCACATATTGTTTTTTATCTCCAACATGCTCCAACATGTCATTTAGCGCCTGAATATCACAAATATGGTCAACAGAATTATCGGAACCAAAAGTGATAGAAAGTTCAAACATGGTTCAGAACGGCGTATAACATCATAATATCACGTTTTGGGCACATTTTATTTTTTATCTCCAACATGCTCCAAGATGACATTTGGCTCCTGAATATCACATATATGGTCAACAGAATTAAAGGAACCAAAAGTGATAGAAAGTTCAAACATGGCTCAGAACGGCGTATAACGTCATAATATCACGTTTTGGGCACATTTTATTTTTTATCTCCAACATGCTCCAAGATGACATTTGGCCCCTGAATATCACATATATGGTCAATAGAATTACCGGAACCAAAAGTGATAGAAAGTTCAAACATGGCTCTGAACGGCGTATAACGTCATAATATCACGTTTTGGGCACATTTTGTTTTTTATCTCCAACATGCTCCAAGATGACATTTGGCCCCTGAATATCACATATATGGTCAACAGAATTACCAGAACTAAAAGTGATAGAAAGTTCAAACATGGCTCAGAACGGCGTATAACGTCATAATATCACGTTTTGGGCGCATTTTGTTTTTTATCTCCAACATGCTCCAAGATGTCATTTGGCGCCTGAATATCACAAATATGGTCAACAGAATTATCGGAACCAAAAGTGATAGAAAGTTCAAACATGTCTCAGAACGGCGTATAACGTCATAATATCACGTTTTGGGCACATTTTGTTTTTTATCTCCAACATGCTCCAAGATGGCATTTGGCCCCTGAATATATCACATATATGGTCAACATAATTACCGGAACCAAAAGTGATAGAAAGTTCAAACATGGCTCAGAACGGCTTATAACGTCATAATATCACGTTTTGGGCACATTTTGTTTTTTATCTCCAACATGCTCCAATACGATATTTGGCCCCTGAATATCACAAATATGGTCAACAGAATTATCGGAACCAAAAGTGATAGAAAGTTCAAACATGGCTCAGAATGGCGTATAACGTCATAATATCACGTTTTGGGCACATTTTATTTTTTATCTCCAACATGCTCCAAGATGACATTTGGCCCCTGAATATCACATATATGGTCAACAGAATTAAAGGAACCAAAAGTGATAGAAAGTTCAAACATGACTCAGAACGGCGTATAACGTCATAATATCACGTTTTGGGCACATTTTGTTTTTTATCTCCAACATGCTCCAAGATGACATTTGGCCCCTGAATATCACATATATGGTCAACAGAATTACCGGAACCAAAAGTGATAGAAAGTTCAAACATGGCTCAGAACGGCGTATAACGTCATAATATCACGTTTTGGGCACATTTTGTTTTTTATCTCCAACATGCTCCAAGATGACATTTGGCCCCTGAATATCACATATATGGTCAACAGAATTATCGGAACCAAAAGTGATAGAAAGTTCAAACATGGCTCAGAACGGCGTATAACGTCATAATATCACGTTTTGGGCGCATTTTGTTTTTTATCTCCAACATGCTCCAAGATGACATTTGGCCCCTGAATATATCACATGTATGGTCAACAGAATTACCGGAACCAAAAGTGATAGAAAGTTCAAACATGGCTCAGAACGGCGTATAACGTCATAATATCACGTTTTGGGCACATATTGTTTTTTATCTCCAACATGCTCCAACATGTCATTTGGCGCCTGAATATCACAAATATGGTCAACAGAATTATCGGAACCAGAAGTGATAGAAAGTTCAAACATGGCTCAGAACGGCGTATAACGTCATAATATCATGTTTTGGGCGCATTTTGTTTTTTATCTCCAACATGCTCCAAGATGTCATTTGGCGCCTGAATATCACAAATATGGTCAACAGAATTATCGGAACCAAAAGTGATAGAAAGTTCAAACATGTCTCAGAACGGCGTATAACGTCATAATATCATGTTTTGGGCGCATTTTGTTTTTTATCTCCAACATGCTCCAAGATGTCATTTGGCCCCTGAATATCACAAATATGGTCAACAGAATTATCGGAACCAAAAGTGATAGAAAGTTCAAACATGGCTCAGAACGGCGTATAACGTCATAATATTACGTTTTGGGCACCTTTTGTTTTTTATCTCCAACATGCTCCAAGATGACATTTGGCCCCTGAATATCACATATATGGTCAACAGAATTATCGGAACCAAAAGTGATAGAAAGTTCAAACATGGCTCAGAACGGCGTATAACGTCATAATATCACGTTTTGGGCACATTTTATTTTTTATCTCCAACATGCTCCAAGATGACATTTGGCCCCTGAATATCACATATATGGTCAATAGAATTACCGGAACCAAAAGTGATAGAAAGTTCAAACATGGCTCTGAACGGCGTATAACGTCATAATATCACGTTTTGGGCACATTTTGTTTTTTATCTCCAACATGCTCCAAGATGACATTTGGCCCCTGAATATCACATATATGGTCAACAGAATTACCAGAACTAAAAGTGATAGAAAGTCCAAACATGGCTCAGAACGGCGTATAACGTCATAATATCACGTTTTGGGCGCATTTTGTTTTTTATCTCCAACATGCTCCAAGATGTCATTTGGCGCCTGAATATCACAAATATGGTCAACAGAATTATCGGAACCAAAAGTGATAGAAAGTTCAAACATGGCTCAGAACGGCGTATAACGTCATAATATCACGTTTTGGGCACATTTTGTTTTTTATCTCCAACATGCTCCAAGATGACATTTGGCCCCTGAATATATCACATATATGGTCAACATAATTACCGGAACCAAAAGTGATAGAAAGTTCAAACATGGCTCAGAACGGCTTATAACGTCATAATATCACGTTTTGGGCACATTTTGTTTTTTATCTCCAACATGCTCCAATACGATATTTGGCCCCTGAATATCACAAATATGGTCAACAGAATTATCGGAACCAAAAGTGATAGAAAGTTCAAACATGGCTCAGAATGGCGTATAACGTCATAATATCACGTTTTGGGCACATTTTATTTTTTATCTCCAACATGCTCCAAGATGACATTTGGCCCCTGAATATCACATATATGGTCAACAGAATTAAAGGAACCAAAAGTGATAGAAAGTTCAAACATGGCTCAGAACGGCGTATAACGTCATAATATCACGTTTTGGGCACATTTTGTTTTTTATCTCCAACATGCTCCAAGATGACATTTGGCCCCTGAATATCACATATATGGTCAACAGAATTACCGGAACCAAAAGTGATAGAAAGTTCAAACATGGCTCAGAACGGCGTATAACGTCATAATATCACGTTTTGGGCACATTTTGTTTTTTATCTCCAACATGCTCCAAGATGACATTTGGCCCCTGAATATCACATATATGGTCAACAGAATTATCGGAACCAAAAGTGATAGAAAGTTCAAACATGGCTCAGAACGGCGTATAACGTCATAATATCACGTTTTGGGCGCATTTTGTTTTTTATCTCCAACATGCTCCAAGATGACATTTGGCCCCTGAATATATCACATGTATGGTCAACAGAATTACCGGAACCAAAAGTGATAAAAAGTTCAAACATGGCTCAGAACGGCGTATAAAGTCATAATATCACGTTTTGGGCACATTTTGTTTTTTATCTCCAACATGCTCCAATACGATATTTGGCCCCTGAATATCACAAATATGGTCAACAGAATTATCGGAACCAAAAGTGATAGAAAGTTCAAACATGGCTCAGAACGGCGTATAACGTCATAATATCACGTTTTGGGCACATATTGTTTTTTATCTCCAACATGCTCCAACATGTCATTTGGCGCCTGAATATCACAAATATGGTCAACAGAATTATCGGAACCAAAAGTGATAGAAAGTTCAAACATGGCTCAGAACGGCGTATAACGTCATAATATCATGTTTTGGGCGCATTTTGTTTTTTATCTCCAACATGCTCCAAGATGTCATTTGGCGCCTGAATATCACAAATATGGTCAACAGAATTACCGGAACCAAAAGTGATAGAAAGTTCAAACATGTCTCAGAACGGCGTATAACGTCATAATATCACGTTTTGGGCACATTTTGTTTTTTATCTCCAACATGCTCCAAGATGACATTTGGCCCCTGAATATCACATATATGGTCAACAGAATTATCGGAACCAAAAGTGATAGAAAGTTCAAACATGTCTCAGAACGGCGTATAACGTCATAATATCACGTTTTGGGCACATTTTGTTTTTTATCTCCAACATGCTCCAAGATGACATTTGGCCCCTGAATATCACATATATGGTCAACAGAATTATCGGAACCAAAAGTGATAGAAAGTTCAAACATGGCTCAGAACGGCGTATAACGTCATAATATCACGTTTTGGGCACATTTTATTTTTTATCTCCAACATGCTCCAAGATGACATTTGGCCCCTGAATATCACATATATGGTCAATAGAATTACCGGAACCAAAAGTGATAGAAAGTTCAAACATGGCTCTGAACGGCGTATAACGTCATAATATCACGTTTTGGGCACATTTTGTTTTTTATCTCCAACATGCTCCAAGATGACATTTGGCCCCTGAATATCACATATATGGTCAACAGAATTACCAGAACTAAAAGTGATAGAAAGTTCAAACATGGCTCAGAACGGCGTATAACGTCATAATATCACGTTTTGGGCACATTTTGTTTTTTATCTCCAACATGCTCCAAGATGACATTTGGCCCCTGAATATCACATATATGGTCAACAGAATTACCGGAACCAAAAGTGATAGAAAGTTCAAACATGGCTCAGAACGGCGTATAACGTCATAATATCACGTTTTGGGCACATTTTGTTTTTTATCTCCAACATGCTCCATGATGACATTTGGCCCCTGAATATCACATATATGGTCAACAGAATTACCGGAACCAAAAGTGATAGAAAGTTCAAACATGGCTCAGAATGGCGTATAACGTCATAATATCACGTTTTGGGCACATATTGTTTTTTATCTCCAACATGCTCCAACATGTCATTTAGCGCCTGAATATCACAAATATGGTCAACAGAATTATCGGAACCAAAAGTGATAGAAAGTTCAAACATGGCTCAGAACGGCGTATAACGTGATAATATCATGTTTTGGGCGCATTTTGTTTTTTATCTCCAACATGCTCCAAGATGTCATTTGGCGCCTGAATATCACAAATATGGTCAACAGAATTATCGGAACCAAAAGTGATAGAAAGTTCAAACATGTCTCAGAACGGCGTATAACGTCATAATATCACGTTTTGGGCACATTTTGTTTTTTATCTCCAACATGCTCCAAGCTGACATTTGGCCCCTGAATATATCACATATATGGTCAACAGAATTACCGGAACCAAAAGTGATAGAAAGTTCAAACATGGCTCAGAACGGCGTATAACGTCATAATATCACGTTTTGGGCACATTTTGTTTTTTATCTCCAACATGCTCCAATACGATATTTGGCCCCTGAATATCACAAATATGGTCAACAGAATTATCGGAACCAAAAGTGATAGAAAGTTCAAACATGGCTCAGAATGGCGTATAACGTCATAATATCACGTTTTGGGCACATATTGTTTTTTATCTCCAACATGCTCCAACATGTCATTTAGCGCCTGAATATCACAAATATGGTCAACAGAATTATCGGAACCAAAAGTGATAGAAAGTTCAAACATGGCTCAGAACGGCGTATAACGTCATAATATCATGTTTTGGGCGCATTTTGTTTTTTATCTCCAACATGCTCCAAGATGTCATTTGGCGCCTGAATATCACAAATATGGTCAACAGAATTATCGGAACCAAAAGTGATAGAAAGTTCAAACATGTCTCAGAACGCCGTATAACGTCATAATATCACGTTTTGGGCACATTTTGTTTTTTATCTCCAACATGCTCCAAGATGACATTTGGCCCCTGAATATATCACATATATGGTCAACAGAATTACCGGAACCAAAAGTGATAGAAAGTTCAAACATGGCTCAGAACGGCGTATAACGGCATAATATCACGTTTTGGGCACATTTTGTTTTTAATCTCCAACATGCTCCAAGATGACATTTGGCGCCTGAATATCACAAATATGGTCAACAGAATTATCGGAACCAAAAGTGATAGAAAGTTCAAACATGTCTCAGAACGGCGTATAACGTCATAATATCACGTTTTGGGCACATTTTGTTTTTTATCTCCAACATGCTCCAAGATGACATTTGGCCCCTGAATATCACATATATGGTCAACAGAATTATCGGAACCAAAAGTGATAGAAAGTTCAAACATGGCTCAGAACGGCGTATAACGTCATAATATCACGTTTTGGGCACATTTTATTTTTTATCTCCAACATGCTCCAAGATGACATTTGGCCCCTGAATATCACATATATGGTCAATAGAATTACCGGAACCAAAAGTGATAGAAAGTTCAAACATGGCTCTGAACGGCGTATAACGTCATAATATCACGTTTTGGGCACATTTTGTTTTTTATCTCCAACATGCTCCAAGATGACATTTGGCCCCTGAATATCACATATATGGTCAACAGAATTACCAGAACTAAAAGTGATAGAAAGTTCAAACATGGCTCAGAACGGCGTATAACGTCATAATATCACGTTTTGGGCGCATTTTGTTTTTTATCTCCAACATGCTCCAAGATGTCATTTGGCGCCTGAATATCACAAATATGGTCAACAGAATTATCGGAACCAAAAGTGATAGAAAGTTCAAACATGTCTCAGAACGCCGTATAACGTCATAATATCACGTTTTGGGCACATTTTGTTTTTTATCTCCAACATGCTCCAAGATGACATTTGGCCCCTGAATATATCACATATATGGTCAACAGAATTACCGGAACCAAAAGTGATAGAAAGTTCAAACATGGCTCAGAACGGCGTATAACGGCATAATATCACGTTTTGGGCACATTTTGTTTTTAATCTCCAACATGCTCCAAGATGACATTTGGCGCCTGAATATCACAAATATGGTCAACAGAATTATCGGAACCAAAAGTGATAGAAAGTTCAAACATGTCTCAGAACGGCGTATAACGTCATAATATCACGTTTTGGGCACATTTTGTTTTTTATCTCCAACATGCTCCAAGATGACATTTGGCCCCTGAATATCACATATATGGTCAACAGAATTATCGGAACCAAAAGTGATAGAAAGTTCAAACATGGCTCAGAACGGCGTATAACGTCATAATATCACGTTTTGGGCACATTTTATTTTTTATCTCCAACATGCTCCAAGATGACATTTGGCCCCTGAATATCACATATATGGTCAATAGAATTACCGGAACCAAAAGTGATAGAAAGTTCAAACATGGCTCTGAACGGCGTATAACGTCATAATATCACGTTTTGGGCACATTTTGTTTTTTATCTCCAACATGCTCCAAGATGACATTTGGCCCCTGAATATCACATATATGGTCAACAGAATTACCAGAACTAAAAGTGATAGAAAGTTCAAACATGGCTCAGAACGGCGTATAACGTCATAATATCACGTTTTGGGCGCATTTTGTTTTTTATCTCCAACATGCTCCAAGATGTCATTTGGCGCCTGAATATCACAAATATGGTCAACAGAATTATCGGAACCAAAAGTGATAGAAAGTTCAAACATGTCTCAGAACGGCGTATAACGTCATAATATCACGTTTTGGGCACATTTTGTTTTTTATCTCCAACATGCTCCAAGATGTCATTTGGCGCCTGAATATCACATATATGGTCAACAGAATTACCGGTACCAAAAGTGATAGAAAGTTCAAACATGGCTCAGAACGGCGTATAACGTCATAATATCACGTTTTGGGCACATTTTGTTTTTTATCTCCAACATGCTCCAATATGTTATTAGGCGCCTGAATATCATATATGGTCAACAGAATCATCGGAACCAAAAGTGATAGAAAGTTCAAACATGTCTCAGAACGGCGTATAACGTCATAATATCACGTTTTGGGCACATTTTGTTTTTTATCTCCAACATGCTCCAAGATGTCATTTGGCGCCTGAATATCACATATATGGTCAACAGAATTACCGGAACCAAAAGTGATAGAAAGTTCAAATATGGCTCAGAACGGCGTATAACGTCATAATATCACGTTTTGGGCGCATTTTATTTTTTATCTCCAACATGCTCCAATACGATATTTGGCCCCTGAATATCACAAATATGGTCAACAGAATTATCGGAACCAAAAGTGATAGAAAGTTCAAACATGGCTCAGAACGGCGTATAACGTCATAATATCACGTTTTGGGCACATTTTGTTTTTTATCTCCAACATGTTCCAATACGATATTTGGCCTCTGAATATCACAAATATGGTCAACGGAATTATCGGAACCAAAAGTGATAGAAAGTTCAAACATGGCTCAGAACGGCGTATAACGTCATAATATCACGTTTTGGGCACATTTTCTTTCTTATCTCCAACATGCTCCAATATGTTATTAGGAGCCTGAATATCACATATATGGTCAACAGAATCATCGGAACCAAAAGTGATAGAAAGTTCAAACATGTCTCAGAACGGCGTATAACGTCATAATATCACGTTTTGGGCACATTTTGTTTTTTATCTCCAACATGCTCCAAGATGTCATTAGGCGCCTGAATATCACATATATGGTCAACAGAATTACCGGAACCAAAAGTGATAGAAAGTTCAAACATGGCTCAGAACGGCGTATAACGTCATAATATCACGTTTTGGGCACATTTTGTTTTTTATCTCCAACATGCTCCAAGATGTCATTAGGCGCCTGAATATCACATATATGGTCAACAGAATTACCGGAACCAAAAGTGATAGAAAGTTCAAACATGGCTCAGAACGGCGTATAACGTCATAATATCACGTTTTGGGCACATTTTGTTTTTTATCTCCAACATGCTCCAAGATGTCATTTGGCGCCTGAATATCACATATATGGTCAACAGAATTACCGGAACAAAAAGTGATAGAAAGTTCAAACATGGCTCAGAACGGCGTATAACGTCATAATATCACGTTTTGGGCACATTTTGTTTTTTATCTCCAACATGCTCCAAGATGACATTTGGCCCCTGAATATCACATATATGGTCAACAGAATTACCGGAACCAATAGTGATAGAAAGTTCAAACATGGCTCAGAACGGCGTATAACGTCATAATATCACGTTTTGGGCACATTTTCTTTTTTATCTCCAACATGCTCCAAGATGTCATTTGGCGCCTGAATATCACATATATGGTCAACAGAATTACCGGAACAAAAAGTGATAGAAAGTTCAAACATGGCTCAGAACGGCGTATAACGTCATAATATCACGTTTTGGGCACATTTTGTTTTTTATCTCCAACATGCTCCAATACGATATTTGGCCCCTGAATATCACAAATATGGTCAACAGAATTATCGGAACCAAAAGTGATAGAAAGTTCAAACATGGCTCAGAACGGCGTATAACGTCATAATATCACGTTTTGGGCGCATTTTATTTTTTATCTCCAACATGCTCCAATACGATATTTGGCCCCTGAATATCACAAATATGGTCAACAGAATTATCGGAACCAAAAGTGATAGAAAGTTCAAACATGGCTCAGAACGGCGTATAACGTCATAATATCACGTTTTGGGCACATTTTGTTTTTTATCTCCAACATGCTCCAATACGATATTTGGCCCCTGAATATCACAAATATGGTCAACAGAATTATCGGAACCAAAAGTGATAGAAAGTTCAAACATGGCTCAGAACGGCGTATAACGTCATAATATCACGTTTTGGGCACATTTTGTTTTTTATCTCCAACATGCTCCAAGATGTCATTTGGCGCCTGGATATCACATATATGGTCAACAGAATTACCGGAACCAAAAGTGATAGAAAGTTCAAACATGGCTCAGGACGGCGTATAACGTCATAATATCACGTTTTGGGCATATTTTGTTTTTTATCTCCAACATGCTCCAATACGATATTTGGCCCCTGAATATCACAAATATGGTCAACAGAATTACCGGAACCAAAAGTGATAGAAAGTTCAAATATGGCTCAGAACGGCGTATAACGTCATAATATCACGTTTTGGGCGCATTTTATTTTTTATCTCCAACATGCTCCAATACGATATTTGGCCCCTGAATATCACAAATATGGTCAACAGAATTATCGGAACCAAAAGTGATAGAAAGTTCAAACATGGCTCAGAACGGCGTATAACGTCATAATATCACGTTTTGGGCACATTTTGTTTTTTATCTCCAACATGCTCCAAGATGTCATTTGGCGCCTGGATATCACATATATGGTCAACAGAATTACCGGAACCAAAAGTGATAGAAAGTTCAAACATGGCTCAGGACGGCGTATAACGTCATAATATCACGTTTTGGGCATATTGTCTTTTTTATCTCCAACATGCTCCAATACGATATTTGGCCCCTGAATATCACAAATATGGTCAACAGAATTATCGGAACCAAAAGTGATAGAAAGTTCAAACATGGCTCAGAACGGCGTATAACGTCATAATATCACGTTTTGGGCATATTGTGTTTTTTATCTCCAACATGCTCCAATACGATATTTGGCCCCTGAATATCACAAATATGGTCAACAGAATTACCGGAACCGAAAGTGATAGAAAGTTCAAATATGGCTCAGAACGGCGTATAACGTCATAATATCACGTTTTGGGCGCATTTTATTTTTTATCTCCAACATGCTCCAATAGGATATTTGGCCCCTGAATATCACAAATATGGTCAACAGAATTATCGGAACCAAAAGTGATAGAAAGTTCAAACATGGCTCAGAACGGCGTATAACGTCATAATATCACGTTTTGGGCATATTTTCTTTTTTATCTCCTACATGCTCCAATATGTTATTAGGAGCCTGAATATCACATATATGGTCAACAGAATCATCGGAACAAAAAGTGATAGAAAGTTCAAACATGGCTCAGAACGGCGTATAACGTCATAATATCACGTTTTGGGCATATTTTCTTTTTTATCTCCAACATGCTCCAATATGTTATTAGGAGCCTGAGTATCACAAATATGGTCAACAGAATTATCGTAACCAAAAGTGATAGAAAGTTCAAACATGGCTCAGAACGGCGTATAACGTCATAATATCACGTTTTGGGCACATTTTGTTTTTTATCTCCAACATGCTCCAAGATGTAATTTGGCGCCTGAATATCACATATATGGTCAACAGAATTACCGGAACCAAAAGTGATAGAAAGTTCAAACATGGCTCAGAACGGCGTATAACGTCACAATATCACGTTTTGGGCACATTTTGTTTTTTATCTCCAACATGCTCCAAGATGTAATTTGGCGCCTGAATATCACATATATGGTCAACAGAATTACCGGAACCAAAAGTGATAGAAAGTTCAAACATGGCTCAGAACGGCGTATAACGTCACAATATCACGTTTTGGGCACATTTTGTTTTTTATCTCCAACATGCTCCAATATGTTATTAGGCGCCTGAATATCACATATATGGTCAACAGAATCATCGGAACCAAAAGTGATAGAAAGTTCAAACATGGCTCAGAACGGCGCATAACGTCATAATATCACGTTTTGGGCACATTTTGTTTTTTATCTCCAACATGCTCCAATACGATATTTGGCCCCTGAATATCACAAATATGGTCAACAGAATTATCGGAACCAAAAGTGATAGAAAGTTCAAACGTAGCTCAGAACGGCGTATAACGTCATAATATTACGTTTTGGGCACATTTTGTTTTTTATCTCCAACATGCTCCAATACGACATTAGGCCCCGGAATATCACAAATATGGTCAACAGAATTATCGGAACCAAAAGTGATAGAAAGTTCAAACATGGCCCTGAACGGCGTATAACGTCATAATATCACGTTTTGGGCACATTTTGTTTTTTATCTCCAACATGCTCCAAGATGACATTTGGCCCCTGAATATCACATATATGGTCAACAGAATTACCGGAACCAAAAGTGATAGAAAGTTCAAACATGGCTCAGAACGGCGTATAACGTCATAATATCACGTTTTGGGCACATTTTGTTTTTTATCTCCAACATGCTCCAAGATGTCATTTGGCGCCTGAATATCACATATATGGTCAACAGAATTACCGGAACAAAAAGTGATAGAAAGTTCAAACATGGCTCAGAACGGCGTATAACATCATAATATCACGTTTTGGGCACATTTTGTTTTTTATCTCCAACATGCTCCAATACGACATTAGGCCCCTGAATATCACAAATATGGTCAACAGAATTATCGGAACCAAAAGTGATAGAAAGTTCAAACATGGCTCAGAACGGCGTATAACGTCATAATATCACGTTTTGGGCACATTTTGTTTTTTATCTCCAACATGCTCCAAGATGACATTTGGCCCCTGAATATCACATATATGGTCAACAGAATTACCGGAACCAAAAGTGATAGAAAGTTCAAACATGGCTCAGAACGGCGTATAACATCATAATATCACGTTTTGGGAACATTTTGTTTTTTATCTCCAACATGCTCCAATATGTCATTTGGCGCCTGAATATCACATATATGGTCAACAGAATTACCGGAACCAAAAGTGATAGAAATTTCAAACATGGCTCAGAACGGCGTATAACGTCATAATATCACGTTTTGGGCACATATTGTTTTTTATCTCCAACATGCTCCAACATGTCATTTGGCGCCTGAATATCACAAATGTGGTCAACAGAATCATCGGAACCAAAAGTGATAGAAAGTTCAAATATGTCTCAGAACGGCGTATAACGTCATAATATCACGTTTTGGGCACATTTTGTTTTTTATCTCCAACATGCTCCGAGATGTCATTTGGCGCCTGAATATCACATATATGGTCAACAGAATCATCGGAACCAAAAGTGATAGAAAGTTCAAACATGTCTCAGAACGGCGTATAACGTCATAATATCACGTTTTGGGCACATTTTGTTTTTTATCTCCAACATGCTCCGAGATGTCATTTGGCGCCTGAATATCACATATATGGTCAACAGAATTACCGGAACAAAAAGTGATAGAAAGTTCAAACATGGCTCAGAACGGCGTATAACGTCATAATATCACGTTTTGGGCATATTGTGTTTTTTATCTCCAACATGCTCCAATACGATATTTGGCCCCTGAATATCACAAATATGGTCAACAGAATTACCGGAACCGAAAGTGATAGAAAGTTCAAATATGGCTCAGAACGGCGTATAACGTCATAATATCACGTTTTGGGCGCATTTTATTTTTTATCTCCAACATGCTCCAATAGGATATTTGGCCCCTGAATATCACAAATATGGTCAACAGAATTATCGGAACCAAAAGTGATAGAAAGTTCAAACATGGCTCAGAACGGCGTATAACGTCATAATATCACGTTTTGGGCATATTTTCTTTTTTATCTCCAACATGCTCCAATATGTTATTAGGAGCCTGAATATCACATATATGGTCAACAGAATCATCGGAACCAAAAGTGATAGAAAGTTCAAACATGGCTCAGAACGGCGTATAACGTCATAATATCACGTTTTGGGCATATTTTCTTTTTTATCTCCTACATGCTCCAATATGTTATTAGGAGCCTGAATATCACATATATGGTCAACAGAATCATCGGAACAAAAAGTGATAGAAAGTTCAAACATGGCTCAGAACGGCGTATAACGTCATAATATCACGTTTTGGGCATATTTTCTTTTTTATCTCCAACATGCTCCAATATGTTATTAGGAGCCTGAGTATCACAAATATGGTCAACAGAATTATCGTAACCAAAAGTGATAGAAAGTTCAAACATGGCTCAGAACGGCGTATAACGTCATAATATCACGTTTTGGGCACATTTTGTTTTTTATCTCCAACATGCTCCAAGATGTCATTTGGCGCCTGGATATCACATATATGGTCAACAGAATTACCGGAACCAAAAGTGATAGAAAGTTCAAACATGGCTCAGAACGGCGTATAACGTCACAATATCACGTTTTGGGCACATTTTGTTTTTTATCTCCAACATGCTCCAATATGTTATTAGGCGCCTGAATATCACATATATGGTCAACAGAATCATCGGAACCAAAAGTGATAGAAAGTTCAAACATGGCTCAGAACGGCGCATAACGTCATAATATCACGTTTTGGGCACATTTTGTTTTTTATCTCCAACATGCTCCAATACGATATTTGGCCCCTGAATATCACAAATATGGTCAACAGAATTATCGGAACCAAAAGTGATAGAAAGTTCAAACGTAGCTCAGAACGGCGTATAACGTCATAATATTACGTTTTGGGCACATTTTGTTTTTTATCTCCAACATGCTCCAATACGACATTAGGCCCCGGAATATCACAAATATGGTCAACAGAATTATCGGAACCAAAAGTGATAGAAAGTTCAAACATGGCCCTGAACGGCGTATAACGTCATAATATCACGTTTTGGGCACATTTTGTTTTTTATCTCCAACATGCTCCAAGATGACATTTGGCCCCTGAATATCACATATATGGTCAACAGAATTACCGGAACCAAAAGTGATAGAAAGTTCAAACATGGCTCAGAACGGCGTATAACGTCATAATATCACGTTTTGGGCACATTTTGTTTTTTATCTCCAACATGCTCCGAGATGTCATTTGGCGCCTGAATATCACATATATGGTCAACAGAATCATCGGAACCAAAAGTGATAGAAAGTTCAAACATGTCTCAGAACGGCGTATAACGTCATAATATCACGTTTTGGGCACATTTTGTTTTTTATCTCCAACATGCTCCGAGATGTCATTTGGCGCCTGAATATCACATATATGGTCAACAGAATTACCGGAACCAAAAGTGATAGAAAGTTCAAACATGGCTCAGAACGGCGCATAACGTCATAATATCACGTTTTGGGCACATTTTGTTTTTTATCTCCAACATGCTCCAATACGATATTTGGCCCCTGAATATCACAAATATGGTCAACAGAATCATCGGAACCAAAAGTGATAGAAAGTTCAAACATGGCTCAGAACGGCGCATAACGTCATAATGTCACGTTTTGGGCACATTTTGTTTTTTATCTCCAACATGCTCCAATACGATATTTGGCGCCTGAATATCACAAATATGGTCAACAGAATTATCGGAACCAAAAGTGATATAAAGTTCAAACACGGCTCAGAACGGCGTATAACGTCATAATATCACGTTTTGGGCACATTTTGTTTTTTATCTCCAACATGCTCCAATATGTCATTTGGCGCCTGAATATCACATATATGGTCAACAGAATCATCGGAACCAAAAGTGATAGAAAGTTCAAACATGTCTCAGAACGGCGTATGACGTCATAATATCACGTTTTGGGCACATTTTGTTTTTTATCTCCAACATGCTCCAATATGTCATTTGGCGCCTGAATATCACAAATATGTTCAACAGAATTATCGGAACCAAAAGTGATAGAAAGTTCAAACATGGCTCAGAACGGCTTATAACGTCATAATATCACGTTTTGGGCGCATTTTGTTTTTTATCTCCAACATGCTCCAAGATGTCATTTGGCGCCTGAATATCACATATATGGTCAACAGAATTACCGGAACCAAAAGTGATAGAAAGTTGAAACATGGCTCAGAACGGCGTATAACGTCATAATATCATGTTTTGGGCGCATTTTGCTTTTTATCTCCAACATGCTCCAATACGATATTTGGCCCCTGAATATCACATATATGGTCAACAGAATTACCGGAACCAAAAGTGATAGAAAGTTCAAATATGGCTCAGAACGGCGTATAACGTCATAATATCACGTTTTGGGCACATTTTGTTTTTATCTCCAACATGCTCCAAGATGTCATTTGGCGCCTGAATATCACATATATGGTCAACAGAATTACCGGAACCAAAAGTGATAGAAAGTTCAAACATGGCTCAGATCGGCGTATAACGTCATAATATCACGTTTTGGGCACATATTGTTTTTTATCTCCAACATGCTCCAACATGTCATTTGGCGCCTGAATATCACATATATGGTCAACAGAATTACCGGAACCAAAAGTGATAGAAAGTTCAAACAGGGCTCAGAACGGCGTATAACGTCATAATATCATGTTTTGGGCGCATTTTGCTTTTTATCTCCAACATGCTCCAATACGATATTTGGCCCCTGAATATCACAAATATGGTCAACAGAATTATCGGAACCAAAAGTGATAGATAGTTCAAACATGGCTCAGAACGGCGTATAACGTCATAATATCAGGTTTTGGGCACATTTTGTTTTTTATCCCCAACATGCTCCAATACGATATTTGGCTCCTGAATATCACAAATATGGTCAATAGAATTATCGGAACCAAAAGTGATAGAAAGTTCAAACATGGCTCAGAACGGCGTATAACGTCATAATATCACGTTTTGGGCACATTTTGTTTTTTATCTCCAACATGCTCCAATATGTCATTTGGCGCCTGAATATCACATATATGGTCAACAGAATTACCGGAACCAAAAGTGATAGAAAGTTCAAACATGGCTCAGAACGGCGTATAACGTCATAATATCATGTTTTGGGCGCATTTTGCTTTTTATCTCCAACATGCTCCAATACGATATTTGGCCCCTGAATATCACAAATATGGTCAACAGAATTATCGGAACCAAAAGTGATAGATAGTTCAAACATGGCTCAGAACGGCGTATAACGTCATAATATCAGGTTTTGGGCACATTTTGTTTTTTATCCCCAACATGCTCCAATACGATATTTGGCTCCTGAATATCACAAATATGGTCAACAGAATTATCGGAACCAAAAGTGATAGAAAGTTCAAACATGGCTCAGAACGGCGTATATCGTCATAATATCACGTTTTGGGCACATTTTGTTTTTTATCTCCAACATGCTCCAATATGTCATTTGGCGCCTGAATATCACAAATATGTTCAACAGAATTATCGGAACCAAAAGTGATAGAAAGTTCAAACATGGCTCAGAACGGCGTATAACGTCATAATATCACGTTTTGGGCGCATTTTGTTTTTTATCTCCAACATGCTCCAAGATGTCATTTGGCGCCTGAATATCACATATATGGTCAACAGAATTACCGGAACCAAAAGTGATAGAAAGTTGAAACATGGCTCAGAACGGCGTATAACGTCATAATATCATGTTTTGGGCGCATTTTGCTTTTTATCTCCAACATGCTCCAATACGATATTTGGCCCCTGAATATCACAAATATGGTCAACAGAATTATCGGAACCAAAA
The DNA here is from genome assembly GCF_036711975.1 of Onthophagus taurus. Lineage (NCBI taxonomy): Eukaryota > Metazoa > Arthropoda > Insecta > Coleoptera > Scarabaeidae > Onthophagus > Onthophagus taurus. Next base: position 25,491,559 of record NC_091972.1, on the reverse strand, counting down.
GTGATAGAAAGTTCAAACATGGCTCAGAACGGCGTATAACGTCATAATATCACGTTTTGGGCACATATTGTTTTTTATCTCCAACATGCTCCAACATGTCATTTGGCGCCTGAATATCACAAATATGGTCAACAGAATTATCGGAACCAAAAGTGATATAAAGTTCAAACACGGCTCAGAACGGCGTATAACGTCATAATATCACGTTTTGGGCACATTTTGTTTTTTATCTCCAACATGCTCCAATATGTCATTTGGCGCCTGAATATCACATATATGGTCAACAGAATCATCGGAACCAAAAGTGATAGAAAGTTCAAACATGTCTCAGAACGGCGTATGACGTCATAATATCACGTTTTGGGCACATTTTGTTTTTTATCTCCAACATGCTCCAAGATGTCATTTGGCGCCTGAATATCACATATATGGTCAACAGAATTACCGGAACCAAAAGTGATAGAAAGTTGAAACATGGCTCAGAACGGCGTATAACGTCATAATATCATGTTTTGGGCGCATTTTGCTTTTTATCTCCAACATGCTCCAATACGATATTTGGCCCCTGAATATCACAAATATGGTCAACAGAATTATCGGAACCAAAAGTGATAGAAAGTTCAAACATGGCTCAGAACGGCGTATAACGTCATAATATCACGTTTTGGGCACATATTGTTTTTTATCTCCAACATGCTCCAACATGTCATTTGGCGCCTGAATATCACAAATATGGTCAACAGAATTATCGGAACCAAAAGTGATATAAAGTTCAAACACGGCTCAGAACGGCGTATAACGTCATAATATCACGGTTTGGGCACATTTTGTTTTTTATCTCCAACATGCTCCAATATGTCATTTGGCGCCTGAATATCACATATATGGTCAACAGAATCATCGGAACCAAAAGTGATAGAAAGTTCAAACATGTCTCAGAACGACGTATAACGTCATAATATCACGTTTTGGGCGCATTTTGCTTTTTATCTCCAACATGCTCCAATACGATATTTGGCCCCTGAATATCACAAATATGGTCAACAGAATTATCGGAACCAAAAGTGATAGAAAGTTTACCATGGCTCAGAACGGCGTATAACGTCATAATATCACGTTTTGGGCGCATTTTGTTTTTTATCTCCAACATGCTCCAAGATGTCATTTGGCGCCTGAATATCACATATATGGTCAACAGAATTACCGGAACCAAAAGTGATAGATAGTTCAAACATGGCTCAGAACGGCGTATAACGTCATAATATCACGTTTTGGGCACATATTGTTTTTTATCTCCAACATGCTCCAACATGTCATTTGGCGCCTGAATATCACAAATATGGTCAACAGAATTATCGGAACCAAAAGTGATATAAAGTTCAAACACGGCTCAGAACGGCGTATAACGTCATAATATCACGTTTTGGGCACATTTTGTTTTTTATCTCCAATATGCTCCAATATGTCATTTGGCGCCTGAATATCACATATATGGTCAACAGAATCATCGGAACCAAAAGTGATAGAAAGTTCAAACATGTCTCAGAACGGCGTATAACATCATAATATCACGTTTTGGGCGCATTTTGCTTTTTATCTCCAACATGCTCCAATACGATATTTGGCCCCTGAATATCACTAATATGGTCAACAGAATTATCGGAACCAAAAGTGATAGAAAGTTCAAACATGGCTCAGAACGGCGTATAACGTCATAATATCACGTTTTGGGCACATTTTGTTTTTTATCTCCAACATGCTCCAAGATGACATTTGGCCCCTGAATATCACATATATGGTCAACAGAATTACCGGAACCAAAAGTGATAGAAAGTTCAAACATGGCTCAGAACGGCGTATAACGTCATAATATCACGTTTTGGGCGCATTTTGTTTTTTATCTGAAGCATGCTCCAATATGTCATTTGGCGCCTGAATATCACATATATGGTCAACAGAATCATCGGAACCAAAAGTGATAGAAAGTTCAAACATGTCTCAGAACGGCGTATAACGTCATAATATCACGTTTTGGGCGCATTTTGCTTTTTATCTCCAACATGCTCCAATACGATATTTGGCCCCTGAATATCACAAATATGGTCAACAGAATTATCGGAACCAAAAGTGATAGAAAGTTCAAACATGGCTCAGAACGGCGTATAACGTCATAATATCACGTTTTGGGCCCATTTTGTTTCTTATCTCAAACATGCTCCAATATGTCATTTCGCGCCTGAATATCACATATATGGTCAACAGAATTACCGGAACAAAAAGTGATAGAAAGTTCAAACATGTCTCAGAACGGCGTATAACGTCATAATATCACGTTTTGGGCGCATTTTGCTTTTTATCTCCAACATGCTCCAATACGATATTTGGCCCCTGAATATCACAAATATGGTCAACAGAATTATCGGAACCAAAAGTGATAGATAGTTCAAACATGGCTCAGAACGGCGTATAACGTCATAATATCAGGTTTTGGGCACATTTTGCTTTTTATCTCCAACATGCTCCAATACGATATTTGGCCCCTGAATATCACAAATATGGTCAACAGAATTATCGGAACCAAAAGTGATAGAAAGTTCAAACATGGCTCAGAACGGCGTATAACGTCATAATATCACGTTTTGGGCACATATTGTTTTTTATCTCCAACATGCTCCAACATGTCATTTGGCGCCTGAATATCACAAATATGGTCAACAGAATTATCGGAACCAAAAGTGATATAAAGTTCAAACACGGCTCAGAACGGCGTATAACGTCATAATATCACGTTTTGGGCACATTTTGTTTTTCATCTCCAACATGCTCCAATATGTCATTTGGCGCCTGAATATCACATATATGGTCAACAGAATCATCGGAACCAAAAGTGATAGAAAGTTCAAACATGTCTCAGAACGGCGTATGACGTCATAATATCACGTTTTGGGCACATTTTGTTTTTTATCTCCAACATGCTCCAATATGTCATTTGGCGCCTGAATATCACAAATATGGTCAACAGAATTATCGGAACCAAAAGTGATATAAAGTTCAAACACGGCTCAGAACGGCGTATAACGTCATAATATCACATTTTGGGCACATTTTGTTTTTTATCTCCAACATGCTCCAATATGTCATTTGGCGCCTGAATATCACATATATGGTCAACAGAATCATCGGAACCAAAAGTGATAGAAAGTTCAAACATGTCTCAGAACGACGTATAACGTCATAATATCACGTTTTGGGCGCATTTTGCTTTTTATCTCCAACATGCTCCAATACGATATTTGGCCCCTGAATATCACAAATATGGTCAACAGAATTATCGGAACCAAAAGTGATATAAAGTTCAAACAGGGCTCAGAACGGCGTATAACGTCATAATATCACGTTTTGGGCACATTTTGTTTTTTATCTCCAACATGCTCCAATATGTCATTTGGCGCCTGAATATCACATATATGGTCAACAGAATTACCGGAACCAAAAGTGATAGAAAGTTCAAACATGTCTCAGAACGGCGTATAACGTCATAATATCACGTTTTGGGCGCATTTTGCTTTTTATCTCCAACATGCTCCAATACGATATTTGGCCCCTGAATATCACAAATATGGTCAACAGAATTATCGGAACCAAAAGTGATAGAAAGTTCAAACATGGCTCAGAACGGCGTATGACGTCATAATATCACGTTTTGGGCACATTTTGTTTTTTATCTCCAACATGCTCCAATATGTCATTTGGCGCCTGAATATCACATATATGGTCAACAGAATTACCGGAACCAAAAGTGATAGAAAGTTCAAACATGGCTCAGAACGGCGTATAACGTCATAATATCATGTTTTGGGCGCATTTTGCTTTTTATCTCCAACATGCTCCAATACGATATTTGGCCCCTGAATATCACAAATATGGTCAACAGAATTATCGGAACCAAAAGTGATAGATAGTTCAAACATGGCTCAGAACGGCGTATAACGTCATAATATCAGGTTTTGGGCACATTTTGTTTTTTATCCCCAACATGCTCCAATACGATATTTGGCTCCTGAATATCACAAATATGGTCAACAGAATTATCGGAACCAAAAGTGATAGAAAGTTCAAACATGGCTCAGAACGGCGTATATCGTCATAATATCACGTTTTGGGCACATTTTGTTTTTTATCTCCAACATGCTCCAATATGTCATTTGGCGCCTGAATATCACAAATATGTTCAACAGAATTATCGGAACCAAAAGTGATAGAAAGTTCAAACATGGCTCAGAACGGCGTATAACGTCATAATATCACGTTTTGGGCGCATTTTGTTTTTTATCTCCAACATGCTCCAATATGTCATTTGGCGCCTGAATATCACATATATGGTCAACAGAATCATCGGAACCAAAAGTGATAGAAAGTTCAAACATGGCTCAGAACGGCGTATAACGTCATAATATCACGTTTTGGGCGCATTTTGTTTTTTATCTCCAACATGCTCCAAGATGTCATTTGGCGCCTGAATATCACATATATGGTCAACAGAATTACCGGAACCAAAAGTGATAGAAAGTTGAAACATGGCTCAGAACGGCGTATAACGTCATAATATCATGTTTTGGGCGCATTTTGCTTTTTATCTCCAACATGCTCCAATACGATATTTGGCCCCTGAATATCACAAATATGGTCAACAGAATTATCGGAACCAAAAGTGATAGAAAGTTCAAACATGGCTCAGAACGGCGTATAACGTCATAATATCACGTTTTGGGCACATATTGTTTTTTATCTCCAACATGCTCCAACATGTCATTTGGCGCCTGAATATCACAAATATGGTCAACAGAATTATCGGAACCAAAAGTGATATAAAGTTCAAACACGGCTCAGAACGGCGTATAACGTCATAATATCACATTTTGGGCACATTTTGTTTTTTATCTCCAACATGCTCCAATATGTCATTTGGCGCCTGAATATCACATATATGGTCAACAGAATCATCGGAACCAAAAGTGATAGAAAGTTCAAACATGTCTCAGAACGACGTATAACGTCATAATATCACGTTTTGGGCGCATTTTGCTTTTTATCTCCAACATGCTCCAATACGATATTTGGCCCCTGAATATCACAAATATGGTCAACAGAATTATCGGAACCAAAAGTGATATAAAGTTCAAACAGGGCTCAGAACGGCGTATAACGTCATAATATCACGTTTTGGGCACATTTTGTTTTTTATCTCCAACATGCTCCAATATGTCATTTGGCGCCTGAATATCACATATATGGTCAACAGAATTACCGGAACCAAAAGTGATAGAAAGTTCAAACATGTCTCAGAACGGCGTATAACGTCATAATATCACGTTTTGGGCGCATTTTGCTTTTTATCTCCAACATGCTCCAATACGATATTTGGCCCCTGAATATCACAAATATGGTCAACAGAATTATCGGAACCAAAAGTGATAGAAAGTTCAAACATGGCTCAGAACGGCGTATGACGTCATAATATCACGTTTTGGGCACATTTTGTTTTTTATCTCCAACATGCTCCAATATGTCATTTGGCGCCTGAATATCACATATATGGTCAACAGAATTACCGGAACCAAAAGTGATAGAAAGTTCAAACATGGCTCAGAACGGCGTATAACGTCATAATATCATGTTTTGGGCGCATTTTGCTTTTTATCTCCAACATGCTCCAATACGATATTTGGCCCCTGAATATCACAAATATGGTCAACAGAATTATCGGAACCAAAAGTGATAGATAGTTCAAACATGGCTCAGAACGGCGTATAACGTCATAATATCAGGTTTTGGGCACATTTTGTTTTTTATCCCCAACATGCTCCAATACGATATTTGGCTCCTGAATATCACAAATATGGTCAACAGAATTATCGGAACCAAAAGTGATAGAAAGTTCAAACATGGCTCAGAACGGCGTATATCGTCATAATATCACGTTTTGGGCACATTTTGTTTTTTATCTCCAACATGCTCCAATATGTCATTTGGCGCCTGAATATCACAAATATGTTCAACAGAATTATCGGAACCAAAAGTGATAGAAAGTTCAAACATGGCTCAGAACGGCGTATAACGTCATAATATCACGTTTTGGGCACATTTTGTTTTTTATCTCCAACATGCTCCAAGATGTCATTTGGCGCCTGAATATCACATATATGGTCAACAGAATTACCGGAACTAAAAGTGATAGAAAGTTCAAACATGGCTCAGAACGGCGTATAACGTCATAATATCACGTTTTGGGCACATTTTGTTTTTTATCTCCAACATGCTCCAACATGTCATTTGGCACCTGAATATCACAAATATGGTCAACAGAATTATTGGAACCAAAAGTGATAGAAAGTTCAAACATGGCTCAGAACGGCGTATAACGTCATAATATCACGTTTTGGGCACATTTTGTTTTTTATCCCCAACATGCTCCAATATGTCATTTGGCGCCTGAATATCACATATATGGTCAACAGAATTACCGGAACCAAAAGTGATAGAAAGTTCAAACATGGCTCAGAACGGCGTATAACGTCATAATATCACGTTTTGGGCACATTTTGTTTTTTATCTCCAACATGCTCCAAGATGTCATTTGGCGCCTGAATATCACATATATGGTCAACAGAATTACCGGAACTAAAAGTTATAGAAAGTTCAAACATGGCTCAGAACGGCGTATAACGTCATAATATCACGTTTTGGGCACATTTTGTTTTTTATCTCCAACATGCTCCAACATGTCATTTGGCACATGAATATCACAAATATGGTCAACAGAATTATCGGAACCAAAAGTGATAGAAAGTTCAAACATGGCTCAGAACGGCGTATAACGTCATAATATCACGTTTTGGGCACATATTGTTTTTTATCTCCAACATGCTCCAACATGTCATTTGGCGCCTGAATATCACATATATGGTCAACAGAATTACCGGAACCAAAAGTGATAGAAAGTTCAAATATGGCTCAGAACGGCGTATAACGTCATAATATCACGTTTTGGGCACATTTTGTTTTTTATCTCCAACATGCTCCAAGATGTCATTTGGCGCCTGAATATCACATATATGGTCAACAGAATTACCGGAACCAAAAGTGATAGAAAGTTCAAACATGGCTCAGAACGGCGTATAACGTCATAATATCACGTTTTGGGCACATATTGTTTTTTATCTCCAACATGCTCCAACATGTCATTTGGCGCCTGAATATCACATATATGGTCAACAGAATTACCGGAACCAAAAGTGATAGAAAGTTCAAACAGGGCTCAGAACGGCGTATAACGTCATAATATCATGTTTTGGGCGCATTTTGCTTTTTATCTCCAACATGCTCCAATACGATATTTGGCCCCTGAATATCACAAATATGGTCAACAGAATTATCGGAACCAAAAGTGATAGATAGTTCAAACATGGCTCAGAACGGCATATAACGTCATAATATCAGGTTTTGGGCACATTTTGTTTTTTATCCCCAACATGCTCCAATACGATATTTGGCTCCTGAATATCACAAATATGGTCAATAGAATTATCGGAACCAAAAGTGATAGAAAGTTCAAACATGGCTCAGAACGGCGTATAACGTCATAATATCACGTTTTGGGCACATTTTGTTTTTTATCTCCAACATGCTCCAATATGTCATTTGGCGCCTGAATATCACATATATGGTCAACAGAATTACCGGAACCAAAAGTGATAGAAAGTTCAAACATGGCTCAGAACGGCGTATAACGTCATAATATCATGTTTTGGGCGCATTTTGCTTTTTATCTCCAACATGCTCCAATACGATATTTGGCCCCTGAATATCACAAATATGGTCAACAGAATTATCGGAACCAAAAGTGATAGATAGTTCAAACATGGCTCAGAACGGCGTATAACGTCATAATATCAGGTTTTGGGCACATTTTGTTTTTTATCCCCAACATGCTCCAATACGATATTTGGCTCCTGAATATCACAAATATGGTCAACAGAATTATCGGAACCAAAAGTGATAGAAAGTTCAAACACGGCTCAGAACGGCGTATATCGTCATAATATCACGTTTTGGGCACATTTTGTTTTTTATCTCCAACATGCTCCAATATGTCATTTGGCGCCTGAATATCACAAATATGTTCAACAGAATTATCGGAACCAAAAGTGATAGAAAGTTCAAACATGGCTCAGAACGGCGTATAACGTCATAATATCACGTTTTGGGCGCATTTTGTTTTTTATCTCCAACATGCTCCAAGATGTCATTTGGCGCCTGAATATCACATATATGGTCAACAGAATTACCGGAACCAAAAGTGATAGAAAGTTGAAACATGGCTCAGAACGGCGTATAACGTCATAATATCATGTTTTGGGCGCATTTTGCTTTTTATCTCCAACATGCTCCAATACGATATTTGGCCCCTGAATATCACAAATATGGTCAACAGAATTATCGGAACCAAAAGTGATAGATAGTTCAAACATGGCTCAGAACGGCGTATAACGTCATAATATCAGGTTTTGGGCACATTTTGTTTTTTATCCCCAACATGCTCCAATACGATATTTGGCTCCTGAATATCACAAATATGGTCAACAGAATTATCGGAACCAAAAGTGATAGAAAGTTCAAACATGGCTCAGAACGGCGTATATCGTCATAATATCACGTTTTGGGCACATTTTGTTTTTTATCTCCAACATGCTCCAATATGTCATTTGGCGCCTGAATATCACAAATATGTTCAACAGAATTATCGGAACCAAAAGTGATAGAAAGTTCAAACATGGCTCAGAACGGCGTATAACGTCATAATATCACGTTTTGGGCGCATTTTGTTTTTTATCTCCAACATGCTCCAAGATGTCATTTGGCGCCTGAATATCACATATATGGTCAACAGAATTACCGGAACCAAAAGTGATAGAAAGTTGAAACATGGCTCAGAACGGCGTATAACGTCATAATATCATGTTTTGGGCGCATTTTGCTTTTTATCTCCAACATGCTCCAATACGATATTTGGCCCCTGAATATCACAAATATGGTCAACAGAATTATCGGAACCAAAAGTGATAGAAAGTTCAAACATGGCTCAGAACGGCGTATAACGTCATAATATCACGTTTTGGGCACATATTGTTTTTTATCTCCAACATGCTCCAACATGTCATTTGGCGCCTGAATATCACAAATATGGTCAACAGAATTATCGGAACCAAAAGTGATATAAAGTTCAAACACGGCTCAGAACGGCGTATAACGTCATAATATCACGTTTTGGGCACATTTTGTTTTTCATCTCCAACATGCTCCAATATGTCATTTGGCGCCTGAATATCACATATATGGTCAACAGAATCATCGGAACCAAAAGTGATAGAAAGTTCAAACATGTCTCAGAACGGCGTATGACGTCATAATATCACGTTTTGGGCACATTTTGTTTTTTATCTCCAACATGCTCCAATATGTCATTTGGCGCCTGAATATCACAAATATGTTCAACAGAATTATCGGAACCAAAAGTGATAGAAAGTTCAAACATGGCTCAGAACGGCTTATAACGTCATAATATCACGTTTTGGGCGCATTTTGTTTTTTATCTCCAACATGCTCCAAGATGTCATTTGGCGCCTGAATATCACATATATGGTCAACAGAATTACCGGAACCAAAAGTGATAGAAAGTTGAAACATGGCTCAGAACGGCGTATAACGTCATAATATCATGTTTTGGGCGCATTTTGCTTTTTATCTCCAACATGCTCCAATACGATATTTGGCCCCTGAATATCACAAATATGGTCAACAGAATTATCGGAACCAAAAGTGATAGAAAGTTCAAACATGGCTCAGAACGGCGTATAACGTCATAATATCACGTTTTGGGCACATATTGTTTTTTATCTCCAACATGCTCCAACATGTCATTTGGCGCCTGAATATCACAAATATGGTCAACAGAATTATCGGAACCAAAAGTGATATAAAGTTCAAACACGGCTCAGAACGGCGTATAACGTCATAATATCACGTTTTGGGCACATTTTGTTTTTTATCTCCAACATGCTCCAATATGTCATTTGGCGCCTGAATATCACATATATGGTCAACAGAATCATCGGAACCAAAAGTGATAGAAAGTTCAAACATGTCTCAGAACGACGTATAACGTCATAATATCACGTTTTGGGCGCATTTTGCTTTTTATCTCCAACATGCTCCAATACGATATTTGGCCCCTGAATATCACAAATATGGTCAACAGAATTATCGGAACCAAAAGTGATAGAAAGTTTACCATGGCTCAGAACGGCGTATAACGTCATAATATCACGTTTTGGGCACATTTTGCTTTTTATCTCCAACATGCTCCAATATGTCATTTGGCGCCTGAATATCACAAATATGTTCAACAGAATTATCGGAACCAAAAGTGATAGAAAGTTCAAACATGGCTCAGAACGGCTTATAACGTCATAATATCACGTTTTGGGCGCATTTTGTTTTTTATCTCCAACATGCTCCAAGATGTCATTTGGCGCCTGAATATCACATATATGGTCAACAGAATTACCGGAACCAAAAGTGATAGAAAGTTGAAACATGGCTCAGAACGGCGTATAACGTCATAATATCATGTTTTGGGCGCATTTTGCTTTTTATCTCCAACATGCTCCAATACGATATTTGGCCCCTGAATATCACAAATATGGTCAACAGAATTATCGGAACCAAAAGTGATAGAAAGTTCAAACATGGCTCAGAACGGCGTATAACGTCATAATATCACGTTTTGGGCACATATTGTTTTTTATCTCCAACATGCTCCAACATGTCATTTGGCGCCTGAATATCACAAATATGGTCAACAGAATTATCGGAACCAAAAGTGATATAAAGTTCAAACACGGCTCAGAACGGCGTATAACGTCATAATATCACGTTTTGGGCACATTTTGTTTTTTATCTCCAACATGCTCCAATATGTCATTTGGCGCCTGAATATCACATATATGGTCAACAGAATCATCGGAACCAAAAGTGATAGAAAGTTCAAACATGTCTCAGAACGACGTATAACGTCATAATATCACGTTTTGGGCGCATTTTGCTTTTTATCTCCAACATGCTCCAATACGATATTTGGCCCCTGAATATCACAAATATGGTCAACAGAATTATCGGAACCAAAAGTGATAGAAAGTTTACCATGGCTCAGAACGGCGTATAACGTCATAATATCACGTTTTGGGCGCATTTTGTTTTTTATCTCCAACATGCTCCAAGATGTCATTTGGCGCCTGAATATCACATATATGGTCAACAGAATTACCGGAACCAAAAGTGATAGAAAGTTCAAACATGGCTCAGAACGGCGTATAACGTCATAATATCACGTTTTGGGCACATATTGTTTTTTATCTCCAACATGCTCCAACATGTCATTTGGCGCCTGAATATCACAAATATGGTCAACAGAATTATCGGAACCAAAAGTGATATAAAGTTCAAACACGGCTCAGAACGGCGTATAACGTCATAATATCACGTTTTGGGCACATTTTGTTTTTTATCTCCAACATGCTCCAATATGTCATTTGGCGCCTGAATATCACATATATGGTCAACAGAATCATCGGAACCAAAAGTGATAGAAAGTTCAAACATGTCTCAGAACGGCGTATAACGTCATAATGTCACGTTTTGGGCACATTTTGTTTTTTATCTCCAACATGCTCCAAGATGACATTTGGCCCCTGAATATCACATATATGGTCAACAGAATTACCGGAACCAAAAGTGATAGAAAGTTCAAACATGGCTCAGAACGGCGTATAACGTCATAATATCACGTTTTGGGCCCATTTTGTTTTTTATCTCCAATATGCTCCAATATGTCATTTGGCGCCTGAATATCACATATATGGTCAACAGAATCATCGGAACCAAAAGTGATAGAAAGTTCAAACATGTCTCAGAACGGCGTATAACATCATAATATCACGTTTTGGGCGCATTTTGCTTTTTATCTCCAACATGCTCCAATACGATATTTGGCCCCTGAATATCACTAATATGGTCAACAGAATTATCGGAACCAAAAGTGATAGAAAGTTCAAACATGGCTCAGAACGGCGTATAACGTCATAATATCACGTTTTGGGCACATTTTGTTTTTTATCTCCAACATGCTCCAAGATGACATTTGGCCCCTGAATATCACATATATGGTCAACAGAATTACCGGAACCAAAAGTGATAGAAAGTTCAAACATGGCTCAGAACGGCGTATAACGTCATAATATCACGTTTTGGGCGCATTTTGTTTTTTATCTGAAGCATGCTCCAATATGTCATTTGGCGCCTGAATATCACATATATGGTCAACAGAATCATCGGAACCAAAAGTGATAGAAAGTTGAAACATGTCTCAGAACGGCGTATAACGTCATAATATCACGTTTTGGGCGCATTTTGCTTTTTATCTCCAACATGCTCCAATACGATATTTGGCCCCTGAATATCACAAATATGGTCAACAGAATTATCGGAACCAAAAGTGATAGAAAGTTCAAACATGGCTCAGAACGGCGTATAACGTCATAATATCACGTTTTGGGCCCATTTTGTTTCTTATCTCAAACATGCTCCAATATGTCATTTGGCGCCTGAATATCACATATATGGTCAACAGAATTACCGGAACAAAAAGTGATAGAAAGTTCAAACATGTCTCAGAACGGCGTATAACGTCATAATATCACGTTTTGGGCGCATTTTGCTTTTTATCTCCAACATGCTCCAATACGATATTTGGCCCCTGAATATCACATATATGGTCAACAGAATTACCGGAACCAAAAGTGATAGAAAGTTCAAACATGGCTCAGAACGGCGTATAACGTCATAATATCATGTTTTGGGCGCATTTTGCTTTTTATCTCCAACATGCTCCAATACGATATTTGGCCCCTGAATATCACAAATATGGTCAACAGAATTATCGGAACCAAAAGTGATAGATAGTTCAAACATGGCTCAGAACGGCGTATAACGTCATAATATCAGGTTTTGGGCACATTTTGTTTTTTATCCCCAACATGCTCCAATACGATATTTGGCTCCTGAATATCACAAATATGGTCAACAGAATTATCGGAACCAAAAGTGATAGAAAGTTCAAACATGGCTCAGAACGGCGTATATCGTCATAATATCACGTTTTGGGCACATTTTGTTTTTTATCTCCAACATGCTCCAATATGTCATTTGGCGCCTGAATATCACAAATATGTTCAACAGAATTATCGGAACCAAAAGTGATAGAAAGTTCAAACATGGCTCAGAACGGCGTATAACGTCATAATATCACGTTTTGGGCGCATTTTGTTTTTTATCTCCAACATGCTCCAAGATGTCATTTGGCGCCTGAATATCACATATATGGTCAACAGAATTACCGGAACCAAAAGTGATAGAAAGTTGAAACATGGCTCAGAACGGCGTATAACGTCATAATATCATGTTTTGGGCGCATTTTGCTTTTTATCTCCAACATGCTCCAATACGATATTTGGCCCCTGAATATCACAAATATGGTCAACAGAATTATCGGAACCAAAAGTGATAGAAAGTTCAAACATGGCTCAGAACGGCGTATAACGTCATAATATCACGTTTTGGGCACATATTGTTTTTTATCTCCAACATGCTCCAACATGTCATTTGGCGCCTGAATATCACAAATATGGTCAACAGAATTATCGGAACCAAAAGTGATATAAAGTTCAAACACGGCTCAGAACGGCGTATAACGTCATAATATCACGTTTTGGGCACATTTTGTTTTTCATCTCCAACATGCTCCAATATGTCATTTGGCGCCTGAATATCACATATATGGTCAACAGAATCATCGGAACCAAAAGTGATAGAAAGTTCAAACATGTCTCAGAACGGCGTATGACGTCATAATATCACGTTTTGGGCACATTTTGTTTTTTATCTCCAACATGCTCCAATATGTCATTTGGCGCCTGAATATCACAAATATGTTCAACAGAATTATCGGAACCAAAAGTGATAGAAAGTTCAAACATGGCTCAGAACGGCTTATAACGTCATAATATCACGTTTTGGGCGCATTTTGTTTTTTATCTCCAACATACTCCAAGATGTCATTTGGCGCCTGAATATCACATATATGGTCAACAGAATTACCGGAACCAAAAGTGATAGAAAGTTGAAACATGGCTCAGAACGGCGTATAACGTCATAATATCATGTTTTGGGCGCATTTTGCTTTTTATCTCCAACATGCTCCAATACGATATTTGGCCCCTGAATATCACAAATATGGTCAACAGAATTATCGGAACCAAAAGTGATAGAAAGTTCAAACATGGCTCAGAACGGCGTATAACGTCATAATATCACGTTTTGGGCACATATTGTTTTTTATCTCCAACATGCTCCAACATGTCATTTGGCGCCTGAATATCACAAATATGGTCAACAGAATTATCGGAACCAAAAGTGATATAAAGTTCAAACACGGCTCAGAACGGCGTATAACGTCATAATATCACGTTTTGGGCACATTTTGTTTTTTATCTCCAACATGCTCCAATATGTCATTTGGCGCCTGAATATCACATATATGGTCAACAGAATTACCGGAACCAAAAGTGATAGAAAGTTGAAACATGGCTCAGAACGGCGTATAACGTCATAATATCATGTTTTGGGCGCATTTTGCTTTTTATCTCCAACATGCTCCAATACGATATTTGGCCCCTGAATATCACAAATATGGTCAACAGAATTATCGGAACCAAAAGTGATAGAAAGTTCAAACATGGCTCAGAACGGCGTATAACGTCATAATATCACGTTTTGGGCACATATTGTTTTTTATCTCCAACATTCTCCAACATGTCATTTGGCGCCTGAATATCACAAATATGGTCAACAGAATTATCGGAACCAAAAGTGATATAAAGTTCAAACACGGCTCAGAACGGCGTATAACGTCATAATATCACGTTTTGGGCACATATTGTTTTTTATCTCCAACATGCTCCAACATGTCATTTGGCGCCTGAATATCACAAATATGGTCAACAGAATCATCGGAACCAAAAGTGATAGAAAGTTCAAACATGTCTCAGAACGGCGTATAACATCATAATATCACGTTTTGGGCGCATTTTGCTTTTTATCTCCAACATGCTCCAATACGATATTTGGCCCCTGAATATCACAAATATGGTCAACAGAATTATCGGAACCAAAAGTGATAGAAAGTTCAAACATGGCTCAGAACGGCGTATAACGTCATAATATCACGTTTTGGGCACATATTGTTTTTTATCTCCAACATGCTCCAACATGTCATTTGGCGCCTGAATATCACAAATATGGTCAACAGAATTATCGGAACCAAAAGTGATATAAAGTTCAAACACGGCTCAGAACGGCGTATAACGTCATAATATCACGTTTTGGGCACATTTTGTTTTTCATCTCCAACATGCTCCAATATGTCATTTGGCGCCTGAATATCACATATATGGTCAACAGAATCATCGGAACCAAAAGTGATAGAAAGTTCAAACATGTCTCAGAACGGCGTATGACGTCATAATATCACGTTTTGGGCACATTTTGTTTTTTATCTCCAACATGCTCCAATATGTCATTTGGCGCCTGAATATCACAAATATGTTCAACAGAATTATCGGAACCAAAAGTGATAGAAAGTTCAAACATGGCTCAGAACGGCTTATAACGTCATAATATCACGTTTTGGGCGCATTTTGTTTTTTATCTCCAACATGCTCCAAGATGTCATTTGGCGCCTGAATATCACATATATGGTCAACAGAATTACCGGAACCAAAAGTGATAGAAAGTTGAAACATGGCTCAGAACGGCGTATAACGTCATAATATCATGTTTTGGGCGCATTTTGCTTTTTATCTCCAACATGCTCCAATACGATATTTGGCCCCTGAATATCACAAATATGGTCAACAGAATTATCGGAACCAAAAGTGATAGAAAGTTCAAACATGGCTCAGAACGGCGTATAACGTCATAATATCACGTTTTGGGCACATATTGTTTTTTATCTCCAACATGCTCCAACATGTCATTTGGCGCCTGAATATCACAAATATGGTCAACAGAATTATCGGAACCAAAAGTGATATAAAGTTCAAACACGGCTCAGAACGGCGTATAACGTCATAATATCACGTTTTGGGCACATTTTGTTTTTTATCTCCAACATGCTCCAATATGTCATTTGGCGCCTGAATATCACATATATGGTCAACAGAATTACCGGAACCAAAAGTGATAGAAAGTTGAAACATGGCTCAGAACGGCGTATAACGTCATAATATCATGTTTTGGGCGCATTTTGCTTTTTATCTCCAACATGCTCCAATACGATATTTGGCCCCTGAATATCACAAATATGGTCAACAGAATTATCGGAACCAAAAGTGATAGAAAGTTCAAACATGGCTCAGAACGGCGTATAACGTCATAATATCACGTTTTGGGCACATATTGTTTTTTATCTCCAACATGCTCCAACATGTCATTTGGCGCCTGAATATCACAAATATGGTCAACAGAATTATCGGAACCAAAAGTGATATAAAGTTCAAACACGGCTCAGAACGGCGTATAACGTCATAATATCACGTTTTGGGCACATATTGTTTTTTATCTCCAACATGCTCCAACATGTCATTTGGCGCCTGAATATCACAAATATGGTCAACAGAATCATCGGAACCAAAAGTGATAGAAAGTTCAAACATGTCTCAGAACGGCGTATAACATCATAATATCACGTTTTGGGCGCATTTTGCTTTTTATCTCCAACATGCTCCAATACGATATTTGGCCCCTGAATATCACTAATATGGTCAACAGAATTATCGGAACCAAAAGTGATAGAAAGTTCAAACATGGCTCAGAACGGCGTATAACGTCATAATATCACGTTTTGGGCACATATTGTTTTTTATCTCCAACATGCTCCAACATGTCATTTGGCGCCTGAATATCACAAATATGGTCAACAGAATTATCGGAACCAAAAGTGATATAAAGTTCAAACACGGCTCAGAACGGCGTATAACGTCATAATATCACGTTTTGGGCACATTTTGTTTTTTATCTCCAACATGCTCCAATATGTCATTTGGCGCCTGAATATCACATATATGGTCAACAGAATCATCGGAACCAAAAGTGATAGAAAGTTCAAACATGTCTCAGAACGGCGTATAACGTCATAATGTCACGTTTTGGGCACATTTTGTTTTTTATCTCCAACATGCTCCAAGATGACATTTGGCCCCTGAATATCACATATATGGTCAACAGAATTACCGGAACCAAAAGTGATAGAAAGTTCAAACATGGCTCAGAACGGCGTATAACGTCATAATATCACGTTTTGGGCCCATTTTGTTTTTTATCTCCAATATGCTCCAATATGTCATTTGGCGCCTGAATATCACATATATGGTCAACAGAATCATCGGAACCAAAAGTGATAGAAAGTTCAAACATGTCTCAGAACGGCGTATAACATCATAATATCACGTTTTGGGCGCATTTTGCTTTTTATCTCCAACATGCTCCAATACGATATTTGGCCCCTGAATATCACTAATATGGTCAACAGAATTATCGGAACCAAAAGTGATAGAAAGTTCAAACATGGCTCAGAACGGCGTATAACGTCATAATATCACGTTTTGGGCACATTTTGTTTTTTATCTCCAACATGCTCCAAGATGACATTTGGCCCCTGAATATCACATATATGGTCAACAGAATTACCGGAACCAAAAGTGATAGAAAGTTCAAACATGGCTCAGAACGGCGTATAACGTCATAATATCACGGTTTGGGCGCATTTTGTTTTTTATCTGAAGCATGCTCCAATATGTCATTTGGCGCCTGAATATCACATATATGGTCAACAGAATCATCGGAACCAAAAGTGATAGAAAGTTCAAACATGTCTCAGAACGGCGTATAACATCATAATATCACGTTTTGGGCGCATTTTGCTTTTTATCTCCAACATGCTCCAATACGATATTTGGCCCCTGAATATCACTAATATGGTCAACAGAATTATCGGAACCAAAAGTGATAGAAAGTTCAAACATGGCTCAGAACGGCGTATAACGTCATAATATCACGTTTTGGGCACATATTGTTTTTTATCTCCAACATGCTCCAACATGTCATTTGGCGCCTGAATATCACAAATATGGTCAACAGAATTATCGGAACCAAAAGTGATATAAAGTTCAAACACGGCTCAGAACGGCGTATAACGTCATAATATCACGTTTTGGGCACATTTTGTTTTTTATCTCCAACATGCTCCAATATGTCATTTGGCGCCTGAATATCACATATATGGTCAACAGAATCATCGGAACCAAAAGTGATAGAAAGTTCAAACATGTCTCAGAACGGCGTATAACGTCATAATGTCACGTTTTGGGCACATTTTGTTTTTTATCTCCAACATGCTCCAAGATGACATTTGGCCCCTGAATATCACATATATGGTCAACAGAATTACCGGAACCAAAAGTGATAGAAAGTTCAAACATGGCTCAGAACGGCGTATAACGTCATAATATCACGTTTTGGGCCCATTTTGTTTTTTATCTCCAATATGCTCCAATATGTCATTTGGCGCCTGAATATCACATATATGGTCAACAGAATCATCGGAACCAAAAGTGATAGAAAGTTCAAACATGTCTCAGAACGGCGTATAACATCATAATATCACGTTTTGGGCGCATTTTGCTTTTTATCTCCAACATGCTCCAATACGATATTTGGCCCCTGAATATCACTAATATGGTCAACAGAATTATCGGAACCAAAAGTGATAGAAAGTTCAAACATGGCTCAGAACGGCGTATAACGTCATAATATCACGTTTTGGGCACATTTTGTTTTTTATCTCCAACATGCTCCAAGATGACATTTGGCCCCTGAATATCACATATATGGTCAACAGAATTACCGGAACCAAAAGTGATAGAAAGTTCAAACATGGCTCAGAACGGCGTATAACGTCATAATATCACGGTTTGGGCGCATTTTGTTTTTTATCTGAAGCATGCTCCAATATGTCATTTGGCGCCTGAATATCACATATATGGTCAACAGAATCATCGGAACCAAAAGTGATAGAAAGTTCAAACATGTCTCAGAACGGCGTATAACGTCATAATATCACGTTTTGGGCGCATTTTGCTTTTTATCTCCAACATGCTCCAATACGATATTTGGCCCCTGAATATCACAAATATGGTCAACAGAATTATCGGAACCAAAAGTGATAGAAAGTTCAAACATGGCTCAGAACGGCGTATAACGTCATAATATCACGTTTTGGGCCCATTTTGTTTCTTATCTCAAACATGCTCCAATATGTCATTTGGCGCCTGAATATCACATATATGGTCAACAGAATTACCGGAACAAAAAGTGATAGAAAGTTCAAACATGTCTCAGAACGGCGTATAACGTCATAATATCACGTTTTGGGCGCATTTTGCTTTTTATCTCCAACATGCTCCAATACGATATTTGGCCCCTGAATATCACATATATGGTCAACAGAATTACCGGAACCAAAAGTGATAGAAAGTTCAAACATGGCTCAGAACGGCGTATAACGTCATAATATCATGTTTTGGGCGCATTTTGCTTTTTATCTCCAACATGCTCCAATACGATATTTGGCCCCTGAATATCACAAATATGGTCAACAGAATTATCGGAACCAAAAGTGATAGATAGTTCAAACATGGCTCAGAACGGCGTATAACGTCATAATATCAGGTTTTGGGCACATTTTGTTTTTTATCCCCAACATGCTCCAATACGATATTTGGCTCCTGAATATCACAAATATGGTCAACAGAATTATCGGAACCAAAAGTGATAGAAAGTTCAAACATGGCTCAGAACGGCGTATATCGTCATAATACCACGTTTTGGGCACATTTTGTTTTTTATCTCCAACATGCTCCAATATGTCATTTGGCGCCTGAATATCACAAATATGTTCAACAGAATTATCGGAACCAAAAGTGATAGAAAGTTCAAACATGGCTCAGAACGGCGTATAACGTCATAATATCACGTTTTGGGCGCATTTTGTTTTTTATCTCCAACATGCTCCAAGATGTCATTTGGCGCCTGAATATCACATATATGGTCAACAGAATTACCGGAACCAAAAGTGATAGAAAGTTGAAACATGGCTCAGAACGGCGTATAACGTCATAATATCATGTTTTGGGCGCATTTTGCTTTTTATCTCCAACATGCTCCAATACGATATTTGGCCCCTGAATATCACAAATATGGTCAACAGAATTATCGGAACCAAAAGTGATAGAAAGTTCAAACATGGCTCAGAACGGCGTATAACGTCATAATATCACGTTTTGGGCACATATTGTTTTTTATCTCCAACATGCTCCAACATGTCATTTGGCGCCTGAATATCACAAATATGGTCAACAGAATTATCGGAACCAAAAGTGATATAAAGTTCAAACACGGCTCAGAACGGCGTATAACGTCATAATATCACGTTTTGGGCACATATTGTTTTTTATCTCCAACATGCTCCAACATGTCATTTGGCGCCTGAATATCACAAATATGGTCAACAGAATCATCGGAACCAAAAGTGATAGAAAGTTCAAACATGTCTCAGAACGGCGTATAACATCATAATATCACG
Source organism: Onthophagus taurus (assembly GCF_036711975.1). Classification (NCBI taxonomy): domain Eukaryota; kingdom Metazoa; phylum Arthropoda; class Insecta; order Coleoptera; family Scarabaeidae; genus Onthophagus; species Onthophagus taurus. The sequence continues at coordinate 25,470,684 of NC_091972.1, read as the reverse complement.
TTTTGGGCACATTTTGCTTTTTATCTCCAACATGCTCCAATACGATATTTGGCCCCTGAATATCACTAATATGGTCAACAGAATTATCGGAACCAAAAGTGATAGAAAGTTCAAACATGGCTCAGAACGGCGTATAACGTCATAATATCACGTTTTGGGCACATTTTGTTTTTTATCTCCAACATGCTCCAAGATGACATTTGGCCCCTGAATATCACATATATGGTCAACAGAATTACCGGAACCAAAAGTGATAGAAAGTTCAAACATGGCTCAGAACGGCGTATAACGTCATAATATCACGTTTTGGGCGCATTTTGTTTTTTATCTGAAGCATGCTCCAATATGTCATTTGGCGCCTGAATATCACATATATGGTCAACAGAATCATCGGAACCAAAAGTGATAGAAAGTTCAAACATGTCTCAGAACGGCGTATAACGTCATAATATCACGTTTTGGGCGCATTTTGCTTTTTATCTCCAACATGCTCCAATACGATATTTGGCCCCTGAATATCACAAATATGGTCAACAGAATTATCGGAACCAAAAGTGATAGAAAGTTCAAACATGGCTCAGAACGGCGTATAACGTCATAATATCACGTTTTGGGCCCATTTTGTTTCTTATCTCAAACATGCTCCAATATGTCATTTGGCGCCTGAATATCACATATATGGTCAACAGAATTACCGGAACAAAAAGTGATAGAAAGTTCAAACATGTCTCAGAACGGCGTATAACGTCATAATATCACGTTTTGGGCGCATTTTGCTTTTTATCTCCAACATGCTCCAATACGATATTTGGCCCCTGAATATCACAAATATGGTCAACAGAATTATCGGAACCAAAAGTGATAGATAGTTCAAACATGGCTCAGAACGGCGTATAACGTCATAATATCAGGTTTTGGGCACATTTTGTTTTTTATCCCCAACATGCTCCAATACGATATTTGGCTCCTGAATATCACAAATATGGTCAACAGAATTATCGGAACCAAAAGTGATAGAAAGTTCAAACATGGCTCAGAACGGCGTATATCGTCATAATATCACGTTTTGGGCACATTTTGTTTTTTATCTCCAACATGCTCCAATATGTCATTTGGCGCCTGAATATCACAAATATGTTCAACAGAATTATCGGAACCAAAAGTGATAGAAAGTTCAAACATGGCTTAGAACGGCGTATAACGTCATAATATCACGTTTTGGGCGCATTTTGTTTTTTATCTCCAACATGCTCCAAGATGTCATTTGGCGCCTGAATATCACATATATGGTCAACAGAATTACCGGAACCAAAAGTGATAGAAAGTTGAAACATGGCTCAGAACGGCGTATAACGTCATAATATCATGTTTTGGGCGCATTTTGCTTTTTATCTCCAACATGCTCCAATACGATATTTGGCCCCTGAATATCACAAATATGGTCAACAGAATTATCGGAACCAAAAGTGATAGAAAGTTCAAACATGGCTCAGAACGGCGTATAACGTCATAATATCACGTTTTGGGCACATATTGTTTTTTATCTCCAACATGCTCCAACATGTCATTTGGCGCCTGAATATCACAAATATGGTCAACAGAATTATCGGAACCAAAAGTGATATAAAGTTCAAACACGGCTCAGAACGGCGTATAACGTCATAATATCACGTTTTGGGCACATTTTGTTTTTCATCTCCAACATGCTCCAATATGTCATTTGGCGCCTGAATATCACATATATGGTCAACAGAATCATCGGAACCAAAAGTGATAGAAAGTTCAAACATGTCTCAGAACGGCGTATGACGTCATAATATCACGTTTTGGGCACATTTTGTTTTTTATCTCCAACATGCTCCAATATGTCATTTGGCGCCTGAATATCACAAATATGTTCAACAGAATTATCGGAACCAAAAGTGATAGAAAGTTCAAACATGGCTCAGAACGGCGTATAACGTCATAATATCACGTTTTGGGCGCATTTTGTTTTTTATCTCCAACATGCTCCAAGATGTCATTTGGCGCCTGAATATCACATATATGGTCAACAGAATTACCGGAACCAAAAGTGATAGAAAGTTGAAACATGGCTCAGAACGGCGTATAACGTCATAATATCATGTTTTGGGCGCATTTTGCTTTTTATCTCCAACATGCTCCAATACGATATTTGGCCCCTGAATATCACAAATATGGTCAACAGAATTATCGGAACCAAAAGTGATAGAAAGTTCAAACATGGCTCAGAACGGCGTATAACGTCATAATATCATGTTTTGGGCGCATTTTGCTTTTTATCTCCAACATGCTCCAATACGATATTTGGCCCCTGAATATCACAAATATGGTCAACAGAATTATCGGAACCAAAAGTGATAGAAAGTTCAAACATGGCTCAGAACGGCGTATAACGTCATAATATCACGTTTTGGGCACATATTGTTTTTTATCTCCAACATGCTCCAACATGTCATTTGGCGCCTGAATATCACAAATATGGTCAACAGAATTATCGGAACCAAAAGTGATATAAAGTTCAAACACGGCTCAGAACGGCGTATAACGTCATAATATCACATTTTGGGCACATTTTGTTTTTTATCTCCAACATGCTCCAATATGTCATTTGGCGCCTGAATATCACATATATGGTCAACAGAATCATCGGAACCAAAAGTGATAGAAAGTTCAAACATGTCTCAGAACGACGTATAACGTCATAATATCACGTTTTGGGCGCATTTTGCTTTTTATCTCCAACATGCTCCAATACGATATTTGGCCCCTGAATATCACAAATATGGTCAACAGAATTATCGGAACCAAAAGTGATAGAAAGTTTACCATGGCTCAGAACGGCGTATAACGTCATAATATCACGTTTTGGGCGCATTTTGTTTTTTATCTCCAACATGCTCCAAGATGTCATTTGGCGCCTGAATATCACATATATGGTCAACAGAATTACCGGAACTAAAAGTGATAGAAAGTTCAAACATGGCTCAGAACGGCGTATAACGTCATAATATCACGTTTTGGGCACATATTGTTTTTTATCTCCAACATGCTCCAATACGATATTTGGCCCCTGAATATCACAAATATGGTCAACAGAATTATCGGAACCAAAAGTGATAGAAAGTTCAAACATGGCTCAGAACGGCGTATGACGTCATAATATCACGTTTTGGGCACATTTTGCTTTTTATCTCCAACATGCTCCAATATGTCATTTGGCGCCTGAATATCACATATATGGTCAACAGAATCATCGGAACCAAAAGTGATAGAAAGTTCAAACATGTCTCAGAACGGCGTATAACGTCATAATGTCACGTTTTGGGCACATTTTGTTTTTTATCTCCAACATGCTCCAAGATGACATTTGGCCCCTGAATATCACATATATGGTCAACAGAATTACCGGAACCAAAAGTGATAGAAAGTTCAAACATGGCTCAGAACGGCGTATAACGTCATAATATCACGTTTTGGGCCCATTTTGTTTTTTATCTCCAATATGCTCCAATATGTCATTTGGCGCCTGAATATCACATATATGGTCAACAGAATCATCGGAACCAAAAGTGATAGAAAGTTCAAACATGTCTCAGAACGGCGTATAACATCATAATATCACGTTTTGGGCGCATTTTGCTTTTTATCTCCAACATGCTCCAATACGATATTTGGCCCCTGAATATCACTAATATGGTCAACAGAATTATCGGAACCAAAAGTGATAGAAAGTTCAAACATGGCTCAGAACGGCGTATAACGTCATAATATCACGTTTTGGGCACATTTTGTTTTTTATCTCCAACATGCTCCAAGATGACATTTGGCCCCTGAATATCACATATATGGTCAACAGAATTACCGGAACCAAAAGTGACAGAAAGTTCAAACATGGCTCAGAACGGCGTATAACGTCATAATATCACGTTTTGGGCGCATTTTGTTTTTTATCTGAAGCATGCTCCAATATGTCATTTGGCGCCTGAATATCACATATATGGTCAACAGAATCATCGGAACCAAAAGTGATAGAAAGTTCAAACATGTCTCAGAACGGCGTATAACGTCATAATATCACGTTTTGGGCGCATTTTGCTTTTTATCTCCAACATGCTCCAATACGATATTTGGCCCCTGAATATCACAAATATGGTCAACAGAATTATCGGAACCAAAAGTGATAGATAGTTCAAACATGGCTCAGAACGGCGTATAACGTCATAATATCAGGTTTTGGGCACATTTTGTTTTTTATCCCCAACATGCTCCAATACGATATTTGGCCCCTGAATATCACAAATATGGTCAACAGAATTATCGGAACCAAAAGTGATAGAAAGTTCAAACATGGCTCAGAACGGCGTATAACGTCATAATATCACGTTTTGGGCACATATTGTTTTTTATCTACAACATGCTCCAACATGTCATTTGGCGCCTGAATATCACAAATATGGTTAACAGAATAATCGGAACCAAAAGTGATAGAAAGTTCAAACATGGCTCAGAACGGCGTATAACGTCATAATATCACGTTTTGGGCACATTTTGTTTTTTATCTCCAACATGCTCCAACATGTCATTTGGCGCCTGAATATCACAAATATGGTCAACAGAATTATCGGAACCAAAAGTGATATAAAGTTCAAACAGGGCTCAGAACGGCGTATAACGTCATAATATCACGTTTTGGGCACATTTTGTTTTTTATCTCCAACATGCTCCAAGATGACATTTGGCCCCTGAATATCACATATATGGTCAACAGAATTACCGGAACCAAAAGTGACAGAAAGTTCAAACATGGCTCAGAACGGCGTATAACGTCATAATATCACGTTTTGGGCGCATTTTGTTTTTTATCTGAAGCATGCTCCAATATGTCATTTGGCGCCTGAATATCACATATATGGTCAACAGAATCATCGGAACCAAAAGTGATAGAAAGTTCAAACATGTCTCAGAACGGCGTATAACGTCATAATATCACGTTTTGGGCGCATTTTGCTTTTTATCTCCAACATGCTCCAATACGATATTTGGCCCCTGAATATCACAAATATGGTCAACAGAATTATCGGAACCAAAAGTGATAGATAGTTCAAACATGGCTCAGAACGGCGTATAACGTCATAATATCAGGTTTTGGGCACATTTTGTTTTTTATCCCCAACATGCTCCAATACGATATTTGGCCCCTGAATATCACAAATATGGTCAACAGAATTATCGGAACCAAAAGTGATAGAAAGTTCAAACATGGCTCAGAACGGCGTATAACGTCATAATATCACGTTTTGGGCACATATTGTTTTTTATCTACAACATGCTCCAACATGTCATTTGGCGCCTGAATATCACAAATATGGTTAACAGAATAATCGGAACCAAAAGTGATAGAAAGTTCAAACATGGCTCAGAACGGCGTATAACGTCATAATATCACGTTTTGGGCACATTTTGTTTTTTATCTCCAACATGCTCCAACATGTCATTTGGCGCCTGAATATCACAAATATGGTCAACAGAATTATCGGAACCAAAAGTGATATAAAGTTCAAACAGGGCTCAGAACGGCGTATAACGTCATAATATCACGTTTTGGGCACATTTTGTTTTTTATCTCCAACATGCTCCAATATGTCATTTGGCGCCTGAATATCACATATATGGTCAACAGAATTACCGGAACCAAAAGTGATAGAAAGTTCAAACATGTCTCAGAACGGCGTATAACGTCATAATATCACGTTTTGGGCGCATTTTGCTTTTTATCTCCAACATGCTCCAATACGATATTTGGCCCCTGAATATCACAAATATGGTCAACAGAATTATCGGAACCAAAAGTGATAGAAAGTTCAAACATGGCTCAGAACGGCGTATGACGTCATAATATCACGTTTTGGGCACATTTTGTTTTTTATCTCCAACATGCTCCAATATGTCATTTGGCGCCTGAATATCACATATATGGTCAACAGAATTACCGGAACCAAAAGTGATAGAAAGTTCAAACAGGGCTCAGAACGGCGTATAACGTCATAATATCATGTTTTGGGCGCATTTTGCTTTTTATCTCCAACATGCTCCAATACGATATTTGGCCCCTGAATATCACAAATATGGTCAACAGAATTATCGGAACCAAAAGTGATAGATAGTTCAAACATGGCTCAGAACGGCGTATAACGTCATAATATCAGGTTTTGGGCACATTTTGTTTTTTATCCCCAACATGCTCCAATACGATATTTGGCTCCTGAATATCACAAATATGGTCAACAGAATTATCGGAACCAAAAGTGATAGAAAGTTCAAACATGGCTCAGAACGGCGTATAACGTCATAATATCACGTTTTGGGCACATTTTGTTTTTTATCTCCAACATGCTCCAATATGTCATTTGGCGCCTGAATATCACATATATGGTCAACAGAATTACCGGAACCAAAAGTGATAGAAAGTTCAAACATGGCTCAGAACGGCGTATAACGTCATAATATCATGTTTTGGGCGCATTTTGCTTTTTATCTCCAACATGCTCCAATACGATATTTGGCCCCTGAATATCACAAATATGGTCAACAGAATTAACGGAACCAAAAGTGATAGATAGTTCAAACATGGCTCAGAACGGCGTATAACGTCATAATATCAGGTTTTGGGCACATTTTGTTTTTTATCCCCAACATGCTCCAATACGATATTTGGCTCCTGAATATCACAAATATGGTCAACAGAATTATCGGAACCAAAAGTGATAGAAAGTTCAAACATGGCTCAGAACGGCGTATAACGTCATAATATCACGTTTTGGGCACATTTTGTTTTTTATCTCCAACATGCTCCAATATGTCATTTGGCGCCTGAATATCACTAATATGTTCAACAGAATTATCGGAACCAAAAGTGATAGAAAGTTCAAACATGGCTCAGAACGGCGTATAACGTCATAATATCACGTTTTGGGCACATTTTGTTTTTTATCTCCAACATGCTCCAATATGTCATTTGGCGCCTGAATATCACAAATATGTTCAACAGAATTATCGGAACCAAAAGTGATAGAAAGTTCAAACATGGCTCAGAACGGCGTATAACGTCATAATATCACGTTTTGGGCACATTTTGTTTTTTATCTCCAACATGCTCCAATACGATATTTGGCCCCTGAATATCACAAATATGGTCAACAGAATTATCGGAACCAAAACTGATAGAAAGTTCAAACATGGCTCAGAACGGCGTATAACGTCATAATATCACGTTTTGGGCACATATTGTTTTTTATCTCCAACATGCTCCAACATGTCATTTGGCGCCTGAATATCACAAATATGGTCAACAGAATTATCGGAACCAAAAGTGATAGAAAGTTCAAACATGGCTCAGAACGGCGTATAACGTCATAATATCATGTTTTGGGCGCATTTTGTTTTTTATCTCCAACATGCTCCAATATGTCATTTGGCGCCTGAATATCACATATATGGTCAACAGAATTACCGGAACCAAAAGTGATAGAAAGTTCAAACAGGGCTCAGAACGGCGTATAACGTCATAATATCATGTTTTGGGCGCATTTTGCTTTTTATCTCCAACATGCTCCAATACGATATTTGGCCCCTGAATATCACAAATATGGTCAACAGAATTATCGGAACCAAAAGTGATAGATAGTTCAAACATGGCTCAGAACGGCGTATAACGTCATAATATCAGGTTTTGGGCACATTTTGTTTTTTATCCCCAACATGCTCCAATACGATATTTGGCTCCTGAATATCACAAATATGGTCAACAGAATTATCGGAACCAAAAGTGATAGAAAGTTCAAACATGGCTCAGAACGGCGTATAACGTCATAATATCACGTTTTGGGCACATTTTGTTTTTTATCTCCAACATGCTCCAATATGTCATTTGGCGCCTGAATATCACATATATGGTCAACAGAATTACCGGAACCAAAAGTGATAGAAAGTTCAAACATGGCTCAGAACGGCGTATAACGTCATAATATCATGTTTTGGGCGCATTTTGCTTTTTATCTCCAACATGCTCCAATACGATATTTGGCCCCTGAATATCACAAATATGGTCAACAGAATTAACGGAACCAAAAGTGATAGATAGTTCAAACATGGCTCAGAACGGCGTATAACGTCATAATATCAGGTTTTGGGCACATTTTGTTTTTTATCCCCAACATGCTCCAATACGATATTTGGCTCCTGAATATCACAAATATGGTCAACAGAATTATCGGAACCAAAAGTGATAGAAAGTTCAAACATGGCTCAGAACGGCGTATAACGTCATAATATCACGTTTTGGGCACATTTTGTTTTTTATCTCCAACATGCTCCAATATGTCATTTGGCGCCTGAATATCACTAATATGTTCAACAGAATTATCGGAACCAAAAGTGATAGAAAGTTCAAACATGGCTCAGAACGGCGTATAACGTCATAATATCACGTTTTGGGCACATTTTGTTTTTTATCTCCAACATGCTCCAATATGTCATTTGGCGCCTGAATATCACAAATATGTTCAACAGAATTATCGGAACCAAAAGTGATAGAAAGTTCAAACATGGCTCAGAACGGCGTATAACGTCATAATATCACGTTTTGGGCGCATTTTGTTTTTTATCTCCAACATGCTCCAAGATGTCATTTGGCGCCTGAATATCACATATATGGTCAACAGAATTACCGGAACCAAAAGTGATAGAAAGTTGAAACATGGCTCAGAACGGCGTATAACGTCATAATATCATGTTTTGGGCGCATTTTGCTTTTTATCTCCAACATGCTCCAATACGATATTTGGCCCCTGAATATCACAAATATGGTCAACAGAATTATCGGAACCAAAAGTGATAGAAAGTTCAAACATGGCTCAGAACGGCGTATAACGTCATAATATCACGTTTTGGGCACATATTGTTTTTTATCTCCAACATGCTCCAACATGTCATTTGGCGCCTGAATATCACAAATATGGTCAACAGAATTATCGGAACCAAAAGTGATATAAAGTTCAAACACGGCTCAGAACGGCGTATAACGTCATAATATCACGTTTTGGGCACATTTTGTTTTTTATCTCCAACATGCTCCAATATGTCATTTGGCGCCTGAATATCACATATATGGTCAACAGAATTACCGGAACCAAAAGTGATAGAAAGTTCAAACATGTCTCAGAACGGCGTATAACGTCATAATATAACGTTTTGGGCACATTTTGTTTTTTATCTCCAACATGCTCCAACATGTCATTTGGCGCCTGAATATCACAAATATGGTCAACAGAATTATCGGAACCAAAAGTGATAGAAAGTTCAAACATGGCTCAGAACGGCGTATAACGTCATAATATCACGTTTTGGGCACATATTGTTTTTTATCTCCAACATGCTCCAACATGTCATTTGGCGCCTGAATATCACAAATATGGTCAACAGAATTATCGGAACCAAAAGTGATATAAAGTTCAAACACGGCTCAGAACGGCGTATAACGTCATAATATCACGTTTTGGGCACATTTTGTTTTTTATCTCCAACATGCTCCAAGATGACATTTGGCCCCTGAATATCACATATATGGTCAACAGAATTACCGGAACCAAAAGTGATAGAAAGTTCAAACATGGCTCAGAACGGCGTATAACGTCATAATATCACGTTTTGGGCACGTTTTGTTTTTTATCTCCAACATGCTCCAAGATGACATTTGGCCCCTGAATATCACATATATGGTCAACAGAATTACCGGAACCAAAAATGATAGAAAGTTCAAACATGGCTCAGAACGGCGTATAACGTCATAATATCACGTTTTGGGCACATTTTGTTTTTTATCTCCAACATGCTCCAATACGATATTTGGCCCCTGAATATCACAAATATGGTCAACAGAATTATCGGAACCAAAACTGATAGAAAGTTCAAACATGGCTCAGAATGGCGTATAACGTCATAATATCACGTTTTGGGCACATATTGTTTTTTATCTCCAACATGCTCCAACATGTCATTTGGCGCCTGAATATCACAAATATGGTCAACAGAATTATCGGAACGAAATGTGATAGAAAGTTCAAACATGGCTCAGAACGGCGTATAACGTCATAATATCACGTTTTGGGCACATTTTGTTTTTTATCTCCAACATGCTCCAAGATGACATTTGGCCCCTGAATATCACATATATGGTCAACAGAATTACCGGAACCAAAAGTGATAGAAAGTTCAAACATGGCTCAGAACGGCGTATAACGTCATAATATCACGTTTTGGGCACATTTTGTTTTTTATCTCCAACATGCTCCAAGATGACATTTGGCCCCTGAATATCACATATATGGTCAACAGAATTACCGGAACCAAAAGTGATAGAAAGTTCAAACACGGCTCAGAACGGCGTATAACGTCATAATATCACGTTTTGGGCACGTTTTGTTTTTTATCTCCAACATGCTCCAAGATGACATTTGGCCCCTGAATATCACATATATGGTCAACAGAATTACCGGAACCAAAAGTGATAGAAAGTTCAAACATGGCTCAGAACGGCGTATAACGTCATAATATCACGTTTTGGGCACATTTTGTTTTTTATCTCCAACATGCTCCAAGATGACATTTGGCCCCTGAATATCACATATATGGTCAACAGAATTACCGGAACTAAAAGTTATAGAAAGTTCAAACATGGCTCAGAACGGCGTATAACGTCATAATATCACGTTTTGGGCACGTTTTGTTTTTTATCTCCAACATGCTCCAAGATGACATTTGGCCCCTGAATATCACATATATGGTCAACAGAATTACCGGAACCAAAAGTGATAGAAAGTTCAAACATGGCTCAGAATGGCGTATAACGTCATAATATCACGTTTTGGGCACATTTTGTTTTTTATCTCCAACATGCTCCAAGATGACATTTGGCCCCTGAATATCACATATATGGTCAACAGAATTACCGGAACCAAAAGTGATAGAAAGTTCAAACATGGCTCAGAACGGCGTATAACGTCATAATATCACGTTTTGGGCACATTTTGTTTTTTATCTCCAACATGCTCCAAGATGACATTTGGCCCCTGAATATCACATATATGGTCAACAGAATTACCGGAACCAAAAGTGATAGAAAGTTCAAACATGGCTCAGAACGGCGTATAACGTCATAATATCACGTTTTGGGCCCATTTTGTTTTTTATCTCCAACATGCTCCAATACGATATTTGGCCCCTGAATATCACAAATATGGTCAACAGAATTATCGGAACCAAAAGTGATAGAAAGTTCAAACATGGCTCAGAACGGCGTATAACGTCATAATATCACGTTTTGGGCACATTTTGTTTTTTATCTCCAACATGCTCCAAGATGACATTTGGCCCCTGAATATCACATATATGGTCAACAGAATTACCGGAACTAAAAGTTATAGAAAGTTCAAACATGGCTCAGAACGGCGTATAACGTCATAATATCACGTTTTGGGCACGTTTTGTTTTTTATCTCCAACATGCTCCAAGATGACATTTGGCCCCTGAATATCACATATATGGTCAACAGAATTACCGGAACCAAAAGTGATAGAAAGTTCAAACATGGCTCAGAATGGCGTATAACGTCATAATATCACGTTTTGGGCACATTTTGTTTTTTATCTCCAACATGCTCCAAGATGACATTTGGCCCCTGAATATCACATATATGGTCAACAGAATTACCGGAACTAAAAGTTATAGAAAGTTCAAACATGGCTCAGAACGGCGTATAACGTCATAATATCACGTTTTGGGCACGTTTTGTTTTTTATCTCCAACATGCTCCAAGATGACATTTGGCCCCTGAATATCACATATATGGTCAACAGAATTACCGGAACCAAAAGTGATAGAAAGTTCAAACATGGCTCAGAACGGCGTATAACGTCATAATATCACGTTTTGGGCACATTTTGTTTTTTATCTCCAACATGCTCCAAGATGACATTTGGCCCCTGAATATCACATATATGGTCAACAGAATTACCGGAACCAAAAGTGATAGAAAGTTCAAACATGGCTCAGAACGGCGTATAACGTCATAATATCACGTTTTGGGCCCATTTTGTTTTTTATCTCCAACATGCTCCAATACGATATTTGGCCCCTGAATATCACAAATATGGTCAACAGAATTATCGGAACCAAAAGTGATAGAAAGTTCAAACATGGCTCAGAACGGCGTATAACGTCATAATATCACGTTTTGGGCACATTTTGTTTTTTATCTCCAACATGCTCCAAGATGACATTTGGCCCCTGAATATCACATATATGGTCAACAGAATTTCCGGAACCAAAAGTGATAGAAAGTTCAAACATGTCTCAGAACGGCGTATAACGTCATAATATCACGTTTTGGGCGCATTTTGCTTTTTATCTCCAACATGCTCCAATACGATATTTGGCCCCTGAATATCACAAATATGGTCAACAGAATTATCGGAACCAAAAGTGATAGAAAGTTCAAACATGGCTCAGAACGGCGTATGACGTCATAATATCACGTTTTGGGCACATTTTGCTTTTTATCTCCAACATGCTCCAATATGTCATTTGGCGCCTGAATATCACATATATGGTCAACAGAATCATCGGAACCAAAAGTGATAGAAAGTTCAAACATGTCTCAGAACGGCGTATAACGTCATAATGTCACGTTTTGGGCACATTTTGTTTTTTATCTCCAACATGCTCCAAGATGACATTTGGCCCCTGAATATCACATATATGGTCAACAGAATTACCGGAACCAAAAGTGATAGAAAGTTCAAACATGGCTCAGAACGGCGTATAACGTCATAATATCACGTTTTGGGCCCATTTTGTTTTTTATCTCCAATATGCTCCAATATGTCATTTGGCGCCTGAATATCACATATATGGTCAACAGAATCATCGGAACCAAAAGTGATAGAAAGTTCAAACATGTCTCAGAACGGCGTATAACATCATAATATCACGTTTTGGGCGCATTTTGCTTTTTATCTCCAACATGCTCCAATACGATATTTGGCCCCTGAATATCACTAATATGGTCAACAGAATTATCGGAACCAAAAGTGATAGAAAGTTCAAACATGGCTCAGAACGGCGTATAACGTCATAATATCACGTTTTGGGCACATTTTGTTTTTTATCTCCAACATGCTCCAAGATGACATTTGGCCCCTGAATATCACATATATGGTCAACAGAATTACCGGAACCAAAAGTGACAGAAAGTTCAAACATGGCTCAGAACGGCGTATAACGTCATAATATCACGTTTTGGGCACATTTTGTTTTTTATCTCCAACATGCTCCAAGATGTCATTTGGCGCCTGAATATCACATATATGGTCAACAGAATTACCGGAACCAAAAGTGATAGAAAGTTCAAACATGGCTCAGAACGGCGTATAACGTCATAATATCACGTTTTGGGCACATTTTGTTTTTTATCTCCAACATGCTCCAAGATGACATTTGGCCCCTGAATATCACATATATGGTCAACAGAATTACCGGAACTAAAAGTTATAGAAAGTTCAAACATGGCTCAGAACGGCGTATAACGTCATAATATCACGTTTTGGGCACGTTTTGTTTTTTATCTCCAACATGCTCCAAGATGACATTTGGCCCCTGAATATCACATATATGGTCAACAGAATTACCGGAACCAAAAGTGATAGAAAGTTCAAACATGGCTCAGAATGGCGTATAACGTCATAATATCACGTTTTGGGCACATTTTGTTTTTTATCTCCAACATGCTCCAAGATGACATTTGGCCCCTGAATATCACATATATGGTCAACAGAATTACCGGAACTAAAAGTTATAGAAAGTTCAAACATGGCTCAGAACGGCGTATAACGTCATAATATCACGTTTTGGGCACGTTTTGTTTTTTATCTCCAACATGCTCCAAGATGACATTTGGCCCCTGAATATCACATATATGGTCAACAGAATTACCGGAACCAAAAGTGATAGAAAGTTCAAACATGGCTCAGAACGGCGTATAACGTCATAATATCACGTTTTGGGCACATTTTGTTTTTTATCTCCAACATGCTCCAAGATGACATTTGGCCCCTGAATATCACATATATGGTCAACAGAATTACCGGAACCAAAAGTGATAGAAAGTTCAAACATGGCTCAGAACGGCGTATAACGTCATAATATCACGTTTTGGGCCCATTTTGTTTTTTATCTCCAACATGCTCCAATACGATATTTGGCCCCTGAATATCACAAATATGGTCAACAGAATTATCGGAACCAAAAGTGATAGAAAGTTCAAACATGGCTCAGAACGGCGTATAACGTCACAATATCACGTTTTGGGCACATTTTGTTTTTTATCTCCAACATGCTCCAAGATGACATTTGGCCCCTGAATATCACATATATGGTCAACAGAATTTCCGGAACCAAAAGTGATAGAAAGTTCAAACATGTCTCAGAACGGCGTATAACGTCATAATATCACGTTTTGGGCGCATTTTGCTTTTTATCTCCAACATGCTCCAATACGATATTTGGCCCCTGAATATCACAAATATGGTCAACAGAATTATCGGAACCAAAAGTGATAGAAAGTTCAAACATGGCTCAGAACGGCGTATGACGTCATAATATCACGTTTTGGGCACATTTTGCTTTTTATCTCCAACATGCTCCAATATGTCATTTGGCGCCTGAATATCACATATATGGTCAACAGAATCATCGGAACCAAAAGTGATAGAAAGTTCAAACATGTCTCAGAACGGCGTATAACGTCATAATGTCACGTTTTGGGCACATTTTGTTTTTTATCTCCAACATGCTCCAAGATGACATTTGGCCCCTGAATATCACATATATGGTCAACAGAATTACCGGAACCAAAAGTGATAGAAAGTTCAAACATGGCTCAGAACGGCGTATAACGTCATAATATCACGTTTTGGGCCCATTTTGTTTTTTATCTCCAATATGCTCCAATATGTCATTTGGCGCCTGAATATCACATATATGGTCAACAGAATCATCGGAACCAAAAGTGATAGAAAGTTCAAACATGTCTCAGAACGGCGTATAACATCATAATATCACGTTTTGGGCGCATTTTGCTTTTTATCTCCAACATGCTCCAATACGATATTTGGCCCCTGAATATCACTAATATGGTCAACAGAATTATCGGAACCAAAAGTGATAGAAAGTTCAAACATGGCTCAGAACGGCGTATAACGTCATAATATCACGTTTTGGGCACATTTTGTTTTTTATCTCCAACATGCTCCAAGATGACATTTGGCCCCTGAATATCACATATATGGTCAACAGAATTACCGGAACCAAAAGTGACAGAAAGTTCAAACATGGCTCAGAACGGCGTATAACGTCATAATATCACGTTTTGGGCGCATTTTGTTTTTTATCTGAAGCATGCTCCAATATGTCATTTGGCGCCTGAATATCACATATATGGTCAACAGAATCATCGGAACCAAAAGTGATAGAAAGTTCAAACATGTCTCAGAACGGCGTATAACGTCATAATATCACGTTTTGGGCGCATTTTGCTTTTTATCTCCAACATGCTCCAATACGATATTTGGCCCCTGAATATCACAAATATGGTCAACAGAATTATCGGAACCAAAAGTGATAGATAGTTCAAACATGGCTCAGAACGGCGTATAACGTCATAATATCAGGTTTTGGGCACATTTTGTTTTTTATCCCCAACATGCTCCAATACGATATTTGGCCCCTGAATATCACAAATATGGTCAACAGAATTATCGGAACCAAAAGTGATAGAAAGTTCAAACATGGCTCAGAACGGCGTATAACGTCATAATATCACGTTTTGGGCACATATTGTTTTTTATCTACAACATGCTCCAACATGTCATTTGGCGCCTGAATATCACAAATATGGTTAACAGAATAATCGGAACCAAAAGTGATAGAAAGTTCAAACATGGCTCAGAACGGCGTATAACGTCATAATATCACGTTTTGGGCACATTTTGTTTTTTATCTCCAACATGCTCCAACATGTCATTTGGCGCCTGAATATCACAAATATGGTCAACAGAATTATCGGAACCAAAAGTGATATAAAGTTCAAACAGGGCTCAGAACGGCGTATAACGTCATAATATCACGTTTTGGGCACATTTTGTTTTTTATCTCCAACATGCTCCAATATGTCATTTGGCGCCTGAATATCACATATATGGTCAACAGAATTACCGGAACCAAAAGTGATAGAAAGTTCAAACATGTCTCAGAACGGCGTATAACGTCATAATATCACGTTTTGGGCGCATTTTGCTTTTTATCTCCAACATGCTCCAATACGATATTTGGCCCCTGAATATCACAAATATGGTCAACAGAATTATCGGAACCAAAAGTGATAGAAAGTTCAAACATGGCTCAGAACGGCGTATGACGTCATAATATCACGTTTTGGGCACATTTTGCTTTTTATCTCCAACATGCTCCAATATGTCATTTGGCGCCTGAATATCACATATATGGTCAACAGAATCATCGGAACCAAAAGTGATAGAAAGTTCAAACATGTCTCAGAACGGCGTATAACGTCATAATGTCACGTTTTGGGCACATTTTGTTTTTTATCTCCAACATGCTCCAAGATGACATTTGGCCCCTGAATATCACATATATGGTCAACAGAATTACCGGAACCAAAAGTGATAGAAAGTTCAAACATGGCTCAGAACGGCGTATAACGTCATAATATCACGTTTTGGGCCCATTTTGTTTTTTATCTCCAATATGCTCCAATATGTCATTTGGCGCCTGAATATCACATATATGGTCAACAGAATCATCGGAACCAAAAGTGATAGAAAGTTCAAACATGTCTCAGAACGGCGTATAACATCATAATATCACGTTTTGGGCGCATTTTGCTTTTTATCTCCAACATGCTCCAATACGATATTTGGCCCCTGAATATCACTAATATGGTCAACAGAATTATCGGAACCAAAAGTGATAGAAAGTTCAAACATGGCTCAGAACGGCGTATAACGTCATAATATCACGTTTTGGGCACATTTTGTTTTTTATCTCCAACATTCTCCAAGATGACATTTGGCCCCTGAATATCACATATATGGTCAACAGAATTACCGGAACCAAAAGTGACAGAAAGTTCAAACATGGCTCAGAACGGCGTATAACGTCATAATATCACGTTTTGGGCGCATTTTGTTTTTTATCTGAAGCATGCTCCAATATGTCATTTGGCGCCTGAATATCACATATATGGTCAACAGAATCATCGGAACCAAAAGTGATAGAAAGTTCAAACATGTCTCAGAACGGCGTATAACGTCATAATATCACGTTTTGGGCGCATTTTGCTTTTTATCTCCAACATGCTCCAATACGATATTTGGCCCCTGAATATCACAAATATGGTCAACAGAATTATCGGAACCAAAAGTGATAGAAAGTTCAAACATGGCTCAGAACGGCGTATAACGTCATAATATCACGTTTTGGGCACATATTGTTTTTTATCTACAACATGCTCCAACATGTCATTTGGCGCCTGAATATCACAAATATGGTTAACAGAATAATCGGAACCAAAAGTGATAGAAAGTTCAAACATGGCTCAGAACGGCGTATAACGTCATAATATCACGTTTTGGGCACATTTTGTTTTTTATCTCCAACATGCTCCAACATGTCATTTGGCGCCTGAATATCACAAATATGGTCAACAGAATTATCGGAACCAAAAGTGATATAAAGTTCAAACAGGGCTCAGAACGGCGTATAACGTCATAATATCACGTTTTGGGCACATTTTGTTTTTTATCTCCAACATGCTCCAATATGTCATTTGGCGCCTGAATATCACATATATGGTCAACAGAATTACCGGAACCAAAAGTGATAGAAAGTTCAAACATGTCTCAGAACGGCGTATAACGTCATAATATCACGTTTTGGGCGCATTTTGCTTTTTATCTCCAACATGCTCCAATACGATATTTGGCCCCTGAATATCACAAATATGGTCAACAGAATTATCGGAACCAAAAGTGATAGAAAGTTCAAACATGGCTCAGAACGGCGTATGACGTCATAATATCACGTTTTGGGCACATTTTGTTTTTTATCTCCAACATGCTCCAATATGTCATTTGGCGCCTGAATATCACATATATGGTCAACAGAATTACCGGAACCAAAAGTGATAGAAAGTTCAAACAGGGCTCAGAACGGCGTATAACGTCATAATATCATGTTTTGGGCGCATTTTGCTTTTTATCTCCAACATGCTCCAATACGATATTTGGCCCCTGAATATCACAAATATGGTCAACAGAATTATCGGAACCAAAAGTGATAGATAGTTCAAACATGGCTCAGAACGGCGTATAACGTCATAATATCAGGTTTTGGGCACATTTTGTTTTTTATCCCCAACATGCTCCAATACGATATTTGGCTCCTGAATATCACAAATATGGTCAACAGAATTATCGGAACCAAAAGTGATAGAAAGTTCAAACATGGCTCAGAACGGCGTATAACGTCATAATATCACGTTTTGGGCACATTTTGTTTTTTATCTCCAACATGCTCCAATATGTCATTTGGCGCCTGAATATCACATATATGGTCAACAGAATTACCGGAACCAAAAGTGATAGAAAGTTCAAACATGGCTCAGAACGGCGTATAACGTCATAATATCATGTTTTGGGCGCATTTTGCTTTTTATCTCCAACATGCTCCAATACGATATTTGGCCCCTGAATATCACAAATATGGTCAACAGAATTAACGGAACCAAAAGTGATAGATAGTTCAAACATGGCTCAGAACGGCGTATAACGTCATAATATCAGGTTTTGGGCACATTTTGTTTTTTATCCCCAACATGCTCCAATACGATATTTGGCTCCTGAATATCACAAATATGGTCAACAGAATTATCGGAACCAAAAGTGATAGAAAGTTCAAACATGGCTCAGAACGGCGTATAACGTCATAATATCACGTTTTGGGCACATTTTGTTTTTTATCTCCAACATGCTCCAATATGTCATTTGGCGCCTGAATATCACTAATATGTTCAACAGAATTATCGGAACCAAAAGTGATAGAAAGTTCAAACATGGCTCAGAACGGCGTATAACGTCATAATATCACGTTTTGGGCACATTTTGTTTTTTATCTCCAACATGCTCCAATATGTCATTTGGCGCCTGAATATCACAAATATGTTCAACAGAATTATCGGAACCAAAAGTGATAGAAAGTTCAAACATGGCTCAGAACGGCGTATAACGTCATAATATCACGTTTTGGGCACATTTTGTTTTTTATCTCCAACATGCTCCAATACGATATTTGGCCCCTGAATATCACAAATATGGTCAACAGAATTATCGGAACCAAAACTGATAGAAAGTTCAAACATGGCTCAGAACGGCGTATAACGTCATAATATCACGTTTTGGGCACATATTGTTTTTTATCTCCAACATGCTCCAACATGTCATTTGGCGCCTGAATATCACAAATATGGTCAACAGAATTATCGGAACCAAAAGTGATAGAAAGTTCAAACATGGCTCAGAACGGCGTATAACGTCATAATATCATGTTTTGGGCGCATTTTGTTTTTTATCTCCAACATGCTCCAATATGTCATTTGGCGCCTGAATATCACATATATGGTCAACAGAATTACCGGAACCAAAAGTGATAGAAAGTTCAAACAGGGCTCAGAACGGCGTATAACGTCATAATATCATGTTTTGGGCGCATTTTGCTTTTTATCTCCAACATGCTCCAATACGATATTTGGCCCCTGAATATCACAAATATGGTCAACAGAATTATCGGAACCAAAAGTGATAGATAGTTCAAACATGGCTCAGAACGGCGTATAACGTCATAATATCAGGTTTTGGGCACATTTTGTTTTTTATCCCCAACATGCTCCAATACGATATTTGGCTCCTGAATATCACAAATATGGTCAACAGAATTATCGGAACCAAAAGTGATAGAAAGTTCAAACATGGCTCAGAACGGCGTATAACGTCATAATATCACGTTTTGGGCACATTTTGTTTTTTATCTCCAACATGCTCCAATATGTCATTTGGCGCCTGAATATCACATATATGGTCAACAGAATTACCGGAACCAAAAGTGATAGAAAGTTCAAACATGGCTCAGAACGGCGTATAACGTCATAATATCATGTTTTGGGCGCATTTTGCTTTTTATCTCCAACATGCTCCAATACGATATTTGGCCCCTGAATATCACAAATATGGTCAACAGAATTAACGGAACCAAAAGTGATAGATAGTTCAAACATGGCTCAGAACGGCGTATAACGTCATAATATCAGGTTTTGGGCACATTTTGTTTTTTATCCCCAACATGCTCCAATACGATATTTGGCTCCTGAATATCACAAATATGGTCAACAGAATTATCGGAACCAAAAGTGATAGAAAGTTCAAACATGGCTCAGAACGGCGTATAACGTCATAATATCACGTTTTGGGCACATTTTGTTTTTTATCTCCAACATGCTCCAATATGTCATTTGGCGCCTGAATATCACTAATATGTTCAACAGAATTATCGGAACCAAAAGTGATAGAAAGTTCAAACATGGCTCAGAACGGCGTATAACGTCATAATATCACGTTTTGGGCACATTTTGTTTTTTATCTCCAACATGCTCCAATATGTCATTTGGCGCCTGAATATCACAAATATGTTCAACAGAATTATCGGAACCAAAAGTGATAGAAAGTTCAAACATGGCTCAGAACGGCGTATAACGTCATAATATCACGTTTTGGGCGCATTTTGTTTTTTATCTCCAACATGCTCCAAGATGTCATTTGGCGCCTGAATATCACATATATGGTCAACAGAATTACCGGAACCAAAAGTGATAGAAAGTTGAAACATGGCTCAGAACGGCGTATAACGTCATAATATCATGTTTTGGGCGCATTTTGCTTTTTATCTCCAACATGCTCCAATACGATATTTGGCCCCTGAATATCACAAATATGGTCAACAGAATTATCGGAACCAAAAGTGATAGAAAGTTCAAACATGGCTCAGAACGGCGTATAACGTCATAATATCACGTTTTGGGCACATATTGTTTTTTATCTCCAACATGCTCCAACATGTCATTTGGCGCCTGAATATCACAAATATGGTCAACAGAATTATCGGAACCAAAAGTGATATAAAGTTCAAACACGGCTCAGAACGGCGTATAACGTCATAATATCACGTTTTGGGCACATTTTGTTTTTTATCTCCAACATGCTCCAATATGTCATTTGGCGCCTGAATATCACATATATGGTCAACAGAATTACCGGAACCAAAAGTGATAGAAAGTTCAAACATGTCTCAGAACGGCGTATAACGTCATAATATAACGTTTTGGGCACATTTTGTTTTTTATCTCCAACATGCTCCAACATGTCATTTGGCGCCTGAATATCACAAATATGGTCAACAGAATTATCGGAACCAAAAGTGATAGAAAGTTCAAACATGGCTCAGAACGGCGTATAACGTCATAATATCACGTTTTGGGCACATATTGTTTTTTATCTCCAACATGCTCCAACATGTCATTTGGCGCCTGAATATCACAAATATGGTCAACAGAATTATCGGAACCAAAAGTGATATAAAGTTCAAACACGGCTCAGAACGGCGTATAACGTCATAATATCACGTTTTGGGCACATTTTGTTTTTTATCTCCAACATGCTCCAAGATGACATTTGGCCCCTGAATATCACATATATGGTCAACAGAATTACCGGAACCAAAAGTGATAGAAAGTTCAAACATGGCTCAGAACGGCGTATAACGTCATAATATCACGTTTTGGGCACGTTTTGTTTTTTATCTCCAACATGCTCCAAGATGACATTTGGCCCCTGAATATCACATATATGGTCAACAGAATTACCGGAACCAAAAATGATAGAAAGTTCAAACATGGCTCAGAACGGCGTATAACGTCATAATATCACGTTTTGGGCACATTTTGTTTTTTATCTCCAACATGCTCCAATACGATATTTGGCCCCTGAATATCACAAATATGGTCAACAGAATTATCGGAACCAAAACTGATAGAAAGTTCAAACATGGCTCAGAATGGCGTATAACGTCATAATATCACGTTTTGGGCACATATTGTTTTTTATCTCCAACATGCTCCAACATGTCATTTGGCGCCTGAATATCACAAATATGGTCAACAGAATTATCGGAACGAAATGTGATAGAAAGTTCAAACATGGCTCAGAACGGCGTATAACGTCATAATATCACGTTTTGGGCACATTTTGTTTTTTATCTCCAACATGCTCCAAGATGACATTTGGCCCCTGAATATCACATATATGGTCAACAGAATTACCGGAACCAAAAGTGATAGAAAGTTCAAACATGGCTCAGAACGGCGTATAACGTCATAATATCACGTTTTGGGCACATTTTGTTTTTTATCTCCAACATGCTCCAAGATGACATTTGGCCCCTGAATATCACATATATGGTCAACAGAATTACCGGAACCAAAAGTGATAGAAAGTTCAAACACGGCTCAGAACGGCGTATAACGTCATAATATCACGTTTTGGGCACGTTTTGTTTTTTATCTCCAACATGCTCCAAGATGACATTTGGCCCCTGAATATCACATATATGGTCAACAGAATTACCGGAACCAAAAGTGATAGAAAGTTCAAACATGGCTCAGAACGGCGTATAACGTCATAATATCACGTTTTGGGCACATTTTGTTTTTTATCTCCAACATGCTCCAAGATGACATTTGGCCCCTGAATATCACATATATGGTCAACAGAATTACCGGAACTAAAAGTTATAGAAAGTTCAAACATGGCTCAGAACGGCGTATAACGTCATAATATCACGTTTTGGGCACGTTTTGTTTTTTATCTCCAACATGCTCCAAGATGACATTTGGCCCCTGAATATCACATATATGGTCAACAGAATTACCGGAACCAAAAGTGATAGAAAGTTCAAACATGGCTCAGAATGGCGTATAACGTCATAATATCACGTTTTGGGCACATTTTGTTTTTTATCTCCAACATGCTCCAAGATGACATTTGGCCCCTGAATATCACATATATGGTCAACAGAATTACCGGAACCAAAAGTGATAGAAAGTTCAAACATGGCTCAGAACGGCGTATAACGTCATAATATCACGTTTTGGGCACATTTTGTTTTTTATCTCCAACATGCTCCAAGATGACATTTGGCCCCTGAATATCACATATATGGTCAACAGAATTACCGGAACCAAAAGTGATAGAAAGTTCAAACATGGCTCAGAACGGCGTATAACGTCATAATATCACGTTTTGGGCCCATTTTGTTTTTTATCTCCAACATGCTCCAATACGATATTTGGCCCCTGAATATCACAAATATGGTCAACAGAATTATCGGAACCAAAAGTGATAGAAAGTTCAAACATGGCTCAGAACGGCGTATAACGTCATAATATCACGTTTTGGGCACATTTTGTTTTTTATCTCCAACATGCTCCAAGATGACATTTGGCCCCTGAATATCACATATATGGTCAACAGAATTACCGGAACTAAAAGTTATAGAAAGTTCAAACATGGCTCAGAACGGCGTATAACGTCATAATATCACGTTTTGGGCACGTTTTGTTTTTTATCTCCAACATGCTCCAAGATGACATTTGGCCCCTGAATATCACATATATGGTCAACAGAATTACCGGAACCAAAAGTGATAGAAAGTTCAAACATGGCTCAGAATGGCGTATAACGTCATAATATCACGTTTTGGGCACATTTTGTTTTTTATCTCCAACATGCTCCAAGATGACATTTGGCCCCTGAATATCACATATATGGTCAACAGAATTACCGGAACTAAAAGTTATAGAAAGTTCAAACATGGCTCAGAACGGCGTATAACGTCATAATATCACGTTTTGGGCACGTTTTGTTTTTTATCTCCAACATGCTCCAAGATGACATTTGGCCCCTGAATATCACATATATGGTCAACAGAATTACCGGAACCAAAAGTGATAGAAAGTTCAAACATGGCTCAGAACGGCGTATAACGTCATAATATCACGTTTTGGGCACATTTTGTTTTTTATCTCCAACATGCTCCAAGATGACATTTGGCCCCTGAATATCACATATATGGTCAACAGAATTACCGGAACCAAAAGTGATAGAAAGTTCAAACACGGCTCAGAACGGCGTATAACGTCATAATATCACGTTTTGGGCACGTTTTGTTTTTTATCTCCAACATGCTCCAAGATGACATTTGGCCCCTGAATATCACATATATGGTCAACAGAATTACCGGAACCAAAAGTGATAGAAAGTTCAAACAGGGCTCAGAACGGCGTATAACGTCATAATATCACGTTTTGGGCACATTTTGTTTTTTATCTCCAACATGCTCCAAGATGACATTTGGCCCCTGAATATCACATATATGGTCAACAGAATTACCGGAACCAAAAGTGATAGAAAGTTCAAACACGGCTCAGAACGGCGTATAACGTCATAATATCACGTTTTGGGCACGTTTTGTTTTTTATCTCCAACATGCTCCAAGATGACATTTGGCCCCTGAATATCACATATATGGTCAACAGAATTACCGGAACCAAAAGTGATAGAAAGTTCAAACATGGCTCAGAACGGCGTATAACGTCATAATATCACGTTTTGGGCACATTTTGTTTTTTATCTCCAACATGCTCCAAGATGACATTTGGCCCCTGAATATCACATATATGGTCAACAGAATTACCGGAACCAAAAGTGATAGAAAGTTCAAACATGGCTCAGAATGGCGTATAACGTCATAATATCACGTTTTGGGCACGTTTTGTTTTTTATCTCCAACATGCTCCAAGATGACATTTGGCCCCTGAATATCACATATATGGTCAACAGAATTACCGGAACCAAAAGTGATAGAAAGTTCAAACATGGCTCAGAACGGCGTATAACGTCATAATATCACGTTTTGGGCACATTTTGTTTTTTATCTCCAACATGCTCCAAGATGACATTTGGCCCCTGAATATCACATATATGGTCAACAGAATTACCGGAACCAAAAGTGATAGAAAGTTCAAACACGGCTCAGAACGGCGTATAACGTCATAATATCACGTTTTGGGCACGTTTTGTTTTTTATCTCCAACATGCTCCAAGATGACATTTGGCCCCTGAATATCACATATATGGTCAACAGAATTACCGGAACCAAAAGTGATAGAAAGTTCAAACATGGCTCAGAACGGCGTATAACGTCATAATATCACGTTTTGGGCACATTTTGTTTTTTATCTCCAACATGCTCCAAGATGACATTTGGCCCCTGAATATCACATATATGGTCAACAGAATTACCGGAACTAAAAGTTATAGAAAGTTCAAACATGGCTCAGAACGGCGTATAACGTCATAATATCACGTTTTGGGCACGTTTTGTTTTTTATCTCCAACATGCTCCAAGATGACATTTGGCCCCTGAATATCACATATATGGTCAACAGAATTACCGGAACCAAAAGTGATAGAAAGTTCAAACATGGCTCAGAATGGCGTATAACGTCATAATATCACGTTTTGGGCACATTTTGTTTTTTATCTCCAACATGCTCCAAGATGACATTTGGCCCCTGAATATCACATATATGGTCAACAGAATTACCGGAACCAAAAGTGATAGAAAGTTCAAACATGGCTCAGAACGGCGTATAACGTCATAATATCACGTTTTGGGCACATTTTGTTTTTTATCTCCAACATGCTCCAAGATGACATTTGGCCCCTGAATATCACATATATGGTCAACAGAATTACCGGAACCAAAAGTGATAGAAAGTTCAAACATGGCTCAGAACGGCGTATAACGTCATAATATCACGTTTTGGGCCCATTTTGTTTTTTATCTCCAACATGCTCCAATACGATATTTGGCCCCTGAATATCACAAATATGGTCAACAGAATTATCGGAACCAAAAGTGATAGAAAGTTCAAACATGGCTCAGAACGGCGTATAACGTCATAATATCACGTTTTGGGCACATTTTGTTTTTTATCTCCAACATGCTCCAAGATGACATTTGGCCCCTGAATATCACATATATGGTCAACAGAATTACCGGAACTAAAAGTTATAGAAAGTTCAAACATGGCTCAGAACGGCGTATAACGTCATAATATCACGTTTTGGGCACGTTTTGTTTTTTATCTCCAACATGCTCCAAGATGACATTTGGCCCCTGAATATCACATATATGGTCAACAGAATTACCGGAACCAAAAGTGATAGAAAGTTCAAACATGGCTCAGAATGGCGTATAACGTCATAATATCACGTTTTGGGCACATTTTGTTTTTTATCTCCAACATGCTCCAAGATGACATTTGGCCCCTGAATATCACATATATGGTCAACAGAATTACCGGAACTAAAAGTTATAGAAAGTTCAAACATGGCTCAGAACGGCGTATAACGTCATAATATCACGTTTTGGGCACGTTTTGTTTTTTATCTCCAACATGCTCCAAGATGACATTTGGCCCCTGAATATCACATATATGGTCAACAGAATTACCGGAACTAAAAGTTATAGAAAGTTCAAACATGGCTCAGAACGGCGTATAACGTCATAATATCACGTTTTGGGCACGTTTTGTTTTTTATCTCCAACATGCTCCAAGATGACATTTGGCCCCTGAATATCACATATATGGTCAACAGAATTACCGGAACCAAAAGTGATAGAAAGTTCAAACATGGCTCAGAATGGCGTATAACGTCATAATATCACGTTTTGGGCACATTTTGTTTTTTATCTCCAACATGCTCCAAGATGACATTTGGCCCCTGAATATCACATATATGGTCAACAGAATTACCGGAACTAAAAGTTATAGAAAGTTCAAACATGGCTCAGAACGGCGTATAACGTCATAATATCACGTTTTGGGCACGTTTTGTTTTTTATCTCCAACATGCTCCAAGATGACATTTGGCCCCTGAATATCACATATATGGTCAACAGAATTACCGGAACCAAAAGTGATAGAAAGTTCAAACATGGCTCAGAACGGCGTATAACGTCATAATATCACGTTTTGGGCACATTTTGTTTTTTATCTCCAACATGCTCCAAGATGACATTTGGCCCCTGAATATCACATATATGGTCAACAGAATTACCGGAACCAAAAGTGATAGAAAGTTCAAACATGGCTCAGAACGGCGTATAACGTCATAATATCACGTTTTGGGCCCATTTTGTTTTTTATCTCCAACATGCTCCAATACGATATTTGGCCCCTGAATATCACAAATATGGTCAACAGAATTATCGGAACCAAAAGTGATAGAAAGTTCAAACATGGCTCAGAACGGCGTATAACGTCATAATATCACGTTTTGGGCACATTTTGTTTTTTATCTCCAACATGCTCCAAGATGACATTTGGCCCCTGAATATCACATATATGGTCAACAGAATTTCCGGAACCAAAAGTGATAGAAAGTTCAAACATGTCTCAGAACGGCGTATAACGTCATAATATCACGTTTTGGGCGCATTTTGCTTTTTATCTCCAACATGCTCCAATACGATATTTGGCCCCTGAATATCACAAATATGGTCAACAGAATTATCGGAACCAAAAGTGATAGAAAGTTCAAACATGGCTCAGAACGGCGTATGACGTCATAATATCACGTTTTGGGCACATTTTGCTTTTTATCTCCAACATGCTCCAATATGTCATTTGGCGCCTGAATATCACATATATGGTCAACAGAATCATCGGAACCAAAAGTGATAGAAAGTTCAAACATGTCTCAGAACGGCGTATAACATCATAATATCACGTTTTGGGCGCATTTTGCTTTTTATCTCCAACATGCTCCAATACGATATTTGGCCCCTGAATATCACTAATATGGTCAACAGAATTATCGGAACCAAAAGTGATAGAAAGTTCAAACATGGCTCAGAACGGCGTATAACGTCATAATATCACGTTTTGGGCACATTTTGTTTTTTATCTCCAACATGCTCCAAGATGACATTTGGCCCCTGAATATCACATATATGGTCAACAGAATTACCGGAACCAAAAGTGACAGAAAGTTCAAACATGGCTCAGAACGGCGTATAACGTCATAATATCACGTTTTGGGCACATTTTGTTTTTTATCTCCAACATGCTCCAAGATGACATTTGGCCCCTGAATATCACATATATGGTCAACAGAATTACCGGAACCAAAAGTGATAGAAAGTTCAAACATGGCTCAGAACGGCGTATAACGTCATAATATCACGTTTTGGGCCCATTTTGTTTTTTATCTCCAACATGCTCCAATACGATATTTGGCCCCTGAATATCACAAATATGGTCAACAGAATTATCGGAACCAAAAGTGATAGAAAGTTCAAACATGGCTCAGAACGGCGTATAACGTCATAATATCACGTTTTGGGCACATTTTGTTTTTTATCTCCAACATGCTCCAAGATGACATTTGGCCCCTGAATATCACATATATGGTCAACAGAATTACCGGAACTAAAAGTTATAGAAAGTTCAAACATGGCTCAGAACGGCGTATAACGTCATAATATCACGTTTTGGGCACGTTTTGTTTTTTATCTCCAACATGCTCCAAGATGACATTTGGCCCCTGAATATCACATATATGGTCAACAGAATTACCGGAACCAAAAGTGATAGAAAGTTCAAACATGGCTCAGAATGGCGTATAACGTCATAATATCACGTTTTGGGCACATTTTGTTTTTTATCTCCAACATGCTCCAAGATGACATTTGGCCCCTGAATATCACATATATGGTCAACAGAATTACCGGAACTAAAAGTTATAGAAAGTTCAAACATGGCTCAGAACGGCGTATAACGTCATAATATCACGTTTTGGGCACGTTTTGTTTTTTATCTCCAACATGCTCCAAGATGACATTTGGCCCCTGAATATCACATATATGGTCAACAGAATTACCGGAACCAAAAGTGATAGAAAGTTCAAACATGGCTCAGAATGGCGTATAACGTCATAATATCACGTTTTGGGCACATTTTGTTTTTTATCTCCAACATGCTCCAAGATGACATTTGGCCCCTGAATATCACATATATGGTCAACAGAATTACCGGAACTAAAAGTTATAGAAAGTTCAAACATGGCTCAGAACGGCGTATAACGTCATAATATCACGTTTTGGGCACGTTTTGTTTTTTATCTCCAACATGCTCCAAGATGACATTTGGCCCCTGAATATCACATATATGGTCAACAGAATTACCGGAACCAAAAGTGATAGAAAGTTCAAACATGGCTCAGAACGGCGTATAACGTCATAATATCACGTTTTGGGCACATTTTGTTTTTTATCTCCAACATGCTCCAAGATGACATTTGGCCCCTGAATATCACATATATGGTCAACAGAATTACCGGAACCAAAAGTGATAGAAAGTTCAAACATGGCTCAGAACGGCGTATAACGTCATAATATCACGTTTTGGGCCCATTTTGTTTTTTATCTCCAACATGCTCCAATACGATATTTGGCCCCTGAATATCACAAATATGGTCAACAGAATTATCGGAACCAAAAGTGATAGAAAGTTCAAACATGGCTCAGAACGGCGTATAACGTCATAATATCACGTTTTGGGCACATTTTGTTTTTTATCTCCAACATGCTCCAAGATGACATTTGGCCCCTGAATATCACATATATGGTCAACAGAATTTCCGGAACCAAAAGTGATAGAAAGTTCAAACATGTCTCAGAACGGCGTATAACGTCATAATATCACGTTTTGGGCGCATTTTGCTTTTTATCTCCAACATGCTCCAATACGATATTTGGCCCCTGAATATCACAAATATGGTCAACAGAATTATCGGAACCAAAAGTGATAGAAAGTTCAAACATGGCTCAGAACGGCGTATGACGTCATAATATCACGTTTTGGGCACATTTTGCTTTTTATCTCCAACATGCTCCAATATGTCATTTGGCGCCTGAATATCACATATATGGTCAACAGAATCATCGGAACCAAAAGTGATAGAAAGTTCAAACATGTCTCAGAACGGCGTATAACGTCATAATGTCACGTTTTGGGCACATTTTGTTTTTTATCTCCAACATGCTCCAAGATGACATTTGGCCCCTGAATATCACATATATGGTCAACAGAATTACCGGAACCAAAAGTGATAGAAAGTTCAAACATGGCTCAGAACGGCGTATAACGTCATAATATCACGTTTTGGGCCCATTTTGTTTTTTATCTCCAATATGCTCCAATATGTCATTTGGCGCCTGAATATCACATATATGGTCAACAGAATCATCGGAACCAAAAGTGATAGAAAGTTCAAACATGTCTCAGAACGGCGTATAACATCATAATATCACGTTTTGGGCGCATTTTGCTTTTTATCTCCAACATGCTCCAATACGATATTTGGCCCCTGAATATCACTAATATGGTCAACAGAATTATCGGAACCAAAAGTGATAGAAAGTTCAAACATGGCTCAGAACGGCGTATAACGTCATAATATCACGTTTTGGGCACATTTTGTTTTTTATCTCCAACATGCTCCAAGATGACATTTGGCCCCTGAATATCACATATATGGTCAACAGAATTACCGGAACCAAAAGTGACAGAAAGTTCAAACATGGCTCAGAACGGCGTATAACGTCATAATATCACGTTTTGGGCGCATTTTGTTTTTTATCTGAAGCATGCTCCAATATGTCATTTGGCGCCTGAATATCACATATATGGTCAACAGAATCATCGGAACCAAAAGTGATAGAAAGTTCAAACATGTCTCAGAACGGCGTATAACGTCATAATATCACGTTTTGGGCGCATTTTGCTTTTTATCTCCAACATGCTCCAATACGATATTTGGCCCCTGAATATCACAAATATGGTCAACAGAATTATCGGAACCAAAAGTGATAGATAGTTCAAACATGGCTCAGAACGGCGTATAACGTCATAATATCAGGTTTTGGGCACATTTTGTTTTTTATCCCCAACATGCTCCAATACGATATTTGGCCCCTGAATATCACAAATATGGTCAACAGAATTATCGGAACCAAAAGTGATAGAAAGTTCAAACATGGCTCAGAACGGCGTATAACGTCATAATATCACGTTTTGGGCACATATTGTTTTTTATCTACAACATGCTCCAACATGTCATTTGGCGCCTGAATATCACAAATATGGTTAACAGAATAATCGGAACCAAAAGTGATAGAAAGTTCAAACATGGCTCAGAACGGCGTATAACGTCATAATATCACGTTTTGGGCACATTTTGTTTTTTATCTCCAACATGCTCCAACATGTCATTTGGCGCCTGAATATCACAAATATGGTCAACAGAATTATCGAACCAAAAGTGATATAAAGTTCAAACAGGGCTCAGAACGGCGTATAACGTCATAATATCACGTTTTGGGCACATTTTGTTTTTTATCTCCAACATGCTCCAATATGTCATTTGGCGCCTGAATATCACATATATGGTCAACAGAATTACCGGAACCAAAAGTGATAGAAAGTTCAAACATGTCTCAGAACGGCGTATAACGTCATAATATCACGTTTTGGGCGCATTTTGCTTTTTATCTCCAACATGCTCCAATACGATATTTGGCCCCTGAATATCACAAATATGGTCAACAGAATTATCGGAACCAAAAGTGATAGAAAGTTCAAACATGGCTCAGAACGGCGTATGACGTCATAATATCACGTTTTGGGCACATTTTGTTTTTTATCTCCAACATGCTCCAATATGTCATTTGGCGCCTGAATATCACATATATGGTCAACAGAATTACCGGAACCAAAAGTGATAGAAAGTTCAAACAGGGCTCAGAACGGCGTATAACGTCATAATATCATGTTTTGGGCGCATTTTGCTTTTTATCTCCAACATGCTCCAATACGATATTTGGCCCCTGAATATCACAAATATGGTCAACAGAATTATCGGAACCAAAAGTGATAGATAGTTCAAACATGGCTCAGAACGGCGTATAACGTCATAATATCACGTTTTGGGCGCATTTTGCTTTTTATCTCCAACATGCTCCAATACGATATTTGGCCCCTGAATATCACAAATATGGTCAACAGAATTATCGGAACCAAAAGTGATAGAAAGTTCAAACATGGCTCAGAACGGCGTATGACGTCATAATATCACGTTTTGGGCACATTTTGCTTTTTATCTCCAACATGCTCCAATATGTCATTTGGCGCCTGAATATCACATATATGGTCAACAGAATCATCGGAACCAAAAGTGATAGAAAGTTCAAACATGTCTCAGAACGGCGTATAACGTCATAATGTCACGTTTTGGGCACATTTTGTTTTTTATCTCCAACATGCTCCAAGATGACATTTGGCCCCTGAATATCACATATATGGTCAACAGAATTACCGGAACCAAAAGTGATAGAAAGTTCAAACATGGCTCAGAACGGCGTATAACGTCATAATATCACGTTTTGGGCCCATTTTGTTTTTTATCTCCAATATGCTCCAATATGTCATTTGGCGCCTGAATATCACATATATGGTCAACAGAATCATCGGAACCAAAAGTGATAGAAAGTTCAAACATGTCTCAGAACGGCGTATAACATCATAATATCACGTTTTGGGCGCATTTTGCTTTTTATCTCCAACATGCTCCAATACGATATTTGGCCCCTGAATATCACTAATATGGTCAACAGAATTATCGGAACCAAAAGTGATAGAAAGTTCAAACATGGCTCAGAACGGCGTATAACGTCATAATATCACGTTTTGGGCACATTTTGTTTTTTATCTCCAACATGCTCCAAGATGACATTTGGCCCCTGAATATCACATATATGGTCAACAGAATTACCGGAACCAAAAGTGACAGAAAGTTCAAACATGGCTCAGAACGGCGTATAACGTCATAATATCACGTTTTGGGCGCATTTTGTTTTTTATCTGAAGCATGCTCCAATATGTCATTTGGCGCCTGAATATCACATATATGGTCAACAGAATCATCGGAACCAAAAGTGATAGAAAGTTCAAACATGTCTCAGAACGGCGTATAACGTCATAATATCACGTTTTGGGCGCATTTTGCTTTTTATCTCCAACATGCTCCAATACGATATTTGGCCCCTGAATATCACAAATATGGTCAACAGAATTATCGGAACCAAAAGTGATAGATAGTTCAAACATGGCTCAGAACGGCGTATAACGTCATAATATCAGGTTTTGGGCACATTTTGTTTTTTATCCCCAACATGCTCCAATACGATATTTGGCCCCTGAATATCACAAATATGGTCAACAGAATTATCGGAACCAAAAGTGATAGAAAGTTCAAACATGGCTCAGAACGGCGTATAACGTCATAATATCACGTTTTGGGCACATATTGTTTTTTATCTACAACATGCTCCAACATGTCATTTGGCGCCTGAATATCACAAATATGGTTAACAGAATAATCGGAACCAAAAGTGATAGAAAGTTCAAACATGGCTCAGAACGGCGTATAACGTCATAATATCACGTTTTGGGCGCATTTTGCTTTTTATCTCCAACATGCTCCAATACGATATTTGGCCCCTGAATATCACAAATATGGTCAACAGAATTATCGGAACCAAAAGTGATAGAAAGTTCAAACATGGCTCAGAACGGCGTATGACGTCATAATATCACGTTTTGGGCACATTTTGTTTTTTATCTCCAACATGCTCCAATATGTCATTTGGCGCCTGAATATCACATATATGGTCAACAGAATTACCGGAACCAAAAGTGATAGAAAGTTCAAACAGGGCTCAGAACGGCGTATAACGTCATAATATCATGTTTTGGGCGCATTTTGCTTTTTATCTCCAACATGCTCCAATACGATATTTGGCCCCTGAATATCACAAATATGGTCAACAGAATTATCGGAACCAAAAGTGATAGATAGTTCAAACATGGCTCAGAACGGCGTATAACGTCATAATATCAGGTTTTGGGCACATTTTGTTTTTTATCCCCAACATGCTCCAATACGATATTTGGCTCCTGAATATCACAAATATGGTCAACAGAATTATCGGAACCAAAAGTGATAGAAAGTTCAAACATGGCTCAGAACGGCGTATAACGTCATAATATCACGTTTTGGGCACATTTTGTTTTTTATCTCCAACATGCTCCAATATGTCATTTGGCGCCTGAATATCACATATATGGTCAACAGAATTACCGGAACCAAAAGTGATAGAAAGTTCAAACATGGCTCAGAACGGCGTATAACGTCATAATATCATGTTTTGGGCGCATTTTGCTTTTTATCTCCAACATGCTCCAATACGATATTTGGCCCCTGAATATCACAAATATGGTCAACAGAATTAACGGAACCAAAAGTGATAGATAGTTCAAACATGGCTCAGAACGGCGTATAACGTCATAATATCAGGTTTTGGGCACATTTTGTTTTTTATCCCCAACATGCTCCAATACGATATTTGGCTCCTGAATATCACAAATATGGTCAACAGAATTATCGGAACCAAAAGTGATAGAAAGTTCAAACATGGCTCAGAACGGCGTATAACGTCATAATATCACGTTTTGGGCACATTTTGTTTTTTATCTCCAACATGCTCCAATATGTCATTTGGCGCCTGAATATCACATATATGGTCAACAGAATTACCGGAACCAAAAGTGATAGAAAGTTCAAACATGGCTCAGAACGGCGTATAACGTCATAATATCATGTTTTGGGCGCATTTTGCTTTTTATCTCCAACATGCTCCAATACGATATTTGGCCCCTGAATATCACAAATATGGTCAACAGAATTAACGGAACCAAAAGTGATAGATAGTTCAAACATGGCTCAGAACGGCGTATAACGTCATAATATCAGGTTTTGGGCACATTTTGTTTTTTATCCCCAACATGCTCCAATACGATATTTGGCTCCTGAATATCACAAATATGGTCAACAGAATTATCGGAACCAAAAGTGATAGAAAGTTCAAACATGGCTCAGAACGGCGTATAACGTCATAATATCACGTTTTGGGCACATTTTATTTTTTATCTCCAACATGCTCCAATATGTCATTTGGCGCCTGAATATCACAAATATGTTCAACAGAATTATCGGAACCAAAAGTGATAGAAAGTTCAAACATGGCTCAGAACGGCGTATAACGTCATAATATCACGTTTTGGGCACATTTTGTTTTTTATCTCCAACATGCTCCAATATGTCATTTGGCGCCTGAATATCGCAAATATGTTCAACAGAATTATCGGAACCAAAAGTGATAGAAAGTTCAAACATGGCTCAGAACGGCGTATAACGTCATAATATCACGTTTTGGGCGCATTTTGTTTTTTATCTCCAACATGCTCCAAGATGTCATTTGGCGCCTGAATATCACATATATGGTCAACAGAATTACCGGAACCAAAAGTGATAGAAAGTTGAAACATGGCTCAGAACGGCGTATAACGTCATAATATCATGTTTTGGGCGCATTTTGCTTTTTATCTCCAACATGCTCCAATACGATATTTGGCCCCTGAATATCACAAATATGGTCAACAGAATTATCGGAACCAAAAGTGATAGAAAGTTCAAACATGGCTCAGAACGGCGTATAACGTCATAATATCACGTTTTGGGCACATATTGTTTTTTATCTCCAACATGCTCCAACATGTCATTTGGCGCCTGAATATCACAAATATGGTCAACAGAATTATCGGAACCAAAAGTGATATAAAGTTCAAACACGGCTCAGAACGGCGTATAACGTCATAATATCACGTTTTGGGCACATTTTGTTTTTTATCTCCAACATGCTCCAATATGTCATTTGGCGCCTGAATATCACATATATGGTCAACAGAATTACCGGAACCAAAAGTGATAGAAAGTTCAAACATGTCTCAGAACGGCGTATAACGTCATAATATAACGTTTTGGGCACATTTTGTTTTTTATCTCCAACATGCTCCAACATGTCATTTGGCGCCTGAATATCACAAATATGGTCAACAGAATTATCGGAACCAAAAGTGATAGAAAGTTCAAACATGGCTCAGAACGGCGTATAACGTCATAATATCACGTTTTGGGCACATATTGTTTTTTATCTCCAACATGCTCCAACATGTCATTTGGCGCCTGAATATCACAAATATGGTCAACAGAATTATCGGAACCAAAAGTGATATAAAGTTCAAACACGGCTCAGAACGGCGTATAACGTCATAATATCACGTTTTGGGCACATTTTGTTTTTTATCTCCAACATGCTCCAAGATGACATTTGGCCCCTGAATATCACATATATGGTCAACAGAATTACCGGAACCAAAAGTGATAGAAAGTTCAAACATGGCTCAGAACGGCGTATAACGTCATAATATCACGTTTTGGGCACGTTTTGTTTTTTATCTCCAACATGCTCCAAGATGACATTTGGCCCCTGAATATCACATATATGGTCAACAGAATTACCGGAACCAAAAATGATAGAAAGTTCAAACATGGCTCAGAACGGCGTATAACGTCATAATATCACGTTTTGGGCACATTTTGTTTTTTATCTCCAACATGCTCCAATACGATATTTGGCCCCTGAATATCACAAATATGGTCAACAGAATTATCGGAACCAAAACTGATAGAAAGTTCAAACATGGCTCAGAATGGCGTATAACGTCATAATATCACGTTTTGGGCACATATTGTTTTTTATCTCCAACATGCTCCAACATGTCATTTGGCGCCTGAATATCACAAATATGGTCAACAGAATTATCGGAACGAAATGTGATAGAAAGTTCAAACATGGCTCAGAACGGCGTATAACGTCATAATATCACGTTTTGGGCACATTTTGTTTTTTATCTCCAACATGCTCCAAGATGACATTTGGCCCCTGAATATCACATATATGTTCAACAGAATTATCGGAACCAAAAGTGATAGAAAGTTCAAACATGGCTCAGAAAGGCGTATAACGTCATAATATCACGTTTTGGGCACATTTTGTTTTTTATCTCCAACATGCTCCAAGATGACATTTGGCCCCTGAATATCACATATATGGTCAACAGAATTACCGGAACCAAAAGTGATAGAAAGTTCAAACATGGCTCAGAACGGCGTATAACGTCATAATATCACGTTTTGGGCACATTTTGTTTTTTATCTCCAACATGCTCCAAGATGACATTTGGCCCCTGAATATCACATATATGGTCAACAGAATTACCGGAACCAAAAGTGATAGAAAGTTCAAACACGGCTCAGAACGGCGTATAACGTCATAATATCACGTTTTGGGCACGTTTTGTTTTTTATCTCCAACATGCTCCAAGATGACATTTGGCCCCTGAATATCACATATATGGTCAACAGAATTACCGGAACCAAAAGTGATAGAAAGTTCAAACATGGCTCAGAACGGCGTATAACGTCATAATATCACGTTTTGGGCACATTTTGTTTTTTATCTCCAACATGCTCCAAGATGACATTTGGCCCCTGAATATCACATATATGGTCAACAGAATTACCGGAACTAAAAGTTATAGAAAGTTCAAACATGGCTCAGAACGGCGTATAACGTCATAATATCACGTTTTGGGCACGTTTTGTTTTTTATCTCCAACATGCTCCAAGATGACATTTGGCCCCTGAATATCACATATATGGTCAACAGAATTACCGGAACCAAAAGTGATAGAAAGTTCAAACATGGCTCAGAACGGCGTATAACGTCATAATATCACGTTTTGGGCACATTTTGTTTTTTATCTCCAACATGCTCCATGATGACATTTGGCCCCTGAATATCACATA
Source organism: Onthophagus taurus (assembly GCF_036711975.1). Taxonomy (NCBI): domain Eukaryota; kingdom Metazoa; phylum Arthropoda; class Insecta; order Coleoptera; family Scarabaeidae; genus Onthophagus; species Onthophagus taurus. The sequence continues at coordinate 25,432,465 of NC_091972.1, read as the reverse complement.
TATGGTCAACAGAATTACCGGAACCAAAAGTTATAGAAAGTTCAAACATGGCTCAGAACGGCGTATAACGTCATAATATCACGTTTTGGGCACATATTGTTTTTTATCTCCAACATGCTCCAACATGTCATTTGGCGCCTGAATATCACAAATATGGTCAACAGAATTACCGGAACCAAAAGTGATAGAAAGTTCAAACATGGCTCAGAACGGCGTATAACGTCATAATATCACGTTTTGGGCGCATTTTGTTTTTTATCTCCAACATTCTCCAAGATGTCATTTGGCGCCTGAATATCACATATATGGTCAACAGAATTATCGGAACCAAAAGTGATAGAAAGTTCAAACATGGCTCAGAACGGCGTATAACGTCATAATATCACGTTTTGGGCACATTTTGTTTTTTATCTCCAACATGCTCCAATACGATATTTGGCCCCTGAATATCACAAATATGGTCAACAGAATTATCGGAACCAAAACAGATAGAAAGTTCAAACATGGCTCAGAATGGCGTATAACGTCATAATATCACGTTTTGGGCACATATTGTTTTTTATCTCCAACATGCTCCAATATGTCATTTGGCGCCTGAATATCACATATATGGTCAACAGAATCATCGGAACCAAAAGTGATAGAAAGTTCAAACATGTCTCAGAACGGCGTATAACGTCATAATATCACGTTTTGGGCGCATTTTGTTTTTTATCTCCAACATGCTCCAATACGATATTTGGCCAATGAATATCACAAATATGTTCAACAGAATTATCGGAACCAAAAGTGATAGAAAGTTCAAACATGGCTCAGAAAGGCGTATAACGTCATAATATCACGTTTTGGGCACATTTTGTTTTTTATCTCCAACATGCTCCAAGATGACATTTGGCCCCTGAATATAACATATATGGTCAACAGAATTACCGGAACCAAAAGTGATAGAAAGTTCAAACATGGCTCAGAACGGCGTATAACGTCATAATATCACGTTTTGGGCACATTTTGTTTTTTATCTCCAACATGCTCCAAGATGACATTTGGCCCCTGAATATCACATATATGGTCAACAGAATTACCGGAACCAAAAGTGATAGAAAGTTCAAACATGGCTCAGAACGGCGTATAACGTCATAATATCACGTTTTGGGCACATTTTGTTTTCTATCTCCAACATGCTCCATGATGACATTTGGCCCCTGAATATCACATATATGGTCAACAGAATTACCGGAACCAAAAGTTATAGAAAGTTCAAACATGGCTCAGAACGGCGTATAACGTCATAATATCACGTTTTGGGCACATTTTGTTTTTTATCTCCAACATGCTCCATGATGACATTTGGCCCCTGAATATCACATATATGGTCAACAGAATTACCGGAACCAAAAGTGATAGAAAGTTCAAAGATGGCTCAGAACGGCGTATAACGTCATAATATCACGTTTTGGGCGCATTTTGTTTTTTATCTCCAACATGCTCCAAGATGTCATTTGGCGCCTGAATATCACATATATGGTCAACAGAATTATCGGAACCAAAAGTGATAGAAAGTTCAAACATGGCTCAGAACGGCGTATAACGTCATAATATCACGTTTTGGGCACATATTGTTTTTTATCTCCAACATGCTCCAACATGTCATTTGGCGCCTGAATATCACAAATATGGTCAACAGAATTACCGGAACCAAAAGTGATAGAAAGTTCAAACATGGCTCAGAACGGCGTATAACGTCATAATATCACGTTTTGGGCGCATTTTGTTTTTTATCTCCAACATTCTCCAAGATGTCATTTGGCGCCTGAATATCACATATATGGTCAACAGAATTATCGGAACCAAAAGTGATAGAAAGTTCAAACATGGCTCAGAACGGCGTATAACGTCATAATATCACGTTTTGGGCACATTTTGTTTTTTATCTCCAACATGCTTCAACATGTCATTTGGCGCCTGAATATCACAAATATGGTCAACAGAATTATCGGAACCAAAAGTGATAGAAAGTTCAAACATGGCTCAGAATGGCGTATAACGTCATAATATCACGTTTTGGGCACATTTTGTTTTTTATCTCCAACATGCTCCAAGATGACATTTGGCCCCTGAATATCACATATATGGTCAACAGAATTACCGGAACTAAAAGTTATAGAAAGTTCAAACATGGCTCAGAACGGCGTATAACGTCATAATATCACGTTTTGGGCACATTTTGTTTTTTATCTCCAACATGCTTCAAGATGACATTTGGCCCCTGAATATCACATATATGGTCAACAGAATTACCGGAACCAAAAGTGATAGAAAGTTCAAACATGGCTCAGAACGGCGTATAACGTCATAATATCACGTTTTGGGCCCATTTTGTTTTTTATCTCCAACATGCTCCAATACGATATTTGGCCCCTGAATATCACAAATATGGTCAACAGAATTATCGGAACCAAAAGTGATAGAAAGTTCAAAGATGGCTCAGAACGGCGTATAACGTCATAATATCACGTTTTGGGCGCATTTTGTTTTTTATCTCCAACATGCTCCATGATGACATTTGGCCCCTGAATATCACATATATGGTCAACAGAATTACCGGAACCAAAAGTGATAGAAAGTTCAAAGATGGCTCAGAACGGCGTATAACGTCATAATATCACGTTTTGGGCGCATTTTGTTTTTTATCTCCAACATGCTCCAAGATGTCATTTGGCGCCTGAATATCACATATATGGTCAACAGAATTATCGGAACCAAAAGTGATAGAAAGTTCAAACATGGCTCAGAACGGCGTATAACGTCATAATATCACGTTTTGGGCACATATTGTTTTTTATCTCCAACATGCTCCAACATGTCATTTGGCGCCTGAATATCACAAATATGGTCAACAGAATTATCGGAACCAAAAGTGATAGAAAGTTCAAACATGGCTCAGAACGGCGTATAACGTCACAATATCACGTTTTGGGCCCATTTTGCTTTTATCTCCAACATGCTCCAATATGTCATTTGGCGACTGAATATCACATATATGGTCAACAGAATTACCGGAACCAAAAGTGATAGAAAGTTCAAACATGGCCCAGAACGGCGTATAACGTCATAATATCACGTTTTGGGCACATTTTGTTTTTTATCTCCAACATGCTTCAACATGTCATTTGGCGCCTGAATATCACAAATATGGTCAACAGAATTATCGGAACCAAAAGTGATAGAAAGTTCAAACATGGCTCAGAATGGCGTATAACGTCATAATATCACGTTTTGGGCACATTTTGTTTTTTATCTCCAACATGCTCCAAGATGACATTTGGCCCCTGAATATCACATATATGGTCAACAGAATTACCGGAACTAAAAGTTATAGAAAGTTCAAACATGGCTCAGAACGGCGTATAACGTCAAAATATCACGTTTTGGGCACATTTTGTTTTTTATCTCCAACATGCTTCAAGATGACATTTGGCCCCTGAATATCACATATATGGTCAACAGAATTACCGGAACCAAAAGTGATAGAAAGTTCAAACATGGCTCAGAACGGCGTATAACGTCATAATATCACGTTTTGGGCCCATTTTGTTTTTTATCTCCAACATGCTCCAATACGATATTTGGCCCCTGAATATCACAAATATGGTCAACAGAATTATCGGAACCAAAAGTGATAGAAAGTTCAAACATGGCTCAGAACGGCGTATAACGTCATAATATCACGTTTTGGGCACATTTTGTTTTTTATCTCCAACATGCTCCAAGATGACATTTGGCCCCTGAATATCACATATATGGTCAACAGAATTACCGGAACCAAAAGTGATAGAAAGTTCAAACATGGCTCAGAACGGCGTATAACGTCATAATATCACGTTTTGGGCACATTTTGTTTTCTATCTCCAACATGCTCCATGATGACATTTGGCCCCTGAATATCACATATATGGTCAACAGAATTACCGGAACCAAAAGTTATAGAAAGTTCAAACATGGCTCAGAACGGCGTATAACGTCATAATATCACGTTTTGGGCACATTTTGTTTTTTATCTCCAACATGCTCCATGATGACATTTGGCCCCTGAATATCACATATATGGTCAACAGAATTACCGGAACCAAAAGTGATAGAAAGTTCAAAGATGGCTCAGAACGGCGTATAACGTCATAATATCACGTTTTGGGCGCATTTTGTTTTTTATCTCCAACATGCTCCATGATGACATTTGGCCCCTGAATATCACATATATGGTCAACAGAATTACCGGAACCAAAAGTGATAGAAAGTTCAAAGATGGCTCAGAACGGCGTATAACGTCATAATATCACGTTTTGGGCGCATTTTGTTTTTTATCTCCAACATGCTCCAAGATGTCATTTGGCGCCTGAATATCACATATATGGTCAACAGAATTATCGGAACCAAAAGTGATAGAAAGTTCAAACATGGCTCAGAACGGCGTATAACGTCATAATATCACGTTTTGGGCACATATTGTTTTTTATCTCCAACATGCTCCAACATGTCATTTGGCGCCTGAATATCACAAATATGGTCAACAGAATTACCGGAACCAAAAGTGATAGAAAGTTCAAACATGGCTCAGAACGGCGTATAACGTCATAATATCACGTTTTGGGCGCATTTTGTTTTTTATCTCCAACATTCTCCAAGATGTCATTTGGCGCCTGAATATCACATATATGGTCAACAGAATTATCGGAACCAAAAGTGATAGAAAGTTCAAACATGGCTCAGAACGGCGTATAACGTCATAATATCACGTTTTGGGCACATTTTGTTTTTTATCTCCAACATGCTTCAACATGTCATTTGGCGCCTGAATATCACAAATATGGTCAACAGAATTATCGGAACCAAAAGTGATAGAAAGTTCAAACATGGCTCAGAATGGCGTATAACGTCATAATATCACGTTTTGGGCACATTTTGTTTTTTATCTCCAACATGCTCCAAGATGACATTTGGCCCCTGAATATCACATATATGGTCAACAGAATTACCGGAACTAAAAGTTATAGAAAGTTCAAACATGGCTCAGAACGGCGTATAACGTCATAATATCACGTTTTGGGCACATTTTGTTTTTTATCTCCAACATGCTCCAAGATGACATTTGGCCCCTGAATATCACAAATATGGTCAACAGAATTACCGGAACCAAAAGTGATAGAAAGTTCAAACATGGCTCAGAACGGCGTATAACGTCATAATATCACGTTTTGGGCGCATTTTGTTTTTTATCTCCAACATTCTCCAAGATGTCATTTGGCGCCTGAATATCACATATATGGTCAACAGAATTATCGGAACCAAAAGTGATAGAAAGTTCAAACATGGCTCAGAACGGCGTATAACGTCATAATATCACGTTTTGGGCGCATTTTGTTTTTTATCTCCAACATTCTCCAAGATGTCATTTGGCGCCTGAATATCACATATATGGTCAACAGAATTATCGGAACCAAAAGTGATAGAAAGTTCAAACATGGCTCAGAACGGCGTATAACGTCATAATATCACGTTTTGGGCACATTTTGTTTTTTATCTCCAACATGCTTCAACATGTCATTTGGCGCTTGAATATCACAAATATGGTCAACAGAATTATCGGAACCAAAAGTGATAGAAAGTTCAAACATGGCTCAGAACGGCGTATAACGTCACAATATCACGTTTTGGGCCCATTTTGCTTTTATCTCCAACATGCTCCAATATGTCATTTGGCGACTGAATATCACATATATGGTCAACAGAATTACCGGAACCAAAAGTGATAGAAAGTTCAAACATGGCCCAGAACGGCGTATAACGTCATAATATCACGTTTTGGGCACATTTTGTTTTTTATCTCCAACATGCTTCAACATGTCATTTGGCGCCTGAATATCACAAATATGGTCAACAGAATTATCGGAACCAAAAGTGATAGAAAGTTCAAACATGGCTCAGAACGGCGTATAACGTCACAATATCACGTTTTGGGTACATTTTGCTTTTTATCTCCAACATGCTCCAATATGTCATTTGGCGCCTGAATATCACATATATGGTCAACAGAATTACCGGAACCAAAAGTGATAGAAAGTTCAAACAGGGCTCAGAACGGCGTATAACGTCAGAATATCACGTTTTGGGCACATTTTGCTTTTTATCTCCAACATGCTCCAATATGTCATTTGGCGCCTGAATATCACATATATGGTCAGCAGAATCATCGGAACCAAAAGTGATAGAAAGTTCAAACATGTCTCAGAACGGCGTATAACGTCATAATATCACGTTTTGGGCACATTTTGTTTTTTATCTCCAACATGCTCCAAGATGACATTTGGCCCCTGAATATCACATATATGGTCAACAGAATTACCGGAACCAAAAGTGATAGAAAGTTCAAACATGTCTCAGAACGGAGTATAACGTCATAATATCACGTTTTAGGCACATATTGTTTTTTATCTCCAACATGCTCCAATATGTCATTTGGCGCCTGAATATCACATATATGGTCAGCAGAATCATCGGAACCAAAAGTGATAGAAAGTTCAAACATGTCTCAGAACGGCGTATAACGTCATAATATCACGTTTTGGGCCCATTTTGTTTATTATCTCCAACATGCTCCAACATGTCATTTGGCGCCTGAATATCACAAATATGGTCAACAGAATTATCGGAACCAAAAGTGATAGAAAGTTCAAACATGGCTCAGAACGGCGTATAACGTCATAATATCACGTTTTGGGCCCATTTTGTTTATTATCTCCAACATGCTCCAATATGTCATTTGGCGCCTGAATATCACATATATGGTCAACAGAATCATCGGAACCAAAAGTGATAGAAAGTTCAAACATGTCTCAGAACGGCGCATAACGTCATAATATCACGTTTTGGGCGCATTTTGTTTTTTATCTCCAACATGCTCCAATACGATATTTGGCCCCTGAATATCACAAATATGGTCAACAGAATTATCGGAACCAAAAGTGATAGAAAGTTCAAACATGGCTCAGAACGGCGTATAACGTCATAATATCACGTTTTGGGCACATTTTGTTTTTTATCTCCAACATGCTCCAATACGATATTTGGCCAATGAATATCACAAATATGTTCAACAGAATTATCGGAACCAAAACAGATAGAAAGTTCAAACATGGCTCAGAATGGCGTATAACGTCATAATATCACGTTTTGGGCACATTTTGTTTTTTATCTCCAACATGCTCCAATACGATATTTGGCCCCTGAATATCATAAATATGGTCAACAGAATTATCGGAACCAAAAGTGATAGAAAGTTCAAGCATGGCTCAGAATGGCGTATAACGTCATAATATCACGTTTTGAGCACATATTGTTTTTTATCTCCAACATGTCATTTGGCGCCTGAATATCACAAATATGGTCAACAGAATTATCGGAACCAAAAGTGATAGAAAGTTCAAACATGGCTCAGAACGGCGTATAACGTCATAATATCACGTTTTGGGCACATTTTGTTTTTTATCTCCAACATGCTCCAATACGATATTTGGCCCCTGAATATCACAAATATGGTCAACAGAATTATCGGAACCAAAACAGATAGAAAGTTCAAACATGGCTCAGAATGGCGTATAACGTCATAATATCACGTTTTGGGCACATATTGTTTTTTATCTCCAACATGCTCCAAGATGACATTTGGCCCCTGAATATCACATATATGGTCAACAGAATTACCGGAACCAAAAGTGATAGAAAGTTCAAACATGGCTCAGAACGGCGTATAACGTCACAATATCACGTTTTGGGCACATTTTGCTTTTTATCTCCAACATGCTCCCAGATGACATTTGGCCCCTGAATATCACATATATGGTCAACAGAATTACCGGAACCAAAAGTGATAGAAAGTTCAAACATGTCTCAGAACGGAGTATAACGTCATAATATCACGTTTTGGGCACATATTGTTTTTTATCTCCAACATGCTCCAACATGTCATTTGGCGCCTGAATATCACAAATATGGTCAACAGAATTATCGGAACCAAAAGTGATAGAAAGTTCAAACATGGCTCAGAACGGCGTATAACGTCATAATATCACGTTTTGGGCCCATTTTGTTTTTTATCTCCAACATGCTCCAATACGATATTTGGCCCCTGAATATCACAAATATGGTCAACAGAATTATCGGAACCAAAAGTGATAGAAAGTTCAAACATGGCTCAGAACGGCGTATAACGTCATAATATCACGTTTTGGGCACATTTTGTTTTTTATCTCCAACATGCTCCAATACGATATTTGGCCAATGAATATCACAAATATGTTCAACAGAATTATCGGAACCAAAAGTGATAGAAAGTTCAAACATGGCTCAGAACGGCGTATAACGTCATAATATCACGTTTTGGGCACATTTTGTTTTTTATCTCCAACATGCTCCATGATGACATTTGGCCCCTGAATATCACATATATGGTCAACAGAATTACCGGAACCAAAAGTGATAGAAAGTTCAAACATGGCTCAGAACGGCGTATAACGTCATAATATCACGTTTTGGGTACATTTTGTTTTTTATCTCCAACATGCTCCAAGATGACATTTGGCCCCTGAATATCACATATATGGTCAACAGAATTACCGGAACCAAAAGTGATAGAAAGTTCAAACATGGCTCAGAACGGCGTATAACGTCATAATATCACGTTTTGGGCACATTTTGTTTTTTATCTCCAACATGCTCCAATACGATATTTGGCCCCTGAATATCACAAATATGGTCAACAGAATTATCGGAACCAAAACAGATAGAAAGTTCAAACAGGGCTCAGAACGGCGTATAACGTCAGAATATCACGTTTTGGGCACATTTTGCTTTTTATCTCCAACATGCTCCAATATGTCATTTGGCGCCTGAATATCACATATATGGTCAGCAGAATCATCGGAACCAAAAGTGATAGAAAGTTCAAACATGTCTCAGAACGGCGTATAACGTCAGAATATCACGTTTTGGGCACATTTTGCTTTTTATCTCCAACATGCTCCAATATGTCATTTGGCGCCTGAATATCACATATATGGTCAGCAGAATCATCGGAACCAAAAGTGATAGAAAGTTCAAACATGTCTCAGAACGGCGTATAACGTCATAATATCACGTTTTGGGCACATTTTGTTTTTTATCTCCAACATGCTCCAAGATGACATTTGGCCCCTGAATATCACATATATGGTCAACAGAATTACCGGAACCAAAAGTGATAGAAAGTTCAAACATGTCTCAGAACGGCGTATAACGTCATAATATCACGTTTTGGGCACATTTTGTTTTTTATCTCCAACATGCTCCAACATGTCATTTGGCGCCTGAATATCACAAATATGGTCAACAGAATTATCGGAACCAAAAGTGATAGAAAGTTCAAACATGGCTCAGAACGGCGTATAACGTCATAATATCACGTTTTGGGCCCATTTTGTTTTTTATCTCCAACATGCTCCAATATGTCATTTGGCGCCTGAATATCACATATATGGTCAACAGAATCATCGGAACCAAAAGTGATAGAAAGTTCAAACATGTCTCAGAACGGCGCATAACGTCATAATATCACGTTTTGGGCGCATTTTGTTTTTTATCTCCAACGTGCTCCAATACGATATTTGGCCCCTGAATATCACAAATATGGTCAACAGAATTATCGGAACCAAAAGTGATAGAAAGTTCAAACATGTCTCAGAACGGCGTATAACGTCATAATATCACGTTTTGGGCACATTTTGTTTTTTATCTCCAACATGCTCCAAGATGACATTTGGCCCCTGAATATCACATATATGGTCAACAGAATTACCGGAACCAAAAGTGATAGAAAGTTCAAACATGTCTCAGAACGGAGTATAACGTCATAATATCACGTTTTAGGCACATATTGTTTTTTATCTCCAACATGCTCCAATATGTCATTTGGCGCCTGAATATCACATATATGGTCAACAGAATTACCGGAACCAAAAGTGATAGAAAGTTCAAACAGGGCTCAGAACGGCGTATAACGTCAGAATATCACGTTTTGGGCACATTTTGCTTTTTATCTCCAACATGCTCCAATATGTCATTTGGCGCCTGAATATCACATATATGGTCAGCAGAATCATCGGAACCAAAAGTGATAGAAAGTTCAAACATGTCTCAGAACGGCGTATAACGTCATAATATCACGTTTTGGGCACATTTTGTTTTTTATCTCCAACATGCTCCAAGATGACATTTGGCCCCTGAATATCACATATATGGTCAACAGAATTACCGGAACCAAAAGTGATAGAAAGTTCAAACATGTCTCAGAACGGAGTATAACGTCATAATATCACGTTTTAGGCACATATTGTTTTTTATCTCCAACATGCTCCAATATGTCATTTGGCGCCTGAATATCACATATATGGTCAGCAGAATCATCGGAACCAAAAGTGATAGAAAGTTCAAACATGTCTCAGAACGGCGTATAACGTCATAATATCACGTTTTGGGCACATTTTGTTTTTTATCTCCAACATGCTCCAAGATGACATTTGGCCCCTGAATATCACATATATGGTCAACAGAATTACCGGAACCAAAAGTGATAGAAAGTTCAAACATGTCTCAGAACGGCGTATAACGTCATAATATCACGTTTTGGGCACATTTTGTTTTTTATCTCCAACATGCTCCAACATGTCATTTGGCGCCTGAATATCACAAATATGGTCAACAGAATTATCGGAACCAAAAGTGATAGAAAGTTCAAACATGGCTCAGAACGGCGTATAACGTCATAATATCACGTTTTGGGCCCATTTTGTTTTTTATCTCCAACATGCTCCAATATGTCATTTGGCGCCTGAATATCACATATATGGTCAACAGAATCATCGGAACCAAAAGTGATAGAAAGTTCAAACATGTCTCAGAACGGCGCATAACGTCATAATATCACGTTTTGGGCGCATTTTGTTTTTTATCTCCAACGTGCTCCAATACGATATTTGGCCCCTGAATATCACAAATATGGTCAACAGAATTATCGGAACCAAAAGTGATAGAAAGTTCAAACATGTCTCAGAACGGCGTATAACGTCATAATATCACGTTTTGGGCACATTTTGTTTTTTATCTCCAACATGCTCCAAGATGACATTTGGCCCCTGAATATCACATATATGGTCAACAGAATTACCGGAACCAAAAGTGATAGAAAGTTCAAACATGTCTCAGAACGGAGTATAACGTCATAATATCACGTTTTAGGCACATATTGTTTTTTATCTCCAACATGCTCCAATATGTCATTTGGCGCCTGAATATCACATATATGGTCAACAGAATTACCGGAACCAAAAGTGATAGAAAGTTCAAACAGGGCTCAGAACGGCGTATAACGTCAGAATATCACGTTTTGGGCACATTTTGCTTTTTATCTCCAACATGCTCCAATATGTCATTTGGCGCCTGAATATCACATATATGGTCAGCAGAATCATCGGAACCAAAAGTGATAGAAAGTTCAAACATGTCTCAGAACGGCGTATAACGTCATAATATCACGTTTTGGGCACATTTTGTTTTTTATCTCCAACATGCTCCAAGATGACATTTGGCCCCTGAATATCACATATATGGTCAACAGAATTACCGGAACCAAAAGTGATAGAAAGTTCAAACATGTCTCAGAACGGAGTATAACGTCATAATATCACGTTTTAGGCACATATTGTTTTTTATCTCCAACATGCTCCAATATGTCATTTGGCGCCTGAATATCACATATATGGTCAGCAGAATCATCGGAACCAAAAGTGATAGAAAGTTCAAACATGTCTCAGAACGGCGTATAACGTCATAATATCACGTTTTGGGCACATTTTGTTTTTTATCTCCAACATGCTCCAACATGTCATTTGGCGCCTGAATATCACAAATATGGTCAACAGAATTATCGGAACCAAAAGTGATAGAAAGTTCAAACATGGCTCAGAACGGCGTATAACGTCATAATATCACGTTTTGGGCCCATTTTGTTTTTTATCTCCAACATGCTCCAATATGTCATTTGGCGCCTGAATATCACATATATGGTCAACAGAATCATCGGAACCAAAAGTGATAGAAAGTTCAAACATGTCTCAGAACGGCGCATAACGTCATAATATCACGTTTTGGGCGCATTTTGTTTTTTATCTCCAACATGCTCCAATACGATATTTGGCCCCTGAATATCACAAATATGGTCAACAGAATTATCGGAACCAAAAGTGATAGAAAGTTCAAACATGGCTCAGAACGGCGTATAACGCCATAATATCACGTTTTGGGCACATTTTGTTTTTTATCTCCAACATGCTCCAATACGATATTTGGCCCCTGAATATCACAAATATGGTCAACAGAATTATCGGAACCAAAACAGATAGAAAGTTCAAACATGGCTCAGAATGGCGTATAACGTCATAATATCACGTTTTGGGCACATATTGTTTTTTATCTCCAACATGCTCCAAGATGACATTTGGCCCCTGAATATCACATATATGGTCAACAGAATTACCGGAACCAAAAGTGATAGAAAGTTCAAACATGGCTCAGAACGGCGTATAACGTCACAATATCACGTTTTGGGCACATTTTGCTTTTTATCTCCAACATGCTCCCAGATGACATTTGGCCCCTGAATATCACATATATGGTCAACAGAATTACCGAAACCAAAAGTGATAGAAAGTTCAAACATGTCTCAGAACGGAGTATAACGTCATAATATCACGTTTTGGGCACATATTGTTTTTTATCTCCAACATGCTCCAACATGTCATTTGGCGCCTGAATATCACAAATATGGTCAACAGAATTATCGGAACCAAAAGTGATAGAAAGTTCAAACATGGCTCAGAACGGCGTATAACGTCATAATATCACGTTTTGGGCCCATTTTGTTTTTTATCTCCAACATGCTCCAATATGTCATTTGGCGCCTGAATATCACAAATATGGTCAACAGAATTATCGGAACCAAAAGTGATAGAAAGTTCAAACATGTCTCAGAACGGCGCATAACGTCATAATATCACGTTTTGGGCGCATTTTGTTTTTTATCTCCAACATGCTCCAATACGATATTTGGCCCCTGAATATCACAAATATGGTCAACAGAATTATCGGAACCAAAAGTGATAGAAAGTTCAAACATGGCTCAGAACGGCGTATAACGCCATAATATCACGTTTTGGGCACATTTTGTTTTTTATCTCCAACATGCTCCAATACGATATTTGGCCCCTGAATATCACAAATATGGTCAACAGAATTATCGGAACCAAAACAGATAGAAAGTTCAAACATGGCTCAGAATGGCGTATAACGTCATAATATCACGTTTTGGGCACATATTGTTTTTTATCTCCAACATGCTCCAAGATGACATTTGGCCCCTGAATATCACATATATGGTCAACAGAATTACCGGAACCAAAAGTGATAGAAAGTTCAAACATGGCTCAGAACGGCGTATAACGTCACAATATCACGTTTTGGGCACATTTTGCTTTTTATCTCCAACATGCTCCCAGATGACATTTGGCCCCTGAATATCACATATATGGTCAACAGAATTACCGGAACCAAAAGTGATAGAAAGTTCAAACATGTCTCAGAACGGAGTATAACGTCATAATATCACGTTTTGGGCACATATTGTTTTTTATCTCCAACATGCTCCAACATGTCATTTGGCGCCTGAATATCACAAATATGGTCAACAGAATTATCGGAACCAAAAGTGATAGAAAGTTCAAACATGGCTCAGAACGGCGTATAACGTCATAATATCACGTTTTGGGCCCATTTTGTTTTTTATCTCCAACATGCTCCAATATGTCATTTGGCGCCTGAATATCACAAATATGGTCAACAGAATTATCGGAACCAAAAGTGATAGAAAGTTCAAACATGGCTCAGAACGGCGTATAACGTCATAATATCACGTTTTGGGCCCATTTTGTTTTTTATCTCCAACATGCTCCAATACGATATTTGGCCCCTGAATATCACAAATATGGTCAACAGAATTATCGGAACCAAAAGTGATAGAAAGTTCAAACATGGCTCAGAACGGCGTATAACGCCATAATATCACGTTTTGGGCACATTTTGTTTTTTATCTCCAACATGCTCCAATACGATATTTGGCCCCTGAATATCACAAATATGGTCAACAGAATTATCGGAACCAAAACAGATAGAAAGTTCAAACATGGCTCAGAATGGCGTATAACGTCATAATATCACGTTTTGGGCACATATTGTTTTTTATCTCCAACATGCTCCAAGATGACATTTGGCCCCTGAATATCACATATATGGTCAACAGAATTACCGGAACCAAAAGTGATAGAAAGTTCAAACATGGCTCAGAACGGCGTATAACGTCACAATATCACGTTTTGGGCACATTTTGCTTTTTATCTCCAACATGCTCCCAGATGACATTTGGCCCCTGAATATCACATATATGGTCAACAGAATTACCGGAACCAAAAGTGATAGAAAGTTCAAACATGTCTCAGAACGGAGTATAACGTCATAATATCACGTTTTGGGCACATATTGTTTTTTATCTCCAACATGCTCCAACATGTCATTTGGCGCCTGAATATCACAAATATGGTCAACAGAATTATCGGAACCAAAAGTGATAGAAAGTTCAAACATGGCTCAGAACGGCGTATAACGTCATAATATCACGTTTTGGGCCCATTTTGTTTTTTATCTCCAACATGCTCCAATATGTCATTTGGCGCCTGAATATCACAAATATGGTCAACAGAATTATCGGAACCAAAAGTGATAGAAAGTTCAAACATGGCTCAGAACGGCGTATAACGTCATAATATCACGTTTTGGGCCCATTTTGTTTTTTATCTCCAACATGCTCCAATACGATATTTGGCCCCTGAATATCACAAATATGGTCAACAGAATTATCGGAACCAAAAGTGATAGAAAGTTCAAACATGGCTCAGAACGGCGTATAACGTCATAATATCACGTTTTGGGCACATTTTGTTTTTTATCTCCAACATGCTCCAATACGATATTTGGCCCCTGAATATCACAAATATGGTCAACAGAATTATCGGAACCAAAAGTGATAGAAAGTTCAAACATGGCTCAGAACGGCGTATAACGTCATAATATCACGTTTTGGGCACATTTTGTTTTTTATCTCCAACATGCTCCAATACGATATTTGGCCAATGAATATCACAAATATGTTCAACAGAATTATCGGAACCAAAAGTAATAGAAAGTTCAAACATGGCTCAGAACGGCGTATAACGTCATAATATCACGTTTTGGGCACATTTTGTTTTTTATCTCCAACATGCTCCATGATGACATTTGGCCCCTGAATATCACATATATGGTCAACAGAATTACCGGAACCAAAAGTGATAGAAAGTTCAAACATGGCTCAGAACGGCGTATAACGTCATAATATCACGTTTTGGGCACATTTTGTTTTTTATCTCCAACATGCTCCAAGATGACATTTGGCCCCTGAATATCACATATATGGTCAACAGAATTACCGGAACCAAAAGTGATAGAAAGTTCAAACATGGCTCAGAACGGCGTATAACGTCATAATATCACGTTTTGGGCACATTTTGTTTTTTATCTCCAACATGCTCCAATACGATATTTGGCCCCTGAATATCACAAATATGGTCAACAGAATTATCGGAACCAAAACAGATAGAAAGTTCAAACAGGGCTCAGAACGGCGTATAACGTCAGAATATCACGTTTTGGGCACATTTTGCTTTTTATCTCCAACATGCTCCAATATGTCATTTGGCGCCTGAATATCACATATATGGTCAGCAGAATCATCGGAACCAAAAGTGATAGAAAGTTCAAACATGTCTCAGAACGGCGCATAACGTCATAATATCACGTTTTGGGCGCATTTTGTTTTTTATCTCCAACATGCTCCAATACGATATTTGGCCCCTGAATATCACAAATATGGTCAACAGAATTATCGGAACCAAAAGTGATAGAAAGTTCAAACATGGCTCAGAACGGCGTATAACGCCATAATATCACGTTTTGGGCACATTTTGTTTTTTATCTCCAACATGCTCCAATACGATATTTGGCCCCTGAATATCACAAATATGGTCAACAGAATTATCGGAACCAAAACAGATAGAAAGTTCAAACATGGCTCAGAATGGCGTATAACGTCATAATATCACGTTTTGGGCACATATTGTTTTTTATCTCCAACATGCTCCAAGATGACATTTGGCCCCTGAATATCACATATATGGTCAACAGAATTACCGGAACCAAAAGTGATAGAAAGTTCAAACATGGCTCAGAACGGCGTATAACGTCACAATATCACGTTTTGGGCACATTTTGCTTTTTATCTCCAACATGCTCCCAGATGACATTTGGCCCCTGAATATCACATATATGGTCAACAGAATTACCGGAACCAAAAGTGATAGAAAGTTCAAACATGTCTCAGAACGGAGTATAACGTCATAATATCACGTTTTGGGCACATATTGTTTTTTATCTCCAACATGCTCCAACATGTCATTTGGCGCCTGAATATCACAAATATGGTCAACAGAATTATCGGAACCAAAAGTGATAGAAAGTTCAAACATGGCTCAGAACGGCGTATAACGTCATAATATCACGTTTTGGGCCCATTTTGTTTTTTATCTCCAACATGCTCCAATATGTCATTTGGCGCCTGAATATCACAAATATGGTCAACAGAATTATCGGAACCAAAAGTGATAGAAAGTTCAAACATGTCTCAGAACGGCGCATAACGTCATAATATCACGTTTTGGGCGCATTTTGTTTTTTATCTCCAACATGCTCCAATACGATATTTGGCCCCTGAATATCACAAATATGGTCAACAGAATTATCGGAACCAAAAGTGATAGAAAGTTCAAACATGGCTCAGAACGGCGTATAACGCCATAATATCACGTTTTGGGCACATTTTGTTTTTTATCTCCAACATGCTCCAATACGATATTTGGCCAATGAATATCACAAATATGTTCAACAGAATTATCGGAACCAAAAGTAATAGAAAGTTCAAACATGGCTCAGAACGGCGTATAACGTCATAATATCACGTTTTGGGCACATTTTGTTTTTTATCTCCAACATGCTCCATGATGACATTTGGCCCCTGAATATCACATATATGGTCAACAGAATTACCGGAACCAAAAGTGATAGAAAGTTCAAACATGGCTCAGAACGGCGTATAACGTCATAATATCACGTTTTGGGCACATTTTGTTTTTTATCTCCAACATGCTCCAAGATGACATTTGGCCCCTGAATATCACATATATGGTCAACAGAATTACCGGAACCAAAAGTGATAGAAAGTTCAAACATGGCTCAGAACGGCGTATAACGTCATAATATCACGTTTTGGGCACATTTTGTTTTTTATCTCCAACATGCTCCAATACGATATTTGGCCCCTGAATATCACAAATATGGTCAACAGAATTATCGGAACCAAAACAGATAGAAAGTTCAAACAGGGCTCAGAACGGCGTATAACGTCAGAATATCACGTTTTGGGCACATTTTGCTTTTTATCTCCAACATGCTCCAATATGTCATTTGGCGCCTGAATATCACATATATGGTCAGCAGAATCATCGGAACCAAAAGTGATAGAAAGTTCAAACATGTCTCAGAATGGCGTATAACGTCATAATATCACGTTTTGGGCACATATTGTTTTTTATCTCCAACATGCTCCAAGATGACATTTGGCCCCTGAATATCACATATATGGTCAACAGAATTATCGGAACCAAAACAGATAGAAAGTTCAAACATGGCTCAGAATGGCGTATAACGTCATAATATCACGTTTTGGGCACATATTGTTTTTTATCTCCAACATGCTCCAAGATGACATTTGGCCCCTGAATATCACATATATGGTCAACAGAATTACCGGAACCAAAAGTGATAGAAAGTTCAAACATGGCTCAGAACGGCGTATAACGTCACAATATCACGTTTTGGGCACATTTTGCTTTTTATCTCCAACATGCTCCCAGATGACATTTGGCCCCTGAATATCACATGTATGGTCAACAGAATTACCGGAACCAAAAGTGATAGAAAGTTCAAACATGGCTCAGAACGGCGTATAACGTCATAATATCACGTTTTGGGCCCATTTTGTTTTTTATCTCCAACATGCTCCAATATGTCATTTGGCGCCTGAATATCACAAATATGGTCAACAGAATTATCGGAACCAAAAGTGATAGAAAGTTCAAACATGTCTCAGAACGGCGCATAACGTCATAATATCACGTTTTCGGCGCATTTTGTTTTTTATCTCCAACATGCTCCAATACGATATTTGGCCCCTGAATATCACAAATATGGTCAACAGAATTATCGGAACCAAAAGTGATAGAAAGTTCAAACATGGCTCAGAACGGCGTATAACGCCATAATATCACGTTTTGGGCACATTTTGTTTTTTATCTCCAACATGCTCCAATACGATATTTGGCCCCTGAATATCACAAATATGGTCAACAGAATTATCGGAACCAAAACAGATAGAAAGTTCAAACATGGCTCAGAATGGCGTATAACGTCATAATATCACGTTTTGGGCACATATTGTTTTTTATCTCCAACATGCTCCAAGATGACATTTGGCCCCTGAATATCACATATATGGTCAACAGAATTACCGGAACCAAAAGTGATAGAAAGTTCAAACATGGCTCAGAACGGCGTATAACGTCACAATATCACGTTTTGGGCACATTTTGCTTTTTATCTCCAACATGCTCCCAGATGACATTTGGCCCCTGAATATCACATATATGGTCAACAGAATTACCGGAACCAAAAGTGATAGAAAGTTCAAACATGTCTCAGAACGGAGTATAACGTCATAATATCACGTTTTGGGCACATATTGTTTTTTATCTCCAACATGCTCCAACATGTCATTTGGCGCCTGAATATCACAAATATGGTCAACAGAATTATCGGAACCAAAAGTGATAGAAAGTTCAAACATGGCTCAGAACGGCGTATAACGTCATAATATCACGTTTTGGGCCCATTTTGTTTTTTATCTCCAACATGCTCCAATATGTCATTTGGCGCCTGAATATCACAAATATGGTCAACAGAATTATCGGAACCAAAAGTGATAGAAAGTTCAAACATGGCTCAGAACGGCGTATAACGTCATAATATCACGTTTTGGGCCCATTTTGTTTTTTATCTCCAACATGCTCCAATACGATATTTGGCCCCTGAATATCACAAATATGGTCAACAGAATTATCGGAACCAAAAGTGATAGAAAGTTCAAACATGGCTCAGAACGGCGTATAACGCCATAATATCACGTTTTGGGCACATTTTGTTTTTTATCTCCAACATGCTCAAATACGATATTTGGCCCCTGAATATCACAAATATGGTCAACAGAATTATCGGAACCAAAACAGATAGAAAGTTCAAACATGGCTCAGAATGGCGTATAACGTCATAATATCACGTTTTGGGCACATATTGTTTTTTATCTCCAACATGCTCCAAGATGACATTTGGCCCCTGAATATCACATATATGGTCAACAGAATTACCGGAACCAAAAGTGATAGAAAGTTCAAACATGGCTCAGAACGGCGTATAACGTCACAATATCACGTTTTGGGCACATTTTGCTTTTTATCTCCAACATGCTCCCAGATGACATTTGGCCCCTGAATATCACATATATGGTCAACAGAATTACCGGAACCAAAAGTGATAGAAAGTTCAAACATGTCTCAGAACGGAGTATAACGTCATAATATCACGTTTTGGGCACATATTGTTTTTTATCTCCAACATGCTCCAACATGTCATTTGGCGCCTGAATATCACAAATATGGTCAACAGAATTATCGGAACCAAAAGTGATAGAAAGTTCAAACATGGCTCAGAACGGCGTATAACGTCATAATATCACGTTTTGGGCCCATTTTGTTTTTTATCTCCAACATGCTCCAATATGTCATTTGGCGCCTGAATATCACAAATATTGTCAACAGAATTATCGGAACCAAAAGTGATAGAAAGTTCAAACATGGCTCAGAACGGCGTATAACGTCATAATATCACGTTTTGGGCCCATTTTGTTTTTTATCTCCAACATGCTCCAATACGATATTTGGACCCTGAATATCACAAATATGGTCAACAGAATTATCGGAACCAAAAGTGATAGAAAGTTCAAACATGGCTCAGAACGGCGTATAACGTCATAATATCACGTTTTGGGCACATTTTGTTTTTTATCTCCAACATGCTCCAATACGATATTTGGCCCCTGAATATCACAAATATGGTCAACAGAATTATCGGAACCAAAAGTGATAGAAAGTTCAAACATGGCTCAGAACGGCGTATAACGTCATAATATCACGTTTTGGGCACATTTTGTTTTTTATCTCCAACATGCTCCAATACGATATTTGGCCAATGAATATCACAAATATGTTCAACAGAATTATCGGAACCAAAAGTAATAGAAAGTTCAAACATGGCTCAGAACGGCGTATAACGTCATAATATCACGTTTTGGGCACATTTTGTTTTTTATCTCCAACATGCTCCATGATGACATTTGGCCCCTGAATATCACATATATGGTCAACAGAATTACCGGAACCAAAAGTGATAGAAAGTTCAAACATGGCTCAGAACGGCGTATAACGTCATAATATCACGTTTTGGGCACATTTTGTTTTTTATCTCCAACATGCTCCAATACGATATTTGGCCAATGAATATCACAAATATGTTCAACAGAATTATCGGAACCAAAAGTGATAGAAAGTTCAAACATGGCTCAGAACGGCGTATAACGTCATAATATCACGTTTTGGGCACATTTTGTTTTTTATCTCCAACATGCTCCATGATGACATTTGGCCCCTGAATATCACATATATGGTCAACAGAATTACCGGAACCAAAAGTGATAGAAAGTTCAAACATGGCTCAGAACGGCGTATAACGTCATAATATCACGTTTTGGGCACATTTTGTTTTTTATCTCCAACATGCTCCAAGATGACATTTGGCCCCTGAATATCACATATATGGTCAACAGAATTACCGGAACCAAAAGTGATAGAAAGTTCAAACATGGCTCAGAACGGCGTATAACGTCACAATATCACGTTTTGGGCACATTTTGCTTTTTATCTCCAACATGCTCCCAGATGACATTTGGCCCCTGAATATCACATGTATGGTCAACAGAATTACCGGAACCAAAAGTGATAGAAAGTTCAAACATGGCTCAGAACGGCGTATAACGTCATAATATCACGTTTTGGGCCCATTTTGTTTTTTATCTCCAACATGCTCCAAGATGACATTTGGCCCCTGAATATCACATATATGGTCAACAGAATTACCGGAACCAAAAGTGATAGAAAGTTCAAACAAGGCTCAGAACGGCGTATAACGTCATAATATCACGTTTTGGGCACATTTTGTTTTTTATCTCCAACATGCTCCAATACGATATTTGGCCCCTGAATATCACAAATATGGTCAACAGAATTATCGGAACCAAAACAGATAGAAAGTTCAAACAGGGCTCAGAACGGCGTATAACGTCAGAATATCACGTTTTGGGCACATTTTGCTTTTTATCTCCAACATGCTCCAATATGTCATTTGGCGCCTGAATATCACATATATGGTCAGCAGAATCATCGGAACCAAAAGTGATAGAAAGTTCAAACATGTCTCAGAACGGCGTATAACGTCATAATATCACGTTTTGGGCACATTTTGTTTTTTATCTCCAACATGCTCCAAGATGACATTTGGCCCCTGAATATCACATATATGGTCAACAGAATTACCGGAACCAAAAGTGATAGAAAGTTCAAACATGTCTCAGAACGGAGTATAACGTCATAATATCACGTTTTAGGCACATATTGTTTTTTATCTCCAACATGCTCCAATATGTCATTTGGCGCCTGAATATCACATATATGGTCAGCAGAATCATCGGAACCAAAAGTGATAGAAAGTTCAAACATGTCTCAGAACGGCGTATAACGTCAGAATATCACGTTTTGGGCACATTTTGCTTTTTATCTCCAACATGCTCCAATATGTCATTTGGCGCCTGAATATCACATATATGGTCAGCAGAATCATCGGAACCAAAAGTGATAGAAAGTTCAAACATGTCTCAGAACGGCGTATAACGTCATAATATCACGTTTTGGGCACATTTTGTTTTTTATCTCCAACATGCTCCAATATGTCATCTGGCGCCTGAATATCACAAATATGGTCAACAGAATTATGGGAACCAAAAGTGATAGAAAGTTCAAACATGGCTCAGAACGGCGTATAACGTCATAATATCACGTTTTGGGCACATTTTGTTTTTTATCTCCAACATGCTCCAAGATGACATTTGGCCCCTGAATATCACATATATGGTCAACAGAATTACCAGAACTAAAAGTGATAGAAAGTTCAAACATGGCTCAGAACGGCGTATAACGTCATAATATCACGTTTTGGGCGCATTTTGTTTTTTATCTCCAACATGCTCCAAGATGACATTTGGCCCCTGAATATATCACATATATGGTCAACAGAATTACCGGAACCAAAAGTGATAGAAAGTTCAAACATGGCTCAGAACGGCGTATAACGTCATAATATCACGTTATGGGCGCATTTTGTTTTTTATCTCCAACATGCTCCAAGATGACATTTGGCCCCTGAATATATCACATATATGGTCAACAGAATTATCGGAACCAAAAGTGATAGAAAGTTCAAAGATGTCTCAGAACGGCGTATAACGTCATAATATCACGTTTTGGGCACATTTTGTTTTTTATCTCCAACATGCTCCAAGATGACATTTGGCCCCTGAATATCACATATATGGTCAACAGAATTACCGGAACCAAAAGTGATAGAAAGTTCAAACATGGCTCAGAACGGCGTATAACGTCATAATATCACGTTATGGGCGCATTTTGTTTTTTATCTCCAACATGCTCCAAGATGTCATTTGGCGCCTGAATTTCACGTATATGGTCAACAGAATTATCGGAACCAAAAGTGATAGAAAGTTCAAACATGGCTCAGAACGGCGTATAACGTCATAATATCACGTTTTGGGCCCATTTTGTTTTTTATCTCCAACATGCTCCAATACGATATTTGGCCCCTGAATATCACAAATATGGTCAACAGAATTATCGGAACCAAAAGTGATAGAAAGTTCAAACATGGCTCAGAACGGCGTATAACGTCATAATATCACGTTTTGGGCACATTTTGTTTTTTATCTCCAACATGCTCCAACATGTCATTTGGCGCCTGAATATCACAAATATGGTCAACAGAATTATCGGAACCAAAAGTGATAGAAAGTTCAAACATGGCTCAGAACGGCGTATAACGTCATAATATCACGTTTTGGGCCCATTTTGATTTTTATCTCCAACATGCTCCAATATGTCATTTGGCGCCTGAATATCACATATATGGTCAACAGAATCATCGGAACCAAAAGTGATAGAAAGTTCAAACATGTCTCAGAACGGCGTATAACGTCATAATATCACGTTTTGGACACATTTTGTTTTTTATCTCCAACATGCTCCAATACGATATTTGGCCCCTGAATATCACAAATATGGTCAACAGAATTATCGGAACCAAAAGTGATAGAAAGTTCAAACATGGCTCAGAATGGCGTATAACGTCATAATATCACGTTTTGGGCACATATTGTTTTTTATCTCCAACATGCTCCAACATGTCATCTGGCGCCTGAATATCACAAATATGGTCAACAGAATTATGGGAACCAAAAGTGATAGAAAGTTCAAACATGGCTCAGAACGGCGTATAACGTCATAATATCACGTTTTGGGCACATTTTGTTTTTTATCTCCAACATGCTCCAACATGTCATTTGGCGCCTGAATATCACAAATATGGTCAACAGAATTATCGGAACGAAATGTGATAGAAAGTTTTGGGCACATTTTGTTTTTTATCTCCAACATGCTCCAAGATGACATTTGGCCCCTGAATATCACATATATGGTCAACAGAATTTCCGGAACCAAAAGTGATAGAAAGTTCAAACATGGCTCTGAACGGCGTATAACGTCATAATATCACGTTTTGGGCACATTTTGTTTTTTATCTCCAACATGCTCCAAGATGACATTTGGCCCCTGAATATCACAAATATGGTCAACAGAATTATCGGAACGAAATGTGATAGAAAGTTTTGGGCACATTTTGTTTTTTATCTCCAACATGCTCCAATACGATATTTGGCCAATGAATATCACAAATATGTTCAACAGAATTATCGGAACCAAAAGTAATAGAAAGTTCAAACATGGCTCAGAACGGCGTATAACGTCATAATATCACGTTTTGGGCACATTTTGTTTTTTATCTCCAACATGCTCCATGATGACATTTGGCCCCTGAATATCACATATATGGTCAACAGAATTACCGGAACCAAAAGTGATAGAAAGTTCAAACATGGCTCAGAACGGCGTATAACGTCATAATATCACGTTTTGGGCACATTTTGTTTTTTATCTCCAACATGCTCCAATACGATATTTGGCCAATGAATATCACAAATATGTTCAACAGAATTATCGGAACCAAAAGTGATAGAAAGTTCAAACATGGCTCAGAACGGCGTATAACGTCATAATATCACGTTTTGGGCACATTTTGTTTTTTATCTCCAACATGCTCCATGATGACATTTGGCCCCTGAATATCACATATATGGTCAACAGAATTACCGGAACCAAAAGTGATAGAAAGTTCAAACATGGCTCAGAACGGCGTATAACGTCATAATATCACGTTTTGGGCGCATTTTGTTTTTTATCTCCAACATGCTCCAAGATGACATTTGGCCCCTGAATATCACATATATGGTCAACAGAATTACCGGAACCAAAAGTGATAGAAAGTTCAAACAAGGCTCAGAACGGCGTATAACGTCATAATATCACGTTTTGGGCACATTTTGTTTTTTATCTCCAACATGCTCCAATACGATATTTGGCCCCTGAATATCACAAATATGGTCAACAGAATTATCGGAACCAAAACAGATAGAAAGTTCAAACAGGGCTCAGAACGGCGTATAACGTCAGAATATCACGTTTTGGGCACATTTTGCTTTTTATCTCCAACATGCTCCAATATGTCATTTGGCGCCTGAATATCACATATATGGTCAGCAGAATCATCGGAACCAAAAGTGATAGAAAGTTCAAACATGTCTCAGAACGGCGTATAACGTCATAATATCACGTTTTGGGCACATTTTGTTTTTTATCTCCAACATGCTCCAAGATGACATTTGGCCCCTGAATATCACATATATGGTCAACAGAATTACCGGAACCAAAAGTGATAGAAAGTTCAAACATGTCTCAGAACGGAGTATAACGTCATAATATCACGTTTTAGGCACATATTGTTTTTTATCTCCAACATGCTCCAATATGTCATTTGGCGCCTGAATATCACATATATGGTCAGCAGAATCATCGGAACCAAAAGTGATAGAAAGTTCAAACATGTCTCAGAACGGCGTATAACGTCAGAATATCACGTTTTGGGCACATTTTGCTTTTTATCTCCAACATGCTCCAATATGTCATTTGGCGCCTGAATATCACATATATGGTCAGCAGAATCATCGGAACCAAAAGTGATAGAAAGTTCAAACATGTCTCAGAACGGCGTATAACGTCATAATATCACGTTTTGGGCACATTTTGTTTTTTATCTCCAACATGCTCCAATATGTCATTTGGCGCCTGAATATCACAAATATGGTCAACAGAATTATCGGAACCAAAAGTGATAGAAAGTTCAAACATGGCTCAGAACGGCGTATAACGTCATAATATCACGTTTTGGGCCCATTTTGTTTTTTATCTCCAACATGCTCCAATATGTCATTTGGCGCCTGAATATCACATATATGGTCAACAGAATCATCGGAACCAAAAGTGATAGAAAGTTCAAACATGTCTCAGAACGGCGTATAACGTCATAATATCACGTTTTGGGCACATATTGTTTTTTATCTCCAACATGCCCCAACATGTCATCTGGCGCCTGAATATCACAAATATGGTCAACAGAATTATGGGAACCAAAAGTGATAGAAAGTTCAAACATGGCTCAGAACGGCGTATAACGTCATAATATCACGTTTTGGGCACATTTTGTTTTTTATCTCCAACATGCTCCAAGATGACATTTGGCCCCTGAATATCACATATATGGTCAACAGAATTACCAGAACTAAAAGTGATAGAAAGTTCAAACATGGCTCAGAACGGCGTATAACGTCATAATATCACGTTTTGGGCGCATTTTGTTTTTTATCTCCAACATGCTCCAAGATGACATTTGGCCCCTGAATATCACATATATGGTCAACAGAATTACCGGAACCAAAAGTGATAGAAAGTTCAAACATGGCTCAGAACGGCGTATAACGTCATAATATCACGTTTTGGGCACATTTTGTTTTTTATCTCCAACATGCTCCAAGATGACATTTGGCCCCTGAATATCACATATATGGTCAACAGAATTACCGGAACCAAAAGTGATAGAAAGTTCAAACATGGCTCAGAACGGCGTATAACGTCATAATATCACGTTATGGGCGCATTTTGTTTTTTATCTCCAACATGCTCCAAGATGTCATTTGGCGCCTGAATTTCACGTATATGGTCAACAGAATTATCGGAACCAAAAGTGATAGAAAGTTCAAACATGGCTCAGAACGGCGTATAACGTCATAATATCACGTTTTGGGCCCATTTTGTTTTTTATCTCCAACATGCTCCAATACGATATTTGGCCCCTGAATATCACAAATATGGTCAACAGAATTATCGGAACCAAAAGTGATAGAAAGTTCAAACATGGCTCAGAACGGCGTATAACGTCATAATATCACGTTTTGGGCACATTTTGTTTTTTATCTCCAACATGCTCCAACATGTCATTTGGCGCCTGAATATCACAAATATGGTCAACAGAATTATCGGAACCAAAAGTGATAGAAAGTTCAAACATGGCTCAGAACGGCGTATAACGTCATAATATCACGTTTTGGGCCCATTTTGATTTTTATCTCCAACATGCTCCAAGATGACATTTGGCCCCTGAATATCACATATATGGTCAACAGAATTTCCGGAACCAAAAGTGATAGAAAGTTCAAACATGACTCTGAACGGCGTATAACGTCATAATATCACGTTTTGGGCACATTTTGTTTTTTATCTCCAACATGCTCCAAGATGACATTTGGCCCCTGAATATCACATATATGGTCAACAGAATTACCAGAACTAAAAGTGATAGAAAGTTCAAACATGGCTCAGAACGGCGTATAACGTCATAATATCACGTTTTGGGCGCATTTTGTTTTTTATCTCCAACATGCTCCAAGATGACATTTGGCCCCTGAATATATCACATATATGGTCAACAGAATTACCGGAACCAAAAGTGATAGAAAGTTCAAACATGGCTCAGAACGGCGTATAACGTCATAATATCACGTTATGGGCGCATTTTGTTTTTTATCTCCAACATGCTCCAAGATGACATTTGGCCCCTGAATATATCACATATATGGTCAACAGAATTATCGGAACCAAAAGTGATAGAAAGTTCAAAGATGTCTCAGAACGGCGTATAACGTCATAATATCACGTTTTGGGCACATTTTGTTTTTTATCTCCAACATGCTCCAAGATGACATTTGGCCCCTGAATATCACATAAATGGTCAACAGAATTACCGGAACCAAAAGTGATAGAAAGTTCAAACATGGCTCAGAACGGCGTATAACGTCATAATATCACGTTATGGGCGCATTTTGTTTTTTATCTCCAACATGCTCCAAGATGTCATTTGGCGCCTGAATTTCACGTATATGGTCAACAGAATTATCGGAACCAAAAGTGATAGAAAGTTCAAACATGGCTCAGAACGGCGTATAACGTCATAATATCACGTTTTGGGCCCATTTTGTTTTTTATCTCCAACATGCTCCAATACGATATTTGGCCCCTGAATATCACAAATATGGTCAACAGAATTATCGGAACCAAAAGTGATAGAAAGTTCAAACATGGCTCAGAACGGCGTATAACGTCATAATATCACGTTTTGGGCACATTTTGTTTTTTATCTCCAACATGCTCCAACATGTCATTTGGCGCCTGAATATCACAAATATGGTCAACAGAATTATCGGAACCAAAAGTGATAGAAAGTTCAAACATGGCTCAGAACGGCGTATAACGTCATAATATCACGTTTTGGGCCCATTTTGATTTTTATCTCCAACATGCTCCAATATGTCATTTGGCGCCTGAATATCACATATATGGTCAACAGAATCATCGGAACCAAAAGTGATAGAAAGTTCAAACATGTCTCAGAACGGCGTATAACGTCATAATATCACGTTTTGGACACATTTTGTTTTTTATCTCCAACATGCTCCAATACGATATTTGGCCCCTGAATATCACAAATATGGTCAACAGAATTATCGGAACCAAAAGTGATAGAAAGTTCAAACATGGCTCAGAACGGCGTATAACGTCATAATATCACGTTTTGGGCACATTTTGTTTTTTATCTCCAACATGCTCCAACATGTCATTTGGCGCCTGAATATCACAAATATGGTCAACAGAATTATCGGAACGAAATGTGATAGAAAGTTTTGGGCACATTTTGTTTTTTATCTCCAACATGCTCCAAGATGACATTTGGCCCCTGAATATCACATATATGGTCAACAGAATTTCCGGAACCAAAAGTGATAGAAAGTTCAAACATGGCTCTGAACGGCGTATAACGTCATAATATCACGTTTTGGGCACATTTTGTTTTTTATCTCCAACATGCTCCAAGATGACATTTGGCCCCTGAATATCACATATATGGTCAACAGAATTACCAGAACTAAAAGTGATAGAAAGTTCAAACATGGCTCAGAACGGCGTATAACGTCATAATATCACGTTTTGGGCGCATTTTGTTTTTTATCTCCAACATGCTCCAAGATGTCATTTGGCGCCTGAATATCACAAATATGGTCAACAGAATTATCGGAACCAAAAGTGATAGAAAGTTCAAACATGTCTCAGAACGGCGTATAACGTCATAATATCACGTTTTGGGCACATTTTGTTTTTTATCTCCAACATGCTCCAAGCTGACATTTGGCCCCTGAATATATCACATATATGGTCAACAGAATTACCGGAACCAAAAGTGATAGAAAGTTCAAACATGGCTCAGAACGGCGTATAACGTCATAATATCACGTTTTGGGCACATTTTGTTTTTTATCTCCAACATGCTCCAATACGATATTTGGCCCCTGAATATCACAAATATGGTCAACAGAATTATCGGAACCAAAAGTGATAGAAAGTTCAAACATGGCTCAGAATGGCGTATAACGTCATAATATCACGTTTTGGGCACATATTGTTTTTTATCTCCAACATGCTCCAACATGTCATTTAGCGCCTGAATATCACAAATATGGTCAACAGAATTATCGGAACCAAAAGTGATAGAAAGTTCAAACATGGCTCAGAACGGCGTATAACGTCATAATATCATGTTTTGGGCGCATTTTGTTTTTTATCTCCAACATGCTCCAAGATGTCATTTGGCGCCTGAATCTCACAAATATGGTCAACAGAATTATCGGAACCAAAAGTGATAGATAGTTCAAACATGTCTCAGAACGCCGTATAACGTCATAATATCACGTTTTGGGCACATTTTGTTTTTTATCTCCAACATGCTCCAAGATGACATTTGGCCCCTGAATATATCACATATATGGTCAACAGAATTACCGGAACCAAAAGTGATAGAAAGTTCAAACATGGCTCAGAACGGCGTATAACGGCATAATATCACGTTTTGGGCACATTTTGTTTTTTATCTCCAACATGCTCCAAGATGACATTTGGCGCCTGAATATCACAAATATGGTCAACAGAATTATCGGAACCAAAAGTGATAGAAAGTTCAAACATGTCTCAGAACGACGTATAACGTCATAATATCACGTTTTGGGCACATTTTGTTTTTTATCTCCAACATGCTCCAAGATGACATTTGGCCCCTGAATATCACATATATGGTCAACAGAATTATCGGAACCAAAAGTGATAGAAAGTTCAAACATGGCTCAGAACGGCGTATAACGTCATAATATCACGTTTTGGGCACATTTTATTTTTTATCTCCAACATGCTCCAAGATGACATTTGGCCCCTGAATATCACATATATGGTCAATAGAATTACCGGAACCAAAAGTGATAGAAAGTTCAAACATGGCTCTGAACGGCGTATAACGTCATAATATCACGTTTTCGGCACATTTTGTTTTTTATCTCCAACATGCTCCAAGATGACATTTGGCCCCTGAATATCACATATATGGTCAACAGAATTACCAGAACTAAAAGTGATAGAAAGTTCAAACATGGCTCAGAACGGCGTATAACGTCATAATATCACGTTTTGGGCGCATTTTGTTTTTTATCTCCAACATGCTCCAAGATGACATTTGGCCCCTGAATATATCACATGTATGGTCAACAGAATTACCGGAACCAAAAGTGATAGAAAGTTCAAACATGGCTCAGAACGGCGTATAAAGTCATAATATCACGTTTTGGGCACATTTTGTTTTTTATCTCCAACATGCTCCAATACGATATTTGGCCCCTGAATATCACAAATATGGTCAACAGAATTATCGGAACCAAAAGTGATAGAAAGTTCAAACATGGCTCAGAACGGCGTATAACGTCATAATATCACGTTTTGGGCACATATTGTTTTTTATCTCCAACATGCTCCAACATGTCATTTGGCGCCTGAATATCACAAATATGGTCAACAGAATTATCGGAACCAAAAGTGATAGAAAGTTCAAACATGGCTCAGAACGGCGTATAACGTCATAATATCACGTTTTGGGCACATATTGTTTTTTATCTCCAACATGCTCCAACATGTCATTTGGCGCCTGAATATCACAAATATGGTCAACAGAATTATCGGAACCAAAAGTGATAGAAAGTTCAAACATGGCTCAGAACGGCGTATAACGTCATAATATCATGTTTTGGGCGCATTTTGTTTTTTATCTCCAACATGCTCCAAGATGTCATTTGGCGCCTGAATATCACAAATATGGTCAACAGAATTACCGGAACCAAAAGTGATAGAAAGTTCAAACATGGCTCAGAATGGCGTATAACGTCATAATATCACGTTTTGGGCACATATTGTTTTTTATCTCCAACATGCTCCAACATGTCATTTAGCGCCTGAATATCACAAATATGGTCAACAGAATTATCGGAACCAAAAGTGATAGAAAGTTCAAACATGGTTCAGAACGGCGTATAACATCATAATATCACGTTTTGGGCACATTTTATTTTTTATCTCCAACATGCTCCAAGATGACACTTGGCCCCTGAATATCACATATATGGTCAACAGAATTATCGGAACCAAAAGTGATAGAAAGTTCAAACATGGCTCAGAACGGCGTATAACGTCATAATATCACGTTTTGGGCCCATTTTGATTTTTATCTCCAACATGCTCCAATATGTCATTTGGCGCCTGAATATCACATATATGGTCAACAGAATCATCGGAACCAAAAGTGATAGAAAGTTCAAACATGTCTCAGAACGGCGTATAACGTCATAATATCACGTTTTGGACACATTTTGTTTTTTATCTCCAACATGCTCCAATACGATATTTGGCCCCTGAATATCACAAATATGGTCAACAGAATTATCGGAACCAAAAGTGATAGAAAGTTCAAACATGGCTCAGAATGGCGTATAACGTCATAATATCACGTTTTGGGCACATATTGTTTTTTATCTCCAACATGCTCCAACATGTCATCTGGCGCCTGAATATCACAAATATGGTCAACAGAATTATGGGAACCAAAAGTGATAGAAAGTTCAAACATGGCTCAGAACGGCGTATAACGTCATAATATCACGTTTTGGGCACATTTTGTTTTTTATCTCCAACATGCTCCAACATGTCATTTGGCGCCTGAATATCACAAATATGGTCAACAGAATTATCGGAACGAAATGTGATAGAAAGTTTTGGGCACATTTTGTTTTTTATCTCCAACATGCTCCAAGATGACATTTGGCCCCTGAATATCACATATATGGTCAACAGAATTTCCGGAACCAAAAGTGATAGAAAGTTCAAACATGGCTCTGAACGGCGTATAACGTCATAATATCACGTTTTGGGCACATTTTGTTTTTTATCTCCAACATGCTCCAAGATGACATTTGGCCCCTGAATATCACATATATGGTCAACAGAATTACCAGAACTAAAAGTGATAGAAAGTTCAAACATGGCTCAGAACGGCGTATAACGTCATAATATCACGTTTTGGGCACATTTTGTTTTTTATCTCCAACATGCTCCAATACGATATTTGGCCAATGAATATCACAAATATGTTCAACAGAATTATCGGAACCAAAAGTAATAGAAAGTTCAAACATGGCTCAGAACGGCGTATAACGTCATAATATCACGTTTTGGGCACATTTTGTTTTTTATCTCCAACATGCTCCATGATGACATTTGGCCCCTGAATATCACATATATGGTCAACAGAATTACCGGAACCAAAAGTGATAGAAAGTTCAAACATGGCTCAGAACGGCGTATAACGTCATAATATCACGTTTTGGGCACATTTTGTTTTTTATCTCCAACATGCTCCAATACGATATTTGGCCAATGAATATCACAAATATGTTCAACAGAATTATCGGAACCAAAAGTGATAGAAAGTTCAAACATGGCTCAGAACGGCGTATAACGTCATAATATCACGTTTTGGGCACATTTTGTTTTTTATCTCCAACATGCTCCATGATGACATTTGGCCCCTGAATATCACATATATGGTCAACAGAATTACCGGAACCAAAAGTGATAGAAAGTTCAAACATGGCTCAGAACGGCGTATAACGTCATAATATCACGTTTTGGGCACATTTTGTTTTTTATCTCCAACATGCTCCAAGATGACATTTGGCCCCTGAATATCACATATATGGTCAACAGAATTACCGGAACCAAAAGTGATAGAAAGTTCAAACAAGGCTCAGAACGGCGTATAACGTCATAATATCACGTTTTGGGCACATTTTGTTTTTTATCTCCAACATGCTCCAATACGATATTTGGCCCCTGAATATCACAAATATGGTCAACAGAATTATCGGAACCAAAACAGATAGAAAGTTCAAACAGGGCTCAGAACGGCGTATAACGTCAGAATATCACGTTTTGGGCACATTTTGCTTTTTATCTCCAACATGCTCCAATATGTCATTTGGCGCCTGAATATCACATATATGGTCAGCAGAATCATCGGAACCAAAAGTGATAGAAAGTTCAAACATGTCTCAGAACGGCGTATAACGTCATAATATCACGTTTTGGGCACATTTTGTTTTTTATCTCCAACATGCTCCAAGATGACATTTGGCCCCTGAATATCACATATATGGTCAACAGAATTACCGGAACCAAAAGTGATAGAAAGTTCAAACATGTCTCAGAACGGAGTATAACGTCATAATATCACGTTTTAGGCACATATTGTTTTTTATCTCCAACATGCTCCAATATGTCATTTGGCGCCTGAATATCACATATATGGTCAGCAGAATCATCGGAACCAAAAGTGATAGAAAGTTCAAACATGTCTCAGAACGGCGTATAACGTCAGAATATCACGTTTTGGGCACATTTTGCTTTTTATCTCCAACATGCTCCAATATGTCATTTGGCGCCTGAATATCACATATATGGTCAGCAGAATCATCGGAACCAAAAGTGATAGAAAGTTCAAACATGTCTCAGAACGGCGTATAACGTCATAATATCACGTTTTGGGCACATTTTGTTTTTTATCTCCAACATGCTCCAATATGTCATTTGGCGCCTGAATATCACAAATATGGTCAACAGAATTGTCGGAACCAAAAGTGATAGAAAGTTCAAACATGGCTCAGAACGGCGTATAACGTCATAATATCACGTTTTGGGCCCATTTTGTTTTTTATCTCCAACATGCTCCAATATGTCATTTGGCGCCTGAATATCACATATATGGTCAACAGAATCATCGGAACCAAAAGTGATAGAAAGTTCAAACATGTCTCAGAACGGCGTATAACGTCATAATATCACGTTTTGGGCACATATTGTTTTTTATCTCCAACATGCCCCAACATGTCATCTGGCGCCTGAATATCACAAATATGGTCAACAGAATTATGGGAACCAAAAGTGATAGAAAGTTCAAACATGGCTCAGAACGGCGTATAACGTCATAATATCACGTTTTGGGCACATTTTGTTTTTTATCTCCAACATGCTCCAAGATGACATTTGGCCCCTGAATATCACATATATGGTCAACAGAATTACCAGAACTAAAAGTGATAGAAAGTTCAAACATGGCTCAGAACGGCGTATAACGTCATAATATCACGTTTTGGGCGCATTTTGTTTTTTATCTCCAACATGCTCCAAGATGACATTTGGCCCCTGAATATATCACATATATGGTCAACAGAATTACCGGAACCAAAAGTGATAGAAAGTTCAAAGATGTCTCAGAACGGCGTATAACGTCATAATATCACGTTTTGGGCACATTTTGTTTTTTATCTCCAACATGCTCCAAGATGACATTTGGCCCCTGAATATCACATATATGGTCAACAGAATTACCGGAACCAAAAGTGATAGAAAGTTCAAACATGGCTCAGAACGGCGTATAACGTCATAATATCACGTTATGGGCGCATTTTGTTTTTTATCTCCAACATGCTCCAAGATGTCATTTGGCGCCTGAATTTCACGTATATGGTCAACAGAATTATCGGAACCAAAAGTGATAGAAAGTTCAAACATGGCTCAGAACGGCGTATAACGTCATAATATCACGTTTTGGGCCCATTTTGTTTTTTATCTCCAACATGCTCCAATACGATATTTGGCCCCTGAATATCACAAATATGGTCAACAGAATTATCGGAACCAAAAGTGATAGAAAGTTCAAACATGGCTCAGAACGGCGTATAACGTCATAATATCACGTTTTGGGCACATTTTGTTTTTTATCTCCAACATGCTCCAACATGTCATTTGGCGCCTGAATATCACAAATATGGTCAACAGAATTATCGGAACCAAAAGTGATAGAAAGTTCAAACATGGCTCAGAACGGCGTATAACGTCATAATATCACGTTTTGGGCCCATTTTGATTTTTATCTCCAACATGCTCCAAGATGACATTTGGCCCCTGAATATCACATATATGGTCAACAGAATTTCCGGAACCAAAAGTGATAGAAAGTTCAAACATGGCTCTGAACGGCGTATAACGTCATAATATCACGTTTTGGGCACATTTTGTTTTTTATCTCCAACATGCTCCAAGATGACATTTGGCCCCTGAATATCACATATATGGTCAACAGAATTACCAGAACTAAAAGTGATAGAAAGTTCAAACATGGCTCAGAACGGCGTATAACGTCATAATATCACGTTTTGGGCGCATTTTGTTTTTTATCTCCAACATGCTCCAAGATGACATTTGGCCCCTGAATATATCACATACATGGTCAACAGAATTACCGGAACCAAAAGTGATAGAAAGTTCAAACATGGCTCAGAACGGCGTATAACGTCATAATATCACGTTATGGGCGCATTTTGTTTTTTATCTCCAACATGCTCCAAGATGACATTTGGCCCCTGAATATATCACATATATGGTCAACAGAATTATCGGAACCAAAAGTGATAGAAAGTTCAAAGATGTCTCAGAACGGCGTATAACGTCATAATATCACGTTTTGGGCACATTTTGTTTTTTATCTCCAACATGCTCCAAGATGACATTTGGCCCCTGAATATCACATATATGGTCAACAGAATTACCGGAACCAAAAGTGATAGAAAGTTCAAACATGGCTCAGAACGGCGTATAACGTCATAATATCACGTTATGGGCGCATTTTGTTTTTTATCTCCAACATGCTCCAAGATGTCATTTGGCGCCTGAATTTCACGTATATGGTCAACAGAATTATCGGAACCAAAAGTGATAGAAAGTTCAAACATGGCTCAGAACGGCGTATAACGTCATAATATCACGTTTTGGGCCCATTTTGTTTTTTATCTCCAACATGCTCCAATACGATATTTGGCCCCTGAATATCACAAATATGGTCAACAGAATTATCGGAACCAAAAGTGATAGAAAGTTCAAACATGGCTCAGAACGGCGTATAACGTCATAATATCACGTTTTGGGCACATTTTGTTTTTTATCTCCAACATGCTCCAACATGTCATTTGGCGCCTGAATATCACAAATATGGTCAACAGAATTATCGGAACCAAAAGTGATAGAAAGTTCAAACATGGCTCAGAACGGCGTATAACGTCATAATATCACGTTTTGGGCCCATTTTGATTTTTATCTCCAACATGCTCCAATATGTCATTTGGCGCCTGAATATCACATATATGGTCAACAGAATCATCGGAACCAAAAGTGATAGAAAGTTCAAACATGTCTCAGAACGGCGTATAACGTCATAATATCATGTTTTGGACACATTTTGTTTTTTATCTCCAACATGCTCCAATACGATATTTGGCCCCTGAATATCACAAATATGGTCAACAGAATTATCGGAACCAAAAGTGATAGAAAGTTCAAACATGGCTCAGAATGGCGTATAACGTCATAATATCACGTTTTGGGCACATAT
The DNA here is from genome assembly GCF_036711975.1 of Onthophagus taurus. NCBI lineage: Eukaryota > Metazoa > Arthropoda > Insecta > Coleoptera > Scarabaeidae > Onthophagus > Onthophagus taurus. Next base: position 25,395,292 of record NC_091972.1, on the reverse strand, counting down.
TGTTTTTTATCTCCAACATGCTCCAACATGTCATCTGGCGCCTGAATATCACAAATATGGTCAACAGAATTATGGGAACCAAAAGTGATAGAAAGTTCAAACATGGCTCAGAACGGCGTATAACGTCATAATATCACGTTTTGGGCACATTTTGTTTTTTATCTCCAACATGCTCCAACATGTCATTTGGCGCCTGAATATCACAAATATGGTCAACAGAATTATCGGAACGAAATGTGATAGAAAGTTTTGGGCACATTTTGTTTTTTATCTCCAACATGCTCCAAGATGACATTTGGCCCCTGAATATCACATATATGGTCAACAGAATTTCCGGAACCAAAAGTGATAGAAAGTTCAAACATGGCTCTGAACGGCGTATAACGTCATAATATCACGTTTTGGGCACATTTTGTTTTTTATCTCCAACATGCTCCAAGATGACATTTGGCCCCTGAATATCACATATATGGTCAACAGAATTACCAGAACTAAAAGTGATAGAAAGTTCAAACATGGCTCAGAACGGCGTATAACGTCATAATATCACGTTTTGGGCGCATTTTGTTTTTTATCTCCAACATGCTCCAAGATGTCATTTGGCGCCTGAATATCACAAATATGGTCAACAGAATTATCGGAACCAAAAGTGATAGAAAGTTCAAACATGTCTCAGAACGCCGTATAACGTCATAATATCACGTTTTGGGCACATTTTGTTTTTTATCTCCAACATGCTCCAAGATGACATTTGGCCCCTGAATATATCACATATATGGTCAACAGAATTACCGGAACCAAAGGTGATAGAAAGTTCAAACATGGCTCAGAACGGCGTATAACGTCATAATATCACGTTATGGGCGCATTTTGTTTTTTATCTCCAACATGCTCCAAGATGTCATTTGGCGCCTGAATATCACAAATATGGTCAACAGAATTATCGGAACCAAAAGTGATAGAAAGTTCAAAGATGTCTCAGAACGGCGTATAACGTCATAATATCACGTTTTGGGCACATTTTGTTTTTTATCTCCAACATGCTCCAAGATGACATTTGGCCCCTGAATATCACATATATGGTCAACAGAATTATCGGAACCAAAAGTGATAGAAAGTTCAAACATGGCTCAGAACGGCGTATAACGTCATAATATCACGTTTTGGGCACATTTTGTTTTTTATCTCCAACATGCTCCAAGATGACATTTGGCCCCTGAATATCACATATATGGTCAACAGAATTATCGGAACCAAAAGTGATAGAAAGTTCAAACATGGCTCAGAACGGCGTATAACGTCATAATATCACGTTTTGGGCGCATTTTGTTTTTTATCTCCAACATGCTCCAAGATGACATTTGGCCCCTGAATATATCACATGTATGGTCAACAGAATTACCGGAACCAAAAGTGATAGAAAGTTCAAACATGGCTCAGAACGGCGTATAACGTCATAATATCACGTTTTGGGCACATATTGTTTTTTATCTCCAACATGCTCCAACATGTCATTTGGCGCCTGAATATCACAAATATGGTCAACAGAATTATCGGAACCAAAAGTGATAGAAAGTTCAAACATGGCTCAGAACGGCGTATAACGTCATAATATCACGTTTTGGGCACATTTTATTTTTTATCTCCAACATGCTCCAAGATGACATTTGGCCCCTGAATATCACATATATGGTCAATAGAATTACCGGAACCAAAAGTGATAGAAAGTTCAAACATGGCTCTGAACGGCGTATAACGTCATAATATCACGTTTTGGGCACATTTTGTTTTTTATCTCCAACATGCTCCAAGATGACATTTGGCCCCTGAATATCACATATATGGTCAACAGAATTACCAGAACTAAAAGTGATAGAAAGTTCAAACATGGCTCAGAACGGCGTATAACGTCATAATATCACGTTTTGGGCGCATTTTGTTTTTTATCTCCAACATGCTCCAAGATGTCATTTGGCGCCTGAATATCACAAATATGGTCAACAGAATTATCGGAACCAAAAGTGATAGAAAGTTCAAACATGGCTCAGAACGGCGTATAACGTCATAATATCACGTTTTGGGCACATTTTGTTTTTTATCTCCAACATGCTCCAATACGATATTTGGCCCCTGAATATCACAAATATGGTCAACAGAATTATCGGAACCAAAACTGATAGAAAGTTCAAACATGGCTCAGAATGGCGTATAACGTCATAATATCACGTTTTGGGCACATATTGTTTTTTATCTCCAACATGCTCCAACATGTCATTTGGCGCCTGAATATCACAAATATGGTCAACAGAATTATCGGAACGAAATGTGATAGAAAGTTCAAACATGGCTCAGAACGGCGTATAACGTCATAATATCACGTTTTGGGCACATATTGTTTTTTATCTCCAACATGCTCCAACATGTCATTTGGCGCCTGAATATCACAAATATGGTCAACAGAATTATCGGAACGAAATGTGATAGAAAGTTCAAACATGGCTCAGAATGGCGTATAACGTCATAATATCACGTTTTGGGCACATATTGTTTTTTATCTCCAACATGCTCCAACATGTCATTTGGCCCCTGAATATCACATATATGGTCAACAGAATTACCGGAACCAAAAGTGATAGAAAGTTCAAACACGGCTCAGAAAGGCGTATAACGTCATAATATCACGTTTTGGGCACGTTTTGTTTTTTATCTCCAACATGCTCCAAGATGACATTTGGCCCCTGAATATCACATATATGGTCAACAGAATTACCGGAACCAAAAGTGATAGAAAGTTCAAACATGGCTCAGAACGGCGTATAACGTCATAATATCACGTTTTGGGCACATTTTGTTTTTTATCTCCAACATGCTCCATGATGACATTTGGCCCCTGAATATCACATATATGGTCAACAGAATTACCGGAACCAAAAGTGATAGAAAGTTCAAACATGGCTCAGAATGGCGTATAACGTCATAATATCACGTTTTGGGCACATATTGTTTTTTATCTCCAACATGCTCCAACATGTCATTTAGCGCCTGAATATCACAAATATGGTCAACAGAATTATCGGAACCAAAAGTGATAGAAAGTTCAAACATGGCTCAGAACGGCGTATAACGTGATAATATCATGTTTTGGGCGCATTTTGTTTTTTATCTCCAACATGCTCCAAGATGTCATTTGGCGCCTGAATATCACAAATATGGTCAACAGAATTATCGGAACCAAAAGTGATAGAAAGTTCAAACATGTCTCAGAACGGCGTATAACGTCATAATATCACGTTTTGGGCACATTTTGTTTTTTATCTCCAACATGCTCCAAGCTGACATTTGGCCCCTGAATATATCACATATATGGTCAACAGAATTACCGGAACCAAAAGTGATAGAAAGTTCAAACATGGCTCAGAACGGCGTATAACGTCATAATATCACGTTTTGGGCACATTTTGTTTTTTATCTCCAACATGCTCCAATACGATATTTGGCCCCTGAATATCACAAATATGGTCAACAGAATTATCGGAACCAAAAGTGATAGAAAGTTCAAACATGGCTCAGAATGGCGCATAACGTCATAATATCACGTTTTGGGCACATATTGTTTTTTATCTCCAACATGCTCCAACATGTCATTTAGCGCCTGAATATCACAAATATGGTCAACAGAATTATCGGAACCAAAAGTGATAGAAAGTTCAAACATGGCTCAGAACGGCGTATAACGTCATAATATCATGTTTTGGGCGCATTTTGTTTTTTATCTCCAACATGCTCCAAGATGTCATTTGGCGCCTGAATCTCACAAATATGGTCAACAGAATTATCGGAACCAAAAGTGATAGATAGTTCAAACATGTCTCAGAACGCCGTATAACGTCATAATATCACGTTTTGGGCACATTTTGTTTTTTATCTCCAACATGCTCCAAGATGACATTTGGCCCCTGAATATATCACATATATGGTCAACAGAATTACCGGAACCAAAAGTGATAGAAAGTTCAAACATGGCTCAGAACGGCGTATAACGGCATAATATCACGTTTTGGGCACATTTTGTTTTTTATCTCCAACATGCTCCAAGATGACATTTGGCGCCTGAATATCACAAATATGGTCAACAGAATTATCGGAACCAAAAGTGATAGAAAGTTCAAACATGTCTCAGAACGACGTATAACGTCATAATATCACGTTTTGGGCACATTTTGTTTTTTATCTCCAACATGCTCCAAGATGACATTTGGCCCCTGAATATCACATATATGGTCAACAGAATTATCGGAACCAAAAGTGATAGAAAGTTCAAACATGGCTCAGAACGGCGTATAACGTCATAATATCACGTTTTGGGCACATTTTATTTTTTATCTCCAACATGCTCCAAGATGACATTTGGCCCCTGAATATCACATATATGGTCAATAGAATTACCGGAACCAAAAGTGATAGAAAGTTCAAACATGGCTCTGAACGGCGTATAACGTCATAATATCACGTTTTCGGCACATTTTGTTTTTTATCTCCAACATGCTCCAAGATGACATTTGGCCCCTGAATATCACATATATGGTCAACAGAATTACCAGAACTAAAAGTGATAGAAAGTTCAAACATGGCTCAGAACGGCGTATAACGTCATAATATCACGTTTTGGGCGCATTTTGTTTTTTATCTCCAACATGCTCCAAGATGTCATTTGGCGCCTGAATATCACAAATATGGTCAACAGAATTATCGGAACCAAAAGTGATAGAAAGTTCAAACATGTCTCAGAACGGCGTATAACGTCATAATATCACGTTTTGGGCACATTTTGTTTTTTATCTCCAACATGCTCCAAGATGACATTTGGCCCCTGAATATATCACATATATGGTCAACATAATTACCGGAACCAAAAGTGATAGAAAGTTCAAACATGGCTCAGAACGGCTTATAACGTCATAATATCACGTTTTGGGCACATTTTGTTTTTTATCTCCAACATGCTCCAATACGATATTTGGCCCCTGAATATCACAAATATGGTCAACAGAATTATCGGAACCAAAAGTGATAGAAAGTTCAAAGATGTCTCAGAACGGCGTATAACGTCATAATATCACGTTTTGGGCACATTTTGTTTTTTATCTCCAACATGCTCCAAGATGACATTTGGCCCCTGAATATCACATATATGGTCAACAGAATTACCGGAACCAAAAGTGATAGAAAGTTCAAACATGGCTCAGAACGGCGTATAACGTCATAATATCACGTTTTGGGCACATTTTGTTTTTTATCTCCAACATGCTCCAAGATGACATTTGGCCCCTGAATATCACATATATGGTCAACAGAATTATCGGAACCAAAAGTGATAGAAAGTTCAAACATGGCTCAGAACGGCGTATAACGTCATAATATCACGTTTTGGGCGCATTTTGTTTTTTATCTCCAACATGCTCCAAGATGACATTTGGCCCCTGAATATATCACATGTATGGTCAACAGAATTACCGGAACCAAAAGTGATAGAAAGTTCAAACATGGCTCAGAACGGCGTATAAAGTCATAATATCACGTTTTGGGCACATTTTGTTTTTTATCTCCAACATGCTCCAATACGATATTTGGCCCCTGAATATCACAAATATGGTCAACAGAATTATCGGAACCAAAAGTGATAGAAAGTTCAAACATGGCTCAGAACGGCGTATAACGTCATAATATCACGTTTTGGGCACATATTGTTTTTTATCTCCAACATGCTCCAACATGTCATTTGGCGCCTGAATATCACAAATATGGTCAACAGAATTATCGGAACCAAAAGTGATAGAAAGTTCAAACATGGCTCAGAACGGCGTATAACGTCATAATATCACGTTTTGGGCACATATTGTTTTTTATCTCCAACATGCTCCAATACGATATTTGGCCCCTGAATATCACAAATATGGTCAACAGAATTATCGGAACCAAAAGTGATAGAAAGTTCAAACATGGCTCAGAACGGCGTATAACGTCATAATATCACGTTTTGGGCACATATTGTTTTTTATCTCCAACATGCTCCAACATGTCATTTGGCGCCTGAATATCACAAATATGGTCAACAGAATTATCGGAACCAAAAGTGATAGAAAGTTCAAACATGGCTCAGAACGGCGTATAACGTCATAATATCATGTTTTGGGCGCATTTTGTTTTTTATCTCCAACATGCTCCAATACGATATTTGGCCCCTGAATATCACAAATATGGTCAACAGAATTATCGGAACCAAAAGTGATAGAAAGTTCAAACATGGCTCAGAACGGCGTATAACGTCATAATATCACGTTTTGGGCACATATTGTTTTTTATCTCCAACATGCTCCAACATGTCATTTGGCGCCTGAATATCACAAATATGGTCAACAGAATTATCGGAACCAAAAGTGATAGAAAGTTCAAACATGGCTCAGAACGGCGTATAACGTCATAATATCATGTTTTGGGCGCATTTTGTTTTTTATCTCCAACATGCTCCAAGATGTCATTTGGCGCCTGAATATCACAAATATGGTCAACAGAATTACCGGAACCAAAAGTGATAGAAAGTTCAAACATGTCTCAGAACGGCGTATAACGTCATAATATCATGTTTTGGGCGCATTTTGTTTTTTATCTCCAACATGCTCCAATACGATATTTGGCCCCTGAATATCACAAATATGGTCAACAGAATTACCGGAACCAAAAGTGATAGAAAGTTCAAACATGTCTCAGAACGGCGTATAACGTCATAATATCACGTTTTGGGCACATTTTGTTTTTTATCTCCAACATGCTCCAAGCTGACATTTGGCCCCTGAATATATCACATATATGGTCAACAGAATTACCGGAACCAAAAGTGATAGAAAGTTCAAACATGGCTCAGAACGGCGTATAACGTCATAATATCACGTTTTGGGCACATTTTGTTTTTTATCTCCAACATGCTCCAATACGATATTTGGCCCCTGAATATCACAAATATGGTCAACAGAATTATCGGAACCAAAAGTGATAGAAAGTTCAAACATGGCTCAGAATGGCGTATAACGTCATAATATCACGTTTTGGGCACATATTGTTTTTTATCTCCAACATGTCATTTAGCGCCTGAATATCACAAATATGGTCAACAGAATTATCGGAACCAAAAGTGATAGAAAGTTCAAACATGGCTCAGAACGGCGTATAACGTCATAATATCATGTTTTGGGCGCATTTTGTTTTTTATCTCCAACATGCTCCAAGATGTCATTTGGCGCCTGAATCTCACAAATATGGTCAACAGAATTATCGGAACCAAAAGTGATAGATAGTTCAAACATGTCTCAGAACGCCGTATAACGTCATAATATCACGTTTTGGGCACATTTTGTTTTTTATCTCCAACATGCTCCAAGATGACATTTGGCCCCTGAATATATCACATATATGGTCAACAGAATTACCGGAACCAAAAGTGATAGAAAGTTCAAACATGGCTCAGAACGGCGTATAACGGCATAATATCACGTTTTGGGCACATTTTGTTTTTTATCTCCAACATGCTCCAAGATGACATTTGGCGCCTGAATATCACAAATATGGTCAACAGAATTATCGGAACCAAAAGTGATAGAAAGTTCAAACATGTCTCAGAACGACGTATAACGTCATAATATCACGTTTTGGGCACATTTTGTTTTTTATCTCCAACATGCTCCAAGATGACATTTGGCCCCTGAATATCACATATATGGTCAACAGAATTATCGGAACCAAAAGTGATAGAAAGTTCAAACATGGCTCAGAACGGCGTATAACGTCATAATATCACGTTTTGGGCACATTTTATTTTTTATCTCCAACATGCTCCAAGATGACATTTGGCCCCTGAATATCACATATATGGTCAACAGAATTACCAGAACTAAAAGTGATAGAAAGTTCAAACATGGCTCAGAACGGCGTATAACGTCATAATATCACGTTTTGGGCGCATTTTGTTTTTTATCTCCAACATGCTCCAAGATGTCATTTGGCGCCTGAATATCACAAATATGGTCAACAGAATTATCGGAACCAAAAGTGATAGAAAGTTCAAACATGTCTCAGAACGGCGTATAACGTCATAATATCACGTTTTGGGCACATTTTGTTTTTTATCTCCAACATGCTCCAAGATGACATTTGGCCCCTGAATATATCACATATATGGTCAACATAATTACCGGAACCAAAAGTGATAGAAAGTTCAAACATGGCTCAGAACGGCTTATAACGTCATAATATCACGTTTTGGGCACATTTTGTTTTTTATCTCCAACATGCTCCAATACGATATTTGGCCCCTGAATATCACAAATATGGTCAACAGAATTATCGGAACCAAAAGTGATAGAAAGTTCAAACATGGCTCAGAATGGCGTATAACGTCATAATATCACGTTTTGGGCACATTTTGTTTTTTATCTCCAACATGCTCCAAGATGACATTTGGCCCCTGAATATCACATATATGGTCAACAGAATTACCGGAACCAAAAGTGATAGAAAGTTCAAACATGGCTCAGAACGGCGTATAACGTCATAATATCACGTTTTGGGCACATTTTGTTTTTTATCTCCAACATGCTCCAAGATGACATTTGGCCCCTGAATATCACATATATGGTCAACAGAATTATCGGAACCAAAAGTGATAGAAAGTTCAAACATGGCTCAGAACGGCGTATAACGTCATAATATCACGTTTTGGGCGCATTTTGTTTTTTATCTCCAACATGCTCCAAGATGACATTTGGCCCCTGAATATATCACATGTATGGTCAACAGAATTATCGGAACCAAAAGTGATAGAAAGTTCAAACATGGCTCAGAACGGCGTATAACGTCATAATATCATGTTTTGGGCGCATTTTGTTTTTTATCTCCAACATGCTCCAAGATGTCATTTGGCGCCTGAATATCACAAATATGGTCAACAGAATTACCGGAACCAAAAGTGATAGAAAGTTCAAACATGTCTCAGAACGGCGTATAACGTCATAATATCATGTTTTGGGCGCATTTTGTTTTCTATCTCCAACATGCTCCAAGATGTCATTTGGCGCCTGAATATCACAAATATGCTCAACAGAATTATCGGAACCAAAAGTGATAGAAAGTTCAAACATGTCTCAGAACGGCGTATAACGTCATAATATCATGTTTTGGGCGCATTTTGTTTTTTATCTCCAACATGCTCCAAGATGTCATTTGGCCCCTGAATATCACAAATATGGTCAACAGAATTATCGGAACCAAAAGTGATAGAAAGTTCAAACATGGCTCAGAACGGCGTATAACGTCATAATATTACGTTTTGGGCACATTTTCTTTTTTATCTCCAACATGCTCCAAGATGACATTTGGCCCCTGAATATCACATATATGGTCAACAGAATTACCGGAACCAAAAGTGATAGAAAGTTCAAACATGGCTCAGAATGGCGTATAACGTCATAATATCACGATTTGGGCACATATTGTTTTTTATCTCCAACATGCTCCAACATGTCATTTAGCGCCTGAATATCACAAATATGGTCAACAGAATTATCGGAACCAAAAGTGATAGAAAGTTCAAACATGGTTCAGAACGGCGTATAACATCATAATATCACGTTTTGGGCACATTTTATTTTTTATCTCCAACATGCTCCAAGATGACACTTGGCCCCTGAATATCACATATATGGTCAACAGAATTAAAGGAACCAAAAGTGATAGAAAGTTCAAACATGGCTCAGAACGGCGTATAACGTCATAATATCACGTTTTGGGCGCATTTTGTTTTTTATCTCCAACATGCTCCAAGATGTCATTTGGCGCCTGAATATCACAAATATGGTCAACAGAATTATCGGAACCAAAAGTGATAGAAAGTTCAAACATGTCTCAGAACGGCGTATAACGTCATAATATCACGTTTTGGGCACATTTTGTTTTTTATCTCCAACATGCTCCAAGATGGCATTTGGCCCCTGAATATATCACATATATGGTCAACATAATTACCGGAACCAAAAGTGATAGAAAGTTCAAACATGGCTCAGAACGGCTTATAACGTCATAATATCACGTTTTGGGCACATTTTGTTTTTTATCTCCAACATGCTCCAATACGATATTTGGCCCCTGAATATCACAAATATGGTCAACAGAATTATCGGAACCAAAAGTGATAGAAAGTTCAAACATGGCTCAGAATGGCGTATAACGTCATAATATCACGTTTTGGGCACATTTTATTTTTTATCTCCAACATGCTCCAAGATGACATTTGGCCCCTGAATATCACATATATGGTCAACAGAATTAAAGGAACCAAAAGTGATAGAAAGTTCAAACATGACTCAGAACGGCGTATAACGTCATAATATCACGTTTTGGGCACATTTTGTTTTTTATCTCCAACATGCTCCAAGATGACATTTGGCCCCTGAATATCACATATATGGTCAACAGAATTACCAGAACTAAAAGTGATAGAAAGTTCAAACATGGCTCAGAACGGCGTATAACGTCATAATATCACGTTTTGGGCGCATTTTGTTTTTTATCTCCAACATGCTCCAAGATGTCATTTGGCGCCTGAATATCACAAATATGGTCAACAGAATTATCGGAACCAAAAGTGATAGAAAGTTCAAACATGTCTCAGAACGGCGTATAACGTCATAATATCACGTTTTGGGCACATTTTGTTTTTTATCTCCAACATGCTCCAAGATGACATTTGGCCCCTGAATATATCACATATATGGTCAACATAATTACCGGAACCAAAAGTGATAGAAAGTTCAAACATGGCTCAGAACGGCTTATAACGTCATAATATCACGTTTTGGGCACATTTTGTTTTTTATCTCCAACATGCTCCAATACGATATTTGGCCCCTGAATATCACAAATATGGTCAACAGAATTATCGGAACCAAAAGTGATAGAAAGTTCAAACATGGCTCAGAATGGCGTATAACGTCATAATATCACGTTTTGGGCACATTTTATTTTTTATCTCCAACATGCTCCAAGATGACATTTGGCCCCTGAATATCACATATATGGTCAACAGAATTAAAGGAACCAAAAGTGATAGAAAGTTCAAACATGGCTCAGAACGGCGTATAACGTCATAATATCACGTTTTGGGCACATTTTGTTTTTTATCTCCAACATGCTCCAAGATGACATTTGGCCCCTGAATATCACATATATGGTCAACAGAATTACCGGAACCAAAAGTGATAGAAAGTTCAAACATGGCTCAGAACGGCGTATAACGTCATAATATCACGTTTTGGGCACATTTTGTTTTTTATCTCCAACATGCTCCAAGATGACATTTGGCCCCTGAATATCACATATATGGTCAACAGAATTATCGGAACCAAAAGTGATAGAAAGTTCAAACATGGCTCAGAACGGCGTATAACGTCATAATATCACGTTTTGGGCGCATTTTGTTTTTTATCTCCAACATGCTCCAAGATGACATTTGGCCCCTGAATATATCACATGTATGGTCAACAGAATTACCGGAACCAAAAGTGATAGAAAGTTCAAACATGGCTCAGAACGGCGTATAAAGTCATAATATCACGTTTTGGGCACATTTTGTTTTTTATCTCCAACATGCTCCAATACGATATTTGGCCCCTGAATATCACAAATATGGTCAACAGAATTATCGGAACCAAAAGTGATAGAAAGTTCAAACATGGCTCAGAACGGCGTATAACGTCATAATATCACGTTTTGGGCACATATTGTTTTTTATCTCCAACATGCTCCAACATGTCATTTGGCGCCTGAATATCACAAATATGGTCAACAGAATTATCGGAACCAAAAGTGATAGAAAGTTCAAACATGGCTCAGAACGGCGTATAACGTCATAATATCACGTTTTGGGCACATATTGTTTTTTATCTCCAACATGCTCCAACATGTCATTTGGCGCCTGAATATCACAAATATGGTCAACAGAATTATCGGAACCAAAAGTGATAGAAAGTTCAAACATGGCTCAGAACGGCGTATAACGTCATAATATCATGTTTTGGGCGCATTTTGTTTTTTATCTCCAACATGCTCCAAGATGTCATTTGGCGCCTGAATATCACAAATATGGTCAACAGAATTACCGGAACCAAAAGTGATAGAAAGTTCAAACATGTCTCAGAACGGCGTATAACGTCATAATATCATGTTTTGGGCGCATTTTGTTTTTTATCTCCAACATGCTCCAAGATGTCATTTGGCGCCTGAATATCACAAATATGGTCAACAGAATTATCGGAACCAAAAGTGATAGAAAGTTCAAACATGTCTCAGAACGGCGTATAACGTCATAATATCATGTTTTGGGCGCATTTTGTTTTTTATCTCCAACATGCTCCAAGATGTCATTTGGCCCCTGAATATCACAAATATGGTCAACAGAATTATCGGAACCAAAAGTGATAGAAAGGTCAAACATGGCTCAGAACGGCGTATAACGTCATAATATTACGTTTTGGGCACATTTTGTTTTTTATCTCCAACATGCTCCAAGATGACATTTGGCCCCTGAATATCACATATATGGTCAACAGAATTACCGGAACCAAAAGTGATAGAAAGTTCAAACATGGCTCAGAATGGCGTATAACGTCATAATATCACGTTTTGGGCACATATTGTTTTTTATCTCCAACATGCTCCAACATGTCATTTAGCGCCTGAATATCACAAATATGGTCAACAGAATTATCGGAACCAAAAGTGATAGAAAGTTCAAACATGGTTCAGAACGGCGTATAACATCATAATATCACGTTTTGGGCACATTTTATTTTTTATCTCCAACATGCTCCAAGATGACATTTGGCCCCTGAATATCACATATATGGTCAACAGAATTAAAGGAACCAAAAGTGATAGAAAGTTCAAACATGGCTCAGAACGGCGTATAACGTCATAATATCACGTTTTGGGCACATTTTATTTTTTATCTCCAACATGCTCCAAGATGACATTTGGCCCCTGAATATCACATATATGGTCAATAGAATTACCGGAACCAAAAGTGATAGAAAGTTCAAACATGGCTCTGAACGGCGTATAACGTCATAATATCACGTTTTGGGCACATTTTGTTTTTTATCTCCAACATGCTCCAAGATGACATTTGGCCCCTGAATATCACATATATGGTCAACAGAATTACCAGAACTAAAAGTGATAGAAAGTTCAAACATGGCTCAGAACGGCGTATAACGTCATAATATCACGTTTTGGGCGCATTTTGTTTTTTATCTCCAACATGCTCCAAGATGTCATTTGGCGCCTGAATATCACAAATATGGTCAACAGAATTATCGGAACCAAAAGTGATAGAAAGTTCAAACATGTCTCAGAACGGCGTATAACGTCATAATATCACGTTTTGGGCACATTTTGTTTTTTATCTCCAACATGCTCCAACATGTCATTTGGCGCCTGAATATCACAAATATGGTCAACAGAATTATCGGAACCAAAAGTGATAGAAAGTTCAAACATGGCTCAGAACGGCGTATAACGTCATAATATCATGTTTTGGGCGCATTTTGTTTTTTATCTCCAACATGCTCCAAGATGTCATTTGGCGCCTGAATATCACAAATATGGTCAACAGAATTACCGGAACCAAAAGTGATAGAAAGTTCAAACATGTCTCAGAACGGCGTATAACGTCATAATATCATGTTTTGGGCGCATTTTGTTTTTTATCTCCAACATGCTCCAAGATGTCATTTGGCGCCTGAATATCACAAATATGGTCAACAGAATTATCGGAACCAAAAGTGATAGAAAGTTCAAACATGTCTCAGAACGGCGTATAACGTCATAATATCATGTTTTGGGCGCATTTTGTTTTTTATCTCCAACATGCTCCAAGATGTCATTTGGCCCCTGAATATCACAAATATGGTCAACAGAATTATCGGAACCAAAAGTGATAGAAAGTTCAAACATGGCTCAGAACGGCGTATAACGTCATAATATTACGTTTTGGGCACATTTTGTTTTTTATCTCCAACATGCTCCAAGATGACATTTGGCCCCTGAATATCACATATATGGTCAACAGAATTACCGGAACCAAAAGTGATAGAAAGTTCAAACATGGCTCAGAATGGCGTATAACGTCATAATATCACGTTTTGGGCACATATTGTTTTTTATCTCCAACATGCTCCAACATGTCATTTAGCGCCTGAATATCACAAATATGGTCAACAGAATTATCGGAACCAAAAGTGATAGAAAGTTCAAACATGGTTCAGAACGGCGTATAACATCATAATATCACGTTTTGGGCACATTTTATTTTTTATCTCCAACATGCTCCAAGATGACATTTGGCCCCTGAATATCACATATATGGTCAACAGAATTAAAGGAACCAAAAGTGATAGAAAGTTCAAACATGGCTCAGAACGGCGTATAACGTCATAATATCACGTTTTGGGCACATTTTATTTTTTATCTCCAACATGCTCCAAGATGACATTTGGCCCCTGAATATCACATATATGGTCAATAGAATTACCGGAACCAAAAGTGATAGAAAGTTCAAACATGGCTCTGAACGGCGTATAACGTCATAATATCACGTTTTGGGCACATTTTGTTTTTTATCTCCAACATGCTCCAAGATGACATTTGGCCCCTGAATATCACATATATGGTCAACAGAATTACCAGAACTAAAAGTGATAGAAAGTTCAAACATGGCTCAGAACGGCGTATAACGTCATAATATCACGTTTTGGGCGCATTTTGTTTTTTATCTCCAACATGCTCCAAGATGACATTTGGCCCCTGAATATCACATATATGGTCAACAGAATTATCGGAACCAAAAGTGATAGAAAGTTCAAACATGGCTCAGAACGGCGTATAACGTCATAATATCACGTTTTGGGCGCATTTTGTTATTTATCTCCAACATGCTCCAAGATGACATTTGGCCCCTGAATATATCACATGTATGGTCAACAGAATTACCGGAACCAAAAGTGATAGAAAGTTCAAACATGGCTCAGAACGGCGTATAACGTCATAATATCACGTTTTGGGCACATATTGTTTTTTATCTCCAACATGCTCCAACATGTCATTTGGCGCCTGAATATCACAAATATGGTCAACAGAATTATCGGAACCAGAAGTGATAGAAAGTTCAAACATGGCTCAGAACGGCGTATAACGTCATAATATCATGTTTTGGGCGCATTTTGTTTTTTATCTCCAACATGCTCCAAGATGTCATTTGGCGCCTGAATATCACAAATATGGTCAACAGAATTATCGGAACCAAAAGTGATAGAAAGTTCAAACATGTCTCAGAACGGCGTATAACGTCATAATATCATGTTTTGGGCGCATTTTGTTTTTTATCTCCAACATGCTCCAAGATGTCATTTGGCCCCTGAATATCACAAATATGGTCAACAGAATTATCGGAACCAAAAGTGATAGAAAGTTCAAACATGGCTCAGAACGGCGTATAACGTCATAATATTACGTTTTGGGCACCTTTTGTTTTTTATCTCCAACATGCTCCAAGATGACATTTGGCCCCTGAATATCACATATATGGTCAACAGAATTATCGGAACCAAAAGTGATAGAAAGTTCAAACATGGCTCAGAACGGCGTATAACGTCATAATATCACGTTTTGGGCACATTTTATTTTTTATCTCCAACATGCTCCAAGATGACATTTGGCCCCTGAATATCACATATATGGTCAATAGAATTACCGGAACCAAAAGTGATAGAAAGTTCAAACATGGCTCTGAACGGCGTATAACGTCATAATATCACGTTTTGGGCACATTTTGTTTTTTATCTCCAACATGCTCCAAGATGACATTTGGCCCCTGAATATCACATATATGGTCAACAGAATTACCAGAACTAAAAGTGATAGAAAGTCCAAACATGGCTCAGAACGGCGTATAACGTCATAATATCACGTTTTGGGCGCATTTTGTTTTTTATCTCCAACATGCTCCAAGATGTCATTTGGCGCCTGAATATCACAAATATGGTCAACAGAATTATCGGAACCAAAAGTGATAGAAAGTTCAAACATGGCTCAGAACGGCGTATAACGTCATAATATCACGTTTTGGGCACATTTTGTTTTTTATCTCCAACATGCTCCAAGATGACATTTGGCCCCTGAATATATCACATATATGGTCAACATATTTACCGGAACCAAAAGTGATAGAAAGTTCAAACATGGCTCAGAACGGCTTATAACGTCATAATATCACGTTTTGGGCACATTTTGTTTTTTATCTCCAACATGCTCCAATACGATATTTGGCCCCTGAATATCACAAATATGGTCAACAGAATTATCGGAACCAAAAGTGATAGAAAGTTCAAACATGGCTCAGAATGGCGTATAACGTCATAATATCACGTTTTGGGCACATTTTATTTTTTATCTCCAACATGCTCCAAGATGACATTTGGCCCCTGAATATCACATATATGGTCAACAGAATTAAAGGAACCAAAAGTGATAGAAAGTTCAAACATGGCTCAGAACGGCGTATAACGTCATAATATCACGTTTTGGGCACATTTTGTTTTTTATCTCCAACATGCTCCAAGATGACATTTGGCCCCTGAATATCACATATATGGTCAACAGAATTACCGGAACCAAAAGTGATAGAAAGTTCAAACATGGCTCAGAACGGCGTATAACGTCATAATATCACGTTTTGGGCACATTTTGTTTTTTATCTCCAACATGCTCCAAGATGACATTTGGCCCCTGAATATCACATATATGGTCAACAGAATTATCGGAACCAAAAGTGATAGAAAGTTCAAACATGGCTCAGAAGGGCGTATAACGTCATAATATCACGTTTTGGGCGCATTTTGTTTTTTATCTCCAACATGCTCCAAGATGACATTTGGCCCCTGAATATATCACATGTATGGTCAACAGAATTACCGGAACCAAAAGTGATAGAAAGTTCAAACATGGCTCAGAACGGCGTATAAAGTCATAATATCACGTTTTGGGCACATTTTGTTTTTTATCTCCAACATGCTCCAATACGATATTTGGCCCCTGAATATCACAAATATGGTCAACAGAATTATCGGAACCAAAAGTGATAGAAAGTTCAAACATGTCTCAGAACGGCGTATAACGTCATAATATCATGTTTTGGGCGCATTTTGTTTTTTATCTCCAACATGCTCCAAGATGTCATTTGGCGCCTGAATATCACAAATATGGTCAACAGAATTATCGGAACCAAAAGTGATAGAAAGTTCAAACATGTCTCAGAACGGCGTATAACGTCATAATATCATGTTTTGGGCGCATTTTGTTTTTTATCTCCAACATGCTCCAAGATGTCATTTGGCCCCTGAATATCACAAATATGGTCAACAGAATTATCGGAACCAAAAGTGATAGAAAGTTCAAACATGGCTCAGAACGGCGTATAACGTCATAATATTACGTTTTGGGCACATTTTGTTTTTTATCTCCAACATGCTCCAAGATGACATTTGGCCCCTGAATATCACATATATGGTCAACAGAATTACCGGAACCAAAAGTGATAGAAAGTTCAAACATGGCTCAGAATGGCGTATAACGTCATAATATCACGTTTTGGGCACATATTGTTTTTTATCTCCAACATGCTCCAACATGTCATTTAGCGCCTGAATATCACAAATATGGTCAACAGAATTATCGGAACCAAAAGTGATAGAAAGTTCAAACATGGTTCAGAACGGCGTATAACATCATAATATCACGTTTTGGGCACATTTTATTTTTTATCTCCAACATGCTCCAAGATGACATTTGGCCCCTGAATATCACATATATGGTCAACAGAATTAAAGGAACCAAAAGTGATAGAAAGTTCAAACATGGCTCAGAACGGCGTATAACGTCATAATATCACGTTTTGGGCACATTTTATTTTTTATCTCCAACATGCTCCAAGATGACATTTGGCCCCTGAATATCACATATATGGTCAATAGAATTACCGGAACCAAAAGTGATAGAAAGTTCAAACATGGCTCTGAACGGCGTATAACGTCATAATATCACGTTTTGGGCACATTTTGTTTTTTATCTCCAACATGCTCCAAGATGACATTTGGCCCCTGAATATCACATATATGGTCAACAGAATTACCAGAACTAAAAGTGATAGAAAGTTCAAACATGGCTCAGAACGGCGTATAACGTCATAATATCACGTTTTGGGCGCATTTTGTTTTTTATCTCCAACATGCTCCAAGATGACATTTGGCCCCTGAATATCACATATATGGTCAACAGAATTATCGGAACCAAAAGTGATAGAAAGTTCAAACATGGCTCAGAACGGCGTATAACGTCATAATATCACGTTTTGGGCGCATTTTGTTATTTATCTCCAACATGCTCCAAGATGACATTTGGCCCCTGAATATATCACATGTATGGTCAACAGAATTACCGGAACCAAAAGTGATAGAAAGTTCAAACATGGCTCAGAACGGCGTATAACGTCATAATATCACGTTTTGGGCACATATTGTTTTTTATCTCCAACATGCTCCAACATGTCATTTGGCGCCTGAATATCACAAATATGGTCAACAGAATTATCGGAACCAGAAGTGATAGAAAGTTCAAACATGCCTCAGAACGGCGTATAACGTCATAATATCATGTTTTGGGCGCATTTTGTTTTTTATCTCCAACATGCTCCAAGATGTCATTTGGCGCCTGAATATCACAAATATGGTCAACAGAATTATCGGAACCAAAAGTGATAGAAAGTTCAAACATGTCTCAGAACGGCGTATAACGTCATAATATCATGTTTTGGGCGCATTTTGTTTTTTATCTCCAACATGCTCCAAGATGTCATTTGGCCCCTGAATATCACAAATATGGTCAACAGAATTATCGGAACCAAAAGTGATAGAAAGTTCAAACATGGCTCAGAACGGCGTATAACGTCATAATATTACGTTTTGGGCACCTTTTGTTTTTTATCTCCAACATGCTCCAAGATGACATTTGGCCCCTGAATATCACATATATGGTCAACAGAATTATCGGAACCAAAAGTGATAGAAAGTTCAAACATGGCTCAGAACGGCGTATAACGTCATAATATCACGTTTTGGGCACATTTTATTTTTTATCTCCAACATGCTCCAAGATGACATTTGGCCCCTGAATATCACATATATGGTCAATAGAATTACCGGAACCAAAAGTGATAGAAAGTTCAAACATGGCTCTGAACGGCGTATAACGTCATAATATCACGTTTTGGGCACATTTTGTTTTTTATCTCCAACATGCTCCAAGATGACATTTGGCCCCTGAATATCACATATATGGTCAACAGAATTACCAGAACTAAAAGTGATAGAAAGTCCAAACATGGCTCAGAACGGCGTATATCGTCATAATATCACGTTTTGGGCGCATTTTGTTTTTTATCTCCAACATGCTCCAACATGTCATTTGGCGCCTGAATATCACAAATATGGTCAACAGAATCATCGGAACCAAAAGTGATAGAAAGTTCAAACATGTCTCAGAACGGCGTATAACATCATAATATCACGTTTTGGGCGCATTTTGCTTTTTATCTCCAACATGCTCCAATACGATATTTGGCCCCTGAATATCACTAATATGGTCAACAGTATTATCGGAACCAAAAGTGATAGAAAGTTCAAACATGGCTCAGAACGGCGTATAACGTCATAATATCACGTTTTGGGCACATATTGTTTTTTATCTCCAACATGCTCCAACATGTCATTTGGCGCCTGAATATCACAAATATGGTCAACAGAATTATCGGAACCAAAAGTGATATAAAGTTCAAACACGGCTCAGAACGGCGTATAACGTCATAATATCACGTTTTGGGCGCATTTTGTTATTTATCTCCAACATGCTCCAAGATGACATTTGGCCCCTGAATATATCACATGTATGGTCAACAGAATTACCGGAACCAAAAGTGATAGAAAGTTCAAACATGGCTCAGAACGGCGTATAACGTCATAATATCACGTTTTGGGCACATATTGTTTTTTATCTCCAACATGCTCCAACATGTCATTTGGCGCCTGAATATCACAAATATGGTCAACAGAATTATCGGAACCAGAAGTGATAGAAAGTTCAAACATGCCTCAGAACGGCGTATAACGTCATAATATCATGTTTTGGGCGCATTTTGTTTTTTATCTCCAACATGCTCCAAGATGTCATTTGGCGCCTGAATATCACAAATATGGTCAACAGAATTATCGGAACCAAAAGTGATAGAAAGTTCAAACATGTCTCAGAACGGCGTATAACGTCATAATATCATGTTTTGGGCGCATTTTGTTTTTTATCTCCAACATGCTCCAAGATGTCATTTGGCCCCTGAATATCACAAATATGGTCAACAGAATTATCGGAACCAAAAGTGATAGAAAGTTCAAACATGGCTCAGAACGGCGTATAACGTCATAATATTACGTTTTGGGCACCTTTTGTTTTTTATCTCCAACATGCTCCAAGATGACATTTGGCCCCTGAATATCACATATATGGTCAACAGAATTATCGGAACCAAAAGTGATAGAAAGTTCAAACATGGCTCAGAACGGCGTATAACGTCATAATATCACGTTTTGGGCACATTTTATTTTTTATCTCCAACATGCTCCAAGATGACATTTGGCCCCTGAATATCACATATATGGTCAATAGAATTACCGGAACCAAAAGTGATAGAAAGTTCAAACATGGCTCTGAACGGCGTATAACGTCATAATATCACGTTTTGGGCACATTTTGTTTTTTATCTCCAACATGCTCCAAGATGACATTTGGCCCCTGAATATCACATATATGGTCAACAGAATTACCAGAACTAAAAGTGATAGAAAGTCCAAACATGGCTCAGAACGGCGTATATCGTCATAATATCACGTTTTGGGCGCATTTTGTTTTTTATCTCCAACATGCTCCAAGATGTCATTTGGCGCCTGAATATCACAAATATGGTCAACAGAATTATCGGAACCAAAAGTGATAGAAAGTTCAAACATGGCTCAGAACGGCGTATAACGTCATAATATCACGTTTTGGGCACATTTTGTTTTTTATCTCCAACATGCTCCAAGATGACATTTGGCCCCTGAATATCACATATATGGTCAACAGAATTATCGGAACCAAAAGTGATAGAAAGTTCAAACATGGCTCAGAAGGGCGTATAACGTCATAATATCACGTTTTGGGCGCATTTTGTTTTTTATCTCCAACATGCTCCAAGATGACATTTGGCCCCTGAATATATCACATGTATGGTCAACAGAATTACCGGAACCAAAAGTGATAGAAAGTTCAAACATGGCTCAGAACGGCGTATAAAGTCATAATATCACGTTTTGGGCACATTTTGTTTTTTATCTCCAACATGCTCCAATACGATATTTGGCCCCTGAATATCACAAATATGGTCAACAGAATTATCGGAACCAAAAGTGATAGAAAGTTCAAACATGGCTCAGAACGGCGTATAACGTCATAATATCACGTTTTGGGCACATTTTGTTTTTTATCTCCAACATGCTCCAAGATGACATTTGGCCCCTGAATATCACATATATGGTCAACAGAATTATCGGAACCAAAAGTGATAGAAAGTTCAAACATGGCTCAGAAGGGCGTATAACGTCATAATATCACGTTTTGGGCGCATTTTGTTTTTTATCTCCAACATGCTCCAAGATGACATTTGGCCCCTGAATATATCACATGTATGGTCAACAGAATTACCGGAACCAAAAGTGATAGAAAGTTCAAACATGGCTCAGAACGGCGTATAAAGTCATAATATCACGTTTTGGGCACATTTTGTTTTTTATCTCCAACATGCTCCAATACGATATTTGGCCCCTGAATATCACAAATATGGTCAACAGAATTATCGGAACCAAAAGTGATAGAAAGTTCAAACATGGCTCAGAACGGCGTATAACGTCATAATATCACGTTTTGGGCACATTTTGTTTTTTATCTCCAACATGCTCCAAGATGACATTTGGCCCCTGAATATCACATATATGGTCAACAGAATTACCGGAACCAAAAGTGATAGAAAGTTGAAACATGGCTCAGAACGGCGTATAACGTCATAATATCATGTTTTGGGCGCATTTTGCTTTTTATCTCCAACATGCTCCAATACGATATTTGGCCCCTGAATATCACAAATATGGTCAACAGAATTATCGGAACCAAAAGTGATAGAAAGTTCAAACATGGCTCAGAACGGCGTATAACGTCATAATATCACGTTTTGGGCACATATTGTTTTTTATCTCCAACATGCTCCAACATGTCATTTGGCGCCTGAATATCACAAATATGGTCAACAGAATTATCGGAACCAAAAGTGATATAAAGTTCAAACACGGCTCAGAACGGCGTATAACGTCATAATATCACGTTTTGGGCACATATTGTTTTTTATCTCCAACATGCTCCAACATGTCATTTGGCGCCTGAATATCACAAATATGGTCAACAGAATCATCGGAACCAAAAGTGATAGAAAGTTCAAACATGTCTCAGAACGGCGTATAACATCATAATATCACGTTTTGGGCGCATTTTGCTTTTTATCTCCAACATGCTCCAATACGATATTTGGCCCCTGAATATCACTAATATGGTCAACAGTATTATCGGAACCAAAAGTGATAGAAAGTTCAAACATGGCTCAGAACGGCGTATAACGTCATAATATCACGTTTTGGGCACATATTGTTTTTTATCTCCAACATGCTCCAACATGTCATTTGGCGCCTGAATATCACAAATATGGTCAACAGAATTATCGGAACCAAAAGTGATATAAAGTTCAAACACGGCTCAGAACGGCGTATAACGTCATAATATCACGTTTTGGGCACATTTTGTTTTTTATCTCCAACATGCTCCAATATGTCATTTGGCGCCTGAATATCACATATATGGTCAACAGAATCATCGGAACCAAAAGTGATAGAAAGTTCAAACATGTCTCAGAACGGCGTATAACGTCATAATGTCACGTTTTGGGCACATTTTGTTTTTTATCTCCAACATGCTCCAAGATGACATTTGGCCCCTGAATATCACATATATGGTCAACAGAATTACCGGAACCAAAAGTGATAGAAAGTTCAAACATGGCTCAGAACGGCGTATAACGTCATAATATCACGTTTTGGGCCCATTTTGTTTTTTATCTCCAATATGCTCCAATATGTCATTTGGCGCCTGAATATCACATATATGGTCAACAGAATCATCGGAACCAAAAGTGATAGAAAGTTCAAACATGTCTCAGAACGGCGTATAACATCATAATATCACGTTTTGGGCGCATTTTGCTTTTTATCTCCAACATGCTCCAATACGATATTTGGCCCCTGAATATCACTAATATGGTCAACAGAATTATCGGAACCAAAAGTGATAGAAAGTTCAAACATGGCTCAGAACGGCGTATAACGTCATAATATCACGTTTTGGGCACATTTTGTTTTTTATCTCCAACATGCTCCAAGATGACATTTGGCCCCTGAATATCACATATATGGTCAACAGAATTACCGGAACCAAAAGTGATAGAAAGTTCAAACATGGCTCAGAACGGCGTATAACGTCATAATATCACGGTTTGGGCGCATTTTGTTTTTTATCTGAAGCATGCTCCAATATGTCATTTGGCGCCTGAATATCACATATATGGTCAACAGAATCATCGGAACCAAAAGTGATAGAAAGTTCAAACATGTCTCAGAACGGCGTATAACATCATAATATCACGTTTTGGGCGCATTTTGCTTTTTATCTCCAACATGCTCCAATACGATATTTGGCCCCTGAATATCACTAATATGGTCAACAGAATTATCGGAACCAAAAGTGATAGAAAGTTCAAACATGGCTCAGAACGGCGTATAACGTCATAATATCACGTTTTGGGCACATATTGTTTTTTATCTCCAACATGCTCCAACATGTCATTTGGCGCCTGAATATCACAAATATGGTCAACAGAATTATCGGAACCAAAAGTGATATAAAGTTCAAACACGGCTCAGAACGGCGTATAACGTCATAATATCACGTTTTGGGCACATTTTGTTTTTTATCTCCAACATGCTCCAATATGTCATTTGGCGCCTGAATATCACATATATGGTCAACAGAATCATCGGAACCAAAAGTGATAGAAAGTTCAAACATGTCTCAGAACGGCGTATAACGTCATAATGTCACGTTTTGGGCACATTTTGTTTTTTATCTCCAACATGCTCCAAGATGACATTTGGCCCCTGAATATCACATATATGGTCAACAGAATTACCGGAACCAAAAGTGATAGAAAGTTCAAACATGGCTCAGAACGGCGTATAACGTCATAATATCACGTTTTGGGCCCATTTTGTTTTTTATCTCCAATATGCTCCAATATGTCATTTGGCGCCTGAATATCACATATATGGTCAACAGAATCATCGGAACCAAAAGTGATAGAAAGTTCAAACATGTCTCAGAACGGCGTATAACATCATAATATCACGTTTTGGGCGCATTTTGCTTTTTATCTCCAACATGCTCCAATACGATATTTGGCCCCTGAATATCACTAATATGGTCAACAGAATTATCGGAACCAAAAGTGATAGAAAGTTCAAACATGGCTCAGAACGGCGTATAACGTCATAATATCACGTTTTGGGCACATTTTGTTTTTTATCTCCAACATGCTCCAAGATGACATTTGGCCCCTGAATATCACATATATGGTCAACAGAATTACCGGAACCAAAAGTGATAGAAAGTTCAAACAATGCTCAGAACGGCGTATAACGTCATAATATCACGGTTTGGGCGCATTTTGTTTTTTATCTGAAGCATGCTCCAATATGTCATTTGGCGCCTGAATATCACATATATGGTCAACAGAATCATCGGAACCAAAAGTGATAGAAAGTTCAAACATGTCTCAGAACGGCGTATAACGTCATAATATCACGTTTTGGGCGCATTTTGCTTTTTATCTCCAACATGCTCCAATACGATATTTGGCCCCTGAATATCACAAATATGGTCAACAGAATTATCGGAACCAAAAGTGATAGAAAGTTCAAACATGGCTCAGAACGGCGTATAACGTCATAATATCACGTTTTGGGCCCATTTTGTTTCTTATCTCAAACATGCTCCAATATGTCATTTGGCGCCTGAATATCACATATATGGTCAACAGAATTACCGGAACAAAAAGTGATAGAAAGTTCAAACATGTCTCAGAACGGCGTATAACGTCATAATATCACGTTTTGGGCGCATTTTGCTTTTTATCTCCAACATGCTCCAATACGATATTTGGCCCCTGAATATCACATATATGGTCAACAGAATTACCGGAACCAAAAGTGATAGAAAGTTCAAACATGGCTCAGAACGGCGTATAACGTCATAATATCATGTTTTGGGCGCATTTTGCTTTTTATCTCCAACATGCTCCAATACGATATTTGGCCCCTGAATATCACAAATATGGTCAACAGAATTATCGGAACCAAAAGTGATAGATAGTTCAAACATGGCTCAGAACGGCGTATAACGTCATAATATCAGGTTTTGGGCACATTTTGTTTTTTATCCCCAACATGCTCCAATACGATATTTGGCTCCTGAATATCACAAATATGGTCAACAGAATTATCGGAACCAAAAGTGATAGAAAGTTCAAACATGGCTCAGAACGGCGTATATCGTCATAATACCACGTTTTGGGCACATTTTGTTTTTTATCTCCAACATGCTCCAATATGTCATTTGGCGCCTGAATATCACAAATATGTTCAACAGAATTATCGGAACCAAAAGTGATAGAAAGTTCAAACATGGCTCAGAACGGCGTATAACGTCATAATATCACGTTTTGGGCGCATTTTGTTTTTTATCTCCAACATGCTCCAAGATGTCATTTGGCGCCTGAATATCACATATATGGTCAACAGAATTACCGGAACCAAAAGTGATAGAAAGTTGAAACATGGCTCAGAACGGCGTATAACGTCATAATATCATGTTTTGGGCGCATTTTGCTTTTTATCTCCAACATGCTCCAATACGATATTTGGCCCCTGAATATCACAAATATGGTCAACAGAATTATCGGAACCAAAAGTGATAGAAAGTTCAAACATGGCTCAGAACGGCGTATAACGTCATAATATCACGTTTTGGGCACATATTGTTTTTTATCTCCAACATGCTCCAACATGTCATTTGGCGCCTGAATATCACAAATATGGTCAACAGAATCATCGGAACCAAAAGTGATAGAAAGTTCAAACATGTCTCAGAACGGCGTATAACATCATAATATCACGTTTTGGGCGCATTTTGCTTTTTATCTCCAACATGCTCCAATACGATATTTGGCCCCTGAATATCACTAATATGGTCAACAGAATTATCGGAACCAAAAGTGATAGAAAGTTCAAACATGGCTCAGAACGGCGTATAACGTCATAATATCACGTTTTGGGCACATTTTGTTTTTTATCTCCAACATGCTCCAAGATGACATTTGGCCCCTGAATATCACATATATGGTCAACAGAATTACCGGAACCAAAAGTGATAGAAAGTTCAAACATGGCTCAGAACGGCGTATAACGTCATAATATCACGTTTTGGGCGCATTTTGTTTTTTATCTGAAGCATGCTCCAATATGTCATTTGGCGCCTGAATATCACATATATGGTCAACAGAATCATCGGAACCAAAAGTGATAGAAAGTTCAAACATGTCTCAGAACGGCGTATAACGTCATAATATCACGTTTTGGGCGCATTTTGCTTTTTATCTCCAACATGCTCCAATACGATATTTGGCCCCTGAATATCACAAATATGGTCAACAGAATTATCGGAACCAAAAGTGATAGAAAGTTCAAACATGGCTCAGAACGGCGTATAACGTCATAATATCACGTTTTGGGCCCATTTTGTTTCTTATCTCAAACATGCTCCAATATGTCATTTGGCGCCTGAATATCACATATATGGTCAACAGAATTACCGGAACAAAAAGTGATAGAAAGTTCAAACATGTCTCAGAACGGCGTATAACGTCATAATATCACGTTTTGGGCGCATTTTGCTTTTTATCTCCAACATGCTCCAATACGATATTTGGCCCCTGAATATCACAAATATGGTCAACAGAATTATCGGAACCAAAAGTGATAGATAGTTCAAACATGGCTCAGAACGGCGTATAACGTCATAATATCAGGTTTTGGGCACATTTTGTTTTTTATCCCCAACATGCTCCAATACGATATTTGGCTCCTGAATATCACAAATATGGTCAACAGAATTATCGGAACCAAAAGTGATAGAAAGTTCAAACATGGCTCAGAACGGCGTATATCGTCATAATATCACGTTTTGGGCACATTTTGTTTTTTATCTCCAACATGCTCCAATATGTCATTTGGCGCCTGAATATCACAAATATGTTCAACAGAATTATCGGAACCAAAAGTGATAGAAAGTTCAAACATGGCTCAGAACGGCGTATAACGTCATAATATCACGTTTTGGGCACATTTTGTTTTTTATCTCCAACATGCTCCAAGATGACATTTGGCCCCTGAATATCACATATATGGTCAACAGAATTATCGGAACCAAAAGTGATAGAAAGTTCAAACATGGCTCAGAAGGGCGTATAACGTCATAATATCACGTTTTGGGCGCATTTTGTTTTTTATCTCCAACATGCTCCAAGATGACATTTGGCCCCTGAATATATCACATGTATGGTCAACAGAATTACCGGAACCAAAAGTGATAGAAAGTTCAAACATGGCTCAGAACGGCGTATAAAGTCATAATATCACGTTTTGGGCACATTTTGTTTTTTATCTCCAACATGCTCCAATACGATATTTGGCCCCTGAATATCACAAATATGGTCAACAGAATTATCGGAACCAAAAGTGATAGAAAGTTCAAACATGGCTCAGAACGGCGTATAACGTCATAATATCACGTTTTGGGCACATTTTATTTTTTATCTCCAACATGCTCCAAGATGACATTTGGCCCCTGAATATCACATATATGGTCAACAGAATTAAAGGAACCAAAAG
This sequence comes from Onthophagus taurus, assembly GCF_036711975.1. Lineage (NCBI taxonomy): Eukaryota > Metazoa > Arthropoda > Insecta > Coleoptera > Scarabaeidae > Onthophagus > Onthophagus taurus. Next base: position 25,366,946 of record NC_091972.1, on the reverse strand, counting down.
TGATAGAAAGTTCAAACATGGCTCAGAACGGCGTATAACGTCATAATATCACGTTTTGGGCACATTTTGTTTTTTATCTCCAACATGCTCCAAGATGACATTTGGCCCCTGAATATCACATATATGGTCAACAGAATTACCGGAACCAAAAGTGATAGAAAGTTGAAACATGGCTCAGAACGGCGTATAACGTCATAATATCATGTTTTGGGCGCATTTTGCTTTTTATCTCCAACATGCTCCAATACGATATTTGGCCCCTGAATATCACAAATATGGTCAACAGAATTATCGGAACCAAAAGTGATAGAAAGTTCAAACATGGCTCAGAACGGCGTATAACGTCATAATATCACGTTTTGGGCACATATTGTTTTTTATCTCCAACATGCTCCAACATGTCATTTGGCGCCTGAATATCACAAATATGGTCAACAGAATTATCGGAACCAAAAGTGATATAAAGTTCAAACACGGCTCAGAACGGCGTATAACGTCATAATATCACGTTTTGGGCACATATTGTTTTTTATCTCCAACATGCTCCAACATGTCATTTGGCGCCTGAATATCACAAATATGGTCAACAGAATCATCGGAACCAAAAGTGATAGAAAGTTCAAACATGTCTCAGAACGGCGTATAACATCATAATATCACGTTTTGGGCGCATTTTGCTTTTTATCTCCAACATGCTCCAATACGATATTTGGCCCCTGAATATCACTAATATGGTCAACAGAATTATCGGAACCAAAAGTGATAGAAAGTTCAAACATGGCTCAGAACGGCGTATAACGTCATAATATCACGTTTTGGGCACATATTGTTTTTTATCTCCAACATGCTCCAACATGTCATTTGGCGCCTGAATATCACAAATATGGTCAACAGAATTATCGGAACCAAAAGTGATATAAAGTTCAAACACGGCTCAGAACGGCGTATAACGTCATAATATCACGTTTTGGGCACATTTTGTTTTTTATCTCCAACATGCTCCAATATGTCATTTGGCGCCTGAATATCACATATATGGTCAACAGAATCATCGGAACCAAAAGTGATAGAAAGTTCAAACATGTCTCAGAACGGCGTATAACGTCATAATGTCACGTTTTGGGCACATTTTGTTTTTTATCTCCAACATGCTCCAAGATGACATTTGGCCCCTGAATATCACATATATGGTCAACAGAATTACCGGAACCAAAAGTGATAGAAAGTTCAAACATGGCTCAGAACGGCGTATAACGTCATAATATCACGTTTTGGGCCCATTTTGTTTTTTATCTCCAATATGCTCCAATATGTCATTTGGCGCCTGAATATCACATATATGGTCAACAGAATCATCGGAACCAAAAGTGATAGAAAGTTCAAACATGTCTCAGAACGGCGTATAACATCATAATATCACGTTTTGGGCGCATTTTGCTTTTTATCTCCAACATGCTCCAATACGATATTTGGCCCCTGAATATCACTAATATGGTCAACAGAATTATCGGAACCAAAAGTGATAGAAAGTTCAAACATGGCTCAGAACGGCGTATAACGTCATAATATCACGTTTTGGGCACATTTTGTTTTTTATCTCCAACATGCTCCAAGATGACATTTGGCCCCTGAATATCACATATATGGTCAACAGAATTACCGGAACCAAAAGTGATAGAAAGTTCAAACATGGCTCAGAACGGCGTATAACGTCATAATATCACGGTTTGGGCGCATTTTGTTTTTTATCTGAAGCATGCTCCAATATGTCATTTGGCGCCTGAATATCACATATATGGTCAACAGAATCATCGGAACCAAAAGTGATAGAAAGTTCAAACATGTCTCAGAACGGCGTATAACATCATAATATCACGTTTTGGGCGCATTTTGCTTTTTATCTCCAACATGCTCCAATACGATATTTGGCCCCTGAATATCACTAATATGGTCAACAGAATTATCGGAACCAAAAGTGATAGAAAGTTCAAACATGGCTCAGAACGGCGTATAACGTCATAATATCACGTTTTGGGCACATATTGTTTTTTATCTCCAACATGCTCCAACATGTCATTTGGCGCCTGAATATCACAAATATGGTCAACAGAATTATCGGAACCAAAAGTGATATAAAGTTCAAACACGGCTCAGAACGGCGTATAACGTCATAATATCACGTTTTGGGCACATTTTGTTTTTTATCTCCAACATGCTCCAATATGTCATTTGGCGCCTGAATATCACATATATGGTCAACAGAATCATCGGAACCAAAAGTGATAGAAAGTTCAAACATGTCTCAGAACGGCGTATAACGTCATAATGTCACGTTTTGGGCACATTTTGTTTTTTATCTCCAACATGCTCCAAGATGACATTTGGCCCCTGAATATCACATATATGGTCAACAGAATTACCGGAACCAAAAGTGATAGAAAGTTCAAACATGGCTCAGAACGGCGTATAACGTCATAATATCACGTTTTGGGCCCATTTTGTTTTTTATCTCCAATATGCTCCAATATGTCATTTGGCGCCTGAATATCACATATATGGTCAACAGAATCATCGGAACCAAAAGTGATAGAAAGTTCAAACATGTCTCAGAACGGCGTATAACATCATAATATCACGTTTTGGGCGCATTTTGCTTTTTATCTCCAACATGCTCCAATACGATATTTGGCCCCTGAATATCACTAATATGGTCAACAGAATTATCGGAACCAAAAGTGATAGAAAGTTCAAACATGGCTCAGAACGGCGTATAACGTCATAATATCACGTTTTGGGCACATTTTGTTTTTTATCTCCAACATGCTCCAAGATGACATTTGGCCCCTGAATATCACATATATGGTCAACAGAATTACCGGAACCAAAAGTGATAGAAAGTTCAAACAATGCTCAGAACGGCGTATAACGTCATAATATCACGGTTTGGGCGCATTTTGTTTTTTATCTGAAGCATGCTCCAATATGTCATTTGGCGCCTGAATATCACATATATGGTCAACAGAATCATCGGAACCAAAAGTGATAGAAAGTTCAAACATGTCTCAGAACGGCGTATAACGTCATAATATCACGTTTTGGGCGCATTTTGCTTTTTATCTCCAACATGCTCCAATACGATATTTGGCCCCTGAATATCACAAATATGGTCAACAGAATTATCGGAACCAAAAGTGATAGAAAGTTCAAACATGGCTCAGAACGGCGTATAACGTCATAATATCACGTTTTGGGCCCATTTTGTTTCTTATCTCAAACATGCTCCAATATGTCATTTGGCGCCTGAATATCACATATATGGTCAACAGAATTACCGGAACAAAAAGTGATAGAAAGTTCAAACATGTCTCAGAACGGCGTATAACGTCATAATATCACGTTTTGGGCGCATTTTGCTTTTTATCTCCAACATGCTCCAATACGATATTTGGCCCCTGAATATCACATATATGGTCAACAGAATTACCGGAACCAAAAGTGATAGAAAGTTCAAACATGGCTCAGAACGGCGTATAACGTCATAATATCATGTTTTGGGCGCATTTTGCTTTTTATCTCCAACATGCTCCAATACGATATTTGGCCCCTGAATATCACAAATATGGTCAACAGAATTATCGGAACCAAAAGTGATAGATAGTTCAAACATGGCTCAGAACGGCGTATAACGTCATAATATCAGGTTTTGGGCACATTTTGTTTTTTATCCCCAACATGCTCCAATACGATATTTGGCTCCTGAATATCACAAATATGGTCAACAGAATTATCGGAACCAAAAGTGATAGAAAGTTCAAACATGGCTCAGAACGGCGTATATCGTCATAATACCACGTTTTGGGCACATTTTGTTTTTTATCTCCAACATGCTCCAATATGTCATTTGGCGCCTGAATATCACAAATATGTTCAACAGAATTATCGGAACCAAAAGTGATAGAAAGTTCAAACATGGCTCAGAACGGCGTATAACGTCATAATATCACGTTTTGGGCGCATTTTGTTTTTTATCTCCAACATGCTCCAAGATGTCATTTGGCGCCTGAATATCACATATATGGTCAACAGAATTACCGGAACCAAAAGTGATAGAAAGTTGAAACATGGCTCAGAACGGCGTATAACGTCATAATATCATGTTTTGGGCGCATTTTGCTTTTTATCTCCAACATGCTCCAATACGATATTTGGCCCCTGAATATCACAAATATGGTCAACAGAATTATCGGAACCAAAAGTGATAGAAAGTTCAAACATGGCTCAGAACGGCGTATAACGTCATAATATCACGTTTTGGGCACATATTGTTTTTTATCTCCAACATGCTCCAACATGTCATTTGGCGCCTGAATATCACAAATATGGTCAACAGAATTATCGGAACCAAAAGTGATATAAAGTTCAAACACGGCTCAGAACGGCGTATAACGTCATAATATCACGTTTTGGGCACATATTGTTTTTTATCTCCAACATGCTCCAACATGTCATTTGGCGCCTGAATATCACAAATATGGTCAACAGAATCATCGGAACCAAAAGTGATAGAAAGTTCAAACATGTCTCAGAACGGCGTATAACATCATAATATCACGTTTTGGGCGCATTTTGCTTTTTATCTCCAACATGCTCCAATACGATATTTGGCCCCTGAATATCACTAATATGGTCAACAGAATTATCGGAACCAAAAGTGATAGAAAGTTCAAACATGGCTCAGAACGGCGTATAACGTCATAATATCACGTTTTGGGCACATTTTGTTTTTTATCTCCAACATGCTCCAAGATGACATTTGGCCCCTGAATATCACATATATGGTCAACAGAATTACCGGAACCAAAAGTGATAGAAAGTTCAAACATGGCTCAGAACGGCGTATAACGTCATAATATCACGTTTTGGGCGCATTTTGTTTTTTATCTGAAGCATGCTCCAATATGTCATTTGGCGCCTGAATATCACATATATGGTCAACAGAATCATCGGAACCAAAAGTGATAGAAAGTTCAAACATGTCTCAGAACGGCGTATAACGTCATAATATCACGTTTTGGGCGCATTTTGCTTTTTATCTCCAACATGCTCCAATACGATATTTGGCCCCTGAATATCACAAATATGGTCAACAGAATTATCGGAACCAAAAGTGATAGAAAGTTCAAACATGGCTCAGAACGGCGTATAACGTCATAATATCACGTTTTGGGCCCATTTTGTTTCTTATCTCAAACATGCTCCAATATGTCATTTGGCGCCTGAATATCACATATATGGTCAACAGAATTACCGGAACAAAAAGTGATAGAAAGTTCAAACATGTCTCAGAACGGCGTATAACGTCATAATATCACGTTTTGGGCGCATTTTGCTTTTTATCTCCAACATGCTCCAATACGATATTTGGCCCCTGAATATCACAAATATGGTCAACAGAATTATCGGAACCAAAAGTGATAGATAGTTCAAACATGGCTCAGAACGGCGTATAACGTCATAATATCAGGTTTTGGGCACATTTTGTTTTTTATCCCCAACATGCTCCAATACGATATTTGGCTCCTGAATATCACAAATATGGTCAACAGAATTATCGGAACCAAAAGTGATAGAAAGTTCAAACATGGCTCAGAACGGCGTATATCGTCATAATATCACGTTTTGGGCACATTTTGTTTTTTATCTCCAACATGCTCCAATATGTCATTTGGCGCCTGAATATCACAAATATGTTCAACAGAATTATCGGAACCAAAAGTGATAGAAAGTTCAAACATGGCTTAGAACGGCGTATAACGTCATAATATCACGTTTTGGGCGCATTTTGTTTTTTATCTCCAACATGCTCCAAGATGTCATTTGGCGCCTGAATATCACATATATGGTCAACAGAATTACCGGAACCAAAAGTGATAGAAAGTTGAAACATGGCTCAGAACGGCGTATAACGTCATAATATCATGTTTTGGGCGCATTTTGCTTTTTATCTCCAACATGCTCCAATACGATATTTGGCCCCTGAATATCACAAATATGGTCAACAGAATTATCGGAACCAAAAGTGATAGAAAGTTCAAACATGGCTCAGAACGGCGTATAACGTCATAATATCACGTTTTGGGCACATATTGTTTTTTATCTCCAACATGCTCCAACATGTCATTTGGCGCCTGAATATCACAAATATGGTCAACAGAATTATCGGAACCAAAAGTGATATAAAGTTCAAACACGGCTCAGAACGGCGTATAACGTCATAATATCACGTTTTGGGCACATTTTGTTTTTCATCTCCAACATGCTCCAATATGTCATTTGGCGCCTGAATATCACATATATGGTCAACAGAATCATCGGAACCAAAAGTGATAGAAAGTTCAAACATGTCTCAGAACGGCGTATGACGTCATAATATCACGTTTTGGGCACATTTTGTTTTTTATCTCCAACATGCTCCAATATGTCATTTGGCGCCTGAATATCACAAATATGTTCAACAGAATTATCGGAACCAAAAGTGATAGAAAGTTCAAACATGGCTCAGAACGGCGTATAACGTCATAATATCACGTTTTGGGCGCATTTTGTTTTTTATCTCCAACATGCTCCAAGATGTCATTTGGCGCCTGAATATCACATATATGGTCAACAGAATTACCGGAACCAAAAGTGATAGAAAGTTGAAACATGGCTCAGAACGGCGTATAACGTCATAATATCATGTTTTGGGCGCATTTTGCTTTTTATCTCCAACATGCTCCAATACGATATTTGGCCCCTGAATATCACAAATATGGTCAACAGAATTATCGGAACCAAAAGTGATAGAAAGTTCAAACATGGCTCAGAACGGCGTATAACGTCATAATATCATGTTTTGGGCGCATTTTGCTTTTTATCTCCAACATGCTCCAATACGATATTTGGCCCCTGAATATCACAAATATGGTCAACAGAATTATCGGAACCAAAAGTGATAGAAAGTTCAAACATGGCTCAGAACGGCGTATAACGTCATAATATCACGTTTTGGGCACATATTGTTTTTTATCTCCAACATGCTCCAACATGTCATTTGGCGCCTGAATATCACAAATATGGTCAACAGAATTATCGGAACCAAAAGTGATATAAAGTTCAAACACGGCTCAGAACGGCGTATAACGTCATAATATCACATTTTGGGCACATTTTGTTTTTTATCTCCAACATGCTCCAATATGTCATTTGGCGCCTGAATATCACATATATGGTCAACAGAATCATCGGAACCAAAAGTGATAGAAAGTTCAAACATGTCTCAGAACGACGTATAACGTCATAATATCACGTTTTGGGCGCATTTTGCTTTTTATCTCCAACATGCTCCAATACGATATTTGGCCCCTGAATATCACAAATATGGTCAACAGAATTATCGGAACCAAAAGTGATAGAAAGTTTACCATGGCTCAGAACGGCGTATAACGTCATAATATCACGTTTTGGGCGCATTTTGTTTTTTATCTCCAACATGCTCCAAGATGTCATTTGGCGCCTGAATATCACATATATGGTCAACAGAATTACCGGAACTAAAAGTGATAGAAAGTTCAAACATGGCTCAGAACGGCGTATAACGTCATAATATCACGTTTTGGGCACATATTGTTTTTTATCTCCAACATGCTCCAATACGATATTTGGCCCCTGAATATCACAAATATGGTCAACAGAATTATCGGAACCAAAAGTGATAGAAAGTTCAAACATGGCTCAGAACGGCGTATGACGTCATAATATCACGTTTTGGGCACATTTTGCTTTTTATCTCCAACATGCTCCAATATGTCATTTGGCGCCTGAATATCACATATATGGTCAACAGAATCATCGGAACCAAAAGTGATAGAAAGTTCAAACATGTCTCAGAACGGCGTATAACGTCATAATGTCACGTTTTGGGCACATTTTGTTTTTTATCTCCAACATGCTCCAAGATGACATTTGGCCCCTGAATATCACATATATGGTCAACAGAATTACCGGAACCAAAAGTGATAGAAAGTTCAAACATGGCTCAGAACGGCGTATAACGTCATAATATCACGTTTTGGGCCCATTTTGTTTTTTATCTCCAATATGCTCCAATATGTCATTTGGCGCCTGAATATCACATATATGGTCAACAGAATCATCGGAACCAAAAGTGATAGAAAGTTCAAACATGTCTCAGAACGGCGTATAACATCATAATATCACGTTTTGGGCGCATTTTGCTTTTTATCTCCAACATGCTCCAATACGATATTTGGCCCCTGAATATCACTAATATGGTCAACAGAATTATCGGAACCAAAAGTGATAGAAAGTTCAAACATGGCTCAGAACGGCGTATAACGTCATAATATCACGTTTTGGGCACATTTTGTTTTTTATCTCCAACATGCTCCAAGATGACATTTGGCCCCTGAATATCACATATATGGTCAACAGAATTACCGGAACCAAAAGTGACAGAAAGTTCAAACATGGCTCAGAACGGCGTATAACGTCATAATATCACGTTTTGGGCGCATTTTGTTTTTTATCTGAAGCATGCTCCAATATGTCATTTGGCGCCTGAATATCACATATATGGTCAACAGAATCATCGGAACCAAAAGTGATAGAAAGTTCAAACATGTCTCAGAACGGCGTATAACGTCATAATATCACGTTTTGGGCGCATTTTGCTTTTTATCTCCAACATGCTCCAATACGATATTTGGCCCCTGAATATCACAAATATGGTCAACAGAATTATCGGAACCAAAAGTGATAGATAGTTCAAACATGGCTCAGAACGGCGTATAACGTCATAATATCAGGTTTTGGGCACATTTTGTTTTTTATCCCCAACATGCTCCAATACGATATTTGGCCCCTGAATATCACAAATATGGTCAACAGAATTATCGGAACCAAAAGTGATAGAAAGTTCAAACATGGCTCAGAACGGCGTATAACGTCATAATATCACGTTTTGGGCACATATTGTTTTTTATCTACAACATGCTCCAACATGTCATTTGGCGCCTGAATATCACAAATATGGTTAACAGAATAATCGGAACCAAAAGTGATAGAAAGTTCAAACATGGCTCAGAACGGCGTATAACGTCATAATATCACGTTTTGGGCACATTTTGTTTTTTATCTCCAACATGCTCCAAGATGACATTTGGCCCCTGAATATCACATATATGGTCAACAGAATTACCGGAACCAAAAGTGACAGAAAGTTCAAACATGGCTCAGAACGGCGTATAACGTCATAATATCACGTTTTGGGCGCATTTTGTTTTTTATCTGAAGCATGCTCCAATATGTCATTTGGCGCCTGAATATCACATATATGGTCAACAGAATCATCGGAACCAAAAGTGATAGAAAGTTCAAACATGTCTCAGAACGGCGTATAACGTCATAATATCACGTTTTGGGCGCATTTTGCTTTTTATCTCCAACATGCTCCAATACGATATTTGGCCCCTGAATATCACAAATATGGTCAACAGAATTATCGGAACCAAAAGTGATAGATAGTTCAAACATGGCTCAGAACGGCGTATAACGTCATAATATCAGGTTTTGGGCACATTTTGTTTTTTATCCCCAACATGCTCCAATACGATATTTGGCCCCTGAATATCACAAATATGGTCAACAGAATTATCGGAACCAAAAGTGATAGAAAGTTCAAACATGGCTCAGAACGGCGTATAACGTCATAATATCACGTTTTGGGCACATATTGTTTTTTATCTACAACATGCTCCAACATGTCATTTGGCGCCTGAATATCACAAATATGGTTAACAGAATAATCGGAACCAAAAGTGATAGAAAGTTCAAACATGGCTCAGAACGGCGTATAACGTCATAATATCACGTTTTGGGCACATTTTGTTTTTTATCTCCAACATGCTCCAACATGTCATTTGGCGCCTGAATATCACAAATATGGTCAACAGAATTATCGGAACCAAAAGTGATATAAAGTTCAAACAGGGCTCAGAACGGCGTATAACGTCATAATATCACGTTTTGGGCACATTTTGTTTTTTATCTCCAACATGCTCCAATATGTCATTTGGCGCCTGAATATCACATATATGGTCAACAGAATTACCGGAACCAAAAGTGATAGAAAGTTCAAACATGTCTCAGAACGGCGTATAACGTCATAATATCACGTTTTGGGCGCATTTTGCTTTTTATCTCCAACATGCTCCAATACGATATTTGGCCCCTGAATATCACAAATATGGTCAACAGAATTATCGGAACCAAAAGTGATAGAAAGTTCAAACATGGCTCAGAACGGCGTATGACGTCATAATATCACGTTTTGGGCACATTTTGTTTTTTATCTCCAACATGCTCCAATATGTCATTTGGCGCCTGAATATCACATATATGGTCAACAGAATTACCGGAACCAAAAGTGATAGAAAGTTCAAACAGGGCTCAGAACGGCGTATAACGTCATAATATCATGTTTTGGGCGCATTTTGCTTTTTATCTCCAACATGCTCCAATACGATATTTGGCCCCTGAATATCACAAATATGGTCAACAGAATTATCGGAACCAAAAGTGATAGATAGTTCAAACATGGCTCAGAACGGCGTATAACGTCATAATATCAGGTTTTGGGCACATTTTGTTTTTTATCCCCAACATGCTCCAATACGATATTTGGCTCCTGAATATCACAAATATGGTCAACAGAATTATCGGAACCAAAAGTGATAGAAAGTTCAAACATGGCTCAGAACGGCGTATAACGTCATAATATCACGTTTTGGGCACATTTTGTTTTTTATCTCCAACATGCTCCAATATGTCATTTGGCGCCTGAATATCACATATATGGTCAACAGAATTACCGGAACCAAAAGTGATAGAAAGTTCAAACATGGCTCAGAACGGCGTATAACGTCATAATATCATGTTTTGGGCGCATTTTGCTTTTTATCTCCAACATGCTCCAATACGATATTTGGCCCCTGAATATCACAAATATGGTCAACAGAATTAACGGAACCAAAAGTGATAGATAGTTCAAACATGGCTCAGAACGGCGTATAACGTCATAATATCAGGTTTTGGGCACATTTTGTTTTTTATCCCCAACATGCTCCAATACGATATTTGGCTCCTGAATATCACAAATATGGTCAACAGAATTATCGGAACCAAAAGTGATAGAAAGTTCAAACATGGCTCAGAACGGCGTATAACGTCATAATATCACGTTTTGGGCACATTTTGTTTTTTATCTCCAACATGCTCCAATATGTCATTTGGCGCCTGAATATCACTAATATGTTCAACAGAATTATCGGAACCAAAAGTGATAGAAAGTTCAAACATGGCTCAGAACGGCGTATAACGTCATAATATCACGTTTTGGGCACATTTTGTTTTTTATCTCCAACATGCTCCAATATGTCATTTGGCGCCTGAATATCACAAATATGTTCAACAGAATTATCGGAACCAAAAGTGATAGAAAGTTCAAACATGGCTCAGAACGGCGTATAACGTCATAATATCACGTTTTGGGCACATTTTGTTTTTTATCTCCAACATGCTCCAATACGATATTTGGCCCCTGAATATCACAAATATGGTCAACAGAATCATCGGAACCAAAAGTGATAGAAAGTTCAAACATGTCTCAGAACGGCGTATAACATCATAATATCACGTTTTGGGCGCATTTTGCTTTTTATCTCCAACATGCTCCAATACGATATTTGGCCCCTGAATATCACTAATATGGTCAACAGAATTATCGGAACCAAAAGTGATAGAAAGTTCAAACATGGCTCAGAACGGCGTATAACGTCATAATATCACGTTTTGGGCACATTTTGTTTTTTATCTCCAACATGCTCCAAGATGACATTTGGCCCCTGAATATCACATATATGGTCAACAGAATTACCGGAACCAAAAGTGACAGAAAGTTCAAACATGGCTCAGAACGGCGTATAACGTCATAATATCACGTTTTGGGCGCATTTTGTTTTTTATCTGAAGCATGCTCCAATATGTCATTTGGCGCCTGAATATCACATATATGGTCAACAGAATCATCGGAACCAAAAGTGATAGAAAGTTCAAACATGTCTCAGAACGGCGTATAACGTCATAATATCACGTTTTGGGCGCATTTTGCTTTTTATCTCCAACATGCTCCAATACGATATTTGGCCCCTGAATATCACAAATATGGTCAACAGAATTATCGGAACCAAAAGTGATAGATAGTTCAAACATGGCTCAGAACGGCGTATAACGTCATAATATCAGGTTTTGGGCACATTTTGTTTTTTATCCCCAACATGCTCCAATACGATATTTGGCCCCTGAATATCACAAATATGGTCAACAGAATTATCGGAACCAAAAGTGATAGAAAGTTCAAACATGGCTCAGAACGGCGTATAACGTCATAATATCACGTTTTGGGCACATATTGTTTTTTATCTACAACATGCTCCAACATGTCATTTGGCGCCTGAATATCACAAATATGGTTAACAGAATAATCGGAACCAAAAGTGATAGAAAGTTCAAACATGGCTCAGAACGGCGTATAACGTCATAATATCACGTTTTGGGCACATTTTGTTTTTTATCTCCAACATGCTCCAAGATGACATTTGGCCCCTGAATATCACATATATGGTCAACAGAATTACCGGAACCAAAAGTGACAGAAAGTTCAAACATGGCTCAGAACGGCGTATAACGTCATAATATCACGTTTTGGGCGCATTTTGTTTTTTATCTGAAGCATGCTCCAATATGTCATTTGGCGCCTGAATATCACATATATGGTCAACAGAATCATCGGAACCAAAAGTGATAGAAAGTTCAAACATGTCTCAGAACGGCGTATAACGTCATAATATCACGTTTTGGGCGCATTTTGCTTTTTATCTCCAACATGCTCCAATACGATATTTGGCCCCTGAATATCACAAATATGGTCAACAGAATTATCGGAACCAAAAGTGATAGATAGTTCAAACATGGCTCAGAACGGCGTATAACGTCATAATATCAGGTTTTGGGCACATTTTGTTTTTTATCCCCAACATGCTCCAATACGATATTTGGCCCCTGAATATCACAAATATGGTCAACAGAATTATCGGAACCAAAAGTGATAGAAAGTTCAAACATGGCTCAGAACGGCGTATAACGTCATAATATCACGTTTTGGGCACATATTGTTTTTTATCTACAACATGCTCCAACATGTCATTTGGCGCCTGAATATCACAAATATGGTTAACAGAATAATCGGAACCAAAAGTGATAGAAAGTTCAAACATGGCTCAGAACGGCGTATAACGTCATAATATCACGTTTTGGGCACATTTTGTTTTTTATCTCCAACATGCTCCAACATGTCATTTGGCGCCTGAATATCACAAATATGGTCAACAGAATTATCGGAACCAAAAGTGATATAAAGTTCAAACAGGGCTCAGAACGGCGTATAACGTCATAATATCACGTTTTGGGCACATTTTGTTTTTTATCTCCAACATGCTCCAATATGTCATTTGGCGCCTGAATATCACATATATGGTCAACAGAATTACCGGAACCAAAAGTGATAGAAAGTTCAAACATGTCTCAGAACGGCGTATAACGTCATAATATCACGTTTTGGGCGCATTTTGCTTTTTATCTCCAACATGCTCCAATACGATATTTGGCCCCTGAATATCACAAATATGGTCAACAGAATTATCGGAACCAAAAGTGATAGAAAGTTCAAACATGGCTCAGAACGGCGTATGACGTCATAATATCACGTTTTGGGCACATTTTGTTTTTTATCTCCAACATGCTCCAATATGTCATTTGGCGCCTGAATATCACATATATGGTCAACAGAATTACCGGAACCAAAAGTGATAGAAAGTTCAAACAGGGCTCAGAACGGCGTATAACGTCATAATATCATGTTTTGGGCGCATTTTGCTTTTTATCTCCAACATGCTCCAATACGATATTTGGCCCCTGAATATCACAAATATGGTCAACAGAATTATCGGAACCAAAAGTGATAGATAGTTCAAACATGGCTCAGAACGGCGTATAACGTCATAATATCAGGTTTTGGGCACATTTTGTTTTTTATCCCCAACATGCTCCAATACGATATTTGGCTCCTGAATATCACAAATATGGTCAACAGAATTATCGGAACCAAAAGTGATAGAAAGTTCAAACATGGCTCAGAACGGCGTATAACGTCATAATATCACGTTTTGGGCACATTTTGTTTTTTATCTCCAACATGCTCCAATATGTCATTTGGCGCCTGAATATCACATATATGGTCAACAGAATTACCGGAACCAAAAGTGATAGAAAGTTCAAACATGGCTCAGAACGGCGTATAACGTCATAATATCATGTTTTGGGCGCATTTTGCTTTTTATCTCCAACATGCTCCAATACGATATTTGGCCCCTGAATATCACAAATATGGTCAACAGAATTAACGGAACCAAAAGTGATAGATAGTTCAAACATGGCTCAGAACGGCGTATAACGTCATAATATCAGGTTTTGGGCACATTTTGTTTTTTATCCCCAACATGCTCCAATACGATATTTGGCTCCTGAATATCACAAATATGGTCAACAGAATTATCGGAACCAAAAGTGATAGAAAGTTCAAACATGGCTCAGAACGGCGTATAACGTCATAATATCACGTTTTGGGCACATTTTGTTTTTTATCTCCAACATGCTCCAATATGTCATTTGGCGCCTGAATATCACTAATATGTTCAACAGAATTATCGGAACCAAAAGTGATAGAAAGTTCAAACATGGCTCAGAACGGCGTATAACGTCATAATATCACGTTTTGGGCACATTTTGTTTTTTATCTCCAACATGCTCCAATATGTCATTTGGCGCCTGAATATCACAAATATGTTCAACAGAATTATCGGAACCAAAAGTGATAGAAAGTTCAAACATGGCTCAGAACGGCGTATAACGTCATAATATCACGTTTTGGGCACATTTTGTTTTTTATCTCCAACATGCTCCAATACGATATTTGGCCCCTGAATATCACAAATATGGTCAACAGAATTATCGGAACCAAAACTGATAGAAAGTTCAAACATGGCTCAGAACGGCGTATAACGTCATAATATCACGTTTTGGGCACATATTGTTTTTTATCTCCAACATGCTCCAACATGTCATTTGGCGCCTGAATATCACAAATATGGTCAACAGAATTATCGGAACCAAAAGTGATAGAAAGTTCAAACATGGCTCAGAACGGCGTATAACGTCATAATATCACGTTTTGGGGACATTTTGTTTTTTATCTCCAACATGCTCCAATATGTCATTTGGCGCCTGAATATCACATATATGGTCAACAGAATTACCGGAACCAAAAGTGATAGAAAGTTCAAACATGGCTCAGAACGGCGTATAACGTCATAATATCACGTTTTGGGCACATTTTGTTTTTTATCTCCAACATGCTCCAATATGTCATTTGGCGCCTGAATATCACTAATATGTTCAACAGAATTATCGGAACCAAAAGTGATAGAAAGTTCAAACATGGCTCAGAACGGCGTATAACGTCATAATATCACGTTTTGGGCACATTTTGTTTTTTATCTCCAACATGCTCCAATATGTCATTTGGCGCCTGAATATCACAAATATGTTCAACAGAATTATCGGAACCAAAAGTGATAGAAAGTTCAAACATGGCTCAGAACGGCGTATAACGTCATAATATCACGTTTTGGGCGCATTTTGTTTTTTATCTCCAACATGCTCCAAGATGTCATTTGGCGCCTGAATATCACATATATGGTCAACAGAATTACCGGAACCAAAAGTGATAGAAAGTTGAAACATGGCTCAGAACGGCGTATAACGTCATAATATCATGTTTTGGGCGCATTTTGCTTTTTATCTCCAACATGCTCCAATACGATATTTGGCCCCTGAATATCACAAATATGGTCAACAGAATTATCGGAACCAAAAGTGATAGAAAGTTCAAACATGGCTCAGAACGGCGTATAACGTCATAATATCACGTTTTGGGCACATATTGTTTTTTATCTCCAACATGCTCCAACATGTCATTTGGCGCCTGAATATCACAAATATGGTCAACAGAATTATCGGAACCAAAAGTGATATAAAGTTCAAACACGGCTCAGAACGGCGTATAACGTCATAATATCACGTTTTGGGCACATTTTGTTTTTTATCTCCAACATGCTCCAATATGTCATTTGGCGCCTGAATATCACATATATGGTCAACAGAATTACCGGAACCAAAAGTGATAGAAAGTTCAAACATGTCTCAGAACGGCGTATAACGTCATAATATAACGTTTTGGGCACATTTTGTTTTTTATCTCCAACATGCTCCAACATGTCATTTGGCGCCTGAATATCACAAATATGGTCAACAGAATTATCGGAACCAAAAGTGATAGAAAGTTCAAACATGGCTCAGAACGGCGTATAACGTCATAATATCACGTTTTGGGCACATATTGTTTTTTATCTCCAACATGCTCCAACATGTCATTTGGCACCTGAATATCACAAATATGGTCAACAGAATTATCGGAACCAAAAGTGATATAAAGTTCAAACACGGCTCAGAACGGCGTATAACGTCATAATATCACGTTTTGGGCACATTTTGTTTTTTATCTCCAACATGCTCCAAGATGACATTTGGCCCCTGAATATCACATATATGGTCAACAGAATTACCGGAACCAAAAGTGATAGAAAGTTCAAACATGGCTCAGAACGGCGTATAACGTCATAATATCACGTTTTGGGCACGTTTTGTTTTTTATCTCCAACATGCTCCAATACGATATTTGGCCCCTGAATATCACAAATATGGTCAACAGAATTATCGGAACCAAAACTGATAGAAAGTTCAAACATGGCTCAGAATGGCGTATAACGTCATAATATCACGTTTTGGGCACATATTGTTTTTTATCTCCAACATGCTCCAACATGTCATTTGGCGCCTGAATATCACAAATATGGTCAACAGAATTATCGGAACGAAATGTGATAGAAAGTTCAAACATGGCTCAGAACGGCGTATAACGTCATAATATCACGTTTTGGGCACATTTTGTTTTTTATCTCCAACATGCTCCAAGATGACATTTGGCCCCTGAATATCACATATATGGTCAACAGAATTACCGGAACCAAAAGTGATAGAAAGTTCAAACATGGCTCAGAACGGCGTATAACGTCATAATATCACGTTTTGGGCACATTTTGTTTTTTATCTCCAACATGCTCCAAGATGACATTTGGCCCCTGAATATCACATATATGGTCAACAGAATTACCGGAACCAAAAGTGATAGAAAGTTCAAACACGGCTCAGAACGGCGTATAACGTCATAATATCACGTTTTGGGCACGTTTTGTTTTTTATCTCCAACATGCTCCAAGATGACATTTGGCCCCTGAATATCACATATATGGTCAACAGAATTACCGGAACCAAAAGTGATAGAAAGTTCAAACATGGCTCAGAACGGCGTATAACGTCATAATATCACGTTTTGGGCACATTTTGTTTTTTATCTCCAACATGCTCCAAGATGACATTTGGCCCCTGAATATCACATATATGGTCAACAGAATTACCGGAACTAAAAGTTATAGAAAGTTCAAACATGGCTCAGAACGGCGTATAACGTCATAATATCACGTTTTGGGCACGTTTTGTTTTTTATCTCCAACATGCTCCAAGATGACATTTGGCCCCTGAATATCACATATATGGTCAACAGAATTACCGGAACCAAAAGTGATAGAAAGTTCAAACATGGCTCAGAATGGCGTATAACGTCATAATATCACGTTTTGGGCACATTTTGTTTTTTATCTCCAACATGCTCCAAGATGACATTTGGCCCCTGAATATCACATATATGGTCAACAGAATTACCGGAACCAAAAGTGATAGAAAGTTCAAACATGGCTCAGAACGGCGTATAACGTCATAATATCACGTTTTGGGCACATTTTGTTTTTTATCTCCAACATGCTCCAAGATGACATTTGGCCCCTGAATATCACATATATGGTCAACAGAATTACCGGAACCAAAAGTGATAGAAAGTTCAAACATGGCTCAGAACGGCGTATAACGTCATAATATCACGTTTTGGGCCCATTTTGTTTTTTATCTCCAACATGCTCCAATACGATATTTGGCCCCTGAATATCACAAATATGGTCAACAGAATTATCGGAACCAAAAGTGATAGAAAGTTCAAACATGGCTCAGAACGGCGTATAACGTCATAATATCACGTTTTGGGCACATTTTGTTTTTTATCTCCAACATGCTCCAAGATGACATTTGGCCCCTGAATATCACATATATGGTCAACAGAATTACCGGAACTAAAAGTTATAGAAAGTTCAAACATGGCTCAGAACGGCGTATAACGTCATAATATCACGTTTTGGGCACGTTTTGTTTTTTATCTCCAACATGCTCCAAGATGACATTTGGCCCCTGAATATCACATATATGGTCAACAGAATTACCGGAACCAAAAGTGATAGAAAGTTCAAACATGGCTCAGAATGGCGTATAACGTCATAATATCACGTTTTGGGCACATTTTGTTTTTTATCTCCAACATGCTCCAAGATGACATTTGGCCCCTGAATATCACATATATGGTCAACAGAATTACCGGAACTAAAAGTTATAGAAAGTTCAAACATGGCTCAGAACGGCGTATAACGTCATAATATCACGTTTTGGGCACGTTTTGTTTTTTATCTCCAACATGCTCCAAGATGACATTTGGCCCCTGAATATCACATATATGGTCAACAGAATTACCGGAACCAAAAGTGATAGAAAGTTCAAACATGGCTCAGAACGGCGTATAACGTCATAATATCACGTTTTGGGCACATTTTGTTTTTTATCTCCAACATGCTCCAAGATGACATTTGGCCCCTGAATATCACATATATGGTCAACAGAATTACCGGAACCAAAAGTGATAGAAAGTTCAAACATGGCTCAGAACGGCGTATAACGTCATAATATCACGTTTTGGGCCCATTTTGTTTTTTATCTCCAACATGCTCCAATACGATATTTGGCCCCTGAATATCACAAATATGGTCAACAGAATTATCGGAACCAAAAGTGATAGAAAGTTCAAACATGGCTCAGAACGGCGTATAACGTCATAATATCACGTTTTGGGCACATTTTGTTTTTTATCTCCAACATGCTCCAAGATGACATTTGGCCCCTGAATATCACATATATGGTCAACAGAATTACCGGAACCAAAAGTGACAGAAAGTTCAAACATGGCTCAGAACGGCGTATAACGTCATAATATCACGTTTTGGGCGCATTTTGTTTTTTATCTGAAGCATGCTCCAATATGTCATTTGGCGCCTGAATATCACATATATGGTCAACAGAATCATCGGAACCAAAAGTGATAGAAAGTTCAAACATGTCTCAGAACGGCGTATAACGTCATAATATCACGTTTTGGGCGCATTTTGCTTTTTATCTCCAACATGCTCCAATACGATATTTGGCCCCTGAATATCACAAATATGGTCAACAGAATTATCGGAACCAAAAGTGATAGATAGTTCAAACATGGCTCAGAACGGCGTATAACGTCATAATATCAGGTTTTGGGCACATTTTGTTTTTTATCCCCAACATGCTCCAATACGATATTTGGCCCCTGAATATCACAAATATGGTCAACAGAATTATCGGAACCAAAAGTGATAGAAAGTTCAAACATGGCTCAGAACGGCGTATAACGTCATAATATCACGTTTTGGGCACATATTGTTTTTTATCTACAACATGCTCCAACATGTCATTTGGCGCCTGAATATCACAAATATGGTTAACAGAATAATCGGAACCAAAAGTGATAGAAAGTTCAAACATGGCTCAGAACGGCGTATAACGTCATAATATCACGTTTTGGGCACATTTTGTTTTTTATCTCCAACATGCTCCAACATGTCATTTGGCGCCTGAATATCACAAATATGGTCAACAGAATTATCGGAACCAAAAGTGATATAAAGTTCAAACAGGGCTCAGAACGGCGTATAACGTCATAATATCACGTTTTGGGCACATTTTGTTTTTTATCTCCAACATGCTCCAATATGTCATTTGGCGCCTGAATATCACATATATGGTCAACAGAATTACCGGAACCAAAAGTGATAGAAAGTTCAAACATGTCTCAGAACGGCGTATAACGTCATAATATCACGTTTTGGGCGCATTTTGCTTTTTATCTCCAACATGCTCCAATACGATATTTGGCCCCTGAATATCACAAATATGGTCAACAGAATTATCGGAACCAAAAGTGATAGAAAGTTCAAACATGGCTCAGAACGGCGTATGACGTCATAATATCACGTTTTGGGCACATTTTGCTTTTTATCTCCAACATGCTCCAATATGTCATTTGGCGCCTGAATATCACATATATGGTCAACAGAATCATCGGAACCAAAAGTGATAGAAAGTTCAAACATGTCTCAGAACGGCGTATAACGTCATAATGTCACGTTTTGGGCACATTTTGTTTTTTATCTCCAACATGCTCCAAGATGACATTTGGCCCCTGAATATCACATATATGGTCAACAGAATTACCGGAACCAAAAGTGATAGAAAGTTCAAACATGGCTCAGAACGGCGTATAACGTCATAATATCACGTTTTGGGCCCATTTTGTTTTTTATCTCCAATATGCTCCAATATGTCATTTGGCGCCTGAATATCACATATATGGTCAACAGAATCATCGGAACCAAAAGTGATAGAAAGTTCAAACATGTCTCAGAACGGCGTATAACATCATAATATCACGTTTTGGGCGCATTTTGCTTTTTATCTCCAACATGCTCCAATACGATATTTGGCCCCTGAATATCACTAATATGGTCAACAGAATTATCGGAACCAAAAGTGATAGAAAGTTCAAACATGGCTCAGAACGGCGTATAACGTCATAATATCACGTTTTGGGCACATTTTGTTTTTTATCTCCAACATTCTCCAAGATGACATTTGGCCCCTGAATATCACATATATGGTCAACAGAATTACCGGAACCAAAAGTGACAGAAAGTTCAAACATGGCTCAGAACGGCGTATAACGTCATAATATCACGTTTTGGGCGCATTTTGTTTTTTATCTGAAGCATGCTCCAATATGTCATTTGGCGCCTGAATATCACATATATGGTCAACAGAATCATCGGAACCAAAAGTGATAGAAAGTTCAAACATGTCTCAGAACGGCGTATAACGTCATAATATCACGTTTTGGGCGCATTTTGCTTTTTATCTCCAACATGCTCCAATACGATATTTGGCCCCTGAATATCACAAATATGGTCAACAGAATTATCGGAACCAAAAGTGATAGATAGTTCAAACATGGCTCAGAACGGCGTATAACGTCATAATATCAGGTTTTGGGCACATTTTGTTTTTTATCCCCAACATGCTCCAATACGATATTTGGCCCCTGAATATCACAAATATGGTCAACAGAATTATCGGAACCAAAAGTGATAGAAAGTTCAAACATGGCTCAGAACGGCGTATAACGTCATAATATCACGTTTTGGGCACATATTGTTTTTTATCTACAACATGCTCCAACATGTCATTTGGCGCCTGAATATCACAAATATGGTTAACAGAATAATCGGAACCAAAAGTGATAGAAAGTTCAAACATGGCTCAGAACGGCGTATAACGTCATAATATCACGTTTTGGGCACATTTTGTTTTTTATCTCCAACATGCTCCAACATGTCATTTGGCGCCTGAATATCACAAATATGGTCAACAGAATTATCGGAACCAAAAGTGATATAAAGTTCAAACAGGGCTCAGAACGGCGTATAACGTCATAATATCACGTTTTGGGCACATTTTGTTTTTTATCTCCAACATGCTCCAATATGTCATTTGGCGCCTGAATATCACATATATGGTCAACAGAATTACCGGAACCAAAAGTGATAGAAAGTTCAAACATGTCTCAGAACGGCGTATAACGTCATAATATCACGTTTTGGGCGCATTTTGCTTTTTATCTCCAACATGCTCCAATACGATATTTGGCCCCTGAATATCACAAATATGGTCAACAGAATTATCGGAACCAAAAGTGATAGAAAGTTCAAACATGGCTCAGAACGGCGTATGACGTCATAATATCACGTTTTGGGCACATTTTGTTTTTTATCTCCAACATGCTCCAATATGTCATTTGGCGCCTGAATATCACATATATGGTCAACAGAATTACCGGAACCAAAAGTGATAGAAAGTTCAAACAGGGCTCAGAACGGCGTATAACGTCATAATATCATGTTTTGGGCGCATTTTGCTTTTTATCTCCAACATGCTCCAATACGATATTTGGCCCCTGAATATCACAAATATGGTCAACAGAATTATCGGAACCAAAAGTGATAGATAGTTCAAACATGGCTCAGAACGGCGTATAACGTCATAATATCAGGTTTTGGGCACATTTTGTTTTTTATCCCCAACATGCTCCAATACGATATTTGGCTCCTGAATATCACAAATATGGTCAACAGAATTATCGGAACCAAAAGTGATAGAAAGTTCAAACATGGCTCAGAACGGCGTATAACGTCATAATATCACGTTTTGGGCACATTTTGTTTTTTATCTCCAACATGCTCCAATATGTCATTTGGCGCCTGAATATCACATATATGGTCAACAGAATTACCGGAACCAAAAGTGATAGAAAGTTCAAACATGGCTCAGAACGGCGTATAACGTCATAATATCATGTTTTGGGCGCATTTTGCTTTTTATCTCCAACATGCTCCAATACGATATTTGGCCCCTGAATATCACAAATATGGTCAACAGAATTAACGGAACCAAAAGTGATAGATAGTTCAAACATGGCTCAGAACGGCGTATAACGTCATAATATCAGGTTTTGGGCACATTTTGTTTTTTATCCCCAACATGCTCCAATACGATATTTGGCTCCTGAATATCACAAATATGGTCAACAGAATTATCGGAACCAAAAGTGATAGAAAGTTCAAACATGGCTCAGAACGGCGTATAACGTCATAATATCACGTTTTGGGCACATTTTGTTTTTTATCTCCAACATGCTCCAATATGTCATTTGGCGCCTGAATATCACTAATATGTTCAACAGAATTATCGGAACCAAAAGTGATAGAAAGTTCAAACATGGCTCAGAACGGCGTATAACGTCATAATATCACGTTTTGGGCACATTTTGTTTTTTATCTCCAACATGCTCCAATATGTCATTTGGCGCCTGAATATCACAAATATGTTCAACAGAATTATCGGAACCAAAAGTGATAGAAAGTTCAAACATGGCTCAGAACGGCGTATAACGTCATAATATCACGTTTTGGGCACATTTTGTTTTTTATCTCCAACATGCTCCAATACGATATTTGGCCCCTGAATATCACAAATATGGTCAACAGAATTATCGGAACCAAAACTGATAGAAAGTTCAAACATGGCTCAGAACGGCGTATAACGTCATAATATCACGTTTTGGGCACATATTGTTTTTTATCTCCAACATGCTCCAACATGTCATTTGGCGCCTGAATATCACAAATATGGTCAACAGAATTATCGGAACCAAAAGTGATAGAAAGTTCAAACATGGCTCAGAACGGCGTATAACGTCATAATATCATGTTTTGGGCGCATTTTGTTTTTTATCTCCAACATGCTCCAATATGTCATTTGGCGCCTGAATATCACATATATGGTCAACAGAATTACCGGAACCAAAAGTGATAGAAAGTTCAAACAGGGCTCAGAACGGCGTATAACGTCATAATATCATGTTTTGGGCGCATTTTGCTTTTTATCTCCAACATGCTCCAATACGATATTTGGCCCCTGAATATCACAAATATGGTCAACAGAATTATCGGAACCAAAAGTGATAGATAGTTCAAACATGGCTCAGAACGGCGTATAACGTCATAATATCAGGTTTTGGGCACATTTTGTTTTTTATCCCCAACATGCTCCAATACGATATTTGGCTCCTGAATATCACAAATATGGTCAACAGAATTATCGGAACCAAAAGTGATAGAAAGTTCAAACATGGCTCAGAACGGCGTATAACGTCATAATATCACGTTTTGGGCACATTTTGTTTTTTATCTCCAACATGCTCCAATATGTCATTTGGCGCCTGAATATCACATATATGGTCAACAGAATTACCGGAACCAAAAGTGATAGAAAGTTCAAACATGGCTCAGAACGGCGTATAACGTCATAATATCATGTTTTGGGCGCATTTTGCTTTTTATCTCCAACATGCTCCAATACGATATTTGGCCCCTGAATATCACAAATATGGTCAACAGAATTAACGGAACCAAAAGTGATAGATAGTTCAAACATGGCTCAGAACGGCGTATAACGTCATAATATCAGGTTTTGGGCACATTTTGTTTTTTATCCCCAACATGCTCCAATACGATATTTGGCTCCTGAATATCACAAATATGGTCAACAGAATTATCGGAACCAAAAGTGATAGAAAGTTCAAACATGGCTCAGAACGGCGTATAACGTCATAATATCACGTTTTGGGCACATTTTGTTTTTTATCTCCAACATGCTCCAATATGTCATTTGGCGCCTGAATATCACTAATATGTTCAACAGAATTATCGGAACCAAAAGTGATAGAAAGTTCAAACATGGCTCAGAACGGCGTATAACGTCATAATATCACGTTTTGGGCACATTTTGTTTTTTATCTCCAACATGCTCCAATATGTCATTTGGCGCCTGAATATCACAAATATGTTCAACAGAATTATCGGAACCAAAAGTGATAGAAAGTTCAAACATGGCTCAGAACGGCGTATAACGTCATAATATCACGTTTTGGGCGCATTTTGTTTTTTATCTCCAACATGCTCCAAGATGTCATTTGGCGCCTGAATATCACATATATGGTCAACAGAATTACCGGAACCAAAAGTGATAGAAAGTTGAAACATGGCTCAGAACGGCGTATAACGTCATAATATCATGTTTTGGGCGCATTTTGCTTTTTATCTCCAACATGCTCCAATACGATATTTGGCCCCTGAATATCACAAATATGGTCAACAGAATTATCGGAACCAAAAGTGATAGAAAGTTCAAACATGGCTCAGAACGGCGTATAACGTCATAATATCACGTTTTGGGCACATATTGTTTTTTATCTCCAACATGCTCCAACATGTCATTTGGCGCCTGAATATCACAAATATGGTCAACAGAATTATCGGAACCAAAAGTGATATAAAGTTCAAACACGGCTCAGAACGGCGTATAACGTCATAATATCACGTTTTGGGCACATTTTGTTTTTTATCTCCAACATGCTCCAATATGTCATTTGGCGCCTGAATATCACATATATGGTCAACAGAATTACCGGAACCAAAAGTGATAGAAAGTTCAAACATGTCTCAGAACGGCGTATAACGTCATAATATAACGTTTTGGGCACATTTTGTTTTTTATCTCCAACATGCTCCAACATGTCATTTGGCGCCTGAATATCACAAATATGGTCAACAGAATTATCGGAACCAAAAGTGATAGAAAGTTCAAACATGGCTCAGAACGGCGTATAACGTCATAATATCACGTTTTGGGCACATATTGTTTTTTATCTCCAACATGCTCCAACATGTCATTTGGCGCCTGAATATCACAAATATGGTCAACAGAATTATCGGAACCAAAAGTGATATAAAGTTCAAACACGGCTCAGAACGGCGTATAACGTCATAATATCACGTTTTGGGCACATTTTGTTTTTTATCTCCAACATGCTCCAAGATGACATTTGGCCCCTGAATATCACATATATGGTCAACAGAATTACCGGAACCAAAAGTGATAGAAAGTTCAAACATGGCTCAGAACGGCGTATAACGTCATAATATCACGTTTTGGGCACGTTTTGTTTTTTATCTCCAACATGCTCCAAGATGACATTTGGCCCCTGAATATCACATATATGGTCAACAGAATTACCGGAACCAAAAATGATAGAAAGTTCAAACATGGCTCAGAACGGCGTATAACGTCATAATATCACGTTTTGGGCACATTTTGTTTTTTATCTCCAACATGCTCCAATACGATATTTGGCCCCTGAATATCACAAATATGGTCAACAGAATTATCGGAACCAAAACTGATAGAAAGTTCAAACATGGCTCAGAATGGCGTATAACGTCATAATATCACGTTTTGGGCACATATTGTTTTTTATCTCCAACATGCTCCAACATGTCATTTGGCGCCTGAATATCACAAATATGGTCAACAGAATTATCGGAACGAAATGTGATAGAAAGTTCAAACATGGCTCAGAACGGCGTATAACGTCATAATATCACGTTTTGGGCACATTTTGTTTTTTATCTCCAACATGCTCCAAGATGACATTTGGCCCCTGAATATCACATATATGGTCAACAGAATTACCGGAACCAAAAGTGATAGAAAGTTCAAACATGGCTCAGAACGGCGTATAACGTCATAATATCACGTTTTGGGCACATTTTGTTTTTTATCTCCAACATGCTCCAAGATGACATTTGGCCCCTGAATATCACATATATGGTCAACAGAATTACCGGAACCAAAAGTGATAGAAAGTTCAAACACGGCTCAGAACGGCGTATAACGTCATAATATCACGTTTTGGGCACGTTTTGTTTTTTATCTCCAACATGCTCCAAGATGACATTTGGCCCCTGAATATCACATATATGGTCAACAGAATTACCGGAACCAAAAGTGATAGAAAGTTCAAACACGGCTCAGAACGGCGTATAACGTCATAATATCACGTTTTGGGCACGTTTTGTTTTTTATCTCCAACATGCTCCAAGATGACATTTGGCCCCTGAATATCACATATATGGTCAACAGAATTACCGGAACCAAAAGTGATAGAAAGTTCAAACATGGCTCAGAACGGCGTATAACGTCATAATATCACGTTTTGGGCACATTTTGTTTTTTATCTCCAACATGCTCCAAGATGACATTTGGCCCCTGAATATCACATATATGGTCAACAGAATTACCGGAACTAAAAGTTATAGAAAGTTCAAACATGGCTCAGAACGGCGTATAACGTCATAATATCACGTTTTGGGCACGTTTTGTTTTTTATCTCCAACATGCTCCAAGATGACATTTGGCCCCTGAATATCACATATATGGTCAACAGAATTACCGGAACCAAAAGTGATAGAAAGTTCAAACATGGCTCAGAATGGCGTATAACGTCATAATATCACGTTTTGGGCACATTTTGTTTTTTATCTCCAACATGCTCCAAGATGACATTTGGCCCCTGAATATCACATATATGGTCAACAGAATTACCGGAACCAAAAGTGATAGAAAGTTCAAACATGGCTCAGAACGGCGTATAACGTCATAATATCACGTTTTGGGCACATTTTGTTTTTTATCTCCAACATGCTCCAAGATGACATTTGGCCCCTGAATATCACATATATGGTCAACAGAATTACCGGAACCAAAAGTGATAGAAAGTTCAAACATGGCTCAGAACGGCGTATAACGTCATAATATCACGTTTTGGGCCCATTTTGTTTTTTATCTCCAACATGCTCCAATACGATATTTGGCCCCTGAATATCACAAATATGGTCAACAGAATTATCGGAACCAAAAGTGATAGAAAGTTCAAACATGGCTCAGAACGGCGTATAACGTCATAATATCACGTTTTGGGCACATTTTGTTTTTTATCTCCAACATGCTCCAAGATGACATTTGGCCCCTGAATATCACATATATGGTCAACAGAATTACCGGAACTAAAAGTTATAGAAAGTTCAAACATGGCTCAGAACGGCGTATAACGTCATAATATCACGTTTTGGGCACGTTTTGTTTTTTATCTCCAACATGCTCCAAGATGACATTTGGCCCCTGAATATCACATATATGGTCAACAGAATTACCGGAACCAAAAGTGATAGAAAGTTCAAACATGGCTCAGAATGGCGTATAACGTCATAATATCACGTTTTGGGCACATTTTGTTTTTTATCTCCAACATGCTCCAAGATGACATTTGGCCCCTGAATATCACATATATGGTCAACAGAATTACCGGAACTAAAAGTTATAGAAAGTTCAAACATGGCTCAGAACGGCGTATAACGTCATAATATCACGTTTTGGGCACGTTTTGTTTTTTATCTCCAACATGCTCCAAGATGACATTTGGCCCCTGAATATCACATATATGGTCAACAGAATTACCGGAACCAAAAGTGATAGAAAGTTCAAACATGGCTCAGAACGGCGTATAACGTCATAATATCACGTTTTGGGCACATTTTGTTTTTTATCTCCAACATGCTCCAAGATGACATTTGGCCCCTGAATATCACATATATGGTCAACAGAATTACCGGAACCAAAAGTGATAGAAAGTTCAAACATGGCTCAGAACGGCGTATAACGTCATAATATCACGTTTTGGGCCCATTTTGTTTTTTATCTCCAACATGCTCCAATACGATATTTGGCCCCTGAATATCACAAATATGGTCAACAGAATTATCGGAACCAAAAGTGATAGAAAGTTCAAACATGGCTCAGAACGGCGTATAACGTCATAATATCACGTTTTGGGCACATTTTGTTTTTTATCTCCAACATGCTCCAAGATGACATTTGGCCCCTGAATATCACATATATGGTCAACAGAATTTCCGGAACCAAAAGTGATAGAAAGTTCAAACATGTCTCAGAACGGCGTATAACGTCATAATATCACGTTTTGGGCGCATTTTGCTTTTTATCTCCAACATGCTCCAATACGATATTTGGCCCCTGAATATCACAAATATGGTCAACAGAATTATCGGAACCAAAAGTGATAGAAAGTTCAAACATGGCTCAGAACGGCGTATGACGTCATAATATCACGTTTTGGGCACATTTTGCTTTTTATCTCCAACATGCTCCAATATGTCATTTGGCGCCTGAATATCACATATATGGTCAACAGAATCATCGGAACCAAAAGTGATAGAAAGTTCAAACATGTCTCAGAACGGCGTATAACGTCATAATGTCACGTTTTGGGCACATTTTGTTTTTTATCTCCAACATGCTCCAAGATGACATTTGGCCCCTGAATATCACATATATGGTCAACAGAATTACCGGAACCAAAAGTGATAGAAAGTTCAAACATGGCTCAGAACGGCGTATAACGTCATAATATCACGTTTTGGGCCCATTTTGTTTTTTATCTCCAATATGCTCCAATATGTCATTTGGCGCCTGAATATCACATATATGGTCAACAGAATCATCGGAACCAAAAGTGATAGAAAGTTCAAACATGTCTCAGAACGGCGTATAACATCATAATATCACGTTTTGGGCGCATTTTGCTTTTTATCTCCAACATGCTCCAATACGATATTTGGCCCCTGAATATCACTAATATGGTCAACAGAATTATCGGAACCAAAAGTGATAGAAAGTTCAAACATGGCTCAGAACGGCGTATAACGTCATAATATCACGTTTTGGGCACATTTTGTTTTTTATCTCCAACATGCTCCAAGATGACATTTGGCCCCTGAATATCACATATATGGTCAACAGAATTACCGGAACCAAAAGTGACAGAAAGTTCAAACATGGCTCAGAACGGCGTATAACGTCATAATATCACGTTTTGGGCACATTTTGTTTTTTATCTCCAACATGCTCCAAGATGACATTTGGCCCCTGAATATCACATATATGGTCAACAGAATTACCGGAACCAAAAGTGATAGAAAGTTCAAACATGGCTCAGAACGGCGTATAACGTCATAATATCACGTTTTGGGCCCATTTTGTTTTTTATCTCCAACATGCTCCAATACGATATTTGGCCCCTGAATATCACAAATATGGTCAACAGAATTATCGGAACCAAAAGTGATAGAAAGTTCAAACATGGCTCAGAACGGCGTATAACGTCATAATATCACGTTTTGGGCACATTTTGTTTTTTATCTCCAACATGCTCCAAGATGACATTTGGCCCCTGAATATCACATATATGGTCAACAGAATTACCGGAACTAAAAGTTATAGAAAGTTCAAACATGGCTCAGAACGGCGTATAACGTCATAATATCACGTTTTGGGCACGTTTTGTTTTTTATCTCCAACATGCTCCAAGATGACATTTGGCCCCTGAATATCACATATATGGTCAACAGAATTACCGGAACCAAAAGTGATAGAAAGTTCAAACATGGCTCAGAATGGCGTATAACGTCATAATATCACGTTTTGGGCACATTTTGTTTTTTATCTCCAACATGCTCCAAGATGACATTTGGCCCCTGAATATCACATATATGGTCAACAGAATTACCGGAACTAAAAGTTATAGAAAGTTCAAACATGGCTCAGAACGGCGTATAACGTCATAATATCACGTTTTGGGCACGTTTTGTTTTTTATCTCCAACATGCTCCAAGATGACATTTGGCCCCTGAATATCACATATATGGTCAACAGAATTACCGGAACCAAAAGTGATAGAAAGTTCAAACATGGCTCAGAACGGCGTATAACGTCATAATATCACGTTTTGGGCACATTTTGTTTTTTATCTCCAACATGCTCCAAGATGACATTTGGCCCCTGAATATCACATATATGGTCAACAGAATTACCGGAACCAAAAGTGATAGAAAGTTCAAACATGGCTCAGAACGGCGTATAACGTCATAATATCACGTTTTGGGCCCATTTTGTTTTTTATCTCCAACATGCTCCAATACGATATTTGGCCCCTGAATATCACAAATATGGTCAACAGAATTATCGGAACCAAAAGTGATAGAAAGTTCAAACATGGCTCAGAACGGCGTATAACGTCATAATATCACGTTTTGGGCACATTTTGTTTTTTATCTCCAACATGCTCCAAGATGACATTTGGCCCCTGAATATCACATATATGGTCAACAGAATTTCCGGAACCAAAAGTGATAGAAAGTTCAAACATGTCTCAGAACGGCGTATAACGTCATAATATCACGTTTTGGGCGCATTTTGCTTTTTATCTCCAACATGCTCCAATACGATATTTGGCCCCTGAATATCACAAATATGGTCAACAGAATTATCGGAACCAAAAGTGATAGAAAGTTCAAACATGGCTCAGAACGGCGTATGACGTCATAATATCACGTTTTGGGCACATTTTGCTTTTTATCTCCAACATGCTCCAATATGTCATTTGGCGCCTGAATATCACATATATGGTCAACAGAATCATCGGAACCAAAAGTGATAGAAAGTTCAAACATGTCTCAGAACGGCGTATAACGTCATAATGTCACGTTTTGGGCACATTTTGTTTTTTATCTCCAACATGCTCCAAGATGACATTTGGCCCCTGAATATCACATATATGGTCAACAGAATTACCGGAACCAAAAGTGATAGAAAGTTCAAACATGGCTCAGAACGGCGTATAACGTCATAATATCACGTTTTGGGCCCATTTTGTTTTTTATCTCCAATATGCTCCAATATGTCATTTGGCGCCTGAATATCACATATATGGTCAACAGAATCATCGGAACCAAAAGTGATAGAAAGTTCAAACATGTCTCAGAACGGCGTATAACATCATAATATCACGTTTTGGGCGCATTTTGCTTTTTATCTCCAACATGCTCCAATACGATATTTGGCCCCTGAATATCACTAATATGGTCAACAGAATTATCGGAACCAAAAGTGATAGAAAGTTCAAACATGGCTCAGAACGGCGTATAACGTCATAATATCACGTTTTGGGCACATTTTGTTTTTTATCTCCAACATGCTCCAAGATGACATTTGGCCCCTGAATATCACATATATGGTCAACAGAATTACCGGAACCAAAAGTGACAGAAAGTTCAAACATGGCTCAGAACGGCGTATAACGTCATAATATCACGTTTTGGGCGCATTTTGTTTTTTATCTGAAGCATGCTCCAATATGTCATTTGGCGCCTGAATATCACATATATGGTCAACAGAATCATCGGAACCAAAAGTGATAGAAAGTTCAAACATGTCTCAGAACGGCGTATAACGTCATAATATCACGTTTTGGGCGCATTTTGCTTTTTATCTCCAACATGCTCCAATACGATATTTGGCCCCTGAATATCACAAATATGGTCAACAGAATTATCGGAACCAAAAGTGATAGATAGTTCAAACATGGCTCAGAACGGCGTATAACGTCATAATATCAGGTTTTGGGCACATTTTGTTTTTTATCCCCAACATGCTCCAATACGATATTTGGCCCCTGAATATCACAAATATGGTCAACAGAATTATCGGAACCAAAAGTGATAGAAAGTTCAAACATGGCTCAGAACGGCGTATAACGTCATAATATCACGTTTTGGGCACATATTGTTTTTTATCTACAACATGCTCCAACATGTCATTTGGCGCCTGAATATCACAAATATGGTTAACAGAATAATCGGAACCAAAAGTGATAGAAAGTTCAAACATGGCTCAGAACGGCGTATAACGTCATAATATCACGTTTTGGGCACATTTTGTTTTTTATCTCCAACATGCTCCAACATGTCATTTGGCGCCTGAATATCACAAATATGGTCAACAGAATTATCGAACCAAAAGTGATATAAAGTTCAAACAGGGCTCAGAACGGCGTATAACGTCATAATATCACGTTTTGGGCACATTTTGTTTTTTATCTCCAACATGCTCCAATATGTCATTTGGCGCCTGAATATCACATATATGGTCAACAGAATTACCGGAACCAAAAGTGATAGAAAGTTCAAACATGTCTCAGAACGGCGTATAACGTCATAATATCACGTTTTGGGCGCATTTTGCTTTTTATCTCCAACATGCTCCAATACGATATTTGGCCCCTGAATATCACAAATATGGTCAACAGAATTATCGGAACCAAAAGTGATAGAAAGTTCAAACATGGCTCAGAACGGCGTATGACGTCATAATATCACGTTTTGGGCACATTTTGTTTTTTATCTCCAACATGCTCCAATATGTCATTTGGCGCCTGAATATCACATATATGGTCAACAGAATTACCGGAACCAAAAGTGATAGAAAGTTCAAACAGGGCTCAGAACGGCGTATAACGTCATAATATCATGTTTTGGGCGCATTTTGCTTTTTATCTCCAACATGCTCCAATACGATATTTGGCCCCTGAATATCACAAATATGGTCAACAGAATTATCGGAACCAAAAGTGATAGATAGTTCAAACATGGCTCAGAACGGCGTATAACGTCATAATATCACGTTTTGGGCGCATTTTGCTTTTTATCTCCAACATGCTCCAATACGATATTTGGCCCCTGAATATCACAAATATGGTCAACAGAATTATCGGAACCAAAAGTGATAGAAAGTTCAAACATGGCTCAGAACGGCGTATGACGTCATAATATCACGTTTTGGGCACATTTTGCTTTTTATCTCCAACATGCTCCAATATGTCATTTGGCGCCTGAATATCACATATATGGTCAACAGAATCATCGGAACCAAAAGTGATAGAAAGTTCAAACATGTCTCAGAACGGCGTATAACGTCATAATGTCACGTTTTGGGCACATTTTGTTTTTTATCTCCAACATGCTCCAAGATGACATTTGGCCCCTGAATATCACATATATGGTCAACAGAATTACCGGAACCAAAAGTGATAGAAAGTTCAAACATGGCTCAGAACGGCGTATAACGTCATAATATCACGTTTTGGGCCCATTTTGTTTTTTATCTCCAATATGCTCCAATATGTCATTTGGCGCCTGAATATCACATATATGGTCAACAGAATCATCGGAACCAAAAGTGATAGAAAGTTCAAACATGTCTCAGAACGGCGTATAACATCATAATATCACGTTTTGGGCGCATTTTGCTTTTTATCTCCAACATGCTCCAATACGATATTTGGCCCCTGAATATCACTAATATGGTCAACAGAATTATCGGAACCAAAAGTGATAGAAAGTTCAAACATGGCTCAGAACGGCGTATAACGTCATAATATCACGTTTTGGGCACATTTTGTTTTTTATCTCCAACATGCTCCAAGATGACATTTGGCCCCTGAATATCACATATATGGTCAACAGAATTACCGGAACCAAAAGTGACAGAAAGTTCAAACATGGCTCAGAACGGCGTATAACGTCATAATATCACGTTTTGGGCGCATTTTGTTTTTTATCTGAAGCATGCTCCAATATGTCATTTGGCGCCTGAATATCACATATATGGTCAACAGAATCATCGGAACCAAAAGTGATAGAAAGTTCAAACATGTCTCAGAACGGCGTATAACGTCATAATATCACGTTTTGGGCGCATTTTGCTTTTTATCTCCAACATGCTCCAATACGATATTTGGCCCCTGAATATCACAAATATGGTCAACAGAATTATCGGAACCAAAAGTGATAGATAGTTCAAACATGGCTCAGAACGGCGTATAACGTCATAATATCAGGTTTTGGGCACATTTTGTTTTTTATCCCCAACATGCTCCAATACGATATTTGGCCCCTGAATATCACAAATATGGTCAACAGAATTATCGGAACCAAAAGTGATAGAAAGTTCAAACATGGCTCAGAACGGCGTATAACGTCATAATATCACGTTTTGGGCACATATTGTTTTTTATCTACAACATGCTCCAACATGTCATTTGGCGCCTGAATATCACAAATATGGTTAACAGAATAATCGGAACCAAAAGTGATAGAAAGTTCAAACATGGCTCAGAACGGCGTATAACGTCATAATATCACGTTTTGGGCACATTTTGTTTTTTATCTCCAACATGCTCCAACATGTCATTTGGCGCCTGAATATCACAAATATGGTCAACAGAATTATCGAACCAAAAGTGATATAAAGTTCAAACAGGGCTCAGAACGGCGTATAACGTCATAATATCACGTTTTGGGCACATTTTGTTTTTTATCTCCAACATGCTCCAATATGTCATTTGGCGCCTGAATATCACATATATGGTCAACAGAATTACCGGAACCAAAAGTGATAGAAAGTTCAAACATGTCTCAGAACGGCGTATAACGTCATAATATCACGTTTTGGGCGCATTTTGCTTTTTATCTCCAACATGCTCCAATACGATATTTGGCCCCTGAATATCACAAATATGGTCAACAGAATTAACGGAACCAAAAGTGATAGATAGTTCAAACATGGCTCAGAACGGCGTATAACGTCATAATATCAGGTTTTGGGCACATTTTGTTTTTTATCCCCAACATGCTCCAATACGATATTTAGCTCCTGAATATCACAAATATGGTCAACAGAATTATCGGAACCAAAAGTGATAGAAAGTTCAAACATGGCTCAGAACGGCGTATAACGTCATAATATCACGTTTTGGGCACATTTTGTTTTTTATCTCCAACATGCTCCAATATGTCATTTGGCGCCTGAATATCACATATATGGTCAACAGAATTACCGGAACCAAAAGTGATAGAAAGTTCAAACATGGCTCAGAACGGCGTATAACGTCATAATATCATGTTTTGGGCGCATTTTGCTTTTTATCTCCAACATGCTCCAATACGATATTTGGCCCCTGAATATCACAAATATGGTCAACAGAATTAACGGAACCAAAAGTGATAGATAGTTCAAACATGGCTCAGAACGGCGTATAAAGTCATAATATCAGGTTTTGGGCACATTTTGTTTTTTATCCCCAACATGCTCCAATATGTCATTTGGCGCCTGAATATCACAAATATGTTCAACAGAATTATCGGAACCAAAAGTGATAGAAAGTTCAAACATGGCTCAGAACGGCGTATAACGTCATAATATCACGTTTTGGGCACATTTTGTTTTTTATCTCCAACATGCTCCAATATGTCATTTGGCGCCTGAATATCGCAAATATGTTCAACAGAATTATCGGAACCAAAAGTGATAGAAAGTTCAAACATGGCTCAGAACGGCGTATAACGTCATAATATCACGTTTTGGGCGCATTTTGTTTTTTATCTCCAACATGCTCCAAGATGTCATTTGGCGCCTGAATATCACATATATGGTCAACAGAATTACCGGAACCAAAAGTGATAGAAAGTTGAAACATGGCTCAGAACGGCGTATAACGTCATAATATCATGTTTTGGGCGCATTTTGCTTTTTATCTCCAACATGCTCCAATACGATATTTGGCCCCTGAATATCACAAATATGGTCAACAGAATTATCGGAACCAAAAGTGATAGAAAGTTCAAACATGGCTCAGAACGGCGTATAACGTCATAATATCACGTTTTGGGCACATATTGTTTTTTATCTCCAACATGCTCCAACATGTCATTTGGCGCCTGAATATCACAAATATGGTCAACAGAATTATCGGAACCAAAAGTGATATAAAGTTCAAACACGGCTCAGAACGGCGTATAACGTCATAATATCACGTTTTGGGCACATTTTGTTTTTTATCTCCAACATGCTCCAATATGTCATTTGGCGCCTGAATATCACATATATGGTCAACAGAATTACCGGAACCAAAAGTGATAGAAAGTTCAAACATGTCTCAGAACGGCGTATAACGTCATAATATAACGTTTTGGGCACATTTTGTTTTTTATCTCCAACATGCTCCAACATGTCATTTGGCGCCTGAATATCACAAATATGGTCAACAGAATTATCGGAACCAAAAGTGATAGAAAGTTCAAACATGGCTCAGAACGGCGTATAACGTCATAATATCACGTTTTGGGCACATATTGTTTTTTATCTCCAACATGCTCCAACATGTCATTTGGCGCCTGAATATCACAAATATGGTCAACAGAATTATCGGAACCAAAAGTGATATAAAGTTCAAACACGGCTCAGAACGGCGTATAACGTCATAATATCACGTTTTGGGCACATTTTGTTTTTTATCTCCAACATGCTCCAAGATGACATTTGGCCCCTGAATATCACATATATGGTCAACAGAATTACCGGAACCAAAAGTGATAGAAAGTTCAAACATGGCTCAGAACGGCGTATAACGTCATAATATCACGTTTTGGGCACGTTTTGTTTTTTATCTCCAACATGCTCCAAGATGACATTTGGCCCCTGAATATCACATATATGGTCAACAGAATTACCGGAACCAAAAATGATAGAAAGTTCAAACATGGCTCAGAACGGCGTATAACGTCATAATATCACGTTTTGGGCACATTTTGTTTTTTATCTCCAACATGCTCCAATACGATATTTGGCCCCTGAATATCACAAATATGGTCAACAGAATTATCGGAACCAAAACTGATAGAAAGTTCAAACATGGCTCAGAATGGCGTATAACGTCATAATATCACGTTTTGGGCACATATTGTTTTTTATCTCCAACATGCTCCAACATGTCATTTGGCGCCTGAATATCACAAATATGGTCAACAGAATTATCGGAACGAAATGTGATAGAAAGTTCAAACATGGCTCAGAACGGCGTATAACGTCATAATATCACGTTTTGGGCACATTTTGTTTTTTATCTCCAACATGCTCCAAGATGACATTTGGCCCCTGAATATCACATATATGTTCAACAGAATTATCGGAACCAAAAGTGATAGAAAGTTCAAACATGGCTCAGAAAGGCGTATAACGTCATAATATCACGTTTTGGGCACATTTTGTTTTTTATCTCCAACATGCTCCAAGATGACATTTGGCCCCTGAATATCACATATATGGTCAACAGAATTACCGGAACCAAAAGTGATAGAAAGTTCAAACATGGCTCAGAACGGCGTATAACGTCATAATATCACGTTTTGGGCACATTTTGTTTTTTATCTCCAACATGCTCCAAGATGACATTTGGCCCCTGAATATCACATATATGGTCAACAGAATTACCGGAACCAAAAGTGATAGAAAGTTCAAACACGGCTCAGAACGGCGTATAACGTCATAATATCACGTTTTGGGCACGTTTTGTTTTTTATCTCCAACATGCTCCAAGATGACATTTGGCCCCTGAATATCACATATATGGTCAACAGAATTACCGGAACCAAAAGTGATAGAAAGTTCAAACATGGC
Organism: Onthophagus taurus; assembly: GCF_036711975.1. Taxonomy (NCBI): domain Eukaryota; kingdom Metazoa; phylum Arthropoda; class Insecta; order Coleoptera; family Scarabaeidae; genus Onthophagus; species Onthophagus taurus. The sequence goes on along the minus strand of NC_091972.1, from coordinate 25,328,471 downwards.
TCAGAACGGCGTATAACGTCATAATATCACGTTTTGGGCACATTTTGTTTTTTATCTCCAACATGCTCCAAGATGACATTTGGCCCCTGAATATCACATATATGGTCAACAGAATTACCGGAACTAAAAGTTATAGAAAGTTCAAACATGGCTCAGAACGGCGTATAACGTCATAATATCACGTTTTGGGCACGTTTTGTTTTTTATCTCCAACATGCTCCAAGATGACATTTGGCCCCTGAATATCACATATATGGTCAACAGAATTACCGGAACCAAAAGTGATAGAAAGTTCAAACATGGCTCAGAACGGCGTATAACGTCATAATATCACGTTTTGGGCACATTTTGTTTTTTATCTCCAACATGCTCCATGATGACATTTGGCCCCTGAATATCACATATATGGTCAACAGAATTACCGGAACCAAAAGTTATAGAAAGTTCAAACATGGCTCAGAACGGCGTATAACGTCATAATATCACGTTTTGGGCACATATTGTTTTTTATCTCCAACATGCTCCAACATGTCATTTGGCGCCTGAATATCACAAATATGGTCAACAGAATTACCGGAACCAAAAGTGATAGAAAGTTCAAACATGGCTCAGAACGGCGTATAACGTCATAATATCACGTTTTGGGCGCATTTTGTTTTTTATCTCCAACATTCTCCAAGATGTCATTTGGCGCCTGAATATCACATATATGGTCAACAGAATTATCGGAACCAAAAGTGATAGAAAGTTCAAACATGGCTCAGAACGGCGTATAACGTCATAATATCACGTTTTGGGCACATTTTGTTTTTTATCTCCAACATGCTCCAATACGATATTTGGCCCCTGAATATCACAAATATGGTCAACAGAATTATCGGAACCAAAACAGATAGAAAGTTCAAACATGGCTCAGAATGGCGTATAACGTCATAATATCACGTTTTGGGCACATATTGTTTTTTATCTCCAACATGCTCCAATATGTCATTTGGCGCCTGAATATCACATATATGGTCAACAGAATCATCGGAACCAAAAGTGATAGAAAGTTCAAACATGTCTCAGAACGGCGTATAACGTCATAATATCACGTTTTGGGCGCATTTTGTTTTTTATCTCCAACATGCTCCAATACGATATTTGGCCAATGAATATCACAAATATGTTCAACAGAATTATCGGAACCAAAAGTGATAGAAAGTTCAAACATGGCTCAGAAAGGCGTATAACGTCATAATATCACGTTTTGGGCACATTTTGTTTTTTATCTCCAACATGCTCCAAGATGACATTTGGCCCCTGAATATAACATATATGGTCAACAGAATTACCGGAACCAAAAGTGATAGAAAGTTCAAACATGGCTCAGAACGGCGTATAACGTCATAATATCACGTTTTGGGCACATTTTGTTTTTTATCTCCAACATGCTCCAAGATGACATTTGGCCCCTGAATATCACATATATGGTCAACAGAATTACCGGAACCAAAAGTGATAGAAAGTTCAAACATGGCTCAGAACGGCGTATAACGTCATAATATCACGTTTTGGGCACATTTTGTTTTCTATCTCCAACATGCTCCATGATGACATTTGGCCCCTGAATATCACATATATGGTCAACAGAATTACCGGAACCAAAAGTTATAGAAAGTTCAAACATGGCTCAGAACGGCGTATAACGTCATAATATCACGTTTTGGGCACATTTTGTTTTTTATCTCCAACATGCTCCATGATGACATTTGGCCCCTGAATATCACATATATGGTCAACAGAATTACCGGAACCAAAAGTGATAGAAAGTTCAAAGATGGCTCAGAACGGCGTATAACGTCATAATATCACGTTTTGGGCGCATTTTGTTTTTTATCTCCAACATGCTCCAAGATGTCATTTGGCGCCTGAATATCACATATATGGTCAACAGAATTATCGGAACCAAAAGTGATAGAAAGTTCAAACATGGCTCAGAACGGCGTATAACGTCATAATATCACGTTTTGGGCACATATTGTTTTTTATCTCCAACATGCTCCAACATGTCATTTGGCGCCTGAATATCACAAATATGGTCAACAGAATTACCGGAACCAAAAGTGATAGAAAGTTCAAACATGGCTCAGAACGGCGTATAACGTCATAATATCACGTTTTGGGCGCATTTTGTTTTTTATCTCCAACATTCTCCAAGATGTCATTTGGCGCCTGAATATCACATATATGGTCAACAGAATTATCGGAACCAAAAGTGATAGAAAGTTCAAACATGGCTCAGAACGGCGTATAACGTCATAATATCACGTTTTGGGCACATTTTGTTTTTTATCTCCAACATGCTTCAACATGTCATTTGGCGCCTGAATATCACAAATATGGTCAACAGAATTATCGGAACCAAAAGTGATAGAAAGTTCAAACATGGCTCAGAATGGCGTATAACGTCATAATATCACGTTTTGGGCACATTTTGTTTTTTATCTCCAACATGCTCCAAGATGACATTTGGCCCCTGAATATCACATATATGGTCAACAGAATTACCGGAACTAAAAGTTATAGAAAGTTCAAACATGGCTCAGAACGGCGTATAACGTCATAATATCACGTTTTGGGCACATTTTGTTTTTTATCTCCAACATGCTTCAAGATGACATTTGGCCCCTGAATATCACATATATGGTCAACAGAATTACCGGAACCAAAAGTGATAGAAAGTTCAAACATGGCTCAGAACGGCGTATAACGTCATAATATCACGTTTTGGGCCCATTTTGTTTTTTATCTCCAACATGCTCCAATACGATATTTGGCCCCTGAATATCACAAATATGGTCAACAGAATTATCGGAACCAAAAGTGATAGAAAGTTCAAACATGGCTCAGAACGGCGTATAACGTCATAATATCACGTTTTGGGCACATTTTGTTTTCTATCTCCAACATGCTCCATGATGACATTTGGCCCCTGAATATCACATATATGGTCAACAGAATTACCGGAACCAAAAGTGATAGAAAGTTCAAACATGGCTCAGAACGGCGTATAACGTCATAATATCACGTTTTGGGCACATTTTGTTTTCTATCTCCAACATGCTCCATGATGACATTTGGCCCCTGAATATCACATATATGGTCAACAGAATTACCGGAACCAAAAGTTATAGAAAGTTCAAACATGGCTCAGAACGGCGTATAACGTCATAATATCACGTTTTGGGCACATTTTGTTTTTTATCTCCAACATGCTCCATGATGACATTTGGCCCCTGAATATCACATATATGGTCAACAGAATTACCGGAACCAAAAGTGATAGAAAGTTCAAAGATGGCTCAGAACGGCGTATAACGTCATAATATCACGTTTTGGGCGCATTTTGTTTTTTATCTCCAACATGCTCCATGATGACATTTGGCCCCTGAATATCACATATATGGTCAACAGAATTACCGGAACCAAAAGTGATAGAAAGTTCAAAGATGGCTCAGAACGGCGTATAACGTCATAATATCACGTTTTGGGCGCATTTTGTTTTTTATCTCCAACATGCTCCAAGATGTCATTTGGCGCCTGAATATCACATATATGGTCAACAGAATTATCGGAACCAAAAGTGATAGAAAGTTCAAACATGGCTCAGAACGGCGTATAACGTCATAATATCACGTTTTGGGCACATATTGTTTTTTATCTCCAACATGCTCCAACATGTCATTTGGCGCCTGAATATCACAAATATGGTCAACAGAATTACCGGAACCAAAAGTGATAGAAAGTTCAAACATGGCTCAGAACGGCGTATAACGTCATAATATCACGTTTTGGGCGCATTTTGTTTTTTATCTCCAACATTCTCCAAGATGTCATTTGGCGCCTGAATATCACATATATGGTCAACAGAATTATCGGAACCAAAAGTGATAGAAAGTTCAAACATGGCTCAGAACGGCGTATAACGTCATAATATCACGTTTTGGGCACATTTTGTTTTTTATCTCCAACATGCTTCAACATGTCATTTGGCGCCTGAATATCACAAATATGGTCAACAGAATTATCGGAACCAAAAGTGATAGAAAGTTCAAACATGGCTCAGAATGGCGTATAACGTCATAATATCACGTTTTGGGCACATTTTGTTTTTTATCTCCAACATGCTCCAAGATGACATTTGGCCCCTGAATATCACATATATGGTCAACAGAATTACCGGAACTAAAAGTTATAGAAAGTTCAAACATGGCTCAGAACGGCGTATAACGTCATAATATCACGTTTTGGGCACATTTTGTTTTTTATCTCCAACATGCTCCAAGATGACATTTGGCCCCTGAATATCACAAATATGGTCAACAGAATTACCGGAACCAAAAGTGATAGAAAGTTCAAACATGGCTCAGAACGGCGTATAACGTCATAATATCACGTTTTGGGCGCATTTTGTTTTTTATCTCCAACATTCTCCAAGATGTCATTTGGCGCCTGAATATCACATATATGGTCAACAGAATTATCGGAACCAAAAGTGATAGAAAGTTCAAACATGGCTCAGAACGGCGTATAACGTCATAATATCACGTTTTGGGCGCATTTTGTTTTTTATCTCCAACATTCTCCAAGATGTCATTTGGCGCCTGAATATCACATATATGGTCAACAGAATTATCGGAACCAAAAGTGATAGAAAGTTCAAACATGGCTCAGAACGGCGTATAACGTCATAATATCACGTTTTGGGCACATTTTGTTTTTTATCTCCAACATGCTTCAACATGTCATTTGGCGCTTGAATATCACAAATATGGTCAACAGAATTATCGGAACCAAAAGTGATAGAAAGTTCAAACATGGCTCAGAACGGCGTATAACGTCACAATATCACGTTTTGGGCCCATTTTGCTTTTATCTCCAACATGCTCCAATATGTCATTTGGCGACTGAATATCACATATATGGTCAACAGAATTACCGGAACCAAAAGTGATAGAAAGTTCAAACATGGCCCAGAACGGCGTATAACGTCATAATATCACGTTTTGGGCACATTTTGTTTTTTATCTCCAACATGCTTCAACATGTCATTTGGCGCCTGAATATCACAAATATGGTCAACAGAATTATCGGAACCAAAAGTGATAGAAAGTTCAAACATGGCTCAGAATGGCGTATAACGTCATAATATCACGTTTTGGGCACATTTTGTTTTTTATCTCCAACATGCTCCAAGATGACATTTGGCCCCTGAATATCACATATATGGTCAACAGAATTACCGGAACTAAAAGTTATAGAAAGTTCAAACATGGCTCAGAACGGCGTATAACGTCATAATATCACGTTTTGGGCACATTTTGTTTTTTATCTCCAACATGCTTCAAGATGACATTTGGCCCCTGAATATCACATATATGGTCAACAGAATTACCGGAACCAAAAGTGATAGAAAGTTCAAACATGGCTCAGAACGGCGTATAACGTCATAATATCACGTTTTGGGCCCATTTTGTTTTTTATCTCCAACATGCTCCAATACGATATTTGGCCCCTGAATATCACAAATATGGTCAACAGAATTATCGGAACCAAAAGTGATAGAAAGTTCAAACATGGCTCAGAACGGCGTATAACGTCATAATATCACGTTTTGGGCACATTTTGTTTTTTATCTCCAACATGCTCCAAGATGACATTTGGCCCCTGAATATCACATATATGGTCAACAGAATTACCGGAACCAAAAGTGATAGAAAGTTCAAACATGGCTCAGAACGGCGTATAACGTCATAATATCACGTTTTGGGCACATTTTGTTTTCTATCTCCAACATGCTCCATGATGACATTTGGCCCCTGAATATCACATATATGGTCAACAGAATTACCGGAACCAAAAGTTATAGAAAGTTCAAACATGGCTCAGAACGGCGTATAACGTCATAATATCACGTTTTGGGCACATTTTGTTTTTTATCTCCAACATGCTCCATGATGACATTTGGCCCCTGAATATCACATATATGGTCAACAGAATTACCGGAACCAAAAGTGATAGAAAGTTCAAAGATGGCTCAGAACGGCGTATAACGTCATAATATCACGTTTTGGGCGCATTTTGTTTTTTATCTCCAACATGCTCCATGATGACATTTGGCCCCTGAATATCACATATATGGTCAACAGAATTACCGGAACCAAAAGTGATAGAAAGTTCAAAGATGGCTCAGAACGGCGTATAACGTCATAATATCACGTTTTGGGCGCATTTTGTTTTTTATCTCCAACATGCTCCAAGATGTCATTTGGCGCCTGAATATCACATATATGGTCAACAGAATTATCGGAACCAAAAGTGATAGAAAGTTCAAACATGGCTCAGAACGGCGTATAACGTCATAATATCACGTTTTGGGCACATATTGTTTTTTATCTCCAACATGCTCCAACATGTCATTTGGCGCCTGAATATCACAAATATGGTCAACAGAATTACCGGAACCAAAAGTGATAGAAAGTTCAAACATGGCTCAGAACGGCGTATAACGTCATAATATCACGTTTTGGGCACATATTGTTTTTTATCTCCAACATGCTCCAACATGTCATTTGGCGCCTGAATATCACAAATATGGTCAACAGAATTACCGGAACCAAAAGTGATAGAAAGTTCAAACATGGCTCAGAACGGCGTATAACGTCATAATATCACGTTTTGGGCACATTTTGTTTTTTATCTCCAACATGCTTCAACATGTCATTTGGCGCCTGAATATCACAAATATGGTCAACAGAATTATCGGAACCAAAAGTGATAGAAAGTTCAAACATGGCTCAGAATGGCGTATAACGTCATAATATCACGTTTTGGGCACATTTTGTTTTTTATCTCCAACATGCTCCAAGATGACATTTGGCCCCTGAATATCACATATATGGTCAACAGAATTACCGGAACTAAAAGTTATAGAAAGTTCAAACATGGCTCAGAACGGCGTATAACGTCATAATATCACGTTTTGGGCACATTTTGTTTTTTATCTCCAACATGCTCCAAGATGACATTTGGCCCCTGAATATCACAAATATGGTCAACAGAATTACCGGAACCAAAAGTGATAGAAAGTTCAAACATGGCTCAGAACGGCGTATAACGTCATAATATCACGTTTTGGGCGCATTTTGTTTTTTATCTCCAACATTCTCCAAGATGTCATTTGGCGCCTGAATATCACATATATGGTCAACAGAATTATCGGAACCAAAAGTGATAGAAAGTTCAAACATGGCTCAGAACGGCGTATAACGTCATAATATCACGTTTTGGGCGCATTTTGTTTTTTATCTCCAACATTCTCCAAGATGTCATTTGGCGCCTGAATATCACATATATGGTCAACAGAATTATCGGAACCAAAAGTGATAGAAAGTTCAAACATGGCTCAGAACGGCGTATAACGTCATAATATCACGTTTTGGGCACATTTTGTTTTTTATCTCCAACATGCTTCAACATGTCATTTGGCGCTTGAATATCACAAATATGGTCAACAGAATTATCGGAACCAAAAGTGATAGAAAGTTCAAACATGGCTCAGAACGGCGTATAACGTCACAATATCACGTTTTGGGCCCATTTTGCTTTTATCTCCAACATGCTCCAATATGTCATTTGGCGACTGAATATCACATATATGGTCAACAGAATTACCGGAACCAAAAGTGATAGAAAGTTCAAACATGGCCCAGAACGGCGTATAACGTCATAATATCACGTTTTGGGCACATTTTGTTTTTTATCTCCAACATGCTTCAACATGTCATTTGGCGCCTGAATATCACAAATATGGTCAACAGAATTATCGGAACCAAAAGTGATAGAAAGTTCAAACATGGCTCAGAACGGCGTATAACGTCACAATATCACGTTTTGGGTACATTTTGCTTTTTATCTCCAACATGCTCCAATATGTCATTTGGCGCCTGAATATCACATATATGGTCAACAGAATTACCGGAACCAAAAGTGATAGAAAGTTCAAACAGGGCTCAGAACGGCGTATAACGTCAGAATATCACGTTTTGGGCACATTTTGCTTTTTATCTCCAACATGCTCCAATATGTCATTTGGCGCCTGAATATCACATATATGGTCAGCAGAATCATCGGAACCAAAAGTGATAGAAAGTTCAAACATGTCTCAGAACGGCGTATAACGTCATAATATCACGTTTTGGGCACATTTTGTTTTTTATCTCCAACATGCTCCAAGATGACATTTGGCCCCTGAATATCACATATATGGTCAACAGAATTACCGGAACCAAAAGTGATAGAAAGTTCAAACATGTCTCAGAACGGAGTATAACGTCATAATATCACGTTTTAGGCACATATTGTTTTTTATCTCCAACATGCTCCAATATGTCATTTGGCGCCTGAATATCACATATATGGTCAGCAGAATCATCGGAACCAAAAGTGATAGAAAGTTCAAACATGTCTCAGAACGGCGTATAACGTCATAATATCACGTTTTGGGCCCATTTTGTTTATTATCTCCAACATGCTCCAACATGTCATTTGGCGCCTGAATATCACAAATATGGTCAACAGAATTATCGGAACCAAAAGTGATAGAAAGTTCAAACATGGCTCAGAACGGCGTATAACGTCATAATATCACGTTTTGGGCCCATTTTGTTTATTATCTCCAACATGCTCCAATATGTCATTTGGCGCCTGAATATCACATATATGGTCAACAGAATCATCGGAACCAAAAGTGATAGAAAGTTCAAACATGTCTCAGAACGGCGCATAACGTCATAATATCACGTTTTGGGCGCATTTTGTTTTTTATCTCCAACATGCTCCAATACGATATTTGGCCCCTGAATATCACAAATATGGTCAACAGAATTATCGGAACCAAAAGTGATAGAAAGTTCAAACATGGCTCAGAACGGCGTATAACGTCATAATATCACGTTTTGGGCACATTTTGTTTTTTATCTCCAACATGCTCCAATACGATATTTGGCCAATGAATATCACAAATATGTTCAACAGAATTATCGGAACCAAAACAGATAGAAAGTTCAAACATGGCTCAGAATGGCGTATAACGTCATAATATCACGTTTTGGGCACATTTTGTTTTTTATCTCCAACATGCTCCAATACGATATTTGGCCCCTGAATATCATAAATATGGTCAACAGAATTATCGGAACCAAAAGTGATAGAAAGTTCAAGCATGGCTCAGAATGGCGTATAACGTCATAATATCACGTTTTGAGCACATATTGTTTTTTATCTCCAACATGTCATTTGGCGCCTGAATATCACAAATATGGTCAACAGAATTATCGGAACCAAAAGTGATAGAAAGTTCAAACATGGCTCAGAACGGCGTATAACGTCATAATATCACGTTTTGGGCACATTTTGTTTTTTATCTCCAACATGCTCCAATACGATATTTGGCCCCTGAATATCACAAATATGGTCAACAGAATTATCGGAACCAAAACAGATAGAAAGTTCAAACATGGCTCAGAATGGCGTATAACGTCATAATATCACGTTTTGGGCACATATTGTTTTTTATCTCCAACATGCTCCAAGATGACATTTGGCCCCTGAATATCACATATATGGTCAACAGAATTACCGGAACCAAAAGTGATAGAAAGTTCAAACATGGCTCAGAACGGCGTATAACGTCACAATATCACGTTTTGGGCACATTTTGCTTTTTATCTCCAACATGCTCCCAGATGACATTTGGCCCCTGAATATCACATATATGGTCAACAGAATTACCGGAACCAAAAGTGATAGAAAGTTCAAACATGTCTCAGAACGGAGTATAACGTCATAATATCACGTTTTGGGCACATATTGTTTTTTATCTCCAACATGCTCCAACATGTCATTTGGCGCCTGAATATCACAAATATGGTCAACAGAATTATCGGAACCAAAAGTGATAGAAAGTTCAAACATGGCTCAGAACGGCGTATAACGTCATAATATCACGTTTTGGGCCCATTTTGTTTTTTATCTCCAACATGCTCCAATACGATATTTGGCCCCTGAATATCACAAATATGGTCAACAGAATTATCGGAACCAAAAGTGATAGAAAGTTCAAACATGGCTCAGAACGGCGTATAACGTCATAATATCACGTTTTGGGCACATTTTGTTTTTTATCTCCAACATGCTCCAATACGATATTTGGCCAATGAATATCACAAATATGTTCAACAGAATTATCGGAACCAAAAGTGATAGAAAGTTCAAACATGGCTCAGAACGGCGTATAACGTCATAATATCACGTTTTGGGCACATTTTGTTTTTTATCTCCAACATGCTCCATGATGACATTTGGCCCCTGAATATCACATATATGGTCAACAGAATTACCGGAACCAAAAGTGATAGAAAGTTCAAACATGGCTCAGAACGGCATATAACGTCATAATATCACGTTTTGGGTACATTTTGTTTTTTATCTCCAACATGCTCCAAGATGACATTTGGCCCCTGAATATCACATATATGGTCAACAGAATTACCGGAACCAAAAGTGATAGAAAGTTCAAACATGGCTCAGAACGGCGTATAACGTCATAATATCACGTTTTGGGCACATTTTGTTTTTTATCTCCAACATGCTCCAATACGATATTTGGCCCCTGAATATCACAAATATGGTCAACAGAATTATCGGAACCAAAACAGATAGAAAGTTCAAACAGGGCTCAGAACGGCGTATAACGTCAGAATATCACGTTTTGGGCACATTTTGCTTTTTATCTCCAACATGCTCCAATATGTCATTTGGCGCCTGAATATCACATATATGGTCAGCAGAATCATCGGAACCAAAAGTGATAGAAAGTTCAAACATGTCTCAGAACGGCGTATAACGTCAGAATATCACGTTTTGGGCACATTTTGCTTTTTATCTCCAACATGCTCCAATATGTCATTTGGCGCCTGAATATCACATATATGGTCAGCAGAATCATCGGAACCAAAAGTGATAGAAAGTTCAAACATGTCTCAGAACGGCGTATAACGTCATAATATCACGTTTTGGGCACATTTTGTTTTTTATCTCCAACATGCTCCAAGATGACATTTGGCCCCTGAATATCACATATATGGTCAACAGAATTACCGGAACCAAAAGTGATAGAAAGTTCAAACATGTCTCAGAACGGCGTATAACGTCATAATATCACGTTTTGGGCACATTTTGTTTTTTATCTCCAACATGCTCCAACATGTCATTTGGCGCCTGAATATCACAAATATGGTCAACAGAATTATCGGAACCAAAAGTGATAGAAAGTTCAAACATGGCTCAGAACGGCGTATAACGTCATAATATCACGTTTTGGGCCCATTTTGTTTTTTATCTCCAACATGCTCCAATATGTCATTTGGCGCCTGAATATCACATATATGGTCAACAGAATCATCGGAACCAAAAGTGATAGAAAGTTCAAACATGTCTCAGAACGGCGCATAACGTCATAATATCACGTTTTGGGCGCATTTTGTTTTTTATCTCCAACGTGCTCCAATACGATATTTGGCCCCTGAATATCACAAATATGGTCAACAGAATTATCGGAACCAAAAGTGATAGAAAGTTCAAACATGTCTCAGAACGGCGTATAACGTCATAATATCACGTTTTGGGCACATTTTGTTTTTTATCTCCAACATGCTCCAAGATGACATTTGGCCCCTGAATATCACATATATGGTCAACAGAATTACCGGAACCAAAAGTGATAGAAAGTTCAAACATGTCTCAGAACGGAGTATAACGTCATAATATCACGTTTTAGGCACATATTGTTTTTTATCTCCAACATGCTCCAATATGTCATTTGGCGCCTGAATATCACATATATGGTCAACAGAATTACCGGAACCAAAAGTGATAGAAAGTTCAAACAGGGCTCAGAACGGCGTATAACGTCACAATATCACGTTTTGGGTACATTTTGCTTTTTATCTCCAACATGCTCCAATATGTCATTTGGCGCCTGAATATCACATATATGGTCAACAGAATTACCGGAACCAAAAGTGATAGAAAGTTCAAACAGGGCTCAGAACGGCGTATAACGTCAGAATATCACGTTTTGGGCACATTTTGCTTTTTATCTCCAACATGCTCCAATATGTCATTTGGCGCCTGAATATCACATATATGGTCAGCAGAATCATCGGAACCAAAAGTGATAGAAAGTTCAAACATGTCTCAGAACGGCGTATAACGTCATAATATCACGTTTTGGGCACATTTTGTTTTTTATCTCCAACATGCTCCAAGATGACATTTGGCCTCTGAATATCACATATATGGTCAACAGAATTACCGGAACCAAAAGTGATAGAAAGTTCAAACATGTCTCAGAACGGAGTATAACGTCATAATATCACGTTTTAGGCACATATTGTTTTTTATCTCCAACATGCTCCAATATGTCATTTGGCGCCTGAATATCACATATATGGTCAGCAGAATCATCGGAACCAAAAGTGATAGAAAGTTCAAACATGTCTCAGAACGGCGTATAACGTCATAATATCACGTTTTGGGCACATTTTGTTTTTTATCTCCAACATGCTCCAACATGTCATTTGGCGCCTGAATATCACAAATATGGTCAACAGAATTATCGGAACCAAAAGTGATAGAAAGTTCAAACATGGCTCAGAACGGCGTATAACGTCATAATATCACGTTTTGGGCCCATTTTGTTTTTTATCTCCAACATGCTCCAATATGTCATTTGGCGCCTGAATATCACATATATGGTCAACAGAATCATCGGAACCAAAAGTGATAGAAAGTTCAAACATGTCTCAGAACGGCGCATAACGTCATAATATCACGTTTTGGGCGCATTTTGTTTTTTATCTCCAACATGCTCCAATACGATATTTGGCCCCTGAATATCACAAATATGGTCAACAGAATTATCGGAACCAAAAGTGATAGAAAGTTCAAACATGGCTCAGAACGGCGTATAACGCCATAATATCACGTTTTGGGCACATTTTGTTTTTTATCTCCAACATGCTCCAATACGATATTTGGCCCCTGAATATCACAAATATGGTCAACAGAATTATCGGAACCAAAACAGATAGAAAGTTCAAACATGGCTCAGAATGGCGTATAACGTCATAATATCACGTTTTGGGCACATATTGTTTTTTATCTCCAACATGCTCCAAGATGACATTTGGCCCCTGAATATCACATATATGGTCAACAGAATTACCGGAACCAAAAGTGATAGAAAGTTCAAACATGGCTCAGAACGGCGTATAACGTCACAATATCACGTTTTGGGCACATTTTGCTTTTTATCTCCAACATGCTCCCAGATGACATTTGGCCCCTGAATATCACATATATGGTCAACAGAATTACCGAAACCAAAAGTGATAGAAAGTTCAAACATGTCTCAGAACGGAGTATAACGTCATAATATCACGTTTTGGGCACATATTGTTTTTTATCTCCAACATGCTCCAACATGTCATTTGGCGCCTGAATATCACAAATATGGTCAACAGAATTATCGGAACCAAAAGTGATAGAAAGTTCAAACATGGCTCAGAACGGCGTATAACGTCATAATATCACGTTTTGGGCCCATTTTGTTTTTTATCTCCAACATGCTCCAATATGTCATTTGGCGCCTGAATATCACAAATATGGTCAACAGAATTATCGGAACCAAAAGTGATAGAAAGTTCAAACATGTCTCAGAACGGCGCATAACGTCATAATATCACGTTTTGGGCGCATTTTGTTTTTTATCTCCAACATGCTCCAATACGATATTTGGCCCCTGAATATCACAAATATGGTCAACAGAATTATCGGAACCAAAAGTGATAGAAAGTTCAAACATGGCTCAGAACGGCGTATAACGCCATAATATCACGTTTTGGGCACATTTTGTTTTTTATCTCCAACATGCTCCAATACGATATTTGGCCCCTGAATATCACAAATATGGTCAACAGAATTATCGGAACCAAAACAGATAGAAAGTTCAAACATGGCTCAGAATGGCGTATAACGTCATAATATCACGTTTTGGGCACATATTGTTTTTTATCTCCAACATGCTCCAAGATGACATTTGGCCCCTGAATATCACATATATGGTCAACAGAATTACCGGAACCAAAAGTGATAGAAAGTTCAAACATGGCTCAGAACGGCGTATAACGTCACAATATCACGTTTTGGGCACATTTTGCTTTTTATCTCCAACATGCTCCCAGATGACATTTGGCCCCTGAATATCACATATATGGTCAACAGAATTACCGGAACCAAAAGTGATAGAAAGTTCAAACATGTCTCAGAACGGAGTATAACGTCATAATATCACGTTTTGGGCACATATTGTTTTTTATCTCCAACATGCTCCAACATGTCATTTGGCGCCTGAATATCACAAATATGGTCAACAGAATTATCGGAACCAAAAGTGATAGAAAGTTCAAACATGGCTCAGAACGGCGTATAACGTCATAATATCACGTTTTGGGCCCATTTTGTTTTTTATCTCCAACATGCTCCAATATGTCATTTGGCGCCTGAATATCACAAATATGGTCAACAGAATTATCGGAACCAAAAGTGATAGAAAGTTCAAACATGGCTCAGAACGGCGTATAACGTCATAATATCACGTTTTGGGCCCATTTTGTTTTTTATCTCCAACATGCTCCAATACGATATTTGGCCCCTGAATATCACAAATATGGTCAACAGAATTATCGGAACCAAAAGTGATAGAAAGTTCAAACATGGCTCAGAACGGCGTATAACGCCATAATATCACGTTTTGGGCACATTTTGTTTTTTATCTCCAACATGCTCCAATACGATATTTGGCCCCTGAATATCACAAATATGGTCAACAGAATTATCGGAACCAAAACAGATAGAAAGTTCAAACATGGCTCAGAATGGCGTATAACGTCATAATATCACGTTTTGGGCACATATTGTTTTTTATCTCCAACATGCTCCAAGATGACATTTGGCCCCTGAATATCACATATATGGTCAACAGAATTACCGGAACCAAAAGTGATAGAAAGTTCAAACATGGCTCAGAACGGCGTATAACGTCACAATATCACGTTTTGGGCACATTTTGCTTTTTATCTCCAACATGCTCCCAGATGACATTTGGCCCCTGAATATCACATATATGGTCAACAGAATTACCGGAACCAAAAGTGATAGAAAGTTCAAACATGTCTCAGAACGGAGTATAACGTCATAATATCACGTTTTGGGCACATATTGTTTTTTATCTCCAACATGCTCCAACATGTCATTTGGCGCCTGAATATCACAAATATGGTCAACAGAATTATCGGAACCAAAAGTGATAGAAAGTTCAAACATGGCTCAGAACGGCGTATAACGTCATAATATCACGTTTTGGGCCCATTTTGTTTTTTATCTCCAACATGCTCCAATATGTCATTTGGCGCCTGAATATCACAAATATGGTCAACAGAATTATCGGAACCAAAAGTGATAGAAAGTTCAAACATGGCTCAGAACGGCGTATAACGTCATAATATCACGTTTTGGGCCCATTTTGTTTTTTATCTCCAACATGCTCCAATACGATATTTGGCCCCTGAATATCACAAATATGGTCAACAGAATTATCGGAACCAAAAGTGATAGAAAGTTCAAACATGGCTCAGAACGGCGTATAACGTCATAATATCACGTTTTGGGCACATTTTGTTTTTTATCTCCAACATGCTCCAATACGATATTTGGCCCCTGAATATCACAAATATGGTCAACAGAATTATCGGAACCAAAAGTAATAGAAAGTTCAAACATGGCTCAGAACGGCGTATAACGTCATAATATCACGTTTTGGGCACATTTTGTTTTTTATCTCCAACATGCTCCATGATGACATTTGGCCCCTGAATATCACATATATGGTCAACAGAATTACCGGAACCAAAAGTGATAGAAAGTTCAAACATGGCTCAGAACGGCGTATAACGTCATAATATCACGTTTTGGGCACATTTTGTTTTTTATCTCCAACATGCTCCAATACGATATTTGGCCAATGAATATCACAAATATGTTCAACAGAATTATCGGAACCAAAAGTGATAGAAAGTTCAAACATGGCTCAGAACGGCGTATAACGTCATAATATCACGTTTTGGGCACATTTTGTTTTTTATCTCCAACATGCTCCATGATGACATTTGGCCCCTGAATATCACATATATGGTCAACAGAATTACCGGAACCAAAAGTGATAGAAAGTTCAAACATGGCTCAGAACGGCGTATAACGTCATAATATCACGTTTTGGGCACATTTTGTTTTTTATCTCCAACATGCTCCAATACGATATTTGGCCAATGAATATCACAAATATGTTCAACAGAATTATCGGAACCAAAAGTGATAGAAAGTTCAAACATGGCTCAGAACGGCGTATAACGTCATAATATCACGTTTTGGGCACATTTTGTTTTTTATCTCCAACATGCTCCATGATGACATTTGGCCCCTGAATATCACATATATGGTCAACAGAATTACCGGAACCAAAAGTGATAGAAAGTTCAAACATGGCTCAGAACGGCGTATAACGTCATAATATCACGTTTTGGGCACATTTTGTTTTTTATCTCCAACATGCTCCAAGATGACATTTGGCCCCTGAATATCACATATATGGTCAACAGAATTACCGGAACCAAAAGTGATAGAAAGTTCAAACATGGCTCAGAACGGCGTATAACGTCATAATATCACGTTTTGGGCACATTTTGTTTTTTATCTCCAACATGCTCCAATACGATATTTGGCCCCTGAATATCACAAATATGGTCAACAGAATTATCGGAACCAAAACAGATAGAAAGTTCAAACAGGGCTCAGAACGGCGTATAACGTCAGAATATCACGTTTTGGGCACATTTTGCTTTTTATCTCCAACATGCTCCAATATGTCATTTGGCGCCTGAATATCACATATATGGTCAGCAGAATCATCGGAACCAAAAGTGATAGAAAGTTCAAACATGTCTCAGAACGGCGCATAACGTCATAATATCACGTTTTGGGCGCATTTTGTTTTTTATCTCCAACATGCTCCAATACGATATTTGGCCCCTGAATATCACAAATATGGTCAACAGAATTATCGGAACCAAAAGTGATAGAAAGTTCAAACATGGCTCAGAACGGCGTATAACGCCATAATATCACGTTTTGGGCACATTTTGTTTTTTATCTCCAACATGCTCCAATACGATATTTGGCCCCTGAATATCACAAATATGGTCAACAGAATTATCGGAACCAAAACAGATAGAAAGTTCAAACATGGCTCAGAATGGCGTATAACGTCATAATATCACGTTTTGGGCACATATTGTTTTTTATCTCCAACATGCTCCAAGATGACATTTGGCCCCTGAATATCACATATATGGTCAACAGAATTACCGGAACCAAAAGTGATAGAAAGTTCAAACATGGCTCAGAACGGCGTATAACGTCACAATATCACGTTTTGGGCACATTTTGCTTTTTATCTCCAACATGCTCCCAGATGACATTTGGCCCCTGAATATCACATATATGGTCAACAGAATTACCGGAACCAAAAGTGATAGAAAGTTCAAACATGTCTCAGAACGGAGTATAACGTCATAATATCACGTTTTGGGCACATATTGTTTTTTATCTCCAACATGCTCCAACATGTCATTTGGCGCCTGAATATCACAAATATGGTCAACAGAATTATCGGAACCAAAAGTGATAGAAAGTTCAAACATGGCTCAGAACGGCGTATAACGTCATAATATCACGTTTTGGGCCCATTTTGTTTTTTATCTCCAACATGCTCCAATATGTCATTTGGCGCCTGAATATCACAAATATGGTCAACAGAATTATCGGAACCAAAAGTGATAGAAAGTTCAAACATGTCTCAGAACGGCGCATAACGTCATAATATCACGTTTTGGGCGCATTTTGTTTTTTATCTCCAACATGCTCCAATACGATATTTGGCCCCTGAATATCACAAATATGGTCAACAGAATTATCGGAACCAAAAGTGATAGAAAGTTCAAACATGGCTCAGAACGGCGTATAACGCCATAATATCACGTTTTGGGCACATTTTGTTTTTTATCTCCAACATGCTCCAATACGATATTTGGCCAATGAATATCACAAATATGTTCAACAGAATTATCGGAACCAAAAGTAATAGAAAGTTCAAACATGGCTCAGAACGGCGTATAACGTCATAATATCACGTTTTGGGCACATTTTGTTTTTTATCTCCAACATGCTCCATGATGACATTTGGCCCCTGAATATCACATATATGGTCAACAGAATTACCGGAACCAAAAGTGATAGAAAGTTCAAACATGGCTCAGAACGGCGTATAACGTCATAATATCACGTTTTGGGCACATTTTGTTTTTTATCTCCAACATGCTCCAATACGATATTTGGCCAATGAATATCACAAATATGTTCAACAGAATTATCGGAACCAAAAGTGATAGAAAGTTCAAACATGGCTCAGAACGGCGTATAACGTCATAATATCACGTTTTGGGCACATTTTGTTTTTTATCTCCAACATGCTCCATGATGACATTTGGCCCCTGAATATCACATATATGGTCAACAGAATTACCGGAACCAAAAGTGATAGAAAGTTCAAACATGGCTCAGAACGGCGTATAACGTCATAATATCACGTTTTGGGCACATTTTGTTTTTTATCTCCAACATGCTCCAAGATGACATTTGGCCCCTGAATATCACATATATGGTCAACAGAATTACCGGAACCAAAAGTGATAGAAAGTTCAAACATGGCTCAGAACGGCGTATAACGTCATAATATCACGTTTTGGGCACATTTTGTTTTTTATCTCCAACATGCTCCAATACGATATTTGGCCCCTGAATATCACAAATATGGTCAACAGAATTATCGGAACCAAAACAGATAGAAAGTTCAAACAGGGCTCAGAACGGCGTATAACGTCAGAATATCACGTTTTGGGCACATTTTGCTTTTTATCTCCAACATGCTCCAATATGTCATTTGGCGCCTGAATATCACATATATGGTCAGCAGAATCATCGGAACCAAAAGTGATAGAAAGTTCAAACATGTCTCAGAATGGCGTATAACGTCATAATATCACGTTTTGGGCACATATTGTTTTTTATCTCCAACATGCTCCAAGATGACATTTGGCCCCTGAATATCACATATATGGTCAACAGAATTATCGGAACCAAAACAGATAGAAAGTTCAAACATGGCTCAGAATGGCGTATAACGTCATAATATCACGTTTTGGGCACATATTGTTTTTTATCTCCAACATGCTCCAAGATGACATTTGGCCCCTGAATATCACATATATGGTCAACAGAATTACCGGAACCAAAAGTGATAGAAAGTTCAAACATGGCTCAGAACGGCGTATAACGTCACAATATCACGTTTTGGGCACATTTTGCTTTTTATCTCCAACATGCTCCCAGATGACATTTGGCCCCTGAATATCACATGTATGGTCAACAGAATTACCGGAACCAAAAGTGATAGAAAGTTCAAACATGGCTCAGAACGGCGTATAACGTCATAATATCACGTTTTGGGCCCATTTTGTTTTTTATCTCCAACATGCTCCAATATGTCATTTGGCGCCTGAATATCACAAATATGGTCAACAGAATTATCGGAACCAAAAGTGATAGAAAGTTCAAACATGTCTCAGAACGGCGCATAACGTCATAATATCACGTTTTCGGCGCATTTTGTTTTTTATCTCCAACATGCTCCAATACGATATTTGGCCCCTGAATATCACAAATATGGTCAACAGAATTATCGGAACCAAAAGTGATAGAAAGTTCAAACATGGCTCAGAACGGCGTATAACGCCATAATATCACGTTTTGGGCACATTTTGTTTTTTATCTCCAACATGCTCCAATACGATATTTGGCCCCTGAATATCACAAATATGGTCAACAGAATTATCGGAACCAAAACAGATAGAAAGTTCAAACATGGCTCAGAATGGCGTATAACGTCATAATATCACGTTTTGGGCACATATTGTTTTTTATCTCCAACATGCTCCAAGATGACATTTGGCCCCTGAATATCACATATATGGTCAACAGAATTACCGGAACCAAAAGTGATAGAAAGTTCAAACATGGCTCAGAACGGCGTATAACGTCACAATATCACGTTTTGGGCACATTTTGCTTTTTATCTCCAACATGCTCCCAGATGACATTTGGCCCCTGAATATCACATATATGGTCAACAGAATTACCGGAACCAAAAGTGATAGAAAGTTCAAACATGTCTCAGAACGGAGTATAACGTCATAATATCACGTTTTGGGCACATATTGTTTTTTATCTCCAACATGCTCCAACATGTCATTTGGCGCCTGAATATCACAAATATGGTCAACAGAATTATCGGAACCAAAAGTGATAGAAAGTTCAAACATGGCTCAGAACGGCGTATAACGTCATAATATCACGTTTTGGGCCCA
The DNA here is from genome assembly GCF_036711975.1 of Onthophagus taurus. Lineage (NCBI taxonomy): Eukaryota > Metazoa > Arthropoda > Insecta > Coleoptera > Scarabaeidae > Onthophagus > Onthophagus taurus. The sequence continues at coordinate 25,307,769 of NC_091972.1, read as the reverse complement.
TTTTGTTTTTTATCTCCAACATGCTCCAATATGTCATTTGGCGCCTGAATATCACAAATATGGTCAACAGAATTATCGGAACCAAAAGTGATAGAAAGTTCAAACATGGCTCAGAACGGCGTATAACGTCATAATATCACGTTTTGGGCCCATTTTGTTTTTTATCTCCAACATGCTCCAATACGATATTTGGCCCCTGAATATCACAAATATGGTCAACAGAATTATCGGAACCAAAAGTGATAGAAAGTTCAAACATGGCTCAGAACGGCGTATAACGCCATAATATCACGTTTTGGGCACATTTTGTTTTTTATCTCCAACATGCTCAAATACGATATTTGGCCCCTGAATATCACAAATATGGTCAACAGAATTATCGGAACCAAAACAGATAGAAAGTTCAAACATGGCTCAGAATGGCGTATAACGTCATAATATCACGTTTTGGGCACATATTGTTTTTTATCTCCAACATGCTCCAAGATGACATTTGGCCCCTGAATATCACATATATGGTCAACAGAATTACCGGAACCAAAAGTGATAGAAAGTTCAAACATGGCTCAGAACGGCGTATAACGTCACAATATCACGTTTTGGGCACATTTTGCTTTTTATCTCCAACATGCTCCCAGATGACATTTGGCCCCTGAATATCACATATATGGTCAACAGAATTACCGGAACCAAAAGTGATAGAAAGTTCAAACATGTCTCAGAACGGAGTATAACGTCATAATATCACGTTTTGGGCACATATTGTTTTTTATCTCCAACATGCTCCAACATGTCATTTGGCGCCTGAATATCACAAATATGGTCAACAGAATTATCGGAACCAAAAGTGATAGAAAGTTCAAACATGGCTCAGAACGGCGTATAACGTCATAATATCACGTTTTGGGCCCATTTTGTTTTTTATCTCCAACATGCTCCAATATGTCATTTGGCGCCTGAATATCACAAATATTGTCAACAGAATTATCGGAACCAAAAGTGATAGAAAGTTCAAACATGGCTCAGAACGGCGTATAACGTCATAATATCACGTTTTGGGCCCATTTTGTTTTTTATCTCCAACATGCTCCAATACGATATTTGGACCCTGAATATCACAAATATGGTCAACAGAATTATCGGAACCAAAAGTGATAGAAAGTTCAAACATGGCTCAGAACGGCGTATAACGTCATAATATCACGTTTTGGGCACATTTTGTTTTTTATCTCCAACATGCTCCAATACGATATTTGGCCCCTGAATATCACAAATATGGTCAACAGAATTATCGGAACCAAAAGTGATAGAAAGTTCAAACATGGCTCAGAACGGCGTATAACGTCATAATATCACGTTTTGGGCACATTTTGTTTTTTATCTCCAACATGCTCCAATACGATATTTGGCCAATGAATATCACAAATATGTTCAACAGAATTATCGGAACCAAAAGTAATAGAAAGTTCAAACATGGCTCAGAACGGCGTATAACGTCATAATATCACGTTTTGGGCACATTTTGTTTTTTATCTCCAACATGCTCCATGATGACATTTGGCCCCTGAATATCACATATATGGTCAACAGAATTACCGGAACCAAAAGTGATAGAAAGTTCAAACATGGCTCAGAACGGCGTATAACGTCATAATATCACGTTTTGGGCACATTTTGTTTTTTATCTCCAACATGCTCCAATACGATATTTGGCCAATGAATATCACAAATATGTTCAACAGAATTATCGGAACCAAAAGTGATAGAAAGTTCAAACATGGCTCAGAACGGCGTATAACGTCATAATATCACGTTTTGGGCACATTTTGTTTTTTATCTCCAACATGCTCCATGATGACATTTGGCCCCTGAATATCACATATATGGTCAACAGAATTACCGGAACCAAAAGTGATAGAAAGTTCAAACATGGCTCAGAACGGCGTATAACGTCATAATATCACGTTTTGGGCACATTTTGTTTTTTATCTCCAACATGCTCCAAGATGACATTTGGCCCCTGAATATCACATATATGGTCAACAGAATTACCGGAACCAAAAGTGATAGAAAGTTCAAACATGGCTCAGAACGGCGTATAACGTCACAATATCACGTTTTGGGCACATTTTGCTTTTTATCTCCAACATGCTCCCAGATGACATTTGGCCCCTGAATATCACATGTATGGTCAACAGAATTACCGGAACCAAAAGTGATAGAAAGTTCAAACATGGCTCAGAACGGCGTATAACGTCATAATATCACGTTTTGGGCCCATTTTGTTTTTTATCTCCAACATGCTCCAAGATGACATTTGGCCCCTGAATATCACATATATGGTCAACAGAATTACCGGAACCAAAAGTGATAGAAAGTTCAAACAAGGCTCAGAACGGCGTATAACGTCATAATATCACGTTTTGGGCACATTTTGTTTTTTATCTCCAACATGCTCCAATACGATATTTGGCCCCTGAATATCACAAATATGGTCAACAGAATTATCGGAACCAAAACAGATAGAAAGTTCAAACAGGGCTCAGAACGGCGTATAACGTCAGAATATCACGTTTTGGGCACATTTTGCTTTTTATCTCCAACATGCTCCAATATGTCATTTGGCGCCTGAATATCACATATATGGTCAGCAGAATCATCGGAACCAAAAGTGATAGAAAGTTCAAACATGTCTCAGAACGGCGTATAACGTCATAATATCACGTTTTGGGCACATTTTGTTTTTTATCTCCAACATGCTCCAAGATGACATTTGGCCCCTGAATATCACATATATGGTCAACAGAATTACCGGAACCAAAAGTGATAGAAAGTTCAAACATGTCTCAGAACGGAGTATAACGTCATAATATCACGTTTTAGGCACATATTGTTTTTTATCTCCAACATGCTCCAATATGTCATTTGGCGCCTGAATATCACATATATGGTCAGCAGAATCATCGGAACCAAAAGTGATAGAAAGTTCAAACATGTCTCAGAACGGCGTATAACGTCAGAATATCACGTTTTGGGCACATTTTGCTTTTTATCTCCAACATGCTCCAATATGTCATTTGGCGCCTGAATATCACATATATGGTCAGCAGAATCATCGGAACCAAAAGTGATAGAAAGTTCAAACATGTCTCAGAACGGCGTATAACGTCATAATATCACGTTTTGGGCACATTTTGTTTTTTATCTCCAACATGCTCCAATATGTCATCTGGCGCCTGAATATCACAAATATGGTCAACAGAATTATGGGAACCAAAAGTGATAGAAAGTTCAAACATGGCTCAGAACGGCGTATAACGTCATAATATCACGTTTTGGGCACATTTTGTTTTTTATCTCCAACATGCTCCAAGATGACATTTGGCCCCTGAATATCACATATATGGTCAACAGAATTACCAGAACTAAAAGTGATAGAAAGTTCAAACATGGCTCAGAACGGCGTATAACGTCATAATATCACGTTTTGGGCGCATTTTGTTTTTTATCTCCAACATGCTCCAAGATGACATTTGGCCCCTGAATATATCACATATATGGTCAACAGAATTACCGGAACCAAAAGTGATAGAAAGTTCAAACATGGCTCAGAACGGCGTATAACGTCATAATATCACGTTATGGGCGCATTTTGTTTTTTATCTCCAACATGCTCCAAGATGACATTTGGCCCCTGAATATATCACATATATGGTCAACAGAATTATCGGAACCAAAAGTGATAGAAAGTTCAAAGATGTCTCAGAACGGCGTATAACGTCATAATATCACGTTTTGGGCACATTTTGTTTTTTATCTCCAACATGCTCCAAGATGACATTTGGCCCCTGAATATCACATATATGGTCAACAGAATTACCGGAACCAAAAGTGATAGAAAGTTCAAACATGGCTCAGAACGGCGTATAACGTCATAATATCACGTTATGGGCGCATTTTGTTTTTTATCTCCAACATGCTCCAAGATGTCATTTGGCGCCTGAATTTCACGTATATGGTCAACAGAATTATCGGAACCAAAAGTGATAGAAAGTTCAAACATGGCTCAGAACGGCGTATAACGTCATAATATCACGTTTTGGGCCCATTTTGTTTTTTATCTCCAACATGCTCCAATACGATATTTGGCCCCTGAATATCACAAATATGGTCAACAGAATTATCGGAACCAAAAGTGATAGAAAGTTCAAACATGGCTCAGAACGGCGTATAACGTCATAATATCACGTTTTGGGCACATTTTGTTTTTTATCTCCAACATGCTCCAACATGTCATTTGGCGCCTGAATATCACAAATATGGTCAACAGAATTATCGGAACCAAAAGTGATAGAAAGTTCAAACATGGCTCAGAACGGCGTATAACGTCATAATATCACGTTTTGGGCCCATTTTGATTTTTATCTCCAACATGCTCCAATATGTCATTTGGCGCCTGAATATCACATATATGGTCAACAGAATCATCGGAACCAAAAGTGATAGAAAGTTCAAACATGTCTCAGAACGGCGTATAACGTCATAATATCACGTTTTGGACACATTTTGTTTTTTATCTCCAACATGCTCCAATACGATATTTGGCCCCTGAATATCACAAATATGGTCAACAGAATTATCGGAACCAAAAGTGATAGAAAGTTCAAACATGGCTCAGAATGGCGTATAACGTCATAATATCACGTTTTGGGCACATATTGTTTTTTATCTCCAACATGCTCCAACATGTCATCTGGCGCCTGAATATCACAAATATGGTCAACAGAATTATGGGAACCAAAAGTGATAGAAAGTTCAAACATGGCTCAGAACGGCGTATAACGTCATAATATCACGTTTTGGGCACATTTTGTTTTTTATCTCCAACATGCTCCAACATGTCATTTGGCGCCTGAATATCACAAATATGGTCAACAGAATTATCGGAACGAAATGTGATAGAAAGTTTTGGGCACATTTTGTTTTTTATCTCCAACATGCTCCAAGATGACATTTGGCCCCTGAATATCACATATATGGTCAACAGAATTTCCGGAACCAAAAGTGATAGAAAGTTCAAACATGGCTCTGAACGGCGTATAACGTCATAATATCACGTTTTGGGCACATTTTGTTTTTTATCTCCAACATGCTCCAAGATGACATTTGGCCCCTGAATATCACATATATGGTCAACAGAATTACCAGAACTAAAAGTGATAGAAAGTTCAAACATGGCTCAGAACGGCGTATAACGTCATAATATCACGTTTTGGGCACATTTTGTTTTTTATCTCCAACATGCTCCAATACGATATTTGGCCAATGAATATCACAAATATGTTCAACAGAATTATCGGAACCAAAAGTAATAGAAAGTTCAAACATGGCTCAGAACGGCGTATAACGTCATAATATCACGTTTTGGGCACATTTTGTTTTTTATCTCCAACATGCTCCATGATGACATTTGGCCCCTGAATATCACATATATGGTCAACAGAATTACCGGAACCAAAAGTGATAGAAAGTTCAAACATGGCTCAGAACGGCGTATAACGTCATAATATCACGTTTTGGGCACATTTTGTTTTTTATCTCCAACATGCTCCAATACGATATTTGGCCAATGAATATCACAAATATGTTCAACAGAATTATCGGAACCAAAAGTGATAGAAAGTTCAAACATGGCTCAGAACGGCGTATAACGTCATAATATCACGTTTTGGGCACATTTTGTTTTTTATCTCCAACATGCTCCATGATGACATTTGGCCCCTGAATATCACATATATGGTCAACAGAATTACCGGAACCAAAAGTGATAGAAAGTTCAAACATGGCTCAGAACGGCGTATAACGTCATAATATCACGTTTTGGGCACATTTTGTTTTTTATCTCCAACATGCTCCAAGATGACATTTGGCCCCTGAATATCACATATATGGTCAACAGAATTACCGGAACCAAAAGTGATAGAAAGTTCAAACAAGGCTCAGAACGGCGTATAACGTCATAATATCACGTTTTGGGCACATTTTGTTTTTTATCTCCAACATGCTCCAATACGATATTTGGCCCCTGAATATCACAAATATGGTCAACAGAATTATCGGAACCAAAACAGATAGAAAGTTCAAACAGGGCTCAGAACGGCGTATAACGTCAGAATATCACGTTTTGGGCACATTTTGCTTTTTATCTCCAACATGCTCCAATATGTCATTTGGCGCCTGAATATCACATATATGGTCAGCAGAATCATCGGAACCAAAAGTGATAGAAAGTTCAAACATGTCTCAGAACGGCGTATAACGTCATAATATCACGTTTTGGGCACATTTTGTTTTTTATCTCCAACATGCTCCAAGATGACATTTGGCCCCTGAATATCACATATATGGTCAACAGAATTACCGGAACCAAAAGTGATAGAAAGTTCAAACATGTCTCAGAACGGAGTATAACGTCATAATATCACGTTTTAGGCACATATTGTTTTTTATCTCCAACATGCTCCAATATGTCATTTGGCGCCTGAATATCACATATATGGTCAGCAGAATCATCGGAACCAAAAGTGATAGAAAGTTCAAACATGTCTCAGAACGGCGTATAACGTCAGAATATCACGTTTTGGGCACATTTTGCTTTTTATCTCCAACATGCTCCAATATGTCATTTGGCGCCTGAATATCACATATATGGTCAGCAGAATCATCGGAACCAAAAGTGATAGAAAGTTCAAACATGTCTCAGAACGGCGTATAACGTCATAATATCACGTTTTGGGCACATTTTGTTTTTTATCTCCAACATGCTCCAATATGTCATTTGGCGCCTGAATATCACAAATATGGTCAACAGAATTATCGGAACCAAAAGTGATAGAAAGTTCAAACATGGCTCAGAACGGCGTATAACGTCATAATATCACGTTTTGGGCCCATTTTGTTTTTTATCTCCAACATGCTCCAATATGTCATTTGGCGCCTGAATATCACATATATGGTCAACAGAATCATCGGAACCAAAAGTGATAGAAAGTTCAAACATGTCTCAGAACGGCGTATAACGTCATAATATCACGTTTTGGGCACATATTGTTTTTTATCTCCAACATGCCCCAACATGTCATCTGGCGCCTGAATATCACAAATATGGTCAACAGAATTATGGGAACCAAAAGTGATAGAAAGTTCAAACATGGCTCAGAACGGCGTATAACGTCATAATATCACGTTTTGGGCACATTTTGTTTTTTATCTCCAACATGCTCCAAGATGACATTTGGCCCCTGAATATCACATATATGGTCAACAGAATTACCAGAACTAAAAGTGATAGAAAGTTCAAACATGGCTCAGAACGGCGTATAACGTCATAATATCACGTTTTGGGCGCATTTTGTTTTTTATCTCCAACATGCTCCAAGATGACATTTGGCCCCTGAATATCACATATATGGTCAACAGAATTACCGGAACCAAAAGTGATAGAAAGTTCAAACATGGCTCAGAACGGCGTATAACGTCATAATATCACGTTTTGGGCACATTTTGTTTTTTATCTCCAACATGCTCCAAGATGACATTTGGCCCCTGAATATCACATATATGGTCAACAGAATTACCGGAACCAAAAGTGATAGAAAGTTCAAACATGGCTCAGAACGGCGTATAACGTCATAATATCACGTTATGGGCGCATTTTGTTTTTTATCTCCAACATGCTCCAAGATGTCATTTGGCGCCTGAATTTCACGTATATGGTCAACAGAATTATCGGAACCAAAAGTGATAGAAAGTTCAAACATGGCTCAGAACGGCGTATAACGTCATAATATCACGTTTTGGGCCCATTTTGTTTTTTATCTCCAACATGCTCCAATACGATATTTGGCCCCTGAATATCACAAATATGGTCAACAGAATTATCGGAACCAAAAGTGATAGAAAGTTCAAACATGGCTCAGAACGGCGTATAACGTCATAATATCACGTTTTGGGCACATTTTGTTTTTTATCTCCAACATGCTCCAACATGTCATTTGGCGCCTGAATATCACAAATATGGTCAACAGAATTATCGGAACCAAAAGTGATAGAAAGTTCAAACATGGCTCAGAACGGCGTATAACGTCATAATATCACGTTTTGGGCCCATTTTGATTTTTATCTCCAACATGCTCCAAGATGACATTTGGCCCCTGAATATCACATATATGGTCAACAGAATTTCCGGAACCAAAAGTGATAGAAAGTTCAAACATGACTCTGAACGGCGTATAACGTCATAATATCACGTTTTGGGCACATTTTGTTTTTTATCTCCAACATGCTCCAAGATGACATTTGGCCCCTGAATATCACATATATGGTCAACAGAATTACCAGAACTAAAAGTGATAGAAAGTTCAAACATGGCTCAGAACGGCGTATAACGTCATAATATCACGTTTTGGGCGCATTTTGTTTTTTATCTCCAACATGCTCCAAGATGACATTTGGCCCCTGAATATATCACATATATGGTCAACAGAATTACCGGAACCAAAAGTGATAGAAAGTTCAAACATGGCTCAGAACGGCGTATAACGTCATAATATCACGTTATGGGCGCATTTTGTTTTTTATCTCCAACATGCTCCAAGATGACATTTGGCCCCTGAATATATCACATATATGGTCAACAGAATTATCGGAACCAAAAGTGATAGAAAGTTCAAAGATGTCTCAGAACGGCGTATAACGTCATAATATCACGTTTTGGGCACATTTTGTTTTTTATCTCCAACATGCTCCAAGATGACATTTGGCCCCTGAATATCACATATATGGTCAACAGAATTACCGGAACCAAAAGTGATAGAAAGTTCAAACATGGCTCAGAACGGCGTATAACGTCATAATATCACGTTATGGGCGCATTTTGTTTTTTATCTCCAACATGCTCCAAGATGTCATTTGGCGCCTGAATTTCACGTATATGGTCAACAGAATTATCGGAACCAAAAGTGATAGAAAGTTCAAACATGGCTCAGAACGGCGTATAACGTCATAATATCACGTTTTGGGCCCATTTTGTTTTTTATCTCCAACATGCTCCAATACGATATTTGGCCCCTGAATATCACAAATATGGTCAACAGAATTATCGGAACCAAAAGTGATAGAAAGTTCAAACATGGCTCAGAACGGCGTATAACGTCATAATATCACGTTTTGGGCACATTTTGTTTTTTATCTCCAACATGCTCCAACATGTCATTTGGCGCCTGAATATCACAAATATGGTCAACAGAATTATCGGAACCAAAAGTGATAGAAAGTTCAAACATGGCTCAGAACGGCGTATAACGTCATAATATCACGTTTTGGGCCCATTTTGATTTTTATCTCCAACATGCTCCAATATGTCATTTGGCGCCTGAATATCACATATATGGTCAACAGAATCATCGGAACCAAAAGTGATAGAAAGTTCAAACATGTCTCAGAACGGCGTATAACGTCATAATATCACGTTTTGGACACATTTTGTTTTTTATCTCCAACATGCTCCAATACGATATTTGGCCCCTGAATATCACAAATATGGTCAACAGAATTATCGGAACCAAAAGTGATAGAAAGTTCAAACATGGCTCAGAACGGCGTATAACGTCATAATATCACGTTTTGGGCACATTTTGTTTTTTATCTCCAACATGCTCCAACATGTCATTTGGCGCCTGAATATCACAAATATGGTCAACAGAATTATCGGAACGAAATGTGATAGAAAGTTTTGGGCACATTTTGTTTTTTATCTCCAACATGCTCCAAGATGACATTTGGCCCCTGAATATCACATATATGGTCAACAGAATTTCCGGAACCAAAAGTGATAGAAAGTTCAAACATGGCTCTGAACGGCGTATAACGTCATAATATCACGTTTTGGGCACATTTTGTTTTTTATCTCCAACATGCTCCAAGATGACATTTGGCCCCTGAATATCACATATATGGTCAACAGAATTACCAGAACTAAAAGTGATAGAAAGTTCAAACATGGCTCAGAACGGCGTATAACGTCATAATATCACGTTTTGGGCGCATTTTGTTTTTTATCTCCAACATGCTCCAAGATGTCATTTGGCGCCTGAATATCACAAATATGGTCAACAGAATTATCGGAACCAAAAGTGATAGAAAGTTCAAACATGTCTCAGAACGGCGTATAACGTCATAATATCACGTTTTGGGCACATTTTGTTTTTTATCTCCAACATGCTCCAAGCTGACATTTGGCCCCTGAATATATCACATATATGGTCAACAGAATTACCGGAACCAAAAGTGATAGAAAGTTCAAACATGGCTCAGAACGGCGTATAACGTCATAATATCACGTTTTGGGCACATTTTGTTTTTTATCTCCAACATGCTCCAATACGATATTTGGCCCCTGAATATCACAAATATGGTCAACAGAATTATCGGAACCAAAAGTGATAGAAAGTTCAAACATGGCTCAGAATGGCGTATAACGTCATAATATCACGTTTTGGGCACATATTGTTTTTTATCTCCAACATGCTCCAACATGTCATTTAGCGCCTGAATATCACAAATATGGTCAACAGAATTATCGGAACCAAAAGTGATAGAAAGTTCAAACATGGCTCAGAACGGCGTATAACGTCATAATATCATGTTTTGGGCGCATTTTGTTTTTTATCTCCAACATGCTCCAAGATGTCATTTGGCGCCTGAATCTCACAAATATGGTCAACAGAATTATCGGAACCAAAAGTGATAGATAGTTCAAACATGTCTCAGAACGCCGTATAACGTCATAATATCACGTTTTGGGCACATTTTGTTTTTTATCTCCAACATGCTCCAAGATGACATTTGGCCCCTGAATATATCACATATATGGTCAACAGAATTACCGGAACCAAAAGTGATAGAAAGTTCAAACATGGCTCAGAACGGCGTATAACGGCATAATATCACGTTTTGGGCACATTTTGTTTTTTATCTCCAACATGCTCCAAGATGACATTTGGCGCCTGAATATCACAAATATGGTCAACAGAATTATCGGAACCAAAAGTGATAGAAAGTTCAAACATGTCTCAGAACGACGTATAACGTCATAATATCACGTTTTGGGCACATTTTGTTTTTTATCTCCAACATGCTCCAAGATGACATTTGGCCCCTGAATATCACATATATGGTCAACAGAATTATCGGAACCAAAAGTGATAGAAAGTTCAAACATGGCTCAGAACGGCGTATAACGTCATAATATCACGTTTTGGGCACATTTTATTTTTTATCTCCAACATGCTCCAAGATGACATTTGGCCCCTGAATATCACATATATGGTCAATAGAATTACCGGAACCAAAAGTGATAGAAAGTTCAAACATGGCTCTGAACGGCGTATAACGTCATAATATCACGTTTTGGGCGCATTTTGTTTTTTATCTCCAACATGCTCCAAGATGACATTTGGCCCCTGAATATCACATATATGGTCAACAGAATTACCAGAACTAAAAGTGATAGAAAGTTCAAACATGGCTCAGAACGGCGTATAAAGTCATAATATCACGTTTTGGGCAAATTTTGTTTTTTATCTCCAACATGCTCCAATACGATATTTGGCCCCTGAATATCACAAATATGGTCAACAGAATTATCGGAACCAAAAGTGATAGAAAGTTCAAACATGGCTCAGAACGGCGTATAACGTCATAATATCACGTTTTGGGCACATATTGTTTTTTATCTCCAACATGCTCCAACATGTCATTTGGCGCCTGAATATCACAAATATGGTCAACAGAATTATCGGAACCAAAAGTGATAGAAAGTTCAAACATGGCTCAGAACGGCGTATAACGTCATAATATCACGTTTTGGGCACATATTGTTTTTTATCTCCAACATGCTCCAACATGTCATTTGGCGCCTGAATATCACAAATATGGTCAACAGAATTATCGGAACCAAAAGTGATAGAAAGTTCAAACATGGCTCAGAACGGCGTATAACGTCATAATATCATGTTTTGGGCGCATTTTGTTTTTTATCTCCAACATGCTCCAAGATGTCATTTGGCGCCTGAATATCACAAATATGGTCAACAGAATTACCGGAACCAAAAGTGATAGAAAGTTCAAACATGGCTCAGAATGGCGTATAACGTCATAATATCACGTTTTGGGCACATATTGTTTTTTATCTCCAACATGCTCCAACATGTCATTTAGCGCCTGAATATCACAAATATGGTCAACAGAATTATCGGAACCAAAAGTGATAGAAAGTTCAAACATGGTTCAGAACGGCGTATAACATCATAATATCACGTTTTGGGCACATTTTATTTTTTATCTCCAACATGCTCCAAGATGACACTTGGCCCCTGAATATCACATATATGGTCAACAGAATTATCGGAACCAAAAGTGATAGAAAGTTCAAACATGGCTCAGAACGGCGTATAACGTCATAATATCACGTTTTGGGCCCATTTTGATTTTTATCTCCAACATGCTCCAATATGTCATTTGGCGCCTGAATATCACATATATGGTCAACAGAATCATCGGAACCAAAAGTGATAGAAAGTTCAAACATGTCTCAGAACGGCGTATAACGTCATAATATCACGTTTTGGACACATTTTGTTTTTTATCTCCAACATGCTCCAATACGATATTTGGCCCCTGAATATCACAAATATGGTCAACAGAATTATCGGAACCAAAAGTGATAGAAAGTTCAAACATGGCTCAGAATGGCGTATAACGTCATAATATCACGTTTTGGGCACATATTGTTTTTTATCTCCAACATGCTCCAACATGTCATCTGGCGCCTGAATATCACAAATATGGTCAACAGAATTATGGGAACCAAAAGTGATAGAAAGTTCAAACATGGCTCAGAACGGCGTATAACGTCATAATATCACGTTTTGGGCACATTTTGTTTTTTATCTCCAACATGCTCCAACATGTCATTTGGCGCCTGAATATCACAAATATGGTCAACAGAATTATCGGAACGAAATGTGATAGAAAGTTTTGGGCACATTTTGTTTTTTATCTCCAACATGCTCCAAGATGACATTTGGCCCCTGAATATCACATATATGGTCAACAGAATTTCCGGAACCAAAAGTGATAGAAAGTTCAAACATGGCTCTGAACGGCGTATAACGTCATAATATCACGTTTTGGGCACATTTTGTTTTTTATCTCCAACATGCTCCAAGATGACATTTGGCCCCTGAATATCACATATATGGTCAACAGAATTACCAGAACTAAAAGTGATAGAAAGTTCAAACATGGCTCAGAACGGCGTATAACGTCATAATATCACGTTTTGGGCACATTTTGTTTTTTATCTCCAACATGCTCCAATACGATATTTGGCCAATGAATATCACAAATATGTTCAACAGAATTATCGGAACCAAAAGTAATAGAAAGTTCAAACATGGCTCAGAACGGCGTATAACGTCATAATATCACGTTTTGGGCACATTTTGTTTTTTATCTCCAACATGCTCCATGATGACATTTGGCCCCTGAATATCACATATATGGTCAACAGAATTACCGGAACCAAAAGTGATAGAAAGTTCAAACATGGCTCAGAACGGCGTATAACGTCATAATATCACGTTTTGGGCACATTTTGTTTTTTATCTCCAACATGCTCCAATACGATATTTGGCCAATGAATATCACAAATATGTTCAACAGAATTATCGGAACCAAAAGTGATAGAAAGTTCAAACATGGCTCAGAACGGCGTATAACGTCATAATATCACGTTTTGGGCACATTTTGTTTTTTATCTCCAACATGCTCCATGATGACATTTGGCCCCTGAATATCACATATATGGTCAACAGAATTACCGGAACCAAAAGTGATAGAAAGTTCAAACATGGCTCAGAACGGCGTATAACGTCATAATATCACGTTTTGGGCACATTTTGTTTTTTATCTCCAACATGCTCCAAGATGACATTTGGCCCCTGAATATCACATATATGGTCAACAGAATTACCGGAACCAAAAGTGATAGAAAGTTCAAACAAGGCTCAGAACGGCGTATAACGTCATAATATCACGTTTTGGGCACATTTTGTTTTTTATCTCCAACATGCTCCAATACGATATTTGGCCCCTGAATATCACAAATATGGTCAACAGAATTATCGGAACCAAAACAGATAGAAAGTTCAAACAGGGCTCAGAACGGCGTATAACGTCAGAATATCACGTTTTGGGCACATTTTGCTTTTTATCTCCAACATGCTCCAATATGTCATTTGGCGCCTGAATATCACATATATGGTCAGCAGAATCATCGGAACCAAAAGTGATAGAAAGTTCAAACATGTCTCAGAACGGCGTATAACGTCATAATATCACGTTTTGGGCACATTTTGTTTTTTATCTCCAACATGCTCCAAGATGACATTTGGCCCCTGAATATCACATATATGGTCAACAGAATTACCGGAACCAAAAGTGATAGAAAGTTCAAACATGTCTCAGAACGGAGTATAACGTCATAATATCACGTTTTAGGCACATATTGTTTTTTATCTCCAACATGCTCCAATATGTCATTTGGCGCCTGAATATCACATATATGGTCAGCAGAATCATCGGAACCAAAAGTGATAGAAAGTTCAAACATGTCTCAGAACGGCGTATAACGTCAGAATATCACGTTTTGGGCACATTTTGCTTTTTATCTCCAACATGCTCCAATATGTCATTTGGCGCCTGAATATCACATATATGGTCAGCAGAATCATCGGAACCAAAAGTGATAGAAAGTTCAAACATGTCTCAGAACGGCGTATAACGTCATAATATCACGTTTTGGGCACATTTTGTTTTTTATCTCCAACATGCTCCAATATGTCATTTGGCGCCTGAATATCACAAATATGGTCAACAGAATTATCGGAACCAAAAGTGATAGAAAGTTCAAACATGGCTCAGAACGGCGTATAACGTCATAATATCACGTTTTGGGCCCATTTTGTTTTTTATCTCCAACATGCTCCAATATGTCATTTGGCGCCTGAATATCACATATATGGTCAACAGAATCATCGGAACCAAAAGTGATAGAAAGTTCAAACATGTCTCAGAACGGCGTATAACGTCATAATATCACGTTTTGGGCACATATTGTTTTTTATCTCCAACATGCCCCAACATGTCATCTGGCGCCTGAATATCACAAATATGGTCAACAGAATTATGGGAACCAAAAGTGATAGAAAGTTCAAACATGGCTCAGAACGGCGTATAACGTCATAATATCACGTTTTGGGCACATTTTGTTTTTTATCTCCAACATGCTCCAAGATGACATTTGGCCCCTGAATATCACATATATGGTCAACAGAATTACCAGAACTAAAAGTGATAGAAAGTTCAAACATGGCTCAGAACGGCGTATAACGTCATAATATCACGTTTTGGGCGCATTTTGTTTTTTATCTCCAACATGCTCCAAGATGACATTTGGCCCCTGAATATATCACATATATGGTCAACAGAATTACCGGAACCAAAAGTGATAGAAAGTTCAAAGATGTCTCAGAACGGCGTATAACGTCATAATATCACGTTTTGGGCACATTTTGTTTTTTATCTCCAACATGCTCCAAGATGACATTTGGCCCCTGAATATCACATATATGGTCAACAGAATTACCGGAACCAAAAGTGATAGAAAGTTCAAACATGGCTCAGAACGGCGTATAACGTCATAATATCACGTTATGGGCGCATTTTGTTTTTTATCTCCAACATGCTCCAAGATGTCATTTGGCGCCTGAATTTCACGTATATGGTCAACAGAATTATCGGAACCAAAAGTGATAGAAAGTTCAAACATGGCTCAGAACGGCGTATAACGTCATAATATCACGTTTTGGGCCCATTTTGTTTTTTATCTCCAACATGCTCCAATACGATATTTGGCCCCTGAATATCACAAATATGGTCAACAGAATTATCGGAACCAAAAGTGATAGAAAGTTCAAACATGGCTCAGAACGGCGTATAACGTCATAATATCACGTTTTGGGCACATTTTGTTTTTTATCTCCAACATGCTCCAACATGTCATTTGGCGCCTGAATATCACAAATATGGTCAACAGAATTATCGGAACCAAAAGTGATAGAAAGTTCAAACATGGCTCAGAACGGCGTATAACGTCATAATATCACGTTTTGGGCCCATTTTGATTTTTATCTCCAACATGCTCCAAGATGACATTTGGCCCCTGAATATCACATATATGGTCAACAGAATTTCCGGAACCAAAAGTGATAGAAAGTTCAAACATGGCTCTGAACGGCGTATAACGTCATAATATCACGTTTTGGGCACATTTTGTTTTTTATCTCCAACATGCTCCAAGATGACATTTGGCCCCTGAATATCACATATATGGTCAACAGAATTACCAGAACTAAAAGTGATAGAAAGTTCAAACATGGCTCAGAACGGCGTATAACGTCATAATATCACGTTTTGGGCGCATTTTGTTTTTTATCTCCAACATGCTCCAAGATGACATTTGGCCCCTGAATATATCACATACATGGTCAACAGAATTACCGGAACCAAAAGTGATAGAAAGTTCAAACATGGCTCAGAACGGCGTATAACGTCATAATATCACGTTATGGGCGCATTTTGTTTTTTATCTCCAACATGCTCCAAGATGTCATTTGGCGCCTGAATATCACAAATATGGTCAACAGAATTACCGGAACCAAAAGTGATAGAAAGTTCAAACATGTCTCAGAACGGCGTATAACGTCATAATATCATGTTTTGGGCGCATTTTGTTTTCTATCTCCAACATGCTCCAAGATGTCATTTGGCGCCTGAATATCACAAATATGCTCAACAGAATTATCGGAACCAAAAGTGATAGAAAGTTCAAACATGTCTCAGAACGGCGTATAACGTCATAATATCATGTTTTGGGCGCATTTTGTTTTTTATCTCCAACATGCTCCAAGATGTCATTTGGCCCCTGAATATCACAAATATGGTCAACAGAATTATCGGAACCAAAAGTGATAGAAAGTTCAAACATGGCTCAGAACGGCGTATAACGTCATAATATTACGTTTTGGGCACATTTTCTTTTTTATCTCCAACATGCTCCAAGATGACATTTGGCCCCTGAATATCACATATATGGTCAACAGAATTACCGGAACCAAAAGTGATAGAAAGTTCAAACATGGCTCAGAATGGCGTATAACGTCATAATATCACGTTTTGGGCACATATTGTTTTTTATCTCCAACATGCTCCAACATGTCATTTAGCGCCTGAATATCACAAATATGGTCAACAGAATTATCGGAACCAAAAGTGATAGAAAGTTCAAACATGGTTCAGAACGGCGTATAACATCATAATATCACGTTTTGGGCACATTTTATTTTTTATCTCCAACATGCTCCAAGATGACACTTGGCCCCTGAATATCACATATATGGTCAACAGAATTAAAGGAACCAAAAGTGATAGAAAGTTCAAACATGGCTCAGAACGGCGTATAACGTCATAATATCACGTTTTGGGCGCATTTTGTTTTTTATCTCCAACATGCTCCAAGATGTCATTTGGCGCCTGAATATCACAAATATGGTCAACAGAATTATCGGAACCAAAAGTGATAGAAAGTTCAAACATGTCTCAGAACGGCGTATAACGTCATAATATCACGTTTTGGGCACATTTTGTTTTTTATCTCCAACATGCTCCAAGATGGCATTTGGCCCCTGAATATATCACATATATGGTCAACATAATTACCGGAACCAAAAGTGATAGAAAGTTCAAACATGGCTCAGAACGGCTTATAACGTCATAATATCACGTTTTGGGCACATTTTGTTTTTTATCTCCAACATGCTCCAATACGATATTTGGCCCCTGAATATCACAAATATGGTCAACAGAATTATCGGAACCAAAAGTGATAGAAAGTTCAAACATGGCTCAGAATGGCGTATAACGTCATAATATCACGTTTTGGGCACATTTTATTTTTTATCTCCAACATGCTCCAAGATGACATTTGGCCCCTGAATATCACATATATGGTCAACAGAATTAAAGGAACCAAAAGTGATAGAAAGTTCAAACATGACTCAGAACGGCGTATAACGTCATAATATCACGTTTTGGGCACATTTTGTTTTTTATCTCCAACATGCTCCAAGATGACATTTGGCCCCTGAATATCACATATATGGTCAACAGAATTACCAGAACTAAAAGTGATAGAAAGTTCAAACATGGCTCAGAACGGCGTATAACGTCATAATATCACGTTTTGGGCGCATTTTGTTTTTTATCTCCAACATGCTCCAAGATGTCATTTGGCGCCTGAATATCACAAATATGGTCAACAGAATTATCGGAACCAAAAGTGATAGAAAGTTCAAACATGTCTCAGAACGGCGTATAACGTCATAATATCACGTTTTGGGCACATTTTGTTTTTTATCTCCAACATGCTCCAAGATGACATTTGGCCCCTGAATATATCACATATATGGTCAACATAATTACCGGAACCAAAAGTGATAGAAAGTTCAAACATGGCTCAGAACGGCTTATAACGTCATAATATCACGTTTTGGGCACATTTTGTTTTTTATCTCCAACATGCTCCAATACGATATTTGGCCCCTGAATATCACAAATATGGTCAACAGAATTATCGGAACCAAAAGTGATAGAAAGTTCAAACATGGCTCAGAATGGCGTATAACGTCATAATATCACGTTTTGGGCACATTTTATTTTTTATCTCCAACATGCTCCAAGATGACATTTGGCCCCTGAATATCACATATATGGTCAACAGAATTAAAGGAACCAAAAGTGATAGAAAGTTCAAACATGGCTCAGAACGGCGTATAACGTCATAATATCACGTTTTGGGCACATTTTGTTTTTTATCTCCAACATGCTCCAAGATGACATTTGGCCCCTGAATATCACATATATGGTCAACAGAATTACCGGAACCAAAAGTGATAGAAAGTTCAAACATGGCTCAGAACGGCGTATAACGTCATAATATCACGTTTTGGGCACATTTTGTTTTTTATCTCCAACATGCTCCAAGATGACATTTGGCCCCTGAATATCACATATATGGTCAACAGAATTATCGGAACCAAAAGTGATAGAAAGTTCAAACATGGCTCAGAACGGCGTATAACGTCATAATATCACGTTTTGGGCGCATTTTGTTTTTTATCTCCAACATGCTCCAAGATGACATTTGGCCCCTGAATATATCACATGTATGGTCAACAGAATTACCGGAACCAAAAGTGATAGAAAGTTCAAACATGGCTCAGAACGGCGTATAAAGTCATAATATCACGTTTTGGGCACATTTTGTTTTTTATCTCCAACATGCTCCAATACGATATTTGGCCCCTGAATATCACAAATATGGTCAACAGAATTATCGGAACCAAAAGTGATAGAAAGTTCAAACATGGCTCAGAACGGCGTATAACGTCATAATATCACGTTTTGGGCACATATTGTTTTTTATCTCCAACATGCTCCAACATGTCATTTGGCGCCTGAATATCACAAATATGGTCAACAGAATTATCGGAACCAAAAGTGATAGAAAGTTCAAACATGGCTCAGAACGGCGTATAACGTCATAATATCATGTTTTGGGCGCATTTTGTTTTTTATCTCCAACATGCTCCAAGATGTCATTTGGCGCCTGAATATCACAAATATGGTCAACAGAATTACCGGAACCAAAAGTGATAGAAAGTTCAAACATGTCTCAGAACGGCGTATAACGTCATAATATCATGTTTTGGGCGCATTTTGTTTTTTATCTCCAACATGCTCCAAGATGTCATTTGGCGCCTGAATATCACAAATATGGTCAACAGAATTACCGGAACCAAAAGTGATAGAAAGTTCAAACATGTCTCAGAACGGCGTATAACGTCATAATATCATGTTTTGGGCGCATTTTGTTTTTTATCTCCAACATGCTCCAAGATGTCATTTGGCGCCTGAATATCACAAATATGGTCAACAGAATTATCGGAACCAAAAGTGATAGAAAGTTCAAACATGTCTCAGAACGGCGTATAACGTCATAATATCATGTTTTGGGCGCATTTTGTTTTTTATCTCCAACATGCTCCAAGATGTCATTTGGCCCCTGAATATCACAAATATGGTCAACAGAATTATCGGAACCAAAAGTGATAGAAAGGTCAAACATGGCTCAGAACGGCGTATAACGTCATAATATTACGTTTTGGGCACATTTTGTTTTTTATCTCCAACATGCTCCAAGATGACATTTGGCCCCTGAATATCACATATATGGTCAACAGAATTACCGGAACCAAAAGTGATAGAAAGTTCAAACATGGCTCAGAATGGCGTATAACGTCATAATATCACGTTTTGGGCACATATTGTTTTTTATCTCCAACATGCTCCAACATGTCATTTAGCGCCTGAATATCACAAATATGGTCAACAGAATTATCGGAACCAAAAGTGATAGAAAGTTCAAACATGGTTCAGAACGGCGTATAACATCATAATATCACGTTTTGGGCACATTTTATTTTTTATCTCCAACATGCTCCAAGATGACATTTGGCCCCTGAATATCACATATATGGTCAACAGAATTAAAGGAACCAAAAGTGATAGAAAGTTCAAACATGGCTCAGAACGGCGTATAACGTCATAATATCACGTTTTGGGCACATTTTATTTTTTATCTCCAACATGCTCCAAGATGACATTTGGCCCCTGAATATCACATATATGGTCAATAGAATTACCGGAACCAAAAGTGATAGAAAGTTCAAACATGGCTCTGAACGGCGTATAACGTCATAATATCACGTTTTGGGCACATTTTGTTTTTTATCTCCAACATGCTCCAAGATGACATTTGGCCCCTGAATATCACATATATGGTCAACAGAATTACCAGAACTAAAAGTGATAGAAAGTTCAAACATGGCTCAGAACGGCGTATAACGTCATAATATCACGTTTTGGGCGCATTTTGTTTTTTATCTCCAACATGCTCCAAGATGTCATTTGGCGCCTGAATATCACAAATATGGTCAACAGAATTATCGGAACCAAAAGTGATAGAAAGTTCAAACATGTCTCAGAACGGCGTATAACGTCATAATATCACGTTTTGGGCACATTTTGTTTTTTATCTCCAACATGCTCCAAGATGGCATTTGGCCCCTGAATATATCACATATATGGTCAACATAATTACCGGAACCAAAAGTGATAGAAAGTTCAAACATGGCTCAGAACGGCGTATAACGTCATAATATCACGTTTTGGGCGCATTTTGTTTTTTATCTCCAACATGCTCCAAGATGACATTTGGCCCCTGAATATATCACATGTATGGTCAACAGAATTACCGGAACCAAAAGTGATAGAAAGTTCAAACATGGCTCAGAACGGCGTATAAAGTCATAATATCACGTTTTGGGCACATTTTGTTTTTTATCTCCAACATGCTCCAATACGATATTTGGCCCCTGAATATCACAAATATGGTCAACAGAATTATCGGAACCAAAAGTGATAGAAAGTTCAAACATGGCTCAGAACGGCGTATAACGTCATAATATCACGTTTTGGGCACATATTGTTTTTTATCTCCAACATGCTCCAACATGTCATTTGGCGCCTGAATATCACAAATATGGTCAACAGAATTATCGGAACCAAAAGTGATAGAAAGTTCAAACATGGCTCAGAACGGCGTATAACGTCATAATATCACGTTTTGGGCACATATTGTTTTTTATCTCCAACATGCTCCAACATGTCATTTGGCGCCTGAATATCACAAATATGGTCAACAGAATTATCGGAACCAAAAGTGATAGAAAGTTCAAACATGGCTCAGAACGGCGTATAACGTCATAATATCATGTTTTGGGCGCATTTTGTTTTTTATCTCCAACATGCTCCAAGATGTCATTTGGCCCCTGAATATCACAAATATGGTCAACAGAATTATCGGAACCAAAAGTGATAGAAAGTTCAAACATGGCTCAGAACGGCGTATAACGTCATAATATCACGTTTTGGGCACATTTTGTTTTTTATCTCCAACATGCTCCAAGATGACATTTGGCCCCTGAATATCACATATATGGTCAACAGAATTACCGGAACCAAAAGTGATAGAAAGTTCAAACATGGCTCAGAACGGCGTATAACGTCATAATATCATGTTTTGGGCGCATTTTGTTTTTTATCTCCAACATGCTCCAAGATGTCATTTGGCCCCTGAATATCACATATATGGTCAACAGAATTACCAGAACTAAAAGTGATAGAAAGTTCAAACATGGCTCAGAACGGCGTATAACGTCATAATATCACGTTTTGGGCACATTTTGTTTTTTATCTCCAACATGCTCCAAGATGACATTTGGCCCCTGAATATCACATATATGGTCAACAGAATTACCGGAACCAAAAGTGATAGAAAGTTCAAACATGGCTCAGAACGGCGTATAACGTCATAATATCACGTTTTGGGCACATTTTGTTTTTTATCTCCAACATGCTCCATGATGACATTTGGCCCCTGAATATCACATATATGGTCAACAGAATTACCGGAACCAAAAGTGATAGAAAGTTCAAACATGGCTCAGAATGGCGTATAACGTCATAATATCACGTTTTGGGCACATATTGTTTTTTATCTCCAACATGCTCCAACATGTCATTTAGCGCCTGAATATCACAAATATGGTCAACAGAATTATCGGAACCAAAAGTGATAGAAAGTTCAAACATGGCTCAGAACGGCGTATAACGTCATAATATCATGTTTTGGGCGCATTTTGTTTTTTATCTCCAACATGCTCCAAGATGTCATTTGGCGCCTGAATATCACAAATATGGTCAACAGAATTATCGGAACCAAAAGTGATAGAAAGTTCAAACATGTCTCAGAACGCCGTATAACGTCATAATATCACGTTTTGGGCACATTTTGTTTTTTATCTCCAACATGCTCCAAGATGACATTTGGCCCCTGAATATATCACATATATGGTCAACAGAATTACCGGAACCAAAAGTGATAGAAAGTTCAAACATGGCTCAGAACGGCGTATAACGGCATAATATCACGTTTTGGGCACATTTTGTTTTTAATCTCCAACATGCTCCAAGATGACATTTGGCGCCTGAATATCACAAATATGGTCAACAGAATTATCGGAACCAAAAGTGATAGAAAGTTCAAACATGTCTCAGAACGGCGTATAACGTCATAATATCACGTTTTGGGCACATTTTGTTTTTTATCTCCAACATGCTCCAAGATGACATTTGGCCCCTGAATATCACATATATGGTCAATAGAATTACCGGAACCAAAAGTGATAGAAAGTTCAAACATGGCTCTGAACGGCGTATAACGTCATAATATCACGTTTTGGGCACATTTTGTTTTTTATCTCCAACATGCTCCAAGATGACATTTGGCCCCTGAATATCACATATATGGTCAACAGAATTACCAGAACTAAAAGTGATAGAAAGTTCAAACATGGCTCAGAACGGCGTATAACGTCATAATATCACGTTTTGGGCGCATTTTGTTTTTTATCTCCAACATGCTCCAAGATGTCATTTGGCGCCTGAATATCACAAATATGGTCAACAGAATTATCGGAACCAAAAGTGATAGAAAGTTCAAACATGTCTCAGAACGGCGTATAACGTCATAATATCACGTTTTGGGCACATTTTGTTTTTTATCTCCAACATGCTCCAAGATGTCATTTGGCGCCTGAATATCACATATATGGTCAACAGAATTACCGGTACCAAAAGTGATAGAAAGTTCAAACATGGCTCAGAACGGCGTATAACGTCATAATATGACGTTTTGGGCACATTTTGTTTTTTATCTCCAACATGCTCCAATGTGACATTTGGCATCTGAATATCACATATATGGTCGACAGAATTACGGGAACCCTTTGGTTCCCGTAATCACTTTTGTGATAGAATGTTCAAACATTGCTCAGAACGGCGTATAACGTCATAATATCACGTTTTGGGCGCATTTTGTTTTTTATCTCCAACATGCTCCAAGATGACATTTGGCCCCTGAATATCACAAATATGGTCAACAGCATCATCGGAACCAAAAGTGATAGAAAGTTCAAACATGGCTCAGAACGGCGTATAACATCGTAATATCACGTTTTGGTCGCATTTTGTTTTTTATCTCCAACATGCTCCAATATGTCATTTGGCTCCTGAATATCACAAATATGGTCGACAGAATCATCGGAACCAAAAGTGATAGAAAGTTCAGACATGTCTCAGAACGGCGTATAACGTCATAATATCACGTTTTGGGCGCATTTTGTTTTTTATCTCCAACATGCTCTAATGTGACATTTGGCATCTGAATATCACATATATGGTCGACAGAATTACCGGAACCAAAAGTGATAGAAAGTTCAAACATGGCTCAGAACGGCGTATAACGTCATAATATTACGTTTTGGGCACATTTTGTTTTTTATCTCCAACATGCTCCAAGATGACATTTGGCCCCTGAATATCACATATATGGTCAACAGAATTACCGGAACCAAAAGTGATAGAAAGTTCAAACATGGCTCAGAACGGCGTATAACGTCATAATATCACGTTATGGGCGCATATTGTTTTTTATCTCCAACATGCTCCAACATGTCATTTAGCGCCTGAATATCACAAATATGGTCAACAGAATTATCGGAACCAAAAGTGATAGAAAGTTCAAACATGGCTCAGAACGGCGTATAACGTGATAATATCATGTTTTGGGCGCATTTTGTTTTTTATCTCCAACATGCTCCAAGATGTCATTTGGCGCCTGAATATCACAAATATGGTCAACAGAATTATCGGAACCAAAAGTGATAGAAAGTTCAAACATGGCTCAGAACGGCGTATAACGTCATAATATCACGTTTTGGGCACATATTGTTTTTTATCTCCAACATGCTCCAACATGTCATTTAGCGCCTGAATATCACAAATATGGTCAACAGAATTATCGGAACCAAAAGTGATAGAAAGTTCAAACATGGCTCAGAACGGCGTATAACGTCATAATATCATGTTTTGGGCGCATTTTGTTTTTTATCTCCAACATGCTCCAAGATGTCATTTGGCGCCTGAATATCACAAATATGGTCAACAGAATTATCGGAACCAAAAGTGATAGAAAGTTCAAACATGTCTCAGAACGCCGTATAACGTCATAATATCACGTTTTGGGCACATTTTGTTTTTTATCTCCAACATGCTCCAAGATGACATTTGGCCCCTGAATATATCACATATATGGTCAACAGAATTACCGGAACCAAAAGTGATAGAAAGTTCAAACATGGCTCAGAACGGCGTATAACGGCATAATATCACGTTTTGGGCACATTTTGTTTTTTATCTCCAACATGCTCCAAGATGACATTTGGCGCCTGAATATCACAAATATGGTCAACAGAATTATCGGAACCAAAAGTGATAGAAAGTTCAAACATGTCTCAGAACGGCGTATAACGTCATAATATCACGTTTTGGGCACATTTTGTTTTTTATCTCCAACATGCTCCAAAATGACATTTGGCCCCTGAATATCACATATATGGTCAACAGAATTATCGGAACCAAAAGTGATAGAAAGTTCAAACATGGCTCAGAACGGCGTATAACGTCATAATATCACGTTTTGGGCACATTTTATTTTTTATCTCCAACATGCTCCAAGATGACATTTGGCCCCTGAATATCACATATATGGTCAATAGAATTACCGGAACCAAAAGTGATAGAAAGTTCAAACATGGCTCTGAACGGCGTATAACGTCATAATATCACGTTTTGGGCACATTTTGTTTTTTATCTCCAACATGCTCCAAGATGACATTTGGCCCCTGAATATCACATATATGGTCAACAGAATTACCAGAACTAAAAGTGATAGAAAGTTCAAACATGGCTCAGAACGGCGTATAACGTCATAATATCACGTTTTGGGCGCATTTTGTTTTTTATCTCCAACATGCTCCAAGATGTCATTTGGCGCCTGAATATCACAAATATGGTCAACAGAATTATCGGAACCAAAAGTGATGGAAAGTTCAAACATGTCTCAGAACGGCGTATAACGTCATAATATCACGTTTTGGGCACATTTTGTTTTTTATCTCCAACATGCTCCAAGATGTCATTTGGCGCCTGAATATCACATATATGGTCAACAGAATTACCGGTACCAAAAGTGATAGAAAGTTCAAACATGGCTCAGAACGGCGTATAACGTCATAATATGACGTTTTGGGCACATTTTGTTTTTTATCTCCAACATGCTCCAATGTGACATTTGGCATCTGAATATCACATATATGGTCGACAGAATTACGGGAACCCTTTGGTTCCCGTAATCACTTTTGTGATAGAATGTTCAAACATTGCTCAGAACGGCGTATAACGTCATAATATCACGTTTTGGGCGCATTTTGTTTTTTATCTCCAACATGCTCCAAGATGACATTTGGCCCCTGAATATCACAAATATGGTCAACAGCATCATCGGAACCAAAAGTGATAGAAAGTTCAAACATGGCTCAGAACGGCGTATAACATCGTAATATCACGTTTTGGTCGCATTTTGTTTTTTATCTCCAACATGCTCCAATATGTCATTTGGCTCCTGAATATCACAAATATGGTCGACAGAATCATCGGAACCAAAAGTGATAGAAAGTTCAGACATGTCTCAGAACGGCGTATAACGTCATAATATCACGTTTTGGGCGCATTTTGTTTTTTATCTCCAACATGCTCTAATGTGACATTTGGCATCTGAATATCACATATATGGTCGACAGAATTACCGGAACCAAAAGTGATAGAAAGTTCAAACATGGCTCAGAAAGGCGTATAACGTCTAAATATCACGTTTTGGGCGCATTTTGTTTTTTATCTCCAACATGCTCCAATGTGACATTTGGCATCTGAATATCACATATATAGTCTACAGAATTATCGGAACCAAAAGTGATAGAAAGTTCAAACATTGCTCAGAACGGCGTATAACGTCAAAATATCACGTTTTGGGCGCATTTTGTTTTTTATCTCCAACATGCTCCAAGATGTCATTTGGCGCCTGAATATCACATATATGGTCAACAGAATTACCGGAACCAAAATTGATACAAAGTTCAAACATGGCTCAGAATGGCGTATAACGTCATAATATCACGTTTTGGGCACATATTGTTTTTTATCTCCAACATGCTCCAACATGTCATTTGGCGCCTGAATATCACAAATATGGTCAACAGAATTATCGGAACGAAATGTGATAGAAAGTTCAAACATGGCTCAGAACGGCGTATAACGTCATGATATCACGTTTTGGGCACATTTTGTTTTTTATCTCCAACATGCTCCATGATGACATTTGGCCCCTGAATATCACATATATGGTCAACAGAATTACCGGAACCAAAAGTGATAGAAAGTTCAAACATGTCTCATAACGGCGTATAACGTCATAATATCACGTTTTGGGCGCATTTTGTTTTTTATCTCCAACATGCTCCAAGATGTCATTTGGCGCCTGAATATCACATATATGGTCAACAGAATTACCGGTACCAAAAGTGATAGAAAGTTCAAACATGGCTCAGAACGGCGTATAATGTCATAATATGACGTTTTGGGCACATTTTGTTTTTTATCTCCAACATGCTCCAATGTGACATTTGGCATCTGAATATCACATATATGGTCGACAGAATTACTGGAACCCTTTGGTTCCCGTAATCACTTTTGTGATAGAAAGTTCAAACATTGCTCAGAACGGCGTATAACGTCATAATATCACGTTTTGGGCGCATTTTGTTTTTTATCTCCAACATGCTCCAAGATGTCATTTGGCGCCTGAATATCACATATATGGTCGACAGAATTACCGGAACCAAAAGTGATAGAAAGTTCAAACATGTCTCAGAATGGCGTATAACGTCATAATATCACGTTTTGGGCACATTTTGTTTTTTATCTCCAACATGCTCCAATGTGACATTTGGCATCTGAATATCACATACATGGTCGACAGAATTACCGGAACCAAAAGTGATAGAAAGTTCAAACATGTCTCAGAACAGCGTATAACGTCATAATATCACGTTTTGGGCGCATTTTGTTTTTTATCTCCAACATGCTCCAAGATGACATTTGGCCCCTGAATATCACAAATATGGTCAACAGAATCATCGGAACCAAAAGTGATAGAAAGTTCAAACATGTCTCAGAACGGCGTATAACGTCATAATATCACGTTTTGGGCACATTTTGTTTTTTAACTCCAACATGCTCCAATGTGACATTTGGCATCTGAATATCACATATATGGTCGACAGAATTACCGGAACCAAAAATGATAGAGAGTTCAAACATGTCTCAGAACGGCGTATAACGTCATAATATCACGTTTTGGGCGCATTTTGTTTTTTATCTCCAACATGCTCCAAGATGTCATTTGGCGCCTAATATCACGTATATGGTCAACAGAATTACCGGAACCAAAAGTGATAGAAAGTTCAAACATGGCTCAGAACGGCGTATAACATCGTAATATCACGTTTTGGGCGCATTTTGTTTTTTATCTCCAACATGCTCCAATATGTCATTTGGCTCCTGAATATCACAAATATGGTGGACAGAATTATCGGAACCAAAAGTGATAGAAAGTTCAGACATGGCTCAGAACGGCGTATAACGTCCTAATATCACGTTTTGAGCGCATTTTGTTTTTTATCTCCAACATGCTCCAATACGACATTTGGCCCCTGAATATCACAAATATGGTCAACAGAATCATCGGAACCAAAAGTGATAGGAAGTTCAAACATGGCTCAGAACGGCGTATAACGTCATAATATCACGTTTTGGGCGCATTTTGTTTTTTAACTCCAACATGCTCCAATGTGACATTTGGCATCTGAATATCACATATATGGTCGACAGAATTACCGGAACCAAAAGTGATAGAAAGTTCAAACATGTCTCAGAACGGCGTATAACGTCATAATAAAACGTTTTGGGCACAATTTGTTTTTTATCTCCAACATGCACCAAGATGTCATTTGGCCCCTGAATATCACAAATATGGTCAACAGAATCATCGGAACCAAAAGTGATAGAAAGTTCAAACATGGCTCAGAACGGCGTATAACGTCATAATATCACGTTTTGGGCGCATTTTGTTTTTTATCTCCAACATGCTCCAAGATGTCATTTGGCGCCTGAATATCACAAATATGGTCAACAGAATTATCGGAACCAAAAGTGATAGAAAGTTCAAACATGTCTCAGAACGGCGTATAACGTCATAATATCACGTTTTGGGCACATTTTGTTTTTTATCTCCAACATGCTCCAAGATGACATTTGGCCCCTGAATATATCACATATATGGTCAACATAATTACCGGAACCAAAAGTGATAGAAAGTTCAAACATGGCTCAGAACGGCTTATAACGTCATAATATCACGTTTTGGGCGCATTTTGTTTTTTATCTCCAACATGCTCCAAGATGTCATTTGGCGCCTGAATATCACAAATATGGTCAACAGAATTATCGGAACCAAAAGTGATAGAAAGTTCAAACATGTCTCAGAACGGCGTATAACGTCATAATATCACGTTTTGGGCACATTTTGTTTTTTATCTCCAACATGCTCCAAGATGACATTTGGCCCCTGAATATATCACATATATGGTCAACATAATTACCGGAACCAAAAGTGATAGAAAGTTCAAACATGGCTCAGAACGGCGTATAACGTCATAATATCATGTTTTGGGCGCATTTTGTTTTTTATCTCCAACATGCTCCAAGATGTCATTTGGCGCCTGAATATCACAAATATGGTCAACAGAATTACCGGAACCAAAAGTGATAGAAAGTTCAAACATGTCTCAGAACGGCGTATAACGTCATAATATCATGTTTTGGGCGCATTTTGTTTTTTATCTCCAACATGCTCCAAGATGTCATTTGGCGCCTGAATATCACAAATATGGTCAACAGAATTATCGGAACCAAAAGTGATAGAAAGTTCAAACATGTCTCAGAACGGCGTATAACGTCATAATATCATGTTTTGGGCGCATTTTGTTTTTTATCTCCAACATGCTCCAAGATGTCATTTGGCCCCTGAATATCACAAATATGGTCAACAGAATTATCGGAACCAAAAGTGATAGAAAGTTCAAACATGGCTCAGAACGGCGTATAACGTCATAATATTACGTTTTGGGCACCTTTTGTTTTTTATCTCCAACATGCTCCAAGATGACATTTGGCCCCTGAATATCACATATATGGTCAACAGAATTACAGGAACCAAAAGTGATAGAAAGTTCAAACATGGCTCAGAACGGCGTATAACGTCATAATATCACGTTATGGGCGCATTTTGTTTTTTATCTCCAACCTGCTCCAAGATGTCATTTGGCGCCTGAATATCACAAATATGGTCAACAGAATTATCGGAACCAAAAGTGATAGAAAGTTCAAACATGTCTCAGAACGGCGTATAACGTCATAATATCATGTTTTGGGCGCATTTTGTTTTTTATCTCCAACATGCTCCAAGATGTCATTTGGCGCCTGAATATCACAAATATGGTCAACAGAATTATCGGAACCAAAAGTGATAGAAAGTTCAAACATGGCTCAGAACGGCGTATAACGTCATAATATCACGTTTTGGGCGCATTTTGTTTTTTATCTCCAACATGCTCCAAGATGACATTTGGCCCCTGAATATATCACATGTATGGTCAACAGAATTACCGGAACCAAAAGTGATAGAAAGTTCAAACATGGCTCAGAACGGCGTATAAAGTCATAATATCACGTTTTGGGCACATTTTGTTTTTTATCTCCAACATGCTCCAATACGATATTTGGCCCCTGAATATCACAAATATGGTCAACAGAATTATCGGAACCAAAAGTGATAGAAAGTTCAAACATGGCTCAGAACGGCGTATAACGTCATAATATCACGTTTTGGGCACATATTGTTTTTTATCTCCAACATGCTCCAACATGTCATTTGGCGCCTGAATATCACAAATATGGTCAACAGAATTATCGGAACCAAAAGTGATAGAAAGTTCAAACATGGCTCAGAACGGCGTATAACGTCATAATATCATGTTTTGGGCGCATTTTGTTTTTTATCTCCAACATGCTCCAAGATGTCATTTGGCGCCTGAATATCACAAATATGGTCAACAGAATTATCGGAACCAAAAGTGATAGAAAGTTCAAACATGTCTCAGAACGGCGTATAACGTCATAATATCACGTTTTGGGCACATTTTGTTTTTTATCTCCAACATGCTCCAAGATGACATTTGGCCCCTGAATATATCACATATATGGTCAACATAATTACCGGAACCAAAAGTGATAGAAAGTTCAAACATGGCTCAGAACGGCTTATAACGTCTTAATATCACGTTTTGGGCACATTTTGTTTTTTATCTCCAACATGCTCCAATACGATATTTGGCCCCTGAATATCACAAATATGGTCAACAGAATTATCGGAACCAAAAGTGATAGAAAGTTCAAACATGGCTCAGAATGGCGTATAACGTCATAATATCACGTTTTGGGCACATTTTATTTTTTATCTCCAACATGCTCCAAGATGACATTTGGCCCCTGAATATCACATATATGGTCAACAGAATTAAAGGAACCAAAAGTGATAGAAAGTTCAAACATGGCTCAGAACGGCGTATAACGTCATAATATCACGTTTTGGGCACATTTTGTTTTTTATCTCCAACATGCTCCAAGATGACATTTGGCCCCTGAATATCACATATATGGTCAACAGAATTACCGGAACCAAAAGTGATAGAAAGTTCAAACATGGCTCAGAACGGCGTATAACGTCATAATATCACGTTTTGGGCACATTTTGTTTTTTATCTCCAACATGCTCCAAGATGACATTTGGCCCCTGAATATCACATATATGGTCAACAGAATTATCGGAACCAAAAGTGATAGAAAGTTCAAACATGGCTCAGAACGGCGTATAACGTCATAATATCACGTTTTGGGCGCATTTTGTTTTTTATCTCCAACATGCTCCAAGATGACATTTGGCCCCTGAATATATCACATGTATGGTCAACAGAATTACCGGAACCAAAAGTGATAGAAAGTTCAAACATGGCTCAGAACGGCGTATAAAGTCATAATATCACGTTTTGGGCACATTTTGTTTTTTATCTCCAACATGCTCCAATACGATATTTGGTCCCTGAATATCACAAATATGGTCAACAGAATTATCGGAACCAAAAGTGATAGAAAGTTCAAACATGGCTCAGAACGGCGTATAACGTCATAATATCACGTTTTGGGCACATATTGTTTTTTATCTCCAACATGCTCCAACATGTCATTTGGCGCCTGAATATCACAAATATGGTCAACAGAATTATCGGAACCAAAAGTGATAGAAAGTTCAAACATGGCTCAGAACGGCGTATAACGTCATAATATCATGTTTTGGGCGCATTTTGTTTTTTATCTCCAACATGCTCCAAGATGTCATTTGGCGCCTGAATATCACAAATATGGTCAACAGAATTACCGGAACCAAAAGTGATAGAAAGTTCAAACATGTCTCAGAACGGCGTATAACGTCATAATATCATGTTTTGGGCGCATTTTGTTTTTTATCTCCAACATGCTCCAAGATGTCATTTGGCGCCTGAATATCACAAATATGGTCAACAGAATTACCGGAACCAAAAGTGATAGAAAGTTCAAACATGGCTCAGAACGGCGTATAACGTCATAATATCACGTTATGGGCGCATTTTGTTTTTTATCTCCAACATGCTCCAAGATGTCATTTGGCGCCTGAATATCACAAATATGGTCAACAGAATTATCGGAACCAAAAGTGATAGAAAGTTCAAACATGTCTCAGAACGGCGTATAACGTCATAATATCACGTTTTGGGCACATTTTGTTTTTTATCTCCAACATGCTCCAAGATGACATTTGGCCCCTGAATATCACATATATGGTCAACAGAATTATCGGAACCAAAAGTGATAGAAAGTTCAAACATGGCTCAGAACGGCGTATAACGTCATAATATCACGTTTTGGGCACATTTTATTTTTTATCTCCAACATGCTCCAAGATGACATTTGGCCCCTGAATATCACATATATGGTCAATAGAATTACCGGAACCAAAAGTGATAGAAAGTTCAAACATGGCTCTGAACGGCGTATAACGTCATAATATCACGTTTTGGGCACATTTTGTTTTTTATCTCCAACATGCTCCAAGATGTCATTTGGCGCCTGAATATCACAAATATGGTCAACAGAATTACCGGAACCAAAAGTGATAGAAAGTTCAAACATGTCTCAGAACGGCGTATAACGTCATAATATCATGTTTTGGGCGCATTTTGTTTTTTATCTCCAACATGCTCCAAGATGTCATTTGGCGCCTAATATCACGTATATGGTCAACAGAATTACCGGAACCAAAAGTGATAGAAAGTTCAAACATGGCTCAGAACGGCGTATAACATCGTAATATCACGTTTTGGGCGCATTTTGTTTTTTATCTCCAACATGCTCCAATATGTCATTTGGCTCCTGAATATCACAAATATGGTGGACAGAATTATCGGAACCAAAAGTGATAGAAAGTTCAGACATGGCTCAGAACGGCGTATAACGTCCTAATATCACGTTTTGAGCGCATTTTGTTTTTTATCTCCAACATGCTCCAATACGACATTTGGCCCCTGAATATCACAAATATGGTCAACAGAATCATCGGAACCAAAAGTGATAGGAAGTTCAAACATGGCTCAGAACGGCGTATAACGTCATAATATCACGTTTTGGGCGCATTTTGTTTTTTAACTCCAACATGCTCCAATGTGACATTTGGCATCTGAATATCACATATATGGTCGACAGAATTACCGGAACCAAAAGTGATAGAAAGTTCAAACATGTCTCAGAACGGCGTATAACGTCATAATAAAACGTTTTGGGCACAATTTGTTTTTTATCTCCAACATGCACCAAGATGACATTTGGCCCCTGAATATATCACATATATGGTCAACATAATTACCGGAACCAAAAGTGATAGAAAGTTCAAACATGGCTCAGAACGGCTTATAACGTCATAATATCACGTTTTGGGCGCATTTTGTTTTTTATCTCCAACATGCTCCAAGATGTCATTTGGCGCCTGAATATCACAAATATGGTCAACAGAATTATCGGAACCAAAAGTGATAGAAAGTTCAAACATGTCTCAGAACGGCGTATAACGTCATAATATCACGTTTTGGGCACATTTTGTTTTTTATCTCCAACATGCTCCAAGATGACATTTGGCCCCTGAATATATCACATATATGGTCAACATAATTACCGGAACCAAAAGTGATAGAAAGTTCAAACATGGCTCAGAACGGCTTATAACGTCATAATATCACGTTTTGGGCACATTTTGTTTTTTATCTCCAACATGCTCCAATACGATATTTGGCCCCTGAATATCACAAATATGGTCAACAGAATTATCGGAACCAAAAGTGATAGAAAGTTCAAACATGGCTCAGAACGGCGTATAACGTCATAATATCACGTTTTGGGCACATTTTGTTTTTTATCTCCAACATGCTCCAAGATGACATTTGGCCCCTGAATATATCACATGTATGGTCAACAGAATTACCGGAACCAAAAGTGATAGAAAGTTCAAACATGGCTCAGAACGGCGTATAAAGTCATAATATCACGTTTTGGGCACATTTTGTTTTTTATCTCCAACATGCTCCAATACGATATTTGGCCCCTGAATATCACAAATATGGTCAACAGAATTATCGGAACCAAAAGTGATAGAAAGTTCAAACATGGCTCAGAACGGCGTATAACGTCATAATATCACGTTTTGGGCACATATTGTTTTTTATCTCCAACATGCTCCAACATGTCATTTGGCGCCTGAATATCACAAATATGGTCAACAGAATTATCGGAACCAAAAGTGATAGAAAGTTCAAACATGGCTCAGAACGGCGTATAACGTCATAATATCATGTTTTGGGCGCATTTTGTTTTTTATCTCCAACATGCTCCAAGATGTCATTTGGCGCCTGAATATCACAAATATGGTCAACAGAATTACCGGAACCAAAAGTGATAGAAAGTTCAAACATGTCTCAGAACGGCGTATAACGTCATAATATCATGTTTTGGGCGCATTTTGTTTTTTATCTCCAACATGCTCCAAGATGTCATTTGGCGCCTGAATATCACAAATATGGTCAACAGAATTATCGGAACCAAAAGTGATAGAAAGTTCAAACATGTCTCAGAACGGCGTATAACGTCATAATATCATGTTTTGGGCGCATTTTGTTTTTTATCTCCAACATGCTCCAAGATGTCATTTGGCCCCTGAATATCACAAATATGGTCAACAGAATTATCGGAACCAAAAGTGATAGAAAGTTCAAACATGGCTCAGAACGGCGTATAACGTCATAATATTACGTTTTGGGCACCTTTTGTTTTTTATCTCCAACATGCTCCAAGATGACATTTGGCCCCTGAATATCACATATATGGTCAACAGAATTACCGGAACCAAAAGTGATAGAAAGTTCAAACATGGCTCAGAACGGCGTATAACGTCATAATATCACGTTATGGGCGCATTTTGTTTTTTATCTCCAACATGCTCCAAGATGTCATTTGGCGCCTGAATATCACAAATATGGTCAACAGAATTATCGGAACCAAAAGTGATAGAAAGTTCAAACATGTCTCAGAACGGCGTATAACGTCATAATATCATGTTTTGGGCGCATTTTGTTTTTTATCTCCAACATGCTCCAAGATGTCATTTGGCGCCTGAATATCACAAATATGGTCAACAGAATTATCGGAACCAAAAGTGATAGAAAGTTCAAACATGGCTCAGAACGGCGTATAACGTCATAATATTACGTTTTGGGCACCTTTTGTTTTTTATCTCCAACATGCTCCAAGATGACATTTGGCCCCTGAATATCACATATATGGTCAACAGAATTACCGGAACCAAAAGTGATAGAAAGTTCAAACATGGCTCAGAACGGCGTATAACGTCATAATATCACGTTATGGGCGCATTTTGTTTTTTATCTCCAACATGCTCCAAGATGTCATTTGGCGCCTGAATATCACAAATATGGTCAACAGAATTATCGGAACCAAAAGTGATAGAAAGTTCAAACATGTCTCAGAACGGCGTATAACGTCATAATATCACGTTTTGGGCACATTTTGTTTTTTATCTCCAACATGCTCCAAGATGACATTTGGCCCCTGAATATATCACATATATGGTCAACATAATTACCGGAACCAAAAGTGATAGAAAGTTCAAACATGGCTCAGAACGGCTTATAACGTCATAATATCACGTTTTGGGCACATTTTATTTTTTATCTCCAACATGCTCCATGATGACATTTGGCCCCTGAATATCACATATATGGTCAACAGAATTAAAGGAACCAAAAGTGATAGAAAGTTCAAACATGACTCAGAACGGCGTATAACGTCATAATATCACGTTATGGGCGCATTTTGTTTTTTATCTCCAACATGCTCCAAGATGTCATTTGGCGCCTGAATATCACAAATATGGTCAACAGAATTATCGGAACCAAAAGTGATAGAAAGTTCAAACATGTCTCAGAACGGCGTATAACGTCATAATATCATGTTTTGGGCGCATTTTGTTTTTTATCTCCAACATGCTCCAAGATGTCATTTGGCGCCTGAATATCACAAATATGGTCAACAGAATTATCGGAACCAAAAGTGATAGAAAGTTCAAACATGGCTCAGAACGGCGTATAACGTCATAATATTACGTTTTGGGCACCTTTTGTTTTTTATCTCCAACATGCTCCAAGATGACATTTGGCCCCTGAATATCACATATATGGTCAACAGAATTACCGGAACCAAAAGTGATAGAAAGTTCAAACATGGCTCAGAACGGCGTATAACGTCATAATATCACGTTATGGGCGCATTTTGTTTTTTATCTCCAACATGCTCCAAGATGTCATTTGGCGCCTGAATATCACAAATATGGTCAACAGAATTATCGGAACCAAAAGTGATAGAAAGTTCAAACATGTCTCAGAACGGCGTATAACGTCATAATATCACGTTTTGGGCACATTTTGTTTTTTATCTCCAACATGCTCCAAGATGACATTTGGCCCCTGAATATATCACATATATGGTCAACATAATTACCGGAACCAAAAGTGATAGAAAGTTCAAACATGGCTCAGAACGGCTTATAACGTCATAATATCACGTTTTGGGCACATTTTATTTTTTATCTCCAACATGCTCCAAGATGACATTTGGCCCCTGAATATCACATATATGGTCAACAGAATTAAAGGAACCAAAAGTGATAGAAAGTTCAAACATGACTCAGAACGGCGTATAACGTCATAATATCACGTTATGGGCGCATTTTGTTTTTTATCTCCAACATGCTCCAAGATGTCATTTGGCGCCTGAATATCACAAATATGGTCAACAGAATTATCGGAACCAAAAGTGATAGAAAGTTCAAACATGTCTCAGAACGGCGTATAACGTCATAATATCATGTTTTGGGCGCATTTTGTTTTTTATCTCCAACATGCTCCAAGATGTCATTTGGCGCCTGAATATCACAAATATGGTCAACAGAATTATCGGAACCAAAAGTGATAGAAAGTTCAAACATGGCTCAGAACGGCGTATAACGTCATAATATTACGTTTTGGGCACCTTTTGTTTTTTATCTCCAACATGCTCCAAGATGACATTTGGCCCCTGAATATCACATATATGGTCAACAGAATTACCGGAACCAAAAGTGATAGAAAGTTCAAACATGGCTCAGAACGGCGTATAACGTCATAATATCACGTTATGGGCGCATTTTGTTTTTTATCTCCAACATGCTCCAAGATGTCATTTGGCGCCTGAATATCACAAATATGGTCAACAGAATTATCGGAACCAAAAGTGATAGAAAGTTCAAACATGGCTCAGAACGGCGTATAACGTCATAATATCACGTTTTGGGCACATTTTGTTTTTTATCTCCAACATGCTCCAAGATGACATTTGGCCCCTGAATATATCACATATATGGTCAACATAATTACCGGAACCAAAAGTGATAGAAAGTTCAAACATGGCTCAGAACGGCGTATAACGTCATAATATCACGTTTTGGGCACATTTTGTTTTTTATCTCCAACATGCTCCAAGATGACATTTGGCCCCTGAATATCACATATATGGTCAACAGAATTACCGGAACCAAAAGTGATAGAAAGTTCAAACATGGCTCAGAACGGCGTATAACGTCATAATATCACGTTTTGGGCACATATTGTTTTTTATCTCCAACATGCTCCAACATGTCATTTGGCGCCTGAATATCACAAATATGGTCAACAGAATTATCGGAACCAAAAGTGATAGAAAGTTCAAACATGGCTCAGAACGGCGTATAACGTCATAATATCATGTTTTGGGCGCATTTTGTTTTTTATCTCCAACATGCTCCAAGATGTCATTTGGCGCCTGAATATCACAAATATGGTCAACAGAATTACCGGAACCAAAAGTGATAGAAAGTTCAAACATGTCTCAGAACGGCGTATAACGTCATAATATCATGTTTTGGGCGCATTTTGTTTTTTATCTCCAACATGCTCCAAGATGTCATTTGGCCCCTGAATATCACAAATATGGTCAACAGAATTATCGGAACCAAAAGTGATAGAAAGTTCAAACATGGCTCAGAACGGCGTATAACGTCATAATATTACGTTTTGGGCACCTTTTGTTTTTTATCTCCAACATGCTCCAAGATGACATTTGGCCCCTGAATATCACATATATGGTCAACAGAATTACCGGAACCAAAAGTGATAGAAAGTTCAAACATGGCTCAGAACGGCGTATAACGTCATAATATCACGTTATGGGCGCATTTTGTTTTTTATCTCCAACATGCTCCAAGATGTCATTTGGCGCCTGAATATCACAAATATGGTCAACAGAATTATCGGAACCAAAAGTGATAGAAAGTTCAAACATGTCTCAGAACGGCGTATAACGTCATAATATCATGTTTTGGGCGCATTTTGTTTTTTATCTCCAACATGCTCCAAGATGTCATTTGGCGCCTGAATATCACAAATATGGTCAACAGAATTATCGGAACCAAAAGTGATAGAAAGTTCAAACATGGCTCAGAACGGCGTATAACGTCATAATATTACGTTTTGGGCACCTTTTGTTTTTTATCTCCAACATGCTCCAAGATGACATTTGGCCCCTGAATATCACATATATGGTCAACAGAATTACCGGAACCAAAAGTGATAGAAAGTTCAAACATGGCTCAGAACGGCGTATAACGTCATAATATCACGTTATGGGCGCATTTTGTTTTTTATCTCCAACATGCTCCAAGATGTCATTTGGCGCCTGAATATCACAAATATGGTCAACAGAATTATCGGAACCAAAAGTGATAGAAAGTTCAAACATGTCTCAGAACGGCGTATAACGTCATAATATCACGTTTTGGGCACATTTTGTTTTTTATCTCCAACATGCTCCAAGATGACATTTGGCCCCTGAATATATCACATATATGGTCAACATAATTACCGGAACCAAAAGTGATAGAAAGTTCAAACATGGCTCAGAACGGCTTATAACGTCATAATATCACGTTTTGGGCACATTTTATTTTTTATCTCCAACATGCTCCAAGATGACATTTGGCCCCTGAATATCACATATATGGTCAACAGAATTAAAGGAACCAAAAGTGATAGAAAGTTCAAACATGACTCAGAACGGCGTATAACGTCATAATATCACGTTATGGGCGCATTTTGTTTTTTATCTCCAACATGCTCCAAGATGTCATTTGGCGCCTGAATATCACAAATATGGTCAACAGAATTATCGGAACCAAAAGTGATAGAAAGTTCAAACATGTCTCAGAACGGCGTATAACGTCATAATATCATGTTTTGGGCGCATTTTGTTTTTTATCTCCAACATGCTCCAAGATGTCATTTGGCGCCTGAATATCACAAATATGGTCAACAGAATTATCGGAACCAAAAGTGATAGAAAGTTCAAACATGGCTCAGAACGGCGTATAACGTCATAATATTACGTTTTGGGCACCTTTTGTTTTTTATCTCCAACATGCTCCAAGATGACATTTGGCCCCTGAATATCACATATATGGTCAACAGAATTACCGGAACCAAAAGTGATAGAAAGTTCAAACATGGCTCAGAACGGCGTATAACGTCATAATATCACGTTATGGGCGCATTTTGTTTTTTATCTCCAACATGCTCCAAGATGTCATTTGGCGCCTGAATATCACAAATATGGTCAACAGAATTATCGGAACCAAAAGTGATAGAAAGTTCAAACATGTCTCAGAACGGCGTATAACGTCATAATATCACGTTTTGGGCACATTTTGTTTTTTATCTCCAACATGCTCCAAGATGACATTTGGCCCCTGAATATATCACATATATGGTCAACATAATTACCGGAACCAAAAGTGATAGAAAGTTCAAACATGGCTCAGAACGGCTTATAACGTCATAATATCACGTTTTGGGCACATTTTATTTTTTATCTCCAACATGCTCCAAGATGACATTTGGCCCCTGAATATCACATATATGGTCAACAGAATTAAAGGAACCAAAAGTGATAGAAAGTTCAAACATGGCTCAGAACGGCGTATAACGTCATAATATCACGTTTTGGGCACATTTTGTTTTTTATCTCCAACATGCTCCAAGATGACATTTGGCCCCTGAATATCACATATATGGTCAACAGAATTACCGGAACCAAAAGTGATAGAAAGTTCAAACATGGCTCAGAACGGCGTATAACGTCATAATATCACGTTTTGGGCACATATTGTTTTTTATCTCCAACATGCTCCAACATGTCATTTGGCGCCTGAATATCACAAATATGGTCAACAGAATTATCGGAACCAAAAGTGATAGAAAGTTCAAACATGGCTCAGAACGGCGTATAACGTCATAATATCATGTTTTGGGCGCATTTTGTTTTTTATCTCCAACATGCTCCAAGATGTCATTTGGCGCCTGAATATCACAAATATGGTCAACAGAATTACCGGAACCAAAAGTGATAGAAAGTTCAAACATGTCTCAGAACGGCGTATAACGTCATAATATCATGTTTTGGGCGCATTTTGTTTTTTATCTCCAACATGCTCCAAGATGTCATTTGGCGCCTGAATATCACAAATATGGTCAACAGAATTATCGGAACCAAAAGTGATAGAAAGTTCAAACATGTCTCAGAACGGCGTATAACGTCATAATATCATGTTTTGGGCGCATTTTGTTTTTTATCTCCAACATGCTCCAAGATGTCATTTGGCCCCTGAATATCACAAATATGGTCAACAGAATTATCGGAACCAAAAGTGATAGAAAGTTCAAACATGGCTCAGAACGGCGTATAACGTCATAATATTACGTTTTGGGCACCTTTTGTTTTTTATCTCCAACATGCTCCAAGATGACATTTGGCCCCTGAATATCACATATATGGTCAACAGAATTACCGGAACCAAAAGTGATAGAAAGTTCAAACATGGCTCAGAACGGCGTATAACGTCATAATATCACGTTATGGGCGCATTTTGTTTTTTATCTCCAACATGCTCCAAGATGTCATTTGGCGCCTGAATATCACAAATATGGTCAACAGAATTATCGGAACCAAAAGTGATAGAAAGTTCAAACATGTCTCAGAACGGCGTATAACGTCATAATATCACGTTTTGGGCGCATTTTGCTTTTTATCTCCAACATGCTCCAATACGATATTTGGCCCCTGAATATCACAAATATGGTCAACAGAATTATCGGAACCAAAAGTGATATAAAGTTCAAACAGGGCTCAGAACGGCGTATAACGTCATAATATCACGTTTTGGGCACATTTTGTTTTTTATCTCCAACATGCTCCAATATGTCATTCGGCGCCTGAATATCACATATATGGTCAACAGAATTACCGGAACCAAAAGTGATAGAAAGTTCAAACATGTCTCAGAACGGCGTATGACGTCATAATATCACGTTTTGGGCACATTTTGTTTTTTATCTCCAACATGCTCCAATATGTCATTGGGCGCCTGAATATCACATATATGGTCAACAGAATTACCGGAACCAAAAGTGATAGAAAGTTCAAACATGGCTCAGAACGGCGTATGACGTCATAATATCACGTTTTGGGCACATTTTGTTTTTTATCTCCAACATGCTCCAATATGTCATTTGGCGCCTGAATATCACATATATGGTCAACAGAATTACCGGAACCAAAAGTGATAGAAAGTTCAAACATGGCTCAGAACGGCGTATAACGTCATAATGTCACGTTTTGGGCACATTTTGTTTTTTATCTCCAACATGCTCCAAGATGACATTTGGCCCCTGAATATCACATATATGGTCAACAGAATTACCGGAACCAAAAGTGATAGAAAGTTCAAACATGGGTCAGAACGGCGTATAACGTCATAATATCACGTTTTGGGCCCATTTTGTTTTTTATCTCCAACATGCTCCAATATGTCATTTGGCGCCTGAATATCACATATATGGTCAACAGAATCATCGGAACCAAAAGTGATAGAAAGTTCAAACATGTCTCAGAACGGCGTATAACATCATAATATCACGTTTTGGGCGCATTTTGCTTTTTATCTCCAACATGCTCCAATACGATATTTGGCCCCTGAATATCACAAATATGGTCAACAGAATTATCGGAACCAAAAGTGATAGAAAGTTCAAACATGGCTCAGAACGGCGTATAACGTCATAATATCACGTTTTGGGCACATTTTGTTTTTTATCTCCAACATGCTCCAAGATGACATTTGGCCCCTGAATATCACATATATGGTCAACAGAATTACCGGAACCAAAAGTGATAGAAAGTTCAAACATGGCTCAGAACGGCGTATAACGTCATAATATCACGTTTTGGGCGCATTTTGTTTTTTATCTCCAACATGCTCCAATATGTCATTTGGCGCCTGAATATCACATATATGGTCAACAGAATCATCGGAACCAAA
Source organism: Onthophagus taurus (assembly GCF_036711975.1). NCBI lineage: Eukaryota > Metazoa > Arthropoda > Insecta > Coleoptera > Scarabaeidae > Onthophagus > Onthophagus taurus. The sequence continues at coordinate 25,264,229 of NC_091972.1, read as the reverse complement.
AGTGATAGAAAGTTCAAACATGTCTCAGAACGGCGTATAACGTCATAATATCACGTTTTGGGCGCATTTTGCTTTTTATCTCCAACATGCTCCAATACGATATTTGGCCCCTGAATATCACAAATATGGTCAACAGAATTATCGGAACCAAAAGTGATAGAAAGTTCAAACATGGCTCAGAACGGCGTATAACGTCATAATATCACGTTTTGGGCCCATTTTGTTTCTTATCTCAAACATGCTCCAATATGTCATTTGGCGCCTGAATATCACATATATGGTCAACAGAATCATCGGAACCAAAAGTGATAGAAAGTTCAAACATGTCTCAGAACGACGTATAACGTCATAATATCACGTTTTGGGCGCATTTTGCCTTTTATCTCCAACATGCTCCAATACGATATTTGGCCCCTGAATATCACAAATATGGTCAACAGAATTATCGGAACCAAAAGTGATAGAAAGTTCAAACATGGCTCAGAACGGCGTATAACGTCATAATATCACGTTTTGGGCACATATTGTTTTTTATCTACAACATGCTCCAACATGTCATTTGGCGCCTGAATATCACAAATATGGTCAACAGAATAATCGGAACCAAAAGTGATAGAAAGTTCAAACATGGCTCAGAACGGCGTATAACGTCATAATATCACGTTTTGGGCACATTTTGTTTTTTATCTCCAACATGCTCCAACATGTCATTTGGCGCCTGAATATCACAAATATGGTCAACAGAATTATCGGAACCAAAAGTGATAGAAAGTTCAAACATGGGTCAGAACGGCGTATAACGTCATAATATCACGTTTTGGGCACATTTTGTTTTTTATCCCCAACATGCTCCAATACGATATTTGGCCCCTGAATATCACAAATATGGTCAACAGAATTATCGGAACCAAAAGTGATAGAAAGTTCAAACATGGCTCAGAACGGCGTATAACGTCATAATATCACGTTTTGGGCACATATTGTTTTTTATCTCCAACATGCTCCAACATGTCATTTGGCGCCTGAATATCACAAATATGGTCAACAGAATTATCGGAACCAAAAGTGATATAAAGTTCAAACAGGGCTCAGAACGGCGTATAACGTCATAATATCACGTTTTGGGCACATATTGTTTTTTATCTACAACATGCTCCAACATGTCATTTGGCGCCTGAATATCACAAATATGGTCAACAGAATAATCGGAACCAAAAGAGATAGAAAGTTCAAACATGGCTCAGAACGGCGTATAACGTCATAATATCACGTTTTGGGCACATTTTGTTTTTTATCTCCAACATGCTCCAACATGTCATTTGGCGCCTGAATATCACAAATATGGTCAACAGAATTATCGGAACCAAAAGTGATAGAAAGTTCAAACATGGGTCAGAACGGCGTATAACGTCATAATATCACGTTTTGGGCACATTTTGTTTTTTATCCCCAACATGCTCCAATACGATATTTGGCCCCTGAATATCACAAATATGGTCAACAGAATTATCGGAACCAAAAGTGATAGAAAGTTCAAACATGGCTCAGAACGGCGTATAACGTCATAATATCACGTTTTGGGCACATATTGTTTTTTATCTCCAACATGCTCCAACATGTCATTTGGCGCCTGAATATCACAAATATGGTCAACAGAATTATCGGAACCAAAAGTGATATAAAGTTCAAACACGGCTCAGAACGGCGTATAACGTCATAATATCACGTTTTGGGCACATTTTGTTTTTTATCTCCAACATGCTCCAATATGTCATTTGGCGCCTGAATATCACATATATGGTCAACAGAATCATCGGAACCAAAAGTGATAGAAAGTTCAAACATGTCTCAGAACGGCGTATAACGTCATAATATCACGTTTTGGGCGCATTTTGCTTTTTATCTCCAACATGCTCCAATACGATATTTGGCCCCTGAATATCACAAATATGGTCAACAGAATTATCGGAACCAAAAGTGATAGAAAGTTCAAACATGGCTCAGAACGGCGTATAACGTCATAATATCACGTTTTGGGCCCATTTTGTTTCTTATCTCAAACATGCTCCAATATGTCATTTGGCGCCTGAATATCACATATATGGTCAACAGAATTACCGGAACCAAAAGTGATAGAAAGTTCAAACATGTCTCAGAACGGCGTATAACGTCATAATATCACGTTTTGGGCGCATTTTGCTTTTTATCTCAAACATGCTCCAATACGATATTTGGCCCCTGAATATCACAAATATGGTCAACAGAATTATCGGAACCAAAAGTGATAGATAGTTCAAACATGGCTCAGAACGGCGTATAACGTCATAATATCACGTTTTGGGCACATATTGTTTTTTATCTCCAACATGCTCCAACATGTCATTTGGCGCCTGAATATCACAAATATGGTCAACAGAATTATCGGAATCAAAAGTGATAGAAAGTTCAAACATGGCTCAGAAGGCGTATAACGTCATAATATCACGTTTTGGGCACATTTTGTTTTTTATCTCCAACATGCTCCAATATGTCATTTGGCGCCTGAATATCACATATATGGTCAACAGAATCATCGGAACCAAAAGTGATAGAAAGTTCAAACATGTCTCAGAACGGCGTATAACGTCATAATGTCACGTTTTGGGCACATTTTGTTTTTTGTCTCCAACATGCTCCAAGATGACATTTGGCCCCTGAATATCACATATATGGTCAACAGAATTACCGGAACCAAAAGTGATAGAAAGTTCAAACATGGCTCAGAACGGCGTATAACGTCATAATATCACGTTTTGGGCACATATTGTTTTTTATCTCCAACATGTCATTTGGCGCCTGAATATCACAAATATGGTCAACAGAATTATCGGAACCAAAAGTGATAGAAAGTTCAAACATGGCTCAGAACGGCGTAAAACGTCATAATATCACGTTTTGGGCGCATTTTGTTTTTTATCTCCAACATGCTCCAATATGTCATTTGGCGCCTGAATATCACATATATGGTCAACAGAATCATCGGAACCAAAAGTGATAGAAAGTTCAAACATGTCTCAGAACGACGTATAACGTCATAATATCACGTTTTGGGCGCATTTTGCCTTTTATCTCCAACATGCTCCAATACGATATTTGGCCCCTGAATATCACAAATATGGTCAACAGAATTATCGGAACCAAAAGTGATAGAAAGTTCAAACATGGCTCAGAACGGCGTATAACGTCATAATATCACGTTTTGGGCACATATTGTTTTTTATCTACAACATGCTCCAACATGTCATTTGGCGCCTGAATATCACAAATATGGTCAACAGAATAATCGGAACCAAAAGTGATAGAAAGTTCAAACATGGCTCAGAACGGCGTATAACGTCATAATATCACGTTTTGGGCACATTTTGTTTTTTATCTCCAACATGCTCCAACATGTCATTTGGCGCCTGAATATCACAAATATGGTCAACAGAATTATCGGAACCAAAAGTGATAGAAAGTTCAAACATGGGTCAGAACGGCGTATAACGTCATAATATCACGTTTTGGGCACATTTTGTTTTTTATCCCCAACATGCTCCAATACGATATTTGGCCCCTGAATATCACAAATATGGTCAACAGAATTATCGGAACCAAAAGTGATAGAAAGTTCAAACATGGCTCAGAACGGCGTATAACGTCATAATATCACGTTTTGGGCACATATTGTTTTTTATCTCCAACATGCTCCAACATGTCATTTGGCGCCTGAATATCACAAATATGGTCAACAGAATTACCGGAACCAAAAGTGATAGAAAGTTCAAACATGGCTCAGAACGGCGTATAACGTCATAATATCATGTTTTGGGCGCATTTTGCTTTTTATCTCCAACATTCTCCAATACGATATTTGGCCCCTGAATATCACAAATATGGTCAACAGAATTATCGGAACCAAAAGTGATAGATAGTTCAAACATGGCTCAGAACGGCGTATAACGTCATAATATCAGGTTTTGGGCACATTTTGTTTTTTATCCCCAACATGCTCCAATACGATATTTGGCTCCTGAATATCACAAATATGGTCAACAGAATTATCGGAACCAAAAGTGATAGAAAGTTCAAACATGGCTCAGAACGGCGTATAACGTCATAATATCACGTTTTGGGCACATTTTGTTTTTTATCTCCAACATGCTCCAATATGTCATTTGGCGCCTGAATATCACAAATATGTTCAACAGAATTATCGGAACCAAAAGTGATAGAAAGTTCAAACATGGCTCAGAACGGCGTATAACGTCATAATATCCCGTTTTGGGCGCATTTTGTTTTTTATCTCCAACATGCTCCAAGATGTCATTTGGCGCCTGAATATCACATATATGGTCAACAGAATTACCGGAACCAAAAGTGATAGAAAGTTGAAACATGGCTCAGAACGGCGTATAACGTCATAATATCATGTTTTGGGCGCATTTTGCTTTTTATCTCCAACATGCTCCAATACGATATTTGGCCCCTGAATATCACAAATATGGTCAACAGAATTATCGGAACCAAAAGTGATAGATAGTTCAAACATGGCTCAGAACGGCGTATAACGTCATAATATCAGGTTTTGGGCACATTTTGTTTTTTATCCCCAACATGCTCCAATACGATATTTGGCCCCTGAATATCACAAATATGGTCAACAGAATTATCGGAACCAAAAGTGATAGAAAGTTCAAACATGGCTCAGAACGGCGTATAACGTCATAATATCACGTTTTGGGCACATTTTGTTTTTTATCTCCAACATGCTCCAAGATGACATTTGGCCCCTGAATATCACATATATGGTCAACAGAATTACCGGAACCAAAAGTGATAGAAAGTTCAAACATGGCTCAGAACGGCGTATAACGTCATAATATCACGTTTTGGGCGCATTTTGTTTTTTATCTCCAACATGCTCCAATATGTCATTTGGCGCCTGAATATCACATATATGGTCAACAGAATCATCGGAACCAAAAGTGATAGAAAGTTCAAACATGTCTCAGAACGGCGTATAACGTCATAATATCACGTTTTGGGCGCATTTTGCTTTTTATCTCCAACATGCTCCAATACGATATTTGGCCCCTGAATATCACAAATATGGTCAACAGAATTATCGGAACCAAAAGTGATAGAAAGTTCAAACATGGCTCAGAACGGCGTATAACGTCATAATATCACGTTTTGGGCCCATTTTGTTTCTTATCTCAAACATGCTCCAATATGTCATTTGGCGCCTGAATATCACATATATGGTCAACAGAATCATCGGAACCAAAAGTGATAGAAAGTTCAAACATGTCTCAGAACGACGTATAACGTCATAATATCACGTTTTGGGCGCATTTTGCCTTTTATCTCCAACATGCTCCAATACGATATTTGGCCCCTGAATATCACAAATATGGTCAACAGAATTATCGGAACCAAAAGTGATAGAAAGTTCAAACATGGCTCAGAACGGCGTATAACGTCATAATATCACGTTTTGGGCACATATTGTTTTTTATCTACAACATGCTCCAACATGTCATTTGGCGCCTGAATATCACAAATATGGTCAACAGAATAATCGGAACCAAAAGTGATAGAAAGTTCAAACATGGCTCAGAACGGCGTATAACGTCATAATATCACGTTTTGGGCACATTTTGTTTTTTATCTCCAACATGCTCCAACATGTCATTTGGCGCCTGAATATCACAAATATGGTCAACAGAATTATCGGAACCAAAAGTGATAGAAAGTTCAAACATGGGTCAGAACGGCGTATAACGTCATAATATCACGTTTTGGGCACATTTTGTTTTTTATCCCCAACATGCTCCAATACGATATTTGGCCCCTGAATATCACAAATATGGTCAACAGAATTATCGGAACCAAAAGTGATAGAAAGTTCAAACATGGCTCAGAACGGCGTATAACGTCATAATATCACGTTTTGGGCACATATTGTTTTTTATCTCCAACATGCTCCAACATGTCATTTGGCGCCTGAATATCACAAATATGGTCAACAGAATTATCGGAACCAAAAGTGATATAAAGTTCAAACAGGGCTCAGAACGGCGTATAACGTCATAATATCACGTTTTGGGCACATATTGTTTTTTATCTACAACATGCTCCAACATGTCATTTGGCGCCTGAATATCACAAATATGGTCAACAGAATAATCGGAACCAAAAGAGATAGAAAGTTCAAACATGGCTCAGAACGGCGTATAACGTCATAATATCACGTTTTGGGCACATTTTGTTTTTTATCTCCAACATGCTCCAACATGTCATTTGGCGCCTGAATATCACAAATATGGTCAACAGAATTATCGGAACCAAAAGTGATAGAAAGTTCAAACATGGGTCAGAACGGCGTATAACGTCATAATATCACGTTTTGGGCACATTTTGTTTTTTATCCCCAACATGCTCCAATACGATATTTGGCCCCTGAATATCACAAATATGGTCAACAGAATTATCGGAACCAAAAGTGATAGAAAGTTCAAACATGGCTCAGAACGGCGTATAACGTCATAATATCACGTTTTGGGCACATATTGTTTTTTATCTCCAACATGCTCCAACATGTCATTTGGCGCCTGAATATCACAAATATGGTCAACAGAATTATCGGAACCAAAAGTGATATAAAGTTCAAACACGGCTCAGAACGGCGTATAACGTCATAATATCACGTTTTGGGCACATATTGTTTTTTATCTACAACATGCTCCAACATGTCATTTGGCGCCTGAATATCACAAATATGGTCAACAGAATAATCGGAACCAAAAGAGATAGAAAGTTCAAACATGGCTCAGAACGGCGTATAACGTCATAATATCACGTTTTGGGCACATTTTGTTTTTTATCTCCAACATGCTCCAACATGTCATTTGGCGCCTGAATATCACAAATATGGTCAACAGAATCATCGGAACCAAAAGTGATAGAAAGTTCAAACATGTCTCAGAACGGCGTATAACGTCATAATATCACGTTTTGGGCGCATTTTGCTTTTTATCTCCAACATGCTCCAATACGATATTTGGCCCCTGAATATCACAAATATGGTCAACAGAATTATCGGAACCAAAAGTGATAGAAAGTTCAAACATGGCTCAGAACGGCGTATAACGTCATAATATCACGTTTTGGGCCCATTTTGTTTCTTATCTCAAACATGCTCCAATATGTCATTTGGCGCCTGAATATCACATATATGGTCAACAGAATTACCGGAACCAAAAGTGATAGAAAGTTCAAACATGTCTCAGAACGGCGTATAACGTCATAATATCACGTTTTGGGCGCATTTTGCTTTTTATCTCAAACATGCTCCAATACGATATTTGGCCCCTGAATATCACAAATATGGTCAACAGAATTATCGGAACCAAAAGTGATAGATAGTTCAAACATGGCTCAGAACGGCGTATAACGTCATAATATCACGTTTTGGGCACATATTGTTTTTTATCTCCAACATGCTCCAACATGTCATTTGGCGCCTGAATATCACAAATATGGTCAACAGAATTATCGGAACCAAAAGTGATAGAAAGTTCAAACATGGCTCAGAAGGCGTATAACGTCATAATATCACGTTTTGGGCACATTTTGTTTTTTATCTCCAACATGCTCCAATATGTCATTTGGCGCCTGAATATCACATATATGGTCAACAGAATCATCGGAACCAAAAGTGATAGAAAGTTTAAACATGTCTCAGAACGGCGTATAACGTCATAATGTCACGTTTTGGGCACATTTTGTTTTTTGTCTCCAACATGCTCCAAGATGACATTTGGCCCCTGAATATCACATATATGGTCAACAGAATTACCGGAACCAAAAGTGATAGAAAGTTCAAACATGGCTCAGAACGGCGTATAACGTCATAATATCACGTTTTGGGCACATATTGTTTTTTATCTCCAACATGTCATTTGGCGCCTGAATATCACAAATATGGTCAACAGAATTATCGGAACCAAAAGTGATAGAAAGTTCAAACATGGCTCAGAACGGCGTAAAACGTCATAATATCACGTTTTGGGCGCATTTTGTTTTTTATCTCCAACATGCTCCAATATGTCATTTGGCGCCTGAATATCACATATATGGTCAACAGAATCATCGGAACCAAAAGTGATAGAAAGTTCAAACATGTCTCAGAACGACGTATAACGTCATAATATCACGTTTTGGGCGCATTTTGCCTTTTATCTCCAACATGCTCCAATACGATATTTGGCCCCTGAATATCACAAATATGGTCAACAGAATTATCGGAACCAAAAGTGATAGAAAGTTCAAACATGGCTCAGAACGGCGTATAACGTCATAATATCACGTTTTGGGCACATATTGTTTTTTATCTACAACATGCTCCAACATGTCATTTGGCGCCTGAATATCACAAATATGGTCAACAGAATAATCGGAACCAAAAGTGATAGAAAGTTCAAACATGGCTCAGAACGGCGTATAACGTCATAATATCACGTTTTGGGCACATTTTGTTTTTTATCTCCAACATGCTCCAACATGTCATTTGGCGCCTGAATATCACAAATATGGTCAACAGAATTATCGGAACCAAAAGTGATAGAAAGTTCAAACATGGGTCAGAACGGCGTATAACGTCATAATATCACGTTTTGGGCACATTTTGTTTTTTATCCCCAACATGCTCCAATACGATATTTGGCCCCTGAATATCACAAATATGGTCAACAGAATTATCGGAACCAAAAGTGATAGAAAGTTCAAACATGGCTCAGAACGGCGTATAACGTCATAATATCACGTTTTGGGCACATGTTGTTTTTTATCTCCAACATGCTCCAACATGTCATTTGGCGCCTGAATATCACAAATATGGTCAACAGAATTACCGGAACCAAAAGTGATAGAAAGTTCAAACATGGCTCAGAACGGCGTATAACGTCATAATATCATGTTTTGGGCGCATTTTGCTTTTTATCTCCAACATTCTCCAATACGATATTTGGCCCCTGAATATCACAAATATGGTCAACAGAATTATCGGAACCAAAAGTGATAGATAGTTCAAACATGGCTCAGAACGGCGTATAACGTCATAATATCAGGTTTTGGGCACATTTTGTTTTTTATCCCCAACATGCTCCAATACGATATTTGGCTCCTGAATATCACAAATATGGTCAACAGAATTATCGGAACCAAAAGTGATAGAAAGTTCAAACATGGCTCAGAACGGCGTATAACGTCATAATATCACGTTTTGGGCACATTTTGTTTTTTATCTCCAACATGCTCCAATATGTCATTTGGCGCCTGAATATCACAAATATGTTCAACAGAATTATCGGAACCAAAAGTGATAGAAAGTTCAAACATGGCTCAGAACGGCGTATAACGTCATAATATCCCGTTTTGGGCGCATTTTGTTTTTTATCTCCAACATGCTCCAAGATGTCATTTGGCGCCTGAATATCACATATATGGTCAACAGAATTACCGGAACCAAAAGTGATAGAAAGTTGAAACATGGCTCAGAACGGCGTATAACGTCATAATATCATGTTTTGGGCGCATTTTGCTTTTTATCTCCAACATGCTCCAATACGATATTTGGCCCCTGAATATCACATATATGGTCAACAGAATTACCGGAACCAAAAGTGATAGAAAGTTCAAACATGGGTCAGAACGGCGTATAACGTCATAATATCACGTTTTGGGCCCATTTTGTTTTTTATCTCCAACATGCTCCAATATGTCATTTGGCGCCTGAATATCACATATATGGTCAACAGAATCATCGGAACCAAAAGTGATAGAAAGTTCAAACATGTCTCAGAACGGCGTATAACATCATAATATCACGTTTTGGGCGCATTTTGCTTTTTATCTCCAACATGCTCCAATACGATATTTGGCCCCTGAATATCACAAATATGGTCAACAGAATTATCGGAACCAAAAGTGATAGAAAGTTCAAACATGGCTCAGAACGGCGTATAACGTCATAATATCACGTTTTGGGCACATTTTGTTTTTTATCTCCAACATGCTCCAAGATGACATTTGGCCCCTGAATATCACATATATGGTCAACAGAATTACCGGAACCAAAAGTGATAGAAAGTTCAAACATGGCTCAGAACGGCGTATAACGTCATAATATCACGTTTTGGGCGCATTTTGTTTTTTATCTCCAACATGCTCCAATATGTCATTTGGCGCCTGAATATCACATATATGGTCAACAGAATCATCGGAACCAAAAGTGATAGAAAGTTCAAACATGTCTCAGAACGGCGTATAACGTCATAATATCACGTTTTGGGCGCATTTTGCTTTTTATCTCCAACATGCTCCAATACGATATTTGGCCCCTGAATATCACAAATATGGTCAACAGAATTATCGGAACCAAAAGTGATAGAAAGTTCAAACATGGCTCAGAACGGCGTATAACGTCATAATATCACGTTTTGGGCCCATTTTGTTTCTTATCTCCAACATGCTCCAATATGTCATTTGGCCCCTGAATATCACAAATATGGTCAACAGAATTATCGGAACCAAAAGTGATAGAAAGTTCAAACATGGCTCAGAACGGCGTATAACGTCATAATATCACGTTTTGGGCACATTTTGTTTTTTATCTCCAACATGCTCCAATACGATATTTGGCCCCTGAATATCACAAATATGGTCAACAGAATTATCGGAACCAAAAGTGATAGAAAGTTCAAACATGGCTCAGAACGGCGTATAACGTCATAATATCACGTTTTGGGCACATTTTGTTTTTTATCTCCAACATGCTCCAATACGATATTTGGCCCCTGAATATCACAAATATGGTCAACAGAATTATCGGAACCAAAAGTGATAGAAAGTTCAAACATGGCTCAGAACGGCGTATAACGTCATAATATCACGTTTTGGGCACATTTTGTTTTTTATCTCCAACATGCTCCAATATGTTATTAGGAGCCTGAATATCACATATATGGTCAACAGAATCATCGGAACCAAAAGTGATAGAAAGTTCAAACATGTCTCAGAACGGCGTATAACGTCATAATATCACGTTTTGGGCACATTTTGATTTTTATCTCCAACATGCTCCAAGATGTCATTAGGCGCCTGAATATCACATATATGGTCAACAGAATTACCGGAACCAAAAGTGATAGAAAGTTCAAACATGGCTCAGAACGGCGTATAACGTCATAATATCACGTTTTGGGCACATTTTGTTTTTTATCTCCAACATGTTCCAATACGATATTTGGCCCCTGAATATCACAAATATGGTCAACGGAATTATCGGAACCAAAAGTGATAGAAAGTTCAAACATGGCTCAGAACGGCGTATAACGTCATAATATCACGTTTTGGGCACATTTTCTTTCTTATCTCCAACATGCTCCAATATGTTATTAGGAGCCTGAATATCACATATATGGTCAACAGAATCATCGGAACCAAAAGTGATAGAAAGTTCAAACATGTCTCAGAACGGCGTATAACGTCATAATATCACGTTTTGGGCACATTTTGATTTTTATCTCCAACATGCTCCAAGATGTCATTAGGCGCCTGAATATCACATATATGGTCAACAGAATTACCGGAACCAAAAGTGATAGAAAGTTCAAACATGGCTCAGAACGGCGTATAACGTCATAATATCACGTTTTGGGCACATTTTGTTTTTTATCTCCAACATGCTCCAAGATGTCATTTGGCGCCTGAATATCACATATATGGTCAACAGAATTACCGGAACCAAAAGTGATAGAAAGTTCAAACATGGCTCAGAACGGCGTATAACGTCATAATATCACGTTTTGGGCGCATTTTATTTTTTATCTCCAACATGCTCCAATTCGATATTTGGCCCCTGAATATCACAAATATGGTCAACAGAATTATCGGAACCAAAAGTGATAGAAAGTTCAAACACGGCTCAGAACGGCGTATAACGTCATAATATCACGTTTTGGGCACATTTTGTTTTTTATCTCCAACATGCTCCAATACGATATTTGGCCCCTGAATATCACAAATATGGTCAACAGAATTATCGGAACCAAAAGTGATAGAAAGTTCAAACATGGCTCAGAACGGCGTATAACGTCATTATATCACGTTTTGGGCACATTTTGATTTTTATCTCCAACATGCTCCAAGATGTCATTAGGCGCCTGAATATCACATATATGGTCAACAGAATTACCGGAACCAAAAGTGATAGAAAGTTCAAACATGGCTCAGAACGGCGTATAACGTCATAATATCACGTTTTGGGCACATTTTGTTTTTTATCTCCAACATGCTCCAAGATGTCATTTGGCGCCTGAATATCACATATATGGTCAACAGAATTACCGGAACCAAAAGTGATAGAAAGTTCAAATATGGCTCAGAACGGCGTATAACGTCATAATATCACGTTTTGGGCGCATTTTATTTTTTATCTCCAACATGCTCCAATTCGATATTTGGCCCCTGAATATCACAAATATGGTCAACAGAATTATCGGAACCAAAAGTGATAGAAAGTTCAAACACGGCTCAGAACGGCGTATAACGTCATAATATCACGTTTTGGGCACATTTTGTTTTTTATCTCCAACATGCTCCAATACGATATTTGGCCCCTGAATATCACAAATATGGTCAACAGAATTATCGGAACCAAAAGTGATAGAAAGTTCAAACATGGCTCAGAACGGCGTATAACGTCATAATATCACGTTTTGGGCACATTTTGTTTTTTATCTCCAACATGCTCCAATACGATATTTGGCCCCTGAATATCACAAATATGGTCAACAGAATTATCGGAACCAAAAGTGATAGAAAGTTCAAACATGGCTCAGAACGGCGTATAACGTCATAATATCACGTTTTGGGCACATTTTGTTTTTTATCTCCAACATGCTCCAATATGTTATTAGGCGCCTGAATATCACATATATGGTCAACAGAATCATCGGAACCAAAAGTGATAGAAAGTTCAAACATGTCTCAGAACGGCGTATAACGTCATAATATCACGTTTTGGGCACATTTTGTTTTTTATCTCCAACATGCTCCAAGATGCCATTAGGCGCCTGAATATCACATATATGGTCAACAGAATTACCGGAACCAAAAGTGATAGAAAGTTCAAATATGGCTCAGAACGGCGTATAACGTCATAATATCACGTTTTGGGCGCATTTTATTTTTTATCTCCAACATGCTCCAATACGATATTTGGCCCCTGAATATCACAAATATGGTCAACGGAATTATCGGAACCAAAAGTGATAGAAAGTTCAAACATGGCTCAGAACGGCGTATAACGTCATAATATCACGTTTTGGGCACATTTTCTTTCTTATTTCCAACATGCTCCAATATGTTATTAGGAGCCTGAATATCACATATATGGTCAACAGAATCATCGGAACCAAAAGTGATAGAAAGTTCAAACATGTCTCAGAACGGCGTATAACGTCATAATATCACGTTTTGGGCACATTTTGATTTTTATCTCCAACATGCTCCAAGATGTCATTAGGCGCCTGAATATCACATATATGGTCAACAGAATTACCGGAACCAAAAGTGATAGAAAGTTCAAACATGGCTCAGAACGGCGTATAACGTCATAATATCACGTTTTGGGCACATTTTGTTTTTTATCTCCAACATGCTCCAAGATGTCATTTGGCGCCTGAATATCACATATATGGTCAACAGAATTACCGGAACCAAAAGTGATAGAAAGTTCAAACATGGCTCAGAACGGCGCATAACGTCATAATATCACGTTTTGGGCACATTTTGTTTTTTATCTCCAACATGCTCCAAGATGTCATTTGGCGCCTGAATATCACATATATGGTCAACAGAATTATCGGAACCAAAAGTGATAGAAAGTTCAAATATGGCTCAGAACGGCGTATAACGTCATAATATCACGTTTTGGGCGCATTTTGCTTTTTATCTCCAACATGCTCCAATACGATATTTGGCCCCTGAATATCACAAATATGGTCAACAGAATTATCGGAACCAAAAGTGATATAAAGTTCAAACAGGGCTCAGAACGGCGTATAACGTCATAATATCACGTTTTGGGCACATTTTGTTTTTTATCTCCAACATGCTCCAATATGTCATTCGGCGCCTGAATATCACATATATGGTCAACAGAATTACCGGAACCAAAAGTGATAGAAAGTTCAAACATGTCTCAGAACGGCGTATGACGTCATAATATCACGTTTTGGGCACATTTTGTTTTTTATCTCCAACATGCTCCAATATGTCATTGGGCGCCTGAATATCACATATATGGTCAACAGAATTACCGGAACCAAAAGTGATAGAAAGTTCAAACATGGCTCAGAACGGCGTATGACGTCATAATATCACGTTTTGGGCACATTTTGTTTTTTATCTCCAACATGCTCCAATATGTCATTTGGCGCCTGAATATCACATATATGGTCAACAGAATTACCGGAACCAAAAGTGATAGAAAGTTCAAACATGGCTCAGAACGGCGTATAACGTCATAATGTCACGTTTTGGGCACATTTTGTTTTTTATCTCCAACATGCTCCAAGATGACATTTGGCCCCTGAATATCACATATATGGTCAACAGAATTACCGGAACCAAAAGTGATAGAAAGTTCAAACATGGGTCAGAACGGCGTATAACGTCATAATATCACGTTTTGGGCCCATTTTGTTTTTTATCTCCAACATGCTCCAATATGTCATTTGGCGCCTGAATATCACATATATGGTCAACAGAATCATCGGAACCAAAAGTGATAGAAAGTTCAAACATGTCTCAGAACGGCGTATAACATCATAATATCACGTTTTGGGCGCATTTTGCTTTTTATCTCCAACATGCTCCAATACGATATTTGGCCCCTGAATATCACAAATATGGTCAACAGAATTATCGGAACCAAAAGTGATAGAAAGTTCAAACATGGCTCAGAACGGCGTATAACGTCATAATATCACGTTTTGGGCACATTTTGTTTTTTATCTCCAACATGCTCCAAGATGACATTTGGCCCCTGAATATCACATATATGGTCAACAGAATTACCGGAACCAAAAGTGATAGAAAGTTCAAACATGGCTCAGAACGGCGTATAACGTCATAATATCACGTTTTGGGCGCATTTTGTTTTTTATCTCCAACATGCTCCAATATGTCATTTGGCGCCTGAATATCACATATATGGTCAACAGAATCATCGGAACCAAAAGTGATAGAAAGTTCAAACATGTCTCAGAACGGCGTATAACGTCATAATATCACGTTTTGGGCGCATTTTGCTTTTTATCTCCAACATGCTCCAATACGATATTTGGCCCCTGAATATCACAAATATGGTCAACAGAATTATCGGAACCAAAAGTGATAGAAAGTTCAAACATGGCTCAGAACGGCGTATAACGTCATAATATCACGTTTTGGGCCCATTTTGTTTCTTATCTCAAACATGCTCCAATATGTCATTTGGCGCCTGAATATCACATATATGGTCAACAGAATCATCGGAACCAAAAGTGATAGAAAGTTCAAACATGTCTCAGAACGACGTATAACGTCATAATATCACGTTTTGGGCGCATTTTGCCTTTTATCTCCAACATGCTCCAATACGATATTTGGCCCCTGAATATCACAAATATGGTCAACAGAATTATCGGAACCAAAAGTGATAGAAAGTTCAAACATGGCTCAGAACGGCGTATAACGTCATAATATCACGTTTTGGGCACATATTGTTTTTTATCTACAACATGCTCCAACATGTCATTTGGCGCCTGAATATCACAAATATGGTCAACAGAATAATCGGAACCAAAAGTGATAGAAAGTTCAAACATGGCTCAGAACGGCGTATAACGTCATAATATCACGTTTTGGGCACATTTTGTTTTTTATCTCCAACATGCTCCAACATGTCATTTGGCGCCTGAATATCACAAATATGGTCAACAGAATTATCGGAACCAAAAGTGATAGAAAGTTCAAACATGGGTCAGAACGGCGTATAACGTCATAATATCACGTTTTGGGCACATTTTGTTTTTTATCCCCAACATGCTCCAATACGATATTTGTCCCCTGAATATCACAAATATGGTCAACAGAATTATCGGAACCAAAAGTGATAGAAAGTTCAAACATGGCTCAGAACGGCGTATAACGTCATAATATCACGTTTTGGGCACATATTGTTTTTTATCTCCAACATGCTCCAACATGTCATTTGGCGCCTGAATATCACAAATATGGTCAACAGAATTATCGGAACCAAAAGTGATATAAAGTTCAAACAGGGCTCAGAACGGCGTATAACGTCATAATATCACGTTTTGGGCACATATTGTTTTTTATCTACAACATGCTCCAACATGTCATTTGGCGCCTGAATATCACAAATATGGTCAACAGAATAATCGGAACCAAAAGAGATAGAAAGTTCAAACATGGCTCAGAACGGCGTATAACGTCATAATATCACGTTTTGGGCACATTTTGTTTTTTATCTCCAACATGCTCCAACATGTCATTTGGCGCCTGAATATCACAAATATGGTCAACAGAATTATCGGAACCAAAAGTGATAGAAAGTTCAAACATGGGTCAGAACGGCGTATAACGTCATAATATCACGTTTTGGGCACATTTTGTTTTTTATCCCCAACATGCTCCAATACGATATTTGGCCCCTGAATATCACAAATATGGTCAACAGAATTATCGGAACCAAAAGTGATAGAAAGTTCAAACATGGCTCAGAACGGCGTATAACGTCATAATATCACGTTTTGGGCACATATTGTTTTTTATCTACAACATGCTCCAACATGTCATTTGGCGCCTGAATATCACAAATATGGTCAACAGAATAATCGGAACCAAAAGTGATAGAAAGTTCAAACATGGCTCAGAACGGCGTATAACGTCATAATATCACGTTTTGGGCACATTTTGTTTTTTATCTCCAACATGCTCCAACATGTCATTTGGCGCCTGAATATCACAAATATGGTCAACAGAATTATCGGAACCAAAAGTGATAGAAAGTTCAAACATGGGTCAGAACGGCGTATAACGTCATAATATCACGTTTTGGGCACATTTTGTTTTTTATCCCCAACATGCTCCAATACGATATTTGGCCCCTGAATATCACAAATATGGTCAACAGAATTATCGGAACCAAAAGTGATAGAAAGTTCAAACATGGCTCAGAACGGCGTATAACGTCATAATATCACGTTTTGGGCACATATTGTTTTTTATCTCCAACATGCTCCAACATGTCATTTGGCGCCTGAATATCACAAATATGGTCAACAGAATTATCGGAACCAAAAGTGATATAAAGTTCAAACAGGGCTCAGAACGGCGTATAACGTCATAATATCACGTTTTGGGCACATATTGTTTTTTATCTACAACATGCTCCAACATGTCATTTGGCGCCTGAATATCACAAATATGGTCAACAGAATAATCGGAACCAAAAGAGATAGAAAGTTCAAACATGGCTCAGAACGGCGTATAACGTCATAATATCACGTTTTGGGCACATTTTGTTTTTTATCTCCAACATGCTCCAACATGTCATTTGGCGCCTGAATATCACAAATATGGTCAACAGAATTATCGGAACCAAAAGTGATAGAAAGTTCAAACATGGGTCAGAACGGCGTATAACGTCATAATATCACGTTTTGGGCACATTTTGTTTTTTATCCCCAACATGCTCCAATACGATATTTGGCCCCTGAATATCACAAATATGGTCAACAGAATTATCGGAACCAAAAGTGATAGAAAGTTCAAACATGGCTCAGAACGGCGTATAACGTCATAATATCACGTTTTGGGCACATATTGTTTTTTATCTCCAACATGCTCCAACATGTCATTTGGCGCCTGAATATCACAAATATGGTCAACAGAATTATCGGAACCAAAAGTGATATAAAGTTCAAACATGGCTCAGAACGGCGTATAACGTCATAATATCACGTTTTGGGCACATTTTGTTTTTTATCTCCAACATGCTCCAACATGTCATTTGGCGCCTGAATATCACAAATATGGTCAACAGAATTATCGGAACCAAAAGTGATAGAAAGTTCAAACATGGGTCAGAACGGCGTATAACGTCATAATATCACGTTTTGGGCACATTTTGTTTTTTATCCCCAACATGCTCCAATACGATATTTGGCCCCTGAATATCACAAATATGGTCAACAGAATTATCGGAACCAAAAGTGATAGAAAGTTCAAACATGGCTCAGAACGGCGTATAACGTCATAATATCACGTTTTGGGCACATATTGTTTTTTATCTCCAACATGCTCCAACATGTCATTTGGCGCCTGAATATCACAAATATGGTCAACAGAATTATCGGAACCAAAAGTGATATAAAGTTCAAACAGGGCTCAGAACGGCGTATAACGTCATAATATCACGTTTTGGGCACATATTGTTTTTTATCTACAACATGCTCCAACATGTCATTTGGCGCCTGAATATCACAAATATGGTCAACAGAATAATCGGAACCAAAAGAGATAGAAAGTTCAAACATGGCTCAGAACGGCGTATAACGTCATAATATCACGTTTTGGGCACATTTTGTTTTTTATCTCCAACATGCTCCAACATGTCATTTGGCGCCTGAATATCACAAATATGGTCAACAGAATTATCGGAACCAAAAGTGATAGAAAGTTCAAACATGGGTCAGAACGGCGTATAACGTCATAATATCACGTTTTGGGCACATTTTGTTTTTTATCCCCAACATGCTCCAATACGATATTTGGCCCCTGAATATCACAAATATGGTCAACAGAATTATCGGAACCAAAAGTGATAGAAAGTTCAAACATGGCTCAGAACGGCGTATAACGTCATAATATCACGTTTTGGGCACATATTGTTTTTTATCTCCAACATGCTCCAACATGTCATTTGGCGCCTGAATATCACAAATATGGTCAACAGAATTATCGGAACCAAAAGTGATATAAAGTTCAAACACGGCTCAGAACGGCGTATAAGTCATAATATCACGTTTTGGGCACATTTTGTTTTTTATCTCCAACATGCTCCAATATGTCATTTGGCGCCTGAATATCACATATATGGTCAACAGAATCATCGGAACCAAAAGTGATAGAAAGTTCAAACATGTCTCAGAACGGCGTATAACGTCATAATATCACGTTTTGGGCGCATTTTGCTTTTTATCTCCAACATGCTCCAATACGATATTTGGCCCCTGAATATCACAAATATGGTCAACAGAATTATCGGAACCAAAAGTGATAGAAAGTTCAAACATGGCTCAGAACGGCGTATAACGTCATAATATCACGTTTTGGGCCCATTTTGTTTCTTATCTCAAACATGCTCCAATATGTCATTTGGCGCCTGAATATCACATATATGGTCAACAGAATTACCGGAACCAAAAGTGATAGAAAGTTCAAACATGTCTCAGAACGGCGTATAACGTCATAATATCACGTTTTGGGCGCATTTTGCTTTTTATCTCAAACATGCTCCAATACGATATTTGGCCCCTGAATATCACAAATATGGTCAACAGAATTATCGGAACCAAAAGTGATAGATAGTTCAAACATGGCTCAGAACGGCGTATAACGTCATAATATCACGTTTTGGGCACATATTGTTTTTTATCTCCAACATGCTCCAACATGTCATTTGGCGCCTGAATATCACAAATATGGTCAACAGAATTATCGGAACCAAAAGTGATAGAAAGTTCAAACATGGCTCAGAAGGCGTATAACGTCATAATATCATGTTTTGGGCACATTTTGTTTTTTATCTCCAACATGCTCCAATATGTCATTTGGCGCCTGAATATCACATATATGGTCAACAGAATCATCGGAACCAAAAGTGATAGAAAGTTCAAACATGTCTCAGAACGGCGTATAACGTCATAATGTCACGTTTTGGGCACATTTTGTTTTTTGTCTCCAACATGCTCCAAGATGACATTTGGCCCCTGAATATCACATATATGGTCAACAGAATTACCGGAACCAAAAGTGATAGAAAGTTCAAACATGGCTCAGAACGGCGTATAACGTCATAATATCACGTTTTGGGCACATATTGTTTTTTATCTCCAACATGTCATTTGGCGCCTGAATATCACAAATATGGTCAACAGAATTATCGGAACCAAAAGTGATAGAAAGTTCAAACATGGCTCAGAACGGCGTAAAACGTCATAATATCACGTTTTGGGCGCATTTTGTTTTTTATCTCCAACATGCTCCAATATGTCATTTGGCGCCTGAATATCACATATATGGTCAACAGAATCATCGGAACCAAAAGTGATAGAAAGTTCAAACATGTCTCAGAACGACGTATAACGTCATAATATCACGTTTTGGGCACATTTTGTTTTTTATCCCCAACATGCTCCAATACGATATTTGGCCCCTGAATATCACAAATATGGTCAACAGAATTATCGGAACCAAAAGTGATAGAAAGTTCAAACATGGCTCAGAACGGCGTATAACGTCATAATATCAGGTTTTGGGCACATTTTGTTTTTTATCCCCAACATGCTCCAATACGATATTTGGCTCCTGAATATCACAAATATGGTCAACAGAATTATCGGAACCAAAAGTGATAGAAAGTTCAAACATGGCTCAGAACGGCGTATAACGTCATAATATCACGTTTTGGGCACATTTTGTTTTTTATCTCCAACATGCTCCAATATGTCATTTGGCGCCTGAATATCACAAATATGTTCAACAGAATTATCGGAACCAAAAGTGATAGAAAGTTCAAACATGGCTCAGAACGGCGTATAACGTCATAATATCCCGTTTTGGGCGCATTTTGTTTTTTATCTCCAACATGCTCCAAGATGTCATTTGGCGCCTGAATATCACATATATGGTCAACAGAATTACCGGAACCAAAAGTGATAGAAAGTTGAAACATGGCTCAGAACGGCGTATAACGTCATAATATCATGTTTTGGGCGCATTTTGCTTTTTATCTCCAACATGCTCCAATACGATATTTGGCCCCTGAATATCACATATATGGTCAACAGAATTACCGGAACCAAAAGTGATAGAAAGTTCAAACATGGGTCAGAACGGCGTATAACGTCATAATATCACGTTTTGGGCCCATTTTGTTTTTTATCTCCAACATGCTCCAATATGTCATTTGGCGCCTGAATATCACATATATGGTCAACAGAATCATCGGAACCAAAAGTGATAGAAAGTTCAAACATGTCTCAGAACGGCGTATAACATCATAATATCACGTTTTGGGCGCATTTTGCTTTTTATCTCCAACATGCTCCAATACGATATTTGGCCCCTGAATATCACAAATATGGTCAACAGAATTATCGGAACCAAAAGTGATAGAAAGTTCAAACATGGCTCAGAACGGCGTATAACGTCATAATATCACGTTTTGGGCACATTTTGTTTTTTATCTCCAACATGCTCCAAGATGACATTTGGCCCCTGAATATCACATATATGGTCAACAGAATTACCGGAACCAAAAGTGATAGAAAGTTCAAACATGGCTCAGAACGGCGTATAACGTCATAATATCACGTTTTGGGCGCATTTTGTTTTTTATCTCCAACATGCTCCAATATGTCATTTGGCGCCTGAATATCACATATATGGTCAACAGAATCATCGGAACCAAAAGTGATAGAAAGTTCAAACATGTCTCAGAACGGCGTATAACGTCATAATATCACGTTTTGGGCGCATTTTGCTTTTTATCTCCAACATGCTCCAATACGATATTTGGCCCCTGAATATCACAAATATGGTCAACAGAATTATCGGAACCAAAAGTGATAGAAAGTTCAAACATGGCTCAGAACGGCGTATAACGTCATAATATCACGTTTTGGGCCCATTTTGTTTCTTATCTCAAACATGCTCCAATATGTCATTTGGCGCCTGAATATCACATATATGGTCAACAGAATCATCGGAACCAAAAGTGATAGAAAGTTCAAACATGTCTCAGAACGACGTATAACGTCATAATATCACGTTTTGGGCGCATTTTGCCTTTTATCTCCAACATGCTCCAATACGATATTTGGCCCCTGAATATCACAAATATGGTCAACAGAATTATCGGAACCAAAAGTGATAGATAGTTCAAACATGGCTCAGAACGGCGTATAACGTCATAATATCAGGTTTTGGGCACATTTTGTTTTTTATCCCCAACATGCTCCAATACGATATTTGGCCCCTGAATATCACAAATATGGTCAACAGAATTATCGGAACCAAAAGTGATAGAAAGTTCAAACATGGCTCAGAACGGCGTATAACGTCATAATATCACGTTTTGGGCACATATTGTTTTTTATCTACAACATGCTCCAACATGTCATTTGGCGCCTGAATATCACAAATATGGTCAACAGAATAATCGGAACCAAAAGTGATAGAAAGTTCAAACATGGCTCAGAACGGCGTATAACGTCATAATATCACGTTTTGGGCACATTTTGTTTTTTATCTCCAACATGCTCCAACATGTCATTTGGCGCCTGAATATCACAAATATGGTCAACAGAATTATCGGAACCAAAAGTGATAGAAAGTTCAAACATGGGTCAGAACGGCGTATAACGTCATAATATCACGTTTTGGGCACATTTTGTTTTTTATCCCCAACATGCTCCAATACGATATTTGGCCCCTGAATATCACAAATATGGTCAACAGAATTATCGGAACCAAAAGTGATAGAAAGTTCAAACATGGCTCAGAACGGCGTATAACGTCATAATATCACGTTTTGGGCACATATTGTTTTTTATCTCCAACATGCTCCAACATGTCATTTGGCGCCTGAATATCACAAATATGGTCAACAGAATTATCGGAACCAAAAGTGATAGAAAGTTTACCATGGCTCAGAATGGCGTATAACGTCATAATATCACGTTTTGGGCGCATTTTGTTTTTTATCTCCAACATGCTCCAAGATGACATTTGGCCCCTGAATATCACATATATGGTCAACAGAATTACCGGAACCAAAAGTGATAGAAAGTTCAAACATGGCTCAGAACGGCGTATAACGTCATAATATCACGTTATGGGCGCATTTTGTTTTTTATCTCCAACATGCTCCAAGATGTCATTTGGCGCCTGAATATCACAAATATGGTCAACAGAATTATCGGAACCAAAAGTGATAGAAAGTTCAAACATGTCTCAGAACGGCGTATAACGTCATAATATCACGTTTTGGGCACATTTTGTTTTTTATCTCCAACATGCTCCAAGATGACATTTGGCCCCTGAATATCACATATATGGTCAACAGAATTACCGGAACCAAAAGTGATAGAAAGTTCAAACATGTCTCAGAACGGCGTATAACGTCATAATATCATGTTTTGGGCGCATTTTGCTTTTTATCTCCAACATGCTCCAATACGATATTTGGCCCCTCAATATCACAAATATGGTCAACAGAATTATCGGAACCAAAAGTGATAGATAGTTCAAACATGGCTCAGAACGGCGTATAACGTCATAATATCAGGTTTTGGGCACATTTTGTTTTTTATCCCCAACATGCTCCAATACGATATTTGGCTCCTGAATATCACAAATATGGTCAACAGAATTATCGGAACCAAAAGTGATAGAAAGTTCAAACATGGCTCAGAACGGCGTATAACGTCATAATATCATGTTTTGGGCGCATTTTGTTTTTTATCTCCAACATGCTCCAAGATGTCATTTGGCGCCTGAATATCACAAATATGGTCAACAGAATTACCGGAACCAAAAGTGATAGAAAGTTCAAACATGTCTCAGAACGGCGTATAACGTCATAATATCATGTTTTGGGCGCATTTTGTTTTTTATCTCCAACATGCTCCAAGATGTCATTTGGCGCCTGAATATCACATATATGGTCAACAGAATTACCGGAACCAAAAGTGATAGAAAGTTCAAACATGTCTCAGAACGGCGTATAACGTCATAATATCATGTTTTGGGCGCATTTTGTTTTTTATCTCCAACATGCTCCAAGATGTCATTTGGCCCCTGAATATCACAAATATGGTCAACAGAATTATCGGAACCAAAAGTGATAGAAAGTTCAAACATGGCTCAGAACGGCGTATAACGTCATAATATTACGTTTTGGGCACCTTTTGTTTTTTATCTCCAACATGCTCCAAGATGACATTTGGCCCCTGAATATCACATATATGGTCAACAGAATTACCGGAACCAAAAGTGATAGAAAGTTCAAACATGGCTCAGAACGGCGTATAACGTCATAATATCACGTTATGGGCGCATTTTGTTTTTTATCTCCAACATGCTCCAAGATGTCATTTGGCGCCTGAATATCACAAATATGGTCAACAGAATTATCGGAACCAAAAGTGATAGAAAGTTCAAACATGTCTCAGAACGGCGTATAACGTCATAATATCACGTTTTGGGCACATTTTGTTTTTTATCTCCAACATGCTCCAAGATGACATTTGGCCCCTGAATATCACATATATGGTCAACAGAATTATCGGAACCAAAAGTGATAGAAAGTTCAAACATGGCTCAGAACGGCGTATAACGTCATAATATCACGTTTTGGGCACATTTTATTTTTTATCTCCAGCATGCTCCAAGATGACATTTGGCCCCTGAATATCACATATATGGTCAATAGAATTACCGGAACCAAAAGTGATAGAAAGTTCAAACATGGCTCTGAACGGCGTATAACGTCATAATATCACGTTTTGGGCACATTTTGTTTTTTATCTCCAACATGCTCCAAGATGTCATTTGGCGCCTGAATATCACAAATATGGTCAACAGAATTACCGGAACCAAAAGTGATAGAAAGTTCAAACATGTCTCAGAACGGCGTATAACGTCATAATATCATGTTTTGGGCGCATTTTGTTTTTTATCTCCAACATGCTCCAAGATGTCATTTGGCGCCTGAATATCACAAATATGGTCAACAGAATTACCGGAACCAAAAGTGATAGAAAGTTCAAACATGGCTCAGAACGGCGTATAACGTCATAATATCATGTTTTGGGCGCATTTTGTTTTTTATCTCCAACATGCTCCAAGATGACATTTGGCCCCTGAATATCACATATATGGTCAACAGAATTACCGGAACCAAAAGTGATAGAAAGTTCAAACATGGCTCAGAACGGCGTATAACGTCATAATATCACGTTATGTTCGCATTTTGTTTTTTATCTCCAACATGCTCCAAGATGTCATTTGGCGCCTGAATATCACAAATATGGTCAACAGAATTATCGGAACCAAAAGTGATAGAAAGTTCAAACATGTCTCAGAACGGCGTATAACGTCATAATATCACGTTTTGGGCACATTTTGTTTTTTATCTCCAACATGCTCCAAGATGACATTTGGCCCCTGAATATCACATATATGGTCAAAAGAATTATCGGAACCAAAAGTGATAGAAAGTTCAAACATGGCTCAGAACGGCGTATAACGTCATAATATCACGTTTTGGGCACATTTTATTTTTTATCTCCAACATGCTCCAATACGATATTTGGCCCCTGAATATCACAAATATGGTCAACAGAATTATCGGAACCAAAACTGATAGAAAGTTCAAACATGGCTCAGAACGGCGTATAACGTCATAATATCACGTTTTGGGCACATTTTGTTTTTTATCTCCAACATGCTCCAATACGATATTTGGCCCCTGAATATCACAAATATGGTCAACAGAATTATCGGAACCAAAACTGATAGAAAGTTCAAACATGGCTCAGAACGGCGTATAACGTCATAATATCACGTTTTGGGCACATTTTGTTTTTTATCTCCAACATGCTCCAAGATGACATTTGGCCCCTGAATATCACATATATGGTCAACAGAATTACCGGAACCAAAAGTGATAGAAAGTTCAAACACGGCTCAGAAAGGCGTATAACGTCATAATATCACGTTTTGGGCACGTTTTGTTTTTTATCTCCAACATGCTCCAAGATGACATTTGGCCCCTGAATATCACATATATGGTCAACAGAATTACCGGAACCAAAAGTGATAGAAAGTTCAAACATGGCTCAGAACGGCGTATAACGTCATAATATCACGTTTTGGGCACATTTTGTTTTTTATCTCCAACATGCTCCAAGATGACATTTGGCCCCTGAATATCACATATATGGTCAACAGAATTACCGGAACCAAAAGTGATAGAAAGTTCAAACATGGCTCAGAACGGCGTATAACGTCATAATATCACGTTTTGGGCACGTTTTGTTTTTTATCTCCAACATGCTCCAAGATGACATTTGGCCCCTGAATATCACATATATGGTCAACAGAATTACCGGAACCAAAAGTGATAGAAAGTTCAAACATGGCTCAGAACGGCGTATAACGTCATAATATCACGTTTTGGGCCCATTTTGTTTTTTATCTCCAACATGCTCCAAGATGACATTTGGCCCCTGAATATCACATATATGGTCAACAGAATTACCGGAACCAAAAGTGATAGAAAGTTCAAACATGGCTCAGAACGGCGTATAACGTCATAATATCACGTTTTGGGCACATATTGTTTTTTATCTCCAACATGTCATTTGGCGCCTGAATATCACAAATATGGTCAACAGAATTATCGGAACCAAAAGTGATAGAAAGTTCAAACATGGCTCAGAACGGCGTAAAACGTCATAATATCACGTTTTGGGCGCATTTTGTTTTTTATCTCCAACATGCTCCAATATGTCATTTGGCGCCTGAATATCACATATATGGTCAACAGAATCATCGGAACCAAAAGTGATAGAAAGTTCAAACATGTCTCAGAACGACGTATAACGTCATAATATCACGTTTTGGGCGCATTTTGCCTTTTATCTCCAACATGCTCCAATACGATATTTGGCCCCTGAATATCACAAATATGGTCAACAGAATTATCGGAACCAAAAGTGATAGAAAGTTCAAACATGGCTCAGAACGGCGTATAACGTCATAATATCACGTTTTGGGCACATATTGTTTTTTATCTACAACATGCTCCAACATGTCATTTGGCGCCTGAATATCACAAATATGGTCAACAGAATAATCGGAACCAAAAGTGATAGAAAGTTCAAACATGGCTCAGAACGGCGTATAACGTCATAATATCACGTTTTGGGCACATTTTGTTTTTTATCTCCAACATGCTCCAACATGTCATTTGGCGCCTGAATATCACAAATATGGTCAACAGAATTATCGGAACCAAAAGTGATAGAAAGTTCAAACATGGGTCAGAACGGCGTATAACGTCATAATATCACGTTTTGGGCACATTTTGTTTTTTATCCCCAACATGCTCCAATACGATATTTGGCCCCTGAATATCACAAATATGGTCAACAGAATTATCGGAACCAAAAGTGATAGAAAGTTCAAACATGGCTCAGAACGGCGTATAACGTCATAATATCACGTTTTGGGCACATATTGTTTTTTATCTCCAACATGCTCCAACATGTCATTTGGCGCCTGAATATCACAATTATGGTCAACAGAATTACCGGAACCAAAAGTGATAGAAAGTTCAAACATGGCTCAGAACGGCGTATAACGTCATAATATCATGTTTTGGGCGCATTTTGCTTTTTATCTCCAACATTCTCCAATACGATATTTGGCCCCTGAATATCACAAATATGGTCAACAGAATTATCGGAACCAAAAGTGATAGATAGTTCAAACATGGCTCAGAACGGCGTATAACGTCATAATATCAGGTTTTGGGCACATTTTGTTTTTTATCCCCAACATGCTCCAATACGATATTTGGCTCCTGAATATCACAAATATGGTCAACAGAATTATCGGAACCAAAAGTGATAGAAAGTTCAAACATGGCTCAGAACGGCGTATAACGTCATAATATCACGTTTTGGGCACATTTTGTTTTTTATCTCCAACATGCTCCAATATGTCATTTGGCGCCTGAATATCACAAATATGTTCAACAGAATTATCGGAACCAAAAGTGATAGAAAGTTCAAACATGGCTCAGAACGGCGTATAACGTCATAATATCCCGTTTTGGGCGCATTTTGTTTTTTATCTCCAACATGCTCCAAGATGTCATTTGGCGCCTGAATATCACATATATGGTCAACAGAATTACCGGAACCAAAAGTGATAGAAAGTTGAAACATGGCTCAGAACGGCGTATAACGTCATAATATCATGTTTTGGGCGCATTTTGCTTTTTATCTCCAACATGCTCCAATACGATATTTGGCCCCTGAATATCACATATATGGTCAACAGAATTACCGGAACCAAAAGTGATAGAAAGTTCAAACATGGGTCAGAACGGCGTATAACGTCATAATATCACGTTTTGGGCCCATTTTGTTTTTTATCTCCAACATGCTCCAATATGTCATTTGGCGCCTGAATATCACATATATGGTCAACAGAATCATCGGAACCAAAAGTGATAGAAAGTTCAAACATGTCTCAGAACGGCGTATAACATCATAATATCACGTTTTGGGCGCATTTTGCTTTTTATCTCCAACATGCTCCAATACGATATTTGGCCCCTGAATATCACAAATATGGTCAACAGAATTATCGGAACCAAAAGTGATAGAAAGTTCAAACATGGCTCAGAACGGCGTATAACGTCATAATATCACGTTTTGGGCACATTTTGTTTTTTATCTCCAACATGCTCCAAGATGACATTTGGCCCCTGAATATCACATATATGGTCAACAGAATTACCGGAACCAAAAGTGATAGAAAGTTCAAACATGGCTCAGAACGGCGTATAACGTCATAATATCACGTTTTGGGCGCATTTTGTTTTTTATCTCCAACATGCTCCAATATGTCATTTGGCGCCTGAATATCACATATATGGTCAACAGAATCATCGGAACCAAAAGTGATAGAAAGTTCAAACATGTCTCAGAACGGCGTATAACGTCATAATATCACGTTTTGGGCGCATTTTGCTTTTTATCTCCAACATGCTCCAATACGATATTTGGCCCCTGAATATCACAAATATGGTCAACAGAATTATCGGAACCAAAAGTGATAGAAAGTTCAAACATGGCTCAGAACGGCGTATAACGTCATAATATCACGTTTTGGGCCCATTTTGTTTCTTATCTCAAACATGCTCCAATATGTCATTTGGCGCCTGAATATCACATATATGGTCAACAGAATCATCGGAACCAAAAGTGATAGAAAGTTCAAACATGTCTCAGAACGACGTATAACGTCATAATATCACGTTTTGGGCGCATTTTGCCTTTTATCTCCAACATGCTCCAATACGATATTTGGCCCCTGAATATCACAAATATGGTCAACAGAATTATCGGAACCAAAAGTGATAGATAGTTCAAACATGGCTCAGAACGGCGTATAACGTCATAATATCAGGTTTTGGGCACATTTTGTTTTTTATCCCCAACATGCTCCAATACGATATTTGGCCCCTGAATATCACAAATATGGTCAACAGAATTATCGGAACCAAAAGTGATAGAAAGTTCAAACATGGCTCAGAACGGCGTATAACGTCATAATATCACGTTTTGGGCACATATTGTTTTTTATCTACAACATGCTCCAACATGTCATTTGGCGCCTGAATATCACAAATATGGTCAACAGAATAATCGGAACCAAAAGTGATAGAAAGTTCAAACATGGCTCAGAACGGCGTATAACGTCATAATATCACGTTTTGGGCACATTTTGTTTTTTATCTCCAACATGCTCCAACATGTCATTTGGCGCCTGAATATCACAAATATGGTCAACAGAATTATCGGAACCAAAAGTGATAGAAAGTTCAAACATGGGTCAGAACGGCGTATAACGTCATAATATCACGTTTTGGGCACATTTTGTTTTTTATCCCCAACATGCTCCAATACGATATTTGGCCCCTGAATATCACAAATATGGTCAACAGAATTATCGGAACCAAAAGTGATAGAAAGTTCAAACATGGCTCAGAACGGCGTATAACGTCATAATATCACGTTTTGGGCACATATTGTTTTTTATCTCCAACATGCTCCAACATGTCATTTGGCGCCTGAATATCACAAATATGGTCAACAGAATTATCGGAACCAAAAGTGATAGAAAGTTTACCATGGCTCAGAATGGCGTATAACGTCATAATATCACGTTTTGGGCGCATTTTGTTTTTTATCTCCAACATGCTCCAAGATGACATTTGGCCCCTGAATATCACATATATGGTCAACAGAATTACCGGAACCAAAAGTGATAGAAAGTTCAAACATGGCTCAGAACGGCGTATAACGTCATAATATCACGTTATGGGCGCATTTTGTTTTTTATCTCCAACATGCTCCAAGATGTCATTTGGCGCCTGAATATCACAAATATGGTCAACAGAATTATCGGAACCAAAAGTGATAGAAAGTTCAAACATGTCTCAGAACGGCGTATAACGTCATAATATCACGTTTTGGGCACATTTTGTTTTTTATCTCCAACATGCTCCAAGATGACATTTGGCCCCTGAATATCACATATATGGTCAACAGAATTACCGGAACCAAAAGTGATAGAAAGTTCAAACATGTCTCAGAACGGCGTATAACGTCATAATATCATGTTTTGGGCGCATTTTGCTTTTTATCTCCAACATGCTCCAATACGATATTTGGCCCCTCAATATCACAAATATGGTCAACAGAATTATCGGAACCAAAAGTGATAGATAGTTCAAACATGGCTCAGAACGGCGTATAACGTCATAATATCAGGTTTTGGGCACATTTTGTTTTTTATCCCCAACATGCTCCAATACGATATTTGGCTCCTGAATATCACAAATATGGTCAACAGAATTATCGGAACCAAAAGTGATAGAAAGTTCAAACATGGCTCAGAACGGCGTATAACGTCATAATATCATGTTTTGGGCGCATTTTGTTTTTTATCTCCAACATGCTCCAAGATGTCATTTGGCGCCTGAATATCACAAATATGGTCAACAGAATTACCGGAACCAAAAGTGATAGAAAGTTCAAACATGTCTCAGAACGGCGTATAACGTCATAATATCATGTTTTGGGCGCATTTTGTTTTTTATCTCCAACATGCTCCAAGATGTCATTTGGCGCCTGAATAACACAAATATGGTCAACAGAATTACCGGAACCAAAAGTGATAGAAAGTTCAAACATGTCTCAGAACGGCGTATAACGTCATAATATCATGTTTTGGGCGCATTTTGTTTTTTATCTCCAACATGCTCCAAGATGTCATTTGGCCCCTGAATATCACAAATATGGTCAACAGAATTATCGGAACCAAAAGTGATAGAAAGTTCAAACATGGCTCAGAACGGCGTATAACGTCATAATATTACGTTTTGGGCACCTTTTGTTTTTTATCTCCAACATGCTCCAAGATGACATTTGGCCCCTGAATATCACATATATGGTCAACAGAATTACCGGAACCAAAAGTGATAGAAAGTTCAAACATGGCTCAGAACGGCGTATAACGTCATAATATCACGTTATGGGCGCATTTTGTTTTTTATCTCCAACATGCTCCAAGATGTCATTTGGCGCCTGAATATCACAAATATGGTCAACAGAATTATCGGAACCAAAAGTGATAGAAAGTTCAAACATGTCTCAGAACGGCGTATAACGTCATAATATCACGTTTTGGGCACATTTTGTTTTTTATCTCCAACATGCTCCAAGATGACATTTGGCCCCTGAATATCACATATATGGTCAACAGAATTATCGGAACCAAAAGTGATAGAAAGTTCAAACATGGCTCAGAACGGCGTATAACGTCATAATATCACGTTTTGGGCACATTTTATTTTTTATCTCCAGCATGCTCCAAGATGACATTTGGCCCCTGAATATCACATATATGGTCAATAGAATTACCGGAACCAAAAGTGATAGAAAGTTCAAACATGGCTCTGAACGGCGTATAACGTCATAATATCACGTTTTGGGCACATTTTGTTTTTTATCTCCAACATGCTCCAAGATGTCATTTGGCGCCTGAATATCACAAATATGGTCAACAGAATTACCGGAACCAAAAGTGATAGAAAGTTCAAACATGTCTCAGAACGGCGTATAACGTCATAATATCATGTTTTGGGCGCATTTTGTTTTTTATCTCCAACATGCTCCAAGATGTCATTTGGCGCCTGAATATCACAAATATGGTCAACAGAATTACCGGAACCAAAAGTGATAGAAAGTTCAAACATGGCTCAGAACGGCGTATAACGTCATAATATCATGTTTTGGGCGCATTTTGTTTTTTATCTCCAACATGCTCCAAGATGACATTTGGCCCCTGAATATCACATATATGGTCAACAGAATTACCGGAACCAAAAGTGATAGAAAGTTCAAACATGGCTCAGAACGGCGTATAACGTCATAATATCACGTTATGTTCGCATTTTGTTTTTTATCTCCAACATGCTCCAAGATGTCATTTGGCGCCTGAATATCACAAATATGGTCAACAGAATTATCGGAACCAAAAGTGATAGAAAGTTCAAACACGGCTCAGAAAGGCGTATAACGTCATAATATCACGTTTTGGGCACGTTTTGTTTTTTATCTCCAACATGCTCCAAGATGACATTTGGCCCCTGAATATCACATATATGGTCAACAGAATTACCGGAACCAAAAGTGATAGAAAGTTCAAACATGGCTCAGAACGGCGTATAACGTCATAATATCACGTTTTGGGCACATTTTGTTTTTTATCTCCAACATGCTCCAAGATGACATTTGGCCCCTGAATATCACATATATGGTCAACAGAATTACCGGAACCAAAAGTGATAGAAAGTTCAAACATGGCTCAGAACGGCGTATAACGTCATAATATCACGTTTTGGGCCCATTTTGTTTTTTATCTCCAACATGCTCCAAGATGACATTTGGCCCCTGAATATCACATATATGGTCAACAGAATTACCGGAACCAAAAGTGATAGAAAGTTCAAACATGGCTCAGAACGGCGTATAACGTCATAATATCACGTTTTGGGCACATTTTGTTTTTTATCTCCAACATGCTCCAAGATGACATTTGGCCCCTGAATATCACATATATGGTCAACAGAATTACCGGAACTAAAAGTGATAGAAAGTTCAAACATGGCTCAGAACGGCGTATAACGTCATAATATCACGTTTTGGGCACATTTTGTTTTTTATCTCCAACATGCTCCAAGATGACATTTGGCCCCTGAATATCACATATATGGTCAACAGAATTACCGGAACCAAAAGTGATAGAAAGTTCAAACATGGCTCAGAACGGCGTATAACGTCATAATATCACGTTTTGGGCACATTTTGTTTTTTATCTCCAACATGCTCCATGATGACATTTGGCCCCTGAATATCACATATATGGTCAACAGAATTACCGGAACCAAAAGTGATAGAAAGTTCAAACATGGCTCAGAATGGCGTAAAACGTCATAATATCACGTTTTGGGCACATATTGTTTTTTATCTCCAACATGCTCCAACATGTCATTTAGCGCCTGAATATCACAAATATGGTCAACAGAATTATCGGAACCAAAAGTGATAGAAAGTTCAAACATGGCTCAGAACGGCGTATAACGTGATAATATCATGTTTTGGGGGCATTTTGTTTTTTATCTCCAACATGCTCCAAGATGTCATTTGGCGCCTGAATATCACAAATATGGTCAACAGAATTATCGGAACCAAAAGTGATAGAAAGTTCAAACATGTCTCAGAACGGCGTATAACGTCATAATATCACGTTTTGGGCACATTTTGTTTTTTATCTCCAACATGCTCCAAGCTGACATTTGGCCCCTGAATATATCACATATATGGTCAACAGAATTACCGGAACCAAAAGTGATAGAAAGTTCAAACATGGCTCAGAACGGCGTATAACGTCATAATATCACGTTTTGGGCACATTTTGTTTTTTATCTCCAACATGCTCCAATACGATATTTGGCCCCTGAATATCACAAATATGGTCAACAGAATTATCGGAACCAAAAGTGATAGAAAGTTCAAACATGGCTCAGAATGGCGTATAACGTCATAATATCACGTTTTGGGCACATATTGTTTTTTATCTCCAACATGCTCCAACATGTCATTTAGCGCCTGAATATCACAAATATGGTCAACAGAATTATCGGAACCAAAAGTGATAGAAAGTTCAAACATGGCTCAGAACGGCGTATAACGTCATAATATCATGTTTTGGGCGCATTTTGTTTTTTATCTCCAACATGCTCCAAGATGTCATTTGGCGCCTGAATATCACAAATATGGTCAACAGAATTATCGGAACCAAAAGTGATAGAAAGTTCAAACATGTCTCAGAACGCCGTATAACGTCATAATATCACGTTTTGGGCACATTTTGTTTTTTATCTCCAACATGCTCCAAGATGACATTTGGCCCCTGAATATATCACATATATGGTCAACAGAATTACCGGAACCAAAAGTGATAGAAAGTTCAAACATGGCTCAGAACGGCGTATAACGGCATAATATCACGTTTTGGGCACATTTTGTTTTTTATCTCCAACATGCTCCAAGATGACATTTGGCGCCTGAATATCACAAATATGGTCAACAGAATTATCGGAACCAAAAGTGATAGAAAGTTCAAACATGTCTCAGAACGGCGTATAACGTCATAATATCACGTTTTGGGCACATTTTGTTTTTTATCTCCAACATGCTCCAAGATGTCATTTGGCGCCTGAATATCACAAATATGGTCAACAGAATTATCGGAACCAAAAGTGATAGAAAGTTCAAACATGTCTCAGAACGGCGTATAACGTCATAATATCACGTTTTGGGCACATTTTGTTTTTTATCTCCAACAT
Organism: Onthophagus taurus; assembly: GCF_036711975.1. Lineage (NCBI taxonomy): Eukaryota > Metazoa > Arthropoda > Insecta > Coleoptera > Scarabaeidae > Onthophagus > Onthophagus taurus. The sequence continues at coordinate 25,229,071 of NC_091972.1, read as the reverse complement.
GCTCCAAGCTGACATTTGGCCCCTGAATATATCACATATATGGTCAACAGAATTACCGGAACCAAAAGTGATAGAAAGTTCAAACATGGCTCAGAACGGCGTATAACGTCATAATATCACGTTTTGGGCACATTTTGTTTTTTATCTCCAACATGCTCCAATACGATATTTGGCCCCTGAATATCACAAATATGGTCAACAGAATTATCGGAACCAAAAGTGATAGAAAGTTCAAACATGGCTCAGAATGGCGTATAACGTCATAATATCACGTTTTGGGCACATATTGTTTTTTATCTCCAACATGCTCCAACATGTCATTTAGCGCCTGAATATCACAAATATGGTCAACAGAATTATCGGAACCAAAAGTGATAGAAAGTTCAAACATGGCTCAGAACGGCGTATAACGTCATAATATCATGTTTTGGGCGCATTTTGTTTTTTATCTCCAACATGCTCCAAGATGTCATTTGGCGCCTGAATATCACAAATATGGTCAACAGAATTATCGGAACCAAAAGTGATAGAAAGTTCAAACATGTCTCAGAACGCCGTATAACGTCATAATATCACGTTTTGGGCACATTTTGTTTTTTATCTCCAACATGCTCCAAGATGACATTTGGCCCCTGAATATATCACATATATGGTCAACAGAATTACCGGAACCAAAAGTGATAGAAAGTTCAAACATGGCTCAGAACGGCGTATAACGGCATAATATCACGTTTTGGGCACATTTTGTTTTTTATCTCCAACATGCTCCAAGATGACATTTGGCGCCTGAATATCACAAATATGGTCAACAGAATTATCGGAACCAAAAGTGATAGAAAGTTCAAACATGTCTCAGAACGGCGTATAACGTCATAATATCACGTTTTGGGCACATTTTGTTTTTTATCTCCAACATGCTCCAAGCTGACATTTGGCCCCTGAATATATCACATATATGGTCAACAGAATTACCGGAACCAAAAGTGATAGAAAGTTCAAACATGGCTCAGAACGGCGTATAACGTCATAATATCACGTTTTGGGCACATTTTGTTTTTTATCTCCAACATGCTCCAATACGATATTTGGCCCCTGAATATCACAAATATGGTCAACAGAATTATCGGAACCAAAAGTGATAGAAAGTTCAAACATGGCTCAGAATGGCGTATAACGTCATAATATCACGTTTTGGGCACATATTGTTTTTTATCTCCAACATGCTCCAACATGTCATTTAGCGCCTGAATATCACAAATATGGTCAACAGAATTATCGGAACCAAAAGTGATAGAAAGTTCAAACATGGCTCAGAACGGCGTATAACGTCATAATATCATGTTTTGGGCGCATTTTGTTTTTTATCTCCAACATGCTCCAAGATGTCATTTGGCGCCTGAATATCACAAATATGGTCAACAGAATTATCGGAACCAAAAGTGATAGAAAGTTCAAACATGTCTCAGAACGCCGTATAACGTCATAATATCACGTTTTGGGCACATTTTGTTTTTTATCTCCAACATGCTCCAAGATGACATTTGGCCCCTGAATATATCACATATATGGTCAACAGAATTACCGGAACCAAAAGTGATAGAAAGTTCAAACATGGCTCAGAACGGCGTATAACGGCATAATATCACGTTTTGGGCACATTTTGTTTTTTATCTCCAACATGCTCCAAGATGACATTTGGCGCCTGAATATCACAAATATGGTCAACAGAATTATCGGAACCAAAAGTGATAGAAAGTTCAAACATGTCTCAGAACGGCGTATAACGTCATAATATCACGTTTTGGGCACATTTTGTTTTTTATCTCCAACATGCTCCAAGATGACATTTGGCCCCTGAATATCACATATATGGTCAACAGAATTATCGGAACCAAAAGTGATAGAAAGTTCAAACATGGCTCAGAACGGCGTATAACGTCATAATATCACGTTTTGGGCACATTTTATTTTTTATCTCCAACATGCTCCAAGATGACATTTGGCCCCTGAATATCACATATATGGTCAATAGAATTACCGGAACCAAAAGTGATAGAAAGTTCAAACATGGCTCTGAACGGCGTATAACGTCATAATATCACGTTTTGGGCACATTTTGTTTTTTATCTCCAACATGCTCCAAGATGACATTTGGCCCCTGAATATCACATATATGGTCAACAGAATTACCAGAACTAAAAGTGATAGAAAGTTCAAACATGGCTCAGAACGGCGTATAACGTCATAATATCACGTTTTGGGCGCATTTTGTTTTTTATCTCCAACATGCTCCAAGATGTCATTTGGTGCCTGAATATCACAAATATGGTCAACAGAATTATCGGAACCAAAAGTGATAGAAAGTTCAAACATGTCTCAGAACGGCGTATAACGTCATAATATCACGTTTTGGGCACATTTTGTTTTTTATCTCCAACATGCTCCAAGATGACATTTGGCCCCTGAATATATCACATATATGGTCAACATAATTACCGGAACCAAAAGTGATAGAAAGTTCAAACATGGCTCAGAACGGCTTATAACGTCATAATATCACGTTTTGGGCACATTTTGTTTTTTATCTCCAACATGCTCCAATACGATATTTGGCCCCTGAATATCACAAATATGGTCAACAGAATTATCGGAACCAAAAGTGATAGAAAGTTCAAACATGGCTCAGAATGGCGTATAACGTCATAATATCACGTTTTGGGCACATTTTATTTTTTATCTCCAACATGCTCCAAGATGACATTTGGCCCCTGAATATCACATATATGGTCAACAGAATTAAAGGAACCAAAAGTGATAGAAAGTTCAAACATGGCTCAGAACGGCGTATAACGTCATAATATCACGTTTTGGGCACATTTTGTTTTTTATCTCCAACATGCTCCAAGATGACATTTGGCCCCTGAATATCACATATATGGTCAACAGAATTACCGGAACCAAAAGTGATAGAAAGTTCAAACATGGCTCAGAACGGCGTATAACGTCATAATATCACGTTTTGGGCACATTTTGTTTTTTATCTCCAACATGCTCCAAGATGACATTTGGCCCCTGAATATCACATATATGGTCAACAGAATTATCGGAACCAAAAGTGATAGAAAGTTCAAACATGGCTCAGAACGGCGTATAACGTCATAATATCACGTTTTGGGCGCATTTTGTTTTTTATCTCCAACATGCTCCAAGATGACATTTGGCCCCTGAATATATCACATGTATGGTCAACAGAATTACCGGAACCAAAAGTGATAGAAAGTTCAAACATGGCTCAGAACGGCGTATAAAGTCATAATATCACGTTTTGGGCACATTTTGTTTTTTATCTCCAACATGCTCCAATACGATATTTGGCCCCTGAATATCACAAATATGGTCAACAGAATTATCGGAACCAAAAGTGATAGAAAGTTCAAACATGGCTCAGAACGGCGTATAACGTCATAATATCACGTTTTGGGCACATATTGTTTTTTATCTCCAACATGCTCCAACATGTCATTTGGCGCCTGAATATCACAAATATGGTCAACAGAATTATCGGAACCAAAAGTGATAGAAAGTTCAAACATGGCTCAGAACGGCGTATAACGTCATAATATCATGTTTTGGGCGCATTTTGTTTTTTATCTCCAACATGCTCCAAGATGTCATTTGGCGCCTGAATATCACAAATATGGTCAACAGAATTACCGGAACCAAAAGTGATAGAAAGTTCAAACATGTCTCAGAACGGCGTATAACGTCATAATATCATGTTTTGGGCGCATTTTGTTTTTTATCTCCAACATGCTCCAAGATGTCATTTGGCGCCTGAATATCACAAATATGGTCAACAGAATTATCGGAACCAAAAGTGATAGAAAGTTCAAACATGTCTCAGAACGGCGTATAACGTCATAATATCACGTTTTGGGCACATTTTGTTTTTTATCTCCAACATGCTCCAAGCTGACATTTGGCCCCTGAATATATCACATATATGGTCAACAGAATTACCGGAACCAAAAGTGATAGAAAGTTCAAACATGGCTCAGAACGGCGTATAACGTCATAATATCACGTTTTGGGCACATTTTGTTTTTTATCTCCAACATGCTCCAATACGATATTTGGCCCCTGAATATCACAAATATGGTCAACAGAATTATCGGAACCAAAAGTGATAGAAAGTTCAAACATGGCTCAGAATGGCGTATAACGTCATAATATCACGTTTTGGGCACATATTGTTTTTTATCTCCAACATGCTCCAACATGTCATTTAGCGCCTGAATATCACAAATATGGTCAACAGAATTATCGGAACCAAAAGTGATAGAAAGTTCAAACATGGCTCAGAACGGCGTATAACGTCATAATATCATGTTTTGGGCGCATTTTGTTTTTTATCTCCAACATGCTCCAAGATGTCATTTGGCGCCTGAATATCACAAATATGGTCAACAGAATTATCGGAACCAAAAGTGATAGAAAGTTCAAACATGTCTCAGAACGCCGTATAACGTCATAATATCACGTTTTGGGCACATTTTGTTTTTTATCTCCAACATGCTCCAAGATGACATTTGGCCCCTGAATATATCACATATATGGTCAACAGAATTACCGGAACCAAAAGTGATAGAAAGTTCAAACATGGCTCAGAACGGCGTATAACGGCATAATATCACGTTTTGGGCACATTTTGTTTTTTATCTCCAACATGCTCCAAGATGACATTTGGCGCCTGAATATCACAAATATGGTCAACAGAATTATCGGAACCAAAAGTGATAGAAAGTTCAAACATGTCTCAGAACGGCGTATAACGTCATAATATCACGTTTTGGGCACATTTTGTTTTTTATCTCCAACATGCTCCAAGATGACATTTGGCCCCTGAATATCACATATATGGTCAACAGAATTATCGGAACCAAAAGTGATAGAAAGTTCAAACATGGCTCAGAACGGCGTATAACGTCATAATATCACGTTTTGGGCACATTTTATTTTTTATCTCCAACATGCTCCAAGATGACATTTGGCCCCTGAATATCACATATATGGTCAATAGAATTACCGGAACCAAAAGTGATAGAAAGTTCAAACATGGCTCTGAACGGCGTATAACGTCATAATATCACGTTTTGGGCACATTTTGTTTTTTATCTCCAACATGCTCCAAGATGACATTTGGCCCCTGAATATCACATATATGGTCAACAGAATTACCAGAACTAAAAGTGATAGAAAGTTCAAACATGGCTCAGAACGGCGTATAACGTCATAATATCACGTTTTGGGCGCATTTTGTTTTTTATCTCCAACATGCTCCAAGATGTCATTTGGCGCCTGAATATCACAAATATGGTCAACAGAATTATCGGAACCAAAAGTGATAGAAAGTTCAAACATGTCTCACAACGGCGTATAACGTCATAATATCACGTTTTGGGCACATTTTGTTTTTTATCTCCAACATGCTCCAAGATGACATTTGGCCCCTGAATATATCACATATATGGTCAACATAATTACCGGAACCAAAAGTGATAGAAAGTTCAAACATGGCTCAGAACGGCTTATAACGTCATAATATCACGTTTTGGGCACATTTTGTTTTTTATCTCCAACATGCTCCAATACGATATTTGGCCCCTGAATATCACAAATATGGTCAACAGAATTATCGGAACCAAAAGTGATAGAAAGTTCAAACATGGCTCAGAATGGCGTATAACGTCATAATATCACGTTTTGGGCACATTTTATTTTTTATCTCCAACATGCTCCAAGATGACATTTGGCCCCTGAATATCACATATATGGTCAACAGAATTAAAGGAACCAAAAGTGATAGAAAGTTCAAACATGGCTCAGAACGGCGTATAACGTCATAATATCACGTTTTGGGCACATTTTGTTTTTTATCTCCAACATGCTCCAAGATGACATTTGGCCCCTGAATATCACATATATGGTCAACAGAATTACCGGAACCAAAAGTGATAGAAAGTTCAAACATGGCTCAGAACGGCGTATAACGTCATAATATCACGTTTTGGGCACATTTTGTTTTTTATCTCCAACATGCTCCAAGATGACATTTGGCCCCTGAATATCACATATATGGTCAACAGAATTATCGGAACCAAAAGTGATAGAAAGTTCAAACATGGCTCAGAACGGCGTATAACGTCATAATATCACGTTTTGGGCGCATTTTGTTTTTTATCTCCAACATGCTCCAAGATGACATTTGGCCCCTGAATATATCACATGTATGGTCAACAGAATTACCGGAACCAAAAGTGATAGAAAGTTCAAACATGGCTCAGAACGGCGTATAAAGTCATAATATCACGTTTTGGGCACATTTTGTTTTTTATCTCCAACATGCTCCAATACGATATTTGGCCCCTGAATATCACAAATATGGTCAACAGAATTATCGGAACCAAAAGTGATAGAAAGTTCAAACATGGCTCAGAACGGCGTATAACGTCATAATATCACGTTTTGGGCACATATTGTTTTTTATCTCCAACATGCTCCAACATGTCATTTGGCGCCTGAATATCACAAATATGGTCAACAGAATTATCGGAACCAAAAGTGATAGAAAGTTCAAACATGGCTCAGAACGGCGTATAACGTCATAATATCATGTTTTGGGCGCATTTTGTTTTTTATCTCCAACATGCTCCAAGATGTCATTTGGCGCCTGAATATCACAAATATGGTCAACAGAATTACCGGAACCAAAAGTGATAGAAAGTTCAAACATGTCTCAGAACGGCGTATAACGTCATAATATCATGTTTTGGGCGCATTTTGTTTTTTATCTCCAACATGCTCCAAGATGTCATTTGGCGCCTGAATATCACAAATATGATCAACAGAATTATCGGAACCAAAAGTGATAGAAAGTTCAAACATGTCTCAGAACGGCGTATAACGTCATAATATCATGTTTTGGGCGCATTTTGTTTTTTATCTCCAACATGCTCCAAGATGTCATTTGGCCCCTGAATATCACAAATATGGTCAACAGAATTATCGGAACCAAAAGTGATAGAAAGTTCAAACATGGCTCAGAACGGCGTATAACGTCATAATATTACGTTTTGGGCACATTTTGTTTTTTATCTCCAACATGCTCCAAGATGACATTTGGCCCCTGAATATCACATATATGGTCAACAGAATTACCGGAACCAAAAGTGATAGAAAGTTCAAACATGGCTCAGAACGGCGTATAACGTCATAATATCACGTTATGGGCGCATTTTGTTTTTTATCTCCAACATGCTCCAAGATGTCATTTGGCGCCTGAATATCACAAATATGGTCAACAGAATTATCGGAACCAAAAGTGATAGAAAGTTCAAACATGTCTCAGAACGGCGTATAACGTCATAATATCACGTTTTGGGCACATTTTGTTTTTTATCTCCAACATGCTCCAAGATGACATTTGGCCCCTGAATATCACATATATGGTCAACAGAATTATCGGAACCAAAAGTGATAGAAAGTTCAAACATGGCTCAGAACGGCGTATAACGTCATAATATCACGTTTTGGGCACATTTTATTTTTTATCTCCAACATGCTCCAAGATGACATTTGGCCCCTGAATATCACATATATGGTCAATAGAATTACCGGAACCAAAAGTGATAGAAAGTTCAAACATGGCTCTGAACGGCGTATAACGTCATAATATCACGTTTTGGGCACATTTTGTTTTTTATCTCCAACATGCTCCAAGATGACATTTGGCCCCTGAATATCACATATATGGTCAACAGAATTACCAGAACTAAAAGTGATAGAAAGTTCAAACATGGCTCAGAACGGCGTATAACGTCATAATATCACGTTTTGGGCGCATTTTGTTTTTTATCTCCAACATGCTCCAAGATGTCATTTGGCGCCTGAATATCACAAATATGGTCAACAGAATTATCGGAACCAAAAGTGATAGAAAGTTCAAACATGGCTCAGAACGGCGTATAACGTCATAATATCACGTTTTGGGCACATTTTGTTTTTTATCTGCAACATGCTCCAATACGATATTTGGCCCCTGAATATCACAAATATGGTCAACAGAATTAAAGGAACCAAAAGTGATAGAAAGTTCAAACATGGCTCAGAACGGCGTATAACGTCATAATATCACGTTTTGGGCCCATTTTGTTTTTTATCTCCAACATGCTCCAAGATGACATTTGGCCCCTGAATATCACATATATGGTCAACAGAATTATCGGAACCAAAAGTGATAGAAAGTTCAAACATGTCTCAGAACGGCGTATAACGTCATAATATCACGTTTTGGGCACATTTTGTTTTTTATCTCCAACATGCTCCAATACGATATTTGGCCCCTGAATATCACAAATATGGTCAACAGAATTATCGGAACCAAAAGTGATAGAAAGTTCAAACATGGCTCAGAATGGCGTATAACGTCATAATATCACGTTTTGGGCACATATTGTTTTTTATCTCCAACATGCTCCAACATGTCATTTAGCGCCTGAATATCACAAATATGGTCAACAGAATTATCGGAACCAAAAGTGATAGAAAGTTCAAACATGGCTCAGAACGGCGTATAACGTCATAATATCATGTTTTGGGCGCATTTTGTTTTTTATCTCCAACATGCTCCAAGATGTCATTTGGCGCCTGAATATCACAAATATGGTCAACAGAATTATCGGAACCAAAAGTGATAGAAAGTTCAAACATGTCTCAGAACGCCGTATAACGTCATAATATCACGTTTTGGGCACATTTTGTTTTTTATCTCCAACATGCTCCAAGATGACATTTGGCCCCTGAATATATCACATATATGGTCAACAGAATTACCGGAACCAAAAGTGATAGAAAGTTCAAACATGGCTCAGAACGGCGTATAACGGCATAATATCACGTTTTGTGCACATTTTGTTTTTTATCTCCAACATGCTCCAAGATGACATTTGGCGCCTGAATATCACAAATATGGTCAACAGAATTATCGGAACCAAAAGTGATAGAAAGTTCAAACATGGCTCAGAACGGCGTATAACGTCATAATATCACGTTTTGGGCACATTTTATTTTTTATCTCCAACATGCTCCAAGATGACATTTGGCCCCTGAATATCACATATATGGTCAATAGAATTACCGGAACCAAAAGTGATAGAAAGTTCAAACATGTCTCAGAACGGCGTATAACGTCATAATATCACGTTTTGGGCACATTTTGTTTTTTATCTCCAACATGCTCCAAGATGACATTTGGCCCCTGAATATATCACATATATGGTCAACATAATTACCGGAACCAAAAGTGATAGAAAGTTCAAACATGGCTCAGAACGGCTTATAACGTCATAATATCACGTTTTGGGCACATTTTGTTTTTTATCTCCAACATGCTCCAATACGATATTTGGCCCCTGAATATCACAAATATGGTCAACAGAATTATCGGAACCAAAAGTGATAGAAAGTTCAAACATGGCTCAGAATGGCGTATAACGTCATAATATCACGTTTTGGGCACATTTTATTTTTTATCTCCAACATGCTCCAAGATGACATTTGGCCCCTGAATATCACATATATGGTCAACAGAATTACCGGAACCAAAAGTGATAGAAAGTTCAAACATGGCTCAGAACGGCGTATAACGTCATAATATCACGTTTTGGGCACATATTGTTTTTTATCTCCAACATGCTCCAACATGTCATTTGGCGCCTGAATATCACAAATATGGTCAACAGAATTATCGGAACCAAAAGTGATAGAAAGTTCAAACATGGCTCAGAACGGCGTATAACGTCATAATATTACGTTTTGGGCACATTTTGTTTTTTATCTCCAACATGCTCCAAGATGACATTTGGCCCCTGAATATCACATATATGGTCAACAGAATTAAAGGAATCAAAAGTGATAGAAAGTTCAAACATGGCTCAGAACGGCGTATAACGTCATAACATCACGTTTTGGGCACATTTTGTTTTTTATCTCCAACATGCTCCAAGATGACATTTGGCCCCTGAATATCACATATATGGTCAACAGAATTACCGGAACCAAAAGTGATAGAAAGTTCAAACATGGCTCAGAACGGCGTATAACGTCATAATGTCACGTTTTGGGCGCATTTTGTTTTTTATTTCCAACATGCTCCAAGATGTCATTTGGCGCCTGAATATCACAAATATGGTCAACAGAATTATCGGAACCAGAAGTGATAGAAAGTTCAAACATGTCTCAGAACGGCGTATAACGTCATAATATCACGTTTTGGGCACATTTTGTTTTTTATCTCCAACATGCTCCAAGATGACATTTGGCCCCTGAATATATCACATATATGGTCAACATAATTACCGGAACCAAAAGTGATAGAAAGTTCAAACATGGCTCAGAACGGCTTATAACGTCATAATATCACGTTTTGGGCACATTTTGTTTTTTATCTCCAACATGCTCCAATACGATATTTGGCCCCTGAATATCACAAATATGGTCAACAGAATTTTCGGAACCAAAAGTGATAGAAAGTTCAAACATGGCTCAGAATGGCGTATAACGTCATAATATCACGTTTTGGGCACATTTTATTTTTTATCTCCAACATGCTCCAAGATGACATTTGGCCCCTGAATATCACATATATGGTCAACAGAATTAAAGGAACCAAATGTGATAGAAAGTTCAAACATGGCTCAGAACGGCGTATAACGTCATAATATCACGTTTTGGGCACATTTTGTTTTTTATCTCCAACATGCTCCAAGATGACATTTGGCCCCTGAATATCACATATATGGTCAACAGAATTACCGGAACCAAAAGTGATAGAAAGTTCAAACATGGCTCAGAACGGCGTATAACGTCATAATATCACGTTTTGGGCACATTTTGTTTTTTATCTCCAACATGCTCCAAGATGTCATTTGGCGCCTGAATATCACAAATATGGTCAACAGAATTATCGGAACCAGAAGTGATAGAAAGTTCAAACATGTCTCAGAACGGCGTATAACGTCACAATATCACGTTTTGGGCACATTTTTTTTTTTATCTCCAACATGCTCCAAGATGACATTTGGCCCCTGAATATATCACATATATGGTCAACATAATTACCGGAACCAAAAGTGATAGAAAGTTCAAACATGGCTCAGAACGGCGTATAACGTCATAATATCACGTTTTGGGCACATTTTGTTTTTTATCTGCAACATGCTCCAATACGATATTTGGCCCCTGAATATCACAAATATGGTCAACAGAATTAAAGGAACCAAAAGTGATAGAAAGTTCAAACATGGCTCAGAACGGCGTATAACGTCATAATATCACGTTTTGGGCACATTTTGTTTTTTATCTCCAACATGCTCCAAGATGACATTTGGCCCCTGAATATCACATATATGGTCAACAGAATTATCGGAACCAAAAGTGATAGAAAGTTCAAACATGTCTCAGAACGGCGTATAACGTCATAATATCACGTTTTGGGCACATTTTGTTTTTTATCTCCAACATGCTCCAATACGATATTTGGCCCCTGAATATCACAAATATGGTCAACAGAATTATCGGAACCAAAAGTGATAGAAAGTTCAAACATGGCTCAGAATGGCGTATAACGTCATAATATCACGTTTTGGGCACATATTGTTTTTTATCTCCAACATGCTCCAACATGTCATTTAGCGCCTGAATATCACAAATATGGTCAACAGAATTATCGGAACCAAAAGTGATAGAAAGTTCAAACATGGCTCAGAACGGCGTATAACGTCATAATATCATGTTTTGGGCGCATTTTGTTTTTTATCTCCAACATGCTCCAAGATGTCATTTGGCGCCTGAATATCACAAATATGGTCAACAGAATTATCGGAACCAAAAGTGATAGAAAGTTCAAACATGTCTCAGAACGGCGTATAACGTCATAATATCACGTTTTGGGCACATTTTGTTTTTTATCTCCAACATGCTCCAAGCTGACATTTGGCCCCTGAATATATCACATATATGGTCAACAGAATTACCGGAACCAAAAGTGATAGAAAGTTCAAACATGGCTCAGAACGGCGTATAACGTCATAATATCACGTTTTGGGCACATTTTGTTTTTTATCTCCAACATGCTCCAATACGATATTTGGCCCCTGAATATCACAAATATGGTCAACAGAATTATCGGAACCAAAAGTGATAGAAAGTTCAAACATGGCTCAGAATGGCGTATAACGTCATAATATCACGTTTTGGGCACATATTGTTTTTTATCTCCAACATGCTCCAACATGTCATTTAGCGCCTGAATATCACAAATATGGTCAACAGAATTATCGGAACCAAAAGTGATAGAAAGTTCAAACATGGCTCAGAACGGCGTATAACGTCATAATATCATGTTTTGGGCGCATTTTGTTTTTTATCTCCAACATGCTCCAAGATGTCATTTGGCGCCTGAATATCACAAATATGGTCAACAGAATTATCGGAACCAAAAGTGATAGAAAGTTCAAACATGTCTCAGAACGCCGTATAACGTCATAATATCACGTTTTGGGCACATTTTGTTTTTTATCTCCAACATGCTCCAAGATGACATTTGGCCCCTGAATATATCACATATATGGTCAACAGAATTACCGGAACCAAAAGTGATAGAAAGTTCAAACATGGCTCAGAACGGCGTATAACGGCATAATATCACGTTTTGTGCACATTTTGTTTTTTATCTCCAACATGCTCCAAGATGACATTTGGCGCCTGAATATCACAAATATGGTCAACAGAATTATCGGAACCAAAAGTGATAGAAAGTTCAAACATGTCTCAGAACGGCGTATAACGTCATAATATCACGTTTTGGGCACATTTTGTTTTTTATCTCCAACATGCTCCAAGATGACATTTGGCCCCTGAATATCACATATATGGTCAACAGAATTATCGGAACCAAAAGTGATAGAAAGTTCAAACATGGCTCAGAACGGCGTATAACGTCATAATATCACGTTTTGGGCACATTTTATTTTTTATCTCCAACATGCTCCAAGATGACATTTGGCCCCTGAATATCACATATATGGTCAATAGAATTACCGGAACCAAAAGTGATAGAAAGTTCAAACATGGCTCTGAACGGCGTATAACGTCATAATATCACGTTTTGGGCACATTTTGTTTTTTATCTCCAACATGCTCCAAGATGACATTTGGCCCCTGAATATCACATATATGGTCAACAGAATTACCAGAACTAAAAGTGATAGAAAGTTCAAACATGTCTCAGAACGGCGTATAACGTCATAATATCACGTTTTGGGCACATTTTGTTTTTTATCTCCAACATGCTCCAAGATGACATTTGGCCCCTGAATATATCACATATATGGTCAACATAATTACCGGAACCAAAAGTGATAGAAAGTTCAAACATGTCTCAGAACGGCGTATAACGTCATAATATCACGTTTTGGGCGCATTTTGTTTTTTATCTCCAACATGCTCCAATGTGACATTTGGCATCTGAATATCACATATATAGTCTACAGAAGTATCGGAACCAAAAGTGATAGAAAGTTCAAACATTGCTCAGAACGGCGTATAACGTCAAAATATCACGTTTTGGGCGCATTTTGTTTTTTATCTCCAACATGCTCCAAGATGTCATTTGGCTCCTGAATATCACAAATATGGTCGACAGAATTATCGGAACCAAAAGTGATAGAAAGTTCAGACATGTCTCAGAACGGCGTATAACGTCATAATATCACGTTTTGGGCGCATTTTGTTTTTTATCTCCAACATGCTCTAATGTGACATTTGGCATCTGAATATCACATATATGGTCGACAGAATTACCGGAACCAAAAGTGATAGAAAGTTCAAACATGGCTCAGAAAGGCGTATAACGTCTAAATATCACGTTTTGGGCGCATTTTGTTTTTTATCTCCAACATGCTCCAATGTGACATTTGGCATCTGAATATCACATATATAGTCTACAGAATTACCGGAACCAAAAGTGATAGAAAGTTCAAACATGGCTCAGAACGGCTTATAACGTCATAATATCACGTTTTGGGCACATTTTGTTTTTTATCTCCAACATGCTCCAATACGATATTTGGCCCCTGAATATCACAAATATGGTCAACAGAATTATCGGAACCAAAAGTGATAGAAAGTTCAAACATGGCTCAGAATGGCGTATAACGTCATAATATCACGTTTTGGGCGCATTTTGTTTTTTATCTCCAACATGCTCCAAGATGTCATTTGGCGCCTGAATATCACAAATATGGTCAACAGAATTATCGGAACCAAAAGTGATAGAAAGTTCAAACATGTCTCAGAACGGCGTATAACGTCATAATATCACGTTTTGGGCACATTTTGTTTTTTATCTCCAACATGCTCCAATACGATATTTGGCCCCTGAATATCACAAATATGGTCAACAGAATTATCGGAACCAAAAGTGATAGAAAGTTCAAACATGGCTCAGAACGGCGTATAACGTCATAATATCACGTTTTGGGCACATTTTGTTTTTTATCTCCAACATGCTCCAATACGATATTTGGCCCCTGAATATCACAAATATGGTCAACAGAATTATCGGAACCAAAAGTGATAGAAAGTTCAAACATGGCTCAGAACGGCGTATAACGTCATAATATCACGTTTTGGGCACATTTTGTTTTTTATCTCCAACATGCTCCAATATGTTATTAGGCGCCTGAATATCACATATATGGTCAACAGAATCATCGGAACCAAAAGTGATAGAAAGTTCAAACATGTCTCAGAACGGCGTATAACGTCATAATATCACGTTTTGGGCACATTTTGTTTTTTATCTCCAACATGCTCCAAGATGATATTTGGCCCCTGAATATCACATATATGGTCAACAGAATTACCGGAACCAAAAGTGATAGAAATTTCAAACATGGCTCAGAACGGTGTATAACGTCATAATATCACGTTTTGGGCACATTTTGTTTTTATCTCCAACATGGTCCAATATGTTATTAGGCGCCTGAATATCACATATATGGTCAACAGAATCATCGGAACCAAAAGTGATAGAAAGTTCAAACATGTCTCAGAACGGCGTATAACGTCATAATATCACGTTTTGGGCACATTTTGTTTTTTATCTCCAACATGCTCCAAGATGTCATTAGGCGCCTGAATATCACATATATGGTCAACAGAATTACCGGAACCAAAAGTGATAGAAAGTTCAAATATGGCTCAGAACGGCGTATAACGTCATAATATCACGTTTTGGGCGCATTTTATTTTTTATCTCCAACATGCTCCAATACGATATTTGGCCCCTGAATATCACAAATATGGTCAACAGAATTACCGGAACAAAAAGTGATAGAAAGTTCAAACATGGCTCAGAACGGCGTATAACATCATATCACGTTTTGCGCACATTTTGTTTTTTATCTCCAACATGCTCCAATACGACATTAGGCCCCGGAATATCACAAATATGGTCAACAGAATTATCGGAACCAAAAGTGATAGAAAGTTCAAACATGGCTCAGAACGGCGTATAACGTCATAATATCACGTTTTGGGCACATTTTGTTTTTTATCTCCAACATGCTCCAAGATGACATTTGGCCCCTGAATATCACATATATGGTCAACAGAATTACCGGAACCAAAAGTGATAGAAAGTTCAAACATGGCTCAGAACGGCGTATAACGTCATAATATCACGTTTTGGGCGCATTTTGTTTTTTATTTCCAACATGCTCCAAGATGTCATTTGGCGCCTGAATATCACAAATATGGTCAACAGAATTATCGGAACCAGAAGTGATAGAAAGTTCAAACATGTCTCAGAACGGCGTATAACGTCATAATATCACGTTTTGGGCACATTTTGTTTTTTATCTCCAACATGCTCCAAGATGACATTTGGCCCCTGAATATATCACATATATGGTCAACATAATTACCGGAACCAAAAGTGATAGAAAGTTCAAACATGGCTCAGAACGGCTTATAACGTCATAATATCACGTTTTGGGCACATTTTGTTTTTTATCTCCAACATGCTCCAATACGATATTTGGCCCCTGAATATCACAAATATGGTCAACAGAATTTTCGGAACCAAAAGTGATAGAAAGTTCAAACATGGCTCAGAATGGCGTATAACGTCATAATATCACGTTTTGGGCACATTTTATTTTTTATCTCCAACATGCTCCAAGATGACATTTGGCCCCTGAATATCACATATATGGTCAACAGAATTAAAGGAACCAAATGTGATAGAAAGTTCAAACATGGCTCAGAACGGCGTATAACGTCATAATATCACGTTTTGGGCACATTTTGTTTTTTATCTCCAACATGCTCCAAGATGACATTTGGCCCCTGAATATCACATATATGGTCAACAGAATTACCGGAACCAAAAGTGATAGAAAGTTCAAACATGGCTCAGAACGGCGTATAACGTCATAATATCACGTTTTGGGCACATTTTGTTTTTTATCTCCAACATGCTCCAAGATGTCATTTGGCGCCTGAATATCACAAATATGGTCAACAGAATTATCGGAACCAGAAGTGATAGAAAGTTCAAACATGTCTCAGAACGGCGTATAACGTCACAATATCACGTTTTGGGCACATTTTTTTTTTTATCTCCAACATGCTCCAAGATGACATTTGGCCCCTGAATATATCACATATATGGTCAACATAATTACCGGAACCAAAAGTGATAGAAAGTTCAAACATGGCTCAGAACGGCGTATAACGTCATAATATCACGTTTTGGGCACATTTTGTTTTTTATCTGCAACATGCTCCAATACGATATTTGGCCCCTGAATATCACAAATATGGTCAACAGAATTAAAGGAACCAAAAGTGATAGAAAGTTCAAACATGGCTCAGAACGGCGTATAACGTCATAATATCACGTTTTGGGCACATTTTGTTTTTTATCTCCAACATGCTCCAAGATGACATTTGGCCCCTGAATATCACATATATGGTCAACAGAATTATCGGAACCAAAAGTGATAGAAAGTTCAAACATGTCTCAGAACGGCGTATAACGTCATAATATCACGTTTTGGGCACATTTTGTTTTTTATCTCCAACATGCTCCAATACGATATTTGGCCCCTGAATATCACAAATATGGTCAACAGAATTATCGGAACCAAAAGTGATAGAAAGTTCAAACATGGCTCAGAATGGCGTATAACGTCATAATATCACGTTTTGGGCACATATTGTTTTTTATCTCCAACATGCTCCAACATGTCATTTAGCGCCTGAATATCACAAATATGGTCAACAGAATTATCGGAACCAAAAGTGATAGAAAGTTCAAACATGGCTCAGAACGGCGTATAACGTCATAATATCATGTTTTGGGCGCATTTTGTTTTTTATCTCCAACATGCTCCAAGATGTCATTTGGCGCCTGAATATCACAAATATGGTCAACAGAATTATCGGAACCAAAAGTGATAGAAAGTTCAAACATGTCTCAGAACGGCGTATAACGTCATAATATCACGTTTTGGGCACATTTTGTTTTTTATCTCCAACATGCTCCAAGCTGACATTTGGCCCCTGAATATATCACATATATGGTCAACAGAATTACCGGAACCAAAAGTGATAGAAAGTTCAAACATGGCTCAGAACGGCGTATAACGTCATAATATCACGTTTTGGGCACATTTTGTTTTTCATCTCCAACATGCTCCAATACGATATTTGGCCCCTGAATATCACAAATATGGTCAACAGAATTATCGGAACCAAAAGTGATAGAAAGTTCAAACATGGCTCAGAATGGCGTATAACGTCATAATATCACGTTTTGGGCACATATTGTTTTTTATCTCCAACATGCTCCAACATGTCATTTGGCGCCTGAATATCACAAATATGGTCAACAGAATTATCGGAACCAAAAGTGATAGAAAGTTCAAACATGTCTCAGAACGCCGTATAACGTCATAATATCACGTTTTGGGCACATTTTGTTTTTTATCTCCAACATGCTCCAAGATGACATTTGGCCCCTGAATATATCACATATATGGTCAACAGAATTACCGGAACCAAAAGTGATAGAAAGTTCAAACATGGCTCAGAACGGCGTATAACGGCATAATATCACGTTTTGTGCACATTTTGTTTTTTATCTCCAACATGCTCCAAGATGACATTTGGCGCCTGAATATCACAAATATGGTCAACAGAATTATCGGAACCAAAAGTGATAGAAAGTTCAAACATGTCTCAGAACGGCGTATAACGTCATAATATCACGTTTTGGGCACATTTTGTTTTTTATCTCCAACATGCTCCAAGATGACATTTGGCCCCTGAATATCACATATATGGTCAACAGAATTATCGGAACCAAAAGTGATAGAAAGTTCAAACATGGCTCAGAACGGCGTATAACGTCATAATATCACGTTTTGGGCACATTTTATTTTTTATCTCCAACATGCTCCAAGATGACATTTGGCCCCTGAATATCACATATATGGTCAATAGAATTACCGGAACCAAAAGTGATAGAAAGTTCAAACATGGCTCTGAACGGCGTATAACGTCATAATATCACGTTTTGGGCACATTTTGTTTTTTATCTCCAACATGCTCCAAGATGACATTTGGCCCCTGAATATCACATATATGGTCAACAGAATTACCAGAACTAAAAGTGATAGAAAGTTCAAACATGTCTCAGAACGGCGTATAACGTCATAATATCACGTTTTGGGCACATTTTGTTTTTTATCTCCTACATGCTCCAAGATGACATTTGGCCCCTGAATATATCACATATATGGTCAACATAATTACCGGAACCAAAAGTGATAGAAAGTTCAAACATGGCTCAGAAAGGCGTATAACGTCTAAATATCACGTTTTGGGCGCATTTTGTTTTTTATCTCCAACATGCTCCAATGTGACATTTGGCATCTGAATATCACATATATAGTCTACAGAAGTATCGGAACCAAAAGTGATAGAAAGTTCAAACATTGCTCAGAACGGCGTATAACGTCAAAATATCACGTTTTGGGCGCATTTTGTTTTTTATCTCCAACATGCTCCAAGATGTCATTTGGCTCCTGAATATCACAAATATGGTCGACAGAATTATCGGAACCAAAAGTGATAGAAAGTTCAGACATGTCTCAGAACGGCGTATAACGTCATAATATCACGTTTTGGGCGCATTTTGTTTTTTATCTCCAACATGCTCTAATGTGACATTTGGCATCTGAATATCACATATATGGTCGACAGAATTACCGGAACCAAAAGTGATAGAAAGTTCAAACATGGCTCAGAAAGGCGTATAACGTCTAAATATCACGTTTTGGGCGCATTTTGTTTTTTATCTCCAACATGCTCCAATGTGACATTTGGCATCTGAATATCACATATATAGTCTACAGAATTACCGGAACCAAAAGTGATAGAAAGTTCAAACATGGCTCAGAACGGCTTATAACGTCATAATATCACGTTTTGGGCACATTTTGTTTTTTATCTCCAACATGCTCCAATACGATATTTGGCCCCTGAATATCACAAATATGGTCAACAGAATTATCGGAACCAAAAGTGATAGAAAGTTCAAACATGGCTCAGAATGGCGTATAACGTCATAATATCACGTTTTGGGCGCATTTTGTTTTTTATCTCCAACATGCTCCAAGATGTCATTTGGCGCCTGAATATCACAAATATGGTCAACAGAATTATCGGAACCAAAAGTGATAGAAAGTTCAAACATGTCTCAGAACGGCGTATAACGTCATAATATCACGTTTTGGGCACATTTTGTTTTTTATCTCCAACATGCTCCAATACGATATTTGGCCCCTGAATATCACAAATATGGTCAACAGAATTATCGGAACCAAAAGTGATAGAAAGTTCAAACATGGCTCAGAACGGCGTATAACGTCATAATATCACGTTTTGGGCACATTTTGTTTTTTATCTCCAACATGCTCCAATACGATATTTGGCCCCTGAATATCACAAATATGGTCAACAGAATTATCGGAACCAAAAGTGATAGAAAGTTCAAACATGGCTCAGAACGGCGTATAACGTCATAATATCACGTTTTGGGCACATTTTGTTTTTTATCTCCAACATGCTCCAATATGTTATTAGGCGCCTGAATATCACATATATGGTCAACAGAATCATCGGAACCAAAAGTGATAGAAAGTTCAAACATGTCTCAGAACGGCGTATAACGTCATAATATCACGTTTTGGGCACATTTTGTTTTTTATCTCCAACATGCTCCAAGATGATATTTGGCCCCTGAATATCACATATATGGTCAACAGAATTACCGGAACCAAAAGTGATAGAAATTTCAAACATGGCTCAGAACGGTGTATAACGTCATAATATCACGTTTTGGGCACATTTTGTTTTTATCTCCAACATGGTCCAATATGTTATTAGGCGCCTGAATATCACATATATGGTCAACAGAATCATCGGAACCAAAAGTGATAGAAAGTTCAAACATGTCTCAGAACGGCGTATAACGTCATAATATCACGTTTTGGGCACATTTTGTTTTTTATCTCCAACATGCTCCAAGATGTCATTAGGCGCCTGAATATCACATATATGGTCAACAGAATTACCGGAACCAAAAGTGATAGAAAGTTCAAATATGGCTCAGAACGGCGTATAACGTCATAATATCACGTTTTGGGCGCATTTTATTTTTTATCTCCAACATGCTCCAATACGATATTTGGCCCCTGAATATCACAAATATGGTCAACAGAATTACCGGAACAAAAAGTGATAGAAAGTTCAAACATGGCTCAGAACGGCGTATAACATCATATCACGTTTTGCGCACATTTTGTTTTTTATCTCCAACATGCTCCAAGATGTCATTTGGCGCCTGAATATCACATATATGGTCAACAGAATTACCGGAACAAAAAGTTATAGAAAGTTCAAACATGGCTCAGAACGGCGTATAACATCATAATATCACGTTTTGGGCACATTTTGTTTTTTATCTCCAACATGCTCCAATACGACATTAGGCCCCTGAATATCACAAATATGGTCAACAGAATTATCGGAACCAAAAGTGATAGACAGTTCAAACATGGCTCAGAACGGCGTATAACGTCATAATATCACGTTTTGGGCACATTTTGTTTTTTATCTCCAACATGCTCCAAGATGTCATTTGGCGCCTGAATATCACATATATGGTCAACAGAATTACCGGAACAAAAAGTTATAGAAAGTTCAAACATGGCTCAGAACGGCGTATAACATCATAATATCACGTTTTGGGCACATTTTGTTTTTTATCTCCAACATGCTCCAATACGACATTAGGCCCCTGAATATCACAAATATGGTCAACAGAATTATCGGAACCAAAAGTGATAGACAGTTCAAACATGGCTCAGAACGGCGTATAACGTCATAATATCACGTTTTGGGCACATTTTGTTTTTTATCTCCAACATGCTCCAAGATGACATTTGGCCCCTGAATATCACATATATGGTCAACAGAATCATCGGAACCAAAAGTGATAGAAAGTTCAAACATGGCTCAGAACGGCGTATAACATCATAATATCACGTTTTGGGCACATTTTGTTTTTTATCTCCAACATGCTCCAAGATGTCATTAGGCGCCTGAATATCACATATATGGTCAACAGAATTACCGGAACCAAAAGTGATAGAAAGTTCAAACATGTCTCAGAACGGCGTATAACGTCATAATATCACGTTTTGGGCTCATTTTGTTTTTTATCTCCAACATGCTCCAAGATGTCATTAGGCGCCTGAATATCACATATATGGTCAACAGAATTACCGGAACCAAAAGTGATAGAAAGTTCAAATATGGCTCAGAACGGCGTATAACGTCATAATATCACGTTTTGGGCGCATTTTATTTTTTATCTCCAACATGCTCCAATACGATATTTGGCCCCTGAATATCACAAATATGGTCAACGGAATTATCGGAACCAAAAGTGATAGAAAGTTCAAACATGGCTCAGAACGGCGTATAACGTCATAATATCACGTTTTGGGCACATTTTCTTTCTTATCTCCAACATGCTCCAATATGTTATTAGGAGCCTGAATATCACATATATGGTCAACAGAATCATCGGAACCAAAAGTGATAGAAAGTTCAAACATGTCTCAGAACGGCGTATAACGTCATAATATCACGTTTTGGGCACATTTTGATTTTTATCTCCAACATGCTCCAAGATGTCATTAGGCGCCTGAATATCACATATATGGTCAACAGAATTACCGGAACCAAAAGTGATAGAAAGTTCAAACATGGCTCAGAACGGCGTATAACGTCATAATATCACGTTTTGGGCACATTTTGTTTTTTATCTCCAACATGCTCCAAGATGTCATTTGGCGCCTGAATATCACATATATGGTCAACAGAATTACCGGAACCAAAAGTGATAGAAAGTTCAAACATGGCTCAGAACGGCGTATAACGTCATAATATCACGTTTTGGGCACATTTTGTTTTTTATCTCCAACATGCTCCAAGATGTCATTTGGCGGCTGAATATCACATATATGGTCAACAGAATTACCGGAACCAAAAGTGATAGAAAGTTCAAATATGGCTCAGAACGGCGTATAACGTCATAATATCACGTTTTGGGCGCATTTTATTTTTTATCTCCAACATGCTCCAATACGATATTTGGCCCCTGAATATCACAAATATGGTCAACAGAATTATCGGAACCAAAAGTGATAGAAAGTTCAAACATGGCTCAGAACGGCGTATAACGTCATAATATCACGTTTTGGGCACAATTTGTTTTTTATCTCCAACATGCTCCAATATGTCAATTGGCGCCTGAATATCACATATATGGTCAACAGAATCATCTGAACCAAAAGTGATAGAAAGTTCAAACATGGCTCAGAACGGCGTATAACGTCATAATATCACGTTTTGGGCACATTTTGTTTTCTATCTCCAACATGCTCCAAGATGTCATTTGGCGCCTGAATATCACAAATATGGTCAACAGAATTACCGGAACCAAAAGTGATAGAAAGTTCAAACATGGCTCAGAACGGCGTATAACGTCATAATATCACGTTTTGGGCACATATTGTTTTTTATCTCCAACATGCTCCAACATGTCATTTGGCGCCTGAATATCACAAATATGGTCAACAGAATGATCGGAACCAAAAGTGATATAAAGTTCAAACACGGCTCAGAACGGCGTATAACGTCATAATATCACGTTTTGGGCACATTTTGTTTTTTATCTCCAACATGCTCCAATATGACATTTGGCCCCTGAATATCACATATATGGTCAACAGAATTACCGGAACCAAAAGTGATAGAAAGTTCAAACATGGCTCAGAACGGCGTATAACGTCATAATATCACGTTTTGGGCACATATTGTTTTTTATCTCCAACATGTCATTTGGCGCCTGAATATCACAAATATGGTCAACAGAATTATCGGAACCAAAAGTGATAGAAAGTTCAAACATGTCTCAGAACGACGTATAACGTCATAATATCACGTTTTGGGCGCATTTTGCTTTTTATCTCCAACATGCTCCAATACGATATTTGGCCCCTGAATATCACAAATATGGTCAACAGAATTATCGGAACCAAAAGTGATAGAAAGTTCAAACATGGCTCAGAACGGCGTATAACGTCATAATATCACGTTTTGGGCACATTTTGTTTTTTATCTCCAACATGCTCCAACATGTCATTTGGCGCCTGAATATCACAAATATGGTCAACAGAATTATCGGAACCAAAAGTGATAGAAAGTTTAACATGGCTCAGAACGGCGTATAACGTCATAATATCACGTTTTGGGCGCATTTTGTTTTTTATCTCCAACATGCTCCAAGATGTCATTTGGCCCCTGAATATCACAAATATGGTCAACAGAATTATCGGAACCAAAAGTGATAGAAAGTTTAACATGGCTCAGAACGGCGTATAACGTCATAATATCACGTTTTGGGCGCATTTTGTTTTTTATCTCCAACATGCTCCAAGATGTCATTTGGCGCCTGAATATCACATATATGGTCAACAGAATTATCGGAACCAAAAGTGATAGAAAGTTCAAACATGTCTCAGAACGACGTATAACGTCATAATATCACGTTTTGGGCGCATTTTGCTTTTTATCTCCAACATGCTCCAATACGATATTTGGCCCCTGAATATCACAAATATGGTCAACAGAATTATCGGAACCAAAAGTGATAGAAAGTTCAAACATGGCTCAGAACGGCGTATAACGTCATAATATCACGTTTTGGGCACATTTTGTTTTTTATCTCCAACATGCTCCAATATGTCATTTGGCGCCTGAATATCACAAATATGGTCTACAGAATTATCGGAACCAAAAGTGATAGAAAGTTCAAACATGGCTCAGAACGGCGTATAACGTCATAATATCACGTTTTGGGCACATTTCGTTTTTTATCTCCAACATGCTCCAAGATGTCATTTGGCGCCTGGATATCACATATATGGTCAACAGAATTACCGGAACCAAAAGTGATAGAAAGTTCAAACATGGCTCAGGACGGCGTATAACGTCATAATATCACGTTTTGGGCACATTTTGTTTTTATCTCCAACATGCTCCAATATGTTATTAGGCGCCTGAATATCACATATATGGTCAACAGAATCATCGGAACCAAAAGTGATAGAAAGTTCAAACATGTCTCAGAACGGCGTATAACGTCATAATATCACGTTTTGGGCACATTTTGTTTTTATCTCCAACATGCTCCAATATGTTATTAGGCGCCTGAATATCACATATATGGTCAACAGAATCATCGGAACCAAAAGTGATAGAAAGTTCAAACATGTCTCAGAACGGCGTATAACGTCATAATATCACGTTTTGGGCACATTTTGTTTTTTATCTCCAACATGCTCCGAGATGTCATTTGGCGCCTGAATATCACATATATGGTCAACAGAATCATCGGAACCAAAAGTGATAGAAAGTTCAAACATGTCTCAGAACGGCGTATGACGTCATAATATCACGTTTTGGGCACATTTTGTTTTTTATCTCCAACATGCTCCGAGATGTCATTTGGCGCCTGAATATCACATATATGGTCAACAGAATTACCGGAACAAAAAGTGATAGAAAGTTCAAACATGGCTCAGAACGGCGTATAACGTCATAATATCACGTTTTGGGCACATATTGTTTTTGATCTCCAACATGCTCCAACATGTCATTTGGCGCCTGAATATCACAAATATGGTCAACAGAATTATCGGAACCAAAAGTGATA
This sequence comes from Onthophagus taurus, assembly GCF_036711975.1. NCBI lineage: Eukaryota > Metazoa > Arthropoda > Insecta > Coleoptera > Scarabaeidae > Onthophagus > Onthophagus taurus. The sequence continues at coordinate 25,203,594 of NC_091972.1, read as the reverse complement.
GAAAGTTCAAACATGGCTCAGAACGGCGTATAACGTCATAATATCACGTTTTGGGCATATATTGTTTTTGATCTCCAACATGCTCCAACATGTCATTTGGCGCCTGAATATCACAAATATGGTCAACAGAATTATCGGAACCAAAAGTGATAGAAAGTTCAAACATGGCTCAGAACGGCGTATAACGTCATAATATCACGTTTTGGGCACATTTTGTTTTTTATCTCCAACATGCTCCAAGATGTCATTTGGCGCCTGGATATCACATATATGGTCAACAGAATTACCGGAACCAAAAGTGATAGAAAGTTCAAACATGGCTCAGGACGGCGTATAACGTCATAATATCACGTTTTGGGCATATTTTGTTTTTTATCTCCAACATGCTCCAATACGATATTTGGCCCCTGAATATCACAAATATGGTCAACAGAATTATCGGAACCAAAAGTGATAGAAAGTTCAAACATGGCTCAGAACGGCGTATAACGTCATAATATCCCGTTTTGGGCACATATTGTTTTTTATCTCCAACATGCTCCGAGATGTCATTTGGCGCCTGAATATCACATATATGGTCAACAGAATCATCGGAACCAAAAGTGATAGAAAGTTCAAACATGTCTCAGAACGGCGTATAACGTCATAATATCACGTTTTGGGCACATTTTGTTTTTTATCTCCAACATGCTCCGAGATGTCATTTGGCGCCTGAATATCACATATATGGTCAACAGAATTACCGGAACAAAAAGTGATAGAAAGTTCAAACATGGCTCAGAACGGCGTATAACGTCATAATATCACGTTTTGGGCACATATTGTTTTTGATCTCAAACATGCTCCAACATGTCATTTGGCGCCTGAATATCACAAATATGGTCAACAGAATTATCGGAACCAAAAGTGATAGAAAGTTCAAACATGGCTCATAACGGCGTATAACGTCATATCACGTTTTGGGTACATATTGTTTTTTATCTCCAACATGCTCCAATATGTCATTTGGCGCCTGAATATCACATATATGGTCAACAGAATCATCGGAACCAAAAGTGATAGAAAGTTCAAACATGGCTCAGAACGGCGTATAACGTCATAATATCACGTTTTGGGCACATTTTGTTTTTTATCTCCAACATGCTCCAAGATGACATTTGGCCCCTGAATATCACATATATGGTCAACAGAATTACCGGAACCAAAGGTGATAGAAAGTTCAAACATGGCTCAGAACGGCGTATAACGTCATAATATCACGTTTTGGGCACATTTTGTTTTTTATCTCCAACATGCTCCAATATGTTATTAGGCGCCTGAATATCACATATATGGTCAACAGAATCATCGGAACCAAAAGTGATGGAAAGTTCAAACATGGCTCAGGACGGCGTATAACGTCATAATATCACGTTTTGGGCATATTTTGTTTTTTATCTCCAACATGCTCCAACATGTCATTTGGCGCCTGAATATCACAAATATGGTCAACAGAATTATCGGAACCAAAAGTGATAGAAAGTTCAAACATGGCTCAGAACGGCGTATAACGTCATAATATCACGTTTTGGGCATATATTGTTTTTTATCTCCAACATGCTCCAACATGTCATTTGGCGCCTGAATATCACATATATGGTCAACAGAATTACCGGAACAAAAAGTGATAGAAAGTTCAAACATGGCTCAGAACGGCGTTTAACATCATATCACGTTTTGGGCACATTTTGTTTTTTATCTCCAACATGCTCCAATACGACATTAGGCCCCGGAATATCACAAATATGGTCAACAGAATTATCGGAACCAAAAGTGATAGAAAGTTCAAACATGGCCCTGAACGGCGTATAACGTCATAATATCACGTTTTGGGCACATTTTGTTTTTTATCTCCAACATGCTCCAAGATGACATTTGGCCCCTGAATATCACAAATATGGTCAACAGAATTACCGGAACCAAAAGTGATAGAAAGTTCAAACATGGCTCAGAACGGCGTATAACGTCATAATATCACGTTTTGGGCACATTTTGTTTTTTATCTCCAACATGCTCCAAGATGACATTTGGCCCCTGAATATCACAAATATGGTCAACAGAATTACCGGAACCAAAAGTGATAGAAAGTTCAAACATGGCTCAGAACGGCGTATAACGTCATAATATCACGTTTTGGGCACATTTTGTTTTTTATCTCCAACATGCTCCAATACGACATTAGGCCCCTGAATATCACAAATATGGTCAACAGAATTATCGGAACCAAAAGTGATAGAAAGTTCAAACATGGCTCAGAACGGCGTATAACGTCATAATATCACGTTTTGGGCACATTTTGTTTTTTATCTCCAACATGCTCCAAGATGACATTTGGCCCCTGAATATCACATATATGGTCAACAGAATCATCGGAACCAAAAGTGATAGAAAGTTCAAACATGGCTCAGAACGGCGTATAACATCATAATATCACGTTTTGGGAACATTTTGTTTTTTATCTCCAACATGCTCCAATATGTCATTTGGCGCCTGAATATCACATATATGGTCAAAAGAATTACCGGAACCAAAAGTGATAGAAATTTCAAACATGGCTCAGAACGACGTATAACGTCATAATATCACGTTTTGGGCACATTTTGTTTTTATCTCCAACATGCTCCAATATGTTATTAGGCGCCTGAATATCATATATGGTCAACAGAATTACCGGAACCAAAAGTGATAGAAAGTTCAAACATGGCTCAGGACGGCGTATAACGTCATAATATCACGTTTTGGGCATATTTTGTTTTTTATCTCCAACATGCTCCAATACGATATTTGGCCTCTGAATATCACAAATATGGTCAACAGAATTATCGGAACCAAAAGTGATAGAAAGTTCAAACATGGCTCAGAACGGCGTATAACGTCATAATATCACGTTTTGGGCACATTTTGTTTTTTATCTCCAACATGCTCCAAGATGTCATTTGGCGCCTGGATATCACATATATGGTCAACAGAATTACCGGAACCAAAAGTGATAGAAAGTTCAAACATGGCTCAGGACGGCGTATAACGTCATAATATCACGTTTTGGGCATATTTTGTTTTTTATCTCCAACATGCTCCAACATGTCATTTGGCGCCTGAATATCACAAATATGGTCAACAGAATTATCGGAACCAAAAGTGATAGAAAGTTCAAACATGGCTCAGAGCGGCGTATAACGTCATAATATCACGTTTTGGGCACATTTTGTTTTTATCTCCAACATGCTCCATATGTTATTAGGCGCCTGAATATCACATATATGGTCAACAGAATTACCGGAACAAAAAGTGATAGAAAGTTCAAACATGTCTCAGAACGGCGTATAACGTCATAATATCACGTTTTGGGCACATTTTGTTTTTTATCTCCATCATGCTCCAATATGTTATTAGGCGCCTGAATATCACATATATGGTCAACAGAATCATCGGAACCAAAAGTGATAGAAAGTTCAAACATGTCTCAGAACGGCGTATAACGTCATAATATCACGTTTTGGGCACATTTTGTTTTTTATCTCCAACATGCTCCAAGATGTCATTTGGCGCCTGGATATCACATATATGGTCAACAGAATTACCGGAACCAAAAGTGATAGAAAGTTCAAACATGGCTCAGGACGGCGTATAACGTCATAATATCACGTTTTGGGCATATTTTGTTTTTTATCTCCAACATGCTCCAATACGATATTTGGCCCCTGAATATCACAAATATGGTCAACAGAATTATCGGAACCAAAAGTGATAGAAAGTTCAAACATGGCTCAGAACGGCGTATAACGTCATAATATCACGTTTTGGGCACATATTGTTTTTTATCTCCAACATGCTCCAACATGTCATTTGGCGCCTGAATATCACAAATATGGTCAACAGAATTACCGGAACAAAAAGTGATAGAAAGTTCAAACATGGCTCAGAACGGCGTATAACGTCATAATATCACGTTTTGGGCACATTTTGTTTTTTATCTCCAACATGCTCCAAGATGTCATTTGGCGCCTGAATATCACTTATATGGTCAACAGAATTACCGGAACAAAAAGTGATAGAAAGTTCAAACATGGCTCAGAACGGAGTATAACATCCTATCACGTTTTGGGTACATTTTGTTTTTTATCTCCAACATGCTCCAATACGACATTAGGCCCCGGAATATCACAAATATGGTCAACAGAATTATCGGAACCAAAAGTGATAGAAAGTTCAAACATGGCTCAGAACGGCGTATAACGTCATAATATCACGTTTTGGGCGCATTTTATTTTTTATCTCCAACATGCTCCAATACGATATTTGGCCCCTGAATATCACAAATATGGTCAACAGAATTATTGGAACCAAAAGTGATAGAAAGTTCAAACATGGCTCAGAACGGCGTATAACGTCATAATATTACGTTTTGGGCACATTTTGTTTTTTATCTCCAACATGCTCCAATACGATATTTGGCTCCTGAATATCACAAATATGGTCAACAGAATTATCGGAACCAAAAGTGATAGAAAGTTCAAACATGGCTCAGAACGGCGTATAACGTCATAATATCACGTTTTGGGCACATATTGTTTTTTATCTCCAACATGCTCTAACATGTCATTTGGCGCCTGAATATCACATATATGGTCAACAGAATTACCGGAACAAAAAGTGATAGAAAGTTCAAACATGGCTCAGGACGGCGTATAACGTCATAATATCACGTTTTGGGCATATTTTGTTTTTTATCTCCAACATGCTCCAATACGATATTTGGCCTGTGAATATCACAAATATGGTCAACAGAATTATCGGAACCAAAAGTGATAGAAAGTTCAAACATGGCTCAGAACGGCGTATAACGTCATAATATCACGTTTTGGGCACATTTTGTTTTTTATCTCCAACATGCTCCAAGATGTCATTTGGCGCCTGGATATCACATATATGGTCAACAGAATTACCGGAACCAAAAGTGATAGAAAGTTCAAACATGGCTCAGGACGGCGTATAACGTCATAATATCACGTTTTGGGCATATTTTGTTTTTTATCTCCAACATGCTCCAACATGTCATTTGGCGCCTGAATATCACAAATATGGTCAACAGAATTATCGGAACCAAAAGTGATAGAAAGTTCAAACATGGCTCAGAGCGGCGTATAACGTCATAATATCACGTTTTGGGCACATTTTGTTTTTATCTCCAACATGCTCCATATGTTATTAGGCGCCTGAATATCACATATATGGTCAACAGAATTACCGGAACAAAAAGTGATAGAAAGTTCAAACATGTCTCAGAACGGCGTATAACGTCATAATATCACGTTTTGGGCACATTTTGTTTTTTATCTCCATCATGCTCCAATATGTTATTAGGCGCCTGAATATCACATATATGGTCAACAGAATCATCGGAACCAAAAGTGATAGAAAGTTCAAACATGTCTCAGAACGGCGTATAACGTCATAATATCACGTTTTGGGCACATTTTGTTTTTTATCTCCAACATGCTCCAAGATGTCATTTGGCGCCTGGATATCACATATATGGTCAACAGAATTACCGGAACCAAAAGTGATAGAAAGTTCAAACATGGCTCAGGACGGCGTATAACGTCATAATATCACGTTTTGGGCATATTTTGTTTTTTATCTCCAACATGCTCCAATACGATATTTGGCCCCTGAATATCACAAATATGGTCAACAGAATTATCGGAACCAAAAGTGATAGAAAGTTCAAACATGGCTCAGAACGGCGTATAACGTCATAATATCACGTTTTGGGCACATATTGTTTTTTATCTCCAACATGCTCCAACATGTCATTTGGCGCCTGAATATCACAAATATGGTCAACAGAATTACCGGAACAAAAAGTGATAGAAAGTTCCAACATGGCTCAGAACGGCGTATAACGTCATAATATCACGTTTTGGGCACATTTTGTTTTTTATCTCCAACATGCTCCAAGATGTCATTTGGCGCCTGAATATCACTTATATGGTCAACAGAATTACCGGAACAAAAAGTGATAGAAAGTTCAAACATGGCTCAGAACGGAGTATAACATCATATCACGTTTTGGGTACATTTTGTTTTTTATCTCCAACATGCTCCAATACGACATTAGGCCCCGGAATATCACAAATATGGTCAACAGAATTATCGGAACCAAAAGTGATAGAAAGTTCAAACATGGCTCAGAACGGCGTATAACGTCATAATATCACGTTTTGGGCGCATTTTATTTTTTATCTCCAACATGCTCCAATACGATATTTGGCCCCTGAATATCACAAATATGGTCAACAGAATTATTGGAACCAAAAGTGATAGAAAGTTCAAACATGGCTCAGAACGGCGTATAACGTCATAATATCACGTTTTGGGCGCATTTTATTTTTTATCTCCAACATGCTCCAATACGATATTTGGCCCCTGAATATCACAAATATGGTCAACAGAATTATCGGAACCAAAAGTGATAGAAAGTTCAAACATGGCTCAGAACGGCGTATAACGTCATAATATTACGTTTTGGGCACATTTTGTTTTTTATCTCCAACATGCTCCAATACGATATTTGGCCCCTGAATATCACAAATATGGTCAACAGAATTATCGGAACCAAAAGTGATAGAAAGTTCAAACATGGCTCAGAACGGCGTATAACGTCATAATATCACGTTTTGGGCACATATTGTTTTTTATCTCCAACATGCTCTAACATGTCATTTGGCGCCTGAATATCACATATATGGTCAACAGAATTACCGGAACAAAAAGTGATAGAAAGTTCAAACATGGCTCAGAACGGCGTATAACGTCATAATATCACGTTTTGGGCACATTTTGTTTTTTATCTCCAACATGCTCCAAGATGTCATTTGGCGCCTGAATATCACATATATGGTCCACAGAATTACCGGAACAAAAAGTGATAGAAAGTTCAAACATGGCTCAGAACGGCGTATAACATCATATCACGTTTTGGGCACATTTTGTTTTTTATCTCCAACATGCTCCAAGATGACATTTGGCCCCTGAATATCACATATATGGTCAACAGAATTACCGGAACCAAAGGTGATAGAAAGTTCAAACATGGCTCAGAACGGCGTATAACGTCATAATATCACGTTTTGGGCACATTTTGTTTTTTATCTCCAACATGCTCCAATATGTTATTAGGCGCCTGAATATCACATATATGGTCAACAGAATCATCGGAACCAAAAGTGATGGAAAGTTCAAACATGGCTCAGGACGGCGTATAACGTCATAATATCACGTTTTGGGCATATTTTGTTTTTTATCTCCAACATGCTCCAACATGTCATTTGGCGCCTGAATATCACAAATATGGTCAACAGAATTATCGGAACCAAAAGTGATAGAAAGTTCAAACATGGCTCAGAACGGCGTATAACGTCATAATATCACGTTTTGGGCATATATTGTTTTTTATCTCCAACATGCTCCAACATGTCATTTGGCGCCTGAATATCACATATATGGTCAACAGAATTACCGGAACAAAAAGTGATAGAAAGTTCAAACATGGCTCAGAACGGCGTTTAACATCATATCACGTTTTGGGCACATTTTGTTTTTTATCTCCAACATGCTCCAATACGACATTAGGCCCCGGAATATCACAAATATGGTCAACAGAATTATCGGAACCAAAAGTGATAGAAAGTTCAAACATGGCCCTGAACGGCGTATAACGTCATAATATCACGTTTTGGGCACATTTTGTTTTTTATCTCCAACATGCTCCAAGATGACATTTGGCCCCTGAATATCACAAATATGGTCAACAGAATTACCGGAACCAAAAGTGATAGAAAGTTCAAACATGGCTCAGAACGGCGTATAACGTCATAATATCACGTTTTGGGCACATTTTGTTTTTTATCTCCAACATGCTCCAAGATGACATTTGGCCCCTGAATATCACAAATATGGTCAACAGAATTACCGGAACCAAAAGTGATAGAAAGTTCAAACATGGCTCAGAACGGCGTATAACGTCATAATATCACGTTTTGGGCACATTTTGTTTTTTATCTCCAACATGCTCCAATACGACATTAGGCCCCTGAATATCACAAATATGGTCAACAGAATTATCGGAACCAAAAGTGATAGAAAGTTCAAACATGGCTCAGAACGGCGTATAACGTCATAATATCACGTTTTGGGCACATTTTGTTTTTTATCTCCAACATGCTCCAAGATGACATTTGGCCCCTGAATATCACATATATGGTCAACAGAATCATCGGAACCAAAAGTGATAGAAAGTTCAAACATGGCTCAGAACGGCGTATAACATCATAATATCACGTTTTGGGAACATTTTGTTTTTTATCTCCAACATGCTCCAATATGTCATTTGGCGCCTGAATATCACATATATGGTCAAAAGAATTACCGGAACCAAAAGTGATAGAAATTTCAAACATGGCTCAGAACGACGTATAACGTCATAATATCACGTTTTGGGCACATTTTGTTTTTATCTCCAACATGCTCCAATATGTTATTAGGCGCCTGAATATCATATATGGTCAACAGAATTACCGGAACCAAAAGTGATAGAAAGTTCAAACATGGCTCAGGACGGCGTATAACGTCATAATATCACGTTTTGGGCATATTTTGTTTTTTATCTCCAACATGCTCCAATACGATATTTGGCCTCTGAATATCACAAATATGGTCAACAGAATTATCGGAACCAAAAGTGATAGAAAGTTCAAACATGGCTCAGAACGGCGTATAACGTCATAATATCACGTTTTGGGCACATTTTGTTTTTTATCTCCAACATGCTCCAAGATGTCATTTGGCGCCTGGATATCACATATATGGTCAACAGAATTACCGGAACCAAAAGTGATAGAAAGTTCAAACATGGCTCAGGACGGCGTATAACGTCATAATATCACGTTTTGGGCATATTTTGTTTTTTATCTCCAACATGCTCCAACATGTCATTTGGCGCCTGAATATCACAAATATGGTCAACAGAATTATCGGAACCAAAAGTGATAGAAAGTTCAAACATGGCTCAGAGCGGCGTATAACGTCATAATATCACGTTTTGGGCACATTTTGTTTTTATCTCCAACATGCTCCATATGTTATTAGGCGCCTGAATATCACATATATGGTCAACAGAATTACCGGAACAAAAAGTGATAGAAAGTTCAAACATGTCTCAGAACGGCGTATAACGTCATAATATCACGTTTTGGGCACATTTTGTTTTTTATCTCCATCATGCTCCAATATGTTATTAGGCGCCTGAATATCACATATATGGTCAACAGAATCATCGGAACCAAAAGTGATAGAAAGTTCAAACATGTCTCAGAACGGCGTATAACGTCATAATATCACGTTTTGGGCACATTTTGTTTTTTATCTCCAACATGCTCCAAGATGTCATTTGGCGCCTGGATATCACATATATGGTCAACAGAATTACCGGAACCAAAAGTGATAGAAAGTTCAAACATGGCTCAGGACGGCGTATAACGTCATAATATCACGTTTTGGGCATATTTTGTTTTTTATCTCCAACATGCTCCAATACGATATTTGGCCCCTGAATATCACAAATATGGTCAACAGAATTATCGGAACCAAAAGTGATAGAAAGTTCAAACATGGCTCAGAACGGCGTATAACGTCATAATATCACGTTTTGGGCACATATTGTTTTTTATCTCCAACATGCTCCAACATGTCATTTGGCGCCTGAATATCACAAATATGGTCAACAGAATTACCGGAACAAAAAGTGATAGAAAGTTCAAACATGGCTCAGAACGGCGTATAACGTCATAATATCACGTTTTGGGCACATTTTGTTTTTTATCTCCAACATGCTCCAAGATGTCATTTGGCGCCTGAATATCACTTATATGGTCAACAGAATTACCGGAACAAAAAGTGATAGAAAGTTCAAACATGGCTCAGAACGGAGTATAACATCCTATCACGTTTTGGGTACATTTTGTTTTTTATCTCCAACATGCTCCAATACGACATTAGGCCCCGGAATATCACAAATATGGTCAACAGAATTATCGGAACCAAAAGTGATAGAAAGTTCAAACATGGCTCAGAACGGCGTATAACGTCATAATATCACGTTTTGGGCGCATTTTATTTTTTATCTCCAACATGCTCCAATACGATATTTGGCCCCTGAATATCACAAATATGGTCAACAGAATTATTGGAACCAAAAGTGATAGAAAGTTCAAACATGGCTCAGAACGGCGTATAACGTCATAATATTACGTTTTGGGCACATTTTGTTTTTTATCTCCAACATGCTCCAATACGATATTTGGCTCCTGAATATCACAAATATGGTCAACAGAATTATCGGAACCAAAAGTGATAGAAAGTTCAAACATGGCTCAGAACGGCGTATAACGTCATAATATCACGTTTTGGGCACATATTGTTTTTTATCTCCAACATGCTCTAACATGTCATTTGGCGCCTGAATATCACATATATGGTCAACAGAATTACCGGAACAAAAAGTGATAGAAAGTTCAAACATGGCTCAGGACGGCGTATAACGTCATAATATCACGTTTTGGGCATATTTTGTTTTTTATCTCCAACATGCTCCAATACGATATTTGGCCTGTGAATATCACAAATATGGTCAACAGAATTATCGGAACCAAAAGTGATAGAAAGTTCAAACATGGCTCAGAACGGCGTATAACGTCATAATATCACGTTTTGGGCACATTTTGTTTTTTATCTCCAACATGCTCCAAGATGTCATTTGGCGCCTGGATATCACATATATGGTCAACAGAATTACCGGAACCAAAAGTGATAGAAAGTTCAAACATGGCTCAGGACGGCGTATAACGTCATAATATCACGTTTTGGGCATATTTTGTTTTTTATCTCCAACATGCTCCAACATGTCATTTGGCGCCTGAATATCACAAATATGGTCAACAGAATTATCGGAACCAAAAGTGATAGAAAGTTCAAACATGGCTCAGAGCGGCGTATAACGTCATAATATCACGTTTTGGGCACATTTTGTTTTTATCTCCAACATGCTCCATATGTTATTAGGCGCCTGAATATCACATATATGGTCAACAGAATTACCGGAACAAAAAGTGATAGAAAGTTCAAACATGTCTCAGAACGGCGTATAACGTCATAATATCACGTTTTGGGCACATTTTGTTTTTTATCTCCATCATGCTCCAATATGTTATTAGGCGCCTGAATATCACATATATGGTCAACAGAATCATCGGAACCAAAAGTGATAGAAAGTTCAAACATGTCTCAGAACGGCGTATAACGTCATAATATCACGTTTTGGGCACATTTTGTTTTTTATCTCCAACATGCTCCAAGATGTCATTTGGCGCCTGGATATCACATATATGGTCAACAGAATTACCGGAACCAAAAGTGATAGAAAGTTCAAACATGGCTCAGGACGGCGTATAACGTCATAATATCACGTTTTGGGCATATTTTGTTTTTTATCTCCAACATGCTCCAATACGATATTTGGCCCCTGAATATCACAAATATGGTCAACAGAATTATCGGAACCAAAAGTGATAGAAAGTTCAAACATGGCTCAGAACGGCGTATAACGTCATAATATCACGTTTTGGGCACATATTGTTTTTTATCTCCAACATGCTCCAACATGTCATTTGGCGCCTGAATATCACAAATATGGTCAACAGAATTACCGGAACAAAAAGTGATAGAAAGTTCCAACATGGCTCAGAACGGCGTATAACGTCATAATATCACGTTTTGGGCACATTTTGTTTTTTATCTCCAACATGCTCCAAGATGTCATTTGGCGCCTGAATATCACTTATATGGTCAACAGAATTACCGGAACAAAAAGTGATAGAAAGTTCAAACATGGCTCAGAACGGAGTATAACATCATATCACGTTTTGGGTACATTTTGTTTTTTATCTCCAACATGCTCCAATACGACATTAGGCCCCGGAATATCACAAATATGGTCAACAGAATTATCGGAACCAAAAGTGATAGAAAGTTCAAACATGGCTCAGAACGGCGTATAACGTCATAATATCACGTTTTGGGCGCATTTTATTTTTTATCTCCAACATGCTCCAATACGATATTTGGCCCCTGAATATCACAAATATGGTCAACAGAATTATTGGAACCAAAAGTGATAGAAAGTTCAAACATGGCTCAGAACGGCGTATAACGTCATAATATCACGTTTTGGGCGCATTTTATTTTTTATCTCCAACATGCTCCAATACGATATTTGGCCCCTGAATATCACAAATATGGTCAACAGAATTATCGGAACCAAAAGTGATAGAAAGTTCAAACATGGCTCAGAACGGCGTATAACGTCATAATATTACGTTTTGGGCACATTTTGTTTTTTATCTCCAACATGCTCCAATACGATATTTGGCCCCTGAATATCACAAATATGGTCAACAGAATTATCGGAACCAAAAGTGATAGAAAGTTCAAACATGGCTCAGAACGGCGTATAACGTCATAATATCACGTTTTGGGCACATATTGTTTTTTATCTCCAACATGCTCTAACATGTCATTTGGCGCCTGAATATCACATATATGGTCAACAGAATTACCGGAACAAAAAGTGATAGAAAGTTCAAACATGGCTCAGAACGGCGTATAACGTCATAATATCACGTTTTGGGCACATTTTGTTTTTTATCTCCAACATGCTCCAAGATGTCATTTGGCGCCTGAATATCACATATATGGTCCACAGAATTACCGGAACAAAAAGTGATAGAAAGTTCAAACATGGCTCAGAACGGCGTATAACATCATATCACGTTTTGGGCACATTTTGTTTTTTATCTCCAACATGCTCCAATACGACATTAGGCCCCGGAATATCACAAATATGGTCAACAGAATTATCGGAACCAAAAGTGATAGAAAGTTCAAACATGGCTCAGAACGGCGTATAACGTCATAATATCACGTTTTGGGCACATTTTGTTTTTTATCTCCAACATGCTCCAATATATTATTAGGCGCCTGAATATCACATATATGGTCAACAGAATCATCGGAACCAAAAGTGATAGAAAGTTCAAACATGTCTCAGAACGGCGTATAACGTCATAATATCACGTTTTGGGCACATTTTGTTTTTTATCTCCAACATGCTCCAAGATGTCATTTGGCGCCTGGATATCACATATATGGTCAACAGAATTACCGGAACCAAAAGTGATAGAAAGTTCAAACATGGCTCAGGACGGCGTATAACGTCATAATATCACGTTTTGGGCATATTTTGTTTTTTATCTCCAACATGCTCCAATACGATATTTGGCCCCTGAATATCACAAATATGGTCAACAGAATTATCGGAACCAAAAGTGATAGAAAGTTCAAACATGGCTCAGAACGGCGTATAACGTCATAATATCACGTTTTGGGCACATATTGTTTTTTATCTCCAACATGCTCCAACATGTCATTTGGCGCCTGAATATCACAAATATGGTCAACAGAATTACCGGAACAAAAAGTGATAGAAAGTTCAAACATGGCTCAGAACGGCGTATAACGTCATAATATCACGTTTTGGGCACATTTTGTTTTTTATCTCCAACATGCTCCAAGATGACATTTGGCCCCTGAATATCACATATATGGTCAACAGAATTACCGGAACCAAAAGTGATAGAAAGTTCAAACATGGCTCAGAACGGCGTATAACGTCATAATATCACGTTTTGGGCACATTTTGTTTTTTATCTCCTACATGCTCCAAGATGACATTTGGCCCCTGAATATCACATATATGGTCAACAGAATTACCGGAACCAAAAGTGATAGAAAGTTCAAACATGGCTCAGAACGGCGTATAACGTCATAATATCACGTTTTGGGCACATTTTGTTTTTTATCTCCAACATGCTCCAAGATGTCATTTGGCGCCTGAATATCACATATATGGTCAACAGAATTACCGGAACCAAAAGTGATAGAAAGTTCAAACATGGCTCAGAACGGCGTATAACGTCATAATATTACGTTTTGGGCACATTTTGTTTTTGATCTCCAACATGCTCCAACATGTCATTTGGCGCCTGAATATCACAAATATGGTCAACAGAATTATCGGAACCAAAAGTGATAGAAAGTTCAAACATGGCTCAGAACGGCGTATAACGTCATATCACGTTTTGGGCACATTTTGTTTTTTATCTCCAACATGCTCCAAGATGTCATTTGGCGCCTGGATATCACATATATGGTCAACAGAATTACCGGAACCAAAAGTGATAGAAAGTTCAAACATGGCTCAGGACGGCGTATAACGTCATAATATCACGTTTTGGGCATATTGTGTTTTTTATCTCCAACATGCTCCAATACGATATTTGGCCCCTGAATATCACAAATATGGTCAACAGAATTATCGGAACCAAAAGTGATAGAAAGTTCAAACATGGCTCAGAACGGCGTATAACGTCATAATATCACGTTTTGGGCACATTTTGTTTTTTATCTCCAACATGCTCCAAGATGTCATTTGGCGCCTGGATATCACATATATGGTCAACAGAATTACCGGAACCAAAAGTGATAGAAAGTTCAAACATGGCTCAGGACGGCGTATAACGTCATAATATCACGTTTTGGGCATATTGTCTTTTTTATCTCCAACATGCTCCAATACGATATTTGGCCCCTGAATATCACAAATATGGTCAACAGAATTATCGGAACCAAAAGTGATAGAAAGTTCAAACATGGCTCAGAACGGCGTATAACGTCATAATATCACGTTTTGGGCATATTGTGTTTTTTATCTCCAACATGCTCCAATACGATATTTGGCCCCTGAATATCACAAATATGGTCAACAGAATTACCGGAACCGAAAGTGATAGAAAGTTCAAATATGGCTCAGAACGGCGTATAACGTCATAATATCACGTTTTGGGCGCATTTTATTTTTTATCTCCAACATGCTCCAATAGGATATTTGGCCCCTGAATATCACAAATATGGTCAACAGAATTATCGGAACCAAAAGTGATAGAAAGTTCAAACATGGCTCAGAACGGCGTATAACGTCATAATATCACGTTTTGGGCATATTTTCTTTTTTATCTCCTACATGCTCCAATATGTTATTAGGAGCCTGAATATCACATATATGGTCAACAGAATCATCGGAACCAAAAGTGATAGAAAGTTCAAACATGGCTCAGAACGGCGTATAACATCATAATATCACGTTTTGGGCATATTTTCTTTTTTATCTCCAACATGCTCCAATATGTTATTAGGAGCCTGAGTATCACAAATATGGTCAACAGAATTATCGTAACCAAAAGTGATAGAAAGTTCAAACATGGCTCAGAACGGCGTATAACGTCATAATATCACGTTTTGGGCACATTTTGTTTTTTATCTCCAACATGCTCCAAGATGTAATTTGGCGCCTGAATATCACATATATGGTCAACAGAATTACCGGAACCAAAAGTGATAGAAAGTTCAAACATGGCTCAGAACGGCGTATAACGTCACAATATCACGTTTTGGGCACATTTTGTTTTTTATCTCCAACATGCTCCAATATGTTATTAGGCGCCTGAATATCACATATATGGTCAACAGAATCATCGGAACCAAAAGTGATAGAAAGTTCAAACATGGCTCAGAACGGCGCATAACGTCATAATATCACGTTTTGGGCACATTTTGTTTTTTATCTCCAACATGCTCCAATACGATATTTGGCCCCTGAATATCACAAATATGGTCAACAGAATTATTGGAACCAAAAGTGATAGAAAGTTCAAACGTAGCTCAGAACGGCGTATAACGTCATAATATTACGTTTTGGGCACATTTTGTTTTTTATCTCCAACATGCTCCAATACGACATTAGGCCCCGGAATATCACAAATATGGTCAACAGAATTATCGGAACCAAAAGTGATAGAAAGTTCAAACATGGCCCTGAACGGCGTATAACGTCATAATATCACGTTTTGGGCACATTTTGTTTTTTATCTCCAACATGCTCCAAGATGACATTTGGCCCCTGAATATCACATATATGGTCAACAGAATTACCGGAACCAAAAGTGATAGAAAGTTCAAACATGGCTCAGAACGGCGTATAACGTCATAATATCACGTTTTGGGCACATTTTGTTTTTTATCTCCAACATGCTCCAAGATGTCATTTGGCGCCTGAATATCACATATATGGTCAACAGAATTACCGGAACAAAAAGTGATAGAAAGTTCAAACATGGCTCAGAACGGCGTATAACATCATAATATCACGTTTTGGGCACATTTTGTTTTTTATCTCCAACATGCTCCAATACGACATTAGGCCCCTGAATATCACAAATATGGTCAACAGAATTATCGGAACCAAAAGTGATAGAAAGTTCAAACATGGCTCAGAACGGCGTATAACGTCATAATATCACGTTTTGGGCACATTTTGTTTTTTATCTCCAACATGCTCCAAGATGACATTTGGCCCCTGAATATCACATATATGGTCAACAGAATCATCGGAACCAAAAGTGATAGAAAGTTCAAACATGGCTCAGAACGGCGTATAACATCATAATATCACGTTTTGGGAACATTTTGTTTTTTATCTCCAACATGCTCCAATATGTCATTTGGCGCCTGAATATCACATATATGGTCAACAGAATTACCGGAACCAAAAGTGATAGAAATTTCAAACATGGCTCAGAACGGCGTATAACGTCATAATATCACGTTTTGGGCACATTTTGTTTTTTATCTCCAACATGCTCCAAGATGTAATTTGGCGCCTGAATATCACATATATGGTCAACAGAATTACCGGAACCAAAAGTGATAGAAAGTTCAAACATGGCTCAGAACGGCGTATAACGTCACAATATCACGTTTTGGGCACATTTTGTTTTTTATCTCCAACATGCTCCAATATGTTATTAGGCGCCTGAATATCACATATATGGTCAACAGAATCATCGGAACCAAAAGTGATAGAAAGTTCAAACATGGCTCAGAACGGCGCATAACGTCATAATATCACGTTTTGGGCACATTTTGTTTTTTATCTCCAACATGCTCCAATACGATATTTGGCCCCTGAATATCACAAATATGGTCAACAGAATTATCGGAACCAAAAGTGATAGAAAGTTCAAACGTAGCTCAGAACGGCGTATAACGTCATAATATTACGTTTTGGGCACATTTTGTTTTTTATCTCCAACATGCTCCAATACGACATTAGGCCCCGGAATATCACAAATATGGTCAACAGAATTATCGGAACCAAAAGTGATAGAAAGTTCAAACATGGCCCTGAACGGCGTATAACGTCATAATATCACGTTTTGGGCACATTTTGTTTTTTATCTCCAACATGCTCCAAGATGACATTTGGCCCCTGAATATCATATATATGGTCAACAGAATTACCGGAACCAAAAGTGATAGAAAGTTCAAACATGGCTCAGAACGGCGTATAACGTCATAATATCACGTTTTGGGCACATTTTGTTTTTTATCTCCAACATGCTCCAAGATGTCATTTGGCGCCTGAATATCACATATATGGTCAACAGAATTACCGGAACAAAAAGTGATAGAAAGTTCAAACATGGCTCAGAACGGCGTATAACATCATAATATCACGTTTTGGGCACATTTTGTTTTTTATCTCCAACATGCTCCAATACGACATTAGGCCCCTGAATATCACAAATATGGTCAACAGAATTATCGGAACCAAAAGTGATAGAAAGTTCAAACATGGCTCAGAACGGCGTATAACGTCATAATATCACGTTTTGGACACATTTTGTTTTTTATCTCCAACATGCTCCAAGATGACATTTGGCCCCTGAATATCACATATATGGTCAACAGAATCATCGGAACCAAAAGTGATAGAAAGTTCAAACATGGCTCAGAACGGCGTATAACATCATAATATCACGTTTTGGGAACATTTTGTTTTTTATCTCCAACATGCTCCAATATGTCATTTGGCGCCTGAATATCACATATATGGTCAACAGAATTACCGGAACCAAAAGTGATAGAAATTTCAAACATGGCTCAGAACGGCGTATAATGTCATAATATCACGTTTTGGGCACATATTGTTTTTTATCTCCAACATGCTCCAACATGTCATTTGGCGCCTGAATATCACAAATGTGGTCAACAGAATTATCGGAACCAAAAGTGATAGAAAGTTCAAACATGGCTCAGAACGGCGTATAACGTCATAATATCACGTTTTGGGCACATTTTGTTTTTATCTCCAACATGCTCCAAAATGTTATTAGGCGCCTGAATATCACATATATGGTCAACAGAATCATCGGAACCAAAAGTGATAGAAAGTTCAAATATGTCTCAGAACGGCGTATAACGTCATAATATCACGTTTTGGGCACATTTTGTTTTTTATCTCCAACATGCTCCGAGATGTCATTTGGCGCCTGAATATCACATATATTGTCAACAGAATCATCGGAACCAAAAGTGATAGAAAGTTCAAACATGTCTCAGAACGGCGTATAACGTCATAATATCACGTTTTGGGCACATTTTGTTTTTTATCTCCAACATGCTCCGAGATGTCATTTGGCGCCTGAATATCACATATATGGTCAACAGAATTACCGGAACAAAAAGTGATAGAAAGTTCAAACATGGCTCAGAACGGCGTATAACGTCATAATATCACGTTTTGGGCATATTGTGTTTTTTATCTCCAACATGCTCCAATACGATATTTGGCCCCTGAATATCACAAATATGGTCAACAGAATTACCGGAACCGAAAGTGATAGAAAGTTCAAATATGGCTCAGAACGGCGTATAACGTCATAATATCACGTTTTGGGCGCATTTTATTTTTTATCTCCAACATGCTCCAATAGGATATTTGGCCCCTGAATATCACAAATATGGTCAACAGAATTATCGGAACCAAAAGTGATAGAAAGTTCAAACATGGCTCAGAACGGCGTATAACGTCATAATATCACGTTTTGGGCATATTTTCTTTTTTATCTCCAACATGCTCCAATATGTTATTAGGAGCCTGAATATCACATATATGGTCAACAGAATCATCGGAACCAAAAGTGATAGAAAGTTCAAACATGGCTCAGAACGGCGTATAACGTCATAATATCACGTTTTGGGCATATTTTCTTTTTTATCTCCAACATGCTCCAATATGTTATTAGGAGCCTGAGTATCACAAATATGGTCAACAGAATTATCGTAACCAAAAGTGATAGAAAGTTCAAACATGGCTCAGAACGGCGTATAACGTCATAATATCACGTTTTGGGCACATTTTGTTTTTTATCTCCAACATGCTCCAAGATGTCATTTGGCGCCTGAATATCACATATATGGTCAACAGAATTACCGGAACCAAAAGTGATAGAAAGTTCAAACATGGCTCAGAACGGCGTATAACGTCATAATATCACGTTTTGGGCACATTTTGTTTTTTATCTCCAACATGCTCCAATATGTTATTAGGCGCCTGAATATCACATATATGGTCAACAGAATCATCGGAACCAAAAGTGATAGAAAGTTCAAACATGGCTCAGAACGGCGCATAACGTCATAATATCACGTTTTGGGCACATTTTGTTTTTTATCTCCAACATGCTCCAATACGATATTTGGCCCCTGAATATCACAAATATGGTCAACAGAATTATCGGAACCAAAAGTGATAGAAAGTTCAAACGTAGCTCAGAACGGCGTATAACGTCATAATATTACGTTTTGGGCACATTTTGTTTTTTATCTCCAACATGCTCCAATACGATATTTGGCCCCTGAATATCACAAATATGGTCAACAGAATCATCGGAACCAAAAGTGATAGAAAGTTCAAACATGGCTCAGAACGGCGCATAACGTCATAATGTCACGTTTTGGGCACATTTTGTTTTTTATCTCCAACATGCTCCAATACGATATTTGGCCCCTGAATATCACAAATATGGTCAACAGAATTATCGGAACCAAAAGTGATAGAAAGTTCAAACGTAGCTCAGAACGGCGTATAACGTCATAATATCACGTTTTGGGCACATTTTGTTTTTTATCTCCAACATGCTCCAATACGATATTTGGCCCCGGAATATCACAAATATGGTCAACAGAATTACCGGAACAAAAAGTGATAGAAAGTTCAAACATGGCTCAGAACGGCGTATAACATCATAATATCACGTTTTGGGCACATTTTGTTTTTTATCTCCAACATGCTCCAATACGACATTAGGCCCCTGAATATCACAAATATGGTCAACAGAATTATCGGAACCAAAAGTGATAGAAAGTTCAAACATGGCTCAGAACGGCGTATAACGTCATAATATCACGTTTTGGGCACATTTTGTTTTTTATCTCCAACATGCTCCAAGATGACATTTGGCCCCTGAATATCACATATATGGTCAACAGAATCATCGGAACCAAAAGTGATAGAAAGTTCAAACATGGCTCAGAACGGCGTATAACATCATAATATCACGTTTTGGGAACATTTTGTTTTTTATCTCCAACATGCTCCAATATGTCATTTGGCGCCTGAATATCACATATATGGTCAACAGAATTACCGGAACCAAAAGTGATAGAAATTTCAAACATGGCTCAGAACGGCGTATAACGTCATAATATCACGTTTTGGGCACATATTGTTTTTTATCTCCAACATGCTCCAACATGTCATTTGGCGCCTGAATATCACAAATGTGGTCAACAGAATTATCGGAACCAAAAGTGATAGAAAGTTCAAACATGGCTCAGAACGGCGTATAACGTCATAATATCACGTTTTGGGCACATTTTGTTTTTATCTCCAACATGCTCCAAAATGTTATTAGGCGCCTGAATATCACATATATGGTCAACAGAATCATCGGAACCAAAAGTGATAGAAAGTTCAAATATGTCTCAGAACGGCGTATAACGTCATAATATCACGTTTTGGGCACATTTTGTTTTTTATCTCCAACATGCTCCGAGATGTCATTTGGCGCCTGAATATCACATATATGGTCAACAGAATCATCGGAACCAAAAGTGATAGAAAGTTCAAACATGGCTCAGAACGGCGTATAACATCATAATATCACGTTTTGGGAACATTTTGTTTTTTATCTCCAACATGCTCCAATATGTCATTTGGCGCCTGAATATCACATATATGGTCAACAGAATTACCGGAACCAAAAGTGATAGAAAGTTCAAACATGGCTCAGAACGGCGTATAACGTCATAATATCACGTTTTGGGCACATTTTGTTTTTTATCTCCAACATGCTCCAAGATGTCATTTGGCGCCTGAATATCACATATATGGTCAACAGAATTACCGGAACAAAAAGTGATAGAAAGTTCAAACATGGCTCAGAACGGCGTATAACATCATAATATCACGTTTTGGGCACATTTTGTTTTTTATCTCCAACATGCTCCAATACGACATTAGGCCCCTGAATATCACAAATATGGTCAACAGAATTATCGGAACCAAAAGTGATAGAAAGTTCAAACATGGCTCAGAACGGCGTATAACGTCATAATATCACGTTTTGGGCACATTTTGTTTTTTATCTCCAACATGCTCCAAGATGACATTTGGCCCCTGAATATCACATATATGGTCAACAGAATCATCGAAACCAAAAGTGATAGAAAGTTCAAACATGGCTCAGAACGGCGTATAACATCATAATATCACGTTTTGGGAACATTTTGTTTTTTATCTCCAACATGCTCCAATATGTCATTTGGCGCCTGAATATCACATATATGGTCAACAGAATTACCGGAACCAAAAGTGATAGAAATTTCAAACATGGCTCAGAACGGCGTATAACGTCATAATATCACGTTTTGGGCACATATTGTTTTTTATCTCCAACATGCTCCAACATGTCATTTGGCGCCTGAATATCACAAATATGGTCAACAGAATTATCGGAACCAAAAGTGATAGAAAGTTCAAACATGGCTCAGAACGGCGTATAACGTCATAATATCACGTTTTGGGCACATTTTGTTTTTATCTCCAGCATGCTCCAAAATGTTATTAGGCGCCTGAATATCACATATATGGTCAACAGAATCATCGGAACCAAAAGTGATAGAAAGTTCAAACATGGCTCAGAACGGCGTATAACGTCATAATATCACGTTTTGGGCACATTTTCTTTCTTATCTCCAACATGCTCCAATTTGTTATTAGGAGCCTGAATATCACATATATGGTCAACAGAATCATCGGAACCAAAAGTGATAGAAAGTTCAAACATGTCTCAGAACGGCGTATAACGTCATAATATCACGTTTTGGGCCCATTTTGTTTTTTATCTCCAACATGCTCCAAGATGACATTTGGCCCCTGAATATCACATATATGGTCAACAGAATCATCGGAACCAAAAGTGATAGAAAGTTCAAACATGGCTCAGAACGGCGTATAACATCATAATATCACGTTTTGGGCACATTTTGTTTTTTATCTCCAACATGCTCCAATATGTCATTTGGCGCCTGAATATCACATATATGGTCAACAGAATTACCGGAACCAAAAGTGATAGAAATTTCAAACATGGCTCAGAACGGCGTATAACGTCATAATATCACGTTTTGGGCACATTTTGTTTTTATCTCCAACATGCTCCAATATGTTATTAGGCGCCTGAATATCATATATGGTCAACAGAATCATCGGAACCAAAAGTGATAGAAAGTTCAAACATGTCTCAGAACGGCGTATAACGTCATAATATCACGTTTTGGGCACATTTTGTTTTTTATCTCCAACATGCTCCAAGATGTCATTAGGCGCCTGAATATCACATATATGGTCAACAGAATTACCGGAACCAAAACTGATAGAAAGTTCAAACATGGCTCAGAACGGCGTATAACATCATAATATCACGTTTTGGGAACATTTTGTTTTTTATCTCCAACATGCTCCAAAATGTCATTTGGCGCCTGAATATCACATATATGGTCAACAGAATTACCGGAACCAAAAGTGATAGAAATTTCAAACATGGCTCAGAACGGCGTATAACGTCATAATATCACGTTTTGGGCACATTTTGTTTTTATCTCCAACATGCTCCAATATGTTATTAGGCGCCTGAATATCATATATGGTCAACAGAATCATCGGAACCAAAAGTGATAGAAAGTTCAAACATGTCTCAGAACGGCGTATAACGTCATAATATCACGTTTTGGGCACATTTTGTTTTTTATCTCCAACATGCTCCAAGATGTCATTTGGCGCCTGAATATCACATATATGGTCAACAGAATTACCGGAACCAAAAGTGATAGAAAGTTCAAATATGGCTCAGAACGGCGTATAACGTCATAATATCACGTTTTGGGCGCATTTTATTTTTTATCTCCAACATGCTCCAATACGATATTTGGCCCCTGAATATCACAAATATGGTCAACAGAATTATCGGAACCAAAAGTGATAGAAAGTTCAAACATGGCTCAGAACGGCGTATAACGTCATAATATCACGTTTTGGGCACATTTTGTTTTTTATCTCCAACATGTTCCAATACGATATTTGGCCCCTGAATATCACAAATATGGTCAACGGAATTATCGGAACCAAAAGTGATAGAAAGTTCAAACATGGCTCAGAACGGCGTATAACGTCATAATATCACGTTTTGGGCACATTTTCTTTCTTATCTCCAACATGCTCCAATATGTTATTAGGAGCCTGAATATCACATATATGGTCAACAGAATCATCGGAACCAAAAGTGATAGAAAGTTCAAACATGTCTCAGAACGGCGTATAACGTCATAATATCACGTTTTGGGCACATTTTGTTTTTTATCTCGAACATGCTCCAAGATGTCATTAGGCGCCTGAATATCACATATATGGTCAACAGAATTACCGGAACCAAAAGTGATAGAAAGTTCAAACATGGCTCAGAACGGCGTATAACGTCATAATATCACGTTTTGGGCACATTTTGTTTTTTATCTCCAACATGCTCCAAGATGTCATTAGGCGCCTGAATATCACATATATGGTCAACAGAATTACCGGAACCAAAAGTGATAGAAAGTTCAAACATGGCTCAGAACGGCGTATAACGTCATAATATTACGTTTTGGGCACATTTTGTTTTTTATCTCCAACATGCTCCAAGATGTCATTTGGCGCCTGAATATCACATATATGGTCAACAGAATTACCGGAACAAAAAGTGATAGAAAGTTCAAACATGGCTCAGAACGGCGTATAACGTCATAATATCACGTTTTGGGCACATTTTGTTTTTTATCTCCAACATGCTCCAAGATGACATTTGGCCCCTGAATATCACATATATGGTCAACAGAATTACCGGAACCAATAGTGATAGAAAGTTCAAACATGGCTCAGAACGGCGTATAACGTCATAATATCACGTTTTGGGCACATTTTGTTTTTTATCTCCAACATGCTCCAAGATGTCATTTGGCGCCTGAATATCACATATATGGTCAACAGAATTACCGGAACAAAAAGTGATAGAAAGTTCAAACATGGCTCAGAACGGCGTATAACATCATAATATCACGTTTTGGGCACATTTTGTTTTTTATCTCCAACATGCTCCAATACGACATTAGGCCCCTGAATATCACAAATATGGTCAACAGAATTATAGGAACCAAAAGTGATAGAAAGTTCAAACATGGCTCACAACGGCGTATAACGTCATAATATCACGTTTTGGGCACATTTTGTTTTTTATCTCCAACATGCTCCAAGATGACATTTGGCCCCTGAATATCACATATATGGTCAACAGAATCATCGGAACCAAAAGTGATAGAAAGTTCAAACATGGCTCAGAACGGCGTATAACATCATAATATCACGTTTTGGGCACATTTTGTTTTTTATCTCCAACATGCTCCAATATGTCATTTGGCGCCTGAATATCACATATATGGTCAACAGAATTACCGGAACCAAAAGTGATAGAAATTTCAAACATGGCTCAGAACGGCGTATAACGTCATAATATCACGTTTTGGGCACATTTTGTTTTTATCTCCAACATGCTCCAATATGTTATTAGGCGCCTGAATATCATATATGGTCAACAGAATTACCGGAACCAAAAGTGATAGAAAGTTCAAACATGGCTCAGAACGGCGTATAACGTCATAATATCACGTTTTGGGCACATTTTGTTTTTATCTCCAACATGCTCCAATATGTTATTAGGCGCCTGAATATCATATATGGTCAACAGAATCATCGGAACCAAAAGTGAAAGAAAGTTCAAACATGTCTCAGAACGGCGTATAACGTCATAATATCACGTTTTGGGCACATTTTGTTTTTTATCTCCAACATGCTCCAAGATGTCATTAGGCGCCTGAATATCACATATATGGTCAACAGAATTACCGGAACCAAAAGTGATAGAAAGTTCAAATATGGCTCAGAACGGCGTATAACGTCATAATATCACGTTTTGGGCGCATTTTATTTTTTATCTCCAACATGCTCCAATACGATATTTGGCCCCTGAATATCACAAATATGGTCAACAGAATTATCGGAACCAAAAGTGATAGAAAGTTCAAACATGGCTCAGAACGGCGTATAACGTCATAATATCACGTTTTGGGCACATTTTGTTTTTTATCTCCAACATGTTCCAATACGATATTTGGCCCCTGAATATCACAAATATGGTCAACGGAATTATCGGAACCAAAAGTGATAGAAAGTTCAAACATGGCTCAGAACGGCGTATAACGTCATAATATCACGTTTTGGGCACATTTTCTTTCTTATCTCCAACATGCTCCAATATGTTATTATTAGCCTGAATATCACATATATGGTCAACAGAATCATCGGAACCAAAAGTGATAGAAAGTTCAAACATGTCTCAGAACGGCGTATAACGTCATAATATCACGTTTTGGGCACATTTTGATTTTTATCTCCAACATGCTCCAAGATGTCATTAGGCGCCTGAATATCACATATATGGTCAACAGAATTACCGGAACCAAAAGTGATAGAAAGTTCAAACATGGCTCAGAACGGCGTATAACGTCATAATATCACGTTTTGGGCACATTTTGTTTTTTATCTCCAACATGCTCCAAGATGTCATTAGGCGCCTGAATATCACATATATGGTCAACAGAATTACCGGAACCAAAAGTGATAGAAAGTTCAAACATGGCTCAGAACGGCGTATAACGTCATAATATCACGTTTTGGGCACATTTTGTTTTTTATCTCCAACATGCTCCAAGATGTCATTTGGCGCCTGAATATCATATATGGTCAACAGAATCATCGGAACCAAAAGTGATAGAAAGTTCAAACATGTCTCAGAACGGCGTATAACGTCATAATATCACGTTTTGGGCACATTTTGTTTTTTATCTCCAACATGCTCCAAGATGTCATTAGGCGCCTGAATATCACATATATGGTCAACAGAATTACCGGAACCAAAAGTGATAGAAAGTTCAAACATGGCTCAGAACGGCGTATAACGTCATAATATCACGTTTTGGGCACATTTTGTTTTTTATCTCCAACATGCTCCAAGATGTCATTAGGCGCCTGAATATCACATATATGGTCAACAGAATTACCGGAACCAAAAGTGATAGAAAGTTCAAATATGGCTCAGAACGGCGTATAACGTCATAATATCACGTTTTGGGCGCATTTTATTTTTTATCTCCAACATGCTCCAATACGATATTTGGCCCCTGAATATCACAAATATGGTCAACAGAATTATCGGAACCAAAAGTGATAGAAAGTTCAAACATGGCTCAGAACGGCGTATAACGTCATAATATCACCTTTTGGGCACATTTTGTTTTTTATCTCCAACATGTTCCAATACGATATTTGGCCCCTGAATATCACAAATATGGTCAACGGAATTATCGGAACCAAAAGTGATAGAAAGTTCAAACATGGCTCAGAACGGCGTATAACGTCATAATATCACGTTTTGGGCACATTTTCTTTCTTATCTCCAACATGCTCCAATATGTTATTAGGAGCCTGAATATCACATATATGGTCAACAGAATCATCGGAACCAAAAGTGATAGAAAGTTCAAACATGTCTCAGAACGGCGTATAACGTCATAATATCACGTTTTGGGCACATTTTGATTTTTATCTCCAACATGCTCCAAGATGTCATTAGGCGCCTGAATATCACATATATGGTCAACAGAATTACCGGAACCAAAAGTGATAGAAAGTTCAAACATGGCTCAGAACGGCGTATAACGTCATAATATCACGTTTTGGGCACATTTTGTTTTTTATCTCCAACATGCTCCAAGATGTCATTTGGCGCCTGAATATCACATATATGGTCAACAGAATTACCGGAACCAAAAGTGATAGAAAGTTCAAACATGGCTCAGAACGGCGTATAACGTCATAATATCACGTTTTGGGCACATTTTGTTTTTTATCTCCAACATGCTCCAAGATGTCATTTGGCGCCTGAATATCACATATATGGTCAACAGAATTACCGGAACCAAAAGTGATAGAAAGTTCAAATATGGCTCAGAACGGCGTATAACGTCATAATATCACGTTTTGGGCGCATTTTATTTTTTATCTCCAACATGCTCCAATACGATATTTGGCCCCTGAATATCACAAATATGGTCAACAGAATTATCGGAACCAAAAGTGATAGAAAGTTCAAACATGGCTCAGAACGGCGTATAACGTCATAATATCACGTTTTGGGCACATTTTGTTTTTTATCTCCAACATGTTCCAATACGATATTTGGCCCCTGAATATCACAAATATGGTCAACGGAATTATCGGAACCAAAAGTGATAGAAAGTTCAAACATGGCTCAGAACGGCGTATAACGTCATAATATCACGTTTTGGGCACATTTTCTTTCTTATCTCCAACATGCTCCAATATGTTATTATTAGCCTGAATATCACATATATGGTCAACAGAATCATCGGAACCAAAAGTGATAGAAAGTTCAAACATGTCTCAGAACGGCGTATAACGTCATAATATCACGTTTTGGGCACATTTTGATTTTTATCTCCAACATGCTCCAAGATGTCATTAGGCGCCTGAATATCACATATATGGTCAACAGAATTACCGGAACCAAAAGTGATAGAAAGTTCAAACATGGCTCAGAACGGCGTATAACGTCATAATATCACGTTTTGGGCACATTTTGTTTTTTATCTCCAACATGCTCCAAGATGTCATTAGGCGCCTGAATATCACATATATGGTCAACAGAATTACCGGAACCAAAAGTGATAGAAAGTTCAAACATGGCTCAGAACGGCGTATAACGTCATAATATCACGTTTTGGGCACATTTTGTTTTTTATCTCCAACATGCTCCAAGATGTCATTTGGCGCCTGAATATCATATATGGTCAACAGAATCATCGGAACCAAAAGTGATAGAAAGTTCAAACATGTCTCAGAACGGCGTATAACGTCATAATATCACGTTTTGGGCACATTTTGTTTTTTATCTCCAACATGCTCCAAGATGTCATTAGGCGCCTGAATATCACATATATGGTCAACAGAATTACCGGAACCAAAAGTGATAGAAAGTTCAAACATGGCTCAGAACGGCGTATAACGTCATAATATCACGTTTTGGGCACATTTTGTTTTTTATCTCCAACATGCTCCAAGATGTCATTAGGCGCCTGAATATCACATATATGG
Source organism: Onthophagus taurus (assembly GCF_036711975.1). Taxonomy (NCBI): domain Eukaryota; kingdom Metazoa; phylum Arthropoda; class Insecta; order Coleoptera; family Scarabaeidae; genus Onthophagus; species Onthophagus taurus. Next base: position 25,174,655 of record NC_091972.1, on the reverse strand, counting down.
TCAACAGAATTACCGGAACCAAAAGTGATAGAAAGTTCAAATATGGCTCAGAACGGCGTATAACGTCATAATATCACGTTTTGGGCGCATTTTATTTTTTATCTCCAACATGCTCCAATACGATATTTGGCCCCTGAATATCACAAATATGGTCAACAGAATTATCGGAACCAAAAGTGATAGAAAGTTCAAACATGGCTCAGAACGGCGTATAACGTCATAATATCACCTTTTGGGCACATTTTGTTTTTTATCTCCAACATGTTCCAATACGATATTTGGCCCCTGAATATCACAAATATGGTCAACGGAATTATCGGAACCAAAAGTGATAGAAAGTTCAAACATGGCTCAGAACGGCGTATAACGTCATAATATCACGTTTTGGGCACATTTTCTTTCTTATCTCCAACATGCTCCAATATGTTATTAGGAGCCTGAATATCACATATATGGTCAACAGAATCATCGGAACCAAAAGTGATAGAAAGTTCAAACATGTCTCAGAACGGCGTATAACGTCATAATATCACGTTTTGGGCACATTTTGATTTTTATCTCCAACATGCTCCAAGATGTCATTAGGCGCCTGAATATCACATATATGGTCAACAGAATTACCGGAACCAAAAGTGATAGAAAGTTCAAACATGGCTCAGAACGGCGTATAACGTCATAATATCACGTTTTGGGCACATTTTGTTTTTTATCTCCAACATGCTCCAAGATGTCATTTGGCGCCTGAATATCACATATATGGTCAACAGAATTACCGGAACCAAAAGTGATAGAAAGTTCAAACATGGCTCAGAACGGCGTATAACGTCATAATATCACGTTTTGGGCACATTTTGTTTTTTATCTCCAACATGCTCCAAGATGTCATTTGGCGCCTGAATATCACATATATGGTCAACAGAATTACCGGAACCAAAAGTGATAGAAAGTTCAAATATGGCTCAGAACGGCGTATAACGTCATAATATCACGTTTTGGGCGCATTTTATTTTTTATCTCCAACATGCTCCAATTCGATATTTGGCCCCTGAATATCACAAATATGGTCAACAGAATTATCGGAACCAAAAGTGATAGAAAGTTCAAACACGGCTCAGAACGGCGTATAACGTCATAATATCACGTTTTGGGCACATTTTGTTTTTTATCTCCAACATGCTCCAATACGATATTTGGCCCCTGAATATCACAAATATGGTCAACAGAATTATCGGAACCAAAAGTGATAGAAAGTTCAAACATGGCTCAGAACGGCGTATAACGTCATAATATCACGTTTTGGGCACATTTTGTTTTTTATCTCCAACATGCTCCAATATGTTATTAGGCGCCTGAATATCACATATATGGTCAACAGAATCATCGGAACCAAAAGTGATAGAAAGTTCAAACATGTCTCAGAACGGCGTATAACGTCATAATATCACGTTTTGGGCGCATTTTATTTTTTATCTCCAACATGCTCCAATACGATATTTGGCCCCTGAATATCACAAATATGGTCAACAGAATTATCGGAACCAAAAGTGATAGAAAGTTCAAACATGGCTCAGAACGGCGTATAACGTCATAATATCACGTTTTGGGCACATTTTGTTTTTTATCTCCAACATGCTCCAATACGATATTTGGCCCCTGAATATCACAAATATGGTCAACAGAATTATCGGAACCAAAAGTGATAGAAAGTTCAAACATGGCTCAGAACGGCGTATAACGTCATAATATCACGTTTTGGGCACATTTTGTTTTTTATCTCCAACATGCTCCAATACGATATTTGGCCCCTGAATATCACAAATATGGTCAACAGAATTATCGGAACCAAAAGTGATAGAAAGTTCAAACATGGCTCAGAACGGCGTATAACGTCATAATATCACGTTTTGGGCACATTTTGTTTTTTATCTCCAACATGCTCCAATATGTTATTAGGCGCCTGAATATCACATATATGGTCAACAGAATCATCGGAACCAAAAGTGATAGAAAGTTCAAACATGTCTCAGAACGGCGTATAACGTCATAATATCACGTTTTGGGCACATTTTGTTTTTTATCTCCAACATGCTCCAAGATGCCATTAGGCGCCTGAATATCACATATATGGTCAACAGAATTACCGGAACCAAAAGTGATAGAAAGTTCAAATATGGCTCAGAACGGCGTATAACGTCATAATATCACGTTTTGGGCGCATTTTATTTTTTATCTCCAACATGCTCCAATACGATATTTGGCCCCTGAATATCACAAATATGGTCAACGGAATTATCGGAACCAAAAGTGATAGAAAGTTCAAACATGGCTCAGAACGGCGTATAACGTCATAATATCACGTTTTGGGCACATTTTCTTTCTTATCTCCAACATGCTCCAATATGTTATTAGGAGCCTGAATATCACATATATGGTCAACAGAATCATCGGAACCAAAAGTGATAGAAAGTTCAAACATGTCTCAGAACGGCGTATAACGTCATAATATCACGTTTTGGGCACATTTTGATTTTTATCTCCAACATGCTCCAAGATGTCATTAGGCGCCTGAATATCACATATATGGTCAACAGAATTACCGGAACCAAAAGTGATAGAAAGTTCAAACATGGCTCAGAACGGCGTATAACGTCATAATATCACGTTTTGGGCACATTTTGTTTTTTATCTCCAACATGCTCCAAGATGTCATTAGGCGCCTGAATATCACATATATGGTCAACAGAATTACCGGAACCAAAAGTGATAGAAAGTTCAAACATGGCTCAGAACGGCGTATAACGTCATAATATCACGTTTTGGGCACATTTTGTTTTTTATCTCCAACATGCTCCAAGATGTCATTAGGCGCCTGAATATCACATATATGGTCAACAGAATTACCGGAACCAAAAGTGATAGAAAGTTCAAACATGGCTCAGAACGGCGTATAACGTCATAATATCACGTTTTGGGCACATTTTGTTTTTTATCTCCAACATGCTCCAAGATGTCATTTGGCGCCTGAATATCATATATGGTCAACAGAATCATCGGAACCAAAAGTGATAGAAAGTTCAAACATGTCTCAGAACGGCGTATAACGTCATAATATCACGTTTTGGGCACATTTTGTTTTTTATCTCCAACATGCTCCAAGATGTCATTAGGCGCCTGAATATCACATATATGGTCAACAGAATTACCGGAACCAAAAGTGATAGAAAGTTCAAACATGGCTCAGAACGGCGTATAACGTCATAATATCACGTTTTGGGCACATTTTGTTTTTTATCTCCAACATGCTCCAAGATGTCATTAGGCGCCTGAATATCACATATATGGTCAACAGAATTACCGGAACCAAAAGTGATAGAAAGTTCAAATATGGCTCAGAACGGCGTATAACGTCATAATATCACGTTTTGGGCGCATTTTATTTTTTATCTCCAACATGCTCCAATACGATATTTGGCCCCTGAATATCACAAATATGGTCAACAGAATTATCGGAACCAAAAGTGATAGAAAGTTCAAACATGGCTCAGAACGGCGTATAACGTCATAATATCACGTTTTGGGCACATTTTGTTTTTTATCTCCAACATGTTCCAATACGATATTTGGCCCCTGAATATCACAAATATGGTCAACGGAATTATCGGAACCAAAAGTGATAGAAAGTTCAAACATGGCTCAGAACGGCGTATAACGTCATAATATCACGTTTTGGGCACATTTTCTTTCTTATCTCCAACATGCTCCAATATGTAATTAGGAGCCTGAATATCACATATATGGTCAACAGAATCATCGGAACCAAAAGTGATAGAAAGTTCAAACATGTCTCAGAACGGCGTATAACGTCATAATATCACGTTTTGGGCACATTTTGATTTTTATCTCCAACATGCTCCAAGATGTCATTAGGCGCCTGAATATCACATATATGGTCAACAGAATTACCGGAACCAAAAGTGATAGAAAGTTCAAACATGGCTCAGAACGGCGTATAACGTCATAATATCACGTTTTGGGCACATTTTGTTTTTTATCTCCAACATGCTCCAAGATGTCATTTGGCGCCTGAATATCACATATATGGTCAACAGAATTACCGGAACCAAAAGTGATAGAAAGTTCAAACATGGCTCAGAACGGCGCATAACGTCATAATATCACGTTTTGGGCACATTTTGTTTTTTATCTCCAACATGCTCCAAGATGTCATTTGGCGCCTGAATATCACATATATGGTCAACAGAATTACCGGAACCAAAAGTGATAGAAAGTTCAAATATGGCTCAGAACGGCGTATAACGTCATAATATCACGTTTTGGGCGCATTTTATTTTTTATCTCCAACATGCTCCAATTCGATATTTGGCCCCTGAATATCACAAATATGGTCAACAGAATTATCGGAACCAAAAGTGATAGAAAGTTCAAACATGGCTCAGAACGGCGTATAACGTCATAATATCACGTTTTGGGCACATTTTGTTTTTTATCTCCAACATGCTCCAATACGATATTTGGCCCCTGAATATCACAAATATGGTCAACAGAATTATCGGAACCAAAAGTGATAGAAAGTTCAAACATGGGTCAGAACGGCGTATAACGTCATAATATCACGTTTTGGGCACATTTTGTTTTTTATCTCCAACATGCTCCAATATGTTATTAGGCGCCTGAATATCACATATATGGTCAACAGAATCATCGGAACCAAAAGTGATAGAAAGTTCAAACATGTCTCAGAACGGCGTATAACGTCATAATATCACGTTTTGGGCACATTTTGTTTTTTATCTCCAACATGCTCCAAGATGCCATTAGGCGCCTGAATATCACATATATGGTCAACAGAATTACCGGAACCAAAAGTGATAGAAAGTTCAAATATGGCTCAGAACGGCGTATAACGTCATAATATCACGTTTTGGGCGCATTTTATTTTTTATCTCCAACATGCTCCAATACGATATTTGGCCCCTGAATATCACAAATATGGTCAACGGAATTATCGGAACCAAAAGTGATAGAAAGTTCAAACATGGCTCAGAACGGCGTATAACGTCATAATATCACGTTTTGGGCACATTTTCTTTCTTATTTCCAACATGCTCCAATATGTTATTAGGAGCCTGAATATCACATATATGGTCAACAGAATCATCGGAACCAAAAGTGATAGAAAGTTCAAACATGTCTCAGAACGGCGTATAACGTCATAATATCACGTTTTGGGCACATTTTGATTTTTATCTCCAACATGCTCCAAGATGTCATTAGGCGCCTGAATATCACATATATGGTCAACAGAATTACCGGAACCAAAAGTGATAGAAAGTTCAAACATGGCTCAGAACGGCGTATAACGTCATAATATCACGTTTTGGGCACATTTTGTTTTTTATCTCCAACATGCTCCAAGATGTCATTTGGCGCCTGAATATCACATATATGGTCAACAGAATTACCGGAACCAAAAGTGATAGAAAGTTCAAACATGGCTCAGAACGGCGCATAACGTCATAATATCACGTTTTGGGCACATTTTGTTTTTTATCTCCAACATGCTCCAAGATGTCATTTGGCGCCTGAATATCACATATATGGTCAACAGAATTACCGGAACCAAAAGTGATAGAAAGTTCAAATATGGCTCAGAACGGCGTATAACGTCATAATATCACGTTTTGGGCGCATTTTATTTTTTATCTCCAACATGCTCCAATACGATATTTGGCCCCTGAATATCACAAATATGGTCAACAGAATTATCGGAACCAAAAGTGATAGAAAGTTCAAACATGGCTCAGAACGGCGTATAACGTCATAATATCACGTTTTGGGCACAATTTGTTTTTTATCTCCAACATGCTCCAATATGTCAATTGGCGCCTGAATATCACATATATGGTCAACAGAATCATCTGAACCAAAAGTGATAGAAAGTTCAAACATGGCTCAGAACGGCGTATAACGTCATAATATCACGTTTTGGGCACATTTTGTTTTCTATCTCCAACATGCTCCAAGATGTCATTTGGCGCCTGAATATCATATATATGGTCAACAGAATCATCGGAACCAAAAGTGATAGAAAGTTCAAACATGGCTCAGAACGGCGTATAACGTCATAATATCACGTTTTGGGCACATATTGTTTTTTATCTCCAACATGCTCCAACATGTCATTTGGCGCCTGAATATCACAAATATGGTCAACAGAATTATCGGAACCAAAAGTGATAGAAAGTTCAAACATGGCTCAGAACCGCGTATAACGTCATAATATCACGTTTTGGGCACATTTTGTTTTTTATCTCCAACATGCTCCAATATGACATATGGCGCCTGAATATCACATATATGGTCAACAGAATCATTGGAACCAAAAGTGATAGAAAGTTCAAACATGGCTCAGAACGGCGTATAACGTCATAATATCACGTTTTGGGCACATTTTGTTTTTTATCTCCAACATGCTCCAAGATGTCATTTGGCGCCTGAATATCACATATATGGTCAACAGAATTACCGGAACAAAAAGTGATACAAAGTTCAAACATGGCTTAGAACGGCGTATAACGTCATGATATTACGTTTTGGGCGCATTTTGCTTTTTATCTCCAACATGCTCCAATACGATATTTGGCCCCTGAATATCACAAATATGGTCAACAGAATTATCGGAACCAAAAGTGATAGAAAGTTCAAACATGGCTCAGAACGGCGTTTAACGTCATAATATCACGTTTTGGGCACATTTTGTTTTTTATCTCCAACATGCTCCAATATGTCATTTGGCGCCTGAATATCACATATATGGTCAACAGAATCATCGGAACCAAAAGTGATAGAAAGTTCAAACATGTCTCAGAACGGCGTATAACGTCATAATGTCACGTTTTGGGCACATTTTGTTTTTTGTCTCCAACATGCTCCAAGATGACATTTGGCCCCTGAATATCACATATATGGTCAACAGAATTACCGGAACCAAAAGTGATAGAAAGTTCAAACATGGCTCAGAACGGCGTATAACGTCATAATATCACGTTTTGGGCACATATTGTTTTTTATCTCCAACATGTCATTTGGCGCCTGAATATCACAAATATGGTCAACAGAATTATCGGAACCAAAAGTGATAGAAAGTTCAAACATGGCTCAGAACGGCGTAAAACGTCATAATATCACGTTTTGGGCGCATTTTGTTTTTTATCTCCAACATGCTCCAATATGTCATTTGGCGCTTGAATATCACATATATGGTCAACAGAATCATCGGAACCAAAAGTGATAGAAAGTTCAAACATGTCTCAGAACGGCGTATAACGTCATAATATCACGTTTTGGGCGCATTTTGCTTTTTATCTCCAACATGCTCCAATACGATATTTGGCCCCTGAATATCACAAATATGGTCAACAGAATTATCGGAACCAAAAGTGATAGAAAGTTCAAACATGGCTCAGAACGGCGTATAACGTCATAATATCACGTTTTCGGCACATTTTGTTTTTTATCTCCAACATGCTTCAACATGTCATTTGGCGCCTGAATATCACAAATATGGTCAACAGAATTATCGGAACCAAAAGTGATAGAAAGTTCAAACATGGCTCAGAACGGCGTATAACGTCATAATATCACGTTTTGGGCCCATTTTGTTTCTTATCTCAAACATGCTCCAATATGTCATTTGGCGCCTGAATATCACATATATGGTCAACAGAATCATCGGAACCAAAAGTGATAGAAAGTTCAAACATGTCTCAGAACGACGTATAACGTCATAATATCACGTTTTGGGCGCATTTTGCTTTTTATCTCCAACATGCTCCAATACGATATTTGGCCCCTGAATATCACAAATATGGTCAACAGAATTATCGGAACCAAAAGTGATAGAAAGTTCAAACATGGCTCAGAACGGCGTATAACGTCATAATATCACGTTTTGGGCACATATTGTTTTTTATCTCCAACATGTCATTTGGCGCCTGAATATCACAAATATGGTCAACAGAATTATCGGAACCAAAAGTGATATAAAGTTCAAACACGGCTCAGAACGGCGTATAACGTCATAATATCACGTTTTGGGCACATTTTGTTTTTTATCTGCAACATGCTCCAAGACGTTATTTGGCGCCTGAATATCACATATATGGTCAACAGAATTATCGGAACCAAAAGTGATGTAAAGTTCAAACAGGGCTCAGAACGGCGTATAACGTCATAATATCACGTTTTGCACATTTTGTTTTTTATCTCCAACATGCTCCAATATGTCATTTGGCGCCTGAATATCACATATATGGTCAACAGAATTATCGGAACCAAAAGTGATAGAAAGTTCAAACATGGCTCAGAACGGCGTATGACGTCATAATATCACGTGTTGGGCACATTTTGTTTTTTATCTCCAACATGCTCCAATATGTCATTTGGCGCCTGAATATCACATATATGGTCAACAGAATTACCGGAACCAAAAGTGATAGATAGTTCAAACATGGCTCAGAACGGCGTATAACGTCATAATATCAGGTTTTGGGCACATTTTGTTTTTTATCCCCAACATGCTCCAATACGATATTTGGCCCCTGAATATCACAAATATGGTCAACAGAATTATCGGAACCAAAAGTGATAGAAAGTTTAACATGGCTCAGAACGGCGTATAACGTCATAATATCACGTTTTGGGCGCATTTTGCTTTTTATCTCCAACATGCTCCAATACGATATTTGGCCCCTGAATATCACAAATATGGTCAACAGAATTATCGGAACCAAAAGTGATAGAAAGTTCAAACATGGCTCAGAACGGCGTATAACGTCATAATATCACGTTTTGGGCGCATTTTGTTTTTTATCTCCAACATGCTCCAATATGTCATTTGGCGCTTGAATATCACATATATGGTCAACAGAATCATCGGAACCAAAAGTGATAGAAAGTTCAAACATGTCTCAGAACGGCGTATAACGTCATAATATCACGTTTTGGGCGCATTTTGCTTTTTATCTCCAACATGCTCCAATACGATATTTGGCCCCTGAATATCACAAATATGGTCAACAGAATTATCGGAACCAAAAGTGATAGAAAGTTCAAACATGGCTCAGAACGGCGTATAACGTCATAATATCACGTTTTCGGCACATTTTGTTTTTTATCTCCAACATGCTTCAACATGTCATTTGGCGCCTGAATATCACAAATATGGTCAACAGAATTATCGGAACCAAAAGTGATAGAAAGTTCAAACATGGCTCAGAACGGCGTATAACGTCATAATATCACGTTTTGGGCCCATTTTGTTTCTTATCTCAAACATGCTCCAATATGTCATTTGGCGCCTGAATATCACATATATGGTCAACAGAATCATCGGAACCAAAAGTGATAGAAAGTTCAAACATGTCTCAGAACGACGTATAACGTCATAATATCACGTTTTGGGCGCATTTTGCTTTTTATCTCCAACATGCTCCAATACGATATTTGGCCCCTGAATATCACAAATATGGTCAACAGAATTATCGGAACCAAAAGTGATAGAAAGTTCAAACATGGCTCAGAACGGCGTATAACGTCATAATATCACGTTTTGGGCACATATTGTTTTTTATCTCCAACATGTCATTTGGCGCCTGAATATCACAAATATGGTCAACAGAATTATCGGAACCAAAAGTGATATAAAGTTCAAACACGGCTCAGAACGGCGTATAACGTCATAATATCACGTTTTGGGCACATTTTGTTTTTTATCTGCAACATGCTCCAAGACGTTATTTGGCGCCTGAATATCACATATATGGTCAACAGAATTATCGGAACCAAAAGTGATGTAAAGTTCAAACAGGGCTCAGAACGGCGTATAACGTCATAATATCACGTTTTGCACATTTTGTTTTTTATCTCCAACATGCTCCAATATGTCATTTGGCGCCTGAATATCACATATATGGTCAACAGAATTATCGGAACCAAAAGTGATAGAAAGTTCAAACATGGCTCAGAACGGCGTATGACGTCATAATATCACGTGTTGGGCACATTTTGTTTTTTATCTCCAACATGCTCCAATATGTCATTTGGCGCCTGAATATCACATATATGGTCAACAGAATTACCGGAACCAAAAGTGATAGAAAGTTCAAACATGGCTCAGAACGGCGTATAACGTCATAATATCATGTTTTGGGCGCATTTTGCTTTTTATCTCCAACATGCTCCAATACGATATTTGGCCCCTGAATATCACAAATATGGTCAACAGAATTATCGGAACCAAAAGTGATAGATAGTTCAAACATGGCTCAGAACGGCGTATAACGTCATAATATCAGGTTTTGGGCACATTTTGTTTTTTATCCCCAACATGCTCCAATACGATATTTGGCCCCTGAATATCACAAATATGGTCAACAGAATTATCGGAACCAAAAGTGATAGAAAGTTTAACATGGCTCAGAACGGCGTATAACGTCATAATATCACGTTTTGGGCGCATTTTGCTTTTTATCTCCAACATGCTCCAATACGATATTTGGCCCCTGAATATCACAAATATGGTCAACAGAATTATCGGAACCAAAAGTGATAGAAAGTTCAAACATGGCTCAGAACGGCGTATAACGTCATAATATCACGTTTTTAGCCCATTTTGTTTCTTATCTCAAACATGCTCCAATATGTCATTTGGCGCCTGAATATCACATATATGGTCAACAGAATCATCGGAACCAAAAGTGATAGAAAGTTCAAACATGTCTCAGAACGACGTATAACGTCATAGTATCACGTTTTGGGCGCATTTTGCTTTTTATCTCCAACATGCTCCAATACGATATTTGGCCCCTGAATATCACAAATATGGTCAACAGAATTATCGGAACCAAAAGTGATAGAAAGTTTAACATGGCTCAGAACGGCGTATAACGTCATAATATCACGTTTTGGGCGCATTTTGTTTTTTATCTCCAACATGCTCCAAGATGTCATTTGGCGCCTGAATATCACATATATGGTCAACAGAATTACCGGAACCAAAAGTGATAGAAAGTTCAAACATGGCTCAGAACGGCGTATAACGTCATAATATCACGTTTTGGGCCCATTTTGTTTTTTATCTCCAATATGCTCCAATATGTCATTTGGCGCCTGAATATCACATATATGGTCAACAGAATCATCGGAACCAAAAGTGATAGAAAGTTCAAACATGTCTCAGAACGGCGTATAACATCATAATATCACGTTTTGGGCGCATTTTGCTTTTTATCTCCAACATGCTAAAATACGATATTTGGCCCCTGAATATCACTAATATGGTCAACAGAATTATCGGAACCAAAAGTGATAGAAAGTTCAAACATGGCTCAGAACGGCGTATAACGTCATAATATCACGTTTTGGGCACATTTTGTTTTTTATCTCCAACATGCTCCAAGATGACATTTGGCCCCTGAATATCACATATATGGTCAACAGAATTACCGGAACCAAAAGTGATAGAAAGTTCAAACATGGCTCAGAACGGCGTATAACGTCATAATATCACGTTTTGGGCGCATTTTGTTTTTTATCTGAAGCATGCTCCAATATGTCATTTGGCGCCTGAATATCACATATATGGTCAACAGAATCATCGGAACCAAAAGTGATAGAAAGTTCAAACATGTCTCAGAACGGCGTATAACGTCATAATATCACGTTTTGGGCGCATTTTGCTTTTTATCTCCAACATGCTCCAATACGATATTTGGCCCCTGAATATCACTAATATGGTCAACAGAATTATCGGAACCAAAAGTGATAGAAAGTTCAAACATGGCTCAGAACGGCGTATAACGTCATAATATCACGTTTTGGGCACATTTTGTTTTTTATCTCCAACATGCTCCAAGATGACATTTGGCCCCTGAATATCACATATATGGTCAACAGAATTACCGGAACCAAAAGTGATAGAAAGTTCAAACATGGCTCAGAACGGCGTATAACGTCATAATATCACGTTTTGGGCGCATTTTGTTTTTTATCTGAAGCATGCTCCAATATGTCATTTGGCGCCTGAATATCACATATATGGTCAACAGAATCATCGGAACCAAAAGTGATAGAAAGTTCAAACATGTCTCAGAACGGCGTATAACGTCATAATATCACGTTTTGGGCGCATTTTGCTTTTTATCTCCAACATGCTCCAATACGATATTTGGCCCCTGAATATCACAAATATGGTCAACAGAATTATCGGAACCAAAAGTGATAGAAAGTTCAAACATGGCTCAGAACGGCGTATAACGTCATAATATCACGTTTTGGGCCCATTTTGTTTCTTATCTCAAACATGCTCCAATATGTCATTTGGCGCCTGAATATCACATATATGGTCAACAGAATCATCGGAACCAAAAGTGATAGAAAGTTCAAACATGTCTCAGAACGACGTATAACGACATAATATCACGTTTTGGGCGCATTTTGCTTTTTATCTCCAACATGCTCCAATACGATATTTGGCCCTGAATATCACAAATATGGTCAACAGATTTATCGGAACCAAAAGTGATATAAAGTTCAAACAGGGCTCAGAACGGCGTATAACGTCATAATATCACGTTTTGGGCACATTCTGTTTTTTATCTCCAACATGCTCCAATATGTCATTCGGCGCCTGAATATCACATATATGGTCAACAGAATTACCGGAACCAAAAGTGATAGAAAGTTCAAACATGTCTCAGAACGGCGTATAACGTCATAATATCACGTTTTGGGCGCATTTTGCTTTTTATCTCCAACATGCTCCAATACGATATTTGGCCCCTGAATATCACAAATATGGTCAACAGAATTATCGGAACCAAAAGTGATATAAAGTTCAAACAGGGCTCAGAACGGCGTATAACGTCATAATATCACGTTTTGGGCACATTTTGTTTTTTATCTCCAACATGCTCCAATATGTCATTCGGCGCCTGAATATCACATATATGGTCAACAGAATTACCGGAACCAAAAGTGATAGAAAGTTCAAACATGTCTCAGAACGGCGTATGACGTCATAATATCACGTTTTGGGCACATTTTGTTTTTTATCTCCAACATGCTCCAATATGTCATTGGGCGCCTGAATATCACATATATGGTCAACAGAATTACCGGAACCAAAAGTGATAGAAAGTTCAAACATGGCTCAGAACGGCGTATGACGTCATAATATCACGTTTTGGGCACATTTTGTTTTTTATCTCCAACATGCTCCAATATGTCATTTGGCGCCTGAATATCACATATATGGTCAACAGAATTACCGGAACCAAAAGTGATAGAAAGTTCAAACATGGCTCAGAACGGCGTATAACGTCATAATGTCACGTTTTGGGCACATTTTGTTTTTTATCTCCAACATGCTCCAAGATGACATTTGGCCCCTGAATATCACATATATGGTCAACAGAATTACCGGAACCAAAAGTGATAGAAAGTTCAAACATGGGTCAGAACGGCGTATAACGTCATAATATCACGTTTTGGGCCCATTTTGTTTTTTATCTCCAACATGCTCCAATATGTCATTTGGCGCCTGAATATCACATATATGGTCAACAGAATCATCGGAACCAAAAGTGATAGAAAGTTCAAACATGTCTCAGAACGGCGTATAACATCATAATATCACGTTTTGGGCGCATTTTGCTTTTTATCTCCAACATGCTCCAATACGATATTTGGCCCCTGAATATCACAAATATGGTCAACAGAATTATCGGAACCAAAAGTGATAGAAAGTTCAAACATGGCTCAGAACGGCGTATAACGTCATAATATCACGTTTTGGGCACATTTTGTTTTTTATCTCCAACATGCTCCAAGATGACATTTGGCCCCTGAATATCACATATATGGTCAACAGAATTACCGGAACCAAAAGTGATAGAAAGTTCAAACATTGCTCAGAACGGCGTATAACGTCATAATATCACGTTTTGGGCGCATTTTGTTTTTTATCTCCAACATGCTCCAATATGTCATTTGGCGCCTGAATATCACATATATGGTCAACAGAATCATCGGAACCAAAAGTGATAGAAAGTTCAAACATGTCTCAGAACGGCGTATAACGTCATAATATCACGTTTTGGGCGCATTTTGCTTTTTATCTCCAACATGCTCCAATACGATATTTGGCCCCTGAATATCACAAATATGGTCAACAGAATTATCGGAACCAAAAGTGATAGAAAGTTCAAACATGGCTCAGAACGGCGTATAACGTCATAATATCACGTTTTGGGCCCATTTTGTTTCTTATCTCAAACATGCTCCAATATGTCATTTGGCGCCTGAATATCACATATATGGTCAACAGAATCATCGGAACCAAAAGTGATAGAAAGTTCAAACATGTCTCAGAACGACGTATAACGTCATAATATCACGTTTTGGGCGCATTTTGCCTTTTATCTCCAACATGCTCCAATACGATATTTGGCCCCTGAATATCACAAATATGGTCAACAGAATTATCGGAACCAAAAGTGATAGAAAGTTCAAACATGGCTCAGAACGGCGTATAACGTCATAATATCACGTTTTGGGCACATATTGTTTTTTATCTACAACATGCTCCAACATGTCATTTGGCGCCTGAATATCACAAATATGGTCAACAGAATAATCGGAACCAAAAGTGATAGAAAGTTCAAACATGGCTCAGAACGGCGTATAACGTCATAATATCACGTTTTGGGCACATTTTGTTTTTTATCTCCAACATGCTCCAACATGTCATTTGGCGCCTGAATATCACAAATATGGTCAACAGAATTATCGGAACCAAAAGTGATAGAAAGTTCAAACATGGGTCAGAACGGCGTATAACGTCATAATATCACGTTTTGGGCACATTTTGTTTTTTATCCCCAACATGCTCCAATACGATATTTGGCCCCTGAATATCACAAATATGGTCAACAGAATTATCGGAACCAAAAGTGATAGAAAGTTCAAACATGGCTCAGAACGGCGTATAACGTCATAATATCACGTTTTGGGCACATATTGTTTTTTATCTCCAACATGCTCCAACATGTCATTTGGCGCCTGAATATCACAAATATGGTCAACAGAATTATCGGAACCAAAAGTGATATAAAGTTCAAACAGGGCTCAGAACGGCGTATAACGTCATAATATCACGTTTTGGGCACATTTTGTTTTTTATCTCCAACATGCTCCAATATGTCATTTGGCGCCTGAATATCACATATATGGTCAACAGAATTACCGGAACCAAAAGTGATAGAAAGTTCAAACATGTCTCAGAACGGCGTATAACGTCATAATATCACGTTTTGGGCGCATTTTGCTTTTTATCTCCAACATGCTCCAATACGATATTTGGCCCCTGAATATCACAAATATGGTCAACAGAATCATCGGAACCAAAAGTGATAGAAAGTTCAAACATGTCTCAGAACGACGTATAACGTCATAATATCACGTTTTGGGCGCATTTTGCTTTTTATCTCCAACATGCTCCAATACGATATTTGGCCCCTGAATATCACAAATATGGTCAACAGAATTATCGGAACCAAAAGTGATAGAAAGTTTACCATGGCTCAGAATGGCGTATAACGTCATAATATCACGTTTTGGGCGCATTTTGTTTTTTATCTCCAACATGCTCCAATACGATATTTGGCCCCTGAATATCACAAATATGGTCAACAGAATTATCGGAACCAAAAGTGATAGATAGTTCAAACATGGCTCAGAACGGCGTATAACGTCATAATATCAGGTTTTGGGCACATTTTGTTTTTTATCCCCAACATGCTCCAATACGATATTTGGCCCCTGAATATCACAAATATGGTCAACAGAATTATCGGAACCAAAAGTGATAGAAAGTTCAAACATGGCTCAGAACGGCGTATAACGTCATAATATCACGTTTTGGGCACATATTGTTTTTTATCTACAACATGCTCCAACATGTCATTTGGCGCCTGAATATCACAAATATGGTCAACAGAATAATCGGAACCAAAAGTGATAGAAAGTTCAAACATGGCTCAGAACGGCGTATAACGTCATAATATCACGTTTTGGGCACATTTTGTTTTTTATCTCCAACATGCTCCAACATGTCATTTGGCGCCTGAATATCACAAATATGGTCAACAGAATTATCGGAACCAAAAGTGATAGAAAGTTCAAACATGGGTCAGAACGGCGTATAACGTCATAATATCACGTTTTGGGCACATTTTGTTTTTTATCCCCAACATGCTCCAATACGATATTTGGCCCCTGAATATCACAAATATGGTCAACAGAATTATCGGAACCAAAAGTGATAGAAAGTTCAAACATGGCTCAGAACGGCGTATAACGTCATAATATCACGTTTTGGGCACATATTGTTTTTTATCTCCAACATGCTCCAACATGTCATTTGGCGCCTGAATATCACAAATATGGTCAACAGAATTATCGGAACCAAAAGTGATATAAAGTTCAAACAGAGCTCAGAACGGCGTATAACGTCATAATATCACGTTTTGGGCACATTTTGTTTTTTATCTCCAACATGCTCCAATATGTCATTTGGCGCCTGAATATCACATATATGGTCAACAGAATTACCGGAACCAAAAGTGATAGAAAGTTCAAACATGTCTCAGAACGGCGTATAACGTCATAATATCACGTTTTGGGCGCATTTTGCTTTTTATCTCCAACATGCTCCAATACGATATTTGGCCCCTGAATATCACAAATATGGTCAACAGAATCATCGGAACCAAAAGTGATAGAAAGTTCAAACATGTCTCAGAACGACGTATAACGTCATAATATCACGTTTTGGGCGCATTTTGTTTTTTATCCCCAACATGCTCCAATACGATATTTGGCCCCTGAATATCACAAATATGGTCAACAGAATTATCGGAACCAAAAGTGATAGAAAGTTCAAACATGGCTCAGAACGGCGTATAACGTCATAATATCACGTTTTGGGCACATATTGTTTTTTATCTACAACATGCTCCAACATGTCATTTGGCGCCTGAATATCACAAATATGGTCAACAGAATAATCGGAACCAAAAGTGATAGAAAGTTCAAACATGGCTCAGAACGGCGTATAACGTCATAATATCACGTTTTGGGCACATTTTGTTTTTTATCTCCAACATGCTCCAACATGTCATTTGGCGCCTGAATATCACAAATATGGTCAACAGAATTATCGGAACCAAAAGTGATAGAAAGTTCAAACATGGGTCAGAACGGCGTATAACGTCATAATATCACGTTTTGGGCACATTTTGTTTTTTATCCCCAACATGCTCCAATACGATATTTGGCCCCTGAATATCACAAATATGGTCAACAGAATTATCGGAACCAAAAGTGATAGAAAGTTCAAACATGGCTCAGAACGGCGTATAACGTCATAATATCACGTTTTGGGCACATATTGTTTTTTATCTCCAACATGCTCCAACATGTCATTTGGCGCCTGAATATCACAAATATGGTCAACAGAATTATCGGAACCAAAAGTGATATAAAGTTCAAACAGGGCTCAGAACGGCGTATAACGTCATAATATCACGTTTTGGGCACATTTTGTTTTTTATCTCCAACATGCTCCAATATGTCATTTGGCGCCTGAATATCACATATATGGTCAACAGAATTACCGGAACCAAAAGTGATAGAAAGTTCAAACATGTCTCAGAACGGCGTATAACGTCATAATATCACGTTTTGGGCGCATTTTGCTTTTTATCTCCAACATGCTCCAATACGATATTTGGCCCCTGAATATCACAAATATGGTCAACAGAATCATCGGAACCAAAAGTGATAGAAAGTTCAAACATGTCTCAGAACGACGTATAACGTCATAATATCACGTTTTGGGCGCATTTTGCTTTTTATCTCCAACATGCTCCAATACGATATTTGGCCCCTGAATATCACAAATATGGTCAACAGAATTATCGGAACCAAAAGTGATAGAAAGTTTACCATGGCTCAGAATGGCGTATAACGTCATAATATCACGTTTTGGGCGCATTTTGTTTTTTATCTCCAACATGCTCCAAGATGTCATTTGGCGCCTGAATATCACATATATGGTCAACAGAATTACCGGAACCAAAAGTGATAGAAAGTTCAAACATGGCTCAGAACGGCGTATAACGTCATAATATCACGTTTTGGGCGCATTTTGTTTTTTATCTCCAACATGCTCCAACATGTCATTTGGCGCCTGAATATCACAAATATGGTCAACAGAATTATCGGAACCAAAAGTGATAGAAAGTTCAAACATGGGTCAGAACGGCGTATAACGTCATAATATCACGTTTTGGGCACATTTTGTTTTTTATCCCCAACATGCTCCAATACGATATTTGGCCCCTGAATATCACAAATATGGTCAACAGAATTATCGGAACCAAAAGTGATAGAAAGTTCAAACATGGCTCAGAACGGCGTATAACGTCATAATATCACGTTTTGGGCACATATTGTTTTTTATCTCCAACATGCTCCAACATGTCATTTGGCGCCTGAATATCACAAATATGGTCAACAGAATTATCGGAACCAAAAGTGATATAAAGTTCAAACAGGGCTCAGAACGGCGTATAACGTCATAATATCACGTTTTGGGCACATTTTGTTTTTTATCTCCAACATGCTCCAATATGTCATTTGGCGCCTGAATATCACATATATGGTCAACAGAATTACCGGAACCAAAAGTGATAGAAAGTTCAAACATGTCTCAGAACGGCGTATAACGTCATAATATCACGTTTTGGGCGCATTTTGCTTTTTATCTCCAACATGCTCCAATACGATATTTGGCCCCTGAATATCACAAATATGGTCAACAGAATCATCGGAACCAAAAGTGATAGAAAGTTCAAACATGTCTCAGAACGACGTATAACGTCATAATATCACGTTTTGGGCGCATTTTGCTTTTTATCTCCAACATGCTCCAATACGATATTTGGCCCCTGAATATCACAAATATGGTCAACAGAATTATCGGAACCAAAAGTGATAGAAAGTTTACCATGGCTCAGAATGGCGTATAACGTCATAATATCACGTTTTGGGCGCATTTTGTTTTTTATCTCCAACATGCTCCAATACGATATTTGGCCCCTGAATATCACAAATATGGTCAACAGAATTATCGGAACCAAAAGTGATAGATAGTTCAAACATGGCTCAGAACGGCGTATAACGTCATAATATCAGGTTTTGGGCACATTTTGTTTTTTATCCCCAACATGCTCCAATACGATATTTGGCCCCTGAATATCACAAATATGGTCAACAGAATTATCGGAACCAAAAGTGATAGAAAGTTCAAACATGGCTCAGAACGGCGTATAACGTCATAATATCACGTTTTGGGCACATATTGTTTTTTATCTACAACATGCTCCAACATGTCATTTGGCGCCTGAATATCACAAATATGGTCAACAGAATAATCGGAACCAAAAGTGATAGAAAGTTCAAACATGGCTCAGAACGGCGTATAACGTCATAATATCACGTTTTGGGCACATTTTGTTTTTTATCTCCAACATGCTCCAACATGTCATTTGGCGCCTGAATATCACAAATATGGTCAACAGAATTATCGGAACCAAAAGTGATAGAAAGTTCAAACATGGGTCAGAACGGCGTATAACGTCATAATATCACGTTTTGGGCACATTTTGTTTTTTATCCCCAACATGCTCCAATACGATATTTGGCCCCTGAATATCACAAATATGGTCAACAGAATTATCGGAACCAAAAGTGATAGAAAGTTCAAACATGGCTCAGAACGGCGTATAACGTCATAATATCACGTTTTGGGCACATATTGTTTTTTATCTCCAACATGCTCCAACATGTCATTTGGCGCCTGAATATCACAAATATGGTCAACAGAATTATCGGAACCAAAAGTGATATAAAGTTCAAACAGGGCTCAGAACGGCGTATAACGTCATAATATCACGTTTTGGGCACATTTTGTTTTTTATCTCCAACATGCTCCAATATGTCATTTGGCGCCTGAATATCACATATATGGTCAACAGAATTACCGGAACCAAAAGTGATAGAAAGTTCAAACATGTCTCAGAACGGCGTATAACGTCATAATATCACGTTTTGGGCGCATTTTGCTTTTTATCTCCAACATGCTCCAATACGATATTTGGCCCCTGAATATCACAAATATGGTCAACAGAATCATCGGAACCAAAAGTGATAGAAAGTTCAAACATGTCTCAGAACGACGTATAACGTCATAATATCACGTTTTGGGCGCATTTTGCTTTTTATCTCCAACATGCTCCAATACGATATTTGGCCCCTGAATATCACAAATATGGTCAACAGAATTATCGGAACCAAAAGTGATAGAAAGTTTACCATGGCTCAGAATGGCGTATAACGTCATAATATCACGTTTTGGGCGCATTTTGTTTTTTATCTCCAACATGCTCCAAGATGTCATTTGGCGCCTGAATATCACATATATGGTCAACAGAATTACCGGAACCAAAAGTGATAGAAAGTTCAAACATGGCTCAGAACGGCGTATAACGTCATAATATCACGTTTTGGGCACATATTGTTTTTTATCTCCAACATGCTCCAACATGTCATTTGGCGCCTGAATATCACAAATATGGTCAACAGAATTATCGGAACCAAAAGTGATATAAAGTTCAAACACGGCTCAGAACGGCGTATAACGTCATAATATCACGTTTTGGGCACATTTTGTTTTTTATCTCCAACATGCTCCAATATGTCATTTGGCGCCTGAATATCACATATATGGTCAACAGAATCATCGGAACCAAAAGTGATAGAAAGTTCAAACATGTCTCAGAACGGCGTATAACGTCATAATATCACGTTTTGGGCGCATTTTGCTTTTTATCTCCAACATGCTCCAATACGATATTTGGCCCCTGAATATCACAAATATGGTCAACAGAATTATCGGAACCAAAAGTGATAGAAAGTTTACCATGGCTCAGAATGGCGTATAACGTCATAATATCACGTTTTGGGCGCATTTTGTTTTTTATCTCCAACATGCTCCAATACGATATTTGGCCCCTGAATATCACAAATATGGTCAACAGAATTATCGGAACCAAAAGTGATAGATAGTTCAAACATGGCTCAGAACGGCGTATAACGTCATAATATCAGGTTTTGGGCACATTTTGTTTTTTATCCCCAACATGCTCCAATACGATATTTGGCCCCTGAATATCACAAATATGGTCAACAGAATTATCGGAACCAAAAGTGATAGAAAGTTCAAACATGGCTCAGAACGGCGTATAACGTCATAATATCACGTTTTGGGCACATATTGTTTTTTATCTACAACATGCTCCAACATGTCATTTGGCGCCTGAATATCACAAATATGGTCAACAGAATAATCGGAACCAAAAGTGATAGAAAGTTCAAACATGGCTCAGAACGGCGTATAACGTCATAATATCACGTTTTGGGCACATTTTGTTTTTTATCTCCAACATGCTCCAACATGTCATTTGGCGCCTGAATATCACAAATATGGTCAACAGAATTATCGGAACCAAAAGTGATAGAAAGTTCAAACATGGGTCAGAACGGCGTATAACGTCATAATATCACGTTTTGGGCACATTTTGTTTTTTATCCCCAACATGCTCCAATACGATATTTGGCCCCTGAATATCACAAATATGGTCAACAGAATTATCGGAACCAAAAGTGATAGAAAGTTCAAACATGGCTCAGAACGGCGTATAACGTCATAATATCACGTTTTGGGCACATATTGTTTTTTATCTCCAACATGCTCCAACATGTCATTTGGCGCCTGAATATCACAAATATGGTCAACAGAATTATCGGAACCAAAAGTGATATAAAGTTCAAACAGGGCTCAGAACGGCGTATAACGTCATAATATCACGTTTTGGGCACATTTTGTTTTTTATCTCCAACATGCTCCAATATGTCATTTGGCGCCTGAATATCACATATATGGTCAACAGAATTACCGGAACCAAAAGTGATAGAAAGTTCAAACATGTCTCAGAACGGCGTATAACGTCATAATATCACGTTTTGGGCGCATTTTGCTTTTTATCTCCAACATGCTCCAATACGATATTTGGCCCCTGAATATCACAAATATGGTCAACAGAATCATCGGAACCAAAAGTGATAGAAAGTTCAAACATGTCTCAGAACGACGTATAACGTCATAATATCACGTTTTGGGCGCATTTTGCTTTTTATCTCCAACATGCTCCAATACGATATTTGGCCCCTGAATATCACAAATATGGTCAACAGAATTATCGGAACCAAAAGTGATAGAAAGTTTACCATGGCTCAGAATGGCGTATAACGTCATAATATCACGTTTTGGGCGCATTTTGTTTTTTATCTCCAACATGCTCCAAGATGTCATTTGGCGCCTGAATATCACATATATGGTCAACAGAATTACCGGAACCAAAAGTGATAGAAAGTTCAAACATGGCTCAGAACGGCGTATAACGTCATAATATCACGTTTTGGGCACATATTGTTTTTTATCTCCAACATGCTCCAACATGTCATTTGGCGCCTGAATATCACAAATATGGTCAACAGAATTATCGGAACCAAAAGTGATATAAAGTTCAAACACGGCTCAGAACGGCGTATAACGTCATAATATCACGTTTTGGGCACATTTTGTTTTTTATCTCCAACATGCTCCAATATGTCATTTGGCGCCTGAATATCACATATATGGTCAACAGAATCATCGGAACCAAAAGTGATAGAAAGTTCAAACATGTCTCAGAACGGCGTATAACGTCATAATATCACGTTTTGGGCGCATTTTGCTTTTTATCTCCAACATGCTCCAATACGATATTTGGCCCCTGAATATCACAAATATGGTCAACAGAATTATCGGAACCAAAAGTGATAGAAAGTTCAAACATGGCTCAGAACGGCGTATAACGTCATAATATCACGTTTTGGGCCCATTTTGTTTCTTATCTCAAACATGCTCCAATATGTCATTTGGCGCCTGAATATCACATATATGGTCAACAGAATTACCGGAACCAAAAGTGATAGAAAGTTCAAACATGTCTCAGAACGGCGTATAACGTCATAATATCACGTTTTGGGCGCATTTTGCTTTTTATCTCAAACATGCTCCAATACGATATTTGGCCCCTGAATATCACAAATATGGTCAACAGAATTATCGGAACCAAAAGTGATAGATAGTTCAAACATGGCTCAGAACGGCGTATAACGTCATAATATCAGGTTTTGGGCACATTTTGTTTTTTATCCCCAACATGCTCCAATACGATATTTGGCCCCTGAATATCACAAATATGGTCAACAGAATTATCGGAACCAAAAGTGATAGAAAGTTCAAACATGGCTCAGAACGGCGTATAACGTCATAATATCACGTTTTGGGCACATATTGTTTTTTATCTACAACATGCTCCAACATGTCATTTGGCGCCTGAATATCACAAATATGGTTAACAGAATAATCGGAACCAAAAGTGATAGAAAGTTCAAACATGGCTCAGAACGGCGTATAACGTGATAATATCACGTTTTGGGCACATTTTGTTTTTTATCTCCAACATGCTCCAACATGTCATTTGGCGCCTGAATATCACAAATATGGTCAACAGAATTATCGGAACCAAAAGTGATAGAAAGTTCAAACATGGGTCAGAACGGCGTATAACGTCATAATATCACGTTTTGGGCACATTTTGTTTTTTATCCCCAACATGCTCCAATACGATATTTGGCCCCTGAATATCACAAATATGGTCAACAGAATTATCGGAACCAAAAGTGATAGAAAGTTCAAACATGGCTCAGAACGGCGTATAACGTCATAATATCACGTTTTGGGCACATATTGTTTTTTATCTCCAACATGCACCAACATGTCATTTGGCGCCTGAATATCACAAATATGGTCAACAGAATTATCGGAACCAAAAGTGATATAAAGTTCAAACAGGGCTCAGAACGGCGTATAACGTCATAATATCACGTTTTGGGCGCATTTTGTTTTTTATCTCCAACATGCTCCAAGATGTCATTTGGCGCCTGAATATCACATATATGGTCAACAGAATTACCGGAACCAAAAGTGATAGAAAGTTCAAACATGGCTCAGAACGGCGTATAACGTCATAATATCACGTTTTGGGCCCATTTTGTTTTTTATCTCCAACATGCTCCAATATGTCATTTGGCGCCTGAATATCACATATATGGTCAACAGAATCATCGGAACCAAAAGTGATAGAAAGTTCAAACATGTCTCAGAACGGCGTATAACGTCATAATATCACGTTTTGGGCGCATTTTGCTTTTTATCTCCAACATGCTCCAATACGATATTTGGCCCCTGAATATCACAAATATGGTCAACAGAATTATCGGAACCAAAAGTGATAGAAAGTTCAAACATGGCTCAGAACGGCGTATAACGTCATAATATCACGTTTTGGGCACATTTTGTTTTTTATCTCCAACATGCTCCAATATGTCATTTGGCGCCTGAATATCACATATATGGTCAACAGAATCATCGGAACCAAAAGTGATAGAAAGTTCAAACATGGCTCAGAACGGCGTATAACGTCATAATATCACGTTTTGGGCACATATTGTTTTTTATCTCCAACATGCTCCAAGATGACATTTGGCCCCTGAATATCACATATATGGTCAACAGAATTACCGGAACCAAAAGTGATATAAAGTTCAAACAGGGCTCAGAACGGCGTATAACGTCATAATATCACGTTTTGGGCGCATTTTGTTTTTTATCTCCAACATGCTCCAAGATGTCATTTGGCGCCTGAATATCACATATATGGTCAACAGAATTACCGGAACCAAAAGTGATAGAAAGTTCAAACATGGCTCAGAACGGCGTATAACGTCATAATATCACGTTTTGGGCGCATTTTGTTTTTTATCTCCAACATGCTCCAAGATGTCATTTGGCGCCTGAATATCACATATATGGTCAACAGAATCATCGGAACCAAAAGTGATAGAAAGTTCAAACATGTCTCAGAACGGCGTATAACGTCATAATATCACGTTTTGGGCGCATTTTGCTTTTTATCTCCAACATGCTCCAATACGATATTTGGCCCCTGAATATCACAAATATGGTCAACAGAATTATCGGAACCAAAAGTGATAGAAAGTTCAAACATGGCTCAGAACGGCGTATAACGTCATAATATCACGTTTTGGGCGCATTTTGCTTTTTATCTCCAACATGCTAAAATACGATATTTGGCCCCTGAATATCACTAATATGGTCAACAGAATTATCGGAACCAAAAGTGATAGAAAGTTCAAACATGGCTCAGAACGGCGTATAACGTCATAATATCACGTTTTCGGCACATTTTGTTTTTTATCTCCAACATGCTTCAACATGTCATTTGGCGCCTGAATATCACAAATATGGTCAACAGAATTATCGGAACCAAAAGTGATAGAAAGTTCAAACATGGCTCAGAACGGCGTATAACGTCATAATATCACGTTTTGGGCCCATTTTGTTTCTTATCTCAAACATGCTCCAATATGTCATTTGGCGCCTGAATATCACATATATGGTCAACAGAATCATCGGAACCAAAAGTGATAGAAAGTTCAAACATGTCTCAGAACGACGTATAACGTCATAATATCACGTTTTGGGCGCATTTTGCTTTTTATCTCCAACATGCTCCAATACGATATTTGGCCCCTGAATATCACAAATATGGTCAACAGAATTATCGGAACCAAAAGTGATAGAAAGTTCAAACATGGCTCAGAACGGCGTATAACGTCATAATATCACGTTTTGGGCACATATTGTTTTTTATCTCCAACATGTCATTTGGCGCCTGAATATCACAAATATGGTCAACAGAATTATCGGAACCAAAAGTGATATAAAGTTCAAACACGGCTCAGAACGGCGTATAACGTCATAATATCACGTTTTGGGCACATTTTGTTTTTTATCTGCAACATGCTCCAAGACGTTATTTGGCGCCTGAATATCACATATATGGTCAACAGAATTATCGGAACCAAAAGTGATGTAAAGTTCAAACAGGGCTCAGAACGGCGTATAACGTCATAATATCACGTTTTGCACATTTTGTTTTTTATCTCCAACATGCTCCAATATGTCATTTGGCGCCTGAATATCACATATATGGTCAACAGAATTATCGGAACCAAAAGTGATAGAAAGTTCAAACATGGCTCAGAACGGCGTATGACGTCATAATATCACGTGTTGGGCACATTTTGTTTTTTATCTCCAACATGCTCCAATATGTCATTTGGCGCCTGAATATCACATATATGGTCAACAGAATTACCGGAACCAAAAGTGATAGAAAGTTCAAACATGGCTCAGAACGGCGTATAACGTCATAATATCATGTTTTGGGCGCATTTTGCTTTTTATCTCCAACATGCTCCAATACGATATTTGGCCCCTGAATATCACAAATATGGTCAACAGAATTATCGGAACCAAAAGTGATAGATAGTTCAAACATGGCTCAGAACGGCGTATAACGTCATAATATCAGGTTTTGGGCACATTTTGTTTTTTATCCCCAACATGCTCCAATACGATATTTGGCCCCTGAATATCACAAATATGGTCAACAGAATTATCGGAACCAAAAGTGATAGAAAGTTTAACATGGCTCAGAACGGCGTATAACGTCATAATATCACGTTTTGGGCGCATTTTGCTTTTTATCTCCAACATGCTCCAATACGATATTTGGCCCCTGAATATCACAAATATGGTCAACAGAATTATCGGAACCAAAAGTGATAGAAAGTTCAAACATGGCTCAGAACGGCGTATAACGTCATAATATCACGTTTTTAGCCCATTTTGTTTCTTATCTCAAACATGCTCCAATATGTCATTTGGCGCCTGAATATCACATATATGGTCAACAGAATCATCGGAACCAAAAGTGATAGAAAGTTCAAACATGTCTCAGAACGACGTATAACGTCATAGTATCACGTTTTGGGCGCATTTTGCTTTTTATCTCCAACATGCTCCAATACGATATTTGGCCCCTGAATATCACAAATATGGTCAACAGAATTATCGGAACCAAAAGTGATAGAAAGTTTAACATGGCTCAGAACGGCGTATAACGTCATAATATCACGTTTTGGGCGCATTTTGTTTTTTATCTCCAACATGCTCCAAGATGTCATTTGGCGCCTGAATATCACATATATGGTCAACAGAATTACCGGAACCAAAAGTGATAGAAAGTTCAAACATGGCTCAGAACGGCGTATAACGTCATAATATCACGTTTTGGGCACATATTGTTTTTTATCTCCAACATGCTCCAACATGTCATTTGGCGCCTGAATATCACATATATGGTCAACAGAATCATCGGAACCAAAAGTGATAGAAAGTTCAAACATGTCTCAGAACGGCGTATAACGTCATAATGTCACGTTTTGGGCACATTTTGTTTTTTATCTCCAACATGCTCCAAGATGACATTTGGCCCCTGAATATCACATATATGGTCAACAGAATTACCGGAACCAAAAGTGATAGAAAGTTCAAACATGGCTCAGAACGGCGTATAACGTCATAATATCACGTTTTGGGCCCATTTTGTTTTTTATCTCCAATATGCTCCAATATGTCATTTGGCGCCTGAATATCACATATATGGTCAACAGAATCATCGGAACCAAAAGTGATAGAAAGTTCAAACATGTCTCAGAACGGCGTATAACATCATAATATCACGTTTTGGGCGCATTTTGCTTTTTATCTCCAACATGCTAAAATACGATATTTGGCCCCTGAATATCACTAATATGGTCAACAGAATTATCGGAACCAAAAGTGATAGAAAGTTCAAACATGGCTCAGAACGGCGTATAACGTCATAATATCACGTTTTGGGCACATTTTGTTTTTTATCTCCAACATGCTCCAAGATGACATTTGGCCCCTGAATATCACATATATGGTCAACAGAATTACCGGAACCAAAAGTGATAGAAAGTTCAAACATGGCTCAGAACGGCGTATAACGTCATAATATCACGTTTTGGGCGCATTTTGTTTTTTATCTGAAGCATGCTCCAATATGTCATTTGGCGCCTGAATATCACATATATGGTCAACAGAATCATCGGAACCAAAAGTGATAGAAAGTTCAAACATGTCTCAGAACGGCGTATAACGTCATAATATCACGTTTTGGGCGCATTTTGCTTTTTATCTCCAACATGCTCCAATACGATATTTGGCCCCTGAATATCACAAATATGGTCAACAGAATTATCGGAACCAAAAGTGATAGAAAGTTCAAACATGGCTCAGAACGGCGTATAACGTCATAATATCACGTTTTGGGCCCATTTTGTTTCTTATCTCAAACATGCTCCAATATGTCATTTGGCGCCTGAATATCACATATATGGTCAACAGAATCATCGGAACCAAAAGTGATAGAAAGTTCAAACATGTCTCAGAACGACGTATAACGTCATAATATCACGTTTTGGGCGCATTTTGCTTTTTATCTCCAACATGCTCCAATACGATATTTGGCCCTGAATATCACAAATATGGTCAACAGATTTATCGGAACCAAAAGTGATATAAAGTTCAAACAGGGCTCAGAACGGCGTATAACGTCATAATATCACGTTTTGGGCACATTCTGTTTTTTATCTCCAACATGCTCCAATATGTCATTCGGCGCCTGAATATCACATATATGGTCAACAGAATTACCGGAACCAAAAGTGATAGAAAGTTCAAACATGTCTCAGAACGGCGTATAACGTCATAATATCACGTTTTGGGCGCATTTTGCTTTTTATCTCCAACATGCTCCAATACGATATTTGGCCCCTGAATATCACAAATATGGTCAACAGAATTATCGGAACCAAAAGTGATATAAAGTTCAAACAGGGCTCAGAACGGCGTATAACGTCATAATATCACGTTTTGGGCACATTTTGTTTTTTATCTCCAACATGCTCCAATAGGTCATTCGGCGCCTGAATATCACAAATATGGTCAACAGAATTATCGGAACCAAAAGTGATATAAAGTTCAAACAGGGCTCAGAACGGCGTATAACGTCATAATATCACGTTTTGGGCACATTTTGTTTTTTATCTCCAACATGCTCCAATATGTCATTTGGCGCCTGAATATCACATATATGGTCAACAGAATCATCGGAACCAAAAGTGATAGAAAGTTCAAACATGTCTCAGAACGGCGTATAACGTCATAATGTCACGTTTTGGGCACATTTTGTTTTTTGTCTCCAACATGCTCCAAGATGACATTTGGCCCCTGAATATCACATATATGGTCAACAGAATTTCCGGAACCAAAAGTGATAGAAAGTTCAAACATGGCTCAGAACGGCGTATAACGTCATAATATCACGTTTTGGGCACATATTGTTTTTTATCTCCAACATGTCATTTGGCGCCTGAATATCACAAATATGGTCAACAGAATTATCGGAACCAAAAGTGATAGAAAGTTCAAACATGGCTCAGAACGGCGTAAAACGTCATAATATCACGTTTTGGGCGCATTTTGTTTTTTATCTCCAACATGCTCCAATATGTCATTTGGCGCTTGAATATCACATATATGGTCAACAGAATCATCGGAACCAAAAGTGATAGAAAGTTCAAACATGTCTCAGAACGGCGTATAACGTCATAATATCACGTTTTGGGCGCATTTTGCTTTTTATCTCCAACATGCTCCAATACGATATTTGGCCCCTGAATATCACAAATATGGTCAACAGAATTATCGGAACCAAAAGTGATAGAAAGTTCAAACATGGCTCAGAACGGCGTATAACGTCATAATATCACGTTTTCGGCACATTTTGTTTTTTATCTCCAACATGCTTCAACATGTCATTTGGCGCCTGAATATCACAAATATGGTCAACAGAATTATCGGAACCAAAAGTGATAGAAAGTTCAAACATGGCTCAGAACGGCGTATAACGTCATAATATCACGTTTTGGGCCCATTTTGTTTCTTATCTCAAACATGCTCCAATATGTCATTTGGCGCCTGAATATCACATATATGGTCAACAGAATCATCGGAACCAAAAGTGATAGAAAGTTCAAACATGTCTCAGAACGACGTATAACGTCATAATATCACGTTTTGGGCGCATTTTGCTTTTTATCTCCAACATGCTCCAATACGATATTTGCGCCTGAATATCACATATATGGTCAACAGAATTACCGGAACCAAAAGTGATAGAAAGTTCAAACATGTCTCAGAACGGCGTATGACGTCATAATATCACGTTTTGGGCACATTTTGTTTTTTATCTCCAACATGCTCCAATATGTCATTTGGCGCCTGAATATCACATATATGGTCAACAGAATTATCGGAACCAAAAGTGATAGAAAGTTCAAACATGGCTCAGAACGGCGTATGACGTCATAATATCACGTGTTGGGCACATTTTGTTTTTTATCTCCAACATGCTCCAATATGTCATTTGGCGCCTGAATATCACATATATGGTCAACAGAATTACCGGAACCAAAAGTGATAGAAAGTTCAAACATGGCTCAGAACGGCGTATAACGTCATAATATCATGTTTTGGGCGCATTTTGCTTTTTATCTCCAACATGCTCCAATACGATATTTGGCCCCTGAATATCACAAATATGGTCAACAGAATTATCGGAACCAAAAGTGATAGATAGTTCAAACATGGCTCAGAACGGCGTATAACGTCATAATATCAGGTTTTGGGCACATTTTGTTTTTTATCCCCAACATGCTCCAATACGATATTTGGCCCCTGAATATCACAAATATGGTCAACAGAATTATCGGAACCAAAAGTGATAGAAAGTTTAACATGGCTCAGAACGGCGTATAACGTCATAATATCACGTTTTGGGCGCATTTTGCTTTTTATCTCCAACATGCTCCAATACGATATTTGGCCCCTGAATATCACAAATATGGTCAACAGAATTATCGGAACCAAAAGTGATAGAAAGTTCAAACATGGCTCAGAACGGCGTATAACGTCATAATATCACGTTTTTAGCCCATTTTGTTTCTTATCTCAAACATGCTCCAATATGTCATTTGGCGCCTGAATATCACATATATGGTCAACAGAATCATCGGAACCAAAAGTGATAGAAAGTTCAAACATGTCTCAGAACGACGTATAACGTCATAGTATCACGTTTTGGGCGCATTTTGCTTTTTATCTCCAACATGCTCCAATACGATATTTGGCCCCTGAATATCACAAATATGGTCAACAGAATTATCGGAACCAAAAGTGATAGAAAGTTCAAACATGGCTCAGAACGGCGTATAACGTCATAATATCACGTTTTTAGCCCATTTTGTTTCTTATCTCAAACATGCTCCAATATGTCATTTGGCGCCTGAATATCACATATATGGTCAACAGAATCATCGGAACCAAAAGTGATAGAAAGTTCAAACATGTCTCAGAACGACGTATAACGTCATAGTATCACGTTTTGGGCGCATTTTGTTTTTTATCTCCAACATGCTCCAAGATGTCATTTGGCGCCTGAATATCACATATATGGTCAACAGAATTACCGGAACCAAAAGTGATAGAAAGTTCAAACATGGCTCAGAACGGCGTATAACGTCATAATATCACGTTTTGGGCACATATTGTTTTTTATCTCCAACATGCTCCAACATGTCATTTGGCGCCTGAATATCACATATATGGTCAACAGAATCATCGGAACCAAAAGTGATAGAAAGTTCAAACATGTCTCAGAACGGCGTATAACGTCATAATGTCACGTTTTGGGCACATTTTGTTTTTTATCTCGAACATGCTCCAAGATGACATTTGGCCCCTGAATATCACATATATGGTCAACAGAATTACCGGAACCAAAAGTGATAGAAAGTTCAAACATGGCTCAGAACGGCGTATAACGTCATAATATCACGTTTTGGGCCCATTTTGTTTTTTATCTCCAATATGCTCCAATATGTCATTTGGCGCCTGAATATCACATATATGGTCAACAGAATCATCGGAACCAAAAGTGATAGAAAGTTCAAACATGTCTCAGAACGGCGTATAACATCATAATATCACGTTTTGGGCGCATTTTGCTTTTTATCTCCAACATGCTAAAATACGATATTTGGCCCCTGAATATCACTAATATGGTCAACAGAATTATCGGAACCAAAAGTGATAGAAAGTTCAAACATGGCTCAGAACGGCGTATAACGTCATAATATCACGTTTTGGGCACATTTTGTTTTTTATCTCCAACATGCTCCAAGATGACATTTGGCCCCTGAATATCACATATATGGTCAACAGAATTACCGGAACCAAAAGTGATAGAAAGTTCAAACATGGCTCAGAACGGCGTATAACGTCATAATATCACGTTTTGGGCGCATTTTGTTTTTTATCTGAAGCATGCTCCAATATGTCATTTGGCGCCTGAATATCACATATATGGTCAACAGAATCATCGGAACCAAAAGTGATAGAAAGTTCAAACATGTCTCAGAACGGCGTATAACGTCATAATATCACGTTTTGGGCGCATTTTGCTTTTTATCTCCAACATGCTCCAATACGATATTTGGCCCCTGAATATCACAAATATGGTCAACAGAATTATCGGAACCAAAAGTGATAGAAAGTTCAAACATGGCTCAGAACGGCGTATAACGTCATAATATCACGTTTTGGGCCCATTTTGTTTCTTATCTCAAACATGCTCCAATATGTCATTTGGCGCCTGAATATCACATATATGGTCAACAGAATCATCGGAACCAAAAGTGATAGAAAGTTCAAACATGTCTCAGAACGACGTATAACGTCATAATATCACGTTTTGGGCGCATTTTGCTTTTTATCTCCAACATGCTCCAATACGATATTTGGCCCTGAATATCACAAATATGGTCAACAGATTTATCGGAACCAAAAGTGATATAAAGTTCAAACAGGGCTCAGAACGGCGTATAACGTCATAATATCACGTTTTGGGCACATTCTGTTTTTTATCTCCAACATGCTCCAATATGTCATTCGGCGCCTGAATATCACATATATGGTCAACAGAATTACCGGAACCAAAAGTGATAGAAAGTTCAAACATGTCTCAGAACGGCGTATAACGTCATAATATCACGTTTTGGGCGCATTTTGCTTTTTATCTCCAACATGCTCCAATACGATATTTGGCCCCTGAATATCACAAATATGGTCAACAGAATTATCGGAACCAAAAGTGATATAAAGTTCAAACAGGGCTCAGAACGGCGTATAACGTCATAATATCACGTTTTGGGCACATTTTGTTTTTTATCTCCAACATGCTCCAATAGGTCATTCGGCGCCTGAATATCACAAATATGGTCAACAGAATTATCGGAACCAAAAGTGATATAAAGTTCAAACAGGGCTCAGAACGGCGTATAACGTCATAATATCACGTTTTGGGCACATTTTGTTTTTTATCTCCAACATGCTCCAATATGTCATTTGGCGCCTGAATATCACATATATGGTCAACAGAATCATCGGAACCAAAAGTGATAGAAAGTTCAAACATGTCTCAGAACGGCGTATAACGTCATAATGTCACGTTTTGGGCACATTTTGTTTTTTGTCTCCAACATGCTCCAAGATGACATTTGGCCCCTGAATATCACATATATGGTCAACAGAATTTCCGGAACCAAAAGTGATAGAAAGTTCAAACATGGCTCAGAACGGCGTATAACGTCATAATATCACGTTTTGGGCACATATTGTTTTTTATCTCCAACATGTCATTTGGCGCCTGAATATCACAAATATGGTCAACAGAATTATCGGAACCAAAAGTGATAGAAAGTTCAAACATGGCTCAGAACGGCGTAAAACGTCATAATATCACGTTTTGGGCGCATTTTGTTTTTTATCTCCAACATGCTCCAATATGTCATTTGGCGCTTGAATATCACATATATGGTCAACAGAATCATCGGAACCAAAAGTGATATAAAGTTCAAACAGGGCTCAGAACGGCGTATAACGTCATAATATCACGTTTTGGGCGCATTTTGCTTTTTATCTCCAACATGCTCCAATACGATATTTGGCCCCTGAATATCACAAATATGGTCAACAGAATTATCGGAACCAAAAGTGATAGAAAGTTCAAACATGGCTCAGAACGGCGTATAACGTCATAATATCACGTTTTCGGCACATTTTGTTTTTTATCTCCAACATGCTTCAACATGTCATTTGGCGCCTGAATATCACAAATATGGTCAACAGAATTATCGGAACCAAAAGTGATAGAAAGTTCAAACATGGCTCAGAACGGCGTATAACGTCATAATATCACGTTTTGGGCCCATTTTGTTTCTTATCTCAAACATGCTCCAATATGTCATTTGGCGCCTGAATATCACATATATGGTCAACAGAATCATCGGAACCAAAAGTGATAGAAAGTTCAAACATGTCTCAGAACGACGTATAACGTCATAATATCACGTTTTGGGCGCATTTTGCTTTTTATCTCCAACATGCTCCAATACGATATTTGCGCCTGAATATCACATATATGGTCAACAGAATTACCGGAACCAAAAGTGATAGAAAGTTCAAACATGTCTCAGAACGGCGTATGACGTCATAATATCACGTTTTGGGCACATTTTGTTTTTTATCTCCAACATGCTCCAATATGTCATTGGGCGCCTGAATATCACATATATGGTCAACAGAATTACCGGAACCAAAAGTGATAGAAAGTTCAAACATGGGTCAGAACGGCGTATAACGTCATAATATCACGTTTTGGGCCCATTTTGTTTTTTATCTCCAACATGCTCCAATATGTCATTTGGCGCCTGAATATCACATATATGGTCAACAGAATCATCGGAACCAAAAGTGATAGAAAGTTCAAACATGGCTCAGAACGGCGTATAACGTCATAATATCACGTTTTGGGCACATTTTGTTTTTTATCTCCAACATGCTCCAAGATGACATTTGGCCCCTGAATATCACATATATGGTCAACAGAATTACCGGAACCAAAAGTGATAGAAAGTTCAAACATGGCTCAGAACGGCGTATAACGTCATAATATCACGTTTTGGGCGCATTTTGTTTTTTATCTCCAACATGCTCCAATATGTCATTTGGCGCCTGAATATCATATATATGGTCAACAGAATCATCGGAACCAAAAGTGATAGAAAGTTCAAACATGTCTCAGAACGGCGTATAACGTCATAATATCACGTTTTGGGCGCATTTTGCTTTTTATCTCCAACATGCTCCAATACGATATTTGGCCCCTGAATATCACAAATATGGTCAACAGAATTATCGGAACCAAAAGTGATAGAAAGTTCAAACATGGCTCAGAACGGCGTATAACTTCATAATATCACGTTTTGGGCCCATTTTGTTTCTTATCTCAAACATGCTCCAATATGTCATTTGGCGCCTGAATATCACATATATGGTCAACAGAATCATCGGAACCAAAAGTGATAGAAAGTTCAAACATGTCTCAGAACGACGTATAACGTCATAATATCACGTTTTGGGCGCATTTTGCCTTTTATCTCCAACATGCTCCAATACGATATTTGGCCCCTGAATATCACAAATATGGTCAACAGAATTATCGGAACCAAAAGTGATAGAAAGTTCAAACATGGCTCAGAACGGCGTATAACGTCATAATATCACGTTTTGGGCACATATTGTTTTTTATCTACAACATGCTCCAACATGTCATTTGGCGCCTGAATATCACAAATATGGTCAACAGAATAATCGGAACCAAAAGTGATAGAAAGTTCAAACATGGCTCAGAACGGCGTATAACGTCATAATATCACGTTTTGGGCACATTTTGTTTTTTATCTCCAACATGCTCCAACATGTCATTTGGCGCCTGAATATCACAAATATGGTCAACAGAATTATCGGAACCAAAAGTGATAGAAAGTTCAAACATGGCTCAGAACGGCGTATAACGTCATAATATCACGTTTTGGGCACATATTGTTTTTTATCTCCAACATGCTCCAATATGTCATTTGGCGCCTGAATATCACAAATATGGTCAACAGAATTATCGGAACCAAAAGTGATATAAAGTTCAAACAGGGCTCAGAACGGCGTATAACGTCATAATATCACGTTTTGGGCACATTTTGTTTTTTATCTCCAACATGCTCCAATATGTCATTTGGCGCCTGAATATCACATATATGGTCAACAGAATTACCGGAACCAAAAGTGATAGAAAGTTCAAACATGTCTCAGAACGGCGTATAACGTCATAATATCACGTTTTGGGCGCATTTTGCTTTTTATCTCCAACATGCTCCAATACGATATTTGGCCCCTGAATATCACAAATATGGTCAACAGAATTATCGGAACCAAAAGTGATAGAAAGTTCAAACATGGCTCAGAACGGCGTATGACGTCATAATATCACGTTTTGGGCACATTTTGTTTTTTATCTCCAACATGCTCCAATATGTCATTTGGCGCCTGAATATCACATATATGGTCAACAGAATTACCGGAACCAAAAGTGATAGAAAGTTCAAACATGGCTCAGAACGGCGTATAACGTCATAATATCATGTTTTGGGCGCATTTTGCTTTTTATCTCCAACATGCTCCAATACGATATTTGGCCCCTGAATATCACAAATATGGTCAACAGAATTATCGGAACCAAAAGTGATAGATAGTTCAAACATGGCTCAGAACGGCGTATAACGTCATAATATCAGGTTTTGGGCACATTTTGTTTTTTATCCCCAACATGCTCCAATACGATATTTGGCTCCTGAATATCACAAATATGGTCAACAGAATTATCGGAACCAAAAGTGATAGAAAGTTCAAACATGGCTCAGAACGGCGTATAACGTCATAATATCACGTTTTGGGCACATTTTGTTTTTTATCTCCAACATGCTCCAATATGTCATTTGGCGCCTGAATATCACAAATATGTTCAACAGAATTATCGGAACCAAAAGTGATAGAAAGTTCAAACATGGCTCAGAACGGCGTATAACGTCATAATATCCCGTTTTGGGCGCATTTTGTTTTTTATCTCCAACATGCTCCAAGATGTCATTTGGCGCCTGAATATCACATATATGGTCAACAGAATTACCGGAACCAAAAGTGATAGAAAGTTGAAACATGGCTCAGAACGGCGTATAACGTCATAATATCATGTTTTGGGCGCATTTTGCTTTTTATCTCCAACATGCTCCAATACGATATTTGGCCCCTGAATATCACATATATGGTCAACAGAATTACCGGAACCAAAAGTGATAGAAAGTTCAAACATGGGTCAGAACGGCGTATAACGTCATAATATCACGTTTTGGGCCCATTTTGTTTTTTATCTCCAACATGTCATTTGGCGCCTGAATATCACAAATATGGTCAACAGAATTATCGGAACCAAAAGTGATATAAAGTTCAAACAGGGCTCAGAACGGCGTATAACGTCATAATATCACGTTTTGGGCACATTTTGTTTTTTATCTCCAACATGCTCCAATATGTCATTTGGCGCCTGAATATCACATATATGGTCAACAGAATTACCGGAACCAAAAGTGATAGAAAGTTCAAACATGTCTCAGAACGGCGTATAACGTCATAATATCACGTTTTGGGCGCATTTTGCTTTTTATCTCCAACATGCTCCAAGATGACATTTGGCCCCTGAATATCACATATATGGTCAACAGAATTACCGGAACCAAAAGTGATAGAAAGTTCAAACATGGCTCAGAACGGCGTATAACGTCATAATATCACGTTTTGGGCGCATTTTGTTTTTTATCTCCAACATGCTCCAATATGTCATTTGGCGCCTGAATATCACATATATGGTCAACAGAATCATCGGAACCAAAAGTGATAGAAAGTTCAAACATGTCTCAGAACGGCGTATAACGTCATAATATCACGTTTTGGGCGCATTTTGCTTTTTATCTCCAACATGCTCCAATACGATATTTGGCCCCTGAATATCACAAATATGGTCAACAGAATTATCGGAACCAAAAGTGATAGAAAGTTCAAACATGGCTCAGAACGGCGTATAACGTCATAATATCACGTTTTGGGCCCATTTTGTTTCTTATCTCAAACATGCTCCAATATGTCATTTGGCGCCTGAATATCACATATATGGTCAACAGAATCATCGGAACCAAAAGTGATAGAAAGTTCAAACATGTCTCAGAACGACGTATAACGTCGTAATATCACGTTTTGGGCGCATTTTGCCTTTTATCTCCAACATGCTCCAATACGATATTTGGCCCCTGAATATCACAAATATGGTCAACAGAATTATCGGAACCAAAAGTGATAGATAGTTCAAACATGGCTCAGAACGGCGTATAACGTCATAATATCAGGTTTTGGGCACATTTTGTTTTTTATCCCCAACATGCTCCAATACGATATTTGGCCCCTGAATATCACAAATATAGTCAACAGAATTATCGGAACCAAAAGTGATAGAAAGTTCAAACATGGCTCAGAACGGCGTATAACGTCATAATATCACGTTTTGGGCACATATTGTTTTTTATCTACAACATGCTCCAACATGTCATTTGGCGCCTGAATATCACAAATATGGTCAACAGAATAATCGGAACCAAAAGTGATAGAAAGTTCAAACATGGCTCAGAACGGCGTATAACGTCATAATATCACGTTTTGGGCACATTTTGTTTTTTATCTCCAACATGCTCCAACATGTCATTTGGCGCCTGAATATCACAAATATGGTCAACAGAATTATCGGAACCAAAAGTGATAGAAAGTTCAAACATGGGTCAGAACGGCGTATAACGTCATAATATCACGTTTTGGGCACATTTTGTTTTTTATCCCCAACATGCTCCAATACGATATTTGGCCCCTGAATATCACAAATATGGTCAACAGAATTATCGGAACCAAAAGTGATAGAAAGTTCAAACATGGCTCAGAACGGCGTATAACGTCATAATATCACGTTTTGGGCACATATTGTTTTTTATCTCCAACATGCTCCAACATGTCATTTGGCGCCTGAATATCACAAATATGGTCAACAGAATTATCGGAACCAAAAGTGATATAAAGTTCAAACAGGGCTCAGAACGGCGTATAACGTCATAATATCACGTTTTGGGCACATTTTGTTTTTTATCTCCAACATGCTCCAATATGTCATTTGGCGCCTGAATATCACATATATGGTCAACAGAATTACCGGAACCAAAAGTGATAGAAAGTTCAAACATCTCTCAGAACGGCGTATAACGTCATAATATCACGTTTTGGGCGCATTTTGCTTTTTATCTCCAACATGCTCCAATACGATATTTGGCCCCTGAATATCACAAATATGGTCAACAGAATCATCGGAACCAAAAGTGATAGAAAGTTCAAACATGTCTCAGAACGACGTATAACGTCATAATATCACGTTTTGGGCGCATTTTGCTTTTTATCTCCAACATGCTCCAATACGATATTTGGCCCCTGAATATCACAAATATGGTCAACAGAATTATCGGAACCAAAAGTGATAGAAAGTTTACCATGGCTCAGAATGGCGTATAACGTCATAATATCACGTTTTGGGCGCATTTTGTTTTTTATCTCCAACATGCTCCAAGATGTCATTTGGCGCCTGAATATCACATATATGGTCAACAGAATTACCGGAACCAAAAGTGATAGAAAGTTCAAACATGGCTCAGAACGGCGTATAACGTCATAATATCACGTTTTGGGCACATATTGTTTTTTATCTCCAACATGCTCCAACATGTCATTTGGCGCCTGAATATCACAAATATGGTCAACAGAATTATCGGAACCAAAAGTGATATAAAGTTCAAACACGGCTCAGAACGGCGTATAACGTCATAATATCACGTTTTGGGCACATTTTGTTTTTTATCTCCAACATGCTCCAATATGTCATTTGGCGCCTGAATATCACATATATGGTCAACAGAATCATCGGAACCAAAAGTGATAGAAAGTTCAAACATGTCTCAGAACGGCGTATAACGTCATAATATCACGTTTTGGGCGCATTTTGCTTTTTATCTCCAACATGCTCCAATACGATATTTGGCCCCTGAATATCACAAATATGGTCAACAGAATTATCGGAACCAAAAGTGATAGAAAGTTCAAACATGGCTCAGAACGGCGTATAACGTCATAATATCACGTTTTGGGCCCATTTTGTTTCTTATCTCAAACATGCTCCAATATGTCATTTGGCGCCTGAATATCACATATATGGTCAACAGAATTACCGGAACCAAAAGTGATAGAAAGTTCAAACATGTCTCAGAACGGCGTATAACGTCATAATATCACGTTTTGGGCGCATTTTGCTTTTTATCTCAAACATGCTCCAATACGATATTTGGCCCCTGAATATCACAAATATGGTCAACAGAATTATCGGAACCAAAAGTGATAGATAGTTCAAACATGGCTCAGAACGGCGTATAACGTCATAATATCAGGTTTTGGGCACATTTTGTTTTTTATCCCCAACATGCTCCAATACGATATTTGGCCCCTGAATATCACAAATATGGTCAACAGAATTATCGGAACCAAACGTGATAGAAAGTTCAAACATGGCTCAGAACGGCGTATAACGTCATAATATCACGTTTTGGGCACATATTGTTTTTTATCTACAACATGCTCCAACATGTCATTTGGCGCCTGAATATCACAAATATGGTTAACAGAATAATCGGAACCAAAAGTGATAGAAAGTTCAAACATGGCTCAGAACGGCGTATAACGTGATAATATCACGTTTTGGGCACATTTTGTTTTTTATCTCCAACATGCTCCAATATGTCATTTGGCGCCAGAATATCACATATATGGTCAACAGAATTACCGGAACCAAAAGTGATAGAAAGTTCAAACATGGGTCAGAACGGCGTATAACGTCATAATATCACGTTTTGGGCACATTTTGTTTTTTATCCCCAACATGCTCCAATACGATATTTGGCCCCTGAATATCACAAATATGGTCAACAGAATTATCGGAACCAAAAGTGATAGAAAGTTCAAACATGGCTCAGAACGGCGTATAACGTCATAATATCACGTTTTGGGCACATATTGTTTTTTATCTCCAACATGCTCCAACATGTCATTTGGCGCCTGAATATCACAAATATGGTCAACAGAATTATCGGAACCAAAAGTGATATAAAGTTCAAACAGGGCTCAGAACGGCGTATAACGTCATAATATCACGTTTTGGGCACATTTTGTTTTTTATCTCCAACATGCTCCAATATGTCATTTGGCGCCAGAATATCACATATATGGTCAACAGAATTACCGGAACCAAAAGTGATAGAAAGTTCAAACATGTCTCAGAACGGCGTATAACGTCA
Organism: Onthophagus taurus; assembly: GCF_036711975.1. Taxonomy (NCBI): domain Eukaryota; kingdom Metazoa; phylum Arthropoda; class Insecta; order Coleoptera; family Scarabaeidae; genus Onthophagus; species Onthophagus taurus. Next base: position 25,132,883 of record NC_091972.1, on the reverse strand, counting down.
TAATATCACGTTTTGGGCGCATTTTGCTTTTTATCTCCAACATGCTCCAATACGATATTTGGCCCCTGAATATCACATATATGGTCAACAGAATTACCGGAACCAAAAGTGATAGAAAGTTCAAACAGGGCTCAGAACGGCGTATAACGTCATAATATCAGGTTTTGGGCACATTTTGTTTTTTATCCCCAACATGCTCCAATACGATATTTGGCTCCTGAATATCACAAATATGGTCAACAGAATTATCGGAACCAAAAGTGATAGAAAGTTCAAACATGGCTCAGAACGGCGTATAACGTCACAATATCACGTTTTGGGCACATTTTGTTTTTTATCTCCAACATGCTCCAATATGTCATTTGGCGCCTGAATATCACAAATATGGTCAACAGAATTATCGGAACCAAAAGTGATATAAAGTTCAAACAGGGCTCAGAACGGCGTATAACGTCATAATATCACGTTTTGGGCACATTTTGTTTTTTATCTCCAACATGCTCCAATATGTCATTTGGCGCCTGAATATCACATATATGGTCAACAGAATTACCGGAACCAAAAGTGATAGAAAGTTCAAACATGTCTCAGAACGGCGTATAACGTCATAATATCACGTTTTGGGCGCATTTTGCTTTTTATCTCCAACATGCTCCAATACGATATTTGGCCCCTGAATATCACAAATATGGTCAACAGAATTATCGGAACCAAAAGTGATAGAAAGTTCAAACATGGCTCAGAACGGCGTATGACGTCATAATATCACGTTTTGGGCACATTTTGTTTTTTATCTCCAACATGCTCCAATATGTCATTTGGCGCCTGAATATCACATATATGGTCAACAGAATTACCGGAACCAAAAGTGATAGAAAGTTCAAACAGGGCTCAGAACGGCGTATAACGTCATAATATCATGTTTTGGGCGCATTTTGCTTTTTATCTCCAACATGCTCCAATACGATATTTGGCCCCTGAATATCACAAATATGGTCAACAGAATTATCGGAACCAAAAGTGATAGATAGTTCAAACATGGCTCAGAACGGCGTATAACGTCATAATATCAGGTTTTGGGCACATTTTGTTTTTTATCCCCAACATGCTCCAATACGATATTTGGCTCCTGAATATCACAAATATGGTCAACAGAATTATCGGAACCAAAAGTGATAGAAAGTTCAAACATGGCTCAGAACGGCGTATAACGTCATAATATCACGTTTTGGACACATTTTGTTTTTTATCTCCAACATGCTCCAATATGTCATTTGGCGCCTGAATATCACATATATGGTCAACAGAATTACCGGAACCAAAAGTGATAGAAAGTTCAAACATGGCTCAGAACGGCGTATAACGTCATAATATCATGTTTTGGGCGCATTTTGCTTTTTATCTCCAACATGCTCCAATACGATATTTGGCCCCTGAATATCACAAATATGGTCAACAGAATTATCGGAACCAAAAGTGATAGATAGTTCAAACATGGCTCAGAACGGCGTATAACGTCATAATATCAGGTTTTGGGCACATTTTGTTTTTTATCCCCAACATGCTCCAATACGATATTTGGCTCCTGAATATCACAAATATGGTCAACAGAATTATCGGAACCAAAAGTGATAGAAAGTTCAAACATGGCTCAGAACGGCGTATAACGTCATAATATCACGTTTTGGGCACATTTTGTTTTTTATCTCCAACATGCTCCAATATGTCATTTGGCGCCTGAATATCACAAATATGTTCAACAGAATTATCGGAACCAAAAGTGATAGAAAGTTCAAACATGGCTCAGAACGGCGTATAACGTCATAATATCACGTTTTGGGCGCATTTTGTTTTTTATCTCCAACATGCTCCAAGATGTCATTTGGCGCCTGAATATCACATATATGGTCAACAGAATTACCGGAACCAAAAGTGATAGAAAGTTGAAACATGGCTCAGAACGGCGTATAACGTCATAATATCATGTTTTGGGCGCATTTTGCTTTTTATCTCCAACATGCTCCAATACGATATTTGGCCCCTGAATATCACAAATATGGTCAACAGAATTATCGGAACCAAAAGTGATAGAAAGTTCAAACATGGCTCAGAACGGCGTATAACGTCATAATATCACGTTTTGGGCACATATTGTTTTTTATCTCCAACATGCTCCACCATGTCATTTGGCGCCTGAATATCACAAATATGCTCAACAGAATTATCGGAACCAAAAGTGATATAAAGTTCAAACACGGCTCAGAACGGCGTATAACGTCATAATATCACGTTTTGGGCACATTTTGTTTTTTATCTCCAACATGCTCCAATATGTCATTTGGCGCCTGAATATCACATATATGGTCAACAGAATTACCGGAACCAAAAGTGATAGAAAGTTCAAACATGGCTCAGAACGGCGTATAACGTCATAATATCACGTTTTGGGCACATTTTGTTTTTTATCTCCAACATGCTCCAAGATGTCATTTGGCGCCTGAATATCACATATATGGTCAACAGAATTACCGGAACTAAAAGTGATAGAAAGTTCAAACATGGCTCAGAACGGCGTATAACGTCATAATATCACGTTTTGGGCACATTTTGTTTTTTATCTCCAACATGCTCCAACATGTCATTTGGCACCTGAATATCACAAATATGGTCAACAGAATTATTGGAACCAAAAGTGATAGAAAGTTCAAACATGGCTCAGAACGGCGTATAACGTCATAATATCACGTTTTGGGCACATTTTGTTTTTTATCTCCAACATGCTCCAAGATGTCATTTGGCGCCTGAATATCACATATATGGTCAACAGAATTACCGGAACTAAAAGTGATATAAAGTTCAAACACGGCTCAGAACGGCGTATAACGTCATAATATCACGTTTTGGGCACATTTTGTTTTTTATCTCCAACATGCTCCAATACGATATTTGGCCCCTGAATATCACAAATATGGTCAACAGAATTATCGGAACCAAAAGTGATAGAAAGTTCAAACATGGCTCAGAACGGCGTATAACGTCATAATATCACGTTTTGGGCACATATTGTTTTTTATCTCCAACATGCTCCAACATGTCATTTGGCGCCTGAATATCACAAATATGGTCAACAGAATTATCGGAACCAAAAGTGATATAAAGTTCAAACACGGCTCAGAACGGCGTATAACGTCATAATATCACGTTTTGGGCACATTTTGTTTTTTATCTCCAACATGCTCCAATATGTCATTTGGCGCCTGAATATCACATATATGGTCAACAGAATTACCGGAACCAAAAGTGATAGAAAGTTCAAACATGTCTCAGAACGGCGTATAACGTCATAATATAACGTTTTGGGCACATTTTGTTTTTTATCTCCAACATGCTCCAACATGTCATTTGGCGCCTGAATATCACAAATATGGTCAACAGAATTATCGGAACCAAAAGTGATAGAAAGTTCAAACATGGCTCAGAACGGCGTATAACGTCATAATATCAGGTTTTGGGCACATTTTGTTTTTTATCCCCAACATGCTCCAATACGATATTTGGCTCCTGAATATCACAAATATGGGCAACAGAATTATCGGAACCAAAAGTGATAGAAAGTTCAAACATGGCTCAGAACGGCGTATAACGTCATAATATCACGTTTTGGGCACATTTTGTTTTTTATCTCCAACATGCTCCAATATGTCATTTGGCCCCTCAATATCACAAATATGGTCAACAGAATTATCGGAACCAAAAGTGATAGATAGTTCAAACATGGCTCAGAACGGCGTATAACGTCATAATATCAGGTTTTGGGCACATTTTGTTTTTTATCCCCAACATGCTCCAATACGATATTTGGCTCCTGAATATCACAAGTATGGTCAACAGAATTATCGGAACCAAAAGTGATAGAAAGTTCAAACATGGCTCAGAACGGCGTATAACGTCATAATATCACGTTTTGGGCACATATTGTTTTTTATCTCCAACATGCTCCAACATGTCATTTGGCGCCTGAATATCACAAATATGTTCAACAGAATTATCGGAACCAAAAGTGATAGAAAGTTCAAACATGGCTCAGAACGGCGTATAACGTCATAATATCACGTTTTGGGCGCATTTTGTTTTTTATCTCCAACATGCTCCAAGATGTCATTTGGCGCCTGAATATCACATATATGGTCAACAGAATTACCGGAACCAAAAGTGATAGAAAGTTCAAACATGGCTCAGAACGGCGTATAACGTCATAATATCACGTTTTGGGCACATATTGTTTTTTATCTCCAACATGCTCCAACATGTCATTTGGCGCCTGAATATCACAAATATGGTCAACAGAATTATCGGAACCAAAAGTGATATAAAGTTCAAACACGGCTCAGAACGGCGTATAACGTCATAATATCACGTTTTGGGCACATTTTGTTTTTTATCTCCAACATGCTCCAATATGTCATTTGGCGCCTGAATATCACATATGTGGTCAACAGAATCATCGGAACCAAAAGTGATAGAAAGTTCAAACATGTCTCAGAACGGCGTATAACGTCATAATGTCACGTTTTGGGCACATTTTGTTTTTTATCTCCAACATGCTCCAAGATGACATTTGGCCCCTGAATATCACATATATGGTCAACAGAATTACCGGAACCAAAAGTGATAGAAAGTTCAAACATGGCTCAGAACGGCGTATAACGTCATAATATCACGTTTTGGGCCCATTTTGTTTTTTATCTCCAATATGCTCCAATATGTCATTTGGCGCCTGAATATCACATATATGGTCAACAGAATCATCGGAACCAAAAGTGATAGAAAGTTCAAACATGTCTCAGAACGGCGTATAACATCATAATATCACGTTTTGGGCGCATTTTGCTTTTTATCTCCAACATGCTCCAATACGATATTTGGCCCCTGAATATCACTAATATGGTCAACAGAATTATCGGAACCAAAAGTGATAGAAAGTTCAAACATGGCTCAGAACGGCGTATAACGTCATGATATCACGTTTTGGGCACATTTTGTTTTTTATCTCCAACATGCTCCAAGATGACATTTGGCCCCTGAATATCACATATATGGTCAACAGAATTACCGGAACCAAAAGTGATAGAAAGTTCAAACATGGCTCAGAACGGCGTATAACGTCATAATATCACGTTTTGGGCGCATTTTGTTTTTTATCTGAAGCATGCTCCAATATGTCATTTGGCGCCTGAATATCACATATATGGTCAACAGAATCATCGGAACCAAAAGTGATAGAAAGTTCAAACATGTCTCAGAACGGCGTATAACGTCATAATATCATGTTTTGGGCGCATTTTGCTTTTTATCTCCAACATGCTCCAATACGATATTTGGCCCCTGAATATCACAAATATGGTCAACAGAATTATCGGAACCAAAAGTGATAGATAGTTCAAACATGGCTCAGAACGGCGTATAACGTCATAATATCAGGTTTTGGGCACATTTTGTTTTTTATCCCCAACATGCTCCAATACGATATTTGGCTCCTGAATATCACAAATATGGTCAATAGAATTATCGGAACCAAAAGTGATAGAAAGTTCAAACATGGCTCAGAACGGCGTATAACGTCATAATATCACGTTTTGGGCACATTTTGTTTTTTATCTCCAACATGCTCCAACATGTCATTTGGCGCCTGAATATCACAAATATGGTCAACAGAATTATCGGAACCAAAAGTGATATAAAGTTCAAACACGGCTCAGAACGGCGTATAACGTCATAATATCAGGTTTTGGGCACATTTTGTTTTTTATCTCCAACATGCTCCAATATGTCATTTGGCGCCTGAATATCACATATATGGTCAACAGAATTACCGGAACCAAAAGTGATAGAAAGTTCAAACATGGCTCAGAACGGCGTATAACGTCATAATATCATGTTTTGGGCGCATTTTGCTTTTTATCTCCAACATGCTCCAATACGATATTTGGCCCCTGAATATCACAAATATGGTCAACAGAATTATCGGAACCAAAAGTGATAGATAGTTCAAACATGGCTCAGAACGGCGTATATCGTCATAATATCACGTTTTGGGCACATTTTGTTTTTTATCTCCAACATGCTCCAATATGTCATTTGGCGCCTGAATATCACAAATATGTTCAACAGAATTATCGGAACCAAAAGTGATAGAAAGTTCAAACATGGCTCAGAACGGCGTATAACGTCATAATATCACGTTTTGGGCGCATTTTGTTTTTTATCTCCAACATGCTCCAAGATGTCATTTGGCGCCTGAATATCACATATATGGTCAACAGAATTACCGGAACCAAAAGTGATAGAAAGTTCAAACATGGCTCAGAACGGCGTATAACGTCATAATATCACGTTTTGGGCACATATTGTTTTTTATCTCCAACATGCTCCAATATGTCATTTGGCGCCTGAATATCACATATGTGGTCAACAGAATCATCGGAACCAAAAGTGATAGAAAGTTCAAACATGTCTCAGAACGGCGTATAACGTCATAATGTCACGTTTTGGGCACATTTTGTTTTTTATCTCCAACATGCTCCAAGATGACATTTGGCCCCTGAATATCACATATATGGTCAACAGAATTACCGGAACCAAAAGTGATAGAAAGTTCAAACATGGCTCAGAACGGCGTATAACGTCATAATATCACGTTTTGGGCCCATTTTGTTTTTTATCTCCAATATGCTCCAATATGTCATTTGGCGCCTGAATATCACATATATGGTCAACAGAATCATCGGAACCAAAAGTGATAGAAAGTTCAAACATGTCTCAGAACGGCGTATAACATCATAATATCACGTTTTGGGCGCATTTTGCTTTTTATCTCCAACATGCTCCAATACGATATTTGGCCCCTGAATATCACTAATATGGTCAACAGAATTATCGGAACCAAAAGTGATAGAAAGTTCAAACATGGCTCAGAACGGCGTATAACGTCATAATATCACGTTTTGGGCACATTTTGTTTTTTATCTCCAACATGCTCCAAGATGACATTTGGCCCCTGAATATCACATATATGGTCAACAGAATTACCGGAACCAAAAGTGATAGAAAGTTCAAACATGGCTCAGAACGGCGTATAACGTCATAATATCACGTTTTGGGCGCATTTTGTTTTTTATCTGAAGCATGCTCCAATATGTCATTTGGCGCCTGAATATCACATATATGGTCAACAGAATCATCGGAACCAAAAGTGATAGAAAGTTCAAACATGTCTCAGAACGGCGTATAACGTCATAATATCATGTTTTGGGCGCATTTTGCTTTTTATCTCCAACATGCTCCAATACGATATTTGGCCCCTGAATATCACAAATATGGTCAACAGAATTATCGGAACCAAAAGTGATAGCTAGTTCAAACATGGCTCAGAACGGCGTATAACGTCATAATATCACGTTTTGGGCGCATTTTGTTTTTTATCTCCAACATGCTCCAAGATGTCATTTGGCGCCTGAATATCACATATATGGTCAACAGAATTACCGGAACCAAAAGTGATAGAAAGTTCAAACATGGCTCAGAACGGCGTATAACGTCATAATATCACGTTTTGGGCACATATTGTTTTTTATCTCCAACATGCTCCAACATGTCATTTGGCGCCTGAATATCACAAATATGGTCAACAGAATTATCGGAACCAAAAGTGATATAAAGTTCAAACACGGCTCAGAACGGCGTATAACGTCATAATATCAGGTTTTGGGCACATTTTGTTTTTTATCTCCAACATGCTCCAATATGTCATTTGGCGCCTGAATATCACATATATGGTCAACAGAATTACCGGAACCAAAAGTGATAGAAAGTTCAAACATGGCTCAGAACGGCGTATAACGTCGTAATATCATGTTTTGGGCGCATTTTGCTTTTTATCTCCAACATGCTCCAATACGATATTTGGCCCCTGAATATCACAAATATGGTCAACAGAATTATCGGAACCAAAAGTGATAGATAGTTCAAACATGGCTCAGAACGGCGTATAACGTCATAATATCAGGTTTTGGGCACATTTTGTTTTTTATCCCCAACATGCTCCAATACGATATTTGGCTCCTGAATATCACAAATATGGTCAACAGAATTATCGGAACCAAAAGTGATAGAAAGTTCAAACATGGCTCAGAACGGCGTATATCGTCATAGTATCACGTTTTGGGCACATTTTGTTTTTTATCTCCAACATGCTCCAATATGTCATTTGGCGCCTGAATATCACAAATATGTTCAACAGAATTATCGGAACCAAAAGTGATAGAAAGTTCAAACATGGCTCAGAACGGCGTATAACGTCATAATATCACGTTTTGGGCGCATTTTGTTTTTTATCTCCAACATGCTCCAAGATGTCATTTGGCGCCTGAATATCACATATATGGTCAACAGAATTACCGGAACCAAAAGTGATAGAAAGTTCAAACATGGCTCAGAACGGCGTATAACGTCATAATATCACGTTTTGGGCACATATTGTTTTTTATCTCCAACATGCTCCAACATGTCATTTGGCGCCTGAATATCACAAATATGGTCAACAGAATTATCGGAACCAAAAGTGATATAAAGTTCAAACACGGCTCAGAACGGCGTATAACGTCATAATATCACGTTTTGGGCACATTTTGTTTTTTATCTCCAACATGCTCCAATATGTCATTTGGCGCCTGAATATCACATATGTGGTCAACAGAATCATCGGAACCAAAAGTGATAGAAAGTTCAAACATGTCTCAGAACGGCGTATAACGTCATAATGTCACGTTTTGGGCACATTTTGTTTTTTATCTCCAACATGCTCCAAGATGACATTTGGCCCCTGAATATCACATATATGGTCAACAGAATTACCGGAACCAAAAGTGACAGAAAGTTCAAACATGGCTCAGAACGGCGTATAACGTCATAATATCACGTTTTGGGCCCATTTTGTTTTTTATCTCCAATATGCTCCAATATGTCATTTGGCGCCTGAATATCACATATATGGTCAACAGAATCATCGGAACCAAAAGTGATAGAAAGTTCAAACATGTCTCAGAACGGCGTATAACATCATAATATCACGTTTTGGGCGCATTTTGCTTTTTATCTCCAACATGCTCCAATACGATATTTGGCCCCTGAATATCACTAATATGGTCAACAGAATTATCGGAACCAAAAGTGATAGAAAGTTCAAACATGGCTCAGAACGGCGTATAACGTCATAATATCACGTTTTGGGCACATTTTGTTTTTTATCTCCAACATGCTCCAAGATGACATTTGGCCCCTGAATATCACATATATGGTCAACAGAATTACCGGAACCAAAAGTGATAGAAAGTTCAAACATGGCTCAGAACGGCGTATAACGTCATAATATCACGTTTTGGGCGCATTTTGTTTTTTATCTGAAGCATGCTCCAATATGTCATTTGGCGCCTGAATATCACATATATGGTCAACAGAATCATCGGAACCAAAAGTGATAGAAAGTTCAAACATGTCTCAGAACGGCGTATAACGTCATAATATCATGTTTTGGGCGCATTTTGCTTTTTATCTCCAACATGCTCCAATACGATATTTGGCCCCTGAATATCACAAATATGGTCAACAGAATTATCGGAACCAAAAGTGATAGATAGTTCAAACATGGCTCAGAACGGCGTATAACGTCATAATATCAGGTTTTGGGCACATTTTGTTTTTTATCCCCAACATGCTCCAATACGATATTTGGCTCCTGAATATCACAAATATGGTCAATAGAATTATCGGAACCAAAAGTGATAGAAAGTTCAAACATGGCTCAGAACGGCGTATAACGTCATAATATCACGTTTTGGGCACATTTTGTTTTTTATCTCCAACATGCTCCAATATGTCATTTGGCGCCTGAATATCACATATATGGTCAACAGAATTACCGGAACCAAAAGTGATAGAAAGTTCAAACATGGCTCAGAACGGCGTATAACGTCATAATATCATGTTTTGGGCGCATTTTGCTCTTTATCTCCAACATGCTCCAATACGATATTTGGCCCCTGAATATCACAAATATGGTCAACAGAATTATCGGAACCAAAAGTGATAGATAGTTCAAACATGGCTCAGAACGGCGTATAACGTCATAATATCAGGTTTTGGGCACATTTTGTTTTTTATCCCCAACATGCTCCAATACGATATTTGGCCCCTGAATATCACAAATATGGTCAACAGAATTATCGGAACCAAAAGTGATAGAAAGTTCAAACATGGCTCAGAACGGCGTATAACGTCATAATATCACGTTTTGGGCACATTTTGTTTTTTATCTCCAACATGCTCCAATATGTCATTTGGCGCCTGATATCACATATATGGTCAACAGAATTACCGGAACCAAAAGTGATAGAAAGTTCAAACATGGCTCAGAACGGCGTATAACGTCATAATATCAGGTTTTGGGCACATTTTGTTTTTTATCCCCAACATGCTCCAATACGATATTTGGCTCCTGAATATCACAAATATGGTCAACAGAATTATCGGAACCAAAAGTGATAGAAAGTTCAAACATGGCTCAGAACGGCGTATATCGTCATAATATCACGTTTTGGGCACATTTTGTTTTTTATCTCCAACATGCTCCAATATGTCATTTGGCGCCTGAATATCACAAATATGTTCAACAGAATTATCGGAACCAAAAGTGATAGAAAGTTCAAACATGGCTCAGAACGGCGTATAACGTCATAATATCACGTTTTGGGCGCATTTTGTTTTTTATCTCCAACATGCTCCAAGATGTCATTTGGCGCCTGAATATCACATATATGGTCAACAGAATTACCGGAACCAAAAGTGATAGAAAGTTGAAACATGGCTCAGAACGGCGTATAACGTCATAATATCATGTTTTGGGCGCATTTTGCTTTTTATCTCCAACATGCTCCAATACGATATTTGGCCCCTGAATATCACAAATATGGTCAACAGAATTATCGGAACCAAAAGTGATAGAAAGTTCAAACATGGCTCAGAACGGCGTATAACGTCATAATATCACGTTTTGGGCACATATTGTTTTTTATCTCCAACATGCTCCAACATGTCATTTGGCGCCTGAATATCACAAATATGGTCAACAGAATTATCGGAACCAAAAGTGATATAAAGTTCAAACACGGCTCAGAACGGCGTATAACGTCATAATATCACGTTTTGGGCACATTTTGTTTTTTATCTCCAACATGCTCCAATATGTCATTTGGCGCCTGAATATCACATATATGGTCAACAGAATCATCGGAACCAAAAGTGATAGAAAGTTCAAACATGTCTCAGAACGGCGTATGACGTCATAATATCACGTTTTGGGCACATTTTGTTTTTTATCTCCAACATGCTCCAATATGTCATTTGGCGCCTGAATATCACAAATATGTTCAACAGAATTATCGGAACCAAAAGTGATAGAAAGTTCAAACATGGCTCAGAACGGCGTATAACGTCATAATATCACGTTTTGGGCGCATTTTGTTTTTTATCTCCAACATGCTCCAAGATGTCATTTGGCGCCTGAATATCACATATATGGTCAACAGAATTACCGGAACCAAAAGTGATAGAAAGTTGAAACATGGCTCAGAACGGCGTATAACGTCATAATATCATGTTTTGGGCGCATTTTGCTTTTTATCTCCAACATGCTCCAATACGATATTTGGCCCCTGAATATCACAAATATGGTCAACAGAATTATCGGAACCAAAAGTGATAGAAAGTTCAAACATGGCTCAGAACGGCGTATAACGTCATAATATCACGTTTTGGGCACATATTGTTTTTTATCTCCAACATGCTCCAACATGTCATTTGGCGCCTGAATATCACAAATATGGTCAACAGAATTATCGGAACCAAAAGTGATATAAAGTTCAAACACGGCTCAGAACGGCGTATAACGTCATAATATCACGTTTTGGGCACATTTTGTTTTTTATCTCCAACATGCTACAATATGTCATTTGGCGCCTGAATATCACATATATGGTCAACAGAATCATCGGAACCAAAAGTGATAGAAAGTTCAAACATGTCTCAGAACGACGTATAACGTCATAATATCACGTTTTGGGCGCATTTTGCTTTTTATCTCCAACATGCTCCAATACGATATTTGGCCCCTGAATATCACAAATATGGTCAACAGAATTATCGGAACCAAAAGTGATAGAAAGTTTACCAAGGCTCAGAACGGCGTATAACGTCATAATATCACGTTTTGGGCGCATTTTGTTTTTTATCTCCAACATGCTCCAAGATGTCATTTGGCGCCTGAATATCACATATATGGTCAACAGAATTACCGGAACCAAAAGTGATAGAAAGTTCAAACATGGCTCAGAACGGCGTATAACGTCATAATATCACGTTTTGGGCACATATTGTTTTTTATCTCCAACATGCTCCAACATGTCATTTGGCGCCTGAATATCACAAATATGGTCAACAGAATTATCGGAACCAAAAGTGATATAAAGTTCAAACACGGCTCAGAACGGCGTATAACGTCATAATATCACGTTTTGGGCACATTTTGTTTTTTATCTCCAACATGCTCCAATATGTCATTTGGCGCCTGAATATCACATATATGGTCAACAGAATCATCGGAACCAAAAGTGATAGAAAGTTCAAACATGTCTCAGAACGGCGTATAACGTCATAATGTCACGTTTTGGGCACATTTTGTTTTTTATCTCCAACATGCTCCAAGATGACATTTGGCCCCTGAATATCACATATATGGTCAACAGAATTACCGGAACCAAAAGTGATAGAAAGTTCAAACATGGCTCAGAACGGCGTATAACGTCATAATATCACGTTTTGGGCCCATTTTGTTTTTTATCTCCAATATGCTCCAATATGTCATTTGGCGCCTGAATATCACATATATGGTCAACAGAATCATCGGAACCAAAAGTGATAGAAAGTTCAAACATGTCTCAGAACGGCGTATAACATCATAATATCACGTTTTGGGCGCATTTTGCTTTTTATCTCCAACATGCTCCAATACGATATTTGGCCCCTGAATATCACTAATATGGTCAACAGAATTATCGGAACCAAAAGTGATAGAAAGTTCAAACATGGCTCAGAACGGCGTATAACGTCATAATATCACGTTTTGGGCACATTTTGTTTTTTATCTCCAACATGCTCCAAGATGACATTTGGCCCCTGAATATCACATATATGGTCAACAGAATTACCGGAACCAAAAGTGATAGAAAGTTCAAACATGGCTCAGAACGGCGTATAACGTCATAATATCACGTTTTGGGCGCATTTTGTTTTTTATCTGAAGCATGCTCCAATATGTCATTTGGCGCCTGAATATCACATATATGGTCAACAGAATCATCGGAACCAAAAGTGATAGAAAGTTCAAACATGTCTCAGAACGGCGTATAACGTCATAATATCACGTTTTGGGCGCATTTTGCTTTTTATCTCCAACATGCTCCAATACGATATTTGGCCCCTGAATATCACAAATATGGTCAACAGAATTATCGGAACCAAAAGTGATAGAAAGTTCAAACATGGCTCAGAACGGCGTATAACGTCATAATATCACGTTTTGGGCCCATTTTGTTTCTTATCTCAAACATGCTCCAATATGTCATTTGGCGCCTGAATATCACATATATGGTCAACAGAATTACCGGAACCAAAAGTGATAGAAAGTTCAAACATGTCTCAGAACGGCGTATAACGTCATAATATCACGTTTTGGGCGCATTTTGCTTTTTATCTCCAACATGCTCCAATACGATATTTGGCCCCTGAATATCACATATATGGTCAACAGAATTACCGGAACCAAAAGTGACAGAAAGTTCAAACATGGCTCAGAACGGCGTATAACGTCATAATATCATGTTTTGGGCGCATTTTGCTTTTTATCTCCAACATGCTCCAATACGATATTTGGCCCCTGAATATCACAAATATGGTCAACAGAATTATCGGAACCAAAAGTGATAGATAGTTCAAACATGGCTCAGAACGGCGTATAACGTCATAATATCAGGTTTTGGGCACATTTTGTTTTTTATCCCCAACATGCTCCAATACGATATTTGGCTCCTGAATATCACAAATATGGTCAACAGAATTATCGGAACCAAAAGTGATAGAAAGTTCAAACATGGCTCAGAACGGCGTATAACGTCATAATATCACGTTTTGGGCCCATTTTGTTTTTTATCTCCAATATGCTCCAATATGTCATTTGGCGCCTGAATATCACATATATGGTCAACAGAATCATCGGAACCAAAAGTGATAGAAAGTTCAAACATGTCTCAGAACGGCGTATAACATCATAATATCACGTTTTGGGCGCATTTTGCTTTTTATCTCCAACATGCTCCAATACGATATTTGGCCCCTGAATATCACTAATATGGTCAACAGAATTATCGGAACCAAAAGTGATAGAAAGTTCAAACATGGCTCAGAACGGCGTATAACGTCATAATATCACGTTTTGGGCACATTTTGTTTTTTATCTCCAACATGCTCCAAGATGACATTTGGCCCCTGAATATCACATATATGGTCAACAGAATTACCGGAACCAAAAGTGATAGAAAGTTCAAACATGGCTCAGAACGGCGTATAACGTCATAATATCACGTTTTGGGCGCATTTTGTTTTTTATCTGAAGCATGCTCCAATATGTCATTTGGCGCCTGAATATCACATATATGGTCAACAGAATCATCGGAACCAAAAGTGATAGAAAGTTCAAACATGTCTCAGAACGGCGTATAACGTCATAATATCACGTTTTGGGCGCATTTTGCTTTTTATCTCCAACATGCTCCAATACGATATTTGGCCCCTGAATATCACAAATATGGTCAACAGAATTATCGGAACCAAAAGTGATAGAAAGTTCAAACATGGCTCAGAACGGCGTATAACGTCATAATATCACGTTTTGGGCCCATTTTGTTTCTTATCTCAAACATGCTCCAATATGTCATTTGGCGCCTGAATATCACATATATGGTCAACAGAATTACCGGAACCAAAAGTGATAGAAAGTTCAAACATGTCTCAGAACGGCGTATAACGTCATAATATCACGTTTTGGGCGCATTTTGCTTTTTATCTCCAACATGCTCCAATACGATATTTGGCCCCTGAATATCACATATATGGTCAACAGAATTACCGGAACCAAAAGTGACAGAAAGTTCAAACATGGCTCAGAACGGCGTATAACGTCATAATATCATGTTTTGGGCGCATTTTGCTTTTTATCTCCAACATGCTCCAATACGATATTTGGCCCCTGAATATCACAAATATGGTCAACAGAATTATCGGAACCAAAAGTGATAGATAGTTCAAACATGGCTCAGAACGGCGTATAACGTCATAATATCAGGTTTTGGGCACATTTTGTTTTTTATCCCCAACATGCTCCAATACGATATTTGGCTCCTGAATATCACAAATATGGTCAACAGAATTATCGGAACCAAAAGTGATAGAAAGTTCAAACATGGCTCAGAACGGCGTATATCGTCATAATATCACGTTTTGGGCACATTTTGTTTTTTATCTCCAACATGCTCCAATATGTCATTTGGCGCCTGAATATCACAAATATGTTCAACAGAATTATCGGAACCAAAAGTGATAGAAAGTTCAAACATGGCTCAGAACGGCGTATAACGTCATAATATCACGTTTTGGGCGCATTTTGTTTTTTATCTCCAACATGCTCCAAGATGTCATTTGGCGCCTGAATATCACATATATGGTCAACAGAATTACCGGAACCAAAAGTGATAGAAAGTTGAAACATGGCTCAGAACGGCGTATAACGTCATAATATCATGTTTTGGGCGCATTTTGCTTTTTATCTCCAACATGCTCCAATACGATATTTGGCCCCTGAATATCACAAATATGGTCAACAGAATTATCGGAACCAAAAGTGATAGAAAGTTTACCAAGGCTCAGAACGGCGTATAACGTCATAATATCACGTTTTGGGCGCATTTTGTTTTTTATCTCCAACATGCTCCAAGATGTCATTTGGCGCCTGAATATCACATATATGGTCAACAGAATTACCGGAACCAAAAGTGATAGAAAGTTCAAACATGGCTCAGAACGGCGTATAACGTCATAATATCACGTTTTGGGCACATATTGTTTTTTATCTCCAACATGCTCCAACATGTCATTTGGCGCCTGAATATCACAAATATGGTCAACAGAATTATCGGAACCAAAAGTGATATAAAGTTCAAACACGGCTCAGAACGGCGTATAACGTCATAATATCACGTTTTGGGCACATTTTGTTTTTTATCTCCAACATGCTCCAATATGTCATTTGGCGCCTGAATATCACATATATGGTCAACAGAATCATCGGAACCAAAAGTGATAGAAAGTTCAAACATGTCTCAGAACGGCGTATAACGTCATAATGTCACGTTTTGGGCACATTTTGTTTTTTATCTCCAACATGCTCCAAGATGACATTTGGCCCCTGAATATCACATATATGGTCAACAGAATTACCGGAACCAAAAGTGATAGAAAGTTCAAACATGGCTCAGAACGGCGTATAACGTCATAATATCACGTTTTGGGCCCATTTTGTTTTTTATCTCCAATATGCTCCAATATGTCATTTGGCGCCTGAATATCACATATATGGTCAACAGAATCATCGGAACCAAAAGTGATAGAAAGTTCAAACATGTCTCAGAACGGCGTATAACATCATAATATCACGTTTTGGGCGCATTTTGCTTTTTATCTCCAACATGCTCCAATACGATATTTGGCCCCTGAATATCACTAATATGGTCAACAGAATTATCGGAACCAAAAGTGATAGAAAGTTCAAACATGGCTCAGAACGGCGTATAACGTCATAATATCACGTTTTGGGCACATTTTGTTTTTTATCTCCAACATGCTCCAAGATGACATTTGGCCCCTGAATATCACATATATGGTCAACAGAATTACCGGAACCAAAAGTGATAGAAAGTTCAAACATGGCTCAGAACGGCGTATAACGTCATAATATCACGTTTTGGGCGCATTTTGTTTTTTATCTGAAGCATGCTCCAATATGTCATTTGGCGCCTGAATATCACATATATGGTCAACAGAATCATCGGAACCAAAAGTGATAGAAAGTTCAAACATGTCTCAGAACGGCGTATAACGTCATAATATCACGTTTTGGGCGCATTTTGCTTTTTATCTCCAACATGCTCCAATACGATATTTGGCCCCTGAATATCACAAATATGGTCAACAGAATTATCGGAACTAAAAGTGATAGAAAGTTCAAACATGGCTCAGAACGGCGTATAACGTCATAATATCACGTTTTGGGCCCATTTTGTTTCTTATCTCAAACATGCTCCAATATGTCATTTGGCGCCTGAATATCACATATATGGTCAACGGAATTACCGGAACCAAAAGTGATAGAAAGTTCAAACATGTCTCAGAACGGCGTATAACGTCATAATATCACGTTTTGGGCGCATTTTGCTTTTTATCTCCAACATGCTCCAATACGATATTTGGCCCCTGAATATCACATATATGGTCAACAGAATTACCGGAACCAAAAGTGACAGAAAGTTCAAACATGGCTCAGAACGGCGTATAACGTCATAATATCATGTTTTGGGCGCATTTTGCTTTTTATCTCCAACATGCTCCAATACGATATTTGGCCCCTGAATATCACAAATATGGTCAACAGAATTATCGGAACCAAAAGTGATAGATAGTTCAAACATGGCTCAGAACGGCGTATAACGTCATAATATCAGGTTTTGGGCACATTTTGTTTTTTATCCCCAACATGCTCCAATACGATATTTGGCTCCTGAATATCACAAATATGGTCAACAGAATTATCGGAACCAAAAGTGATAGAAAGTTCAAACATGGCTCAGAACGGCGTATAACGTCATAATATCACGTTTTGGGCCCATTTTGTTTTTTATCTCCAATATGCTCCAATATGTCATTTGGCGCCTGAATATCACATATATGGTCAACAGAATCATCGGAACCAAAAGTGATAGAAAGTTCAAACATGTCTCAGAACGGCGTATAACATCATAATATCACGTTTTGGGCGCATTTTGCTTTTTATCTCCAACATGCTACAATACGATATTTGGCCCCTGAATATCACTAATATGGTCAACAGAATTATCGGAACCAAAAGTGATAGAAAGTTCAAACATGGCTCAGAACGGCGTATAGCGTCATAATATCACGTTTTGGGCACATTTTGTTTTTTATCTCCAACATGCTCCAAGATGACATTTGGCCCCTGAATATCACATATATGGTCAACAGAATTACCGGAACCAAAAGTGATAGAAAGTTCAAACATGGCTCAGAACGGCGTATAACGTCATAATATCACGTTTTGGGCGCATTTTGTTTTTTATCTGAAGCATGCTCCAATATGTCATTTGGCGCCTGAATATCACATATATGGTCAACAGAATCATCGGAACCAAAAGTGATAGAAAGTTCAAACATGTCTCAGAACGGCGTATAACGTCATAATATCACGTTTTGGGCGCATTTTGCTTTTTATCTCCAACATGCTCCAATACGATATTTGGCCCCTGAATATCACAAATATGGTCAACAGAATTATCGGAACCAAAAGTGATAGAAAGTTCAAACATGGCTCAGAACGGCGTATAACGTCATAATATCACGTTTTGGGCCCATTTTGTTTCTTATCTCAAACATGCTCCAATATGTCATTTGGCGCCTGAATATCACATATATGGTCAACAGAATTACCGGAACCAAAAGTGATAGAAAGTTCAAACATGTCTCAGAACGGCGTATAACGTCATAATTAGAGACCGGATAAAAAAGTGTAAAAAAACTGGAAAAAAGTGCTTAAAAAATCTTAAACAAAAAGTTCTTAAAAGGCACACAATCTGTTAAAAAAGCATAGAATAAACAAAATTAAGCAAAAAACGATAATAGAGAAAAAATACATAAAAATTTGTTATAATGATGATAATAATATATTTAATATTTATATTTTACAATTTATTACGTTTACATAATGAATATCTATCTCCTATTATACAATGCTTAAAAGATTTCTTAATTAATGCTTAAAAGAATGAATAACTAAATGTTTCTCCAAGTTTTCCATGCTAAAATTATGTCTCCTGTCTGTTAGAATGTTTTTGTATGTAGAAAAACTACGTTCAACATCTACACTTGTTATTGGTGCATGTTTAAATTTTGGTATAATCGCTGGATCTATTTCAAAATCGCAATGTTCCGCACCATTTAAAATAGTAGATATTTTGTACAATGTCTGGAATCCTTCATTCTTTGAGAGAGTTTGAATCACTTTTTCTTTTACTATTTGACCAATAGATCCTGGGACACTATTTGCTGCCGCTTCAAAATTTTTTATAATATTTACGGATTCTACTAAGGGTAGCTGCTGTTTTTCTAAAAATTGAATACACTGACTTACAAATTTAAAATGACTTTTAATAAAAGCCAATTGTTGTGCAAGTTCGGGTATTTTTAGAACTCTCTGACATTCTTCAATAGATTTGCTTTCTGTACTTTGAAATTCAAGTATTATGCCTTGAAATTCTTTAAAATGATCGGCATAGTACATGGCAGCATCTAGCCAAGTTCCCCATCTTGTTAAAACTGGTGCTGGGGGTAGAGGAATGTCAGGCAATGTCTCTTTAAACAATTGCACTCTCAATGGAGCTTTCATAAATATTTGTTTACCATTTTTTATTAGTGTATTTACCATCGGATACTGCAATCTTATAGTTTCAGCTATGCGGTTGAGTCCATGAGCTAAACAGGTGCAATGTATTAAATTGTAATAGAAAATTTTTATATTTGACGCAGCTTTTATCATGTAAGCTGCAGCGTCGGAAAGCATTAATAAAATTTTTTCATTTGGAACTGCCTCGGGCAAAAAAATCTTGTTTAACTCGTCGTGAACAAATCTAGAAATCGTATTACTATTCGTTTTTGTTAATTCTTTTGAACTTATTAAAAAACCCTCTGTTACAACATCTTCATTCAAAACTCCTATAATAAGGTTGGCTACATATCTCCCACACGTATCAGTAGTTTCATCTACTGCGAACCATATATAGTTATTTGCAATATATTTTTTAATTTGTTGCATAGTTTCATCATAAACTGGGGCGACATAGTTCTTACGGAGAGTGCTTTCATCTGGGATATTTTTTTTGCAATATTTCTCTAGAAATTCTCTAAAAGACCTACTTTGTAATTTATTCAAGGGAATATCTGATTTAATCATAGCACTACACAAATCAAAATTAAAGTGTTTTTGTTCATTGAAACCAGAAGTTGAAGCTATTGAAGTCGAAATAGTTTGTTGCTTATTTTTATTTTCCTCGATTTTTCTAATGTGCTCCTTATGCCGGTCAGTTTTCAAATGTTGAGTAATATCATATTTTTTGTTACAGACGATCTGCAATAAAGTAAGCGAGTAGTTTATTAAAACTAAAGTCCATACGACGTAATGTTCTTGATTAAAACATATTTTGTTAAGGATTTTATTCATATTTTAAAGACATTAAGAACGTCCCGTAAGAGCCATCAAAATAAAATGACGTTTTAAACAGTTAAGAAAAGACGAAGTAATGTTGAATTCGCAAATTTGTACTTACAGTTTTAGAACATGCTTGACAAAAAATCTTTTTATTGTCAATTTTCAATTCTTTGTGGCCTCTAATCCACTCTTCTACGGTTGATTTATATTTTGGCATTTTGCAAATAAGTACCACGCACAGCTTCACATAACAGAACACCGCGAAGCTAACTACACACGTGTTAGAATACGACACAATATAACGTAAGCAGAGATATCGGAAACTTCGGGGAATCAAGCGACTCTTTACACAGTTGCCAATTTTGCTCTATGTACACGTTTTTACGCGTATATTGTTTTATATTATATTGTATTATTCTTAAAAATGATATAAACATGCATAAAAAGTTAAAAATAAGCACGAAATAAAAAAAAGCATAAAATCTCGAAAAAAGCAAAAAAAAGCATTAAAGAATATGTCGCAACATACTTAATTTTGCGTAATTCGTCTAGAAACTTAATATCTCATATTTGCTTATAAAATTGAGCAATAAGCATAACGCTTAAAATCCGGTCTCTAGTCATAATATCACGTTTTGGGCGCATTTTGCTTTTTATCTCCAACATGCTCCAATACGATATTTGGCCCCTGAATATCACATATATGGTCAACAGAATTACCGGAACCAAAAGTGACAGAAAGTTCAAACATGGCTCAGAACGGCGTATAACGTCATAATATCATGTTTTGGGCGCATTTTGCTTTTTATCTCCAACATGCTCCAATACGATATTTGGCCCCTGAATATCACAAATATGGTCAACAGAATTATCGGAACCAAAAGTGATAGAAAGTTCAAACATGGCTCAGAACGGCGTATATCGTCATAATATCACGTTTTGGGCACATTTTGTTTTTTATCTCCAACATGCTCCAATATGTCATTTGGCGCCTGAATATCACAAATATGTTCAACAGAATTATCGGAACCAAAAGTGATAGAAAGTTCAAACATGGCTCAGAACGGCGTATAACGTCATAATATCACGTTTTGGGCGCATTTTGTTTTTTATCTCCAACATGCTCCAAGATGTCATTTGGCGCCTGAATATCACATATATGGTCAACAGAATTACCGGAACCAAAAGTGATAGAAAGTTGAAACATGGCTCAGAACGGCGTATAACGTCATAATATCATGTTTTGGGCGCATTTTGCTTTTTATCTCCAACATGCTCCAATACGATATTTGGCCCCTGAATATCACAAATATGGTCAACAGAATTATCGGAACCAAAAGTGATATAAAGTTCAAACACGGCTCAGAACGGCGTATAACGTCATAATATCACGTTTTGGGCACATTTTGTTTTTTATCTCCAACATGCTCCAATATGTCATTTGGCGCCTGAATATCACATATATGGTCAACAAAATCATCGGAACCAAAAGTGATAGAAAGTTCAAACATGTCTCAGAACGGCGTATGACGTCATAATATCACGTTTTGGGCACATTTTGTTTTTTTCTCCAACATGCTCCAATATGTCATTTGGCGCCTGAATATCACAAATATGTTCAACAGAATTATCGGAACCAAAAGTGATAGAAAGTTCAAACATGGCTCAGAACGGCGTATAACGTCATAATATCACGTTTTGGGCGCATTTTGTTTTTTATCTCCAACATGCTCCAAGATGTCATTTGGCGCCTGAATATCACATATATGGTCAACAGAATTACCGGAACCAAAAGTGATAGAAAGTTGAAACATGGCTCAGAACGGCGTATAACGTCATAATATCATGTTTTGGGCGCATTTTGCTTTTTATCTCCAACATGCTCCAATACGATATTTGGCCCCTGAATATCACAAATATGGTCAACAGAATTATCGGAACCAAAAGTGATAGAAAGTTCAAACATGGCTCAGAACGGCGTATAACGTCATAATATCACGTTTTGCGCACATATTGTTTTTTATCTCCAACATGCTCCAACATGTCATTTGGCGCCTGAATATCACAAATATGGTCAACAGAATTATCGGAACCAAAAGTGATATAAAGTTCAAACACGGCTCAGAACGGCGTATAACGTCATAATATCACGTTTTGGGCACATTTTGTTTTTTATCTCCAACATGCTCCAATATGTCATTTGGCGCCTGAATATCACATATATGGTCAACAGAATCATCGGAACCAAAAGTGATAGAAAGTTCAAACATGTCTCAGAACGACGTATAACGTCATAATATCACGTTTTGGGCGCATTTTGCTTTTTATCTCCAACATGCTCCAATACGATATTTGGCCCCTGAATATCACAAATATGGTCAACAGAATTATCGGAACCAAAAGTGATAGAAAGTTTACCATGGCTCAGAACGGCGTATAACGTCATAATATCACGTTTTGGGCGCATTTTGTTTTTTATCTCCAACATGCTCCAAGATGTCATTTGGCGCCTGAATATCACATATATGGTCAACAGAATTACCGGAACCAAAAGTGATAGAAAGTTCAAACATGGCTCAGAACGGCGTATAACGTCATAATATCACGTTTTGGGCACATATTGTTTTTTATCTCCAACATGCTCCAACATGTCATTTGGCGCCTGAATATCACAAATATGGTCAACAGAATTATCGGAACCAAAAGTGATATAAAGTTCAAACACGGCTCAGAACGGCGTATAACGTCATAATATCACGTTTTGGGCACATTTTGTTTTTTATCTCCAACATGCTCCAATATGTCATTTGGCGCCTGAATATCACATATATGGTCAACAGAATCATCGGAACCAAAAGTGATAGAAAGTTCAAACATGTCTCAGAACGGCGTATAACGTCATAATGTCACGTTTTGGGCACATTTTGTTTTTTATCTCCAACATGCTCCAAGATGACATTTGGCCCCTGAATATCACATATATGGTCAACAGAATTACCGGAACCAAAAGTGATAGAAAGTTCAAACATGGCTCAGAACGGCGTATAACGTCATAATATCACGTTTTGGGCCCATTTTGTTTTTTATCTCCAATATGCTCCAATATGTCATTTGGCGCCTGAATATCACATATATGGTCAACAGAATCATCGGAACCAAAAGTGATAGAAAGCTCAAACATGTCTCAGAACGGCGTATAACATCATAATATCAGGTTTTGGGCGCATTTTGCTTTTTATCTCCAACATGCTCCAATACGATATTTGGCCCCTGAATATCACTAATATGGTCAACAGAATTATCGGAACCAAAAGTGATAGAAAGTTCAAACATGGCTCAGAACGGCGTATAACGTCATAATATCACGTTTTGGGCACATTTTGTTTTTTATCTCCAACATGCTCCAAGATGACATTTGGCCCCTGAATATCACATATATGGTCAACAGAATTACCGGAACCAAAAGTGATAGAAAGTTCAAACATGGCTCAGAACGGCGTATAACGTCATAATATCACGTTTTGGGCGCATTTTGTTTTTTATCTGAAGCATGCTCCAATATGTCATTTGGCGCCTGAATATCACATATATGGTCAACAGAATCATCGGAACCAAAAGTGATAGAAAGTTCAAACATGTCTCAGAACGGCGTATAACGTCATAATATCACGTTTTGGGCGCATTTTGCTTTTTATCTCCAACATGCTCCAATACGATATTTGGCCCCTGAATATCACAAATATGGTCAACAGAATTATCGGAACCAAAAGTGATAGATAGTTCAAACATGGCTCAGAACGGCGTATAACGTCATAATATCAGGTTTTGGGCACATTTTGTTTTTTATCCCCAACATGCTCCAATACGATATTTGGCCCCTAAATATCACAAATATGGTCAACAGAATTATCGGAACCAAAAGTGATAGAAAGTTCAAACATGGCTCAGAACGGCGTATAACGTCATAATATCACGTTTTGGGCACATTTTGTTTTTTATCTCCAACATGCTCCAACATGTCATTTGGCGCCTGAATATCACAAATATGGTCAACAGAATTATCGGAACCAAAAGTGATAGAAAGTTCAAACATGGGTCAGAACGGCGTATAACGTCATAATATCACGTTTTGGGCACATTTTGTTTTTTATCCCCAACATGCTCCAATACGATATTTGGCCCCTGAATATCACAAATATGGTCAACAGAATTATCGGAACCAAAAGTGATAGAAAGTTCAAACATGGCTCAGAACGGCGTATAACGTCATAATATCACGTTTTGGGCACATTTTGTTTTTTATCTCCAACATGCTCCAAGATGACATTTGGCCCCTGAATATCACATATATGGTCAACAGAATTACCGGAACCAAAAGTGATAGAAAGTTCAAACATGGCTCAGAACGGCGTATAACGTCATAATATCACGTTTTGGGCGCATTTTGTTTTTTATCTGAAGCATGCTCCAATATGTCATTTGGCGCCTGAATATCACATATATGGTCAACAGAATCATCGGAACCAAAAGTGATAGAAAGTTCAAACATGTCTCAGAACGGCGTATAACGTCATAATATCACGTTTTGGGCGCATTTTGCTTTTTATCTCCAACATGCTCCAATACGATATTTGGCCCCTGAATATCACAAATATGGTCAACAGAATTATCGGAACCAAAAGTGATAGATAGTTCAAACATGGCTCAGAACGGCGTATAACGTCATAATATCAGGTTTTGGGCACATTTTGTTTTTTATCCCCAACATGCTCCAATACGATATTTGGCCCCTGAATATCACAAATATGGTCAACAGAATTATCGGAACCAAAAGTGATAGAAAGTTCAAACATGGCTCAGAACGGCGTATAACGTCATAATATCACGTTTTGGGCACATTTTGTTTTTTATCTCCAACATGCTCCAACATGTCATTTGGCGCCTGAATATCACAAATATGGTCAACAGAATTATCGGAACCAAAAGTGATAGAAAGTTCAAACATGGGTCAGAACGGCGTATAACGTCATAATATCACGTTTTGGGCACATTTTGTTTTTTATCCCCAACATGCTCCAATACGATATTTGGCCCCTGAATATCACAAATATGGTCAACAGAATTATCGGAACCAAAAGTGATAGAAAGTTCAAACATGGCTCAGAACGGCGTATAACGTCATAATATCACGTTTTGGGCACATATTGTTTTTTATCTCCAACATGCTCCAACATGTCATTTGGCGCCTGAATATCACAAATATGGTCAACAGAATTATCGGAACCAAAAGTGATATAAAGTTCAAACAGGGCTCAGAACGGCGTATAACGTCATAATATCACGTTTTGGGCACATTTTGTTTTTTATCTCCAACATGCTCCAATATGTCATTTGGCGCCTGAATATCACATATATGGTCAACAGAATTACCGGAACCAAAAGTGATAGAAAGTTCAAACATGTCTCAGAACGGCGTATAACGTCATAATATCACGTTTTGGGCGCATTTTGCTTTTTATCTCCAACATGCTCCAATACGATATTTGGCCCCTGAATATCACAAATATGGTCAACAGAATTATCGGAACCAAAAGTGATAGAAAGTTCAAACATGGCTCAGAACGGCGTATGACGTCATAATATCACGTTTTGGGCACATTTTGTTTTTTATCTCCAACATGCTCCAATATGTCATTTGGCGCCTGAATATCACATATATGGTCAACAGAATTACCGGAACCAAAAGTGATAGAAAGTTCAAACAGGGCTCAGAACGGCGTATAACGTCATAATATCATGTTTTGGGCGCATTTTGCTTTTTATCTCCAACATGCTCCAATACGATATTTGGCCCCTGAATATCACAAATATGGTCAACAGAATTATCGGAACCAAAAGTGATAGATAGTTCAAACATGGCTCAGAACGGCGTATAACGTCATAATATCAGGTTTTGGGCACATTTTGTTTTTTATCCCCAACATGCTCCAATACGATATTTGGCTCCTGAATATCACAAATATGGTCAACAGAATTATCGGAACCAAAAGTGATAGAAAGTTCAAACATGGCTCAGAACGGCGTATAACGTCATAATATCACGTTTTGGGCACATTTTGTTTTTTATCTCCAACATGCTCCAATATGTCATTTGGCGCCTGAATATCACATATATGGTCAACAGAATTACCGGAACCAAAAGTGATAGAAAGTTCAAACATGGCTCAGAACGGCGTATAACGTCATAATATCAGGTTTTGGGCACATTTTGTTTTTTATCCCCAACATGCTCCAATACGATATTTGGCTCCTGAATATCACAAATATGGTCAACAGAATTATCGGAACCAAAAGTGATAGAAAGTTCAAACATGGCTCAGAACGGCGTATAACGTCATAATATCATGTTTTGGGCGCATTTTGCTTTTTATCTCCAACATGCTCCAATACGATATTTGGCCCCTGAATATCACAAATATGGTCAACAGAATTATCGGAACCAAAAGTGATAGATAGTTCAAACATGGCTCAGAACGGCGTATAACGTCATAATATCAGGTTTTGGGCACATTTTGTTTTTTATCCCCAACATGCTCCAATACGATATTTGGCTCCTGAATATCACAAATATGGTCAACAGAATTATCGGAACCAAAAGTGATAGAAAGTTCAAACATGGCTCAGAACGGCGTATAACGTCATAATGTCACGTTTTGGGCACATTTTGTTTTTTATCTCCAACATGCTCCAAGATGACATTTGGCCCCTGAATATCACATATATGGTCAACAGAATTACCGGAACCAAAAGTGATAGAAAGTTCAAACATGGCTCAGAACGGCGTATAACGTCATAATATCACGTTTTGGGCCCATTTTGTTTTTTATCTCCAATATGCTCCAATACGATATTTGGCCCCTGAATATCACAAATATGGTCAACAGAATTATCGGAACCAAAAGTGATAGATAGTTCAAACATGGCTCAGAACGGCGTATAACGTCATAATATCAGGTTTTGGGCACATTTTGTTTTTTATCCCCAACATGCTCCAATACGATATTTGGCCCCTGAATATCACAAATATGGTCAACAGAATTATCGGAACCAAAAGTGATAGAAAGTTCAAACATGGCTCAGAACGGCGTATAACGTCATAATATCACGTTTTGGGCACATTTTGTTTTTTATCTCCAACATGCTCCAACATGTCATTTGGCGCCTGAATATCACAAATATGGTCAACAGAATTATCGGAACCAAAAGTGATAGAAAGTTCAAACATGGGTCAGAACGGCGTATAACGTCATAATATCACGTTTTGGGCACATTTTGTTTTTTATCCCCAACATGCTCCAATACGATATTTGGCCCCTGAATATCACAAATATGGTCAACAGAATTATCGGAACCAAAAGTGATAGAAAGTTCAAACATGGCTCAGAACGGCGTATAACGTCATAATATCACGTTTTGGGCACATATTGTTTTTTATCTCCAACATGCTCCAATACGATATTTGGCCCCTGAATATCACAAATATGGTCAACAGAATTATCGGAACCAAAAGTGATAGAAAGTTCAAACATGGCTCAGAACGGCGTATAACGTCATAATATCACGTTTTGGGCACATTTTGTTTTTTATCTCCAACATGCTCCAACATGTCATTTGGCGCCTGAATATCACAAATATGGTCAACAGAATTATCGGAACCAAAAGTGATAGAAAGTTCAAACATGGGTCAGAACGGCGTATAACGTCATAATATCACGTTTTGGGCACATTTTGTTTTTTATCCCCAAAATGCTCCAATACGATATTTGGCCCCTGAATATCACAAATATGGTCAACAGAATTATCGGAACCAAAAGTGATAGAAAGTTCAAACATGGCTCAGAACGGCGTATAACGTCATAATATCACGTTTTGGGCACATATTGTTTTTTATCTCCAACATGCTCCAACATGTCATTTGGCGCCTGAATATCACAAATATGGTCAACAGAATTATCGGAACCAAAAGTGATATAAAGTTCAAACAGGGCTCAGAACGGCGTATAACGTCATAATATCACGTTTTGGGCACATTTTGTTTTTTATCTCCAACATGCTCCAATATGTCATTTGGCGCCTGAATATCACATATATGGTCAACAGAATTACCGGAACCAAAAGTGATAGAAAGTTCAAACATGTCTCAGAACGGCGTATAACGTCATAATATCACGTTTTGGGCGCATTTTGCTTTTTATCTCCAACATGCTCCAATACGATATTTGGCCCCTGAATATCACAAATATGGTCAACAGAATTATCGGAACCAAAAGTGATAGAAAGTTCAAACATGGCTCAGAACGGCGTATGACGTCATAATATCACGTTTTGGGCACATTTTGTTTTTTATCTCCAACATGCTCCAATATGTCATTTGGCGCCTGAATATCACATATATGGTCAACAGAATTACCGGAACCAAAAGTGATAGAAAGTTCAAACAGGGCTCAGAACGGCGTATAACGTCATAATATCATGTTTTGGGCGCATTTTGCTTTTTATCTCCAACATGCTCCAATACGATATTTGGCCCCTGAATATCACAAATATGGTCAACAGAATTATCGGAACCAAAAGTGATAGATAGTTCAAACATGGCTCAGAACGGCGTATAACGTCATAATATCAGGTTTTGGGCACATTTTGTTTTTTATCCCCAACATGCTCCAATACGATATTTGGCTCCTGAATATCACAAATATGATCAACAGAATTATCGGAACCAAAAGTGATAGAAAGTTCAAACATGGCTCAGAACGGCGTATAACGTCATAATATCACGTTTTGGGCACATTTTGTTTTTTATCTCCAACATGCTCCAATATGTCATTTGGCGCCTGAATATCACATATATGGTCAACAGAATTACCGGAACCAAAAGTGATAGAAAGTTCAAACATGGCTCAGAACGGCGTATAACGTCATAATATCATGTTTTGGGCGCATTTTGCTTTTTATCTCCAACATGCTCCAATACGATATTTGGCCCCTGAATATCACAAATATGGTCAACAGAATTATCGGAACCAAAAGTGATAGATAGTTCAAACATGGCTCAGAACGGCGTATAACGTCATAATATCAGGTTTTGGGCACATTTTGTTTTTTATCCCCAACATGCTCCAATACGATATTTGGCTCCTGAATATCACAAATATGGTCAACAGAATTATCGGAACCAAAAGTGATAGAAAGTTCAAACATGGCTCAGAACGGCGTATAACGTCATAATGTCACGTTTTGGGCACATTTTGTTTTTTATCTCCAACATGCTCCAAGATGACATTTGGCCCCTGAATATCACATATATGGTCAACAGAATTACCGGAACCAAAAGTGATAGAAAGTTCAAACATGGCTCAGAACGGCGTATAACGTCATAATATCACGTTTTGGGCCCATTTTGTTTTTTATCTCCAATATGCTCCAATACGATATTTGGCCCCTGAATATCACAAATATGGTCAACAGAATTATCGGAACCAAAAGTGATAGATAGTTCAAACATGGCTCAGAACGGCGTATAACGTCATAATATCAGGTTTTGGGCACATTTTGTTTTTTATCCCCAACATGCTCCAATACGATATTTGGCCCCTGAATATCACAAATATGGTCAACAGAATTATCGGAACCAAAAGTGATAGAAAGTTCAAACATGGCTCAGAACGGCGTATAACGTCATAATATCACGTTTTGGGCACATTTTGTTTTTTATCTCCAACATGCTCCAACATGTCATTTGGCGCCTGAATATCACAAATATGGTCAACAGAATTATCGGAACCAAAAGTGATAGAAAGTTCAAACATGGGTCAGAACGGCGTATAACGTCATAATATCACGTTTTGGGCACATTTTGTTTTTTATCCCCAACATGCTCCAATACGATATTTGGCCCCTGAATATCACAAATATGGTCAACAGAATTATCGGAACCAAAAGTGATAGAAAGTTCAAACATGGCTCAGAACGGCGTATAACGTCATAATATCACGTTTTGGGCACATTTTGTTTTTTATCTCCAACATGCTCCAAGATGACATTTGGCCCCTGAATATCACATATATGGTCAACAGAATTACCGGAACCAAAAGTGATAGAAAGTTCAAACATGGCTCAGAACGGCGTATAACGTCATAATATCACGTTTTGGGCGCATTTTGTTTTTTATCTGAAGCATGCTCCAATATGTCATTTGGCGCCTGAATATCACATATATGGTCAACAGAATCATCGGAACCAAAAGTGATAGAAAGTTCAAACATGTCTCAGAACGGCGTATAACGTCATAATATCACGTTTTGGGCGCATTTTGCTTTTTATCTCCAACATGCTCCAATACGATATTTGGCCCCTGAATATCACAAATATGGTCAACAGAATTATCGGAACCAAAAGTGATAGATAGTTCAAACATGGCTCAGAACGGCGTATAACGTCATAATATCAGGTTTTGGGCACATTTTGTTTTTTATCCCCAACATGCTCCAATACGATATTTGGCCCCTGAATATCACAAATATGGTCAACAGAATTATCGGAACCAAAAGTGATAGAAAGTTCAAACATGGCTCAGAACGGCGTATAACGTCATAATATCACGTTTTGGGCACATTTTGTTTTTTATCTCCAACATGCTCCAACATGTCATTTGGCGCCTGAATATCACAAATATGGTCAACAGAATTATCGGAACCAAAAGTGATAGAAAGTTCAAACATGGGTCAGAACGGCGTATAACGTCATAATATCACGTTTTGGGCACATTTTGTTTTTTATCCCCAACATGCTCCAATACGATATTTGGCCCCTGAATATCACAAATATGGTCAACAGAATTATCGGAACCAAAAGTGATAGAAAGTTCAAACATGGCTCAGAACGGCGTATAACGTCATAATATCACGTTTTGGGCACATTTTGTTTTTTATCTCCAACATGCTCCAACATGTCATTTGGCGCCTGAATATCACAAATATGGTCAACAGAATTATCGGAACCAAAAGTGATAGAAAGTTCAAACATGGGTCAGAACGGCGTATAACGTCATAATATCACGTTTTGGGCACATTTTGTTTTTTATCCCCAACATGCTCCAATACGATATTTGGCCCCTGAATATCACAAATATGGTCAACAGAATTATCGGAACCAAAAGTGATAGAAAGTTCAAACATGGCTCAGAACGGCGTATAACGTCATAATATCACGTTTTGGGCACATTTTGTTTTTTATCTCCAACATGCTCCAAGATGACATTTGGCCCCTGAATATCACATATATGGTCAACAGAATTACCGGAACCAAAAGTGATAGAAAGTTCAAACATGGCTCAGAACGGCGTATAACGTCATAATATCACGTTTTGGGCGCATTTTGTTTTTTATCTGAAGCATGCTCCAATATGTCATTTGGCGCCTGAATATCACATATATGGTCAACAGAATCATCGGAACCAAAAGTGATAGAAAGTTCAAACATGTCTCAGAACGGCGTATAACGTCATAATATCACGTTTTGGGCGCATTTTGCTTTTTATCTCCAACATGCTCCAATACGATATTTGGCCCCTGAATATCACAAATATGGTCAACAGAATTATCGGAACCAAAAGTGATAGATAGTTCAAACATGGCTCAGAACGGCGTATAACGTCATAATATCAGGTTTTGGGCACATTTTGTTTTTTATCCCCAACATGCTCCAATACGATATTTGGCCCCTGAATATCACAAATATGGTCAACAGAATTATCGGAACCAAAAGTGATAGAAAGTTCAAACATGGCTCAGAACGGCGTATAACGTCATAATATCACGTTTTGGGCACATTTTGTTTTTTATTTCCAACATGCTCCAACATGTCATTTGGCGCCTGAATATCACAAATATGGTCAACAGAATTATCGGAACCAAAAGTGATAGAAAGTTCAAACATGGGTCAGAACGGCGTATAACGTCATAATATCACGTTTTGGGCACATTTTGTTTTTTATCCCCAACATGCTCCAATACGATATTTGGCCCCTGAATATCACAAATATGGTCAACAGAATTATCGGAACCAAAAGTGATAGAAAGTTCAAACATGGCTCAGAACGGCGTATAACGTCATAATATCACGTTTTGGGCACATATTGTTTTTTATCTCCAACATGCTCCAACATGTCATTTGGCGCCTGAATATCACAAATATGGTCAACAGAATTATCGGAACCAAAAGTGATATAAAGTTCAAACAGGGCTCAGAACGGCGTATAACGTCATAATATCACGTTTTGGGCACATTTTGTTTTTTATCTCCAACATGCTCCAATATGTCATTTGGCGCCTGAATATCACATATATGGTCAACAGAATTACCGGAACCAAAAGTGATAGAAAGTTCAAACATGTCTCAGAACGGCGTATAACGTCATAATATCACGTTTTGGGCGCATTTTGCTTTTTATCTCCAACATGCTCCAATACGATATTTGGCCCCTGAATATCACAAATATGGTCAACAGAATTATCGGAACCAAAAGTGATAGATAGTTCAAACATGGCTCAGAACGGCGTATAACGTCATAATATCAGGTTTTGGGCACATTTTGTTTTTTATCCCCAACATGCTCCAATACGATATTTGGCTCCTGAATATCACAAATATGGTCAACAGAATTATCGGAACCAAAAGTGATAGAAAGTTCAAACATGGCTCAGAACGGCGTATAACGTCATAATATCACGTTTTGGGCACATTTTGTTTTTTATCTCCAACATGCTCCAATATGTCATTTGGCGCCTGAATATCACATATATGGTCAACAGAATTACCGGAACCAAAAGTGATAGAAAGTTCAAACATGGCTCAGAACGGCGTATAACGTCATAATATCATGTTTTGGGCGCATTTTGCTTTTTATCTCCAACATGCTCCAATACGATATTTGGCCCCTGAATATCACAAATATGGTCAACAGAATTATCGGAACCAAAAGTGATAGATAGTTCAAACATGGCTCAGAACGGCGTATAACGTCATAATATCAGGTTTTGGGCACATTTTGTTTTTTATCCCCAACATGCTCCAATACGATATTTGGCTCCTGAATATCACAAATATGGTCAACAGAATTATCGGAACCAAAAGTGATAGAAAGTTCAAACATGGCTCAGAACGGCGTATAACGTCATAATATCACGTTTTGGGCACATTTTGTTTTTTATCTCCAACATGCTCCAATATGTCATTTGGCGCCTGAATATCACAAATATGTTCAACAGAATTATCGGAACCAAAAGTGATAGAAAGTTCAAACATGGCTCAGAACGGCGTATAACGTCATAATATCACGTTTTGGGCACATTTTGTTTTTTATCTCCAACATGCTCCAATATGTCATTTGGCGCCTGAATATCACAAATATGTTCAACAGAATTATCGGAACCAAAAGTGATAGAAAGTTCAAACATGGCTCAGAACGGCGTATAACGTCATAATATCACGTTTTGGGCGCATTTTGTTTTTTATCTCCAACATGCTCCAAGATGTCATTTGGCGCCTGAATATCACATATATGGTCAACAGAATTACCGGAACCAAAAGTGATAGAAAGTTGAAACATGGCTCAGAACGGCGTATAACGTCATAATATCATGTTTTGGGCGCATTTTGCTTTTTATCTCCAACATGCTCCAATACGATATTTGGCCCCTGAATATCACAAATATGGTCAACAGAATTATCGGAACCAAAAGTGATAGAAAGTTCAAACATGGCTCAGAACGGCGTATAACGTCATAATATCACGTTTTGGGCACATATTGTTTTTTATCTCCAACATGCTCCAACATGTCATTTGGCGCCTGAATATCACAAATATGGTCAACAGAATTATCGGAACCAAAAGTGATATAAAGTTCAAACACGGCTCAGAACGGCGTATAACGTCATAATATCACGTTTTGGGCACATTTTGTTTTTTATCTCCAACATGCTCCAACATGTCATTTGGCGCCTGAATATCACAAATATGGTCAACAGAATTATCGGAACCAAAAGTGATAGAAAGTTCAAACATGGCTCAGAACGGCGTATAACGTCATAATATCAGGTTTTGGGCACATTTTGTTTTTTATCCCCAACATGCTCCAATACGATATTTGGCTCCTGAATATCACAAATATGGGCAACAGAATTATCGGAACCAAAAGTGATAGAAAGTTCAAACATGGCTCAGAACGGCGTATAACGTCATAATATCACGTTTTGGGCACATTTTGTTTTTTATCTCCAACATGCTCCAATATGTCATTTGGCGCCTGAATATCACATATATGGTCAACAGAATTACCGGAACCAAAAGTGATATAAAGTTCAAACACGGCTCAGAACGGCGTATAACGTCATAATATCACGTTTTGGGCACATTTTGTTTTTTATCTCCAACATGCTCCAACATGTCATTTGGCGCCTGAATATCACAAATATGGTCAACAGAATTATCGGAACCAAAAGTGATATAAAGTTCAAACACGGCTCAGAACGGCGTATAACGTCATAATATCACGTTTTGGGCACATTTTGTTTTTTATCTCCAACATGCTCCAATATGTCATTTGGCGCCTGAATATCACATATATGGTCAACAGAATCATCGGAACCAAAAGTGATAGAAAGTTCAAACATGTCTCAGAACGGCGTATAACGTCATAATGTCACGTTTTGGGCACATTTTGTTTTTTATCTCCAACATGCTCCAAGATGACATTTGGCCCCTGAATATCACATATATGGTCAACAGAATTACCGGAACCAAAAGTGATAGAAAGTTCAAACATGGCTCAGAACGGCGTATAACGTCATAATATCACGTTTTGGGCCCATTTTGTTTTTTATCTCCAATATGCTCCAATATGTCATTTGGCGCCTGAATATCACATATATGGTCAACAGAATCATCGGAACCAAAAGTGATAGAAAGTTCAAACATGTCTCAGAACGGCGTATAACATCATAATATCATGTTTTGGGCGCATTTTGCTTTTTATCTCCAACATGCTCCAATACGATATTTGGCCCCTGAATATCACTAATATGGTCAACAGAATTATCGGAACCAAAAGTGATAGAAAGTTCAAACATGGCTCAGAACGGCGTATAACGTCATAATATCACGTTTTGGGCACATTTTGTTTTTTATCTCCAACATGCTCCAAGATGACATTTGGCCCCTGAATATCACATATATGGTCAACAGAATTACCGGAACCAAAAGTGATAGAAAGTTCAAACATGGCTCAGAACGGCGTATAACGTCATAATATCACGTTTTGGGCGCATTTTGTTTTTTATCTGAAGCATGCTCCAATATGTCATTTGGCGCCTGAATATCACATATATGGTCAACAGAATCATCGGAACCAAAAGTGATAGAAAGTTCAAACATGTCTCAGAACGGCGTATAACGTCATAATATCACGTTTTGGGCGCATTTTGCTTTTTATCTCCAACATGCTCCAATACGATATTTGGCCCCTGAATATCACAAATATGGTCAACAGAATTATCGGAACCAAAAGTGATAGATAGTTCAAACATGGCTCAGAACGGCGTATAACGTCATAATATCACGTTTTGGGCGCATTTTGCTTTTTATCTCCAACATGCTCCAATACGATATTTGGCCCCTGAATATCACAAATATGGTTAACAGAATTATCGGAACCAAAAGTGATAGATAGTTCAAACATGGCTCAGAACGGCGTATAACGTCATAATATCACGTTTTGGGCACATATTGTTTTTTATCTACAACATGCTCCAACATGTCATTTGGCGCCTGAATATCACATATATGGTCAACAGAATTACCGGAACCAAAAGTGATAGAAAGTTCAAACATGGCTCAGAACGGCGTATAACGTCATAATATCACGTTTTGGGCACATTTTGTTTTTTATCTCCAACATGCTCCAACATGTCATTTGGCGCCAGAATATCACAAATATGGTCAACAGAATTATCGGAACCAAAAGTGATAGAAAGTTCAAACATGGGTCAGAACGGCGTATAACGTCATAATATCACGTTTTGGGCACATTTTGTTTTTTATCCCCAACATGCTCCAATACGATATTTGGCCCCTGAATATCACAAATATGGTCAACAGAATTATCGGAACCAAAAGTGATAGAAAGTTCAAACATGGCTCAGAACGGCGTATAACGTCATAATATCACGTTTTGGGCGCATTTTGTTTTTTATCTCCAACATGCTCCAAGATGTCATTTGGCGCCTGAATATCACATATATGGTCAACAGAATTACCGGAACCAAAAGTGATAGAAAGTTGAAACATGGCTCAGAACGGCGTATAACGTCATAATATCATGTTTTGGGCGCATTTTGCTTTTTATCTCCAACATGCTCCAATACGATATTTGGCCCCTGAATATCACAAATATGGTCAACAGAATTATCGGAACCAAAAGTGATAGAAAGTTCAAACATGGCTCAGAACGGCGTATAACGTCATAATATCACGTTTTGGGCACATATTGTTTTTTATCTCCAACATGCTCCAACATGTCATTTGGCGCCTGAATATCACAAATATGGTCAACAGAATTATCGGAACCAAAAGTGATATAAAGTTCAAACACGGCTCAGAACGGCGTATAACGTCATAATATCACGTTTTGGGCACATTTTGTTTTTTATCTCCAACATGCTCCAACATGTCATTTGGCGCCTGAATATCACAAATATGGTCAACAGAATTATCGGAACCAAAAGTGATAGAAAGTTCAAACATGGCTCAGAACGGCGTATAACGTCATAATATCAGGTTTTGGGCACATTTTGTTTTTTATCCCCAACATGCTCCAATACGATATTTGGCTCCTGAATATCACAAATATGGGCAACAGAATTATCGGAACCAAAAGTGATAGAAAGTTCAAACATGGCTCAGAACGGCGTATAACGTCATAATATCACGTTTTGGGCACATTTTGTTTTTTATCTCCAACATGCTCCAATATGTCATTTGGCGCCTGAATATCACATATATGGTCAACAGAATTACCGGAACCAAAAGTGATAGAAAGTTCAAACATGGCTCAGAACGGCGTATAACGTCATAATATCCTGTTTTGGGCGCATTTTGCTTTTTATCTCCAACATGCTCCAATACGATATTTGGCCCCTCAATATCACAAATATGGTCAACAGAATTATCGGAACCAAAAGTGATAGATAGTTCAAACATGGCTCAGAACGGCGTATAACGTCATAATATCCTGTTTTGGGCGCATTTTGCTTTTTATCTCCAACATGCTCCAATACGATATTTGGCCCCTCAATATCACAAATATGGTCAACAGAATTATCGGAACCAAAAGTGATAGATAGTTCAAACATGGCTCAGAACGGCGTATAACGTCATAATATCACGTTTTGGGCACATTTTGTTTTTTATCTCCAACATGCTCCAAGATGTCATTTGGCGCCTGAATATCACATATATGGTCAACAGAATTACCGGAACTAAAAGTGATAGAAAGTTCAAACATGGCTCAGAACGGCGTATAACGTCATAATATCACGTTTTGGGCACATTTTGTTTTTTATCCCCAACATGCTCCAACATGTCATTTGGCACCTGAATATCACAAATATGGTCAACAGAATTATCGGAACCAAAAGTGATAGAAAGTTCAAACATGGCTCAGAACGGCGTATAACGTCATAATATAACGTTTTGGGCACATTTTGTTTTTTATCTCCAACATGCTCCAAGATGACATTTGGCCCCTGAATATCACATATGTGGTCATCAGAATTACCGTAACCAAAAGTGATAGAAAGTTCAAACATGGCTCAGAACGGCGTATAACGTCATAATATCACGTTTTGGGCGCATTTTGTTTTTTATCTCCAACATGCTCCAATATGTCATTTGGCGCCTGAATATCACATATATGGTCAACAGAATTACCGGAACCAAAAGTGATAGAAAGTTCAAACATGGCTCAGAACGGCGTATAACGTCATAATATCACGTTTTGGGCACATTTTGTTTTTTATCTCCAACATGCTCCAAGATAACATTTGGCCCCTGAATATCACATATATGGTCAACAGAATTACCGGAACCAAAAGTGATAGAAAGTTCAAACATGGCGCAGAACGGCGTATAACGTCATAATATCACGTTTTGGGCGCATTTTGATTTTTTTTCTCCAACATGCTCCAATATGTCATTTGGTGCCTGAATATCACATATATGGTCAACAGAATTACCGGAACTAAAAGTGATAGAAAGTTCAAACATGGCTCAGAACGGCGTATAACGTCATAATATCACGTTTTGGGCACATTTTGTTTTTTATCCCCAACATGCTCC
This sequence comes from Onthophagus taurus, assembly GCF_036711975.1. NCBI lineage: Eukaryota > Metazoa > Arthropoda > Insecta > Coleoptera > Scarabaeidae > Onthophagus > Onthophagus taurus. The sequence goes on along the minus strand of NC_091972.1, from coordinate 25,093,713 downwards.
AACATGTCATTTGGCACCTGAATATCACAAATATGGTCAACAGAATTATCGGAACCAAAAGTGATAGAAAGTTCAAACATGGCTCAGAACGGCGTATAACGTCATAATATAACGTTTTGGGCACATTTTGTTTTTTATCTCCAACATGCTCCAAGATGACATTTGGCCCCTGAATATCACATATGTGGTCATCAGAATTACCGTAACCAAAAGTGATAGAAAGTTCAAACATGGCTCAGAACGGCGTATAACGTCATAATATCACGTTTTGGGCGCATTTTGTTTTTTATCTCCAACATGCTCCAATATGTCATTTGGCGCCTGAATATCACATATATGGTCAACAGAATTACCGGAACCAAAAGTGATAGAAAGTTCAAACATGGCTCAGAACGGCGTATAACGTCATAATATCACGTTTTGGGCACATTTTGTTTTTTATCTCCAACATGCTCCAAGATAACATTTGGCCCCTGAATATCACATATATGGTCAACAGAATTACCGGAACCAAAAGTGATAGAAAGTTCAAACATGGCGCAGAACGGCGTATAACGTCATAATATCACGTTTTGGGCGCATTTTGATTTTTTTTCTCCAACATGCTCCAATATGTCATTTGGTGCCTGAATATCACATATATGGTCAACAGAATTACCGGAACCAAAAGTGATAGAAAGTTCAAACATGGCTCAGAACGGCGTATAACGTCATAATATCACGTTTTGGGCACATCTTGTTTTTTATCTCCAACATGCTCCAAGATGTCATTTGGCGCCTGAATATCACATATGTGGTCAACAGAATCATCGGAACCAAAAGTGATAGAAAGTTCAAACATGTCTCAGAACGGCGTATAACGTCATAATATCACGTTTTGGGCACATTTTGTTTTTTATCTCCAACATGCTCCAAGATAACATTTGGCCCCTGAATATCACATATATGGTCAACAGAATTACCGGAACCAAAAGTGATAGAAAGTTCAAACATGGCGCAGAACGGCGTATAACGTCATAATATCACGTTTTGGGCGCATTTTGTTTTTTATCCCCAACATGCTCCAATACGATATTTGGCTCCTGAATATCACAAATATGGTCAACAGAATTATCGGAACCAAAAGTGATAGAAAGTTCAAACATGGCTCAGAACGGCGTATAACGTCATAATATCACGTTTTGGGCACATTTTGTTTTTTATCTCCAACATGCTCCAAGATGACATTTGGCCCCTGAATATCACATATATGGTCAACAGAATTACCGGAACCAAAAGTGATAGAAAGTTCAAACATGGCTCAGAACGGCGTATAACGTCATAATATCACGTTTTGGGCGCATTTTGTTTTTTATCTGAAGCATGCTCCAATATGTCATTTGGCGCCTGAATATCACATATATGGTCAACAGAATCATCGGAACCAAAAGTGATAGAAAGTTCAAACATGTCTCAGAACGGCGTATAACGTCATAATATCACGTTTTGGGCGCATTTTGCTTTTTATCTCCAACATGCTCCAATACGATATTTGGCCCCTGAATATCACAAATATGGTCAACAGAATTATCGGAACCAAAAGTGATAGATAGTTCAAACATGGCTCAGAACGGCGTATAACGTCATAATATCAGGTTTTGGGCACATTTTGTTTTTTATCCCCAACATGCTCCAATACGATATTTGGCCCCTGAATATCACAAATATGGTCAACAGAATTATCGGAACCAAAAGTGATAGAAAGTTCAAACATGGCTCAGAACGGCGTATAACGTCATAATATCACGTTTTGGGCACATTTTGTTTTTTATTTCCAACATGCTCCAACATGTCATTTGGCGCCTGAATATCACAAATATGGTCAACAGAATTATCGGAACCAAAAGTGATAGAAAGTTCAAACATGGGTCAGAACGGCGTATAACGTCATAATATCACGTTTTGGGCACATTTTGTTTTTTATCCCCAACATGCTCCAATACGATATTTGGCCCCTGAATATCACAAATATGGTCAACAGAATTATCGGAACCAAAAGTGATAGAAAGTTCAAACATGGCTCAGAACGGCGTATAACGTCATAATATCACGTTTTGGGCACATATTGTTTTTTATCTCCAACATGCTCCAACATGTCATTTGGCGCCTGAATATCACAAATATGGTCAACAGAATTATCGGAACCAAAAGTGATATAAAGTTCAAACAGGGCTCAGAACGGCGTATAACGTCATAATATCACGTTTTGGGCACATTTTGTTTTTTATCTCCAACATGCTCCAATATGTCATTTGGCGCCTGAATATCACATATATGGTCAACAGAATTACCGGAACCAAAAGTGATAGAAAGTTCAAACATGTCTCAGAACGGCGTATAACGTCATAATATCACGTTTTGGGCGCATTTTGCTTTTTATCTCCAACATGCTCCAATACGATATTTGGCCCCTGAATATCACAAATATGGTCAACAGAATTATCGGAACCAAAAGTGATAGAAAGTTCAAACATGGCTCAGAACGGCGTATGACGTCATAATATCACGTTTTGGGCACATTTTGTTTTTTATCTCCAACATGCTCCAATATGTCATTTGGCGCCTGAATATCACATATATGGTCAACAGAATTACCGGAACCAAAAGTGATAGAAAGTTCAAACAGGGCTCAGAACGGCGTATAACGTCATAATATCATGTTTTGGGCGCATTTTGCTTTTTATCTCCAACATGCTCCAATACGATATTTGGCCCCTGAATATCACAAATATGGTCAACAGAATTATCGGAACCAAAAGTGATAGATAGTTCAAACATGGCTCAGAACGGCGTATAACGTCATAATATCAGGTTTTGGGCACATTTTGTTTTTTATCCCCAACATGCTCCAATACGATATTTGGCTCCTGAATATCACAAATATGGTCAACAGAATTATCGGAACCAAAAGTGATAGAAAGTTCAAACATGGCTCAGAACGGCGTATAACGTCATAATATCACGTTTTGGGCACATTTTGTTTTTTATCTCCAACATGCTCCAATATGTCATTTGGCGCCTGAATATCACATATATGGTCAACAGAATTACCGGAACCAAAAGTGATAGAAAGTTCAAACATGGCTCAGAACGGCGTATAACGTCATAATATCATGTTTTGGGCGCATTTTGCTTTTTATCTCCAACATGCTCCAATACGATATTTGGCCCCTGAATATCACAAATATGGTCAACAGAATTATCGGAACCAAAAGTGATAGATAGTTCAAACATGGCTCAGAACGGCGTATAACGTCATAATATCAGGTTTTGGGCACATTTTGTTTTTTATCCCCAACATGCTCCAATACGATATTTGGCTCCTGAATATCACAAATATGGTCAACAGAATTATCGGAACCAAAAGTGATAGAAAGTTCAAACATGGCTCAGAACGGCGTATAACGTCATAATATCACGTTTTGGGCACATTTTGTTTTTTATCTCCAACATGCTCCAATATGTCATTTGGCGCCTGAATATCACAAATATGTTCAACAGAATTATCGGAACCAAAAGTGATAGAAAGTTCAAACATGGCTCAGAACGGCGTATAACGTCATAATATCACGTTTTGGGCACATTTTGTTTTTTATCTCCAACATGCTCCAATATGTCATTTGGCGCCTGAATATCACAAATATGTTCAACAGAATTATCGGAACCAAAAGTGATAGAAAGTTCAAACATGGCTCAGAACGGCGTATAACGTCATAATATCACGTTTTGGGCGCATTTTGTTTTTTATCTCCAACATGCTCCAAGATGTCATTTGGCGCCTGAATATCACATATATGGTCAACAGAATTACCGGAACCAAAAGTGATAGAAAGTTGAAACATGGCTCAGAACGGCGTATAACGTCATAATATCATGTTTTGGGCGCATTTTGCTTTTTATCTCCAACATGCTCCAATACGATATTTGGCCCCTGAATATCACAAATATGGTCAACAGAATTATCGGAACCAAAAGTGATAGAAAGTTCAAACATGGCTCAGAACGGCGTATAACGTCATAATATCACGTTTTGGGCACATATTGTTTTTTATCTCCAACATGCTCCAACATGTCATTTGGCGCCTGAATATCACAAATATGGTCAACAGAATTATCGGAACCAAAAGTGATATAAAGTTCAAACACGGCTCAGAACGGCGTATAACGTCATAATATCACGTTTTGGGCACATTTTGTTTTTTATCTCCAACATGCTCCAACATGTCATTTGGCGCCTGAATATCACAAATATGGTCAACAGAATTATCGGAACCAAAAGTGATAGAAAGTTCAAACATGGCTCAGAACGGCGTATAACGTCATAATATCAGGTTTTGGGCACATTTTGTTTTTTATCCCCAACATGCTCCAATACGATATTTGGCTCCTGAATATCACAAATATGGGCAACAGAATTATCGGAACCAAAAGTGATAGAAAGTTCAAACATGGCTCAGAACGGCGTATAACGTCATAATATCACGTTTTGGGCACATTTTGTTTTTTATCTCCAACATGCTCCAATATGTCATTTGGCGCCTGAATATCACATATATGGTCAACAGAATTACCGGAACCAAAAGTGATATAAAGTTCAAACACGGCTCAGAACGGCGTATAACGTCATAATATCACGTTTTGGGCACATTTTGTTTTTTATCTCCAACATGCTCCAACATGTCATTTGGCGCCTGAATATCACAAATATGGTCAACAGAATTATCGGAACCAAAAGTGATATAAAGTTCAAACACGGCTCAGAACGGCGTATAACGTCATAATATCACGTTTTGGGCACATTTTGTTTTTTATCTCCAACATGCTCCAATATGTCATTTGGCGCCTGAATATCACATATATGGTCAACAGAATCATCGGAACCAAAAGTGATAGAAAGTTCAAACATGTCTCAGAACGGCGTATAACGTCATAATGTCACGTTTTGGGCACATTTTGTTTTTTATCTCCAACATGCTCCAAGATGACATTTGGCCCCTGAATATCACATATATGGTCAACAGAATTACCGGAACCAAAAGTGATAGAAAGTTCAAACATGGCTCAGAACGGCGTATAACGTCATAATATCACGTTTTGGGCCCATTTTGTTTTTTATCTCCAATATGCTCCAATATGTCATTTGGCGCCTGAATATCACATATATGGTCAACAGAATCATCGGAACCAAAAGTGATAGAAAGTTCAAACATGTCTCAGAACGGCGTATAACATCATAATATCACGTTTTGGGCGCATTTTGCTTTTTATCTCCAACATGCTCCAATACGATATTTGGCCCCTGAATATCACTAATATGGTCAACAGAATTATCGGAACCAAAAGTGATAGAAAGTTCAAACATGGCTCAGAACGGCGTATAACGTCATAATATCACGTTTTGGGCACATTTTGTTTTTTATCTCCAACATGCTCCAAGATGACATTTGGCCCCTGAATATCACATATATGGTCAACAGAATTACCGGAACCAAAAGTGATAGAAAGTTCAAACATGGCTCAGAACGGCGTATAACGTCATAATATCACGTTTTGGGCGCATTTTGTTTTTTATCTGAAGCATGCTCCAATATGTCATTTGGCGCCTGAATATCACATATATGGTCAACAGAATCATCGGAACCAAAAGTGATAGAAAGTTCAAACATGTCTCAGAACGGCGTATAACGTCATAATATCACGTTTTGGGCGCATTTTGCTTTTTATCTCCAACATGCTCCAATACGATATTTGGCCCCTGAATATCACAAATATGGTCAACAGAATTATCGGAACCAAAAGTGATAGATAGTTCAAACATGGCTCAGAACGGCGTATAACGTCATAATATCACGTTTTGGGCGCATTTTGCTTTTTATCTCCAACATGCTCCAATACGATATTTGGCCCCTGAATATCACAAATATGGTCAACAGAATTATCGGAACCAAAAGTGATAGATAGTTCAAACATGGCTCAGAACGGCGTATAACGTCATAATATCACGTTTTGGGCACATATTGTTTTTTATCTACAACATGCTCCAACATGTCATTTGGCGCCTGAATATCACATATATGGTCAACAGAATTACCGGAACCAAAAGTGATAGAAAGTTCAAACATGGCTCAGAACGGCGTATAACGTCATAATATCACGTTTTGGGCACATTTTGTTTTTTATCTCCAACATGCTCCAACATGTCATTTGGCGCCAGAATATCACAAATATGGTCAACAGAATTATCGGAACCAAAAGTGATAGAAAGTTCAAACATGGGTCAGAACGGCGTATAACGTCATAATATCACGTTTTGGGCACATTTTGTTTTTTATCCCCAACATGCTCCAATACGATATTTGGCCCCTGAATATCACAAATATGGTCAACAGAATTATCGGAACCAAAAGTGATAGAAAGTTCAAACATGGCTCAGAACGGCGTATAACGTCATAATATGACGTTTTGGGCGCATTTTGTTTTTTATCTCCAACATGCTCCAAGATGTCATTTGGCGCCTGAATATCACATATATGGTCAACAGAATTACCGGAACCAAAAGTGATAGAAAGTTGAAACATGGCTCAGAACGGCGTATAACGTCATAATATCATGTTTTGGGCGCATTTTGCTTTTTATCTCCAACATGCTCCAATACGATATTTGGCCCCTGAATATCACAAATATGGTGAACAGAATTATCGGAACCAAAAGTGATAGAAAGTTCAAACATGGCTCAGAACGGCGTATAACGTCATAATATCACGTTTTGGGCACATATTGTTTTTTATCTCCAACATGCTCCAACATGTCATTTGGCGCCTGAATATCACAAATATGGTCAACAGAATTATCGGAACCAAAAGTGATATAAAGTTCAAACACGGCTCAGAACGGCGTATAACGTCATAATATCACGTTTTGGGCACATTTTGTTTTTTATCTCCAACATGCTCCAACATGTCATTTGGCGCCTGAATATCACAAATATGGTCAACAGAATTATCGGAACCAAAAGTGATAGAAAGTTCAAACATGGCTCAGAACGGCGTATAACGTCATAATATCAGGTTTTGGGCACATTTTGTTTTTTATCCCCAACATGCTCCAATACGATATTTGGCTCCTGAATATCACAAATATGGGCAACAGAATTATCGGAACCAAAAGTGATAGAAAGTTCAAACATGGCTCAGAACGGCGTATAACGTCATAATATCACGTTTTGGGCACATTTTGTTTTTTATCTCCAACATGCTCCAATATGTCATTTGGCGCCTGAATATCACATATATGGTCAACAGAATTACCGGAACCAAAAGTGATAGAAAGTTCAAACATGGCTCAGAACGGCGTATAACGTCATAATATCCTGTTTTGGGCGCATTTTGCTTTTTATCTCCAACATGCTCCAATACGATATTTGGCCCCTCAATATCACAAATATGGTCAACAGAATTATCGGAACCAAAAGTGATAGATAGTTCAAACATGGCTCAGAACGGCGTATAACGTCATAATATCCTGTTTTGGGCGCATTTTGCTTTTTATCTCCAACATGCTCCAATACGATATTTGGCCCCTCAATATCACAAATATGGTCAACAGAATTATCGGAACCAAAAGTGATAGATAGTTCAAACATGGCTCAGAACGGCGTATAACGTCATAATATCACGTTTTGGGCACATTTTGTTTTTTATCTCCAACATGCTCCAAGATGTCATTTGGCGCCTGAATATCACATATATGGTCAACAGAATTACCGGAACTAAAAGTGATAGAAAGTTCAAACATGGCTCAGAACGGCGTATAACGTCATAATATCACGTTTTGGGCACATTTTGTTTTTTATCCCCAACATGCTCCAACATGTCATTTGGCACCTGAATATCACAAATATGGTCAACAGAATTATCGGAACCAAAAGTGATAGAAAGTTCAAACATGGCTCAGAACGGCGTATAACGTCATAATATAACGTTTTGGGCACATTTTGTTTTTTATCTCCAACATGCTCCAAGATGACATTTGGCCCCTGAATATCACATATGTGGTCATCAGAATTACCGTAACCAAAAGTGATAGAAAGTTCAAACATGGCTCAGAACGGCGTATAACGTCATAATATCACGTTTTGGGCGCATTTTGTTTTTTATCTCCAACATGCTCCAATATGTCATTTGGCGCCTGAATATCACATATATGGTCAACAGAATTACCGGAACCAAAAGTGATAGAAAGTTCAAACATGGCTCAGAACGGCGTATAACGTCATAATATCACGTTTTGGGCACATTTTGTTTTTTATCTCCAACATGCTCCAAGATAACATTTGGCCCCTGAATATCACATATATGGTCAACAGAATTACCGGAACCAAAAGTGATAGAAAGTTCAAACATGGCGCAGAACGGCGTATAACGTCATAATATCACGTTTTGGGCGCATTTTGATTTTTTTTCTCCAACATGCTCCAATATGTCATTTGGTGCCTGAATATCACATATATGGTCAACAGAATTACCGGAACCAAAAGTGATAGAAAGTTCAAACATGGCTCAGAACGGCGTATAACGTCATAATATCACGTTTTGGGCACATCTTGTTTTTTATCTCCAACATGCTCCAAGATGTCATTTGGCGCCTGAATATCACATATGTGGTCAACAGAATCATCGGAACCAAAAGTGATAGAAAGTTCAAACATGTCTCAGAACGGCGTATAACGTCATAATATCACGTTTTGGGCACATTTTGTTTTTTATCTCCAACATGCTCCAAGATAACATTTGGCCCCTGAATATCACATATATGGTCAACAGAATTACCGGAACCAAAAGTGATAGAAAGTTCAAACATGGCGCAGAACGGCGTATAACGTCATAATATCACGTTTTGGGCGCATTTTGATTTTTTTTCTCCAACATGCTCCAATATGTCATTTGGTGCCTGAATATCACATATATGGTCAACAGAATTACCGGAACCAAAAGTGATAGAAAGTTCAAACATGGCTCAGAACGGCGTATAACGTCATAATATCACGTTTTGGGCACATCATGTTTTTTATCTCCAACATGCTCCAAGATGTCATTTGGCGCCTGAATATCACATATATGGTCAAGAGAATTACCGGAACCAAAAGTGATAGAAAGTTCAAACATGGCTCAGAACGGCGTATAACGTCATAATATCACGTTTTGGGCGCATTTTGCTTTTTATCTCCAACATGCTCCAATACGATATTTGGCCCCTGAATATCACAAATATGGTCAACAGAATTCTCGGAACCAAAAGTGATACAAAGTTCAAACATGGCTCAGAACGGCGTATAACGTCATAATATCACGTTTTGGGCACATTTTGTTTTTTATCTCCAACATGCTCCAACATGTCATTTGGCGCCTGAATATCACAAATATGGTCAACAGAATTATCGGAACCAAAAGTGATAGAAAGTTCAAACATGGGTCAGAACGGCGTATAACGTCATAATATCACGTTTTGGGCACATTTTGTTTTTTATCCCCAACATGCTCCAATACGATATTTGGCCCCTGAATATCACAAATATGGTCAACAGAATAATCGGAACCAAAAGTGATAGAAAGTTCAAACATGGCTCAGAACGGCGTATAACGTCATAATATCACGTTTTGGGCACATATTGTTTTTTATCTCCAACATGCTCCAACATGTCATTTGGCGCCTGAATATCACAAATATGGTCAACAGAATTATCGGAACCAAAAGTGATATAAAGTTCAAACACGGCTCAGAACGGCGTATAACGTCATAATATCACGTTTTGGGCACATTTTGTTTTTTATCTCCAACATGCTCCAATATGTCATTTGGCGCCTGAATATCACATATATGGTCAACAGAATTACCGGAACCAAAAGTGATAGAAAGTTCAAACATGTCTCAGAACGGCGTATAACGTCATAATATCACGTTTTGGGCGCATTTTGCTTTTTATCTCCAACATGCTCCAATATGTCATTTGGCGCCTGAATATCACATATATGGTCAACAGAATTACCGGAACCAAAAGTGATAGAAAGTTCAAACATGTCTCAGAACGGCGTATAACGTCATAATATCACGTTTTGGGCGCATTTTGCTTTTTATCTCCAACATGCTCCAATACGATATTTGGCCCCTGAATATTACAAATATGGTCAACAGAATTATCGGAACCAAAAGTGATAGAAAGTTCAAACATGGCTCAGAACGGCGTATAACGTCATAATATCACGTTTTGGGCACATTTTGTTTTTTATCTCCAACATGCTCCAAGATGTCATTTGGCGCCTGAATATCACATATATGGTCAACAGAATTACCGGAACTAAAAGTGATAGAAAGTTCAAACATGGCTCAGAACGGCGTATAACGTCATAATATCACGTTTTGGGCACATTTTGTTTTTTATCTCCAACATGCTCCAACATGTCATTTGGCACCTGAATATCACAAATATGGTCAACAGAATTATCGGAACCAAAAGTGATAGAAAGTTCAAACATGGCTCAGAACGGCGTATAACGTCATAATATAACGTTTTGGGCACATTTTGTTTTTTATCTCCAACATGCTCCAAGATGACATTTGGCCCCTGAATATCACATATATGGTCAACAGAATTACCGGAACCAAAAGTGATAGAAAGTTCAAACATGGCTCAGAACGGCGTATAACGTCATAATATCACGTTTTGGGCGCATTTTGTTTTTTATCTCCAACATGCTCCAATATGTCATTTGGCGTCTGAATATCACATATATGGTCAACAGAATTACCGGAACCAAAAGTGATAGAAAGTTCAAACATGGCTCAGAACGGTGTATAACGTCATAATATCACGTTTTGGGCACATTTTGTTTTTTATCTCCAACATGCTCCAAGATGTCATTTGGCGCCTGAATATCACATATATGGTCAACAGAATTACCGGAACCAAAAGTGATAGAAAGTTCAAACATGGCTCAGAACGGCGTATAACGTCATAATATCACGTTTTGGGCACATTTTGTTTTTTATCTCCAACATGCTCCAATACGATATTTGGCCCCTGAATATCACAAACATGGTCAACAGAATTATCGGAACCAAAAGTGATAGAATGTTCAAACATGGCTCAGAACGGCGTATAACGTCATAATATCAGGTTTTGGGCACATTTTGTTTTTTATCCCCAACATGCTCCAATACGATATTTGGCTCCTGAATATCACAAATATGGGCAACAGAATTATCGGAACCAAAAGTGATAGAAAGTTCAAACATGGCTCAGAACGGCGTATAACGTCATAATATCACGTTTTGGGCACATTTTGTTTTTTATCTCCAACATGCTCCAATATGTCATTTGGCGCCTGAATATCACATATATGGTCAACAGAATTACCGGAACCAAAAGTGATATAAAGTTCAAACACGGCTCAGAACGGCGTATAACGTCATAATATCACGTTTTGGGCACATTTTGTTTTTTATCTCCAACATGCTCCAACATGTCATTTGGCGCCTGAATATCACAAATATGGTCAACAGAATTATCGGAACCAAAAGTGATATAAAGTTCAAACACGGCTCAGAACGGCGTATAACGTCATAATATCACGTTTTGGGCACATTTTGTTTTTTATCTCCAACATGCTCCAATATGTCATTTGGCGCCTGAATATCACATATATGGTCAACAGAATCATCGGAACCAAAAGTGATAGAAAGTTCAAACATGTCTCAGAACGGCGTATAACGTCATAATGTCACGTTTTGGGCACATTTTGTTTTTTATCTCCAACATGCTCCAAGATGACATTTGGCCCCTGAATATCACATATATGGTCAACAGAATTACCGGAACCAAAAGTGATAGAAAGTTCAAACATGGCTCAGAACGGCGTATAACGTCATAATATCACGTTTTGGGCCCATTTTGTTTTTTATCTCCAATATGCTCCAATATGTCATTTGGCGCCTGAATATCACATATATGGTCAACAGAATCATCGGAACCAAAAGTGATAGAAAGTTCAAACATGTCTCAGAACGGCGTATAACATCATAATATCACGTTTTGGGCGCATTTTGCTTTTTATCTCCAACATGCTCCAGTACGATATTTGGCCCCTGAATATCACTAATATGGTCAACAGAATTATCGGAACCAAAAGTGATAGAAAGTTCAAACATGGCTCAGAACGGCGTATAACGTCATAATATCACGTTTTGGGCACATTTTGTTTTTTATCTCCAACATGCTCCAAGATGACATTTGGCCCCTGAATATCACATATATGGTCAACAGAATTACCGGAACCAAAAGTGATAGAAAGTTCAAACATGGCTCAGAACGGCGTATAACGTCATAATATCACGTTTTGGGCGCATTTTGTTTTTTATCTGAAGCATGCTCCAATATGTCATTTGGCGCCTGAATATCACATATATGATCAACAGAATCATCGGAACCAAAAGTGATAGAAAGTTCAAACATGTCTCAGAACGGCGTATAACGTCATAATATCACGTTTTGGGCGCATTTTGCTTTTTATCTCCAACATGCTCCAATACGATATTTGGCCCCTGAATATCACAAATATGGTCAACAGAATTATCGGAACCAAAAGTGATAGATAGTTCAAACATGGCTCAGAACGGCGTATAACGTCATAATATCACGTTTTGGGCACATATTGTTTTTTATCTACAACATGCTCCAACATGTCATTTGGCGCCTGAATATCACATATATGGTCAACAGAATTACCGGAACCAAAAGTGATAGAAAGTTCAAACATGGCTCAGAACGGCGTATAACGTCATAATATCACGTTTTGGGCACATTTTGTTTTTTATCTCCAACATGCTCCAACATGTCATTTGGCGCCAGAATATCACAAATATGGTCAACAGAATTATCGGAACCAAAAGTGATAGAAAGTTCAAACATGGGTCAGAACGGCGTATAACGTCATAATATCACGTTTTGGGCACATTTTGTTTTTTATCCCCAACATGCTCCAATACGATATTTGGCCCCTGAATATCACAAATATGGTCAACAGAATTATCGGAACCAAAAGTGATAGAAAGTTCAAACATGGCTCAGAACGGCGTATAACGTCATAATATCACGTTTTGGGCGCATTTTGTTTTTTATCTCCAACATGCTCCAAGATGTCATTTGGCGCCTGAATATCACATATATGGTCAACAGAATTACCGGAACCAAAAGTGATAGAAAGTTGAAACATGGCTCAGAACGGCGTATAACGTCATAATATCATGTTTTGGGCGCATTTTGCTTTTTATCTCCAACATGCTCCAATACGATATTTGGCCCCTGAATATCACAAATATGGTCAACAGAATTATCGGAACCAAAAGTGATAGAAAGTTCAAACATGGCTCAGAACGGCGTATAACGTCATAATATCACGTTTTGGGCACATATTGTTTTTTATCTCCAACATGCTCCAACATGTCATTTGGCGCCTGAATATCACAAATATGGTCAACAGAATTATCGGAACCAAAAGTGATATAAAGTTCAAACACGGCTCAGAACGGCGTATAACGTCATAATATCACGTTTTGGGCACATTTTGTTTTTTATCTCCAACATGCTCCAACATGTCATTTGGCGCCTGAATATCACAAATATGGTCAACAGAATTATCGGAACCAAAAGTGATAGAAAGTTCAAACATGGCTCAGAACGGCGTATAACGTCATAATATCAGGTTTTGGGCACATTTTGTTTTTTATCCCCAACATGCTCCAATACGATATTTGGCTCCTGAATATCACAAATATGGGCAACAGAATTATCGGAACCAAAAGTGATAGAAAGTTCAAACATGGCTCAGAACGGCGTATAACGTCATAATATCACGTTTTGGGCACATTTTGTTTTTTATCTCCAACATGCTCCAATATGTCATTTGGCGCCTGAATATCACATATATGGTCAACAGAATTACCGGAACCAAAAGTGATAGAAAGTTCAAACATGGCTCAGAACGGCGTATAACGTCATAATATCCTGTTTTGGGCGCATTTTGCTTTTTATCTCCAACATGCTCCAATACGATATTTGGCCCCTCAATATCACAAATATGGTCAACAGAATTATCGGAACCAAAAGTGATAGATAGTTCAAACATGGCTCAGAACGGCGTATAACGTCATAATATCCTGTTTTGGGCGCATTTTGCTTTTTATCTCCAACATGCTCCAATACGATATTTGGCCCCTCAATATCACAAATATGGTCAACAGAATTATCGGAACCAAAAGTGATAGATAGTTCAAACATGGCTCAGAACGGCGTATAACGTCATAATATCACGTTTTGGGCACATTTTGTTTTTTATCTCCAACATGCTCCAAGATGTCATTTGGCGCCTGAATATCACATATATGGTCAACAGAATTACCGGAACTAAAAGTGATAGAAAGTTCAAACATGGCTCAGAACGGCGTATAACGTCATAATATCACGTTTTGGGCACATTTTGTTTTTTATCCCCAACATGCTCCAACATGTCATTTGGCACCTGAATATCACAAATATGGTCAACAGAATTATCGGAACCAAAAGTGATAGAAAGTTCAAACATGGCTCAGAACGGCGTATAACGTCATAATATAACGTTTTGGGCACATTTTGTTTTTTATCTCCAACATGCTCCAAGATGACATTTGGCCCCTGAATATCACATATGTGGTCATCAGAATTACCGTAACCAAAAGTGATAGAAAGTTCAAACATGGCTCAGAACGGCGTATAACGTCATAATATCACGTTTTGGGCGCATTTTGTTTTTTATCTCCAACATGCTCCAATATGTCATTTGGCGCCTGAATATCACATATATGGTCAACAGAATTACCGGAACCAAAAGTGATAGAAAGTTCAAACATGGCTCAGAACGGCGTATAACGTCATAATATCACGTTTTGGGCACATTTTGTTTTTTATCTCCAACATGCTCCAAGATAACATTTGGCCCCTGAATATCACATATATGGTCAACAGAATTACCGGAACCAAAAGTGATAGAAAGTTCAAACATGGCGCAGAACGGCGTATAACGTCATAATATCACGTTTTGGGCGCATTTTGATTTTTTTTCTCCAACATGCTCCAATATGTCATTTGGTGCCTGAATATCACATATATGGTCAACAGAATTACCGGAACCAAAAGTGATAGAAAGTTCAAACATGGCTCAGAACGGCGTATAACGTCATAATATCACGTTTTGGGCACATCTTGTTTTTTATCTCCAACATGCTCCAAGATGTCATTTGGCGCCTGAATATCACATATGTGGTCAACAGAATCATCGGAACCAAAAGTGATAGAAAGTTCAAACATGTCTCAGAACGGCGTATAACGTCATAATATCACGTTTTGGGCACATTTTGTTTTTTATCTCCAACATGCTCCAAGATAACATTTGGCCCCTGAATATCACATATATGGTCAACAGAATTACCGGAACCAAAAGTGATAGAAAGTTCAAACATGGCGCAGAACGGCGTATAACGTCATAATATCACGTTTTGGGCGCATTTTGATTTTTTTTCTCCAACATGCTCCAATATGTCATTTGGTGCCTGAATATCACATATATGGTCAACAGAATTACCGGAACCAAAAGTGATAGAAAGTTCAAACATGGCTCAGAACGGCGTATAACGTCATAATATCACGTTTTGGGCACATCATGTTTTTTATCTCCAACATGCTCCAAGATGTCATTTGGCGCCTGAATATCACATATATGGTCAAGAGAATTACCGGAACCAAAAGTGATAGAAAGTTCAAACATGGCTCAGAACGGCGTATAACGTCATAATATCACGTTTTGGGCGCATTTTGCTTTTTATCTCCAACATGCTCCAATACGATATTTGGCCCCTGAATATCACAAATATGGTCAACAGAATTCTCGGAACCAAAAGTGATACAAAGTTCAAACATGGCTCAGAACGGCGTATAACGTCATAATATCACGTTTTGGGCACATTTTGTTTTTTATCTCCAACATGCTCCAACATGTCATTTGGCGCCTGAATATCACAAATATGGTCAACAGAATTATCGGAACCAAAAGTGATAGAAAGTTCAAACATGGGTCAGAACGGCGTATAACGTCATAATATCACGTTTTGGGCACATTTTGTTTTTTATCCCCAACATGCTCCAATACGATATTTGGCCCCTGAATATCACAAATATGGTCAACAGAATAATCGGAACCAAAAGTGATAGAAAGTTCAAACATGGCTCAGAACGGCGTATAACGTCATAATATCACGTTTTGGGCACATATTGTTTTTTATCTCCAACATGCTCCAACATGTCATTTGGCGCCTGAATATCACAAATATGGTCAACAGAATTATCGGAACCAAAAGTGATATAAAGTTCAAACACGGCTCAGAACGGCGTATAACGTCATAATATCACGTTTTGGGCACATTTTGTTTTTTATCTCCAACATGCTCCAATATGTCATTTGGCGCCTGAATATCACATATATGGTCAACAGAATTACCGGAACCAAAAGTGATAGAAAGTTCAAACATGTCTCAGAACGGCGTATAACGTCATAATATCACGTTTTGGGCGCATTTTGCTTTTTATCTCCAACATGCTCCAATACGATATTTGGCCCCTGAATATTACAAATATGGTCAACAGAATTATCGGAACCAAAAGTGATAGAAAGTTCAAACATGGCTCAGAACGGCGTATAACGTCATAATATCACGTTTTGGGCACATATTGTTTTTTATCTCCAACATGCTCCAACATGTCATTTGGCGCCTGAATATCACAAATATGCTCAACAGAATTATCGGAACCAAAAGTGATATAAAGTTCAAACACGGCTCAGAACGGCGTATAACGTCATAATATCACGTTTTGGGCACATTTTGTTTTTTATCTCCAACATGCTCCAATATGTCATTTGGCGCCTGAATATCACATATATGGTCAACAGAATTACCGGAACCAAAAGTGATAGAAAGTTCAAACATGTCTCAGAACGGCGTATAACGTCATAATATCACGTTTTGGGCGCATTTTGCTTTTTATCTCCAACATGCTCCAATACGATATTTGGCCCCTGAATATTACAAATATGGTCAACAGAATTATCGGAACCAAAAGTGATAGAAAGTTCAAACATGGCTCAGAACGGCGTATAACGTCATAATATCACGTTTTGGGCACATTTTGTTTTTTATCTCCAACATGCTCCAATATGTCATTTGGCGCCTGAATATCACATATATGGTCAACAGAATTACCGGAACCAAAAGTGATAGAAAGTTCAAACATGTCTCAGAACGGCGTATAACGTCATAATATCACGTTTTGGACGCATTTTGCTTTTTATCTCCAAAAGTGATAGAAAGTTCAAACATGGCTCAGAACGGCGTATAACGTCATAATATCACGTTTTGGGCACATTTTGTTTTTTATCTCCAACATGCTCCAAGATGTCATTTGGCGCCTGAATATCACATATATGGTCAACAGAATTACCGGAACTAAAAGTGATAGAAAGTTCAAACATGGCTCAGAACGGCGTATAACGTCATAATATCACGTTTTGGGCACATTTTGTTTTTTATCTCCAACATGCTCCAACATGTCATTTGGCACCTGAATATCACAAATATGGTCAACAGAATTATCGGAACCAAAAGTGATAGAAAGTTCAAACATGGCTCAGAACGGCGTATAACGTCATAATATCACGTTTTGGGCACATTTTGTTTTTTATCCCCAACATGCTCCAATATGTCATTTGGCGCCTGAATATCACATATATGGTCAACAGAATTACTGGAACCAAAAGTGATAGAAAGTTCAAACATGGCTCAGAACGGCGTATAACGTCATAATATCACGTTTTGGGCACATTTTGTTTTTTATCTCCAACATGCTCCAAGATGTCATTTGGCGCCTGAATATCACATATATGGTCAACAGAATTACCGGAACTAAAAGTGATAGAAAGTTCAAACATGGCTCAGAACGGCGTATAACGTCATAATATCACGTTTTGGGCACATTTTGTTTTTTATCTCCAACATGCTCCAACATGTCATTTGGCACCTGAATATCACAAATATGGTCAACAGAATTATCGGAACCAAAAGTGATAGAAAGTTCAAACATGGCTCAGAACGGCGTATAACGTCATAATATAACGTTTTGGGCACATTTTGTTTTTTATCTCCAACATGCTCCAAGATGACATTTGGCCCCTGAATATCACATATATGGTCAACAGAATTACCGGAACCAAAAGTGATAGAAAGTTCAAACATGGCTCAGAACGGCGTATAACGTCATAATATCACGTTTTGGGCGCATTTTGTTTTTTATCTCCAACATGCTCCAATATGTCATTTGGCGTCTGAATATCACATATATGGTCAACAGAATTACCGGAACCAAAAGTGATAGAAAGTTCAAACATGGCTCAGAACGGTGTATAACGTCATAATATCACGTTTTGGGCACATTTTGTTTTTTATCTCCAACATGCTCCAAGATGTCATTTGGCGCCTGAATATCACATATATGGTCAACAGAATTACCGGAACCAAAAGTGATAGAAAGTTCAAACATGGCTCAGAACGGCGTATAACGTCATAATATCACGTTTTGGGCACATTTTGTTTTTTATCTCCAACATGCTCCAATACGATATTTGGCCCCTGAATATCACAAACATGGTCAACAGAATTATCGGAACCAAAAGTGATAGAATGTTCAAACATGGCTCAGAACGGCGTATAACGTCATAATATCACGTTTTGGGCACATTTTGTTTTTTATCTCCAACATGCTCCAAGATGTCATTTGGCGCCTGAATATCACATATGTGGTCAACAGAATCATCGGAACCAAAAGTGATAGAAAGTTCAAACATGTCTCAGAACGGCGTATAACGTCATAATATCACGTTTTGGGCACATTTTGTTTTTTATCTCCAACATGCTCCAAGATAACATTTGGCCCCTGAATATCACATATATGGTCAACAGAATTACCGGAACCAAAAGTGATAGAAAGTTCAAACATGGCGCAGAACGGCGTATAACGTCATAATATCACGTTTGGGCGCATTTTGATTTTTTTTCTCCAACATGCTCCAATATGTCATTTGGTGCCTGAATTCACATATATGGTCAACAGAATTACCGGAACCAAAAGTGATAGAAAGTTCAAACATGGCTCAGAACGGCGTATAACGTCATAATATCACGTTTTGGGCACATCTTGTTTTTTATCTCCAACATGCTCCAAGATGTCATTTGGCGCCTGAATATCACATATATGGTCAACAGAATTACCGGAACCAAAAGTGATAGAAAGTTCAAACATGGCTCAGAACGGCGTATAACGTCATAATATCACGTTTTGGGCACATTTTGTTTTTTATCTCCAACATGCTCCAATACGATATTTGGCCCCTGAATATCACAAATATGGTCAACAGAATTATCGGAACCAAAAGTGATAGAAAGTTCAAACATGGCTCAGAACGGCGTATAACGTCATAATATCACGTTTTGGGCACATTTTGTTTTTTATCTCCAACATGCTCCAAGATGACATTTGGCCCCTGAATATCACATATATGGTCAACAGAATTACCGGAACCAAAAGTGATAGAAAGTTGAAACTTGGCTCAGAACGGCGTATAACTTCATAATATCACGTTTTGGGCACATTTTGTTTTTTATCTCCAACATGCTCCAATATGTTATTAGGCGCCTGAATATCACATATATGGTCAACAGAATTACCGGAACCAAAAGTGATAGAAAGTTCAAACATGGCTCAGAACGGCGTATAACGTCATAATATCACGTTTTGGGCACATATTGTTTTTTATCTCCAACATGCTCCAACATGTCATTTGGCGCCTGAATATCACAAATATGGTCAACAGAATTATCGGAACCAAAAGTGATAGAAAGTTCAAACATGGCTCAGAACGGCGTATAACGTCATAATATCACGTTTTGGGCCCATTTTGTTTTTTATCTCCAACATGCTCCAATATGTCATTTGGCGCCTGAATATCACATATATGGTCAACAGAATTATCGGAACCAAAAGTGATAGAAAGTTCAAACATGTCTCAGAACGGCGTATAACGTCATAATATTACGTTTTGGGCGCATTTTGCTTTTTATCTCCAACATGCTCCAATACGATATTTGGCCCCTGAATATCACAAATATGGTCAACAGAATTATCGGAACCAAAAGTGATAGAAAGTTCAAACATGGCTCAGAACGGTGTATAACGTCATAATATCACGTTTTGGGCACATTTTGTTTTTTATCTCCAACATGCTCCAATATGTCATTTGGCGCCTGAATATCACATATATGGTCAACAGAATCATCGGAACCAAAAGTGATAGAAAGTTCAAACATGTCTCAGAACGGCGTATAACGTCATAATATCACGTTTTGGGCACATTTTGTTTTTTATCTCCAACATGCTCCAAGATGACATTTGACCCCTGAATATCACATATATGGTCAACAGAATTACCGGAACCAAAAGTGATAGAAAGTTCAAACATGGCTCAGAACGGCGTATAACGTCATAATATCACGTTTTGGGCACATTTTGTTTTTTATCTCCAACATGCTCCAAGATGACATTTGACCCCTGAATATCACATATATGGTCAACAGAATTACCGGAACTAAAAGTGATAGAAAGTTCAAACATGGCTCAGAACGGCGTATAACGTCATAATATCACGTTTTGGGCGCATTTTGTTTTTTATCTCCAACATGCTCCAAGATGTCGTTTAGCGATTGAATATCACAAATATGGTCAACAGAATTATCGGAACCAAAGGTGATAGAAAGTTCAAACATGTCTCAGAACGGCGTATAACGTCATAATATCACGTTTTGGGCACATTTTGTTTTTTATCTCCAACATGCTCCAAGATGACATTTGGCCCCTGAATATATCACATATATGGTCAACAGAATTACCGGAACCAAAAGTGATCGAAAGTTCAAACATGGGTCAGAACGGCGTATAACGTCATAATATCACGTTTTGGGCGCATTTTGTTTTTTATCTCCAACATGCTTCAAGATGTCATTTGGCCCCTGAATATCACAAATATGGTCAACAGAATTATCGGAACCAAAAGTGATAGAAAGTTCAAACATGGCTCAGAACGGCGTATAACGTCATAATATCACGTTTTGGGCACATTTTGTTTTTTATCTCCAACATGCTCCAATATGTCATTTGGCGCCTGAATATCACATATATGGTCAACAGAATCATCGGAACCAAAAGTGATAGAAAGTTTAAACATGTCTCAGAACGGCGTATAACGTCATAATATCACGTTTTGGGCACATTTTGTTTTTTATCTCCAACATGCTCCAAGATGACATTTGGCCCCTGAATATCACATATATGGTCAACAGAATTACCGGAACCAAAAGTGATAGAAAGTTCAAACATGGCTCAGAACGGCGTATAACGTCATAATATCACGTTTTGGGCACATTTTGTTTTTTATCTCCAACATGCTCCAAGATGACATTTGACCCCTGAATATCACATATATGGTCAACAGAATTACCGGAACTAAAAGTGATAGAAAGTTCAAACATGGCTCAGAACGGCGTATAACGTCATAATATCACGTTTTGGGCGCATTTTGTTTTTTATCTCCAACATGCTCCAAGATGTCGTTTAGCGATTGAATATCACAAATATGGTCAACAGAATTATCGGAACCAAAGGTGATAGAAAGTTCAAACATGTCTCAGAACGGCGTATAACGTCATAATATCACGTTTTGGGCACATTTTGTTTTTTATCTCCAACATGCTCCAAGATGACATTTGGCCCCTGAATATATCACATATATGGTCAACAGAATTACCGGAACCAAAAGTGATCGAAAGTTCAAACATGGGTCAGAACGGCGTATAACGTCATAATATCACGTTTTGGGCGCATTTTGTTTTTTATCTCCAACATGCTTCAAGATGTCATTTGGCCCCTGAATATCACAAATATGGTCAACAGAATTATCGGAACCAAAAGTGATAGAAAGTTCAAACATGGCTCAGAACGGCGTATAACGTCATAATATCACGTTTTGGGCACATTTTGTTTTTTATCTCCAACATGCTCCAATATGTCATTTGGCGCCTGAATATCACATATATGGTCAACAGAATCATCGGAACCAAAAGTGATAGAAAGTTTAAACATGTCTCAGAACGGCGTATAACGTCATAATATCACGTTTTGGGCACATTTTGTTTTTTATCTCCAACATGCTCCAAGATGACATTTGGCCCCTGAATATCACATATATGGTCAACAGAATTACCGGAACCAAAAGTGATAGAAAGTTCAAACATGGCTCAGAACGGCGTATAACGTCATAATATCACGTTTTGGGCACATTTTGTTTTTTATCTCCAACATGCTCCAAGATGACATTTGGCCCCTGAATATATCACATATATGGTCAACAGAATTACCGGAGCCAAAAGTGATAGAAAGTTCAAACACGTGTCAGAACGGCGTATAACGTCATAATATCACGTTTTGGGCGCATTTTGTTTTTTATCTCCAACATGCTCCAAGATGTCATTTGGCGCCTGAATATCACATATATGGTCAACAGAATTACCGGAACCAAAAGTGATAGAAAGTACAAACATGGCTCAGAACGGCGTATAACGTCATAATATCACGTTTTGGGCACACTTTGGTTTTTATCTCCAACATGCTCCAATACGATATTTGGCCCCTGAATATCACAAACATGGTCAACAGAATTATCGGAACCAAAAGTGATAGAAAGTTCAAACATGGCTCAGAACGGCGTATAACGTCATAATATCACGTTTTGGGCACATATTGTTTTTTATCTCCAACATGCTCCAACATGTCATTTGGCGCCTGAATATCATAAATATGGTCAACAGAATTATCGGAACCAAAAGTGATAGAAAGTTCAAACATGGCTCAGAACGGCGTATAACGTCATAATATCACGTTTTGGGCACATTTTGTTTTTTATCTCCAACATGCTCCAACATGTCATTTGGCGCCTGAATATCACAAATATGGTCAACAGAATTATCGGAACCAAAAGTGATAGAAAATTCAAACATGGCTCAGAACGGCGTATAACGTCATAATATCAAGTTTTGGGCACATTTTGTTTTTTATCTCCAACATGCTCCAATATGTCATTTGGCGCCTGAATATCATATATATGGTCAACAGAATTACCGGAACCAAAAGTGATAGAAAGTTCAAACATGGCTCAGAACGGCGTATAACGTCATAATATCACGTTTTGGGCACATTTTGGTTTTTATCTCCAACATGCTCCAATACGATATTTGGCCCCTGAATATCACAAACATGGTCAACAGAATTATCGGAACCAAAAGTGATAGAAAGTTCAAACATGGCTCAGAACGGCGTATAACGTCATAATATCACGTTTTGGGCACATATTGTTTTTTATCTCCAACATGCTCCAACATGTCATTTGGCGCCTGAATATCATAAATATGGTCAACAGAATTATCGGAACCAAAAGTGATAGAAAGTTCAAACATGGCTCAGAACGGCGTATAACGTCATAATATCACGTTTTGGGCACATTTTGTTTTTTATCTCCAACATGCTCCAACATGTCATTTGGCGCCTGAATATCACATATATGGTCAACAGAATTACCGGAACCAAAAGTGATAGAAAGTTCAAACATGGCTCAGAACGGCGTATAACGTCATAATATCACGTTTTGGGCACATTTTGTTTTTTATCTCCAACATGCTCCAAGATGTCATTTGGCGCCTGAATATCACATATGTGGTCAACAGAATCATCGGAACCAAAAGTGATAGAAAATTCAAACATGTCTCAGAACGGCGTATAACGTCATAATATCACGTTTTGGGCACATTTTGTTTTTTATCTCCAACATGCTCCAAGAGAACATTTGGCCCCTGAATATCACATATATGGTCAACAGAATTACCGGAACCAAAAGTGATAGAAAGTTCAAACATGGCGCAGAACGGCGTATAACGTCATAATATCACGTTTTGGGCACATTTTGTTTTTTATCTCCAACATGCTCCAAGATGTCATTTGGCGCCTGAATATCACATATGTGGTCAACAGAATCATCGGAACCAAAAGTGATAGAAAATTCAAACATGTCTCAGAACGGCGTATAACGTCATAATATCACGTTTTGGGCACATTTTGTTTTTTATCTCCAACATGCTCCAAGATAACATTTGGCCCCTGAATATCACATATATGGTCAACAGAATTACCGGAACCAAAAGTGATAGAAAGTTCAAACATGGCGCAGAACGGCGTATAACGTCATAATATCACGTTTTGGGCGCATTTTGATTTTTTTTCTCCAACATGCTCCAATATGTCATTTGGTGCCTGAATATCACATATATGGTCAACAGAATTACCGGAACCAAAAGTGATAGAAAGTTCAAACATGGCTCAGAACGGCGTATAACGTCATAATATCACGTTTTGGGCACATTTTGTTTTTTATCTCCAACATGCTCCAATACGATATTTGGCCCCTGAATATCACAAATATGGTCAACAGAATTATCGGAACCAAAAGTGATAGAAAGTTCAAACATGGCTCAGAACGGCGTATAACGTCATAATATCACGTTTTGGGCACATTTTGTTTTTTATCTCCAACATGCTCCAAGATGACATTTGGCCCCTGAATATCACATATATGGTCAACAGAATTACCGGAACCAAAAGTGATAGAAAGTTGAAACATGGCTCAGAACGGCGTATAACTTCATAATATCAAGTTTTGGGCACATTTTGTTTTTTATCTCCAACATGCTCCAATATGTCATTTGGCGCCTGAATATCATATATATGGTCAACAGAATTACCGGAACCAAAAGTGATAGAAAGTTCAAACATGGCTCAGAACGGCGTATAACGTCATAATATCACGTTTTGGGCACATTTTGGTTTTTATCTCCAACATGCTCCAATACGATATTTGGCCCCTGAATATCACAAACATGGTCAACAGAATTATCGGAACCAAAAGTGATAGAAAGTTCAAACATGGCTCAGAACGGCGTATAACGTCATAATATCACGTTTTGGGCACATATTGTTTTTTATCTCCAACATGCTCCAACATGTCATTTGGCGCCTGAATATCATAAATATGGTCAACAGAATTATCGGAACCAAAAGTGATAGAAAGTTCAAACATGGCTCAGAACGGCGTATAACGTCATAATATCACGTTTTGGGCACATTTTGTTTTTTATCTCCAACATGCTCCAACATGTCATTTGGCGCCTGAATATCACATATATGGTCAACAGAATTACCGGAACCAAAAGTGATAGAAAGTTCAAACATGGCTCAGAACGGCGTATAACGTCATAATATCACGTTTTGGGCACATTTTGTTTTTTATCTCCAACATGCTCCAAGATGTCATTTGGCGCCTGAATATCACATATGTGGTCAACAGAATCATCGGAACCAAAAGTGATAGAAAATTCAAACATGTCTCAGAACGGCGTATAACGTCATAATATCACGTTTTGGGCACATTTTGTTTTTTATCTCCAACATGCTCCAAGATAACATTTGGCCCCTGAATATCACATATATGGTCAACAGAATTACCGGAACCAAAAGTGATAGAAAGTTCAAACATGGCGCAGAACGGCGTATAACGTCATAATATCACGTTTTGGGCGCATTTTGATTTTTTTTCTCCAACATGCTCCAATATGTCATTTGGTGCCTGAATATCACATATATGGTCAACAGAATTACCGGAACCAAAAGTGATAGAAAGTTCAAACATGGCTCAGAACGGCGTATAACGTCATAATATCACGTTTTGGGCACATTTTGTTTTTTATCTCCAACATGCTCCAATACGATATTTGGCCCCTGAATATCACAAATATGGTCAACAGAATTATCGGAACCAAAAGTGATAGAAAGTTCAAACATGGCTCAGAACGGCGTATAACGTCATAATATCACGTTTTGGGCACATTTTGTTTTTTATCTCCAACATGCTCCAAGATGACATTTGGCCCCTGAATATCACATATATGGTCAACAGAATTACCGGAACCAAAAGTGATAGAAAGTTGAAACATGGCTCAGAACGGCGTATAACTTCATAATATCACGTTTTGGGCACATTTTGTTTTTTATCTCCAACATGCTCCAATATGTTATTAGGCGCCTGAATATCACATATATGGTCAACAGAATTACCGGAACCAAAAGTGATAGAAAGTTCAAACATGGCTCAGAACGGCGTATAACGTCATAATATCACGTTTTGGGCACATATTGTATTTTATCTCCAACATGCTCCAACATGTCATTTGGCGCCTGAATATCACAAATATGGTCAACAGAATTATCGGAACCAAAAGTGATAGAAAGTTCAAACATGGCTCAGAACGGCGTATAACGTCATAATATCACGTTTTGGGCACATTTTGTTTTTTATCTCCAACATGCTCCAAGATGACATTTGGCCCCTGAATATCACATATATGGTCAACAGAATTACCGGAACTAAAAGTGATAGAAAGTTCAAACATGGCTCAGAACGGCGTATAACGTCATAATATCACGTTTTGGGCACATTTTGTTTTTTATCTCCAACATGCTCCAACATGTCATTTGGCACCTGAATATCACATATATGGTCAACAGAATCATCGGAACCAAAAGTGATAGAAAGTTCAAACATGTCTCAGAACGGCGTATAACGTCATAATATCACGTTTTGGGCGCATTTTGCTTTTTATCTCCAACATGCTCCAATACGATATTTGGCCCCTGAATATCATAAATATGGTCAACAGAATTATCGGAACCAAAAGTGATAGAAAGTTCAAACATGGCTCAGAACGGTGTATAACGTCATAATATCACGTTTTGGGCACATTTTGTTTTTTATCTCCAACATGCTCCAATATGTCATTTGGCGCCTGAATATCACATATATGGTCAACAGAATCATCGGAACCAAAAGTGATAGAAAGTTCAAACATGTCTCAGAACGGCGTATAACGTCATAATATTACGTTTTGGGCACATTTTGTTTTTTATCTCCAACATGCTCCAAGATGACATTTGACCCCTGAATATCACATATATGGTCAACAGAATTACCGGAACCAAAAGTGATAGAAAGTTCAAACATGGCTCAGAACGGCGTATAACGTCATAATATCACGTTTTGGGCACATTTTGTTTTTTATCTCCAACATGCTCCAAGATGACATTTGGCCCCTGAATATCACATATATGGTCAACAGAATTACCGGAACTAAAAGTGATAGAAAGTTCAAACATGGCTCAGAACGGCGTATAACGTCATAATATCACGTTTTGGGCACATTTTGTTTTTTATCTCCAACATGCTCCAACATGTCATTTGGCACCTGAATATCACAAATATGGTCAACAGAATTATCGGAACCAAAAGTGATAGAAAGTTCAAACATGGCTCAGAACGGCGTATAACGTCATAATATCACGTTTTGGGCACATTTTGTTTTTTATCCCCAACATGCTCCAATATGTCATTTGGGGCCTGAATATCACATATATGGTCAACAGAATTATCGGAACCAAAAGTGATAGAATGTTCAAACATGGCTCAGAACGGCGTATAACGTCATAATATCACGTTTTGGGCACATTTTGTTTTTTATCTCCAACATGCTCCAAGATGACATTTGGCCCCTGAATATCACATATATGGTCAACAGAATTACCGGAACTAAAAGTGATAGAAAGTTCAAACATGGCTCAGAACGGCGTATAACGTCATAATATCACGTTTTGGGCACATTTTGTTTTTTATCTCCAACATGCTCCAACATGTCATTTGGCACCTGAATATCACAAATATGGTCAACAGAATTATCGGAACCAAAAGTGATAGAAAGTTCAAACATGGCTCAGAACGGCGTATAACGTCATAATATCACGTTTTGGGCACATTTTGTTTTTTATCCCCAACATGCTCCAATATGTCATTTGGGGCCTGAATATCACATATATGGTCAACAGAATTATCGGAACCAAAAGTGATAGAATGTTCAAACATGGCTCAGAACGGCGTATAACGTCATAATATCACGTTTTGGGCACATTTTGTTTTTTATCTCCAACATGCTCCAAGATAACATTTGGCCCCTGAATATCACATATATGGTCAACAGAATTACCGGAACCAAAAGTGATAGAAAGTTCAAACATGGCGCAGAACGGCGTATAACGTCATAATATCACGTTTTGGGCACATTTTGTTTTTTATCTCCAACATGCTCCAAGATGTCATTTGGCGCCTGAATATCACATATGTGGTCAACAGAATCATCGGAACCAAAAGTGATAGAAAATTCAAACATGTCTCAGAACGGCGTATAACGTCATAATATCACGTTTTGGGCACATTTTGTTTTTTATCTCCAACATGCTCCAAGATAACATTTGGCCCCTGAATATCACATATATGGTCAACAGAATTACCGGAACCAAAAGTGATAGAAAGTTCAAACATGGCGCAGAACGGCGTATAACGTCATAATATCACGTTTTGGGCGCATTTTGATTTTGTTTCTCCAACATGCTCCAATATGTCATTTGGTGCCTGAATATCACATATATGGTCAACAGAATTACCGGAACCAAAAGTGATAGAAAGTTCAAACATGGCTCAGAACGGCGTATAACGTCATAATATCACGTTTTGGGCACATTTTGTTTTTTATCTCCAACATGCTCCAATACGATATTTGGCCCCTGAATATCACAAATATGGTCAACAGAATTATAGGAACCAAAAGTGATAGAAAGTTCAAACATGGCTCAGAACGGCGTATAACGTCATAATATCACGTTTTGGGCACATTTTGTTTTTTATCTCCAACATGCTCCAAGATGACATTTGGCCCCTGAATATCACATATATGGTCAACAGAATTACCGGAACCAAAAGTGATAGAAAGTTGAAACATGGCTCAGAACGGCGTATAACGTCATAATATCACGTTTTGGGCACATATTGTTTTTTATCTCCAACATGCTCCAACATGTCATTTGGCGCCTGAATATCACAAATATGGTCAACAGAATTATCGGAACCAAAAGTGATAGAAAGTTCAAACATGGCTCAGAACGGCGTATAACGTCATAATATCACGTTTTGGGCACATTTTGTTTTTTATCTCCAACATGCTCCAAGATGACATTTGGCCCCTGAATATCACATATATGGTCAACAGAATTACCGGAACTAAAAGTGATAGAAAGTTCAAACATGGCTCAGAACGGCGTATAACGTCATAATATCACGTTTTGGGCACATTTTGTTTTTTATCTCCAACATGCTCCAACATGTCATTTGGCACCTGAATATCACATATATGGTCAACAGAATCATCGGAACCAAAAGTGATAGAAAGTTCAAACATGTCTCAGAACGGCGTATAACGTCATAATATCACGTTTTGGGCGCATTTTGCTTTTTATCTCCAACATGCTCCAATACGATATTTGGCCCCTGAATATCACAAATATGGTCAACAGAATTATCGGAACCAAAAGTGATAGAAAGTTCAAACATGGCTCAGAACGGTGTATAACGTCATAATATCACGTTTTGGGCACATTTTGTTTTTTATCTCCAACATGCTCCAATATGTCATTTGGCGCCTGAATATCACATATATGGTCAACAGAATCATCGGAACCAAAAGTGATAGAAAGTTCAAACATGTCTCAGAACGGCGTATAACGTCATAATATCACGTTTTGGGCACATTTTGTTTTTTATCTCCAACATGCTCCAAGATGACATTTGACCCCTGAATATCACATATATGGTCAACAGAATTACCGGAACCAAAAGTGATAGAAAGTTCAAACATGGCTCAGAACGGCGTATAACGTCATAATATCACGTTTTGGGCACATTTTGTTTTTTATCTCCAACATGCTCCAAGATGACATTTGGCCCCTGAATATCACATATATGGTCAACAGAATTACCGGAACTAAAAGTGATAAAAAGTTCAAACATGGCTCAGAACGGCGTATAACGTCATAATATCACGTTTTGGGCACATTTTGTTTTTTATCTCCAACATGCTCCAACATGTCATTTGGCACCTGAATATCACAAATATGGTCAACAGAATTATCGGAACCAAAAGTGATAGAAAGTTCAAACATGGCTCAGAACGGCGTATAACGTCATAATATCACGTTTTGGGCACATTTTGTTTTTTATCCCCAACATGCTCCAATATGTCATTTGGGGCCTGAATATCACATATATGGTCAACAGAATTACTGGAACCAAAAGTGATAGAAAGTTCAAACATGGCTCAGAACAGCGTATAACGTCATAATATCACGTTTTGGGCACATTTTGTTTTTTATCTCCAACATGCTCCAAGATGTCATTTGGCGCCTGAATATCACATATATGGTCAACAGAATTACCGGAACTAAAAGTGATAGAAAGTTCAAACATGGCTCAGAACGGCGTATAACGTCATAATATCACGTTTTGGGCACATTTTGTTTTTTATCTCCAACATGCTCCAACATGTCATTTGGCACCTGAATATCACAAATATGGTCAACAGAATTATCGGAACCAAAAGTGATAGAAAGTTCAAACATGGCTCAGAACGGCGTATAACGTCATAATATAACGTTTTGGGCACATTTTGTTTTTTATCTCCAACATGCTCCAAGATGACATTTGGCCCCTGAATATCACATATATGGTCAACAGAGTTACCGGAACCAAAAGTGATAGAAAGTTCAAACATGGCTCAGAACGGCGTATAACGTCATAATATCACGTTTTGGGCGCATTTTGTTTTTTATCTCCAACATGCTCCAATATGTCATTTGGCGTCTGAATATCACATATATGGTCAACAGAATTACCGGAACCAAAAGTGATAGAAAGTTCAAACATGGCTCAGAACGGCGTATAACGTCATAATATCACGTTTTGGGCACATTTTGTTTTTTATCTCCAACATGCTCTAAGATGTCATTTGGCGCCTGAATATCACATATATGGTCAACAGAATTACCGGAACCAAAAGTGATAGAAAGTTCAAACATGGCTCAGAACGGCGTATAACGTCATAATATCACGTTTTGGGCACATTTTGTTTTTTATCTCCAACATGCTCCAATACGATATTTGGCCCCTGAATATCACAAACATGGTCAACAGAATTATCGGAACCAAAAGTGATAGAATGTTCAAACATGGCTCAGAACGGCGTATAACGTCATAATATCACGTTTTGGGCACATTTTGTTTTTTATCTCCAACATGCTCCAAGATGTCATTTGGCGCCTGAATATCACATATGTGGTCAACAGAATCATCGGAACCAAAAGTGATAGAAAGTTCAAACATGTCTCAGAACGGCGTATAACGTCATAATATCACGTTTTGGGCACATTTTGTTTTTTATCTCCAACATGCTCCAAGATAACATTTGGCCCCTGAATATCACATATATGGTCAACAGAATTACCGGAACCAAAAGTGATAGAAAGTTCAAACATGGCGCAGAACGGCGTATAACGTCATAATATCACGTTTGGGCGCATTTTGATTTTTTTTCTCCAACATGCTCCAATATGTCATTTGGTGCCTGAATTCACATATATGGTCAACAGAATTACCGGAACCAAAAGTGATAGAAAGTTCAAACATGGCTCAGAACGGCGTATAACGTCATAATATCACGTTTTGGGCACATCTTGTTTTTTATCTCCAACATGCTCCAAGATGTCATTTGGCGCCTGAATATCACATATATGGTCAACAGAATTACCGGAACCAAAAGTGATAGAAAGTTCAAACATGGCTCAGAACGGCGTATAACGTCATAATATCACGTTTTGGGCACACTTTGGTTTTTATCTCCAACATGCTCCAATACGATATTTGGCCCCTGAATATCACAAACATGGTCAACAGAATTATCGGAACCAAAAGTGATAGAAAGTTCAAACATGGCTCAGAACGGCGTATAACGTCATAATATCACGTTTTGGGCACATATTGTTTTTTATCTCCAACATGCTCCAACATGTCATTTGGCGCCTGAATATCATAAATATGGTCAACAGAATTATCGGAACCAAAAGTGATAGAAAGTTCAAACATGGCTCAGAACGGCGTATAACGTCATAATATCACGTTTTGGGCGCATTTTGTTTTTTATCTCCAACATGCTCCAATATGTCATTTGGCGTCTGAATATCACATATATGGTCAACAGAATTACCGGAACCAAAAGTGATAGAAAGTTCAAACATGGCTCAGAACGGCGTATAACGTCATAATATCACGTTTTGGGCACATTTTGTTTTTTATCTCCAACATGCTCCAAGATGTCATTTGGCGCCTGAATATCACATATATGGTCAACAGAATTACCGGAACCAAAAGTGATAGAAAGTTCAAACATGGCTCAGAACGGCGTATAACGTCATAATATCACGTTTTGGGCACATTTTGTTTTTTATCTCCAACATGCTCCAATACGATATTTGGCCCCTGAATATCACAAACATGGTCAACAGAATTATCGGAACCAAAAGTGATAGAATGTTCAAACATGGCTCAGAACGGCGTATAACGTCATAATATCACGTTTTGGGCACATTTTGTTTTTTATCTCCAACATGCTCCAAGATGTCATTTGGCGCCTGAATATCACATATGTGGTCAACAGAATCATCGGAACCAAAAGTGATAGAAAGTTCAAACATGTCTCAGAACGGCGTATAACGTCATAATATCACGTTTTGGGCACATTTTGTTTTTTATCTCCAACATGCTCCAAGATAACATTTGGCCCCTGAATATCCCATATATGGTCAACAGAATTACCGGAACCAAAAGTGATAGAAAGTTCAAACATGGCGCAGAACGGCGTATAACGTCATAATATCACGTTTGGGCGCATTTTGATTTTTTTTCTCCAACATGCTCCAATATGTCATTTGGTGCCTGAATTCACATATATGGTCAACAGAATTACCGGAACCAAAAGTGATAGAAAGTTCAAACATGGCTCAGAACGGCGTATAACGTCATAATATCACGTTTTGGGCGCATTTTGTTTTTTATCTCCAACATGCTCCAATATGTCATTTGGCGTCTGAATATCACATATATGGTCAACAGAATTACCGGAACCAAAAGTGATAGAAAGTTCAAACATGGCTCAGAACGGCGTATAACGTCATAATATCACGTTTTGGGCACATTTTGTTTTTTATCTCCAACATGCTCCAAGATGTCATTTGGCGCCTGAATATCACATATATGGTCAACAGAATTACCGGAACCAAAAGTGATAGAAAGTTCAAACATGGCTCAGAACGGCGTATAACGTCATAATATCACGTTTTGGGCACATTTTGTTTTTTATCTCCAACATGCTCCAATACGATATTTGGCCCCTGAATATCACAAACATGGTCAACAGAATTATCGGAACCAAAAGTGATAGAATGTTCAAACATGGCTCAGAACGGCGTATAACGTCATAATATCACGTTTTGGGCACATTTTGTTTTTTATCTCCAACATGCTCCAAGATGTCATTTGGCGCCTGAATATCACATATGTGGTCAACAGAATCATCGGAACCAAAAGTGATAGAAAGTTCAAACATGTCTCAGAACGGCGTATAACGTCATAATATCACGTTTTGGGCACATTTTGTTTTTTATCTCCAACATGCTCCAAGATAACATTTGGCCCCTGAATATCACATATATGGTCAACAGAATTACCGGAACCAAAAGTGATAGAAAGTTCAAACATGGCGCAGAACGGCGTATAACGTCATAATATCACGTTTTGGGCACATCTTGTTTTTTATCTCCAACATGCTCCAAGATGTCATTTGGCGCCTGAATATCACATATATGGTCAACAGAATTACCGGAACCAAAAGTGATAGAAAGTTCAAACATGGCTCAGAACGGCGTATAACGTCATAATATCACGTTTTGGGCACATTTTGTTTTTTATCTCCAACATGCTCCAATACGATATTTGGCCCCTGAATATCACAAATATGGTCAACAGAATTATCGGAACCAAAAGTGATAGAAAGTTCAAACATGGCTCAGAACGGCGTATAACGTCATAATATCACGTTTTGGGCACATTTTGTTTTCTATCTCCAACATGCTCCAAGATGACATTTGGCCCCTGAATATCACATATATGGTCAACAGAATTACCGGAACCAAAAGTGATAGAAAGTTGAAACATGGCTCAGAACGGCGTATAACTTCATAATATCACGTTTTGGGCACATTTTGTTTTTTATCTCCAACATGCTCCAATATGTTATTAGGCGCCTGAATATCACATATATGGTCAACAGAATTACCGGAACCAAAAGTGATAGAAAGTTCAAACATGGCTCAGAACGGCGTATAACGTCATAATATCACGTTTTGGGCACATATTGTTTTTTATCTCCAACATGCTCCAACATGTCATTTGGCGCCTGAATATCACAAATATGGTCAACAGAATTATCGGAACCAAAAGTGATAGAAAGTTCAAACATGGCTCAGAACGGCGTATAACGTCATAATATCACGTTTTGGGCCCATTTTGTTTTTTATCTCCAACATGCTCCAATATGTCATTTGGCGCCTGAATATCACATATATGGTCAACAGAATCATCGGAACCAAAAGTGATAGAAAGTTCAAACATGTCTCAGAACGGCGTATAACGTCATAATATCACGTTTTGGGCGCATTTTGTTTTTTATCTCCAACATGCTCCAAGATGACATTTGACCCCTGAATATCACATATATGGTCAACAGAATCATCGGAACCAAAAGTGATAGAAAGTTCAAACATGGCTCAGAACGGCGTATAACGTCATAATATAACGTTTTGGGCACATTTTGTTTTTTATCTCCAACATGCTCCAAGATGACATTTGGCCCCTGAATATCACATATATGGTCAACAGAATTACCGGAACCAAAAGTGATAGAAAGTTCAAACATGGCTCAGAACGGCGTATAACGTCATAATATCACGTTTTGGGCGCATTTTGTTTTTTATCTCCAACATGCTCCAATATGTCATTTGGCGTCTGAATATCACATATATGGTCAACAGAATTACCGGAACCAAAAGTGATAGAAAGTTCAAAC
Organism: Onthophagus taurus; assembly: GCF_036711975.1. NCBI lineage: Eukaryota > Metazoa > Arthropoda > Insecta > Coleoptera > Scarabaeidae > Onthophagus > Onthophagus taurus. The sequence goes on along the minus strand of NC_091972.1, from coordinate 25,058,274 downwards.
ATGGCTCAGAACGGCGTATAACGTCATAATATCACGTTTTGGGCACATTTTGTTTTTTATCTCCAACATGCTCCAAGATGACATTTGGCCCCTGAATATCACATATATGGTCAACAGAATTACCGGAACCAAAAGTGATAGAAAGTTCAAACATGGCTCAGAACGGCGTATAACGTCATAATATCACGTTTTGGGCACATTTTGTTTTTTATCTCCAACATGCTCCAATACGATATTTGGCCCCTGAATATCACAAACATGGTCAACAGAATTATCGGAACCAAAAGTGATAGAATGTTCAAACATGGCTCAGAACGGCGTATAACGTCATAATATCACGTTTTGGGCACATTTTGTTTTTTATCTCCAACATGCTCCAAGATGTCATTTGGCGCCTGAATATCACATATGTGGTCAACAGAATCATCGGAACCAAAAGTGATAGAAAGTTCAAACATGTCTCAGAACGGCGTATAACGTCATAATATCACGTTTTGGGCACATTTTGTTTTTTATCTCCAACATGCTCCAAGATAACATTTGGCCCCTGAATATCACATATATGGTCAACAGAATTACCGGAACCAAAAGTGATAGAAAGTTCAAACATGGCGCAGAACGGCGTATAACGTCATAATATCACGTTTGGGCGCATTTTGATTTTTTTTCTCCAACATGCTCCAATATGTCATTTGGTGCCTGAATTCACATATATGGTCAACAGAATTACCGGAACCAAAAGTGATAGAAAGTTCAAACATGGCTCAGAACGGCGTATAACGTCATAATATCACGTTTTGGGCACATCTTGTTTTTTATCTCCAACATGCTCCAAGATGTCATTTGGCGCCTGAATATCACATATATGGTCAACAGAATTACCGGAACCAAAAGTGATAGAAAGTTCAAACATGGCTCAGAACGGCGTATAACGTCATAATATCACGTTTTGGGCACATTTTGTTTTTTATCTCCAACATGCTCCAATACGATATTTGGCCCCTGAATATCACAAATATGGTCAACAGAATTATCGGAACCAAAAGTGATAGAAAGTTCAAACATGGCTCAGAACGGCGTATAACGTCATAATATCACGTTTTGGGCACATATTGTTTTTTATCTCCAACATGCTCCAACATGTCATTTGGCGCCTGAATATCATAAATATGGTCAACAGAATTATCGGAACCAAAAGTGATAGAAAGTTCAAACATGGCTCAGAACGGCGTATAACGTCATAATATCACGTTTTGGGCGCATTTTGTTTTTTATCTCCAACATGCTCCAATATGTCATTTGGCGTCTGAATATCACATATATGGTCAACAGAATTACCGGAACCAAAAGTGATAGAAAGTTCAAACATGGCTCAGAACGGCGTATAACGTCATAATATCACGTTTTGGGCACATTTTGTTTTTTATCTCCAACATGCTCCAAGATGTCATTTGGCGCCTGAATATCACATATATGGTCAACAGAATTACCGGAACCAAAAGTGATAGAAAGTTCAAACATGGCTCAGAACGGCGTATAACGTCATAATATCACGTTTTGGGCACATTTTGTTTTTTATCTCCAACATGCTCCAATACGATATTTGGCCCCTGAATATCACAAATATGGTCAACAGAATTATCGGAACCAAAAGTGATAGAATGTTCAAACATGGCTCAGAACGGCGTATAACGTCATAATATCACGTTTTGGGCACATTTTGTTTTTTATCTCCAACATGCTCCAAGATGTCATTTGGCGCCTGAATATCACATATGTGGTCAACAGAATCATCGGAACCAAAAGTGATAGAAAATTCAAACATGTCTCAGAACGGCGTATAACGTCATAATATCACGTTTTGGGCACATTTTGTTTTTTATCTCCAACATGCTCCAAGATAACATTTGGCCCCTGAATATCACATATATGGTCAACAGAATTACCGGAACCAAAAGTGATAGAAAGTTCAAACATGGCGCAGAACGGCGTATAACGTCATAATATCACGTTTTGGGCGCATTTTGATTTTTTTTCTCCAACATGCTCCAATATGTCATTTGGTGCCTGAATTCACATATATGGTCAACAGAATTACCGGAACCAAAAGTGATAGAAAGTTCAAACATGGCTCAGAACGGCGTATAACGTCATAATATCACGTTTTGGGCACATCTTGTTTTTTATCTCCAACATGCTCCAAGATGTCATTTGGCGCCTGAATATCACATATATGGTCAACAGAATTACCGGAACCAAAAGTGATAGAAAGTTCAAACATGGCTCAGAACGGCGTATAACGTCATAATATCACGTTTTGGGCACATTTTGTTTTTTATCTCCAACATGCTCCAATACGATATTTGGCCCCTGAATATCACAAATATGGTCAACAGAATTATCGGAACCAAAAGTGATAGAAAGTTCAAACATGGCTCAGAACGGCGTATAACGTCATAATATCACGTTTTGGGCACATTTTGTTTTTTATCTCCAACATGCTCCAATATGTCATTTGGCGCCTGAATATCACATATATGGTCAACAGAATCATCGGAACCAAAAGTGATAAAAAGTTCAAACATGTCTCAGAACGGCGTATAACGTCATAATATCACGTTTTGGGTGCATTTTGTTTTTTATCTCCAACATGCTCCAATACGATATTTGGCCCCTGAATATCACAAATATGGTCAACAGAATTATCGGAACCAAAAGTGATAGAAAGTTCAAACATGGCTCAGAACGGCGTATAACGTCATAATATCACGTTTTGGGCACATTTTGTTTTTTATCTCCAACATGCTCCAATACGATATTTGGCCAATGAATATCACAAATATGGTCAACAGAATTATCGGAACCAAAAGTGATAGAAAGTTCAAACATGGCTCAGAACGGCGTATAACGTCATAATATCACGTTTTGGGCCCATTTTGTTTTTTATCTCCAACATGCTCCAATATGTCATTTGGCGCCTGAATATCACATATATGGTCAACAGAATCATCGGAACCAAAAGTGATAGAAAGTTCAAACATGGCTCAGAACGGCGTATAACGTCGTAATATCACGTTTTGGGCCCATTTTGTTTTTTATCTCCAACATGCTCCAATATGTCATTTGGCGCCTGAATATCACATATATGGTCAACAGAATCATCGGAACCAAAAGTGATAGAAAGTTCAAACATGTCTCAGAACGGCGTATAACGTCATAATATCACGTTTTGGGCGCATTTTGCTTTTTATCTCCAACATGCTCCAATACGATATTTGGCCCCTGAATATCACAAATATGGTCAACAGAATTATCGGAACCAAAAGTGATAGAAAGTTCAAACATGGCTCAGAACGGCATATAACGTCATAATATCACGTTTTGGGCACATTTTGTTTTTTATCTCCAACATGCTCTAATATGTCATTTGGCGCCTGAATATCACATATATGGTCAACACAATCATCGGAACCAAAAGTGATAGAAAGTTCAAACACGTCTCAGAACGGCGTATAACGTCATAATATCACGTTTTGGGCACATTTTGTTTTTTATCTCCAACATGCTCCAAGATGACATTTGGCCCCTGAATATCACATATATGGTCAACAGAATTATCGGAACCAAAAGTGATAGAAAGTTCAAACATGGCTCGGAACGGCGTATAACGTCATAATATCACGTTTTGGGCCCATTTTGTTTTTTATCTCCAACATGCTCCAATATGTCATTTGGCGCCTGAATATCACATATATGGTCAACAGAATCATCGGAACCAAAAGTGATAAAAAGTTCAAACATTTCTCAGAACGGCGTATAACGTCATAATATCACGTTTTGGGTGCATTTTGTTTTTTATCTCCAACATGCTCTAATACGATATTTGGCCCCTGAATATCACAAATATGGTCAACAGAATTATCGGAACCAAAAGTGATAGAAAGTTCAAACATGGCTCAGAACGGCGTATAACGTCATAATATCACGTTTTGGGCACATTTTGTTTTTTATCTCCAACATGCTCCAATACGATATTTGGCCAATGAATATCACAAACATGGTCAACAGAATTATCGGAACCAAAAGTGATAGAAAGTTCAAACATGGCTCAGAACGGCGTATAACGTCATAATATCACGTTTTGGGCCCATTTTGTTTTTTATCTCCAACATGCTCCAAAATGTCATTTGGCGCCTGAATATCACATATATGGTCAACAGAATCATCGGAACCAAAAGTGATAGAAAGTTCAAACATGGCTCAGAACGGCGTATAACGTCGTAATATCACGTTTTGGGCACATTTTGTTTTTTATCTCCAACATGCTCCAATATGTCATTTGGCGCCTGAATATCACATATATGGTCAACAGAATCATCGGAACCAAAAGTGATAGAAAGTTCAAACACGTCTCAGAACGGCGTATAACGTCATAATATCACGTTTTGGGCACATTTTGTTTTTTATCTCCAACATGCTCCAAGATGACATTTGGCCCCTGAATATCACATATATGGTCAACAGAATTACCGGAACCAAAAGTGATAGAAAGTTCAAACATGGATCAGAACGGCGTATAACGTCATAATATCACGTTTTGGGCACATTTTGTTTTTTATCTCCAACATGCTCCATGATGACATTTGGCCCCTGAATATCACATATATGGTCAACAGAATTACCGGAACCAAAAGTGATAGAAAGTTCAAACATGGCTCAGAACGGCGTATAACGTCATAATATCACGTTTTGGGCACATATTGTTTTTTATCTCCAACATGCTCCAACATGTCATTTGGCGCCTGAATATCACATACATATATGGTCAACAGAATTACCGGAACCAAAAGTGATAGAAAGTTCAAACATGGCTCAGAACGGCATATAACGTCATAATATCACGTTTTGGGCACATTTTGTTTTTTATCTCCAACATGCTCCAAGATGACATTTGGCCCCTGAATATCACAAATATGGTCAACAGAATTATCGGAACCAAAAGTGATAGAAAGTTCAAACATGGCTCAGAACGGCGTATAACGTCATAATATCACGTTTTGGACACATTTTGTTTTTTATCTCCAACATGCTCCAAGATGACATTTGGCCCCTGAATATCACATATATGGTCAACAGAATTACCGGAACTAAAAGTGATAGAAAGTTCAAACATGGCTCAGAACGGCGTATAACGTCATAATATCACGTTTTGGGCGCATTTTGTTTTTTATCTCCAACATATTCCAAGATGTCGTTTGGCGCCTGAAAATCACAAATATGGTCAACAGAATTATCGGAACCAAAAGTGATAGAAAGTTCAAACATGGCTCAGAACGGCGTATAACGTCATAATATCACGTTTTGGGCACATTTTGTTTTTTATCTCCAACATGCTCCAATATGTCATTTGGCGCGTGAATATCACATATATGGTCAACAGAATTACCGGAACCAAAAGTGATAGAAAGTTCAAACATGGCTCAGAACGGCGTATAACGTCATAATATCACGTTTTGGGCGCATTGTGTTTTTTATCTCCAACATGCTCCAATACGATATTTGGCCCCTGAATATCACAAATATGGTCAACAGAATTATCGGAACCAAAAGTGATAGAAAGTTCAAACATGGCTCAGAACGGCGTATAACGTCATAATATCACGTTTTGGGCACATTTTGTTTTTTATCTCCAACATGCTCCAATATGTCATTTGGCGCGTGAATATCACATATATGGTCAACAGAATTACCGGAACCAAAAGTGATAGAAAGTTCAAACATGGCTCAGAACGGCGTATAACGTCATAATATCACGTTTTGGGCGCATTGTGTTTTTTATCTCCAACATGCTCCAATACGATATTTGGCCCCTGAATATCACAAATATGGTCAACAGAATTATCGGAACCAAAAGTGATAGAAAGTTCAAACATGGCTCAGAACGGCGTATAACGTCATAATATCACGTTTTGGGCACATTTTGTTTTTTACCTCCAACATGCTCCAATATGTCATTTGGTGCCTGAATATCACATATATGGTCAACAGAATCATCGGAACCAAAAGTGATAGAAAGTTCAAACATGTCTCAGAACGGCGTATAACGTCATAATATCACGTTTTGGGCACATTTTGTTTTTTATCTCCAACTTGCTCCAAGATGACATTTGGCCCCTGAATATCACATACAGGGTGTCACACAAAAAACGCCCCAAGCTGTAACTCTGTTATTTACATTCCGATTTTCATGGCCTAGGTATCAAATGAAATGGTTTTATAAATACTATGATTCATGCTACAAATAATTTTTTCCAACGCCATCATCAATTTTAAGCGATTATTAACTTTTGTTTTTCAAATTGCTGCATATATTTTTCTTCACGTCATTGGATAGAAATTGTTCTTCTGAATCCATTGATGTACAATACATCCATTTTGAATGTAAGTTTAGCAGAGGAAAGACACCTGTATATACACGTTATCACACAAGAATGCCGCAAGCTGTAATTCTGTCATTTACATTCCGATTGTCATGAGCGAGGTATCAAATGAAAAGGTTTCCTGAATACTATGATTCATGCTACAAATAAACTTTTTCCAACGCCATCTTTAATTTAAAGCGATTATCAACTTTTGATTTTCAAATTGCTCGATAAGTTTTTCTTCACGTTATTAGATAGAGATTTTTTTTCTGAATCCATGAATGTACAATACATCAACATTAATTATAATTGTAGTAGAGAAAAACATTAAAATAGTTTCCGAACATTCTCTTAAAGTCACTTGTAGTATATTGTAGTGTGCCATGGGAAAAAATAAAAAAAAACAACTTATAAGTATCATTTACAACTGCTTCGGGCATTGAAATAATATTTAATGACTGTTATCAGTTTTGCCCGTTATTTTTTCTCTGGCACACTAGAGACAATGTTCGGAAAATGTTTTAATTGTTTTTCTCTGCTAAAATTACAATTAATGTTAATCTATTGTACATCAATGGGTTCAGAAAAAAAATCTCTATCGAATAACGTGATGAAAAACATACCGAGCAATTTGAAAATCAAAAGTTGTTAATCGCTTGAAATTGAAGATGGCGTTGGAAAAAGTTTATTTGTATTCATCAAACCATTTCATTTGATAGCTGGGTCATGAAAATTAGAAGGTAAATGACAGAGTTATAGCTTGCGGCGTTCTTGTGTGGCAACCTCAATATACAGGTGTCTTTTCTCTGCTAAAGTTATATTCAAAATGGATGTATTGTATATCAGTAGATTCAGAAAAACAATCTCTATCCAATGACGTAAAGAAAAATATATAGAGCAATTTGTAAAGCAAAAGTTAATAATCGCTTAAAATTGAAGATGGCCTTAGAAAAAATTTATTTGTAGCATGAATCATAGTATTAATGAAACCATTTCATTTGATACCCCGCTAATGAAAATCGGAATGTAAATGACAGAGTTACAGCTTGGGGCGTTTTTTGTGTGACACCCTGTATATGGTCAACAGAATTACCGGAACCAAAAGTGATAGAAAGTTCAAACATGGCTCAGAACGGCGTATAACGTCATAATATCACGTTTTGGGCCCATTTTGTTTTTTATCTCCAACATGCTCCAATATGTCATTTGGCGCCTGAATATCACATATATGGTCAACAGAATCATCGGAACCAAAAGTGATAGAAAGTTCAAACATGTCTCAGAACGGCGTATAACGTCATAATATCACGTTTTGGGCGCATTTTGCTTTTTATCTCCAACATGCTCCAATACGATATTTGGCCCCTGAATATCACAAATATGGTCAACAGAATTATCGGAACCAAAAGTGATAGAAAGTTCAAACATGGCTCAGAACGGCGTATAACGTCATAATATCACGTTTTGGGCACATTTTGTTTTTTATCTCCAACATGCTCCAATATGTCATTTGGCTCCTGAATATCACATATATGGTCAACAGAATCATCGGAACCAAAAGTGATAGAAAGTTCAAACATGTCTCAGAACGGCGTATAACGTCATAATATCACGTTTTGGGCACATTTTGTTTTTTATCTCCAACATGCTCCAAGATGACATTTGGCCCCTGAATATCACATATATGGTCAACAGAATTACCGGAACCAAAAGTGATAGAAAGTTCAAACATGGCTCAGAACGGCGTATAACGTCATAATATCACGTTTTGGGCACAAATTGTTTTTTATCTCCAACATGCTCCAACATGTCATTTGGCGCCTGAATATCACAAATATGGTCAACAGAATTATCGGAACCAAAAGTGATAGAAAGTTCAAACATGGCTCAGAACGGCGTATAACGTCATAATATCACGTTTTGGGCACATTTTGTTTTTTATCTCCAACATGCTCCATGATGACATTTGGCCCCTGAATATCACATATATGGTCAACAGAATTACCGGAACCAAAAGTTATAGAAAGTTCAAACATGGCTCAGAACGGCGTATAACGTCATAATATCACGTTTTGGGCACATTTTGTTTTTTATCTCCAACATGCTCCATGATGACATTTGGCCCCTGAATATCACATATATGGTCAACAGAATTACCGGAACCAAAAGTGATAGAAAGTTCAAACATGGCTCAGAACGGCGTATAACGTCATAATATCACGTTTTGGGCGCATTTTGTTTTTTATCTCCAACATGCTCCAAGATGTCATTTGGCCCCTGAATATCACATATATGGTCAACAGAATTACCGGAACCAAAAGTGATAGAAAGTTCAAACATGGCTCAGAACGGCGTATAACGTCATAATATCATGTTTTGGGCGCATTTTGTTTTTTATCTCCAACATGCTCCAAGATGACATTTGGCGCCTGAATATCACATATATGGTCAACAGAATTATCGGAACCAAAAGTGATAGAAAGTTCAAACATGGCTCAGAACGGCGTATAACGTCATAATATCACGTTTTGGGCACATATTGTTTTTTATCTCCAACATGCTCCAACATGTCCTTTGGCGCCTGAATATCACAAATATGGTCAACAGAATTATCGGAACCAAAAGTGATAGAAAGTTCAAACATGGCTCAGAACGGCGTATAACGTCATAATATCACGTTTTGGGCTCATTTTGTTTTTTATCTCCAACATGCTCCAATATGTCATTTGGCGCCTGAATATCACATATATGGTCAACAGAATCATCGGAACCAAAAGTGATAGAAAGTTCAAACATGGCTCAGAACGGCGTATAACGTCATAATATCACGTTTTGGGCACATTTTGTTTTTTATCTCCAACATGCTCCATGATGACATTTGGCCCCTGAATATCACATATATGGTCAACAGAATTACCGGAACCAAAAGTTATAGAAAGTTCAAACATGGCTCAGAACGGCGTATAACGTCATAATATCACGTTTTGGGCACATTTTGTTTTTTATCTCCAACATGCTCCATGATGACATTTGGCCCCTGAATATCACATATATGGTCAACAGAATTACCGGAACCAAAAGTGATAGAAAGTTCAAACATGGCTCAGAACGGCGTATAACGTCATAATATCACGTTTTGGGCGCATTTTGTTTTTTATCTCCAACATGCTCCAAGATGTCATTTGGCCCCTGAATATCACATATATGGTCAACAGAATTACCGGAACCAAAAGTGATAGAAAGTTCAAACATGGCTCAGAACGGCGTATAACGTCATAATATCATGTTTTGGGCGCATTTTGTTTTTTATCTCCAACATGCTCCAATATGTCATTTGGCGCCTGAATATCACATATATGGTCAACAGAATCATCGGAACCAAAAGTGATAGAAAGTTCAAACATGGCTCAGAACGGCGTATAACGTCATAATATCACGTTTTGGGCACATTTTGTTTTTTATCTCCAACATGCTCCATGATGACATTTGGCCCCTGAATATCACATATATGGTCAACAGAATTACCGGAACCAAAAGTTATAGAAAGTTCAAACATGGCTCAGAACGGCGTATAACGTCATAATATCACGTTTTGGGCACATTTTGTTTTTTATCTCCAACATGCTCCATGATGACATTTGGCCCCTGAATATCACATATATGGTCAACAGAATTACCGGAACCAAAAGTGATAGAAAGTTCAAACATGGCTCAGAACGGCGTATAACGTCATAATATCACGTTTTGGGCGCATTTTGTTTTTTATCTCCAACATGCTCCAAGATGTCATTTGGCCCCTGAATATCACATATATGGTCAACAGAATTACCGGAACCAAAAGTGATAGAAAGTTCAAACATGGCTCAGAACGGCGTATAACGTCATAATATCATGTTTTGGGCGCATTTTGTTTTTTATCTCCAACATGCTCCAATATGTCATTTGGCGCCTGAATATCACATATATGGTCAACAGAATCATCGGAACCAAAAGTGATAGAAAGTTCAAACATGGCTCAGAACGGCGTATAACGTCATAATATCACGTTTTGGGCACATATTGTTTTTTATCTCCAACATGCTCCAACATGTCCTTTGGCGCCTGAATATCACAAATATGGTCAACAGAATTATCGGAACCAAAAGTGATAGAAAGTTCAAACATGGCTCAGAACGGCGTATAACGTCATAATATCACGTTTTGGGCACATATTGTTTTTTATCTCCAACATGCTCCAACATGTCATTTGGCGCCTGAACATCACAAATATGGTCAACAGAATTACCGGAACCAAAAGTGATAGAAAGTTCAAACATGGCTCAGAACGGCGTATAACGTCATAATATCACGTTTTGGGCCCATTTTGTTTTTTATCTCCAACATGCTCCAATATGTCATTTGGCGCCTGAATATCACATATATGGTCAACAGAATCATCGGAACCAAAAGTGATAGAAAGTTCAAACATGTCTCAGAACGGCGCATAACGTCATAATATCACGTTTTGGGCGCATTTTGTTTTTTATCTCCAACATGCTCCAATACGATATTTGGCCCCTGAATATCACAAATATGGTCAACAGAATTATCGGAACCAAAACTGATAGAAAGTTCAAACATGGCTCAGAATGGCGTACAACGTCATAATATCACGTTTTGGGCACATATTGTTTTTTATCTCCAACATGCTCCAACATGTCATTTGGCGCCTGAATATCACATATATGGTCAACAGAATTACCGGAACCAAAAGTGATAGAAAGTTCAAACATGGCTCAGAACGGCGTATAACGTCATAATATCACGTTTTGGGCACATTTTGTTTTTTATCTCCAACATGCTCCAAGATGACATTTGGCCCCTGAATATCACATATATGGTCAACAGAATTACCGGAACCAAAAGTGATAGAAAGTTCAAACATGGCTCAGAACGGCGTATAACGTCATAATATCACGTTTTGGGCACATTTTGTTTTTTATCTCCAACATGCTCCATGATGACATTTGGCCCCTGAATATCACATATATGGTCAACAGAGTTACCGGAACCAAAAGTTATAGAAAGTTCAAACATGGCTCAGAACGGCGTATAACGTCATAATATCACGTTTTGGGCACATTTTGTTTTTTATCTCCAACATGCTCCATGATGACATTTGGCCCCTGAATATCACATATATGGTCAACAGAATTACCGGAACCAAAAGTGATAGAAAGTTCAAACATGGCTCAGAACGGCGTATAACGTCATAATATCACGTTTTGGGCGCATTTTGTTTTTTATCTCCAACATGCTCCAAGATGTCATTTGGCCCCTGAATATCACATATATGGTCAACAGAATTACCGGAACCAAAAGTGATAGAAAGTTCAAACATGGCTCAGAACGGCGTATAACGTCATAATATCATGTTTTGGGCACATTTTGTTTTCTATCTCCAACATGCTCCAAGATGACATTTGGCCCCTGAATATCACATATATGGTCAACAGAATTACCGGAACCAAAAGTGATAGAAAGTTCAAACATGGCTCAGAACGGCGTATAACGTCATAATATCACGTTTTGGGCGCATTTTGTTTTTTATCTCCAACATGCTCCAAGATGTCATTTGGCGCCTGAATATCACATATATGGTCAACAGAATTATCGGAACCAAAAGTGATAGAAAGTTCAAACATGGCTCAGAACGGCGTATAACGTCATAATATCACGTTTTGGGCGCATTTTGTTTTTTATCTCCAACATGCTTTAAGATGACATTTGGCCCCTGAATATCACATATATGGTCAACAGAATTACCGGAACCAAAAGTGATAGAAAGTTCAAACATGGCTCAGAACGGCGTATAACGTCATAATATCACGTTTTGGGCACATTTTGTTTTTTATCTCCAACATGCTCCATGATGACATTTGGCCCCTGAATATCACATATATGGTCAACAGAATTACCGGAACCAAAAGTTATAGAAAGTTCAAACATGGCTCAGAACGGCGTATAACGTCATAATATCACGTTTTGGGCACATTTTGTTTTTTATCTCCAACATGCTCCATGATGACATTTGGCCCCTGAATATCACATATATGGTCAACAGAATTACCGGAACCAAAAGTTATAGAAAGTTCAAACATGGCTCAGAACGGCGTATAACGTCATAATATCACGTTTTGGGCACATATTGTTTTTTATCTCCAACATGCTCCAACATGTCATTTGGCGCCTGAATATCACAAATATGGTCAACAGAATTACCGGAACCAAAAGTGATAGAAAGTTCAAACATGGCTCAGAACGGCGTATAACGTCATAATATCACGTTTTGGGCGCATTTTGTTTTTTATCTCCAACATTCTCCAAGATGTCATTTGGCGCCTGAATATCACATATATGGTCAACAGAATTATCGGAACCAAAAGTGATAGAAAGTTCAAACATGGCTCAGAACGGCGTATAACGTCATAATATCACGTTTTGGGCACATTTTGTTTTTTATCTCCAACATGCTCCAATACGATATTTGGCCCCTGAATATCACAAATATGGTCAACAGAATTATCGGAACCAAAACAGATAGAAAGTTCAAACATGGCTCAGAATGGCGTATAACGTCATAATATCACGTTTTGGGCACATATTGTTTTTTATCTCCAACATGCTCCAAGATGACATTTGGCCCCTGAATATCACATATATGGTCAACAGAATTACCGGAACCAAAAGTGATAGAAAGTTCAAACATGGCTCAGAACGGCGTATAACGTCACAATATCACGTTTTGGGCACATTTTGCTTTTTATCTCCAACATGCTCCAATATGTCATATGGCGCCTGAATATCACATATATGGTCAACAGAATCAACGGAACCAAAAGTGATAGAAAGTTCAAACATGTCTCAGAACGGCGTATAACGTCATAATATCACGTTTTGGGCGCATTTTGTTTTTTATCTCCAACATGCTCCAATACGATATTTGGCCAATGAATATCACAAATATGTTCAACAGAATTATCGGAACCAAAAGTGATAGAAAGTTCAAACATGGCTCAGAAAGGCGTATAACGTCATAATATCACGTTTTGGGCACATTTTGTTTTTTATCTCCAACATGCTCCATGATGACATTTGGCCCCTGAATATCACATATATGGTCAACAGAATTACCGGAACCAAAAGTGATAGAAAGTTCAAACATGGCTCAGAACGGCGAATAACGTCATAATATCACGTTTTGGGCACATTTTGTTTTTTATCTCCAACATGCTCCAAGATGACATTTGGCCCCTGAATATCACATATATGGTCAACAGAATTACCGGAACCAAAAGTGATAGAAAGTTCAAACATGGCTCAGAACGGCGTATAACGTCATAATATCACGTTTTGGGCGCATTTTGTTTTTTATCTCCAACATGCTCCAAGATGTCATTTGGCGCCTGAATATCACATATATGGTCAACAGAATTATCGGAACCAAAAGTGATAGAAAGTTCAAACATGGCTCAGAAAGGCGTATAACGTCATAATATCACGTTTTGGGCCCATTTTGTTTTTTATCTCCAACATGCTCCAATATGTCATTTGGCGCCTGAATATCACATATATGGTCAACAGAATCATCGGAACCAAAAGTGATAGAAAGTTCAAACATGTCTCAGAACGGCGTATAACGTCATAATATCACGTTTTGGGCACATTTTGTTTTTTATCTCCAACATGCTCCAATACGATATTTGGTCCCTGAATATCACAAATATGGTCAACAGAATTATCGGAACCAAAAGTGATAGAAAGTTCAAGCATGGCTCAGAATGGCGTATAACGTCATAATATCACGTTTTGGGCACATATTGTTTTTTATCTCCAACATGCTCCAACATGTCATTTGGCGCCTGAATATCACAAATATGGTCAACAGAATTATCGGAACCAAAAGTGATAGAAAGTTCAAACATGGCTCAGAACGGCGTATAACGTCATAATATCACGTTTTGGGCACATTTTGTTTTTTATCTCCAACATGCTCCAATACGATATTTGGCCCCTGAATATCACAAATATGGTCAACAGAATTATCGGAACCAAAACTGATAGAAAGTTCAAACATGGCTCAGAATGGCGTACAACGTCATAATATCACGTTTTGGGCACATATTGTTTTTTATCTCCAACATGCTCCAACATGTCATTTGGCGCCTGAATATCACATATATGGTCAACAGAATTACCGGAACCAAAAGTGATAGAAAGTTCAAACATGGCTCAGAACGGCGTATAACGTCATAATATCACGTTTTGGGCACATTTTGTTTTTTATCTCCAACATGCTCCAAGATGACATTTGGCCCCTGAATATCACATATATGGTCACCAGAATTACCGGAACCAAAAGTGATAGAAAGTTCAAACATGGCTCAGAACGGCGTATAACGTCATAATATCACGTTTTGGGCACATTTTGTTTTTTATCTCCAACATGCTCCAAGATGACATTTGGCCCCTGAATATCACATATATGGTCAACAGAATTACCGGAACCAAAAGTGATAGAAAGTTCAAACATGGCTCAGAACGGCGTATAACGTCATAATATCACGTTTTGGGCACATTTTGTTTTTTATCTCCAACATGCTCCATGATGACATTTGGCCCCTGAATATCACATATATGGTCAACAGAATTACCGGAACCAAAAGTTATAGAAAGTTCAAACATGGCTCAGAACGGCGTATAACGTCATAATATCACGTTTTGGGCACATTTTGTTTTTTATCTCCAACATGCTCCATGATGACATTTGGCCCCTGAATATCACATATATGGTCAACAGAATTACCGGAACCAAAAGTGATAGAAAGTTCAAACATGGCTCAGAACGGCGTATAACGTCATAATATCACGTTTTGGGCGCATTTTGTTTTTTATCTCCAACATGCTCCAAGATGTCATTTGGCGCCTGAATATCACATATATGGTCAACAGAATTATCGGAACCAAAAGTGATAGAAAGTTCAAACATGGCTCAGAACGGCGTATAACGTCATAATATCACGTTTTGGGCACATATTGTTTTTTATCTCCAACATGCTCCAACATGTCATTTGGCGCCTGAATATCACAAATATGGTCAACAGAATTACCGGAACCAAAAGTGATAGAAAGTTCAAACATGGCTCAGAACGGCGTATAACGTCATAATATCACGTTTTGGGCGCATTTTGTTTTTTATCTCCAACATTCTTCAAGATGTCATTTGGCGCCTGAATATCACATATATGGTCAACAGAATTATCGGAACCAAAAGTGATAGAAAGTTCAAACATGGCTCAGAACGGCGTATAACGTCATAATATCACGTTTTGGGCACATTTTGTTTTTTATCTCCAACATGCTTCAACATGTCATTTGGCGCCTGAATATCACAAATATGGTCAACAGAATTATCGGAACCAAAAGTGATAGAAAGTTCAAACATGGCTCAGAACGGCGTATAACGTCACAATATCACGTTTTGGGCCCATTTTGCTTTTATCTCCAACATGCTCCAATATGTCATTTGGCGACTGATTATCACATATATGGTCAACAGAATTACCGGAACCAAAAGTGATAGAAAGTTCAAACATGGCCCAGAACGGCGTATAACGTCATAATATCACGTTTTGGGCACATTTTGTTTTTTATCTCCAACATGCTTCAACATGTCATTTGGCGCCTGAATATCACAAATATGGTCAACAGAATTATCGGAACCAAAAGTGATAGAAAGTTCAAACATGGCTCAGAACGGCGTATAACGTCACAATATCACGTTTTGGGTACATTTTGCTTTTTATCTCCAACATGCTCCAATATGTCATTTGGCGCCTGAATATCACATGTATGGTCAACAGAATTACCGGAACCAAAAGTGATAGAAAGTTCAAACAGGGCTCAGAACGGCGTATAACGTCAGAATATCACGTTTTGGGCACATTTTGCTTTTTATCTCCAACATGCTCCAATATGTCATTTGGCGCCTGAATATCACATATATGGTCAGCAGAATCATCGGAACCAAAAGTGATAGAAAGTTCAAACATGTCTCAGAACGGCGTATAACGTCATAATATCACGTTTTGGGCACATTTTGTTTTTTATCTCCAACATGCTCCAAGATGACATTTGGCCCCTGAATATCACATATATGGTCAACAGAATTACCGGAACCAAAAGTGATAGAAAGTTCAAACATGTCTCAGAACGGAGTATAACGTCATAATATCACGTTTTAGGCACATATTGTTTTTTATCTCCAACATGCTCCAATATGTCATTTGGCGCCTGAATATCACATATATGGTCAACAGAATTACCGGAACCAAAAGTGATAGAAAGTTCAAACAGGGCTCAGAACGGCGTATAACGTCACAATATCACGTTTTGGGTACATTTTGCTTTTTATCTCCAACATGCTCCAATATGTCATTTGGCGCCTGAATATCACATATATGGTCAACAGAATTACCGGAACCAAAAGTGATAGAAAGTTCAAACAGGGCTCAGAACGGCGTATAACGTCAGAATATCACGTTTTGGGCACATTTTGCTTTTTATCTCCAACATGCTCCAATATGTCATTTGGCGCCTGAATATCACATATATGGTCAGCAGAATCATCGGAACCAAAAGTGATAGAAAGTTCAAACATGTCTCAGAACGGCGTATAACGTCATAATATCACGTTTTGGGCACATTTTGTTTTTTATCTCCAACATGCTCCAAGATGACATTTGGCCCCTGAATATCACATATATGGTCAACAGAATTACCGGAACCAAAAGTGATAGAAAGTTCAAACATGTCTCAGAACGGAGTATAACGTCATAATATCACGTTTTAGGCACATATTGTTTTTTATCTCCAACATGCTCCAATATGTCATTTGGCGCCTGAATATCACATATATGGTCAGCAGAATCATCGGAACCAAAAGTGATAGAAAGTTCAAACATGTCTCAGAACGGCGTATAACGTCATAATATCACGTTTTGGGCACATTTTGTTTTTTATCTCCAACATGCTCCAACATGTCATTTGGCGCCTGAATATCACAAATATGGTCAACAGAATTATCGGAACCAAAAGTGATAGAAAGTTCAAACATGGCTCAGAACGGCGTATAACGTCATAATATCACGTTTTGGGCCCATTCTGTTTTTTATCTCCAACATGCTCCAATATGTCATTTGGCGCCTGAATATCACATATATGGTCAACAGAATCATCGGAACCAAAAGTGATAGAAAGTTCAAACATGTCTCAGAACGGCGCATAACGTCATAATATCACGTTTTGGGCGCATTTTGTTTTTTATCTCCAACATGCTCCAATACGATATTTGGCCCCTGAATATCACAAATATGGTCAACAGAATTATCGGAACCGAAAGTGATAGAAAGTTCAAACATGGCTCAGAACGGCGTATAACGTCATAATATCACGTTTTGGGCACATTTTGTTTTTTATCTCCAACATGCTCCAATACGATATTTGGCCAATGAATATCACAAATATGTTCAACAGAATTATCGGAACCAAAAGTGATAGAAAGTTCAAACACGGCTCAGAACGGCGTATAACGTCATAATATCACGTTTTGGGCACATTTTGTTTTTTATCTCCAACATGCTCCATGATGACATTTGGCCCCTGAATATCACATATATGGTCAACAAAATTACCGGAACCAAAAGTGATAGAAAGTTCAAACATGGCTCAGAACGGCGTATAACGTCATAATATCACGTTTTGGGCACATTTTGTTTTTTATCTCCAACATGCTCCAACATGTCATTTGGCGCCTGAACATCACAAATATGGTCAACAGAATTACCGGAACCAAAAGTGATAGAAAGTTCAAACATGGCTCAGAATGGCGTATAACGTCATAATATCACGTTTTGGGCACATATTGTTTTTTATCTCCAACATGCTCCAACATGTCATTTGGCGCCTGAACATCACAAATATGGTCAACAGAATTACCGGAACCAAAAGTGATAGAAAGTTCAAACATGGCTCAGAACGGCGTATAACGTCATAATATCACGTTTTGGGACCATTTTGTTTTTTATCTCCAACATGCTCCAATATGTCATTTGGCGCCTGAATATCACATATATGGTCAACAGAATCATCGGAACCAAAAGTGATAGAAAGTTCAAACATGTCTCAGAACGGCGCATAACGTCATAATATCACGTTTTGGGCGCATTTTGTTTTTTATCTCCAACATGCTCCAATACGATATTTGGTCCCTGAATATCACAAATATGGTCAACAGAATTATCGGAACCAAAAGTGATAGAAAGTTCAAACATGGCTCAGAACGGCGTATAACGTCATAATATCACGTTTTGGGCACATATTGTTTTTTATCTCCAACATGCTCCAACATGTCATTTGGCGCCTGAACATCACAAATATGGTTAACAGAATTACCGGAACCAAAAGTGATAGAAAGTTCAAACATGGCTCAGAACGGCGTATAACGTCATAATATCACGTTTTGGGCACATTTTGTTTTTTATCTCCAACATGCTCCATGATGTCATTTGGCCCCTGAATATCACATATATGGTCAACAGAATTACCGGAACCAAAAGTGATAGAAAGTTCAAACATGGCTCAGAACGGCGTATAACGTCATAATATCATGTTTTGGGCGCATTTTGTTTTTTATCTCCAACATGCTCCAATATGTCATTTGGCGCCTGAATATCACATATATGGTCAACAGAATCATCGGAACCAAAAGTGATAGAAAGTTCAAACATGGCTCAGAACGGCGTATAACGTCATAATATCACGTTTTGGGCACATATTGTTTTTTATCTCCAACATGCTCCAACATGTCCTTTGGCGCCTGAATATCACAAATATGGTCAACAGAATTATCGGAACCAAAAGTGATAGAAAGTTCAAACATGGCTCAGAACGGCGTATAACGTCATAATATCACGTTTTGGGCACATATTGTTTTTTATCTCCAACATGCTCCAACATGCCATTTGGCGCCTGAACATCACAAATATGGTCAACAGAATTACCGGAACCAAAAGTGATAGAAAGTTCAAACATGGCTCAGAACGGCGTATAACGTCATAATATCACGTTTTGGGCACATTTTGTTTTTTATCTCCAACATGCTCCAACATGTCATTTGGCGCCTGAACATCACAAATATGGTCAACAGAATTACCGGAACCAAAAGTGATAGAAAGTTCAAACATGGCTCAGAACGGCGTATAACGTCATAATATCACGTTTTGGGCACATTTTGTTTTTTATCTCCAACATGCTCCAATACGATATTTGGCCAATAAATATCACAAATATGTTCAACAGAATTATCGGAACCAAAAGTGATAGAAAGTTCAAACACGGCTCAGAACGGCGTATAACGTCATAATATCACGTTTTGGGCACATTTTGTTTTTTATCTCCAACATGCTCCATGATGACATTTGGCCCCTGAATATCACATATATGGTCAACAAAATTACCGGAACCAAAAGTGATAGAAAGTTCAAACATGGCTCAGAACGGCGTATAACGTCATAATATCACGTTTTGGGCCCATTTTGTTTTTTATCTCCAACATGCTCCAATATGTCATTTGGTGCCTGAATATCACATATATGGTCAACAGAATCATCGGAACCAAAAGTGATAGAAAGTTCAAACATGTCTCAGAACGGCGTATAACGTCATAATATCACGTTTTGGGCACATTTTGTTTTTTATCTCCAACATGCTCCAAGATAACATTTGGCCCCTGAATATCACAAATATGGTCAACAGAATTACCGGAACCAAAAGTGATAGAAAGTTCAAACATGGCTCAGAACGGCGTATAACGTCATAATATCACGTTTTGGGCGCATTGTGTTTTTTATCTCCAACATGCTCCAATACGATATTTGGCCCCTGAATATCACAAATATGGTCAACAGAATTATCGGAACCAAAAGTGATAGAAAGTTCAAACATGGCTCAGAACGGCGTATAACGTCATAATATCACGTTTTGGGCACATTTTGTTTTTTATCTCCAACATGCTCCAATATGTCATTTGGTGCCTGAATATCACATATATGGTCAACAGAATCATCGGAACCAAAAGTGATAGAAAGTTCAAACATGTCTCAGAACGGCGTATAACGTCATAATATCACGTTTTGGGCACATTTTGTTTTTTATCTCCAACATGCTCCAAGATAACATTTGGCCCCTGAATATCACAAATATGGTCAACAGAATTACCGGAACCAAAAGTGATAGAAAGTTCAAACATGGCTCAGAACGGCGTATAACGTCATAATATCACGTTTTGGGCCCATTTTGTTTTTTATCTCCAACATGCTCCAATATGTCATTTGGCGCCTGAATATCACATATATGGTCAACAGAATCATCGGAACCAAAAGTGATAGAAAGTTCAAACATGTCTCAGAACGGCGTATAACGTCATAATATCACGTTTTGGGCGCATTTTGTTTTTTATCTCCAACATACTCCAAGATGTCGTTTGGCGCCTGAAAATCACAAATATGGTCAACAGAATTATCGGAACCAAAAGTGATAGAAAGTTCAAACATGGCTCAGAACGGCGTATAACGTCATAATATCACGTTTTGGGCACATTTTGTTTTTTATCTCCAACATGCTCCAATATGTCATTTGGCGCGTGAATATCACATATATGGTCAACAGAATTACCGGAACCAAAAGTGATAGAAAGTTCAAACATGGCTCAGAACGGCGTATAACGTCATAATATCACGTTTTGGGCACATATTGTTTTTTATCTCCAACATGCTCCAACATGTCATTTGGCGCCTGAACATCACAAATATGGTCAACAGAATTACCGGAACCAAAAGTGATAGAAAGTTCAAACATGGCTCAGAACGGCGTATAACGTCATAATATCACGTTTTGGGCACATTTTGTTTTTTATCTCCAACATGCTCCAACATGTCATTTGGCGCCTGAACATCACAAATATGGTCAACAGAATTACCGGAACCAAAAGTGATAGAAAGTTCAAACATGGCTCAGAACGGCGTATAACGTCATAATATCACGTTTTGGGCACATTTTGTTTTTTATCTCCAACATGCTCCAATACGATATTTGGCCCCTGAATATCACAAATATGGTCAACAGAATTATCGGAACCAAAACAGATAGAAAGTTCAAACATGGCTCAGAACGGCGTATAACGTCATAATATCACGTTTTGGGCACATTTTGTTTTTTATCTCCAACATGCTCCAATATGTCATTTGGCGCGTGAATATCACATATATGGTCAACAGAATTACCGGAACCAAAAGTGATAGAAAGTTCAAACATGGCTCAGAACGGCGTATAACGTCATAATATCACGTTTTGGGCACAAATTGTTTTTTATCTCCAACATGCTCCAACATGTCATTTGGCGCCTGAATATCACATATATGGTCAACAGAATCATCGGAACCAAAAGTGATAAAAAGTTCAAACATGTCTCAGAACGGCGTATAACGTCATAATATCACGTTTTGGGTGCATTTTGTTTTTTATCTCCAACATGCTCCAATACGATATTTGGCCCCTGAATATCACAAATATGGTCAACAGAATTATCGGAACCAAAAGTGATAGAAAGTTCAAACATGGCTCAGAACGGCGTATAACGTCATAATATCACGTTTTGGGCACATTTTGATTTTTATCTCCAACATGCTCCAACATGTCCTTTGGCGCCTGAATATCACAAATATGGTCAACAGAATTATCGGAACCAAAAGTGATAGAAAGTTCAAACATGGCTCAGAACGGCGTATAACGTCATAATATCACGTTTTGGGCTCATTTTGTTTTTTATCTCCAACATGCTCCAATATGTCATTTGGCGCCTGAATATCACATATATGGTCAACAGAATCATCGGAACCAAAAGTGATAGAAAGTTCAAACATGGCTCAGAACGGCGTATAACGTCATAATATCATGTTTTGGGCGCATTTTGTTTTTTATCTCCAACATGCTCCAATATGTCATTTGGCGCCTGAATATCACATATATGGTCAACAGAATCATCGGAACCAAAAGTGATAGAAAGTTCAAACATGGCTCAGGACGGCGTATAGCGTCATAATATCACGTTTTGGGCACATATTGTTTTTTATCTCCAACATGCTCCAACATGTCCTTTGGCGCCTGAATATCACAAATATGGTCAACAGAATTATCGGAACCAAAAGTGATAGAAAGTTCAAACATGGCTCAGAATGGCGTATAACGTCATAATATCACGTTTTGGGCACATATTGTTTTTTATCTCCAACATGCTCCAACATGTCATTTGGCGCCTGAACATCACAAATATGGTCAACAGAATTACCGGAACCAAAAGTGATAGAAAGTTCAAACATGGCTCAGAACGGCGTATAACGTCATAATATCACGTTTTGGGCCCATTTTGTTTTTTATCTCCAACATGCTCCAATATGTCATTTGGCGCCTGAATATCACATATATGGTCAACAGAATCATCGGAACCAAAAGTGATAGAAAGTTCAAACATGTCTCAGAACGGCGCATAACGTCATAATATCACGTTTTGGGCGCATTTTGTTTTTTATCTCCAACATGCTCCAATACGATATTTGGTCCCTGAATATCACAAATATGGTCAACAGAATTATCGGAACCAAAAGTGATAGAAAGTTCAAACATGGCTCAGAACGGCGTATAACGTCATAATATCACGTTTTGGGCACATATTGTTTTTTATCTCCAACATGCTCCAACATGTCATTTGGCGCCTGAACATCACAAATATGGTCAACAGAATTACCGGAACCAAAAGTGATAGAAAGTTCAAACATGGCTCAGAACGGCGTATAACGTCATAATATCACGTTTTGGGCCCATTTTGTTTTTTATCTCCAACATGCTCCAATATGTCATTTGGCGCCTGAATATCACATATATGGTCAACAGAATCATCGGAACCAAAAGTGATAGAAAGTTCAAACATGGCTCAGAACGGCGTATAACGTCATAATATCACGTTTTGGGCACATATTGTTTTTTATCTCCAACATGCTCCAACATGTCATTTGGCGCCTGAACATCACAAATATGGTCAACAGAATTACCGGAACCAAAAGTGATAGAAAGTTCAAACATGGCTCAGAACGGCGTATAACGTCATAATATCACGTTTTGGGCACATTTTGTTTTTTATCTCCAACATGCTCCAATACGATATTTGGCCAATAAATATCACAAATATGTTCAACAGAATTATCGGAACCAAAAGTGATAGAAAGTTCAAACACGGCTCAGAACGGCGTATAACGTCATAATATCACGTTTTGGGCACATTTTGTTTTTTATCTCCAACATGCTCCATGATGACATTTGGCCCCTGAATATCACATATATGGTCAACAAAACTACCGGAACCAAAAGTGATAGAAAGTTCAAACATGGCTCAGAACGGCGTATAACGTCATAATATCACGTTTTGGGCCCATTTTGTTTTTTATCTCCAACATGCTCCAATATGTCATTTGGTGCCTGAATATCACATATATGGTCAACAGAATCATCGGAACCAAAAGTGATAGAAAGTTCAAACATGTCTCAGAACGGCGTATAACGTCATAATATCACGTTTTGGGCACATTTTGTTTTTTATCTCCAACATGCTCCAAGATAACATTTGGCCCCTGAATATCACAAATATGGTCAACAGAATTACCGGAACCAAAAGTGATAGAAAGTTCAAACATGTCTCAGAACGGCGTATAACGTCATAATATCACGTTTTGGGCGCATTTTGTTTTTTATCTCCAACATACTCCAAGATGTCGTTTGGCGCCTGAAAATCACAAATATGGTCAACAGAATTATCGGAACCAAAAGTGATAGAAAGTTCAAACATGGCTCAGAACGGCGTATAACGTCATAATATCACGTTTTGGGCACATTTTGTTTTTTATCTCCAACATGCTCCAATATGTCATTTGGCGCGTGAATATCACATATATGGTCAACAGAATTACCGGAACCAAAAGTGATAGAAAGTTCAAACATGGCTCAGAACGGCGTATAACGTCATAATATCACGTTTTGGGCACAAATTGTTTTTTATCTCCAACATGCTCCAACATGTCATTTGGCGCCTGAATATCACATATATGGTCAACAGAATCATCGGAACCAAAAGTGATAAAAAGTTCAAACATGTCTCAGAACGGCGTATAACGTCATAATATCACGTTTTGGGTGCATTTTGTTTTTTATCTCCAACATGCTCCAATACGATATTTGGCCCCTGAATATCACAAATATGGTCAACAGAATTATCGGAACCAAAAGTGATAGAAAGTTCAAACATGGCTCAGAACGGCGTATAACGTCATAATATCACGTTTTGGGCACATTTTGATTTTTATCTCCAACATGCTCCAACATGTCCTTTGGCGCCTGAATATCACAAATATGGTCAACAGAATTATCGGAACCAAAAGTGATAGAAAGTTCAAACATGGCTCAGAACGGCGTATAACGTCATAATATCACGTTTTGGGCTCATTTTGTTTTTTATCTCCAACATGCTCCAATATGTCATTTGGCGCCTGAATATCACATATATGGTCAACAGAATCATCGGAACCAAAAGTGATAGAAAGTTCAAACATGGCTCAGAACGGCGTATAACGTCATAATATCACGTTTTGGGCACATTTTGTTTTTTATCTCCAACATGCTCCATGATGTCATTTGGCCCCTGAATATCACATATATGGTCAACAGAATTACCGGAACCAAAAGTGATAGAAAGTTCAAACATGGCTCAGAACGGCGTATAACGTCATAATATCATGTTTTGGGCGCATTTTGTTTTTTATCTCCAACATGCTCCAATATGTCATTTGGCGCCTGAATATCACATATATGGTCAACAGAATCATCGGAACCAAAAGTGATAGAAAGTTCAAACATTTCTCAGAACGGCGTATAACGTCATAATATCACGTTTTGGGCACATATTGTTTTTTATCTCCAACATGCTCCAACATGTCCTTTGGCGCCTGAATATCACAAATATGGTCAACAGAATTATCGGAACCAAAAGTGATAGAAAGTTCAAACATGGCTCAGAACGGCGTATAACGTCATAATATCACGTTTTGGGCACAAATTGTTTTTTATCTCCAACATGCTCCAACATGTCATTTGGCGCCTGAATATCACATATATGGTCAACAGAATCATCGGAACCAAAAGTGATAAAAAGTTCAAACATGTCTCAGAACGGCGTATAACGTCATAATATCACGTTTTGGGTGCATTTTGTTTTTTATCTCCAACATGCTCCAATACGATATTTGGCCCCTGAATATCACAAATATGGTCAACAGAATTATCGGAACCAAAAGTGATAGAAAGTTCAAACATGGCTCAGAACGGCGTATAACGTCATAATATCACGTTTTGGGCACATTTTGATTTTTATCTCCAACATGCTCCAACATGTCCTTTGGCGCCTGAATATCACAAATATGGTCAACAGAATTATCGGAACCAAAAGTGATAGAAAGTTCAAACATGGCTCAGAACGGCGTATAACGTCATAATATCACGTTTTGGGCTCATTTTGTTTTTTATCTCCAACATGCTCCAATATGTCATTTGGCGCCTGAATATCACATATATGGTCAACAGAATCATCGGAACCAAAAGTGATAGAAAGTTCAAACATGGCTCAGAACGGCGTATAACGTCATAATATCACGTTTTGGGCACATTTTGTTTTTTATCTCCAACATGCTCCATGATGTCATTTGGCCCCTGAATATCACATATATGGTCAACAGAATTACCGGAACCAAAAGTGATAGAAAGTTCAAACATGGCTCAGAACGGCGTATAACGTCATAATATCATGTTTTGGGCGCATTTTGTTTTTTATCTCCAACATGCTCCAATATGTCATTTGGCGCCTGAATATCACATATATGGTCAACAGAATCATCGGAACCAAAAGTGATAGAAAGTTCAAACATTTCTCAGAACGGCGTATAACGTCATAATATCACGTTTTGGGCACATATTGTTTTTTATCTCCAACATGCTCCAACATGTCCTTTGGCGCCTGAATATCACAAATATGGTCAACAGAATTATCGGAACCAAAAGTGATAGAAAGTTCAAACATGGCTCAGAATGGCGTATAACGTCATAATATCACGTTTTGGGCACATATTGTTTTTTATCTCCAACATGCTCCAACATGTCATTTGGCGCCTGAACATCACAAATATGGTCAACAGAATTACCGGAACCAAAAGTGATAGAAAGTTCAAACATGGCTCAGAACGGCGTATAACGTCATAATATCACGTTTTGGGCCCATTTTGTTTTTTATCTCCAACATGCTCCAATATGTCATTTGGCGCCTGAATATCACATATATGGTCAACAGAATCATCGGAACCAAAAGTGATAGAAAGTTCAAACATGTCTCAGAACGGCGCATAACGTCATAATATCACGTTTTGGGCGCATTTTGTTTTTTATCTCCAACATGCTCCAATACGATATTTGGTCCCTGAATATCACAAATATGGTCAACAGAATTATCGGAACCAAAAGTGATAGAAAGTTCAAACATGGCTCAGAACGGCGTATAACGTCATAATATCACGTTTTGGGCACATATTGTTTTTTATCTCCAACATGCTCCAACATGTCATTTGGCGCCTGAACATCACAAATATGGTCAACAGAATTACCGGAACCAAAAGTGATAGAAAGTTCAAACATGGCTCAGAACGGCGTATAACGTCATAATATCACGTTTTGGGCCCATTTTGTTTTTTATCTCCAACATGCTCCAACATGTCATTTGGCGCCTGAACATCACAAATATGGTCAACAGAATTACCGGAACCAAAAGTGATAGAAAGTTCAAACATGGCTCAGAACGGCGTATAACGTCATAATATCACGTTTTGGGCACATTTTGTTTTTTATCTCCAACATGCTCCAATACGATATTTGGCCAATAAATATCACAAATATGTTCAACAGAATTATCGGAACCAAAAGTGATAGAAAGTTCAAACACGGCTCAGAACGGCGTATAACGTCATAATATCACGTTTTGGGCACATTTTGTTTTTTATCTCCAACATGCTCCATGATGACATTTGGCCCCTGAATATCACATATATGGTCAACAAAATTACCGGAACCAAAAGTGATAGAAAGTTCAAACATGGCTCAGAACGGCGTATAACGTCATAATATCACGTTTTGGGCACATTTTGTTTTCTATCTCCAACATGCTCCAAGATGACATTTGGCCCCTGAATATCACATATATGGTCAACAGAATTACCGGAACCAAAAGTGATAGAAAGTTCAAACATGGCTCAGAACGGCGTATAAAGTCATAATATCACGTTTTGGGCGCATTTTGTTTTTTATCTCCAACATGCTCCAATATGTCATTTGGCGCCTGAATATCACATATATGGTCAACAGAATCATCGGAACCAAAAGTGATAGAAAGTACAAACATGTCTCACAACGGCGTATAACGTCATAATATCACGTTTTGGGCACATTTTGTTTTTTATCTCCAACATGCTCCAATACGATATTTGGCCCCTGAATATCACAAATATGGTCAACAGAATTATCGGAACCAAAACAGATAGAAAGTTCAAACATGGCTCAGAACGGCGTATAACGTCATAATATCACGTTTTGGGCGCATTGTGTTTTTTATCTCCAACATGCTCCAATACGATATTTGGCCCCTGAATATCACAAATATGGTCAACAGAATTATCGGAACCAAAAGTGATAGAAAGTTCAAACATGGCTCAGAACGGCGTATAACGTCATAATATCACGTTTTGGGCCCATTTTGTTTTTTATCTCCAACATGCTCCAATATGTCATTTGGCGCCTGAATATCACATATATGGTCAACAGAATCATCGGAACCAAAAGTGATAGAAAGTTCAAACATGTCTCAGAACGGCGTATAACGTCATAATATCACGTTTTGGGCGCATTTTGTTTTTTATCTCCAACATACTCCAAGATGTCGTTTGGCGCCTGAAAATCACAAATATGGTCAACAGAATTACCGGAACCAAAAGTGATAGAAAGTTCAAACATGGCTCAGAACGGCGTATAACGTCATAATATCACGTTTTGGGCCCATTTTGTTTTTTATCTCCAACATGCTCCAATATGTCATTTGGCGCCTGAATATCACATATATGGTCAACAGAATCATGGGAACCAAAAGTGATAGAAAGTTCAAACATGTCTCAGAACGGCGTATAACGTCATAATATCACGTTTTGGGCGCATTTTGTTTTTTATCTCCAACATACTCCAAGATGTCGTTTGGCGCCTGAAAATCACAAATATGGTCAACAGAATTATCGGAACCAAAAGTGATAGAAAGTTCAAACATGGCTCAGAACGGCGTATAACGTCATAATATCACGTTTTGGGCACATTTTGTTTTTTATCTCCAACATGCTCCAATATGTCATTTGGCGCGTGAATATCACATATATGGTCAACAGAATTACCGGAACCAAAAGTGATAGAAAGTTCAAACATGGCTCAGAACGGCGTATAACGTCATAATATCACGTTTTGGGCACAAATTGTTTTTTATCTCCAACATGCTCCAACATGTCATTTGGCGCCTGAATATCACATATATGGTCAACAGAATCATCGGAACCAAAAGTGATAAAAAGTTCAAACATGTCTCAGAACGGCGTATAACGTCATAATATCACGTTTTGGGTGCATTTTGTTTTTTATCTCCAACATGCTCCAATACGATATTTGGCCCCTGAATATCACAAATATGGTCAACAGAATTATCGGAACCAAAAGTGATAGAAAGTTCAAACATGGCTCAGAACGGCGTATAACGTCATAATATCACGTTTTGGGCACATTTTGATTTTTATCTCCAACATGCTCCAACATGTCCTTTGGCGCCTGAATGTCACAAATATGGTCAACAGAATTATCGGAACCAAAAGTGATAGAAAGTTCAAACATGGCTCAGAACGGCGTATAACGTCATAATATCACGTTTTGGGCTCATTTTGTTTTTTATCTCCAACATGCTCCAATATGTCATTTGGCGCCTGAATATCACATATATGGTCAACAGAATCATCGGAACCAAAAGTGATAGAAAGTTCAAACATTTCTCAGAACGGCGTATAACGTCATAATATCACGTTTTGGGCACATATTGTTTTTTATCTCCAACATGTCCTTTGGCGCCTGAATATCACAAATATGGTCAACAGAATTATCGGAACCAAAAGTGATAGAAAGTTCAAACATGGCTCAGAATGGCGTATAACGTCATAATATCACGTTTTGGGCACATATTGTTTTTTATCTCCAACATGCTCCAACATGTCATTTGGCGCCTGAACATCACAAATATGGTCAACAGAATTACCGGAACCAAAAGTGATAGAAAGTTCAAACATGGCTCAGAACGGCGTATAACGTCATAATATCACGTTTTGGGCCCATTTTGTTTTTTATCTCCAACATGCTCCAATATGTCATTTGGCGCCTGAATATCACATATATGGTCAACAGAATCATCGGAACCAAAAGTGATAGAAAGTTCAAACATGTCTCAGAACGGCGCATAACGTCATAATATCACGTTTTGGGCGCATTTTGTTTTTTATCTCCAACATGCTCCAATACGATATTTGGTCCCTGAATATCACAAATATGGTCAACAGAATTATCGGAACCAAAAGTGATAGAAAGTTCAAACATGGCTCAGAACGGCGTATAACGTCATAATATCACGTTTTGGGCACATATTGTTTTTTATCTCCAACATGCTCCAACATGTCATTTGGCGCCTGAACATCACAAATATGGTCAACAGAATTACCGGAACCAAAAGTGATAGAAAGTTCAAACATGGCTCAGAACGGCGTATAACGTCATAATATCACGTTTTGGGCCCATTTTGTTTTTTATCTCCAACATGCTCCAACATGTCCTTTGGCGCCTGAATATCACAAATATGGTCAACAGAATTATCGGAACCAAAAGTGATAGAAAGTTCAAACATGGCTCAGAACGGCGTATAACGTCATAATATCACGTTTTGGGCACATATTGTTTTTTATCTCCAACATGCTCCAACATGTCATTTGGCGCCTGAACATCACAAATATGGTCAACAGAATTACCGGAACCAAAAGTGATAGAAAGTTCAAACATGGCTCAGAACGGCGTATAACGTCATAATATCACGTTTTGGGCACATTTTGTTTTTTATCTCCAACATGCTCCAATACGATATTTGGCCAATAAATATCACAAATATGTTCAACAGAATTATCGGAACCAAAAGTGATAGAAAGTTCAAACACGGCTCAGAACGGCGTATAACGTCATAATATCACGTTTTGGGCACATTTTGTTTTTTATCTGCAACATGCTCCATGATGACATTTGGCCCCTGAATATCACATATATGGTCAACAAAATTACCGGAACCAAAAGTGATAGAAAGTTCAAACATGGCTCAGAACGGCGTATAACGTCATAATATCACGTTTTGGGCACATTTTGTTTTCTATCTCCAACATGCTCCAAGATGACATTTGGCCCCTGAATATCACATATATGGTCAACAGAATTACCGGAACCAAAAGTGATAGAAAGTTCAAACATGGCTCAGAACGGCGTATAAAGTCATAATATCACGTTTTGGGCGCATTTT
The DNA here is from genome assembly GCF_036711975.1 of Onthophagus taurus. Classification (NCBI taxonomy): domain Eukaryota; kingdom Metazoa; phylum Arthropoda; class Insecta; order Coleoptera; family Scarabaeidae; genus Onthophagus; species Onthophagus taurus. Next base: position 25,026,978 of record NC_091972.1, on the reverse strand, counting down.
GTTTTTTATCTCCAACATGCTCCAATATGTCATTTGGCGCCTGAATATCACATATATGGTCAACAGAATCATCGGAACCAAAAGTGATAGAAAGTACAAACATGTCTCACAACGGCGTATAACGTCATAATATCACGTTTTGGGCACATTTTGTTTTTTATCTCCAACATGCTCCAATACGATATTTGGCCCCTGAATATCACAAATATGGTCAACAGAATTATCGGAACCAAAACAGATAGAAAGTTCAAACATGGCTCAGAATGGCGTATAACGTCATAATATCACGTTTTGGGCACATATTGTTTTTTATCTCCAACATGCTCCAAGATGACACTTGGCCCCTGAATATCACATATATGGTCAACAGAATTACCGGAACCAAAAGTGATAGAAAGTTCAAACATGGCTCAGAACGGCGTATAACGTCACAATATCACGTTTTGGGCACATTTTGCTTTTTATCTCCAACATGCTCCAATATGTCATTTGGCGCCTGAATATCACATATATGGTCAACAGAATCATCGGAACCAAAAGTGATAGAAAGTTCAAACATGTCTCAGAACGGCGTATAACGTCATAATATCACGTTTTGGGCGCATTTTGTTTTTTATCTCCAACATGCTCCAATACGATATTTGGCCAATGAATATCACAAATATGTTCAACAGAATTATCGGAACCAAAAGTGATAGAAAGTTCAAACATGGCTCAGAAAGGCGTATAACGTCATAATATCACGTTTTGGGCACATTTTGTTTTTTATCTCCAACATGCTCCATGATGACATTTGGCCCCTGAATATCACATATATGGTCAACAGAATTACCGGAACCAAAAGTGATAGAAAGTTCAAACATGGCTCAGAACGGCGTATAACGTCATAATATCACGTTTTGGGCACATTTTGTTTTTTATCTCCAACATGCTCCAAGATGACATTTGGCCCCTGAATATCACATATATGGTCAACAGAATTACCGGAACCAAAAGTGATAGAAAGTTCAAACATGGCTCAGAACGGCGTATAACGTCATAATATCACGTTTTGGGCGCATTTTGTTTTTTATCTCCAACATGCTCCAAGATGTCATTTGGCGCCTGAATATCACATATATGGTCAACAGAATCATCGGAACCAAAAGTGATAGAAAGTTCAAACATGTCTCAGAACGGCGTATAACGTCATAATATCACGTTTTGGGCACATTTTGTTTTTTATCTCCAACATGCTCCAATACGATATTTGGTCCCTGAATATCACAAATATGGTCAACAGAATTATCGGAACCAAAAGTGATAGAAAGTTCAAGCATGGCTCAGAATGGCGTATAACGTCATAATATCACGTTTTGGGCACATATTGTTTTTTATCTCCAACATGCTCCAACATGTCATTTGGCGCCTGAATATCACAAATATGGTCAACAGAATTATCGGAACCAAAAGTGATAGAAAGTTCAAACATGGCTCAGAACGGCGTATAACGTCATAATATCACGTTTTGGGCACATTTTGTTTTTTATCTCCAACATGCTCCAATACGATATTTGGCCCCTGAATATCACAAATATGGTCAACAGAATTATCGGAACCAAAACTGATAGAAAGTTCAAACATGGCTCAGAATGGCGTACAACGTCATAATATCACGTTTTGGGCACATATTGTTTTTTATCTCCAACATGCTCCAACATGTCATTTGGCGCCTGAATATCACATATATGGTCAACAGAATTACCGGAACCAAAAGTGATAGAAAGTTCAAACATGGCTCAGAACGGCGTATAACGTCATAATATCACGTTTTGGGCACATTTTGTTTTTTATCTCCAACATGCTACAAGATGACATTTGGCCCCTGAATATCACATATATGGTCAACAGAATTACCGGAACTAAAAGTGATAGAAAGTTCAAACATGGCTCAGAACGGCGTATAACGTCATAATATCACGTTTTGGGCACATTTTGTTTTTTATCTCCAACATGCTCCAAGATGACATTTGGCCCCTGAATATCACATATATGGTCAACAGAATTACCGGAACCAAAAGTGATAGAAAGTTCAAACATGGCTCAGAACGGCGTATAACGTCATAATATCACGTTTTGGGCACATTTTGTTTTTTATCTCCAACATGCTCCATGATGACATTTGGCCCCTGAATATCACATATATGGTCAACAGAATTACCGGAACCAAAAGTTATAGAAAGTTCAAACATGGCTCAGAACGGCGTATAACGTCATAATATCACGTTTTGGGCACATTTTGTTTTTTATCTCCAACATGCTCCATGATGACATTTGGCCCCTGAATATCACATATATGGTCAACAGAATTACCGGAACCAAAAGTGATAGAAAGTTCAAACATGGCTCAGAACGGCGTATAACGTCATAATATCACGTTTTGGGCGCATTTTGTTTTTTATCTCCAACATGCTCCAAGATGTCATTTGGCGCCTGAATATCACATATATGGTCAACAGAATTATCGGAACCAAAAGTGATAGAAAGTTCAAACATGGCTCAGAACGGCGTATAACGTCATAATATCACGTTTTGGGCACATATTGTTTTTTATCTCCAACATGCTCCAACATGTCATTTGGCGCCTGAATATCACAAATATGGTCAACAGAATTACCGGAACCAAAAGTGATAGAAAGTTCAAACATGGCTTAGAACGGCGTATAACGTCATAATATCACGTTTTGGGCGCATTTTGTTTTTTATCTCCAACATTCTCCAAGATGTCATTTGGCGCCTGAATATCACATATATGGTCAACAGAATTATCGGAACCAAAAGTGATAGAAAGTTCAAACATGGCTCAGAACGGCGTATAACGTCATAAAATCACGTTTTGGGCACATTTTGTTTTTTATCTCCAACATGCTCCAATACGATATTTGGCCCCTGAATATCACAAATATGGTCAACAGAATTATCGGAACCAAAACAGATAGAAAGTTCAAACATGGCTCAGAATGGCGTATAACGTCATAATATCACGTTTTGGGCACATATTGTTTTTTATCTCCAACATGCTCCAAGATGACATTTGGCCCCTGAATATCACATATATGGTCAACAGAATTACCGGAACCAAAAGTGATAGAAAGTTCAAACATGGCTCAGAACGGCGTATAACGTCACAATATCACGTTTTGGGCACATTTTGCTTTTTATCTCCAACATGCTCCAATATGTCATTTGGCGCCTGAATATCACATATATGGTCAACAGAATCATCGGAACCAAAAGTGATAGAAAGTTCAAACATGTCTCAGAACGGCGTATAACGTCATAATATCACGTTTTGGGCGCATTTTGTTTTTTATCTCCAACATGCTCCAATACGATATTTGGCCAATGAATATCACAAATATGGTCAACAGAATTATCGGAACCAAAAGTGATAGAAAGTTCAAACATGGCTCAGAACGGCGTATAACGTCATAATATCACGTTTTGGGCACATTTTGTTTTTTATCTCCAACATGCTCCAATACGATATTTGGCCAATGAATATCACAAATATGTTCAACAGAATTATCGGAACCAAAAGTGATAGAAAGTTCAAACACGGCTCAGAACGGCGTATAACGTCATAATATCACGTTTTGGGCCCATTTTGTTTTTTATCTCCAACATGCTCCAATATGTCATTTGGCGCCTGAATATCACAAATATGGTCAACAGAATTATCGGAACCAAAAGTGATAGAAAGTTCAAACATGGCTCAGAACGGCGTATAACGTCATAATATCACGTTTTGGGCCCATTTTGTTTTTCATCTCCAACATGCTCCAATACGATATTTGGCCCCTGAATATCACAAATATGGTCAACAGAATTATCGGAACCAAAAGTGATAGAAAGTTCAAACATGGCTCAGAACGGCGTATAACGTCATAATATCACGTTTTGGGCACATTTTGTTTTTTATCTCCAACATGCTCCAATACGATATTTGGCCAATGAATATCACAAATATGTTCAACAGAATTATCGGAACCAAAAGTGATAGAAAGTTCAAACATGGCTCAGAACGGCGTATAACGTCATAATATCACGTTTTGGGCACATTTTGTTTTTTATCTCCAACATGCTCCATGATGACATTTGGCCCCTGAATATCACATATATGGTCAACAGAATTACCGGAACCAAAAGTGATAGAAAGTTCAAACATGGCTCAGAACGGCGTATAACGTCATAATATCACGTTTTGGGCACATTTTGTTTTTTATCTCCAACATGCTCCAAGATGACATTTGGCCCCTGAATATCACATATATGGTCAACAGAATTACCGGAACCAAAAGTGATAGAAAGTTCAAACATGGCTCAGAACGGCGTATAACGTCATAATATCACGTTTTGGGCGCATTTTGTTTTTTATCTCCAACATGCTCCAAGATGTCATTTGGCGCCTGAATATCACATATATGGTCAACAGAATTATCGGAACCAAAAGTGATAGAAAGTTCAAACATGGCTCAGAACGGCGTATAACGTCATAATATCACGTTTTGGGCCCATTTTGTTTTTTATCTCCAACATGCTCCAATGTGTCATTTGGCGCCTGAATATCACATATATGGTCAACAGAATCATCGGAACCAAAAGTGATAGAAAGTTCAAACATGGCTCAGAACGGCGTATAACGTCATAATATCACGTTTTGGGCACATTTTGTTTTTTATCTCCAACATGCTCCAAGATGACATTTGGCCCCTGAACATCACATATATGGTCAACAGAATTACCGGAACTAAAAGTGATAGAAAGTTCAAACATGGCTCAGAACGGCGTATAACGTCATAATATCACGTTTTGGGCCCATTTTGTTTTTTATCTCCAACATGCTCCAATGTGTCATTTGGCGCCTGAATATCACATATATGGTCAACAGAATCATCGGAACCAAAAGTGATAGAAAGTTCAAACATGTCTCAGAACGGCGTATAACGTCATAATATCACGTTTTGGGCACATTTTGTTTTTTATCTCCAACATGCTCCAATACGATATTTGGTCCCTGAATATCACAAATATGGTCAACAGAATTATCGGAACCAAAAGTGATAGAAAGTTCAAGCATGGCTCAGAATGGCGTATAACGTCATAATATCACGTTTTGGGCACATATTGTTTTTTATCTCCAACGTGCTCCAACATGTCATTTGGCGCCTGAATATCACAAATATGGTCAACAGAATTATCGGAACCAAAAGTGATAGAAAGTTCAAACATGGCTCAGAACGGCGTATAACGTCATAATATCACGTTTTGGGCACATTTTGTTTTTTATCTCCAACATGCTCCAAGATGACATTTGGCCCCTGAACATCACATATATGGTCAACAGAATTACCGGAACTAAAAGTGATAGAAAGTTCAAACATGGCTCAGAACGGCGTATAACGTCATAATATCACGTTTTGGGCACATTTTGTTTTTTATCTCCAACATGCTCCAAGATGACATTTGGCCCCTGAATATCACATATATGGTCAACAGAATTACCGGAACTAAAAGTGATAGAAAGTTCAAACATGGCTCAGAACGGCGTATAACGTCATAATATCACGTTTTGGGCACATTTTGTTTTTTATCTCCAACATGCTCCAAGATGACATTTGGCCCCTGAATATCACATATATGGTCAACAGAATTATCGGAACCAAAAGTGATAGAAAGTTCAAACATGGCTCAGAACGGCGTATAACGTCATTATATCACGTTTTGGGCCCCTTTTTGTTTTTTATCTCCAACATGCTCCAATACGATATTTGGCCCCTGAATATCACAAATATGGTCAACAGAATTATCGGAACCAAAAGTGATAGAAAGTTCAAACATGGCTCAGAACGGCGTATAACGTCATAATATCACGTTTTGGGCACATATTGTTTTTTATCTCCAACATGCTCCAATACGATATTTGGCCAATGAATATCACAAATATGTTCAACAGAATTATCGGAACCAAAAGTGATAGAAAGTTCAAACATGGCTCAGAACGGCGTATAACGTCATAATATCACGTTTTGGGCACATATTGTTTTTTATCTCCAACATGCTCCAACATGTCATTTGGCGCCTGAATATCACAAATATGGTCAACAGAATTATCGGAACCAAAAGTGATAGAAAGTTCAAACATGGCTCAGAACGGCGTATAACGTCATAATATCACGTTTTGGGCCCATTTTGTTTTTTATCTCCAACATGCTCCAATATGTCATTTGGCGCCTGAATATCACATATATGGTCAACAGAATCATCGGAACCAAAAGTGATAGAAAGTTCAAACATGTCTCAGAACGGCGTATAACGTCATAATATCACGTTTTGGGCGCATTTTGTTTTTTATCTCCAACATGCTCCAATACGATATTTGGCCCCTGAATATCACAAATATGGTCAACAGAATTAGCGGAACCAAAAGTGATAGAAAGTTCAAACATGGCTCAGAACGGCGTATAACGTCATAATATCACGTTTTGGGCCCATTTTGTTTTTTATCTCCAACATGCTCCAATACGATATTTGGCCAATGAATATCACAAATATGTTCAACAGAATTATCGGAACCAAAAGTGATAGAAAGTTCAAACATGGCTCAGAACGGCGTATAACGTCATAATATCACGTTTTGGGCACATTTTGTTTTTTATCTCCAACATGCTCCATGATGACATTTGGCCCCTGAATATCACATATATGGTCAACAGAATTACCGGAACCAAAAGTGATAGAAAGTTCAAACATGGCTCAGAACGGCGTATAACGTCATAATATCACGTTTTGGGCACATATTGTTTTTTATCTCCAACATGCTCCAACATGTCATTTGGCGCCTGAATATCACAAATATGGTCAACAGAATTATCGGAACCAAAAGTGATAGAAAGTTCAAACATGGCTCAGAACGGCGTATAACGTCATAATATCACGTTTTGGGCACATATTGTTTTTTATCTCCAACATGCTCCAACATGTCATTTGGCGCCTGAACATCACAAATATGGTCAACAGAATTACCGGAACCAAAAGTGATAGAAAGTTCAAACATGGCTCAGAACGGCGTATAACGTCATAATATCACGTTTTGGGCACATATTGTTTTTTATCTCCAACATGTCATTTGGCGCCTGAATATCACAAATATGGTCAATAGAATTATCGGAACCAAAAGTGATAGAAAGTTCAAACATGGCTCAGAACGGCGTATAACGTCATAATACCACGTTTTGGGCACATTTTGTTTTTTATCTCCAACATGCTTCAACATGTCATTTGGCGCCTGAATATCACAAATATGGTCAACAGAATTATCGGAACCAAAAGTGATAGAAAGTTCAAACATGGCTCAGAACGGCGCATAACGTCATAATATCACGTTTTGGGCACATTTTGTTTTTTATCTCCAACATGCTCCAATATGTCATTTGGCGCCTGAATATCACATATATGGTCAACAGAATTACCGGAACCAAAAGTGATAGAAAGTTCAAACATGGCTCAGAACGGCGTATAACGTCACAATATCACGTTTTGGGCACATTTTGCTTTTTATCTCCAACATGCTCCAATATGTCATTTGGCACCTGAATATCACATATATGGTCAGCAGAATCATCGGAACCAAAAGTGATAGAAAGTTCAAATATGTCTCAGAACGGCGTATAACGTCATAATATCACGTTTTGGGCACATTTTGTTTTTTATCTCCAACATGCTCCAAGATGACATTTGGCCCCTGAATATCACATATATGGTCAACAGAATTACCGGAACCAAAAGTGATAGAAAGTTCAAACATGTCTCAGAACGGCGTATAACGTCATAATATCACGTTTTGGGCACATATTGTTTTTTATCTCCAACATGCTCCAACATGTCATTTGGCGCCTGAATATCACAAATATGGTCAACAGAATTATCGGAACCAAAAGTGATAGAAAGTTCAAACATGGCTCAGAACGGCGTATAACGTCATAATATCACGTTTTGGGCCCATTTTGTTTTTTATCTCCAACATGCTCCAATATGTCATTTGGCGCCTGAATATCACAAATATGGTCAACAGAATTATCGGAACCAAAAGTGATAGAAAGTTCAAACATGGCTCAGAACGGCGTATAACGTCATAATATCACGTTTTGGGCCCATTTTGTTTTTTATCTCCAACATGCTCCAATATGTCATTTGGCGCCTGAATATCACATATATGGTCAACAGAATCATCGGAACCAAAAGTGATAGAAAGTTCAAACATGTCTCAGAACGGCGTATAACGTCATAATATCACGTTTTGGACACATTTTGTTTTTTATCTCCAACATGCTCCAATACGATATTTGGCCCCTGAATATCACAAATATGGTCAACAGAATTATCGGAACCAAAAGTGATAGAAAGTTCAAACATGGCTCAGAATGGCGTATAACGTCATAATATCACGTTTTGGGCACATATTGTTTTTTATCTCCAACATGCTCCAACATGTCATCTGGCGCCTGAATATCACAAATATGGTCAACAGAATTATGGGAACCAAAAGTGATAGAAAGTTCAAACATGGCTCAGAACGGCGTATAACGTCATAATATCACGTTTTGGGCACATTTTGTTTTTTATCTCCAACATGCTCCAATACGATATTTGGCCCCTGAATATCACAAATATGGTCAACAGAATTATCGGAACCAAAACTGATAGAAAGTTCAAACATGGCTCAGAACGGCGTATAACGTCATAATATCACGTTTTGGGCACATTTTGTTTTTTATCTCCAACATGCTCCAAGATGACATTTGGCCCCTGAATATCACATATATGGTCAACAGAATTACCGGAACTAAAAGTTATAGAAAGTTCAAACATGGCTCAGAACGGCGTATAACGTCATAATATCACGTTTTGGGCACGTTTTGTTTTTTATCTCCAACATGCTCCAAGATGACATTTGGCCCCTGAATATCACATATATGGTCAACAGAATTACCGGAACCAAAAGTGATAGAAAGTTCAAACATGGCTCAGAACGGCGTATAACGTCATAATATCACGTTTTGGGCACATTTTGTTTTTTATCTCCAACATGCTCCAAGATGACATTTGGCCCCTGAATATCACATATATGGTCAACAGAATTACCGGAACCAAAAGTGATAGAAAGTTCAAACATGGCTCAGAACGGCGTATAACGTCATAATATCACGTTTTGGGCCCATTTTGTTTTTTATCTCCAACATGCTCCAATACGATATTTGGCCCCTGAATATCACAAATATGGTCAACAGAATTATCGGAACCAAAAGTGATAGAAAGTTCAAACATGGCTCAGAACGGCGTATAACGTCATAATATCACGTTTTGGGCACATTTTGTTTTTTATCTCCAACATGCTCCAAGATGACATTTGGCCCCTGAATATCACATATATGGTCAACAGAATTACCGGAACCAAAAGTGATAGAAAGTTCAAACATGGCTCAGAACGGCGTATAACGTCATAATATCACGTTTTGGGCACATTTTGTTTTTTATCTCCAACATGCTCCAAGATGACATTTGGCCCCTGAATATCACATATATGGTCAACAGAATTACCGGAACCAAAAGTGATAGAAAGTTCAAACATGGCTCAGAACGGCGTATAACGTCATAATATCACGTTATGGGCGCATTTTGTTTTTTATCTCCAACATGCTCCAAGATGTCATTTGGCGCCTGAATTTCACATATATGGTCAACAGAATTATCGGAACCAAAAGTGATAGAAAGTTCAAACATGGCTCAGAACGGCGTATAACGTCATAATATCACGTTTTGGGCCCATTTTGTTTTTTATCTCCAACATGCTCCAATACGATATTTGGCCCCTGAATATCACAAATATGGTCAACAGAATTATCGGAACCAAAAGTGATAGAAAGTTCAAACATGGCTCAGAACGGCGTATAACGTCATAATATCACGTTTTGGGCACATTTTGTTTTTTATCTCCAACATGCTCCAAGATGACATTTGGCCCCTGAATATCACATATATGGTCAACAGAATTTCCGGAACCAAAAGTGATAGAAAGTTCAAACATGGCTCTGAACGGCGTATAACGTCATAATATCACGTTTTGGGCACATTTTGTTTTTTATCTCCAACATGCTCCAAGATGACATTTGGCCCCTGAATATCACATATATGGTCAACAGAATTACCAGAACTAAAAGTGATAGAAAGTTCAAACATGGCTCAGAACGGCGTATAACGTCATAATATCACGTTTTGGGCGCATTTTGTTTTTTATCTCCAACATGCTCCAAGATGACATTTGGCCCCTGAATATATCACATATATGGTCAACAGAATTACCGGAACCAAAAGTGATAGAAAGTTCAAACATGGCTCAGAACGGCGTATAACGTCATAATATCACGTTATGGGCGCATTTTGTTTTTTATCTCCAACATGCTCCAAGATGACATTTGGCCCCTGAATATATCACATATATGGTCAACAGAATTACCGGAACCAAAAGTGATAGAAAGTTCAAACATGGCTCAGAACGGCGTATAACGTCATAATATCACGTTATGGGCGCATTTTGTTTTTTATTTCCAACATGCTCCAAGATGTCATTTGGCGCCTGAATATCACAAATATGGTCAACAGAATTATCGGAACCAAAAGTGATAGAAAGTTCAAAGATGTCTCAGAACGGCGTATAACGTCATAATATCACGTTTTGGGCACATTTTGTTTTTTATCTCCAACATGCTCCAAGATGACATTTGGCCCCTGAATATCACATATATGGTCAACAGAATTATCGGAAGCAAAAGTGATAGAAAGTTCAAACATGGCTCAGAACGGCGTATAACGTCATAATATCACGTTTTGGGCACATTTTGTTTTTTATCTCCAACATGCTCCAAGATGACATTTGGCCCCTGAATATCACATATATGGTCAACAGAATTATCGGAACCAAAAGTGATAGAAAGTTCAAACATGGCTCAGAACGGCGTATAACGTCATAATATCACGTTTTGGGCACATTTTGTTTTTTATCTCCAACATGCTCCAAGATGACATTTGGCCCCTGAATATCACATATATGGTCAACAGAATTACCGGAACCAAAAGTGATAGAAAGTTCAAACATGTCTCAGAACGGCGTATAACGTCATAATATCACGTTTTGGGCACATATTGTTTTTTATCTCCAACATGCTCCAACATGTCATTTGGCGCCTGAATATCACAAATATGGTCAACAGAATTATCGGAACCAAAAGTGATAGAAAGTTCAAACATGGCTCAGAACGGCGTATAACGTCATAATATCACGTTTTGGGCCCATTTTGTTTTTTATCTCCAACATGCTCCAATATGTCATTTGGCGCCTGAATATCACATATATGGTCAACAGAATCATCGGAACCAAAAGTGATAGAAAGTTCAAACATGTATCAGAACGGCGTATAACGTCATAATATCACGTTTTAGACACATTTTGTTTTTTATCTCCAACATGCTCCAATACGATATTTGGCCCCTGAATATCACAAATATGGTCAACAGAATTATCGGAACCAAAAGTGATAGAAAGTTCAAACATGGCTCAGAATGGCGTATAACGTCATAATATCACGTTTTGGGCACATATTGTTTTTTATCTCCAACATGCTCCAACATGTCATCTGGCGCCGGAATATCACAAATATGGTCAACAGAATTATGGGAACCAAAAGTGATAGAAAGTTCAAACATGGCTCAGAACGGCGTATAACGTCATAATATCACGTTTTGGGCACATTTTGTTTTTTATCTCCAACATGCTCCAATACGATATTTGGCCCCTGAATATCACAAATATGGTCAACAGAATTATCGGAACCAAAACTGATAGAAAGTTCAAACATGGCTCAGAATGGCGTATAACGTCATAATATCACGTTTTGGGCACATATTGTTTTTTATCTCCAACATGCTCCAACATGTCATTTGGCGCCTGAATATCACAAATATGGTCAACAGAATTATCGGAACGAAATGTGATAGAAAGTTCAAACATGGCTCAGAACGGCGTATAACGTCATAATATCACGTTTTGGGCACATTTTGTTTTTTATCTCCAACATGCTCCAAGATGACATTTGGCCCCTGAATATCACATATATGGTCAACAGAATTACCGGAACCAAAAGTGATAGAAAGTTCAAACACGGCTCAGAACGGCGTATAACGTCATAATATCACGTTTTGGGCACGTTTTGTTTTTTATCTCCAACATGCTCCAAGATGACATTTGGCCCCTGAATATCACATATATGGTCAACAGAATTACCGGAACCAAAAGTGATAGAAAGTTCAAACATGGCTCAGAACGGCGTATAACGTCATAATATCACGTTTTGGGCACATTTTGTTTTTTATCTCCAACATGCTCCAAGATGACATTTGGCCCCTGAATATCACATATATGGTCAACAGAATTACCGGAACTAAAAGTTATAGAAGGTTCAAACATGGCTCAGAACGGCGTATAACGTCATAATATCACGTTTTGGGCACGTTTTGTTTTTTATCTCCAACATGCTCCAAGATGACATTTGGCCCCTGAATATCACATATATGGTCAACAGAATTACCGGAACCAAAAGTGATAGAAAGTTCAAACATGGCTCAGAACGGCGTATAACGTCATAATATCACGTTTTGGGCACATTTTGTTTTTTATCTCCAACATGCTCCAAGATGACATTTGGCCCCTGAATATCACATATATGGTCAACAGAATTATCGGAAGCAAAAGTGATAGAAAGTTCAAACATGGCTCAGAACGGCGTATAACGTCATAATATCACGTTTTGGGCACATTTTGTTTTTTATCTCCAACATGCTCCAAGATGACATTTGGCCCCTGAATATCACATATATGGTCAACAGAATTATCGGAACCAAAAGTGATAGAAAGTTCAAACATGGCTCAGAACGGCGTATAACGTCATAATATCACGTTTTGGGCACATTTTGTTTTTTATCTCCAACATGCTCCAAGATGACATTTGGCCCCTGAATATCACATATATGGTCAACAGAATTACCGGAACCAAAAGTGATAGAAAGTTCAAACATGTCTCAGAACGGCGTATAACGTCATAATATCACGTTTTGGGCACATATTGTTTTTTATCTCCAACATGCTCCAACATGTCATTTGGCGCCTGAATATCACAAATATGGTCAACAGAATTATCGGAACCAAAAGTGATAGAAAGTTCAAACATGGCTCAGAACGGCGTATAACGTCATAATATCACGTTTTGGGCCCATTTTGTTTTTTATCTCCAACATGCTCCAATATGTCATTTGGCGCCTGAATATCACATATATGGTCAACAGAATCATCGGAACCAAAAGTGATAGAAAGTTCAAACATGTATCAGAACGGCGTATAACGTCATAATATCACGTTTTAGACACATTTTGTTTTTTATCTCCAACATGCTCCAATACGATATTTGGCCCCTGAATATCACAAATATGGTCAACAGAATTATCGGAACCAAAAGTGATAGAAAGTTCAAACATGGCTCAGAATGGCGTATAACGTCATAATATCACGTTTTGGGCACATATTGTTTTTTATCTCCAACATGCTCCAACATGTCATCTGGCGCCGGAATATCACAAATATGGTCAACAGAATTATGGGAACCAAAAGTGATAGAAAGTTCAAACATGGCTCAGAACGGCGTATAACGTCATAATATCACGTTTTGGGCACATTTTGTTTTTTATCTCCAACATGCTCCAATACGATATTTGGCCCCTGAATATCACAAATATGGTCAACAGAATTATCGGAACCAAAACTGATAGAAAGTTCAAACATGGCTCAGAATGGCGTATAACGTCATAATATCACGTTTTGGGCACATATTGTTTTTTATCTCCAACATGCTCCAACATGTCATTTGGCGCCTGAATATCACAAATATGGTCAACAGAATTATCGGAACGAAATGTGATAGAAAGTTCAAACATGGCTCAGAACGGCGTATAACGTCATAATATCACGTTTTGGGCACATTTTGTTTTTTATCTCCAACATGCTCCAAGATGACATTTGGCCCCTGAATATCACATATATGGTCAACAGAATTACCGGAACCAAAAGTGATAGAAAGTTCAAACACGGCTCAGAACGGCGTATAACGTCATAATATCACGTTTTGGGCACGTTTTGTTTTTTATCTCCAACATGCTCCAAGATGACATTTGGCCCCTGAATATCACATATATGGTCAACAGAATTACCGGAACCAAAAGTGATAGAAAGTTCAAACATGGCTCAGAACGGCGTATAACGTCATAATATCACGTTTTGGGCACATTTTGTTTTTTATCTCCAACATGCTCCAAGATGACATTTGGCCCCTGAATATCACATATATGGTCAACAGAATTACCGGAACTAAAAGTTATAGAAAGTTCAAACATGGCTCAGAACGGCGTATAACGTCATAATATCACGTTTTGGGCACGTTTTGTTTTTTATCTCCAACATGCTCCAAGATGACATTTGGCCCCTGAATATCACATATATGGTCAACAGAATTACCGGAACCAAAAGTGATAGAAAGTTCAAACATGGCTCAGAACGGCGTATAACGTCATAATATCACGTTTTGGGCACATTTTGTTTTTTATCTCCAACATGCTCCAAGATGACATTTGGCCCCTGAATATCACATATATGGTCAACAGAATTACCGGAACCAAAAGTGATAGAAAGTTCAAACATGGCTCAGAACGGCGTATAACGTCATAATATCACGTTTTGGGCACATTTTGTTTTTTATCTCCAACATGCTCCAAGATGACATTTGGCCCCTGAATATCACATATATGGTCAACAGAATTACCGGAACCAAAAGTGATAGAAAGTTCAAACATGGCTCAGAACGGCGTATAACGTCATAATATCACGTTATGGGCGCATTTTGTTTTTTATCTCCAACATGCTCCAAGATGTCATTTGGCGCCTGAATTTCACATATATGGTCAACAGAATTATCGGAACCAAAAGTGATAGAAAGTTCAAACATGGCTCAGAACGGCGTATAACGTCATAATATCACGTTTTGGGCCCATTTTGTTTTTTATCTCCAACATGCTCCAATACGATATTTGGCCCCTGAATATCACAAATATGGTCAACAGAATTATCGGAACCAAAAGTGATAGAAAGTTCAAACATGGCTCAGAACGGCGTATAACGTCATAATATCACGTTTTGGGCACATTTTGTTTTTTATCTCCAACATGCTCCAAGATGACATTTGGCCCCTGAATATCACATATATGGTCAACAGAATTTCCGGAACCAAAAGTGATAGAAAGTTCAAACATGGCTCTGAACGGCGTATAACGTCATAATATCACGTTTTGGGCACATTTTGTTTTTTATCTCCAACATGCTCCAAGATGACATTTGGCCCCTGAATATCACATATATGGTCAACAGAATTACCAGAACTAAAAGTGATAGAAAGTTCAAACATGGCTCAGAACGGCGTATAACGTCATAATATCACGTTTTGGGCACATTTTGTTTTTTATCTCCAACATGCTCCAAGATGACATTTGGCCCCTGAATATCACATATATGGTCAACAGAATTACCGGAACCAAAAGTGATAGAAAGTTCAAACATGGCTCAGAACGGCGTATAACGTCATAATATCACGTTATGGGCGCATTTTGTTTTTTATCTCCAACATGCTCCAAGATGTCATTTGGCGCCTGAATTTCACATATATGGTCAACAGAATTATCGGAACCAAAAGTGATAGAAAGTTCAAACATGGCTCAGAACGGCGTATAACGTCATAATATCACGTTTTGGGCCCATTTTGTTTTTTATCTCCAACATGCTCCAATACGATATTTGGCCCCTGAATATCACAAATATGGTCAACAGAATTATCGGAACCAAAAGTGATAGAAAGTTCAAACATGGCTCAGAACGGCGTATAACGTCATAATATCACGTTTTGGGCACATTTTGTTTTTTATCTCCAACATGCTCCAAGATGACATTTGGCCCCTGAATATCACATATATGGTCAACAGAATTTCCGGAACCAAAAGTGATAGAAAGTTCAAACATGGCTCTGAACGGCGTATAACGTCATAATATCACGTTTTGGGCACATTTTGTTTTTTATCTCCAACATGCTCCAAGATGACATTTGGCCCCTGAATATCACATATATGGTCAACAGAATTACCAGAACTAAAAGTGATAGAAAGTTCAAACATGGCTCAGAACGGCGTATAACGTCATAATATCACGTTTTGGGCGCATTTTGTTTTTTATCTCCAACATGCTCCAAGATGACATTTGGCCCCTGAATATATCACATATATGGTCAACAGAATTACCGGAACCAAAAGTGATAGAAAGTTCAAACATGGCTCAGAACGGCGTATAACGTCATAATATCACGTTATGGGCGCATTTTGTTTTTTATCTCCAACATGCTCCAAGATGACATTTGGCCCCTGAATATATCACATATATGGTCAACAGAATTACCGGAACCAAAAGTGATAGAAAGTTCAAACATGGCTCAGAACGGAGTATAACGTCATAATATCACGTTATGGGCGCATTTTGTTTTTTATTTCCAACATGCTCCAAGATGTCATTTGGCGCCTGAATATCACAAATATGGTCAACAGAATTATCGGAACCAAAAGTGATAGAAAGTTCAAAGATGTCTCAGAACGGCGTATAACGTCATAATATCACGTTTTGGGCACATTTTGTTTTTTATGTCCAACATGCTCCAAGATGACATTTGGCCCCTGAATATCACATATATGGTCAACAGAATTATCGGAACCAAAAGTGATAGAAAGTTCAAACATGGCTCAGAACGGCGTATAACGTCATAATATCACGTTTTGGGCACATTTTGTTTTTTATCTCCAACATGCTCCAAGATGACATTTGGCCCCTGAATATCACATATATGGTCAACAGAATTATCGGAACCAAAAGTGATAGAAAGTTCAAACATGGCTCAGAACGGCGTATAACGTCATAATATCACGTTTTGGGCACATTTTGTTTTTTATCTCCAACATGCTCCAAGATGACATTTGGCCCCTGAATATCACATATATGGTCAACAGAATTACCGGAACCAAAAGTGATAGAAAGTTCAAACATGTCTCAGAACGGCGTATAACGTCATAATATCACGTTTTGGGCACATATTGTTTTTTATCTCCAACATGCTCCAACATGTCATTTGGCGCCTAAATATCACAAATATGGTCAACAGAATTATCGGAACCAAAAGTGATAGAAAGTTCAAACATGGCTCAGAACGGCGTATAACGTCATAATATCACGTTTTGGGCCCATTTTGTTTTTTATCTCCAACATGCTCCAATATGTCATTTGGCGCCTGAATATCACATATATGGTCAACAGAATCATCGGAACCAAAAGTGATAGAAAGTTCAAACATGTCTCAGAACGGAGTATAACGTCATAATATCACGTTTTGGACACATTTTGTTTTTTATCTCCAACATGCTCCAATACGATATTTGGCCCCTGAATATCACAAATATGGTCAACAGAATTATCGGAACCAAAAGTGATAGAAAGTTCAAACATGGCTCAGAATGGCGTATAACGTCATAATATCACGTTTTGGGCACATATTGTTTTTTATCTCCAACATGCTCCAACATGTCATCTGGCGCCTGAATATCACAAATATGGTCAACAGAATTATGGGAACCAAAAGTGATAGAAAGTTCAAACATGGCTCAGAACGGCGTATAACGTCATAATATCACGTTTTGGGCACATTTTGTTTTTTATCTCCAACATGCTCCAATACGATATTTGGCCCCTGAATATCACAAATATGGTCAACAGAATTATCGGAACCAAAACTGATAGAAAGTTCAAACATGGCTCAGAATGGCGTATAACGTCATAATATCACGTTTTGGGCACATATTGTTTTTTATCTCCAACATGCTCCAACATGTCATTTGGCGCCTGAATATCACAAATATGGTCAACAGAATTATCGGAACGAAATGTGATAGAAAGTTCAAACATGGCTCAGAACGGCGTATAACGTCATAATATCACGTTTTGGGCACATTTTGTTTTTTATCTCCAACATGCTCCAAGATGACATTTGGCCCCTGAATATCACATATATGGTCAACAGAATTACCGGAACCAAAAGTGATAGAAAGTTCAAACACGGCTCAGAACGGCGTATAACGTCATAATATCACGTTTTGGGCACGTTTTGTTTTTTATCTCCAACATGCTCCAAGATGACATTTGGCCCCTGAATATCACATATATGGTCAACAGAATTACCGGAACCAAAAGTGATAGAAAGTTCAAACATGGCTCAGAACGGCGTATAACGTCATAATATCACGTTTTGGGCACATTTTGTTTTTTATCTCCAACATGCTCCAAGATGACATTTGGCCCCTGAATATCACATATATGGTCAACAGAATTACCGGAACTAAAAGTTATAGAAAGTTCAAACATGGCTCAGAACGGCGTATAACGTCATAATATCACGTTTTGGGCACGTTTTGTTTTTTATCTCCAACATGCTCCAAGATGACATTTGGCCCCTGAATATCACATATATGGTCAACAGAATTACCGGAACCAAAAGTGATAGAAAGTTCAAACATGGCTCAGAACGGCGTATAACGTCATAATATCACGTTTTGGGCACATTTTGTTTTTTATCTCCAACATGCTCCAAGATGACATTTGGCCCCTGAATATCACATATATGGTCAACAGAATTACCGGAACCAAAAGTGATAGAAAGTTCAAACATGGCTCAGAACGGCGTATAACGTCATAATATCACGTTATGGGCGCATTTTGTTTTTTATCTCCAACATGCTCCAAGATGTCATTTGGCGCCTGAATATCACATATATGGTCAACAGAATTATCGGAACCAAAAGTGATAGAAAGTTCAAACATGGCTCAGAACGGCGTATAACGTCATAATATCACGTTTTGGGCCCATTTTGTTTTTTATCTCCAACATGCTCCAATACGATATTTGGCCCCTGAATATCACAAATATGGTCAACAGAATTATCGGAACCAAAAGTGATAGAAAGTTCAAACATGGCTCAGAACGGCGTATAACGTCATAATATCACGTTTTGGGCGCATTTTGTTTTTTATCTCCAACATGTCATTTGGCGCCTGAATATCACAAATATGGTCAACAGAATTATCGGAACCAAAAGTGATAGAAAGTTCAAACATGGCTCAGAACGGCGTATAACGTCATAATATCACGTTTTGGGCACATTTTGTTTTTTATCTCCAACATGCTCCAAGATGACATTTGGCCCCTGAATATCACATATATGGTCAACAGAATTTCCGGAACCAAAAGTGATAGAAAGTTCAAACATGGCTCAGAACGGCGTATAACGTCATAATATCACGTTTTGGGCACATTTTGTTTTTTATCTCCAACATGCTCCAAGATGACATTTGGCCCCTGAATATCACAAATATGGTCAACAGAATTATCGGAACCAAAAGTGATAGAAAGTTCAAACATGGCTCAGAACGGCGTATAACGTCATAATATCACGTTTTGGGCACATTTTGTTTTTTATCTCCAACATGCTCCAAGATGACATTTGGCCCCTGAATATCACATATATGGTCAACAGAATTTCCGGAACCAAAAGTGATAGAAAGTTCAAACATGGCTCTGAACGGCGTATAACGTCATAATATCCCGTTTTGGGCACATTTTGTTTTTTATCTCCAACATGCTCCAAGATGACATTTGGCCCCTGAATATCACATATATGGTCAACAGAATTACCAGAACTAAAAGTGATAGAAAGTTCAAACATGGCTCAGAACGGCGTATAACGTCATAATATCACGTTTTGGGCGCCTTTTGTTTTTTATCTCCAACATGCTCCAAGATGTCATTTGGCGCCTGAATATCACAAATATGGTCAACAGAATTATCGGAACCAAAAGTGATAGAAAGTTCAAACATGTCTCAGAACGCCGTATAACGTCATAATATCACGTTTTGGGCACATTTTGTTTTTTATCTCCAACATGCTCCAAGATGACATTTGGCCCCTGAATATATCACATATATGGTCAACAGAATTACCGGAACCAAAAGTGATAGAAAGTTCAAACATGGCTCAGAACGGCGTATAACGTCATAATATCACGTTATGGGCGCATTTTGTTTTTTATCTCCAACATGCTCCAAGATGTCATTTGGCGCCTGAATATCACAAATATGGTCAACAGAATTATCGGAACCAAAAGTGATAGAAAGTTCAAAGATGTCTCAGAACGGCGTATAACGTCATAATATCACGTTTTGGGCACATTTTGTTTTTTATCTCCAACATGCTCCAAGATGACATTTGGCCCCTGAATATCACATATATGGTCAACAGAATTATCGGAACCAAAAGTGATAGAAAGTTCAAACATGGCTCAGAACGGCGTATAACGTCATAATATCACGTTTTGGGCACATTTTGTTTTTTATCTCCAACATGCTCCAAGATGACATTTGGCCCCTGAATATCACATATATGGTCAACAGAATTATCGGAACCAAAAGTGATAGAAAGTTCAAACATGGCTCAGAACGGCGTATAACGTCATAATATCACGTTTTGGGCGCATTTTGTTTTTTATCTCCAACATGCTCCAAGATGACATTTGGCCCCTGAATATATCACATGTATGGTCAACAGAATTACCGGAACCAAAAGTGATAAAAAGTTCAAACATGGCTCAGAACGGCGTATAAAGTGATAATATCACGTTTTGGGCACATTTTGTTTTTTATCTCCAACATGCTCCAATACGATATTTGGCCCCTGAATATCACAAATATGGTCAACAGAATTATCGGAACCAAAAGTGATAGAAAGTTCAAACATGGCTCAGAACGGCGTATAACGTCATAATATCACGTTTTGGGCACATATTGTTTTTTATCTCCAACATGCTCCAACATGTCATTTGGCGCCTGAATATCACAAATATGGTCAACAGAATTATCGGAACCAAAAGTGATAGAAAGTTCAAACATGGCTCAGAACGGCGTATAACGTCATAATATCATGTTTTGGGCGCATTTTGTTTTTTATCTCCAACATGCTCCAAGATGTCATTTGGCGCCTGAATATCACAAATATGGTCAACAGAATTACCGGAACCAAAAGTGATAGAAAGTTCAAACATGTCTCAGAACGGCGTATAACGTCATAATATCATGTTTTGGGCGCATTTTGTTTTTTATCTCCAACATGCTCCAAGATGTCATTTGGCGCCTGAATATCACAAATATGGTCAACAGAATTATCGGAACCAAAAGTGATAGAAAGTTCAAACATGTCTCAGAACGGCGTATAACGTCATAATATCATGTTTTGGGCGCATTTTGTTTTTTATCTCCAACATGCTCCAAGATGTCATTTGGCCCCTGAATATCACAAATATGGTCAACAGAATTATCGGAACCAAAAGTGATAGAAAGTTCAAACATGGCTCAGAACGGCGTATAACGTCATAATATCACGTTTTGGGCGCATTTTGTTTTTTATCTCCAACATTCTCCAAGATGTCATTTGGCGCCTGAATATCACATATATGGTCAACAGAATTATCGGAACCAAAAGTGATAGAAAGTTCAAACATGGCTCAGAACGGCGTATAACGTCATAATATCACGTTTTGGGCACATTTTGTTTTTTATCTCCAACATGCTTCAACATGTCATTTGGCGCCTGAATATCACAAATATGGTCAACAGAATTATCGGAACCAAAAGTGATAGAAAGTTC